>NC_133752.1:153615789-154955372 GCF_036562045.2 Rhinolophus sinicus | reverse complement strand
TAGGGACACAGCACTAGAGTCCCATTGATTTATACTTTTACATTTTATGTATATATGACTTCTGTATTTACTTATTCATTTTTTCCCCAGAAAAATTCAGCATCAAAGTCATTCCTCGAGGCCATGTATAAAAATGTGAAAACCAAGGCGAGTAAGAATAAACAAAAGCCGTGTGTATCTGAGCGAGCTGTTTGAGGAATGCATAGGAGATGCTGTCTTTAGATTTATCAAAACTATTTTGATTTATCATAAAAAAAAATGATGCTCTAATTGTTCCTTAGTCATTTTTTTCTTCTCATCTTCTCTTCCTTATGGATACTTCACAGGTAAGAAGAAACAATGGTGACTTTGATTTTTTGTTGGTGGTGGTGGTGCCAGTTCCCTCCTCTTCCCTTTGGCACTTCTCAAGTCAGCAAAAGCCTTTCATAGATAGCCCTCGGTGAGCTGGGGCCTTACAGCTAGCAAAGGCCAGAGTTCTGGCAAGAATCCAGTGCTTATCATTCAAAGTCACTGTTGTTTCTTCTCTGGAGGGTATAGGAAAGGGAAGATAATTTCATGCATTGCTTGTAGCCAAACTAAGTCTGTATTTTGAATCTGTTCAAATAAGACCTTTTTCAAAATGCTCTGTCTATAAAACATTACGTAAATCTTGAAAAATAATTTCTGCAGAAACCAGATTTCCTGACAGTAGTTGCTTTCTATAATTCATTGATTAATTGTGTATCAAAGATAAAATAGAGGAAAGCCTATTTATAGCCCATGCTAAATCTATTTTACTATCTTATTTTTATAAAATGTTTCAGTCATGCAAAATAATGGTATAAAATAATGTAAAAAATAAGTGTGTTTCTAGCCCTCGGTTAAAACATTATAAATGCAGTGGAAATCTCCTGTGTACTTTCCTCGGTTGCATTTCGCTCCACTTTATACCTAACCTAAAAGGTAACTATTGCCCAAAATTCAGTGGCAATCATTCTTACTGTGACTTTATACTTTCATATGCTAAACCTCCCAACAAATTTATTGATCTAAGTCAAAGCCTATGAATCAATAGAAACACAATTACAAGAATGTCTAAAAATAAGAGAGCTTTGTAGCATCTTTCCACTCTAAAATTCCATGATTCTATAAAATGTGGAAAATGCAGTGAATCAGCTAATTTGTTGACATAAAATCAAATGGCAATTTTGAAATCCAACCCAGTCTTTCCCATTCCTTTAACTGATTGCCATTTATCTGTATTCATCATATTCTAATTTGATTGAGTAAATTGTCCTTAGAACTTTTAAAAATAAAAAAAATCATATTCCTACGTTTATAACTTCTTGATTTCTTCTCCTCTGTCTTTCTATTGACATATACTTACTAAAACAGAGCTTTTATACTGAAAGCAAATACCAAAGCACATTGAACATTAGAGACCCAGTGAGGCTGTGAATTCAATTTGCATTCTAATTAAACCACCTGAAGGATTAGCCTTTCAGTTTGGTTTTTATATCAGAGGCTTCAAAAGCAGTGGCTGTGCAGAGGCAAGAGCTTTCCATGAACTTCTTCATCAGCTTCCGCTTCTGGACCCACTCTGGTAGTTGGGCAGCCTAGGAGGCCCAATTCTCTTTCAGGTTCCAACTTGTCCACCTGCCTAGTGCTTCAGGGCAGCTGGTTAGTGGCTTTCCTCTGATGCATCAACTCCCCCATTGTGGGAACCATAGTTATAACTTAGCCAGGTTCACATAGACCAAAAAACTTTGTAAGCCCTTCCCTAGACCTGGAGCTGGGAATTTAAAGGCTTATGTTCATGATTTTTTTTCTCCATATTCTGCGGTGTACTGAAAAGCAAGTAACCAACCTAATGTATTCTTTACTTCCACTAAAATATTATATGGCAGTGACTACATGTTCATTCAAAACTTTACTTCTGTAAGTATTTGATTATACATGATGATGGATGATGATATAAATAACTGCTTTGCCAGAGCGGGGACAACCAGTGTTGTTTTCACCCATGGGCACTGGGTCACTAATGTCTTTACAATTGTATCTTAGCACCATTTCCAGACTCCCGGCCCTATAGTTCTGATCTCTGGAGTCAATTCTGGTAGTAATAACTATGATTCAAGATTCAACTGGGGAAGCAGAAGCACTATGAATATTATGCTAAGGGATTTATAGAGGAATTTTTCTATACAATTGTAGGAAAAGCTGGCAACATAAAGGTCTGTAAAGGGGAGTTGGAGTATCAGAGAATATTCACTTAAGCGACTGCCCTACAGCCAGGCACATCCACTGCCAGATGTAAGCACAAAGGAAAGCTGGTGAAGAAGATTAGGGAAGGCCATTATTTCGGCCACTGTGGATCAGGCCAGCTGTCAGGAAGAAGAACTGGATGTGGAGTGGGGGAAAGGAACAAAAAGCTAGAAGCTGCCAGCCCCTGTGCATCTGTGTCTTACTGCATCTAACCACCATGACTCTCAGAGAGTCATGGTGGCTGTGTCATTTCTGCCCTCCAAATCTTGTGCTGATTTCTCTTTTGGCCATTTCCAACCTAGAACCGCATAAGAAAGGCGGTTCTGGGAAACAGTTCCAATTTAACCAAGTTGATACAAAACAAAACCACCATGCCTTCTTATCTTCAGTACTTAGTTCCAATTGATGACTCAGAATTTATCTCTTTAGACTCAGATTTTCTCATTCATTTTTGCTCAGACTTGTCTACTTTTTCTTTCTTTTGCTTATATTGCCATGTATCTGAGTCAGATCTATTGTTTGTCTGTATATCTGAGTTAGGTATGAACCTATCTCTTAATCTAAAATACCAGGACTTAATCCAAAATAGCAGGCATTCTTATTCTATCTATATTTTCCCCAGTATCTAATTTGATCCCTAGAGATATTTGCTATATTTGTGGCCACCAGCATTTTTTGAACACGTTTTCCACATTTTGAGTCCTTCCATCCTAAAATATAAGCCACAACCCACCTTCCCTGCTTCCAGTGACCTGGAATCTACAAATGAAACTCATCACTGTGATCCCAGGCTGGTATTAAGGTTTTGGAGGCAACAATAACAGAAGTCCTAGTGTGTTCCAAGCTGGGCATCCCAGAGAGAGACATGGTGCCTGTTCCCACAAGTGAGGAGCTGTTGAAGGCGCGTCCACAACCATCCTGATAGTGAGATTATGCATAATTCCAGATTGTAGAGTCTCCAAGATGATTCTCCAGACATCCTGAAGATTCTATAAACTGCCTAATATTCCTTAGTGCAGCACTTCTCACACTTCAGTGTACATATGAAGTAGGTCTAGAAGGGGGACTGGAACACTTTATGTCTAACAAGTTTGCAGATAATGAGAAATCTTCTGGCCTAATTAATATAGGCCAAACACGTTTTTAACTTGGCTACTTTTGTGCCATATTATTACTAGGAAATATCTTTACTCTGAGGCCAGAGTAGTGGGGGATAAACAAGAACTCCAGTTGGTAAAATCCAGGACTGGTGGTGGGAGTTCCAGCTGCAGGTCAAGGAAGCTCTAGCATGCCTGGGATTTTAGGGGGATGTAGCTTCTGCTGCAAATAGGATATAAGTGTGACTATTATTTCCTTTCTAGCTTGAGGGAAAAGGGGTTTCTTAGAAAACATTGTTTATCATGTTACAGTCTTCTATTATGTAATGATAATAATTATGATTGGCAATGGTAGAGGCTCTCATGGCTTCAAGGACCACTTAGTCACTGTTGACTCTTACTTTCTATGTCAAGCCTAGCACTCACCCCTGAACTCTAGACTTGTATATCCAACTTTCAACTAAACATTTCCACTTGCAAGTCTCATTTTTGATTTTATACAACTCAAACTGTTCTCTTGATATTGACCCCAAACCTATTCCACCCATCAGTCTTTCTCAATGGCTACTCCATTGTTTGAGTTGTTCATGTCCAAACCTTAGAGGCATTCAGACTCCTGCTTTTGTAACTAACATCCAATTCATCAGCAAATTCTCTTCAAAATCCAATTCTTAGCACCTTCTCTGCTTTTGCTCTGGTCTGAATCACTATCACTCTCACCTGGATTATAAACCTTCCAGTATGTGCTTCTCTCCTTGCCCCGATTATCTGTCTGTTGCACAGAAGCTAAAGTTTTGATGATAAAACACATCCTTCATATCACTCTGCTCAAAATTTACCAGGGATTCTCCTTTTCTTTCAGAATAAAAGCCAAATGCCTTACTATGGCCTGCAAGGATCTGCACAACTTACTCCTTTTTCAACGTTTCAGAACTTTATCTTCTACTGCTTTGATCCTCTACATATTTAGCTATAGCCACACTGGCCTTGCTCTCTCAAACATGGCGGTCATAGACCTTCCACAGGACTTTGCGTTGGCTAGTTCCTCTGTCTGGAATGTTTCTTCTCTAGATAGTCACACTGTTTGCTCCTATAACACCTTTCATTTTTATGCAGATGTCCTATTTTCTCAGTGAGGCCTTTACTGGCCATCCTATTTAAAATTCAATCCCCTCTCCTGACCTTTCCAAAGCCCATTTCCTGCTTTAATGTTTTTTAATTTGTCCTTATTACCATCCACCATACTATATATTTTGTCTTGTATATTATGTTTTTCTTACTAGACTATAAGCTACATGAGGGAGAGATTTTGTCTGTTTTGTTTATAGCTCTATACACAGTGCCTGAAAACATGCCTGGCACATAATATGTGATTACTGAGTATTTATTGAATGATTGAGTCAACGGAAGAAAAGATAAGTTGGTTTAGGCCTACTGTCCAAGAAGAAGTGAATTTCAGGCCTTTCAGGTAGATAGTCATAAAGTGGAGTATTTAGATCTTATTGTATAATCTGACACTGGATGGGAGTACATATTTATAATAACGATTATTCAGTACTAGGAAATATAGGATACAAGATTGATAGAACATAGTCATTGCTGCTAAAAATCTAGAAGTCAAATTAACAAGGAAAATATCTCCACAAATAACTGTAATACAAGATGGGTGTTGGCCAGTGGGTCCTTCCAAGAATGTGCTGTAAGCAAGTAATTAGTTTCAAGGTTCACATGGGCATATTGCAGTGGAGGGGTTACTTTTAAAGCCTTGTAAAATGAGATGATACCTGTAATCACACAGCCCAATTCTTAGAAAGTGGTAATCATTATAAATAATAGCATGTCACTGTAATGATGCCATTAGAGATAGGAGAGGAGCTGAATGAAAGAATGCCTGTCTCAGAATTGGCACTAAACTACCATAATTTTTGTAATTAATTAAGCAATGCTGCTTATTATATAAAAGTAGAAAGTTGTGCAAGGTCAAAATATCAAATGAAGAAATTGAAACTCACTAATAATTCTACTACCCAGAGTTCACCAACTTTGATACATATGAATGAGATCATATAGCATATTCTGTCCTGTGTTCTGTTTTTTGGTTTTTTTTTACTGATTTTATCCAGAACATTTCCTGTTATCAATAAGCATATTTTAAGCATAATTGTAAATGTCTACAAAATGTTTCATTTTATGTGTCTTATATAATTTTAAGTTATTTTTCAGTTGTTGGATATGTATGCCATTTCCTTTTTCAAAATTATATTTAATACCAGCCACTTTCCTATTATTTCTCTAGGATGGATTCCACAAAATTATAATATTTGTCAAAGGTTTGATTATGTTCAAGGCAAAAAAATACATACTGGTATAGTGTATACAGCTTCAAAAAAGTACCAATTTTCTTAGTATGTGAATGAATAGAAAATAGAGATGGACATTTTTACCAGCTAACTAATTAGAAAAAGGTACTTTTCCCATTTTATAATACAGGCGCTGTCAGTTCTGTATTTCCTATTGACTTGATTTGTGTCCAACATCCTTGACTCCAAGCAACAATTTCCTTGTTTTTAGGAAGAACTAGAGGTGACACATTTGGATACTTAGGGGTATGCTTCTGCTTTGCCCAACTGGTTTGTACTTATCACTAGAAGGATTTCTCCTACATGACTTAAGTGAATTTAAAAAGTTTTCTCTTTGAATCAGTGTTGTGTTCTGCTGGGAAACTGTGGAAGAGAGGCAGGGTAAAAGAGCATTGCACCCTCAGTGCTGCTCCTGGAAGCAAGCAAGCTTGGGAAACCTCATAATGCCAAAGTAAGCTACTGTGTAATGGCGTAAAGGTCTTGTCATCTTCAGAAGCATTTGCCAACACTAACTCATTAACCTCCATGCCATCCCTGTGAGGCAGGCATGGCTAGTTAGGAAAAACTAATTAATAATTATAAGGCCTCTGTAAAATAAAAATGCTGTCTAAATGCTGAATGCCAAATCATAAAAAAACAGGTAAATATTATTGTCCCAGTTTTATAGATGGGGGAACTAGGTCATGGGTATTAAATATTAAGTAATTGCCCACTGGGGACAATATAATTAAGGGTATAGAAGAATTCATAATTAGAACTCAGCATCCTCCAGTCTGAGAGGCTGTGCTCAAAGATTTGTATAAAGCCTTTTGGCAATGATGTTATGCACTGGGAACTATTAGGGATTGGTAACTACTAGTAAAGATCAGGGACTTGAAAGCAAAAGATTCAGAGCTTGTGCTGAAATGCTCTTGATGTCTGGCAATAAAAAAAGCTAGTTGCAGTTGAATCCATAGTAGGTTCGTGGCAGAATTACCTTCTCTGAGCTTCCATTGCACAGTAAATATGCTAACATAATACCACTGCTTTCTCATAATAGATTATTTTTTTGACATTTGTGTCTTTCACTGAAGACATCCTTGAGATCATGAATTGCATCTTATTTTTTGTATCTTTGGTGCCTAGCTCAATCTTTGGTAATTGTAGGTGTGAAATAAAATTTCATAAAATGTAGAAAAAAATAATTAGAAATATGGCAGAATCATAATTTAGTACAACAAACCTACTTCCTAGGAAAGAATGCTCCAGGGGTTCTCAACAGAAGGTTCACATAAAAATTAACTCTAAAAACGTCCCTAACCTGGTAAAGGAAATCAATATACAAACCCAGGAAGTGCAGAGAGTTCCAACCAAGATGAACCCAAACAGGCCCACACCAAGACACATTATATGTAAAATGGCAAAGGTTAAAGACAAAGAGAGAATCCTAAAAGCAGCAAGAGAAAGACAGCGAGTTACATACAAGGGAACTCCTACAAGACTATCAAATGACTTTTCTACAGAAACTGCTGGCCAGAAAGGAGTGGCAGGAGGTATTCAAAGTGATGAAAAACAAAGGCCTACAACAGCAAGGCTATCATTTAAAATTGAACAAGAGATAAAGAGCTTCCCAGAAAAGAATAGGCTAAAGGAATTCATTACCACCATGCCAGCAATGCAGGAAATGTTAAAAGGGCTTCTGTAAACAGAAGAAAGATGAAAACTATCTAACTAATGAAGACCAGAAATACAAATAACAAAATGGCAATAACTATGTACCTATCAATAACCACTTTAAATGTAAATGGATTAAATGCTCCAATCAAAAGACATAGGGAGGCTGGGTGGATAAGAAAGCAAGACCCTTGCATATGCTGTGTACAAGAGACTCACCTCAGATCAAAAGACACACACAGGCTGAAAGTGAAGGGTTAGAATCAGATATTTCATGCAAATGGAAATGAGAAAAAAAGCTGGAGTAACAATACTTATATCTGACAAAATAGACTTTAAAATGAAGAATTTATTAAAAGACAAAGATGGGCACTACATAATAATAAAGGGATTGATCCAACAAGAGGACATAACCCTAGTAAATTTCCATGCACCCAACATAGAAGCACCTAAACATATAAAATAGATATTAACTGACATAAAGACAGAGATCAACAGTAACACTACCATAGTAGGGGACTTCAACACACCACTGACAATAAGGGACAGGTCCTCCAGATGGAAAATAAATATGGAAACAGAGGCCTTAAATGACACATTGGACCAGTTGAATTTAATCAATATTTTAAGAGTATTTCACCCCAAATCTGCAGAATACACATTCTTCTCCAGTGCATATGGAACATTTTCCAAGATAGACCACATGTTAGGCCACAAAACAAGTCTCAATAAATTTAAGAAAATTGAAATCATACTAAATGTCTTCTCTGACCACAGTGCTATGAAATTAGAAATCAACTACAGGCAAAAAATTGGAAGACACACAAATACATGGAGGTTGAATAAATAATGAATGGGTCAACAATTAGATCAAAGAAGAAATCAAAAGACATCTCGAGACAAACAAAAATGAAAACACAACGACCCAAAATCTATGGGATACAGCAAAAGCAGTCCTAAGAGGGAAATTCATAGCAATGCAGGCCTACCTAAAGAAACAAGAAAAATCACAAATCAACAGATTATCCTTACACTTAAGGGATCTGGAAAAAGAACAACAAAATAAGCACAAAGGGAGTACAAGAAAGGAGATAATAAATATCAGAGTGGAAATAAATGAAATAGAGACCAAAAAAGCAATACAAAGGATCAATGAATCCAAGAGCTGGTTTCTTGAGAAGACAAACAAAATCAACAAACCTTTAGCTAGACTCATTCAAAAAAGAGAGAGAGGACCCAAATTAATAAAATCAGAAATGAAAGAGGAGAATTGACAACAGACACCACAGAAATACAAAAATTTAAGAAATTACTATGAGCAACTATATGCCAATGAATTAGACAATATGGAAGAAATAGACAATTTTCTAGAAGCATACAACCTTCCAAGGCTATGTCAAGAAGAAACGGAAAACCTTTATAGACTGATTACTACCAGGGAAATTGAATCAGTAATCAACAAGCTCCCAACAAACAAAAGCCCTGGGCCAGATGGCTTTACAGAGGAATTTTACAAAGCATTCAAAAAATAATTATCAATTATTCTCCTCAAACTATTCCAAAAAATCCAGAAGGAGGGAAGGCTCCCAGGCAATTTTTATGAGGCCACTATCACCCTGATCCCAAAATCAGACAAAGACATTACAAAAAAAAGAAAACTATAGGCCGATACCCCTAATGAGCATGGATGCAAAAATCCTCAACAAAATATTAACAAACAGAATTTGGCAATACATTAAAAAGATCATACACCATGATCAAGTGGGATTCATTCCTGGTATGCCAGGTTGGTTCAGCATCCGCAAATCAATTAATGTGGTACACCACATTAACAAAATGAAAAATAAAAATCATATGGTCATGTCAGTAGATGCAGAAAAAGCATTTGACAAAATCCAGCAGCAATTTATGATAAAAAACTCTTAAGAAAGTGCGAATAGAAGGACCATATCTCAACATAATAAAGGCCATATATGATAAACCCACAGCTAACATCATACTCAATGGGGAAGAAATAAAACCATTCCCCTGAAGATCAGGAAGAAGGCAAGGTTTCCCACTTTCTTCACTTCTATTCAACATAGGTCTGGAAGTTCTAGCTATAGCAATCAGACAAAAAAAAGAAATAAAAGGCATCCAAATTGGTAAGGAGGAAGTAAAATTGTAATTATATGCAGATGACATGATACTATCTATAGAAAACCCCGAAGACTCCATCAGAAAACTATTAGACCTGATACATGAATTTAGTAAAGTAGCAGGACACAAAATTAATATTCAGAAATCAGTTGCATTTGTATATACCAATAATAAAATATCAGAAGGAGAAATTAAGAAAACAGTCCCATTTACAAGTGCTTCAAAGACTATAAAATACTTAGGAATAAATTTAACCAAAGAAGTAAAAGACCTGTACTCAGAAAATTATAAGACACTGAAGAGAGAAATTAAAGAAGATACAAATCAATGGAAACACATACCATGCTCATGGATAGGAAGAATTAATATCGTTAAAATGTCCATACTGCCTAAGGCAATATACAGATTCAACGCAATTGCTATCAAAATACCAAGGACATTTTTCAACGAAATAGAACATGTAATCCTAAAATTTATATGGAACCATAAAAGACCCCAGATAGCCTCGGCAATCTTGAGAAATAAGAACAAAGTGGGAGGTATCATGATACCTGACATCAAATTATACTACAAGGCTATAGTAATCAACACAGTATGGTACTGGCTTAAAAACAGACACATAGATCAGTGGAACAGAATAGAGAGCCCAGAAATAAATACATGCCTATATGGTCATTTAATCTACAACAATGGAAGCAAGAATTTACTTGGGGTAAATACGGTCTATTCAATAAATGGTACTGGGAAACCTGGACAGACACAGGCAAAAAAATGAAGCTGTACCACTTCCTTAAACCATATACAAGAATAAATTCAAAATTGATTAAAGACTTAAATGTAAGATCTGAAACCATAAAACTCCTAGAAGAAAATATAGGAATGAAGTTTACAGACATTACCCGTAGTAATATTTTTACTGATATATCCCTTTGGGCAAGGGAAGTGAGAGAAAAAATAAACATATGGGATTATGTCAAACTAAAACGTTTTTCTCACAGCTAAGGAAATCATCAATAAAACAAAAAGGGAGTCTACTGAATGGAAGAAGATATTTGTCAATGATACATCTGATAAGGGGTTTTAATATCCAAAATTTATAAAAAAGTCAGTCAACTCAACACCAAAAAACAAACAAACAAGCAATCCAATTAAAAAATGGGCAGAAGGGGTCGGCCCGGTGGCTCAGGCGGTTAGAGCTCCATGCTCCTAACTCCGAAGGCTGCAGGTTCGATTCCCACATGGGCCAGTGGGCTCTCAACCACAAGGTTGCCAGTTCAATTCCTCGAATCCCGCAAGGGATGGTGGGCAGCGCCCCCTGCAACTAAAATTGAACACGGCACCTTGAGCTGAGTTGCCAGTGAGCTCCCAGATGGCTCAGTTGGTTGGAGCACATCCTCTCAACCACAAGGTTGCCAGTTTGATTCCTCAAGTCCCGCAAGGGACGGTGGGCTGTGCCCCCTGCAACTAGCAACAGCAACTGGACCTGGAGCTGAGCTGCACCCTCCACAACTAAGATTGAAAGGACAACAACTTGACTTGGAAAAAAAAAGTCCTGGAAGTACACACTGTTCCCCCAATAAAGTCCTGTTCCCCTTCCCCAATAAAATCTTAAAAACTAAAATAAAATAAATTTTTAAAAAATGGGCAGAAGACATGAAGAGACATTTTTCTAAACAAGACATACAGATGGCAAACAGACATGAAAAAATGCTCAAACTCATTAATCATTAGATAATTGTAATAAGAACCACAATGAGATACCACCTCACTCTAGTCAGAATGGCTATTCATCAATAAATCAACAAACAAGTGCTGGTGAGGATGTGGAGAAAATCCCACTGCTGGTGGGATTACAGATTGGTGAAGCCACTGTGGAAATCAGTATAGAGGTATCTCAAAAAACTGGATGTGGTACTACCTTATGATCCAGCAGTTCCACTCTTAGGTATCTATCCAGAGAATTCCAAAATGCTAATTCGAAAAAAATCTATGCACCCCTATATTTATTGAAGCGCTATTCACAATAGCCAAGACATGGAAACAACCGAAAAGCCCATTGGTAGGCGACTGGATTAAGAAACTGTGGTACATTTATACGACGGAGTATTACTCAGACATAAAGAAGAATAAACTCTTACTATTTACAACGGTATGGATGGACCTAGAGAACATTATGCTAAGTGAAATAAGTCAGACAGAAAAAGATCTGTCTGATTTATGATCAGACAGATGATCTCACTTATATGTGGAATCTAAAGAATAGAATAAATGAACAAACTAATCAGAAACAGTTTCAGAGACATAGAGGAAAAACTGAGGGTTGATAGATGGGAGGGGAGTGGGGATAAGGGGGAAGGTGAGGGGATTAGAAAGCACAATAGTAACCACAAGATTGCCATGGGGATATGAAAATCAATTTGGGGAATATAAACAATAATTTTGTAAAGATTTTGTAGGGTATCTGATAAACACTTGTCTTATTAGGGAGACCACTTCAGGGATGATGTAGATGCCTGATCACTGCACTGTACACCTGAAGCTGAAGCTGAACAACAATGAATGTCAACTATAATTATATATATATATATATATAGTCACAAGAAGTGGAGTACAGCATATGGAATAGAGACAGTGGAAATGTAACGGCTGTATGTGATGTCAGAGGGGTAGTAGATTGGGGAGGAAGGTTATCACTTTGCGAGGGATATAAATGATAAATGTCTATTACAGTGTTTTGTACACATGAAACTAATTTAAAAAATCAGCTGTACAGCTTTTAAAAATACAGTATCTATCACAACTCAGACCTTGTAATTTCTTATCTCTAAGATACCTTTCAATAAGGCTTCATAATTCATGCCAATATTCACTGCTGATGGAGAATATACAGTCTATTTCCTTTGAAAATCCTTCAGTATCCTGTTGTGACCCCACTACTGCATGACATAGATAGAAATCCCTTTACATGATACATTTAGTGTAATGTGAGAGGTATTGATAGAAAAGGAGGGACAGTCACACTGGTTGCAAACCTCTGCCCTTGGCATCGCCATAGTTGCTTACACAGCTTATCTCTCAGTCTTCACAATGACTGTGCAAAGTAGGTGCTACTATGCTAATTTTCTTATTTAAAGATGGGGAAATTGGACCTTCATATTTCAAGTTGTGTTAATTACTATTATTCCATTGATTTCAACTTCCGTGCAATAGAATTGTGTACAAATATAGTTTTTACTTTTGATATTAAGATAAAGATATTTAGATTGTTTCTTAATTCTATCACGACATTGTCCTTTTTGTAGTAAATATTCAGTTTATTACTATTATTTTTTCATGCACTATGCTAGGTCCTAGGTAATTCTTGTTTGGATTAAAAACTGCAAAGGTAGAGATTATCTCTGTGTTTTTTTTTCTCCCTCCTTTGTTCTCCACCCCACTCCTTTTTCTCTCTCAGTCTCTCTCTTTCTCTGGTTTAAAATATGTTTTATTGTTATTCAGGTATAGGAGGCCAACAGATCAGGAGACAACTGCCTTTGAAAAGATAGTTATGCCTAGTTCCCAAGAGGAGGTCACACCCATGCCACACAGGATCATTTGGGGCCAGTCAGGAGGCAGAAGGGGCGGGGCAGGGGAGGGGCAGGGAGCATGGGAAAAGGCATTTATTGTGGTTTCTATGGGAAGGAACCGGACAGGAAAAGTGAGCAGGTTTAGGATTGGCTAGTTTGAATAATTTCATTGGGTTCTGGACTATAGGGATGATCTCTTGTTGTTTGGATCCAGGCCCTGAGGTGATTAGGACAAGGGGATAGGATTCTGAACTGCAGGAGGCTGATAAAAAGAGTCAGGTTGGGGGTATGCACGGAGGATTGGTTGGTTTGCATATCAAAGGCAAGTTGTTTGCTCTCTCCAGGAATTAGTTAAACTTGAGAGGGTTAAGTCCCTCCTCCTGTCCACAGGCACCAAGAAGTCAAAGCATCATAAAATATAGAAAATAAAAAGACGTGACTAACACACACTCTATTTTCCATCATAGTCATACCTGAAGTGATAGTGTGGAATATGACTCAATACGTTTCTTGTTTAGAATTTATAGCAACAAAAGAGAAATGAAGCTGTGAAGATCCCTGTAGAATATGCATAGCAGATTTCAAACTAAAAGTCTTTCTATAATTACTTAATTTTTTTTTGACTTTAGGAATTAATGCTTAAGTTTCAAAAGATTTAAATTTGTATTTCAGTACAGTGAAAGATATGGAAACAAAGACAGATTAAACTGAGCCAATGAACCATTGAGAAGCGAAAAAGGTACAGAAACTGCAACCTTTGTCTTTAAGGATAAAGATTTCCAGTTTAGTCTTTCAGCTTAGAAAGATGTTTTGTACAAAAACAGACATGCCGATCCAAGTGCCCTGGACCAGTAACCACCTTGTAGCTCTATTGTCCCAATCATCAGTCCCACTCCCTGTAATGGTCTCAGAATAATTTAAGACCCAGAAACACTCATTTTGGCGTAAGAAGATAACCATGTAATTAAGCAAAGGAGGCAATCTAGGTTTCACTCTGTTGAAAATGCTTGAATAATGTTCAGCCAATATGAGGTAGAATATATCTAAATGTCAGCTTTCTACTAAAAAAAAAAATTAATAATGAATAACAAGGAGAAGTTAGATCCACTGAGAAAATAAAAATTATTCCGTGTTTTCCCTGGCAGAGTAAATCATAAATATGATATACTCATTGGAATTTTTTTCTCCCTAATGCACCTTTTTGTTCCAGGCCCAAAAGAATTCAGTAGGCAGTATCTATGATTGTAATACCGGCTACTGATTAAAAAAAAAAATTAAAGATAAAAAAATCATACTTTATATAAAATAAAGTATTACTAGAGACCAGGGTGGCTAACTTTAAAAAGACTCCACATAGCCTCTTCTCTGAAATCATTAGGAAATAAACCATGTTCATTTAAGCTGCTTTTCCAATCAATCTGTACCTTTCCAATTATATTCAATATTGCTCCTGGGGTGGTGAAATTGTGTTATTGTAACTAAAATGGTCATGACTGACCTTCCTATGACCTTTTCTGCACATATTCACCTCATTCAATGGTCAGAGCAATTCCGTAATCCAGGTTATTGTTTTTATTTTACAGATAATGTAAGAGAGGATCAAAGGTTTATATCACAATCCAAGTATAAATACCCTGTAATTGGCTCACCTGGAATTCAAGTTCAAGTCTTGTTGACTACCTACAATCATGCTCTTTCAACCACCACATCCTGCCTCCTTGCCCACTGTTGGTGCTAGATGGATGTGTGTTGACATATACTGAGATAACTTCAAATTTTGAAGGAATTCCAAGATTACATTGAAATTTGTTTTCTTTAGCAATCTTTTCCTTTTGAAATTTAAAATAGGCATGTGAGTAAAAAGTGGACTTCATTCGCAAACACTGGTAATTTTTGACCTGTGATAAAATAGAACTAAGACCATAGGGATCCAATTTTCTATGGTTCTTTTAAAAAATATTCCATCTCCTATCTTCAGGTGTCCAGCCTGTATGCAGCGGATTTAGAAGATACATCAGAGCCATCTGTTTTCTTTTCCTTTCCTACCAATGCAAAGATTAACCCTAGTCTAGTCATCGATGGAAGAGGTAAAAGACGCTCCATCTCTGAGGTGTACATGGGAAGAACAGGAGGGAAAAGAAGGGACGTGACCTAGGTTATATGTCTTTGAGGCAGATCATTTTCACCATTGTTGAATTGGGAGACGTGGTCATCACCAGTGATGGCCACAGATCCTCACCTATCCTCCTGAGAAAGCTCCCCAAATGATTCAAAACCTAGTGATAATGTACTTGTTTCTGCCAGGTGGTACAAACCCCATTCTAGCCTGACAGTAGCCAATGTCCAATGGCTGCTTTATTTTGGCTGCTCACCACTCTCTGAAGAAAGGTTATGTAGAGAGGGATGTGTGAGGGAATGACAGATCTAGATGCTGAAACACCAGAGAAATTTGTTTTTTTTTTAGAAAATATCTCCTAAGCATACGTTATTTCCTTTGTTAAGATTACTGCCTTTGATCAAAATGGATGTACACATGAAGCAGTGGTTTGTATCATTTTCTCTCTGATCTCTTATGACTTCCAAACATAACATTGTTGATGTTTTGGTATAGATCAAGTTTTCTTACAATAGTAAATAAACTCTTGCATCTGCTTCTTTATGGATATCTATCTATCATCTACTTATTTATTTATTATTTGGCTTTTAGAGATGAGCAAATCCTCTCAATGTTCTTTCTGGCTCTTAAATTTGATGATTCTATGACTCTAATATCAGTCTTCTGTTAAAATCTCAGTTGTTACAGCTGGGCTAAATGAATATATCCTTGATTACATATGGACTTCCATCTAGTTTGCTTTTAAGAAAAATGTTTTTCTAACATGCTCCAGAGCTACTCTAATAAGCCTAATGGCAAATCACCTCTCCCAAAGGTCAAGGGCAGCAGCTTAATTCAAAGCTTGAGTACTGTTGAGATTTGATTGTGGCAAATGCTACTAATGCTGCTTTTGGCAAAAACACTTTTGGCACTGAAATTGATGGCCTCTGGGTCTTATACCCTGGGGATGAGGTATAGCTTGATAGCTCAAAAAATGGAGTACATTTTTACTAACTGGGCCAAAGGGATATAGAGCTAGATATAGGAAACTGAAATAAAAACTGTCTGTTTTGATGATATCTATGGCATGGGAATAGAGTGAGAACAGGAAAGGAGAGGAAGGAGTTTCATTTAACATTTGGTGCCCTGAGTAGTAAAAACTAGGTCAAGTGGTAAAAACCGCTCGGTACATCTAATGTGTTATTAGATCATACAAAGTAGTTTTTTACAAGATGTAGTCTACTTATATAGGAGTCACCGTAATAGAAATTCCAAATTTTGGATTCATGGCCTGCAGTGCACACCTAGTTTCTCACCTGAAACCATTTCTGGTGTTGGTTGTTTTTCATATTGCTCCTGGTATATATAATCTGAAAACTTTTAATTTGTACTGATTGTGTAACTTCAGTTTTAAGACTAGCACAATAAAATATCCTAGTTTATCAACTGGAATTTGTAATAGATATTTATTGAACTTTATAAAAAAAAATTTGGGACAAGAAAGTTGGAGTAGTGGTGGGATAAATGCGAGTGATATCAAATATATTCACACGTGATTAATTACTAAGGAGCAATAAGTCATCAATACTGCTGAATGCATGGTCCCTTTAGAGTCAGACATATTTGCTTAGAGCACTAAATACTGAGTACAGCTTAAACCACCAGCTGAAATGAGGTGACTTATGATACATGCCCATCAAACTTGTTCAAAGCCACCAAAGGAAATTAATAAGGCCAGATACCATATTTCTAATCTGTTTTTATGCCAACAGAGTTAAAACATTTGGAATTTAGCATATGTCAGTTATTCATGAGATTGACAGAAGTTTAGTCTTAATAGGGAATAGTATGGGCAACTGACTTCCAATTGTTCCCACTGGCCATCAGGCAGGGTAAATACACAGAGTACACACACAAAATATATATGGACATTTATATTTAAATTAACTATGTTGAAATTAAAATGTCATTATGCATATGGTATCCTTTACGTCATTCAGAGCCTGACGCATCTTTCCTAATGATGTTATTAGGTAGGAGAATTGGCTTTCTAGGAATCCAGTGCACAGATTCTTCTTTTTTGTTTTCCAATATGGTGGTAATCTGGTATAAGTAATATAAATAGAGAGTGGGAACACTGGACTTCTTATGCTTTTGCCTTTCAGGCTAAGTCTCTGTATTTCCCTAAATTAGTAACCCAAGATGAATGATGATGGATAATTGTTTCAGTAAGCAAAAAATCATGGTTTATGAAGCAGGCTAGAGTTAGCTAGAAAGGTGGGGCACAGAATACTTTTTAAAAACCAGAAAATTCTCAATAATTATAGCTCTTTATGTCAAAATAGTCAGGGCTGAAATTACTGAAACCCACAAGAGCAGGTGTTCTGAATGATAATCTAAGGTGTAATTAGAGTTTCTGAAGAACATTGTGAGGTGCAATTAATTGAAAGACACTATATGGTTAATCATGGAACGATTTATTTAAAAAATTAGAAATAGACTGACAAGTTATAAAAAAAACCCCTATTTGCCAAATCTCTATTTTGGCTAAACATAAAGCTGAAATATGTTGCCACTTTGATTAAAAAATGTAAACAATTTAGTTATGTCTTTTAAATGGTATATAATTATCTCGCTTTTTATGATATTATACCTCATTATTTACATAATACGTAGGTTGTTTCCAAGGTTCACAAAACCACACTGAGCAGACAGATTATAGGGATAAGTAGTAGGACAGTGCTTTAAATTCCACTTGGATTAAAGGACTTTAAAAATATAGAATGAAATAGAGGTGTAGCCCTCTCCTCTAGATATTTGTAACCACTTTGGATATTCATATTTAAACCACTGTAATCTCTATGTGTCTATCAATAACTTCTTAGTCACCCCTTTGATTTTTTCAATTCCCCCCAAATCTGATCTAGAGCTCTATAATTATTATGAAAAGAATTTTAATGGATGATGGTAGGTGCTGGTGTGACCGGTTAGAACAAGAATCCTTCAGAGACAGGATTCATTTGAATACTGGTATGTGGGGACAGAGATCACACATTATCGATAAGAAGGGGATCAAAAGAGAATTGCAAACAGTATTAGAGGCATCACATTGTTCCCTTTTATTATGTGAATGATAAAATTGGGACCCAGTGAGATTAAAAGACTTTCCCAAAGGTCCAGTATATAACACTAAATTCATGGAGGAAACAATTTGATCAGAGATCAGTAGTTTGGCATAATCTGTGAGAAAGGCACAGAACAAATATTGTGGGGTTCAAGAGGAGACATCCTATTCAGTAGTAGGGATGAAAAAGGCATTACAAAGAGAATGATATTTCATATGGCTTAAAAACGGGTTTAGAATTTTCAACAGTTGAGATGAAAGTCAAGAAGAATAACAAGAGAAAAATATTCTATTGTGAACAATGACCTATGGCAGAAAATATATGATCCCTTAGAGCAAGATTTCTCAGCTGACTTTGGGGGGCAGATAATTCTTTGTTGTCAGGGGCTACCCTGTGCATTGTAGAATGTTTTGCAGGATCCCTGGGCTCTACCCACTGTATGCCAGTAGTAGACACATTCTGCACACTCTTGAGCTGTGACAACCGAAACTGTTTCCAGACTTTGTCAAATACTCTGCATCAGGGTGGGGTGGGGCTTAATTATTGCCCTAAACTCTTGAGAACCACTGCATTAAAGCAACAGAGAGCCTTGAAAAAAGGGTTTGG
Organism: Rhinolophus sinicus; assembly: GCF_036562045.2. Taxonomy (NCBI): domain Eukaryota; kingdom Metazoa; phylum Chordata; class Mammalia; order Chiroptera; family Rhinolophidae; genus Rhinolophus; species Rhinolophus sinicus. The sequence continues at coordinate 154,936,487 of NC_133752.1, read as the reverse complement.
TCACTGTGCATATATTAGTCATTCCTAAATGCTTGTTAAAAATAAAAAGGAAAGAAAGGATGACAAGAAAGAAGATGAAAGGATAGGATGGATATATATATCCAAAAACAAATATATACATATTTGTTTTTCTCTTCCCCTGAAAACTCTGTCACTAAGCTAAAAGCCTTTAACATTAAAAAAAAAAGTTAATTTATTGGAAAAATTGTGATGCATTCCATCTCAAACTGAGATATCCAAATAATTTTCACAGATAGAAAAATATATCAGTTTAATTCCATTGGGACATAAAATACAGTCTAAGGAAGGTTTATTGTATCAACATATATGGAAGAATGGATGTGATAGTCGATGTGTGGGCAGGGGTGGGCTATGAGGGAATCATTTATTGGAAGACGGGAGAGAGTCAGATGATCCATTTTTAATAGGCAACCATTTTGTGAATCATAGTTATCTTGTACTTAAACCACTTTTAAAAATAAAGTAGTAGGACAGAAAAACGTCTTCAGGCCAAAATACAGGTTGAAAATGAAAGTGTTTGGGGACATATGGAAATAGTACAATGAGCACAAGAGAGTGAGGAAGAGTAAAAGTTGCTGCCTCTTCATCCAACTCATAAAGCAACATGTTTGGAGCTCATCCAAATACGGTGCGTAATTCAAATTTGTTTCCTATAACAGTCTCCAACCAGAAATTGATGCATCAAGTAAATTGGTAAGAATAACTTTTCCCTGAGAGTAATATCAGGATGACACTTCTTACAGTGCATTTTTTAGAAGGTTAAAATATTAAACTGAGCAACAAAAAGTATAGATATCTTCCAGAGCCTGTATGATATAAAATAGTTAAGTGAACACACACTATATGATGTAAGTCTGTATATGTCACGACTCATGGGAGACTGAGCGGTGAAGGTAGAATGGAGCATACGATTGGGTGAATATCACAGTCAAGTGTATGGAACACAAAGATGAAAAAGACATGGAACTTATCATCTAGGAAAAATGGCGGTATGAAGATATCAGAGAAGCGTGCAATTAAATGTAACTGGGAGACCTGTGAAGGCTTCACAGGAAAGGTTGCCACATGTGAGTAAGACTCCAAAAGAAGTGGTGAGGAAAAATCATGCTCTAGCATAAGGGAAGGCTGGAATCTAAGAGGATAGAATGGATTTTTGGAATATTATAGAAGGAATCTGAGGTTTCTAAATGTGGTGTAGATGTGAGGTGAACACAGGGCCCTAAGCCGGTTCATGGAACTTCTTGCATGTTTTGTGAACAGCAAACCACCCCTGAACTTATATCTCAAAACAGCAAACACCTCTTATTTCTCCTGATTCTGAGGGTTGGCTGGGTAGTATACCTGGTTTGGGTTGGATCAGCTGATTTCTGCAGTATACTAGCAGTGTGGCTGTGTGGGGGTTCTAGAATGGCTATATTAAAATGTCTAGTGGTTGGCAGACTAGTCGTTTTGGACCACGACAAAATTCTTCTCTAAAGGATCAGGTAGTAATATTTCAGGCTTTGCAGGCCAAAAGGCAAAACTGAGTCTATTATGTAGGTACATATATAACAAGGGAGAAAACAGTTTCTATGTATTTTTTATTGACAAAGTTCAAAATAAAATAATAATGAGTATAACTTTTTTTGTGATACAGGTTTTCTAATGTGGAAAATGGAACTTCTTTTTGGATGAAGGAAAACATATTTAATTGGTGTTCAAAGTTAGGGTTCCTTGTCACCAAATTGATTGCTAATGTTTTTCTATAAAAGCCATTCTTAGCTCTGGCGATACCAAAACAGATAGTTCGCTGGATTTGGTCTGTGAGCTTGAGTTTGTTGACCTCTGTTCTAGAGAGCTTAGGCTCTGCTCTGTTCTCTAGGTCTCATTCTCCAGAATGCAAGCACGGGCTTCTTCACCTGGTTTGACTCAGGATTCCAAAGATAGCAAGATTCCAATGTGCAAGTACTTGGCAGAGTCTCAGATATGTCACATTTTCTAATGTTCTATTAGTCAAAGTAAGTCCAGTCCAGATTCCAGGGGCAGAGCAATAGACTTCCTATCTCAAATGGAGGAATGACAAAGTCATATGGCAAAGGGGTATGGACCAGGGATGGGAGGAGTTGTGATCATTTTTGCAAATCATCTCCTACACATTGCTAAGAGTTTTGAATTTATTTTGCAGGCAAGGGGGCAGTGAAGGTTTTTTGAGCAAAGAGGAATGTCATATCTGGAACTGAGCTGCAGGAAAATCCAGGTAGCCATGTAAGATAAATGGTGATGTTGGAGACTAGAGGGAAAACAACCAACTTGGAAGCTACTACAATTCAAGGAAGAGGTTTTCAAGGCCCTGGTTAGAAGAGTTACAGCAGTAGAGAGGAAGGGACGAATGGGAACATCACCGGAGAGGCGTCATGGTATAGTACAAAGAGTCTGAGCCTTGAAGTTGATCAGGCCTGGCTTTGAATCCTGACTGGGTCACTTACTGTGTGAGCACAGGATAATGACTTAATCTCTGTTTGTTAAAACAGGCTTTTAAAGTGGTGAGGATTAGGGACAATGAGTACAATGTGTACAATAGTTTGAAAAAACAAATACAAATGTGCCTGTAGTTTTGCATTTTCTGATACATAAATGTTTCTCTGAACAGCTCTTACCGTACATCATGTGTGTGTGTGTGTGTGTGTGTGTGTGTGTGTGTGTGTGTGTGTGTAGGATGGGGTGTACCTATAGCAGGGATGGAAAGCAAAATAAATTGTTATTCTTAATAATCTAGCATCCAAAATAAAATTTTGTGGTAAAATTGTACTTACAGAAGACAGGCATTATGGGTGGGGTGGGAGACATTCCTTTACTTCCCATTTTAACAAATCAAGAGGTAACAGAGGTCCTAGGTGCCCAGGAAGAGAAAGGGGGGCGAGAACTTGACTGCTTCAGTTCCAAGAGTTGTGGAAAGAGGAAGAAGACGGAGGAAGGCAGGAGGACAGGGGGTAAAGATCCCCAAGTGCCTCTCTGTCCTCTGGGGAGATGACTGACTCAGGGCTCTCGCTGCCAGGATCTGAGAGGGTAGGCAGTACTCAACCAAAGCAACTCTTTAGGCAGAAGGAGAGCTCTAGTTTACATTTTCTGAGCTGTTTTTGATTCTTGTATGCTGTAAACTGGAATCAGAATGTCCTAAAGGCCCACAGAGTGTCTCAGAAAACATCTGTTTAGAGTGGCAGTGTGGTCCTGCCACTGGTGCAGTCACAGTGGGGACATGGTGACTCATAGTCAGGGCTGCAGATGAAGGGTTTAAGCCAGTGGCCAATAGGAGCTGGGAGCATTGGCGGGTCTTTACCACCACTGAGAACAGAGCAGCAGTACAGATGACTGGGTCAGAGTTATAAGTCACAAACTTCAGAAGCAGATACAACTGAGTTCCCAGAGATGAGACCAGTGCTGGCCCATTGTCACTAATTCAAAAGACAGACCAATGAGCAGTGAGCATACAGTGTTCGGTCCACAGATCCCATCTAGCTTTCTCACCATGAGGAGGCATCACCAAGATGCCATCTGGGAGAGAAGTGGAGAAAGGTGGGTATAGGCGACATTGAACATTTTTACCCCAAGAGGCTGCACATACCTAAAGGGACATTGTAAATTGTTGCATTGGTTAGATTGGACTAGTATTTAGTTTCTTTTTTTCTTCTGTCTTTCTAATAGGGTTTACAAGGAAAATTCAGAGCAGTATTAGAGAACAACAACAAATAGCTACATTTTCTTTGCAAAATTAAAATGCAGGGTGAGTAAATGTGACCCTATTGTATATAGCCACAGCTAGGTACAGAATAGGCATTCAAAATTGGTCACTATTTTTATAGGGTATGATAACTGATTGGATTTGGGAGAATGAGAAAAGGAAGAATTCACAGAATATACCAAGTTTTTGATCTGAATATTATGGGAGCATGATGGACACATTAATCAAAAATATGGCCATCAGCAAGATGAGTTCATTAAGGGTAAAAATATGTTCTGAAAAAAACAACAGGGCTGGTGAGTTCTGGAGCACGGAATAGTGAAGAGTAATGGCTACATAAATGCAAAGTGATGCATGCTTACAATGTTAAGCAGCAGGGGATCCGAGGATCAGGGAACAGATTATTTATAGGAACTGGATCCTTGAGGTTTGAAGGAAGACTTATGAAAATCTTGGTGGTGAGTCACAGATTTTCTTTTCTTATAATTCTTGGCCTATATATGAATTGATGCAATTTTTGTAAGTGAGCAAATGCAACACATCTTATATAGCTATAGTTTGAGATTGATGATATAGTAAGTGCTCAAATAAAGTTTAGAAGGTTATTATTTTTAATTTAAGAAACTAACTAGTTTACTCATTCTCTTTTGATTCTTCTGTTTTAAGGAGGAGCAGTTTGGGGAAGAGGCAGGAGAATTGGAGTGGATGACATGGTCTCTTCTCACTCTGTTTTGTTTCCTTTCTCCATCACATAATCTCCCAGAATTACTATTTCTTAACACTTCTAGTGAAATAAAATAGTCTTCTGGAAGTTCTTTCCCTCCATTGTGAGAATTTCAAAAAGTCTAAAATTTATAAGGGCCTGGATCATTGAAACGCAATTCCTCTGTTAGCACTTACTTTTATATTTTAGTTTGATGGGCATCTGCTCAAGTGGGTCTTTATAAGTGTATTAATGTATGAAAGTGAGAACTTCTAACAGAATGTGGGAGGGAATGAACAAATGTTACCTATTATTTGCAGAACAAATGGTGTACCTGGAAATATAAGTGTGTGTGTGTGTGTGTGTGTGTGTGTGTGTGTAGACTCAGGAGAGATCCTTGTTACTGAACTTCCTGGCACCAATGTTCTACTCCTTTCACCCATAAAACATCTGATAAAATTTCGCCCTCTACAACATGCCTTTGAGGATGTAGTGAAAGTGTGAATAATTCTTCCATAGGTGCTAGGCAGTAGGAGATGGGGAAAGAGAATATTGAGAGTAGGAGAGGACCCCAAATAAATATATTGGAGGAATCTCAAAAGTAACAGAAGATCTAATAGTTGAAAGCAGAATTTAGTTAATGGAGGGGATCAAGTGGGAGGAGGGAAGTGGGGCTGAAAGAATTACTGCAATTTAGAAAATGAACTGAGGGGGAGATTAGGATGGATAAAATACAGGTTTTTATAAGTGTGAATTTAAAAAATCACCTTCAAATGACTCTGGGTGGTGAACACACAATGTGATATATAGATGATGTATTACAGAATTGTACACCTGAAATCTATGTAATTTTATTAACCTTTGTCACCCCAATAAACTTAAATTAAAAGAAAAAAATCACCTTCTATAGTAGAGTTCAATGAATATAAATAACAAAATTATGTTTAAAAGAAAGACTTTTATTAGATGGCTGTAAGTTTAGTATATAATGTTTGTTAAGTTAATATGACAAAAGCAAACTTATTCAGGAAAGCAAGCATATCTCTTAATTATAAGAGATATCTCTTTTCTTCCTTTCTTTAATTGGTTATGCTGAGGCAAAAAACTTAAAACAGAATATTTAACAAGCCATAAATTGTTTCACTAAACAGAATTTGTGTCAGATAAATATTTGCCCTTCAAATGCAGTGAAATATTTCATGTTATTAGTACTCCAGGTGAAAACCTGCCCCCAAGTCTTAAACAGAAGTTAATCCTAATGCCTTTAGATCACTTGCTAGCATCTCTGTTTTCAGTACATCACTTTTTCTCTTTCTCTGTTGGGATGAATAATTAATTTAATGTCAGCCTTCCTCCCTCCCTCCCTCCCTCCCACCCTCCCTCCCCTCTCTCTCTCTCTCTCTCTCTCTCTCTCTCTCTCTCTCTCTCTCTCTCTGTCTCTCATTCCATCTCTGCTTTTTCCTCTTTTTCTTTCTGTCATTAACAACAAACCTACAGTATAACCAGGCAACTGAACATTATTAATTGTCACATCCTGTTAGATAAAGAACATACATGTGAAAGATTCAGAAGATAGCAAAATTTTGTTGAACAACACACTTCCTACACACTTGTCAACCCCCTTCAATCCAGCTTCCACCCCCATCATTCCTGAAATAGCTGCCACTAAGGTCATCAATCATCCCAGGGCTCTAGGTTTAAAGAATACTTTCAGTCTTCATTTTATTTGACGTCTCAGCCAATTTCACAACAGTGAATCAATCTGTTCTTAAAACAATCTTTCCCCTTGTCTTCTGGGACAAAGCCATCCTCCTGGGGTTTATGCCCTCCTCCCTTTTTCAGTCTCCTTTTACTGGCTCATTTTATTCTGCATAATTTTTAAATTGAAGTTCCTTAAGGCTTGTTTCTGTCCCCAGAGGCTCACAGGGATGTCCAAGAGAGGACGCAACCTGGAGTAGTGGTGACCAGGTTCCAGTCTTCACACAAGAAAGAATTCTACAGCAAGACAGATGAAGGAAAGCACAGGAAATTTATTGAAATGAGTACACACTTGAGAGGGAAATGCTGGGGAACTCAGAGATTGAGTGGCAGGGAGGAAGTTCTGACCAGGGGTATTTATACCTCCTGGGGGCAGGTTTTGGTAACATCCCATTCATGGAGGCTAGTCAGTTTCCTCCCAGTAGGTGGGATCCTCAGTTTCCCACCGTTTCTTCCTTATTTGGTTCTTGTGGAACTGTCCTGACATCAGATGCATGCTGGGAGTCATGTTAATTGCAATGCAAATGAGATTATAGTGACATTATAATTAGCTAAATGTCAGGTCCTGGTCAAGGGGATTAGCCTTGCTGGATGAAACTGGTTCTTGTTCTTCTCCAGCTGTAGGTGCTACATTACAGTCCATTGCTACTTGTGTAACCTGTGAGGCGCCTCACGTTGTATCCTGGAGGGGGCTACCTATCTTGCCTCATTTCTAGAATGCTTTCTCTTCTCATCTTATACTCTTTCCCATTGCTGCAGTTATCTTGTACATGTTAAGGACTCTCAGATTTGTATTTCCAGTTTGAATGAGTCTCTTCAGAGTCTCAGACATGTATATCTGGCCTAGTTGATATCTTCACCTGAAGGTCTCACAAGTACCCTAAATATACCGTACATATAATGTATCCAAAGCTCAACTTATCATTTTATCTGCAACCTCTTTCAGTGTTTCCTACCATAGTAAGTGTCACCATCATTCAGAGATTCAAAAGCCAGAAATATAGACATCAGTCTTGACCAAATCTAATCCTTCTTAATGCCGTCACTTTGGTCAATGCTATCATCAACTCTTGCTTGGACCATTGGAGTTACCTCCTAAATGGTCACCCAGAGGTTCATTCTCAGCTCTCTGTAATCTTCTGTTTTCATTGCCACCTAAGTAATCTCTTAAAAGTGTGAACTTTATCACATCAATATCCTGCTCAAATCCTTGAATGACTTGCCATTGTTATTAGGCTAAAAACCTAAATCATCGTCTTCCAACACTCTCTCACCACCTGTCTAACTTTCTTATGACTCCCATATTGACCTTGTTCATTTCTTTGAATGTTTTCTGTTTTCTTCTCATCTAACATATTTGCGTAGATCTATCTCTTTACTTGGAGTACTTCCTCCTTTCACTTCCACATTTCACTGAACTAATTTCTACTCATCTACAGGTTTCATCTCTATTGTCATGGTCTCATGGAAACTTCCTGTTGTGTGCAACGTTACATGTTCTTATAAATCTCTGTTATTTATTTTTGTAGAATTTACTGGAGTTTGCAATTTTCTGTGGAATTATTTGTTTATTATATATCTTCCTCACTAGACTGCAAGCTCTTTGGGGACAGAGACCATTTCTGTTATGCGGGTCATTGTGCTAATCACAGTGCCTGACCCATATTTGACACTCAGCAGTTACTTGTTGAATCAGTGGAGAGGATATTTTCCATTTTGGTTTCTGACTCATGCAAAGGAAAAAAGAGTTAATTTTAGTATACCACAAGTCTCCATCTACATACAAATTTGTAAAACATGAGCTTGTGAAGGAATGCACCAAAATAACTTTACCCAATGAAGCAAGAAGATATTTAACTTAGATAGCATTCAGCCTAGAATTTCATTGGAGATAAAGGTCCTTTTTTTTCTGGGGCCTTTGAGGCAACTGTCATTTTTACTTATTATTATGCCTTTGCTGTGGTCCATAAGCTCAAGTATGATGGAGAAGGGCAGTGATTGTAGTGTTCATGGGGATGAGCTTCACTAACCATCATAGAAAGGTAATGGTGGACCCCAATGGTGGGCCACGAGAGACACCCATGCAGAGCCATCAACGGTAGGCTTTGAAAAAGAATGTGCTGGTGCCTGCAGTCAGTGGAAAATTGAGTGGTTGGCACTAAGGGAACAGAGCAGGTGGCCATTTAAAAAGCACTTCACAAATAGGCCTTCATTCAACCTGAAGTGAAACATATAGAGTATCCAAACTCCAGTCTGTGGATCACATTGCTGAAAAAGTCAAGAAACTGAGGGTCGGGATCTGCAGGTGTTTCCTTTTAGTTTTTTGCCTTCAGGAAGAAACCAAAAGTAAGAAAAATTATGGTTATTTCACTGGCAACAGAATAACATATATATATATATATTTAGATTGCTGCATTTTAGTTAAAGCTATAAAGGATAAAGGTAGGAGTGAAGAGAACTATCCTTTCTGCATTTCCTGATTATTTTAATAGCTATCACCAATGTGAATTTAATATTCAGAATTCTAATTCTTTTAACAGAAATTCAGTAAAGAGAGAGTGGACTCTAGTATTTCAAATAGCTTTGGGGTAGCTGGTCTTGAAATTTTGTTTGCTTTCTTTTTCAAGGTAAGGGATCTGTTTTTCTTCTGTTTATTTTGTTTTAGTCATGCCATGAGGAAACGACATATATAAGTTAATTATTTTAATCCCAATAAAATGATAACAAACTGTAACTCCATAATACCCTCCCCAACTGGTCAATTTATTTAAACAGTATGTAAATTAGAATTTATTTTTGGTGATTTGTAAACAAAGGGCTTAAATGTTCCTCCTGGAAATGGATTACTCTAAAATCATGCTATGCTAGAAAATAAATCTGGAAATGAATAAGATAAAAAATCTCATTCTATTTTATCCCAGAAATCTTGTCTACATTAGTATAATTTCAAAAGATTTAAAACAGTTGTGGAGACCCACAAGAAACTATGCTAAGTTATTATGGCATTACCATTTTTACCCCTCAGGGACAATTTTCTTCATGAGCCTAAGATTTGGTGTAAAATCTCATACAGTTTTTCGAGAACCTCTTATGAAATAATTGTCATTGCCAGGGAACATGGGTTTTCAAATTAATATCATGTATGTATCACAAAGAACATATTTATTTTTCCAAGTGTAAAATTAATAAATCAAATAAGCAAGGAAGCAAACAAACAAAAATTACTTCGCCTGTTTATTACTGTACTGGGTAGTGTCCCCCCAAAAGTCATGTCTACAGGAACCTAAGAATGAGCTCTTACTTGGAAAAAGGGTCTTTGCAGATGTAATTAGTTAGGTTCAAATGAGGTTGTAATGGATGTTATGGGCTAAATGTTTGTGTCCCCTCCCAAATTCATATGTTGAAATCTAATCCCCAGTTTGATGGTATTTCAAGGTGGGGCTTTTGGTCATCAGGGGAGACATCAAGGTAGGACAATTAGGTCATCAAGGGAGAGCCAACATGAATGGGATCAGTGCCCTTGTAAGAAGAAGCCAGAGAGCTAGCTTACTCTCATTCTACCATGTGAGGATACAAGGGGAAATGGCAGTCCACAACCTAGAAGAGGGCTCTCACCATAACACAACAAAGCTGGCACCTGATCTCAGGCTTTCATCCTCTATAACTGTGAGAAGTAAATTTCTGTTGTTTAAGCCACCTACTTTATGGTATTTTGTTATGGCATCCTGAACTGACTAAGATACTGGATTAGATTGGACCCTAAGTCCAATGACTGGTGTTTTTACAAGAGAAACAAGAGGAAGATTCAGACACAGAGACACAGTACAGAGGGAAGAAGGACTTTTGAAGACAAAAGTAGAGATTGGATTGCCTCAGTTACTAGCTAAGGAATGCCAATCGTTGGCAGGAACCCCTAGAAGCTAGAGAGGCAAAGAAGGATTCTTCCTTAGAACCTTCAGAGGGTCACTAGCCTTGTCGACACCTTGATTTCTGACTTCAAGCTTCCAGAACTGTGAGAGAATTAATGTCTGTTGTTTTAAGCCACCTAGTATGTAGTAATTTGTTACAGCAGCACTGGGAAACTAACACAATTTCTCAAACTCTTTTCCTATCTTCCGTACTTGTTGGTTAAATTATTGAAAGACTGCCTTACAATTGCTGTTTCCTTTTCATGGCATGGCCATGGCATGGTATTCAGTCGTTGAGCACTGCCATCTGGGGTCTACCCGCATCATTCCACAGAAATTACTTTTATCAAGTCTACCAATAGACCCTTGTGTCTGTATTCAGTGGATTTCTTAGTCTTTGCATTGTTTTCTCCTCATCAGCATTAGGTTCTCTTCATTACTTCTTCCCTGAGCTCCGTAAAGGCATCCACAAAATTGTATTCCTACCTTTATGGCCACTCTGTCTCAGTGATTGCTCAAGCTCCTGTTATTGTAGCTGTCTCTTACATGTTGGTGTTTGTCAGGATTCTGCCATGGATACTCTTTTCCCTCTAAGTACTCTGGGGAGTTTGATTCACACGCATCTAATTGCTAACGTTTACTCAATCTGTCTTCAGATCAGATCTCCCTCCTGAGTTTCGGACTGATATTAGCTAGCTCCACAATATAAGTGGGACATCACAAGTTAAGTGCATCATGAGCCCCCCAAAATCAGTGTGTTCAAACCTGAAATCACCATTTTCTCACTCAAACCTGATTCTCCTCTTTTGTCTGTACCTCAGATCATGGTACTTCCTTTCTCCCGGTTATTAAAGTCAGAACCCTGGGAGACATCACTGATTCTCTCTGCCACTCATAACCTGAATCTTGTCTCTCTTTTCATCCTCACAGACAAAGCTTTATGTCCATCTGCTGGCATCTTTCCCCTGACTTTCTGCAAGAGTGCACTGGTTGGTCCTCTCTCATATGCTCTGAGTGATCTTTGTAAAAATATGAATTCAATTGTATGACCCTCTTGCGTAACAGCCTGCAATGTCTTCTCAAACCTTATAGGCTAAAGTTCAGAATGGCTGTCAAGGCTCACATGACATGTCCCTCTATGCTCAGGAGAAACAAAAAACCCTCCTCTCTGTCCTTCAGATGTGCCCAAGTGTTCTTTGGTGGTGAATGAGATGTCACTCTTGGGATGCTTCTTAACCCTTTGTGGCACTTGTCCCACTGCTTTGTAATTCTCTGCTTCCCCCCATGGTCCTCTGAATGTGAGGAGCTCATCCATCTATCTGTCATGTATCTCTGCTGCCAGCTACAGTGTCTGGAATAGAGAGGTGCAATAAATACTGACTGAATGAACTACCCAGTAAAATTACCCATAAAAAGGAAACCAAGGCTCATAATAATTAACCCATTCGGCCAAGCCAGGGTCAGATTTTTCTAGTGCCTTTTCCATTGTTATTTACTTCCTAAAAAGAAGAGAAGAAGGAGGAAGAGGGAAGAAAACAGCTTGCATTATGTAAAATTAAATCATAGTTGTTAGGAAAAAAAAAATCACTTTTAAATTACAACACACAAAACTGTGAACCAATAATAAAAACTAAGAAAGGCTTTGTTGTAAATGCTATACCCAGTTACCAATTTCAATTCTTCCTTCTAACCACTGCCTTGTATCCTTTGCCTTTTCATTGGCTAATAGAGCCACTTTTGCAGCTTTGAACTTTTCTCCTTTAGCTTGTACTCTGCTGCTGGTTAGTCCACAGGTGTCAAATGCCACATTCTCGTAGCTCATTCTGAGCACTGGTAGTGCCCTTAAGATGCCTCCCGCGCATTTTTAGCTTAATCCACCCATTTGTAAGCTCTGACTTTGCTCTGAACTCTTGCTCACCTTGCCTGCCTCTGAGCTGCCTTTGAAGGGGGCATGGATGTCATGGTTCTGAATCTGCCCCAGCTGTTCCTAATTCTTTCATTCCTAACGCTCTCCTGCCTCAGAGCTGTGTTTGCTTCTCAAAGGAGGGGCTGTGCTGGGGAGAAGAATGGGGGCACAGGAGCTCCACTCTGTTCAGGAGCCTTCTCCTCAGAAAATTGTAGGTGATGCAAATTTGTTGCCTTTGTTTGGCTTTTTGTTTTGTTTCATCACAAATAAAATTTTCCATGTTCATTAAAGAAAACTATGACAATAGAGAAAATGAGAAAATAATTCCACATTACATGTAGTTTCATCAACCAATCATCACTGTCATTAAGATTTTCAGTCTTTTTATCTAGGTATAAATCTTTAATTTTGACATAGTTATTCTATTGTGCATGCAGTTTTATTCTTTTTATTTTCACTTAACATGGTTACAGTCTATTTTGCATAATATTTTGCTGAGTGCACATGCCAGAAAATAATTGTTCTCCTTGGGTTACACTTTTAAAGTGTTTCCAGTGTCACTGAAAAATAACAGAATGCATCTGATTTAAGCATAGAGAAGGAAAAAAAAAAAAAAAACAATAACCCTGAGAAGAACCTCTTTATGCCTAACACCTTGTCTCTATTTAAAATGTTTTCCTTAAGATTTGTATCCAGAAGTGAAATTACTGGGTAAAAGGGAATGCGTATTTCCAAAGATCATATTTCATTTGCTCAAATTGCTTTTCAAACATGTACGAATTTCTACTGTAACTGAGTATATGTGAGTGGCCATTTCATTCACCCTTGCCAGACTGTGGTTACACATTTTTTTCTCACTAATTTCATAGATCAATAATGAGACCATTTCTTTGATTCCTAAAGAACTGAACATTTTTACAAATGTTAATTATATTAATTGTGTTTCTTCTGCAAATTTCTTTTAAATCCTTTATTCATTAATGTGTTGAGACTCTGTACTTATCTTTCATATAGCTCTCTATTTAATAACAAAATTAACTGTCATATTTGGTGCATTGCATATATGTTTACCCTTCGGTTGTTTATGTATTGAATGTTTACCTACATATTTAAAAAATTTTATGTGATCAAATCCATTTATCTGTTTAATTTATAATTTTATTAAAGTTTAAAAAATACTTCTCATTCCCTGTCTGCTCCCCTATTCCACCCAAACATTAAATAATATTTACTTCCATATTATCATCTAAGATTTTATGTTTTAATATATTTTTTTGCATATAACTCTTTAATTCATATGAGATTTTATTTCAGTTTGTGAAGTAAAGGGATAAATCTGTATACTTCTTTTTCTAAATTTTTAACCAAACATCCCCAAGCCATTTCTGAAACATTTTTTTTGTGTGTGTCCATTTTATTATGACTCTTTGTTAATCATACTTTCAATTCTCCAATCTACTGGGGCTTATCATTGGGCAGTTTACTATGTTTCATTCACCTGTGGCCATTTTTATGCCAGTAGTCAATCTTTAATACACTTAAACTTTATAATGTGTTTAACATTTTGGGTAAAGTTTGTACTTATTTTACAAAGTTTGCAAAAAGCTCCTCTTTAATTCGCAATAGAATTAAATCTATATGTTTATTGGAGATGGTGACGTTACCATGTTTAAAATATTTTGTCTTTCCTTTCAGAGCATAAAAAGTCTTATGGGTTCATTTCTATTAATATCATACCTAGATTTTTACTATGTATTTTTTGTGGATAGTGTAAATGTAGCCCCTTTTTGACATTATTTTATTATTTTAAATGGTTATATCAGTTCTCTACAAAGACCATAAAATTTTATGTATTTATTTTGAATTGGCCTCACTTCACAAAATAAATTTTAGAAGTTTTTCCCATTGATTCTTTATCCAGATATACGATCATATCACCTGAAAACGACAACTTTGTCTCTCTCTACTAGTATTTTTCCTTCTCTTTTCTTTGCCTCTAGTAGCATTTTCCAGGTCTTTCATATTAAAATGACAATAATAGCATTACTTTATTTCTCATTTTAGTAAAATGACTGTACATTTTTATAACTAGTATTTTATTGACTACTGGTTTAAATTAAATACTACTTATCATTTTAAGAGAATATCCATCTACTTTGATTTTTTTTTTTTTAATTTTCAATGAGGGATAGATTTTAAAACTAAGTTTTAGAATTCATTAAACAATATTTTAGAAATTGTTCATATATTTAATGTTTTAATTGCTATGTGCTTTAGTTTACATATATTTTAATTTTATTTGTTTGCCTTTTTCTATTTTTCTCTCTAGATTTGCTGTTTAGCTACTTGAAAAACAATTATTTATTTTGTTTAATTATTCCACATTTACTCATTTCAATATTGTCATTTCTCTTTTTTACACACTGTCATTTATTTCTGCTTTCGTTAGGATAGTTAATTCTAACAGGTTGATTAAATGTTTATTTCATTTATTTCTTCCTTATCTCTTTTGAGGTAAAAGATTATCTTTGTATTGCAATTGTTGTCTAAGTGTGCCATTCTACTTTTTATTTCTTACGTAAATCAATTATTAATTGAATCTTCTCCATAGTTTTGATTAGAATTTTTGTTATTGTTAGTTTGAATTTTTATTTATAATTTCTACTTTTTCTTGCATTGTGGTCAGAACATGTAAAGTTCAAATTTTCCTATTTTCTGGAATTACTTTATAGCTGTTCATAAATATAAACCCGATTTTAAATGAAGATGACATAGTTGTTTTTTTTAATTCATAAATTTTTATTTAAATTTTACATCAAATTTTAGATTAAATGTGTTTAATCATGTTCTATATCTTTAAATCATTTATATTATCTCTTGTTCTACCATAAACTGACTAGCAAGATAGAGCTGAACTTCCTACAATTATGTTTTGTCAATTTCTTATTGACTTTGAAACTCATTTCACCAGTTATTGGTGCCTTAAAGTTCTCCATTGTTATGCTTTTTTTGTACATTTTATCTCTATAAAATGATTTTATTCATTCCATTTAATATTTTCCCCTGTAAATTTTTCCTTGCTTAGTATCTCTGTAGACATTCTTGCTTTTTTATATATGTTTTACATACCTTATATTTTGCTAATAATTTAACTTTTTACCTTTCTGTTTGTATATACCCTTGACCTTGTATTTATCTCCTAATATGCAGTCTGTTTCATTGACTTTTTTCTTTAAAAATTTACAAAGCAGATAGCATTAGTTTAAAGCTATTTTAGTGTAATTATGATTCTCAAAACTATGAAAATTGAACTATGAAAATAGAAAAACTTTAACACTCCATTCAGAAAAACTGTGACATTAATTGCATGATTATTTAAAGTAAGATAAAATTAGTTGCAGAACTAGTTGAATGCTCCATATTAGGTTATTTTCTACCCCAAATTCACCATTCCCACAGACCCAGTTCCTTCAAGTTTCCTCCTATCCTCTGGCCACTTCTCAGTTTCCATTGCCAGCTCCTTCTTGGCTCCAGAACCTTGAAGCGAGTGGAATTCCTAAGGGCTCAGTCTTGGCTCCTTTCCTTATAAGAGTTAGGTTGTGCGTATTTCCTTACCATCCACTAGATTGCTAGTGAGATTAAAAAGTCTTCCAGCATATTTATTAGTTAGTTAACATTTTTGCATTCAATTTTTTAATACTGTTTTTCTATTTCTATGCTCATTATTCCTTATTGACTATCTAGAGCTCTTTGTATATTAAAAGAAAAAATTAACTTTTCAAAAAATTGTCATTGTATATGATTGAATTATATCTAGTGTTTAGAGTCCCTGTTAAATTTGCTACTTCTCATTTAGATATCTACTATCGTCAAGAAACTTGTTTCAAGGACAGACAGCTCATTTGGGACAATGAGATTTGCATTTTATTCTGGTAATATTATTACTGTAGTGCATTTCTAAAAAGGCCAGCGTGTATGTAAATGTAATCGTTAGAGTGGAATAATAAAGTCATTAGTGTAGTTCTCTTATTACTTGCTTCTACACAGCATTATAACTTACTTAAAAATTAATAGAAATATTAAGTTTGGAAATAAAATTTTGGACTGTGGAATTCTTACCAACAGTTCGATTCTTTAGAATTGCAAAGTTCAGAAAAATCACATTTGATGAATAATTATAAAAATTGTATTCTAGTTTTTATACTTTTTTTCTACTTGTCTTTGAAAATTATCTCTCCCTGGTGACATTCATCCACTGTTAGAATGATAACCAAGAAAATAATCCCATAAAATGAACAGATTAAATCAAGATAATACAGAATATACTAGCTCACCCCCATTCTTTTTTCAGGGGTCTGTAATGAGCACAAATTGTATACAGTGTGAATTGGGCTCCTTTTACCTTTGAGATTTTTTTTTCATAGAGGCAGTCTTAGTGATTACAGTATCTTTTAGTATCATTGAAGTAGTAGTAAATCCCAATATTAAATTGCAAGAATCCGAAAGACAAGATACATGAAATCTAGGCTTCACTTGCAAATTTGCATTACCTACTCCTTAAAAGGAGCCATTTATACACTCTGTTCTCAATTTCCTATCTGTAGAAGCAGTAGCTACCTCACAGGTTGGTGCCAGATCAAATGTGTAGACCTCTACAAAATATTAAAACCAGTCAAATGTAAACTTTATTGCTGTCATTATTTTAAAATTATAGGGATGCATTTGAAATCTGTACCATAAAAATTAAGCACTTTAGAAAAAAATGAGTTAAATAGATCCAAGGCACAGCTATTCCCCAATCATCCCATTTTCCAGTAGGAAACCAGAAGTGAAACCTTTATGCTTGGATTAGGCCCAAAGTTCCATTTTGATTCTTTCTGGAATGTCTGGTGGCAAGGGATCACTTGAGCATCTTTGGCAGGTCAGCTTTTCCTTTGTATTCTGCACGCTTCCCAACTTTGTAAAGTCCTATGAGCATAACAATGATAATAATAACAATAATACAAAAAATAGATGATTATATTCTCTTTTTAAAATTTTGTGTCCTTTGAAGGGAATGGGAAATGACCAGCAGCATGTATGTTCTATGTGAGGCTAAGAGTATACATCCTCTAGCAATCTTACTGGCCCACAAATCCCTCACTGTTAAAGCCAAATTTTCTGCCTAAGAAAGTCCCTCGTTATTTAGTTCAGGATGGAGTATTCAGCAGAGCTTTGCTATAATTATGAATTAACTTTTGTAATCTGACTAAGTGAGAAAATGAAAGAAGATAATCTCTCACATTGGGTTAGTCTTTAGTGTAGCTGAAGCCAAATTTTTAGTTCCAAGATACCTTGTATGAAATAACTGTTAATACAGACACATAAGGGAAAAAAGAAATCATAGTAATCACAGCTTGAGATGTATTTTGCTTAAAATGAGAAACTTAATGGCATAGGTTTGACATCAGTGGGTTTGGATGTAGATGGGCATATGGCAATAACTCTGATGTTTATATTAAAAAAGAATGTTCTGATCAACAATTAATTTATATAGTATATTTTCATTGAGAAAAGTGATTTTCTCTGTGTTCACCCTGGCTGGAAAGACTATAATTGTTTTTCTGGAAACATATACAAAGCAAAATGCTGTTTGGAACAGAAATGAATTTTCCAGGGAAATTCATCTAGAAATGTATTCATCTAGATAATTTTCAAATAAAAAAAGTTAAACCTATCAAATTAAAGGATCATTAGGCAATGTTTTCTTGTATTCTTTTTGCTTGCTTATTTTTACAATTTTGAGGGAAATGCTCCATTTCAAGTCATAGGTCCATTTCAGTGTGAGGCATGGTACAAAACATGATAGAGAGTGCAAAGGCAAACACCAAGCATTTGTTACATTCTATTGCATTTGCAGCTTATTGCACACTTTAATATTTATAATTCATTTTGATCTTTCAACCACCCTGATAGGTATACCTGACAGGTGTCTTTATCATCTCTTTTGGATACAGAAGAAGAAACAAGACCAGACAAAGTAATGACCTTGACCAAGGTCAAACAGCTAATTTGTCAGTGTCTTAAGTGAATTAATAATGCTTGCTGTAAATGGTTTTTAGGGGGACCCTGACAAAAGTAAGACCAGTTCCTGTTGGAGAAAATGAAGAAACCAGTTCCAGGTGGGGGAAATAACATGGGCCTTGCAAATGGTTTAAATGGCAAAGATTTGACATTTTAGACTGGGGAAATGGTGTGAAATAAAAGCATGGATTTGCGAAAATGAGGACACTGGATAATGGAGGGTCTGCTGCAGAACTGTTAGAGGAGGAGAAGCCACCAAGTATTTCTGAGATAGCTTCTTGTTTATGCAATGAGACTCAGTCTGCCAGGGTTCAAATCTTAGGTCTACCACTTAGAAATTGTTTGATATTGGGCTTTGGCTAAACCTTGGTTTCCTCAATAGTAAAATAAGTGTAAGACTTATTATTTTGAAGGATGGATATGAGGATATAAGTGGGTAAAGGGCATATACGTGGAACATAGCAACCGAAAATAATTATCGGTCATAGATATGACATCACCAGAGGTGTACTTTAGGAAGGCTATTATGGTGTGGACTGAGACGCAGGGACAGGGTGGAGCAGTGTGTAACACCTGGAGGCATGGGGGTCAAGTTGAAGTTCAACCAGGAAGTAGGAGCCTAATAGCATGGGTCCAAGTGAGATGCAGTGAGGGCTTGACTTGGGATACCAGGTGGCAAGCATTTTCAAACCTTCTACTGGTGAGAAATAAAAGGTGAAATATGTTTTTTAACTGTACAAAAATTAAAACTCCCCCCTGTTGACTGGCTAGGTTTAAAAGTTTGATGAGCCAATTTATAATGGTTTGTTCCAGGTCAAATAACCCTATAACTACATCAGATAATTCTGTTTTTCACACCTGTTTAAACAGCAACAAAGATAAAATAAACTACCGGAAAGACCAACCCCTTCCTTTCCTTAGTTAGGTTCTATTGATATTTTGGAAACAAATGAAAGACAATAAACTACCCCAAATGTCTCGCTCTTTTTTTTTTTCCAATCCTGACCTATAGGACTGATTTGGGTGGCCCTAGTGGACTCAAGGCTATAAGGCCTCACCGCTGGACCATAAAATGCTTTTGCAGCTCTGAGGATATTCCCTAAGTCCCTTTGTCCCCACCAGAGCATTAGGCATTTGGGAGTATATCCTGTTGGTCCCAAGACTAATTTTTTTATGTTTGTTTCACAGATCAATGACCAAAACCTCTAAATAGTAACAAAGAAAAAGTCCACAAGGGGTTCAGAGGCTGCCCAAAAGGCATTTGGTTTCTGTCCCAGGAACTCAGTACAGATTTGTTATCCATCTTAGCAACCCATCATTACCTATAAGAATAGTGCGTTGGCTTCCTTCCAGTGGCTTCTGTTTTGTACATTCGGTTCTGCCCAGAAGACTGAGGTCTACTGCTGTTCAGTGTGGAAGCCATGAGCTACATGTAGCTACTGAGCACTCGAAAAGTGGCTAGAATTGAAATGTGCTATAAGTGTAAATTACACACCAGATTTCAGAGGCTTATTAAAAATGATAAAGAATAAAAATATCTCAATATTATTGATTATATTTTGAAGTGATAACATTATAAAATTAACTTCCCTGGTTTCTTTTTTACATTTCCTAATGTGGCTACTAGACAACTTACAATTACATGTGTAGCTCACACTGCAGGTCTATTGGAAAATGCCACTCTAAAGGTAGGATGCCATTAGTCTCCGAGATAATTTTGATCAATTCAAAGCATTTAGTAATTCATGATTATTTTTTAACTCCCTTTGGTTGGACATAAAAACCTTACTGTTATAGAAGCTGATTTTTTTTCTCTCTATCTACATTTGTCTTATATTAATAATTTGTGATTGTCTTGTAAATCTGATGTAAGTGCAAAACAACTTTTATTTTTGTCTTAATAAAAGCTGAAGGGGCTAAATTATTTATAGGATGAATAAATAAAGGTAGACGGAAGAAAAAGAAGGAAAGAAAAATGCACTATATTGGGAAATTTCTACCCAAAACACCTCTGCGGGATATACGTTATTTCTCTGTTTTTACAGAGGAAAAACAGTGTATAAGAGAGGTTAAGTAACTTTCCCAAAGTAACACAGTTCATACCTGTCGGAGGGTTCAAAAGATCTAACAAACTCCAAAGCACCAACTCTTTCTATATCATAATGCTTCTCCACTACTGCTAACTTTTGAGAAAATTAAACAGTAATAATTGATTTTGGAGATATTTCTTTTATTAATCACAGATGTCCTTATTTAAGCTTGTGCTGTGCTTGTCAAATTATTTTGACATTGATTGATTTGAGTATGTCGAACAAACTTTATTCATGGGAGCTCTTATTCATGAGAAGTCAGTAAGCATTACATGTGCCCTCTTCTTTCTCTTCTGGTTGTATCACCTTAAATAGCTACTTAAGCAATATGGGGTTAACAACACCAAACTTGTAGGGCTGTTGAAGGTCTCAGAGAAGGCTAGGAGGCAGAAAGTGCTCTGTAGAACATAAACCTGCCAGAGTGAAGCTCTCCAAATCCTCCTCTCACCCCTGGAATGGAGATAAGATAATGTTTTCATCTTGGTCTGCTACATTTATATTATATTGCCAGACATTTGGGGCCACTTTTCCTCTCTGAAAATGAGATACAGTATGAAAAAGCTAGACATTATCAGGACCTTATGGGTCACCTTCTTGATCCCTCTCTTAACATAGGAGTGTTTTTCAGAAACCACAGGCAAGTCTCATAAAGTTTTCTTCCAATAATCCATTCTAGCCCGTTTGATCTTTTCACTCAAAAAGTGTTTCCCCCCACCTCACCCCCCCACCCCCACCCCTGTTAACCTAAAGTTTCCTTGTTAACTACTTCGGATGTAAATGAGAAAGGTATTGAAAGATTCATGTCACCTCATAACTTCCTCTTCTCTAGAGTTAAGTTATTCTATGGTCTTTAACTGTTCTTTTCTTCATATTCACTGCTATCTCCTGAAACCCACTGACACGAATTTTCATTCAACTGGTTCTTATTTATTAAGTATATAGAAATCCTGCTTATAAAATGATACATTGCTACTATTATTTTAGAAAGGTTTCCTCTAAAGTTAGTATTTGTTTTCTTGCTTAAGCTAGATTCTAGGAGAATGGTTTAAGGATTTCAGGGACAATAATCAATGGTTTGTTGTTTGCTGCTCTTGACTTGATTAGTTTCCTATTTTAAGAATTGAGACTAAAAGTAAGATAACAGAGAGTGGAGCAAGAGGGTCAACAGAAAAGATGCCATTATTTGTTCTTCAGGACTTGACATGGAGTCAATGCACTGTAGAGGTAGTTGTAGAACCAAACGGAGGCAAAGTGCTGCATCAGGTCCCTTAGGCTAAAAGGGTTGTGCCCATGCAAATTTCCTCTCATTACAGGCGTTAGAAGCATTGCCAAGGTGTTAATAACCAAAGAGAACAACATGTGGAAAAAAATGAGAGTTACTCCTCAATATTTATCTTATCTACTATCACGACACTTGATCTACTATCATGACACTTCATCTGTTCTTTTTAAAAAAAATTATTTTCAATTGAATGAAGGATAATTGCAATAGATTATGTAGAAAGATAATGTTTTTGTCTTCAGAAGTTAAATATGGGTAAAGGAATGTCTTTGGATGTTGAGTTGACCCAACCACCAAAATTTCTAAGGCCAGTAACTATATTTCTAAGAATTTGCTTCCCTGCATGGTTCTGGCATAGAGTTTGACAATGAAAAGTTCAACTGAGGGATTTTGAAGTTGGAAATAATGCAGAGGCCACTATTCTTGGTGGGAGGATGTTGGGCAGATGTGGTAGCTCAATAGACCAGTCCAGGAGCTTAACTTTATAGCTGTGATTGCCAGACATGGTAGCATCACAGGTCTCTCCACGATCCCTTCCTCCACAGTTATGGCAGCCAGATGTGGTGACTCCTTGACTTTCTCAGTGACTCTGATTTGGCTACCTCCTCTAGTGCTGTGGGCTGAAGTCACAAGTA
Source organism: Rhinolophus sinicus (assembly GCF_036562045.2). Taxonomy (NCBI): domain Eukaryota; kingdom Metazoa; phylum Chordata; class Mammalia; order Chiroptera; family Rhinolophidae; genus Rhinolophus; species Rhinolophus sinicus. Next base: position 154,914,403 of record NC_133752.1, on the reverse strand, counting down.
ATTGTTTCTCTGATGTTCTAGCTGCAGCCTTTCAGGTGTTTACTGCTCAGTTCTTTCCGCATTCATAAAACCTCTAATTCCTATGTTATTTATATCACTTTATTTTCAACACATGTAATGGCTCCATTTCCCTAACTGAACCCAGACAAAGATAGTGTATGATCAAGTGATCATTGGGCTGTATAACCCATTATTATTTCCTTAGTTTGCTTCCTTCAATTTTAATTACCATGAATCTTGGGACTTAATATTTTCTCATAATCATTATGCTTATAATTTATGGATGTTATATATTTGTAAACAAGTAGACAAATGCAATTTTGGTTGCTAGAACATTGAACTGGAGATATTTTGAAACAGGCTGATTAACATTTAGCTCTTTATGCATCTGAATGAGTTATAAAAATGGTAATGGGACACAAACCATATTTTATACTCATAGTTTGCTTCCAGGTAAAATAATGTTCAGTAGGCAGTAGTTCTACTGATGTTGACACCAAAACATCTAGATAAATATTGAAGAAATCAACCATGATCTGATGTTTGAGTACATCATGTCCAACATTTTGATGCTTTACTCTTTTAGGGTTTTGACATTTTGTAGGTAAAATGTAGAAATTATTTATTTAGCTTTTAACTTTTGATCCAGAGATTTGTCATAGCACTCTTAGAGTAGAATAGGAAAAACTTAACTGTCATTTGTTTTAATTCGCACATTAATGCAAAAGAAATATAACTAAACAGTCAAAATGCTGAGCCACTGAATTAAGCACTACTTCTGTAATTCAGACGGTTTCGTCAAATGCTCTTGCTGTTCCTGGACTCACATCAAATCACTTTGGTTTAATGCCAGTTCATGAATTTCGTGGCAAGAGAATGACTAGTTAAAATGTAATTAAACATGAATTATTTCCCATTGCAATTTTGCAAGCTAAAACATATTTAAGTGTGAGTTGGTAATAAATCATAAACAAATATGTTTTCAAACACAAACCTCTCCAAAATTAACCAAGAACATTCTGGCTTTGCTAAATATGTCTATTTCAGTTGCAAGTGACTAGATATCTAATTGAACCTGGCTTAAACAATGAAGATAATTTAGTATTTTACAAAATATGGATTCTGAAATCCCCATAAACCAATTTATGCTAATTTTTAGCCATGTTTAGAAAACATATGGGCAAAGCCTCAATAACAAACATTTTAAACTACACTGTAGGAATAATTTGACAATGAATTGATCTGTCTGAAGTATCTTTGAACTTTTTAAAAGCAAATCATAATATTCTCTAAATCACAGTGATTTCTGGAACTGTGTTCACATATATTCAATAAAAATAGATTTTTACAGCAAAACTTCTGTTGCAAGTATTCTGAATATTCTAGTTAAAAAAGATTTATCATATGTCAAATATGATAAATTCTTACACTCATAGAATCTCAAGATTGGAGTAGATCTTAACATTCATCTATTGAATGAAATATACAGAGGGTACCAAAAAAATGTACATACATTTAAAGAATAGAAAAAACTGTGTTAAAATTACACTGATGGTAACCACTCTGAGCACCTCTTGTAATTCCAGAAGTTAAACGTGACTTGTATTCATCTTTTGGTATCAGTATATATTACTACAATTTTAATACAGTTTTTTCCTTTCTTAAAATGTGTATACATTTTTTTGGTTCTCTCTCTCTCTCTCTCTCTCTCTCTCTACACACACACACACACACACACACACACACACACACACACACATATTCAGAGAATCAAAGTTTAGTAAACCATACGTAACAAACTGTATCAGACATTATTTAATTTGTGTTGTTGGCAATAGAGTAGTTAAGGATATTGTTGCATGATCTTATTGTGATTACCAATTATACTCTAAAAATGCAAAAGTTTCAGTTAATTCCGTGTGTAGGTAGTAGAACGTCATATAAACGAACTCCATCCATAAATCTAAATTATCATTATTTTTAAAGTATTTCAGGGATATCATAACCCTAGACCTTTGCTGGCAATATTAATCTACCAAATGTTAAATTTCCAAATGAATTTGCTGAATTGCTAATTTAGTCCTAATGATTCTCTAATATGTGTAGTGTTAGTAAATTACATTAAATATTTAGTAAACATCAAGACAAGCTAAGTTAGGGTACTAAACTACTTTATGCCAAATCTTAGAATAAGAGACTAAGCCTTTCAGTTGTACGATGTACAACATCCAGAACAGTATTAAACTTTGGGAAAATGTTTTGAAAAAGATGAGTTATCTAACTTTAATAACAATAATAATAATAATAATATATTTCTGATTATAAAAGCAATGCATGCTCATTATGATATAAAATTTTGAAAACATGAACAGCCTAAAGTATGAAGAAAAAATGTTTCTTAATCTCACAATCCATAATCACTGTTTTTAGTTTTTAAATATTATTTATGTATATAAATTTATATAAATTAAATTCAGAGGGTACATACAGCTTTGTATATTACATTCTAACATTTTTCTATTTCTAAATATTTTTTAAAAGTATGATCTTTAATTCTTCAATGTTGTTAAATCATTTGGATGTATCATAATAATAATTTAATCAATTTCATGTAGCTGAAAAATTAGGTTGTTTATATTTTTGTTACTACAAAGAATTATTTGATGAAAATCTCTGTACATAATTTTTGAGAGTATAACAGATTTTTTTCTTAGATTAATTCCTCAAATGAGACATTGCTAAGTCAAATGGTATGAACATTTTTAAGATTTCAGATTTATATTTCCTAATTGTCTTTACTCAGATTCTCAGAGATTAGCTTCTGCAACTTCTAGTATGATAAGATTGTTTCATGGTGGCTGGTTCTCAGCCTCTTGATATTTCTTGATCATTTCTGCCGGCTCAGCCTTGAACCTGTTTGGGGACATTCTTAAAGCTCTCTAGATTGACCCTCTGGGGCTAGCTTCTATTGGTCCATGAGGCTCTTCTGACCCTGAGTATCTGTTTCTGCTTATTCCTCACTTTGCAGTCCTTGTTTTAGAAATCTGCTTCACCTCACATTCTTTTCTCAGGTTATTTTCTTGCCTAAATCTGATGGATCCTAAATCACTGTAAGGCTACTTGGCAAGAGATTGGAGTCTGATTTTTGGATTCCAGACTAATGGCTAAGGGCCTATTATTGATAACTTCCTGGAAGTAGACAGCCTTAACAGTGACCACTAAGATGATCATGTAATTTATTGTGCAAATAGTAATGCGTTTGAAAGTGGTAGGGGATGCTATTAATAATTATGCCAGTAGGACAGGCATAAACTGGGATTGCCTCAGGCAACCCAGGATGTCCGGTTACTCCTGGATTCCTTATCTCCATGTATGTCCACCAACTGGGACATTTTGTGCTATATTCCATGACTGATTGACTGCTTACAAGAATTAAGTTTGTGAATTTGCCACCATGTGCTTACAAACAGCTCGATAAGGTTTCGTAACCTTGGTATATCAGTGTCTCGCAGCTGTGTTTGTGTCAATGAGTGGGGGTGTCTTGCTGAGTGGCATTCATTATTGTTGTTGCATGTTTTTGTGTGCTGTCTCAAGAATGTCTGAGCTTGAATTAGAGCAACGAACAAACATCAAATTTCTTGTTAAACTTGGAAAGAGTGGAAGTGAAATCAGGGACATGTTAGTCCGAGTTTATGGGGATAATGCCATGAAGAAAATGGGAGTGTACAAATGGATTAAACATTTTTCTGAGGGGAGAGAACATGTCACTGATGAAGAGAGGTCAAGTGGCCAGTAATGACCAGCACTGATGAAATCATTGCAAAAACTCACTGGATTGTGTGTCAGAATCATCGGCTGACTGTGAGAAGCATAGCAGACAAAGTAAACATCAATAGAGAAACAGTTAGGAAAATCTTAACTGAAAATCTTGGCATGAGAAAGGTGTGTGCAAAAATGGTCCCGGAAGGAGGTTACCGCTTGATGAACAAAAGCAAAGGAGAGTGGAAGTTTGCCAAGACCTTTTGGAGAGGCAAGACGATGTTTTGGGCCATGTTATCACTGGTGGTGAAACATGGGTGTACCAATATGATCCTGAAACAAAGCATCAAAGTGCACAATGGATGTCAGCCAATGCTCCATGACCAAAACAGTTCTGTCAGTCCAAATCGAGAGTCAAAATGATGTTGCTAACCTTTTTTGATATCAGAGGGATTAGTCATCATGAATTTGTACCAACTTGACAAACAGTTAACCAAATTTACTATTTGAAAGTGATGAAAAGGCTTCATGAAAAAGTTAGACAAAAATGACCTGAACTTTTGGCCAACAGTTCATGGCTCTTGCATCTTGACAATGTACCACCTCACACACCACTGTCTGTGAGGGAGTTTTTAGTCAGTAAACAAATGGAACTGGAACTGGAACACCCTCCCTACTCACCTGATCTGGCCCCCAATGACTTCTTTCTTTACTCGAAGATAAAGGATATATTGAAAGGAAGACATTTTGATGACATCCAGGGCATCAAGGGTAATATGACGACAGCTCTGATGGCCATTCCAGAAAAAGAGTTGCAGAATGGCTTTGAAGGGTGGACTAGGTGCTGGTATTGGTGCATAGCTTCCCAAAGGGAGTACTTCGAAGGTGACTGTAGTGATATTCAGCAATGAGGTATGAAGCACTTTTTCTAGGATGAGTTTGCAAGCTTAATTGTCCAACCTTCATACATTTGTGGTTGGGCTCAAGGTTCTTGCCATAAAATCAAACCTTAAATTCTCTGCTGTATAAACCTTATTATACTCTTAGTTGAGAGAAATGCTATTTAATAATATTTATGAATGAATAGTTGCAGGGTATGCAGCCTTTCTATTCCTCTAAGATATTCTAAATTAGGCCATCTATCAAACCAGATGTTAGAGTTCTGCATTCTTAGAACCCAAACTAATTGCCATCTGGTATCATTCTCTTTTAGGATATATTGGGGCACATTTTAAAAAACAGGTGTTAGAAATTCTTTGCTTTATCAGTTGTGAACATGTTGTAAGGAAGGCATTCTTTTTTCCCCTCACTGTGTTATCTTTGTGAGAACGAGAACAAATAAACTATTCTCTGGGCTTGATTTAAGAAGAAGCAGCTATGTTTCTTCTGGGCCACTGGTTTGGCTTTATTTTTCAGACCCTGAACTTTGTAACAGTTTATGTTACTCTCTTTGCTTTGGTCCCTAGCAAACTCAGGGCCAAGTTTTGCCACATTTCTAGCAAATGTACAAGACTTTGTATACATTTCTTAAATCTGGTTTTATTATATTTTCACCCTTATTCCTTCTAGCCCAAATCTTTACACGTGGTTTGTAATTTTGTAATATACGAGGTCTGATAATTAAGTTTGAGAATTCATCCTAGAAAAAGTGCTACATACCTCGTTGCTGAATATCACTAGGGTCACCTTTGAGGTACTCCTTTTGGGAAGCTATGCACCAATGCCAGCGCCTAGTCCACCCTACAAAACAATTTTCGAACTCTTTTTCTGGAATGACCATTAGAGCTTGCGTCGTATTACCCGTGATGTCCCGAATATCATCAACATGTCTTCCTTTCAATATTTCCTTTATCTTTAGGTAAAGAAAGAAGTCATTGGGGGCCAGATCAGATGAGTGGAGAGGGTGTTCCAATACAGTTATTTGTTTACTGGCTAAAACTCCCTCACAGACATTGCTGTGTGAGGTGGTGCATTGTCGTGATGCAAGAGCCATGAACTTCTGGCAAAAAGTTCAGGTGGTCTACCTTTTTCATGCAGCCTTTTCAGCACTTCCAAATAGTAAACTTGGTTAACTGTTTGTCAAGTTGGCACAAATTCATAATGAATAATGCCTCTGATGTCAAAAATGATTAGCAACATCATTGCAACAAGTTCGCAAACTTAATTGTCACGCCCTGTGGTTTTAATTTTGTTATTGTTTTGCTTGCTACCTCAAGCGCTTTGGGGAAAGAGGTGGTACTTAAGTATACAGTTGACCCTTGAACAATGACCCATTAGGGGTGCAGGACCATGCCCTTTGTTTCCAAATCAAAAACAGTGTTTTCCACCCATGTTTGGAATCCACGGTTGGGAAATTGCAGTTGGGAGTGCAAAAATACTGTTTCAATCCATGGTTGGTTGAATCTTTGGATGCAAAACCCATGCATAGGAAAAGCCAACTGTATTGACAAAAAAATCCACATGTAATTGGACCCGCACATTCCAAACCCTTGTTTCTCAAAGGTCAATTGTATTAGTAAGTAAATAATTGACTAGAAAGTACTGGTTATACAGAGAGATAGTAATACAGATTTGGGGATTTAAAAAAAATTATTTACAAGTAAATCTTATCCAAGTTATTTCTGGAAATATTTCTTTTTTTATGTGAGGTCAGTGATACTATCTCTTTCATGCTTTTATCTCTATGTTCTTTTCCACAGTTTCCTTTCCAAGTGCAATTAAATAGTTTCAAGTCTGATATTCCTTTTTTTTAAATTGAGTTAATGTTGGTTTATAACTTTACATAAGTTTCAGGATTACCTTATACTTTGATATCTGTATACACTATAGACTACTCACTACCAAAAGTCTAGTTTCAATCTATCATCATACATTTGACCCTTTTTGCCCTTTTGCTTTCCTCCCGCTCCCCTTCTCCTCTGGTAACCACCAATCTGTTGTTTGTATCTATGAAATTTGTTTTTGTTTTGGTTTTTGTTTGTTTCTCTCTCTTTAATATTTCCATGTAAGTGAAGTCATGTAATTTTGTTCCTTTTCCATCTGACTTATTTCACTTATCATAATACCCTCAAGGTCCGTCCATGTTATTGCAAATGGTAATAGTTCATCTTTTCTGATGGCCTGGTAGTATTCTATTTTATATAATATATACCACTTCTTTATCCATTCATTTGTTGATGAGCATTTAGGTCATTTCCATATAGTGGCCATTGTAACTTTCGTACAAAACTCAAATCCTTCCTCTAGGGTTTTAAAACTAAAACATCAGATATTCACAATTCTCTGCTGTGTCTTTCTCTCCTCATTTAAACTAGGGTCTACAATCACAGTCTCCATTACTTCCCTTTCACTTCCCTACCCACTGAAGCTGTCCCTTTGAAAGTCAGCCCACTTTCCTCAATGTTCAGTGTAAGCATTGTGTCTGAGTACTGGACTTACTCAGCTCTCAATTCCTTTTTTTCTCAGAATGTGCTGTTCCCATGGAGTCCCTGGCACCATATGCTTCAGGAAAATTTTTTTCTCACTTTTTCTGGCCACTCCTTCCTCAGCCCCTTTTTCAGGCTCCTGTAACTCCATCTTCCCCTTAAAAAGTTAGTGTTTCTCCTCTTTTCATTCTACCCACATATCCTGGGCAGTCTCATTAATCTCCTAACTTTTATCTTTAGCCTGATAACTTTCCTGTTCTCAGTTGCCTATTAGATACAGATGTCTGGATATCTTGCATGCACGTCACACTCAGCAGCTTTTCATCTTGGTTCTTCTCTCCTGGACCTATTCCTTTTTCTGTTTTTCCTAGCTTTGAGAATGGAACCAGATGCCTTCTTGTCAGCTGTGAAAGCCTAGGTGTCTTCTTTGACTTCTCTGTGTCCCTGCCCCCACCCAAGCTATCACCAAGTGCTGATGATATATTGCCTAAACATCTCTTAAATCATCACTGTTACAGCCTGACCCCACCACAGGCGTTCTATTCTCATGCTCACCTTAATGTTTCCTACGCTTCACATGGTGCCAGGGACATAATAAGTGCTCAAAATATTTCTTGAATGGACAATTACTTTTAGAAAACTAAGAAATATTAAGAATCACGGAAGTGGAGTAATGAATTTTAAAAAATACTCTTCATGTTATTAGCACGCAATTTGTTTTAACAAGCCAAATGAGTCCAATATTTTTTACACTGAGTTGCTTTTTGGAACATCTATATCAAAAATATATACTTAGAAATGTATTTTTAATGACTTCCAGGAGGTTGTTTCTCCACATTTTAAATAGGAAAATGCTATACAGTGAGTAATTTAGTCATATGAGCCTTTGGCTGAGATTTAACATATAAACATTTAATGTAAGAAATGAAGAAATGAAGAAGCAGTATATAAACGGAAAGTTGCTACAATGAAATTTCATGTATTATTTGCTTTTAGGGAAGCAAGCACCACATTTCTAACTGTCTTTGAAACCTACTTATAAAATTCATGGTGAGAGAGGCTTTTTCATGTATTCTAATTCATAAAAGTAAGTTCAGCTTCGGTTTGGTGATAAAATTCTAATTGTTCAGCATACATGTGTTCATAATGAGGTAGCAAAGAGTTTGGGTAATTGGGTAGCTCTTTCAAAAATTGAATCCTGGTAATTTATCTGGTAATTAGTAACTGGATGCTTCAATTTTCCATGGCACTACTTTTAAAGATTTTGCTGAAAGCTTCTACAAAGCAATTTTCACATCTAATATTCCATCTTGCTGGGCATCAAACACTACAGACCTTTAAAGAACGAGAAAAGGAAAAGATGACTTATGAAAGGAGTAGAATTGCTTCTTGAAGTTGTGCTGACACTACAGGTCAGTCCAGTCTCACCTGATTGGCATGAGAATCTTGGAGGTTCTTTTCTGCTACTCTGGATGAAGAGTATTATGTTGAGAAACTCTATCGTCAGGAGGGTAGGGTGTGTTGGAGGTGAATTAGAGACTCTTTAACCTGGATACTGTGTAGAAATCAATGTTTTGAGATTGCTCACCCCTGTGATGGTCACCCCTGTGGCTATCCCTGGAGACCAAACAAAAAAGAGATACCTTAGCTAAAATCATCACAGTTCCTAACATCTTTAATATCGTGGTCTTGCTCTTCACCATTAGAATTTTGATGTTGACTTGGTAGTGTACTAAATGAACTCGTTCCCTTTAAAGTTAGGGTTGCTGAGACACTGGATGGGCAGATTTCCAGTACACGACTGGACGCTTGCATTTTTTATTTGCTGGAGATTCCTTTGACCTTGGTGAAAGCCAAAAGAGAGGAAATAACATTCAAGGAGGCAGAACTTAAAATGAAAAACACATGAAATAAGAGCTCTCTGTGGAATTGAAGCATGGAACACTGATTAGGAATGTGGTGGTGTTTGCCCTTGCACAGTTTGGCCTGATCACTCAGAGGAATGCCTGACATTAGATTGTCCACATGCAACAGGCACAATGAAAAAGGGGTAATGACCAGGCAGTGGAATGTCTTATATAGTTTCTCCAAAATATCAACAGTTTTTGAACATATATACAAGTCTGAAGTGTTCTGTGAATTTGTTAATGGCTGTGAAGCTCATGTGTCTTTCACTTTGTTCACTTCAAGATATCAAATTGAAGGGAGTTCTATGATCCTTCCATATTGTATAAAGGAACTTGCATAATAAAAGGCATGTATTTACAATCTAAATATGGAAGATTTGTTACAGGTGGCTCTGACTGCCTTGTAGCAGATGCTATTCTGTATTAAAATTACTTACATTGTTAACTAACATTTAATGTCTCATATAATGATAGCATTGGCATTTAAAAAGGAAAACAATTACATATACAAAAATTAACTGATGAAATTAAATTTAAAAAGTAAATCCAACAGCAAATTTCTGGAACTGTGCAGGTGGAACTGAGCATTGAATCTAACACACATTTCTAAAAATTTCATTATATAATAGCGAATTTTTTTCTTTCAGTGTGCATGTATTATGATCTTTTCCATTAATATTTTTTACCATGAAGCTTTTAATCAAAGAATATGATTTTTATAATAATAAACTTAATAAGTTAGATTCATTGCCCTTTATAAAGTATATATATAAATGAACAAATGAACTGCTGGGTTCTTATTAAAGGATGAGTCAGGTCTGTGTCTAAAAGGAAATTCTAGTTCTTTTATCTCTTGCCTCCTCCTCCAGTCAAAAATGATGATGAGATTTTAAAAACTGTACTTCACACGTCCTTATCCTGTTTTCAATGTTGATTGCTCTTTCCCTCTATTCTGTTTGGTGAAACCCTACCCATCCATCAAAGACAGTATAAATGTCATTTTTCTCAGGACTCTTCACAGAAGGAATTAACTTGTTTTCCTCTGATTTCCCTTTGCCCTGGGCCATCGGGCTGGGCAGCACCTATGACAAAGATACATTGTCTGCTGTGGTTTTTAATGAAGATGAGGATGGTATTTCATATTTGTGGCCCACTTGGTGGCATGATGCCTGTTATACAATAACGTTTGACTTAAATGACAAAGTATAAAATAAATTGATGGTCTTATGGTCTTTAGATATGTTAAATGAAAGTGCATTTATTTCCAAGTAACTCAAGGAAATAAAAATTTTACATCAAAGAAATAAACATTTATTATCTTTATGTCCTGAGTGATGGGATTTAGACGTAAAGTCTTTTATTTTTTTTCTCTTGCTGTACTGGTTTTGGGAATAGATAAAAGATCAAATAGCTAAATAACAGCAATGTTTATGAAAAAAATTACCTACTTAATTTGCCTAAAATGGCTCTATTGTCTCCAATTTTGCTTAAGAATCATCTCTTATTACGTGGCTCCAGATATACTACAGCTCAAGGCAATTAGAACAATTAACAGTAAAATATCTGTTACCTGTAGCATGATATAACAACTGTTAAGATTAGCTTTGCAAAGTTTCATGAAAGGCTTTTATTGTGCTGCTTGTCCTTATTTTACTTTTGATGTAAAAGATGATATAAAACATGAATAAAATTTTGAAAATAATGATAAGTATAATATAATAAATCCTAGTACAGCTATTTTTATTTTTTGCCAGTGAATTTTTATACGTGCACATGCACGTACACACACAGACACACACACACATTTTATGTACCTGTAATTGTATTGAAACTACCATTTTGTGTTATACTTTTTTAACGGAACACCATATCATAATATTTCTTCATGTTTCAGCATGGTCCTTAGTACAATTTTAAGAAAAGTATATATTTTATTATGTCATTGTGCCATAATGTATACATCAATATATAAATACCATATACTACATAATGTATATATACATACTTTATAATATGAATGTAAATTAAATTTATTATTTATATAACATACATTTAAATAAATTTATATATTTGCCTAGCTCTGTATCTATCACCTCGCTAGCTAGCTAAACATCTGTCCAAAATCCAACAAGTCTTTCAGGCAACCTAAATGAAATATAAAATCCTCTCTATTTTCTTCTGATGATTTTGTTTAATTTTCCTGAAGACCTGTGTCAAAATTCAAAATATTTTTGTCGGAGAAATGGGCTGTTGGTCTAGTCACATAAAGAATAGTAGGATAAGAGCTTGAAGCTAAGTAACCTTCTTTATTTAGATAAATGGAACACTTAATTTCCTCTAAAATAAAGCTTTGAATGTTCACTATGTTTCAGGAATGGGGATTTTGCTGGTATCACAAGAATAAACATGATTGACATATCCATCAACAAAAAGAACTTATATTCCAGGAGAGGTGAAAATCTAAAAACAGATAAGTGGACAAGTAAGTAAAAATATTTACAATTTGTAATACACCAAGGAAGGAATTTTTTTTAAAGCATCTTAGAAAATGTCTGTTTGGGGTGAAAGGTTGGTGAACTCTTTATTGGCCTTCTGATTAAATGACAGTTAAAGGAGTCAGGATGTATGAGGGAAACTTTCAGCATGAGATAAAGCTTATTTGGAAAACAGCCTGTTTGGAAAACTAGGGGTATGGGAAGAGTGAGCCTCAGATAGTAAGCATGAGACAAGATTGGAAAGATAGACATGATCAGACTGAGGGACAAGACAGACAGAGTTGGACGTGTCTGGTATTAGTAATGTGGACTTTGTATGTAATTTGGACTTTGTATATAATGTGGACATTGAGTATAATTTGAATCCTTTAAATGATAAATACATACGGTAACATTGTTCAATTTCCATATTAAGAAGTTTACTTCTCACACAATGTGGATAATGAATGGAGGGGCAAGAATGGCAAAGGAAACTATGTAGGAGGCAGTTGCAATTGCCCAGGTCAGATATATTGGCATCACCCAGTAGGGTGATAGCAGAGGAAATGGAGAGTAATGGACAAAAAAAGAGGTGTTTTTTTTGGGGGGAACAAGGTATAAAGTGATGTTTGGATGTGGGAAATAAAAGAGAACTCAAAATGACTGAAATTTTTGGCTTAAGCAACCAAGTCACTGGTGGTAATACTCACTGAGATGTGGGAGACACACACGTTGGCAGGGTGGGTAGCAGTAGTGATGTTAGTCAGTTGGATACAATGTATCCAATAAATGACCAGGCTGGAGAGGCAGTCAGAGAGACTTCTTTGGTGGTGGGGCTAGGCCCTATGACTGAGACCCTCTGACAATGTGTGTGCCTTCATCTTAACTATACCCTAAAGACAAAGGAAATGGATGAAATCATTTAGAGAGAAAGAGTAGAGAAGGAAGAAAAGTCATCTGGAGACCAAGCTTGGGAACACCAACATTTAAAGTTTGTGTGGAGTTGGAGAAGCCGGCAAAGGAGATTTGACAGGTGAAACTTTAGTGGTATCTGTGTTTTATCTCTAAACAGTCTTGAGAAAAAATTACAAAATGTATTAATAAATCTGGATGACAGGTACTCAGATATCTGTTTATTATGTTCTTCAATTTTTAAAATACATTTGAAATAGTGTTTAATTGAAAACATTTAAAATTAAATTATGGAATGCTTTGCAAAAGTTATTCGTAACATGGTAATACTAGATAATAGAAATCTCACAAACTCACTCATTTCTTTATTAGTTAATGACTTTAATAAGCTACCACTATAAATCTTGGAATTAACTAGAACACTGAGGTTCTTGTGATGTTAAATGATATAGATAATACAACATAATATATAGGGCCACTTATTAGAGAAGTTTTAAAGTGATCTGAAAAGGTAAGTCTATGAAATGAAAATGTCTTCCATTCACATTCTCCATCTGCTGTGAACCACTGGTTCCAAAGCAGGAAAGGATTATAAAGCCATCTAATCCATCACATCATTTTCCAAAGAAGAAACTGACTCTCAGATGCTGAAGGGCTTGCTCACAGTCCCATCCAGGTCTTCCAAATTCTCGCTCAAGACTCGTCACATGGTTCCACGTAAAGACACATTTAGATGACATGTATCCAAGGACGGCTTTATGCTATAATAGAAATACACATTTTAGACTATATGTTTAGCTTACATGAAGTTTGGAAAAGCTCAAGTAGATTGTTATAATACAAACTTTGGTTTTAACCCCTCTCTGTGCTTTTTGTTATTACTGGTAAGCTGTGAGAAACCTTTCTACACTATGGGAATGACAAAGAGCTGTGAGATATTTTGAATTAAGCAAGATGATTAAATAATAAATTAAATATAACTAAAAAACAAAGGTTCAACTTAAACACATTGAAAAAGGAATTTTTACTTTAAACTAGTATTCCCTGTTCTATTTCCCTAAATATCAAGATCACCTAATATAGAAATGGTAAATAGATTTACTTGAGTGTGTCATCTCTAACTGACTAGTCAGTGGTAGCTGCCTAGAGCAAATGTCAGAAAAGACCATGACTGGACTTACTGGGTATACTAGTCAGAGTGCTCCAGAATCAATAAAATATTATATATGTTATATATATAATATATAATATATCATATAGTTTACATATATGATACATATCAGAGATATATGAGATGTATATATATTCATCTTAAGGAATTGGCTCATGTGATTGTGGGGAATGAGAAGTGTAGAATTTGTCCGTCAGGCTTGCAGGCTAGGAATTCAGGTAAGAGTTGATGCTCCAGTCTTGAGGCAGAATTGCTTCTTCTTACAGAAATCGCAGTCTTTGCTCTTAGGTCTTCAACTCTTTGGATGAGTATCACAAGAGTGAACATGATTGACATACCCATCAACTACAAGAACTTATATTTCAGTAGAGGTAAGAAATACTGAAATGTAAGTTCTTGTAGTTGGATGAGGCCTACCCATATTATGGAAGATAATCTGCTTTACTCGAAGTCTACTGGTTGTAAATGTTAATCACATCCAAACAATATCTTCACAGCAACAGCTAGACTGTTGTTTGACCAAACAACTGTGCTCCATAGCCTAGCCAACTTGACATATGAAATGAGCCATCCCACTGGGGAGGAGTGCAGTGAACCCCTCACTATGCGGGGAGTGAGGAGAGGCATCATTCCAATCGTGTTTGTCACCGTTATCCTGGTTGTAGTTAAATGTTCTTGTAATGTAAGAAAATCTCCTTGATTGGCAAAATTTCAAGAATATTATTGTAGTCAATGAAATAACTTAAGTCCTAAAGATTTTTTAATTTGAAAGTCAGGAAGTTAAAGACTTTATATCTCATGACAGAGTTTTCAATAAATGTACCTTTTATTTTATTGTTGCATCATTTTCTAAAGCAGGTGTTTTAAGTCTATCCCATCTGGTTCCATCATATTATAAAATCTAGAGTTTCAGCACACATTCGCTACGTATCCCTCACTCACCCATCTATGCTGTAGAGAGGTCTTCAATGATCACACTTTCACATAGAGAAGTTACTGTCTGGATTTTCAGTAACTAACCACTATGTACAGTCTCAAGATTAAAATACAAACTGTCAAAAATATTTAATAATCACTTGATGAATCTCCTTCAGTCTGTTATCTTAGTTTTAATCCTTTAAATGATGTGACACGTCGTAAACTTCTGGTGACTTCATCAGTGTCTCATCTAATGTGAGGTGCTGCCACTCAAACAATTGTACTATTGTATCAAATAATTCTTATAGTTTCAGAAAATGGTGGGGGGAAATCTCATTTGAGGAGTGACTTCAGCTATACATTTTTGTTAGAGGAGATTTGAAGTAAGACTTAAAGCAATAACCTTTGTTATAATAAAAAAATCTTAATATAAGAGCATTCAAAAAAAATCTCAGAAAAAATAAATCCTTAGAAGTGAAACAATGATTACCAAAGAAACAATACTTGGATAATATTTGAGTTAAACCAAATCCAACAAGTATTTTTATTAGAGTGTTCTTTGTTCCCCTTGAAAATGTTTTATTGAATATCACATGTCTCTCTGAATTTCTGTTTTCAGGCACGTTTCCTGCTAGGAACATATGGGAAGGGTAAATGTCTAGAGTAAAATTTGAATGATATTATAAACTATGAGAGGATTTTGAAGGATTAATGCAGTTAAAAGAGCTAAAAGTATGTCTGCAGTTAGATTTAGACAACCATTTTGCTTATCCTATACTCCTTTTTATAGTATACGAAAAAGAAAATGTGAAAAACAGATCTTATAAAGTCCTTTTACTTTATGTGTTTACGTTTTGATGTTGGTATTGATTTACCCTCCTACAGGTGCTTAGTACTATTATGTTTTGAACACAGAGAAATTTCATGTGTGTAAAACTGCAGAGAATTCTAGAGGTGGACATTTATAAACCAGGAAAATGTCTTTTTCCATGGAGGACCTCACTCAGAACTCAGTGCTGATTCATGCCTAGGGCTTATGTCCTGTACAACCTGAAGTGTTGTGATTCTTAGATGTTAGAGGTGAATTTAAGAGTCATGGCCCCCAGTAACGGTAGATATGGGCAATTAATTTAGTAAACCAGGCGTAAAATGTGCTGTTAGTATTTGGCTCATTTAGTCTTCAGTTCTCTTCTTTGCTGTGGTTGTAAAGACATGGCCTTTCTTTCCTTTCACATTCTAAAATTTAGACCTCCAGAGAAGTGCGCACCCATCTATTGCCTTCCTGTGACTGCTCTCATCTCAGCACCATTGCTGACGCACAGAAAGTGAATCAGCCAATGCAGGACGTAGAGGCCAGGGCAGGTTGCACACTGGCGTGCCCTGGCCATGCTGGGGAGATAATGATATTGGCTGCACATTTTATCACATCCCAGACCATAGGACATACATGCTTTCAGGGGGCCTCCCAACAAATCTAGAAGGTAGGCTTATTACTCCTATTTTACAAATAAGTCAGCTCGTTTATGATTTACTTGCCGAAGACTTCAGAAGTTCAGACCTAGGATTAGACTATGGCTCTGTTTCCAAACCCTCCTTTATTTTTGTTGTACTTTTGTTCTTATTTTCATTACTGAATCCAGTCTTACACATTTTGAGTTTACTCATCCAATTTGTTAGTGACTTGCTCCATAAAAAATAGGACCAATAATACTGATTCACGCTAGGAGACATTTAATATTTTACAAGATTTCAAAAGCAGCTCATCAAAGCATTTGAATGCTTGTCATAGCATCATCTCACAAAGCTGAAATAGACAGGGTATGCTGATAGTGGAATTGAGCAGTCCTTTAAGTAAGAACCCACAATGCTCTAAATTGATGTGGTTGTCATGTAGGCCTGAAATTGGTAGTCATTTAAAATTCAGGGCAGATGGTCTGTGGTGCTTTCGTGTACTCCTGGGTATTTATCAATTAGGATTCAGCAGCATTTTGCCTGTTCTCATTAGGTAATTACATAAAAATATTCCTTATCACAGGAAAGAAAAACCCAATTACTAAATCTTGATTAAACCTTGTGCCAGAGGCTAACCTCTTGACCAGTGACATATGACCATGATAAAAGAAAGGCAAGTCAGAAAATCCCTTAAGGGGACTAACAATGACCAACAATACCTAGGAACTGATTTAGGAAATGTGCTTGCTCACTCTTTGTTTTGCTCTTTCCTAATATCAATGATTGTAAATAATGTTATTATCATTGAAACCACATGTATTGTTGACAACTACAACATTTTTTTCCTACGCGTATATCTTGATTTTGCCATAAATCCAAAACTCTTCAAAATGCATTCTTGAGAAAGGCTTTGGTGGCCAACAAATGGGTACCAACACATTATCTTTCTTCTGGTTCCTCTTCATAGGTAGAGGGCATAAGATTGCACTGGTATAGAATAAGAGCGTAACTCGCATTTCCATTTTTATTGAATCATACCCGTATATAACAAACTGAAACCTGAGATTCTTTTAGTCTTTGACACTTTTATATTTTAAATTCTGTCATTCTCAGGCTAATATCGCCAGGCTAGATATTGCTCACAATTTTTTTAAAAGTTTATTATTAGGCATTTTGTACTAGTGTGCCATGGTTACATTTATAATGATAACTCTGGGATTTAATGTGGCAGATATTTTTATTGTCTTTACTACCTTTAGAAGGATTTGAGACCTATGGAGGGAAGGGGAATTTTCCATTTTTTTTAACCATCCAGTATCTAAACCTTTGTCCCTTTTTGCCATTGATAATGTATACTTTTGGGGAATCAAGTTTGCTAAACAATATAATTTCTATAACAATTCCTGTTATTAGCGCACATTCAAATAAATTAAAAAACAAATTGATTACAAGAAACTGTGATCCACCTGACCCTAATGTGTTTTTCTTCTACATGAAATTACACAGCTTCCTCTCCTAGGGATGTACTTAAGTTGAAAGGTCCTTTCTAGTTTCAGATCTTGTGAAGGCACATGAAAGTCTTTTCATGACCATCTCCCCTTCCTGCTCTGGCAGTTCTTTGGTTTACTTATTTTGGCTTGTGTTTCACCCCACAAGAAAGAAAACTCTACAAGGTTAGGGGTCATGTCTGTCTTATTTACCATTGCTTCCTCAGTGATCAGGTTCAATGCCTGGCACATAGTGGGCGATCAATAAATATCTGAAGATGGAATGAATGCATGAGTGAGTAGATGTATACATGAATACTGACTGAGGAGGAAGTGGTAGAATGTGATCAGTAGTGCATTTCATGACCTGCGTCACTTCCGATGGGATTCAGCCTATTTAATTCTGTACCCACCAGCAGCTGCAGGCTGAGTGATAAATAGTCAAAAACAATAGCAAAAATCCAACAGGCAGATTTGCTACCGCTACTATAGCTACTTCTATTTATTAAACTTGTACTCTATGCAGATATTTTTATTGCCTTTACTATCTTTAGACAGATTTGAGGCCTAGGAAGGTAAAGGAAGTTTTCCAGTTTTTTAACTATCCAGTATCTAAAACTTTGCCCCTTTTTGCCATTTGTAATGTATACTTTTGGGCAATCAACTTTGCTAGACAATATCATTTCTATAACAATATCATTTCTGTGCTGTGTTTCATTTTTCATTATTTTTTTAGTCTTCTCTATGGCACTTGAAAGGTCAGCACAGGCCTCCCTACGGAGGTGATGTCTGAATCGGAGAGAAGGAAAAGGAGAGGGGCAGAGATTTGAGCTGTCATGCAGGTCATTCAGGCATAAATTATGCTATCACCATTTGGCAGATTTAGACTATCATCGTTTGTGTTTATTTGACTGGGGAGAAGTAGTGTTCTTTATCTTTTTTACTGTTTTGAATTTGGCCCCTAAGAGAATAAAAGGCACAAACTCACTGTCCCATGGTGAATGTCTTTCCACAGAGCTAACCTGCTGCCATTATCCATGTGAGTGGTATTGGGAGATGGCACTCATGCTCACAGTTTAACTGGCAGAGGAAAGGGGCAGATCAACGACATCCATGCATATCTGCAAGGTGGACCAGGCCAGTCGCAACTTGTGTCAATCAGCTGGCAGCCCTGCGTGGTGTGTACTATTAGTCAATGTAATGAGATTCAGTGTTCACAGAGAATATCCAAGAGGGTGAAAATGTATGCAACTTACAGTCAAAAGCCACTGCAAAGAGCCTTGTCAGAAAGAACTTTACCACTTCCCTTCCCTCTCCCCCCCATACACCACCATGTATAAGGGCAGGAGAAAATTCAGAGGTGAATTACTTGTGATGGGAAGTAAGTGCAAATAGATAGGTTTTGAAATGCCAGATAAAGTGACTCTATCCTTTTGATTGTGTAACAAACCGTAAGAACCAGGTGGGCTTTAGCATGCAATTCTGACATTTGAGGTACATTGATACATTTCTTTTCCCCATCAAGTAGTATAAAGACCAGAGACAAATATTGATTGTACTCTGTTTCTTGCTAGTTACTTTTGTTTGAAAGCAGCAGATTAACAGGCAATTTTTATATCCTGAATTAACTTACCTATAGTTCCCGGAACTTGTTAGTTTGAAGAAAGGTGGATATTGAGATTAAGACTAAGAGACTTATAATATTTCATCTAGCTGTCAAAACCAATTATTTAAATAATTGGAAACTTCTGAAACATTAAAATAAAAGTAGTCCTAGAGGGAATAGAAAGGACTTAAAAAAAAAAAAAAAAAAAGGAGGAAGAGAGACAGAAAAAGAAGAAGGAAATTGGACTTTGGGTGATAATGACGTGTCAATGTATGTTCATTTCTTGTCACAAATGTACAGCTGTGGTGGGGGTTTGTAAAGTGGAGGAGGCTGCATGTGTGTGGGAAAAGGGGGTGCATGGGAATACTTTTTGCTTAATTTTGCTGCGAACTTACAACTGCTCTAAAAAATAAAGTCTATTTAAAAATATAAATGGATAAGGTTAAAAAGATCTCTGCATTCAGTTGTGATATTTCAGTTTTCAGGACTTAAGTGTTCCTATCAATGACCACACTCATGATAATGACCACGCAGAGTGGGGAAGCCTGAACATTCAGTTATATCTGCTTCCTCCTTGGGATTCCTCCCTCACGAGGCAGGGACCTTATCACTTCTTCTATGATCTATATTCCCATATCAAAATTTCATTTTTCTTGTATATCTATATATGTATACTACTTTTGAGAGACATCTGAAAGGATTATGCTTGTGAGTTCTGAAAGAATTTCTCCCAGACCAAAAAAAAAAGTATATTATATACAGAGGGTGCCAAAAATATATATACACATTTTAAGAAAGAAAAAAACTGTATCAAAATTATGCTGATGGTAACCACTTTGAGCCCCCGTTGTGATTGCAGAAGTCAAACATGACTTGTATTCATCTTTGTTATTGGTGTGTATTATTACAATTTTAATACACTTTTTTCCTTTCTTAAAATGTGTATAAATTTTTTTGGCTCTGTATATACATATATATGTATATATATGAAGATCCAAAGGTCTAAAGATCACAGTGAATCCAAAGCTAAGCAAGCTGGGCCACCATAATGGGGAACTCAGATGCAAGCCTTGGGAAGCTCGATTCCTAGGTTGCCATAATTGGTGGGATATTCTCACCAATTATGGTGATTCCATCATCATAGTCTAGAGGAAACTTACAAGGCCTCATTGCCTTGGTCCCACGGAATTTAGAGAGTAGTACTATGTTTGCTGTATTAACTTGTAAAGTTCTCGCATTGCCTGAGGTTTCTCTGAATGAGTTTGGTAAGGTGAGTAAATTCATTGTCTTCTTATCAACTGATTTTAATGCTTGTTTCCAACTATATGTCTTACAAACACTGCTTCCCTTTTTCTATAAATTCTACACTCCACATTGCTTGTTACCATGGAGAAATCTCATGTCCACTGGGCAGAGTTTGGAATGACATTCACGAGATGTAAAATTGCAAATCAGGAGGTACAATATTTTTACCCTTTTAAATTGACCAAGGTTTCTGGAAAAGGATATAGAAAATGGCTGCAAAACATTAGAACCATAACTTTGGATCTGGAATATTTAAAAAAGGGGGGAAGAAGATGAATGAATATGTGCCACCCTATAGAACCTATATAACTCATACTTGGGGAATTGTGATGTACAGCTCTTTATGTGAGTTCAGAAATCCAGTTACTGTACATATTGTTAAATAATTCCATTCCTGGTATTTTTAAGAACTCTTTAAACATTTATCAGTGAATAGTTTTTCAAACATATGAGGATACCTTTCTAAATTATCTGTTCTTTATGAATTTAAAAATTATATGCTAGACTGTTGAATATATATTGTAGGATATATTAAAATTGCTTTGGGAACTCTTTCTTGGATACCAGGAAACATTAGTGTAATAATAAAACCCAACTCTGTATTAAAGGCACTGATTAATACAGTTTTTTATTCCTTAGCTACTGAATGATTTATCAACTACTTACTAGGCTTCAGAAAGAAGTTCATAAAAATGGAAAATGACAATTAAACCCCCCTGAGGGTTATTAATTATGATCTGACTTTCTTGAACCCATTACCTTACATAGTAAAAATGATTTCTACACAGTAGGTATGTCTCTTTGTAGTCTGTGTGAATGCACACACTTACAAACATCATTATTTTTTCTAAGTAGAGGTCTTGTGGGTTTGCAACAAATTTTCCTCTATCCTCAAGGTTCTTCTGGCTGGTCTAATAATCAAATAGACATGAGACAGATTAGCAAGAGAAAATAACCAAATTCAATACATACATATGCATGTGAAGTCCAAATACATGAGAGAGTCAGAGACCCCTCATGCAAGAGAGGTTCAGAGACAGGGGGATTGAGGTATATAAGATATCCTGAGCTGGGGATGAGGTAATGCACCGTGGGGGCTTCAAAGCGTCATTGCAGGGTAAGAATAAACATTTAGTTTAGTAAATAGAAGGTCATAGACCTTTTTACTTAGCTATATATAGATAGGTCAAAAGGAGTTACGTCTGATAATCTCTTATGGGCAAGATCCCTAATTCCAATTCTCCTAGGTAGTTACAGGGAGGGGCAGAAGTTCCTCTTTAGCCTGAGGCTAAAGTTGCCTCTAGCTCAAAATAATCTGCATACCACGGAGGCACTAGTTGGGGTGGGTGGTTTGTCTTGAACCCCCACAGTTTCATGTTATGTTTTTATTCTATTATTCTCAAAAATAGAGCTGAGAGCAGGAAGCTTCCAATTCTGAATCTGTTATTACATAGAACCATTTATAAGCCTTTTTCAGTTAATGCTGTTTTTATTTAATTAATAGTAAGTATTTCCTATGGAAAATGTTAAATAAGTATTACAAATATCCGGATAACATTATTTTAATTCCCTTATATTTGGCTTAAATCTTTGTAAAACAGTCTTTTCAGCATAGCTTCTAGTGGGAGATATACAATTTCAACACAGTGAGATCTTGTCTTCCTGTAATGTTTTCCTGTAAAATTGTCTTCCTGTAATGTTTTCCTATGTAATTTTTATCCTTTGGAAATCCATTTTCATGCATATACCTGACACTTCTTCCTAGTTTCAATCTTAAAATATTCTTTGTCTTAATTGGAAAACATTATGAGAAAATTTCCTCTTATTTTAATTCTTTTGTTCAACAACAGTAAAACTCGCTTATATCTGGTGTTCATGAAATGAGTCTAGAAAGCAATATTCTGAAACTTAGAATATTTATTACGGTTTTAAAGTTCCTATCACTTAAACAGAAAGCACCTAGGTATCAGGGTGCTTACAATTACAACAAGACCACTTCTTTAAGCAAAATAATCTGTAAATAAACTGTAAATAATCTGTAAATAATCTGTAAACCAAAATAAATAATCTATTTAGGCAGAAAATCGAATCATTTGATTTTGTGTCTAGAATCAAGTTTTCCTCCACTCAGGTTTGCAAAAATAGTTTAAGGCGTTATTGTTCAGTGTTCTCTGAAGTCACCCTGCATACAAATCACCTGAGGTTCTTGTTAAAGATCCAGATCCCTGGACCCAGCACTCGGTTGAAATAGCTCTCACCAAATTTCACAATGATTCCTGTCTTGTTGAACACAATTATCATCTGACTACTCACTAGCACTCAGCCACCGTTGCCCATTTCTCCTCTTGACGCACTTTATTCTCTAGGCATTTTTGAAAAGGCCTTCTTTCTATGTCACAGCAACAGCTTAATATCCTTGCCTAGTTCTTCCTCTTCTGAGAATCTGCTGTTACGAACAAGCATCCCATGGAACACCCTCCATCCCCGCAAGATATGGCACAATAAACCCTCTGATTTCTTTGTTATTTTAATTACTTATTATTAGGACATTTCACCTTCCAGTTGGCTGATTTATCATCACTGCATTCATTCTTTCTTTGAAAAATTATGCCTGTGTATTCAAAGAAGCAAAACATATAGTCACTGCTTTTTGGGAGATAGGCCCACGTGAAAAGTTAAATAATCGCAAGTGATCATAGTAAAAGGTGTATCTCAATTAAGAGGTATGAATTCATAGGAAAAATGGGTCTTTGTAAATTTCTTGGGGAAGGTAAGGATTGAGTTAGGCCCTTATGGGTGGACCATGTGTTATTAGGGGACCTATAGCTCTAGTTTCTGTTTTACAACTAGGGAACCATAATGGCAAAAGAAATCTCAGGTCTTGCATTCAGTCTAGAAGTCCAAGCTGTATTATGTTTTAATTTATAGCTATTGAATGAATAGGACACATTAGATTTAGAAAGTACATTGAATTTAGATGTAAATGGCTTTTCAAGGGGATTCCCATTCATAAGTAAAATTCATATGAAGTTATCAGTTTAGGAAAGTAAGTAAAAAGCTCTAAGTAGACTGAAAAAATCATCAAGGCAAAAGCAAATAGCAAGCCATTAGCAATTTACAAAGGCAATAGGGATTTCACCCACCAAAGAGAATAAAGAATTACATATATGATTGATATAATTATACAACTATCACAGCAAAGGAGTTTGGATGCTCCATAGGGCTGGCTCTGATTCTTTGATCTTATTACATTAATCACAAATAATGTTCTTTATGAAGTAGTTCATGTTGCATTTTATTATGATGGCCATGACTATTGTCTAGCAGTACAAGGGAGAAAATTGAGTGAGAATATGAGAAGAGGAGGAGAAATTTCCAGAACAAAAAGAAGCTTGATAGGCTTAAAAACCATCATTCATCTTTCCAGGAAACAATAATCATTTCAGTAAATCATCTTGGGATTGGAAGATTTTTTACAACATTTATGCACTATATATATATATTTTTTTTTTTTTTTTCCAGCACCTATTTTATATACAGAAGGTAAGCAGTTCAGAACTCCTAAGACCCTGCAGATGCAAATATAAATCAGACCTAGACTCTGCCTCAGGAATCCTACAATCTAGTAGGGGAAATCTGACAAGAATATGGGTACTTACGATCGTGGTTCAGTTAAATACTATGGGAGTTGAGAAAGGGCAGTCATCTTCCTAATAGTTTTATATTGGCAGGAAATAAGTGACCTTTTAAGAGCAACAACATGATTAAGTCTCTCTCATCTCAAAATACAGTGATATTTTGCAACAAATACTTAGTCTTTCTGTTACAAAACTTTTCACAACAAAACCAATAATACACCCCTTCACTTAACTCTATGTATTGTTCAAGATTGTTCTACATCCTTATCTAAAACCCATCGGTTCCACAATCAACTACAAACTGACTTCTGTACTCACCACTTCACTTTATGTGCTATCAATGCCAAATACAACAAACTATTTTAAGTCCCTTTATTACCTTACACATCTTCTGCATTTAGCTCTTGATTTCTTTTCCCCTAAAACTGTTTCCTTCCATAGCATCTTAGATTTTGCATTCTGGTTGATGATTCCAAGTCATTTTCCTAAGGTTATCTTCCTCAGCCAGTCCCTTAAATGTTGGTTTGCTCTAGAGATTCATCCTTGGCTCTTTCAATTATTTCTCTCCTCACATTTCTTCTGGCTGAAATCCTCCATCCTTATGGCTTTTTTTCTACAAATAACTTATGTGTTCTACAAAATATTCATGTTCTGTCTTCCATAATGTAGAGAGAGACTTCCCTATCAGGGACTATATTTTCCAGACCAAACCCCCTTGTATCCAGGAGATGGCAAAAGACCAATTCATGACAATAGAATTAAGGAGAAATGACAAGTCATTTCTAGGCCAAGCAGCGTACAAAAAAACTATTAATAGTCTTGTGACTTTTCCCATCTGATTGCCCTGGGAGAAATGGGAACAACACAATGATGGTAGTTTGGGACCCATCATCAGGATGTGATGAACCACCAGCCAGGAACATTTATAATTGATATTTATGTGAGTCAAAAATAAATTTAGATTACACTAAGCCACTAGATTTGGGGATTTACTTGTCACAGTAGCTAACATTAATATAGAAATTGGTAATTTGAAGTATGATGCTGTAATTAAAAAATACCTTGAAATATGTGGAATGGGATTAGTATTTGGGTAGCAGGCAATATGGATATCAATATCAAAGAGTGGAAAGACGATGACAAGGTTACACAGTGGTAAAATATTTTGTAAACTATTGCCTGTAATAATTTGGAAGGCATCCAAGACTCCTGTCTGTAGTTGAAGGAGCAAAGATTGAAAAACAGAATTTTAGTACTGTTTGTTGATTGTTACTGGTTAAGTTTAACAAGGTTTGAGAAGAAAAAGATGAAGTCAGGCAAGAAAGAAACATTATACAAGCAATAAATGAAAGAAGTAGAGAGAGTTCTGAAATATGAAACCTCTCAAGGTGATAAAACTTTACAACTTTTAGAGCCAAATCTAATAGAAATGAGACTTAAAAAGACTTTGAGGAGATGCAACACCAAAGGCACAATGCATGAAAGAAATAATTGATAAGCTGGACTTTGTTAAAATTAAAAACTTATGCTCTTTGAAAGATAGTCAAGCAAATAAGAAGACAAATCACAAATTGGGAAAAAATATTTGCAAAACATATATCTGATAAAGGACTGTTATCCAACATATACAAAAAAAAATCCTTAAAAACTCAACAATAAGAAAATGAACAACCTGACTAAAAAGTGGGCAAAAGATCTGAAAGATATCTCACCAAAGAAGATAAGCAGATGGAAAATAAACATGTAAAAAGATGCTCAACATCATACATTATTAGGGAATTGTACATTAAAATGATGAGATGACTCTACACACCTATTAAAATGGTGAAAATCCAAAATACTGACAACACCAAATGCTGGAGACAATGTGGAGCAGTGGGGACTGTCATTAAGTGCTGGCGGGAATGAAAATCGGTACAGCCACTTTGGAAGATAGTTTGGCAGTCTCTCACAAAACTAAACATATTCTTATCATATAATCCACTAATATTACTCCATGGTATTTACCCACATGAATTGAAAACTTCATGAATGCAATGTTTATAGCAGCTTTATTTATAACTGCCAAAACTTAAAAGCAACCAAAATGTCTTTCAGCAGGGGAATGGATAAATAAATTGTGGTACAGACAGTGGAATATTATTCAATGCTATAAAGGAATGAGCTATCTAGCTATGAAAAGATATGGAGGTGAAAGTGGAGACATTGTAAGTGATACCACAGAAATACAAAGAATCATAAGAGAAGGCTACCAACAATTATACACCAATGCATTGGATACTCTAGAAAAAATTTAATAGAGTCCTAGAAACATACAACCTACCAAGACCGAATCTTGAGGAAATAGAAACTATGACAGACTAATAACAAGTTAGGAGATTGAAGCAATAATAAAACATCTTCCAACAAAGAAATGCCCAAGACTGGATAGCTTCACGTGGGTGGATTCTTCTAAACATTTAAAGAAGAATTAATGCCAATCCTTCTCAAATGCTTCCAAACAATGGAACAGGAGGACATACTTCCAAACTCATTTTATAAGGCCAGCATTATCCTCATACTAAAGCCAGATAAGGACACTACAAGAAAATTACATGGCATTATCGCCCATGAGTATCGATGCAAAACATCCTCAACAGAATAATGAGAAACTCAAGTCAACAGCACGTTCAAAGGGTCACAAACCATAGTAAAGTAGATTTCATCCCTGAAATTTGTTACAGGCTACAAAATCCATATACAAAATCTACTCTTTGTATAGATAGAAGATGGCACCTTACCATGTTTTTGATCTTTAGTAGTAGTCAAATCAATGGTTCTGTGGTTGTTTCTCCTGAGAGGGAGGGAGCAAAGTAGAGAGGGGAGGGATAGAATGAGAGAAAATACTGTGGTTGGCTAAGCACTATACTGGAGTGGTCAAAAGGATGGCTAATAGTCAATTTTAACTTGATTGCACTTATGCACTGCAAAGGTCCTCTGTCACCCAGGTCATCAGTCGCTTCTATGCTCACAGGACTTTTCATGAGTGTTTCCTGTCTATTTACTTGTTTCTGTGTATGCATGTCTATTTTTTATGAAAATTAAGTAAAGGTGCTGAGTTTAGGGAATGCCTTCAAATCATAGAGTAGAAAACAAAAATTCGGTGGAAGCTGTAAGAGGCAGCTGGAAGTTACCATGAGACTCCCCAGCTTTTCTCTCTCCCATGACAAATTTGGATTCTATGCTACTATCACTGTTATAACCATTTGTTACCTTTTAACTATGTGCAAAGTTGGATTATATTCATTAGAGGGGTTGAAGAAGATTTGGAAGATTTGATTTTAAGCTAACTGAGGACAGGGATTACATATCTTTGTAGCTTTATATTTTATGAATTAAAAGTTTGACCAATAGAGGCTTAATGAAATTAAGGAAAACACTAGATCTGCCTCCAAGATATTGATAAAGAAAGTACTTAAAATTGAGTCACTGAATAAAACCTAATAAATTTTTATTGTATTATGAGCACTTTGTTAAAATGTACTTGTACTTTCCAAGGTCAAAACCAACGACTTTGTGCAAAGGTCTTGATGTCAGCAGTTTCTGTCAAACAGATGGGTCGCCTTGAAGAACTTATCTACTCTCTCCTGTATTAAGCATTGTGGGCTGCTTATGACATATTTTAAGTTCTGTAGTTATTTTTCAGGGCATCCATATACACAAGATACATTTTAAATCCTTTAACACATTTTCCTCATATGGATGTTACTATTACAGTCCCTTGTGAGAACATGTGTTGGTTATGTTAGAATAAGACTTAAAGTAACAAATTTACTTCCTTTCAAATGCGTTAGACAATTTTTACCCTCAGGAATAAATCCCTAATTAGGTGGTTAAGACTTAGGGAGTAAGTGAAAATAGACCAGGGGAACTTTTCTAGCAGGTCGCCCCCTCTGAAAGCCCATCCTGGGGAGTGTCAGGAAAGCGCTGTTCTCTTACGCACCTCCCAGTTCCCTGCCACCAACTGGTCGCTGTGCTTAGGTAAACAGATTCTTAGATGAGTTGTAAAGGAAAGAGGGCAGTGGGCCAATAATTCCGGGAAGCAGAGTGTAGAAGTAAATGTAGGATTGCCTGTTTGTAAGAAGGAGACATTTAGAGGAGATAAACTCTACAGCTATTGTAAGCAAGGGCAAAGAATTAGCTTACTCAAAATAAATTTTCTTTTTTTTTTGCCACTGAAAGATATCATAAACTCAGATTCCTTTCTACTCTTGCTCTGTCCCTCTTTAAACTGGATTCTCTTTGACCTACTCCAGGGCATGCTTCTATATTCATAACATACTTTTATATGTGTAATTTCTCATGTAGTCTTTCATTTTATCCTGACACTAGCCAGGTAAGTAGGAGGTATCATCAGTTTCTGTATCAGGAGAGTGCGGTTCAGAGGGCTTCTAGGTATATTTTGAATGTCTTACAACTAGAACGTCTCAAGTTTGGGTTATTTGTTTCTAACCCTTATGATGATTCATAATATGTTCTCTACTAGCCTACAAGTCTTTTCATGATCTGGTTCTCCTTTCCTTCTCAAGCTCCGTGTCTGATCACTTTCTCATTTTGCAATCTGTAATTCAGTATGGTTGAACATCTTTAAGTTCCTCACTTTTGCCATAGCCTTTCTCACTTCTGAATATTTACTTGTGTCTTCTGCTTTAATGTTATGGCCACCATTTTGTCTGATTCATTCTTAGTCAGTCTTCCCATTGCATCACATATCTCGTCACTCCCAGGAAATCATTATTGACCAGTCTACGCTGTAATATCCTTCATAGTACCTTGCTTGCCCTCCGTCTTCATAATTTTTATGCCTAACATATTGTAGTTGTACCACCCAGTGGTCTGTCAACTATGTGAGAGGAGCAGACCATATCTGCTTTATTCAGTGTCTGGCTCATAGTAGGTGCTCAATATTTATTCTTTCACTGACTGATTGAAAGGATAAATGAATGAATAAATATTCCTTATTCAAGTTTACCCTTTCTTCCAGGCACTTTCCAAGTCTCCCTTATTATTTTCTCAAATGTTCTGGTATACTAAGAATAACAGTTAATTTTTGTTAAAGGTGTTATTATTTTCTCAAATGTTTTAGTATACTGAGAATAACAGTTAATTTTTGTTAAAGGCTATATTTACAAATATGAGGCCTCTCTCGTCATTCTAGGGCCTTCTGAGAGTAATAGAAAACCAGACATCACTTTGAGAAGAAAGAATATATCAAAAATCCCACTTTGCTACTTTTCTGTTTCACTTTTTCCCACCACCTACTTTCCAGGGGAGGATTCCAGTAAGTTCTATTTTTAACCCATCCATCAAAATTTTCTGTGACTCATTTGCTACCTATACAGAGATAAATCATAGGTCAAAATGACAATACAAATGCAAATTTATAGGAGTTTCCCATTATGCAGGACATATTGTAATCTTAGACCTTGCTGAAATCAGTTCCCTTGAGATTTTCCATCCATAAGTTTAGTAATTGCCTTCTTGCAATTCTTTGTTAGATTTCTCAGTCCTGTCTTACAACTTTGAAAGCTTGGGCATACTCTGGTAGGGGATTTTTAATCTAAAGGCATAGAAGCTTCTCAGACGTTATGTATATTGAATTATGTCCAAGTTTTCCACGAATGAACTACATAAAATCTTGCCATATGTTCCTCTTCATATTGGTACATCTGAATAGATATTTATAAAATGATCTAGGTATATTCACTGATTGTTGAAAGTCATTAGTTTCTGAATATTTAGATAACTCAATATTTGGTGTTGTTTGATTTACCTAGACAAGTGAAATGTGGTTAAAGCTAACCTTTGGGTTTTATACCGTGGGCCCCCCCCCCTTTTTTGCATGGAAAAGGTCTGGGGAGCAGCTGGCTACCAGCTGGAACCTCATGCTGTTTTATTGAAGTGGAATTGGGGCTTTAACAAGCTTAATTATAACAAGACTTCACCTGCATCACAGAACCCGTTACCATCCCCCCCTTTTCTTCTTCTTCCTTTTTTTTTTTTTTTTTTTTTAACACATTGCTGGTTGTTTTGAAGCCTGTTTTCAATATTTCCATCCAAACCTTATTTGATCTGAAAGCTTTTTAGTGATACTCTTGATTTAGTTACAATAGCATAAAAGGATAAATTAAATCTAGCTACTTTTGAGTAGGTAAATCGGGAATGGGGTGAGGGAAGTTGGTGATAATGGTGTTGTCTATAATCTTGATTTAAGTGACAGACCTGGCGAGATCATCTGTTTCAATGAGTTGATGAGGGCACCATGTACTCATATCATTCGTACATGTATCCTGAAGGTTTACCTTTATTTTGCTTTATGATCCCCTTAAGCACATTATATAATGTAAGCCTCACATGTGATTGTAAGCACTTCAAAGTGCCACCTACTGTAGCTGATAATAGTTCCCAGCACGAAACTGACACTTAGGAAATACCATCAATAGCTTGATTTATTGGAAGTCTATATGAATTTACAAAAGAGATTAATGATCATGTATTTAAATATTATGTTATAAACTCTTGTGTTTTCTTTTAGCATGAACTGCTAAATGATGATTAACAGCTGCTATTTCCTTTGTGTCCTGTTTTTCGTACACAGACAAATGATTGTTAACCTCTTTAAGATGATGGCTTGGGGGAGTGATTAGGGAGATTTGAAATTACCTTTTCAACATGAAGAGAAAAAAGTAATGAGAATCTCTGGTGACAATAGTAATAATACAATGTGAAAATGTTGGTTAAAAGCACTAATCCCTGTTGCTTTTTGTGCTAAAGGATTTCTAGATCCTGGCAACCTCCAAAGGCACAAGGCTACATGAATAAATTAAACGTTAGAATGAAATAACTGGGGTTGATTCTTTTGGGCTTATATTTATAGTTTTCTTGTCTTCAATAAGGTAATTACATTTCTATTTCTTGTAACACTTGGGATTAGAGGTATTAATCGGTCTTGGAAATGGAATTGGAGACAGTTGGTTCAGGCCAACAACAATTTTCCAATAGACAGGGTTTTCTAAACTGAAAATTGGATGAAAGAATCACCTATGATATTTCCTATGTATCCTATTTTAAGAGGTTTAGCTGATGCGTGATATTTAATGGGAGACAGGGAAATGACATATTGTTTAGACAATCTTATGGG
Organism: Rhinolophus sinicus; assembly: GCF_036562045.2. Classification (NCBI taxonomy): domain Eukaryota; kingdom Metazoa; phylum Chordata; class Mammalia; order Chiroptera; family Rhinolophidae; genus Rhinolophus; species Rhinolophus sinicus. The sequence continues at coordinate 154,883,169 of NC_133752.1, read as the reverse complement.
GGAACAGGGTCCTGTAATAGAAGAAAAGAAACTATGTTTCTTATAATTATTATAGGTATTATATTATTTAGTCTGTTGTTCAAATATTTTAATGGTTAAATTCAATTTCTCTCAAGCCCTAGGCTGAAACATAATCTCTTCCTTGTAGCTTTTTCTAACTTTCCTTCTTACTCACCCCCACTGGGCCCCTCCAACAGGATTACCATCTCCTTCATCTCTGCTAACAGTGCATTCCTCTTCTCTTATAGCACTTCTCAAATTGCATTGTAATTATTTGTTTCCATATCTCTCATCTCTCACCAGACGTGAGCTCTTCAAGGACTGAGACAGCATTTTATTTAATTCACTTGGTATACTCACAGTCTGTCAGTGCCTGGCACATAACAGGCACATAATAAATGCTGAAAGAAATAAAAAAAAGGGTGGGGATAAATGGATGAATGTAAATTATTGTCGTCTCTGATGTATCTGGCAGTCATATCATAGCGTGCAAAAAAGAAACGCCCATCTTATTACTCCTTCGATGTCATGTAGTCTTTTCAAGAAAACTGCAGAGTGTTTAATAGTCCTCTCAACTCATACTGCATAATTCCTCAATAGTGATAACAGTACTACAATTAAAGTGTAATTGCTACCAAATCATTGCAAATCATACAGAGTTGCAGTCTTAGAATATACAGATGTGGATTTTTTGTTTCAACGGTAATTCACTCATCAAAAAAACAAAAACAAAAGCACATGATGTTTGGTTCGGTACATAAAACTTGATAACTAATCGTTAGACTTTTAAAATTCATTGGTATTTACAAATAGTTTAAATTAGAATTTATTCTTAGGACAATAAATAGAGGTTTTATTAAGCAGTCATTGACGCAATCCAATAAGCTAACTGGTAAATGGTAGTCTTGCTTCAAGACCAAAGTTAACATGCTTGGTGAGTAGGAGGACGGTAGCTGAAAAGCATGCTGGGTATTGAGTTCATCTTTTGCACAAATGTTTTGGTTTCATTAAAAATGAAAATGCATTCCACCCAGACTTTCCTGTTATTATGTAAATTTATATGTATTTAAGATAATTTTAATTATTCTATTTCATTCATTTACACTCGCGTCATTAAAAAGACACTTGGTAATGAATAAGAGGGTCTTCATTCTTGGCTTTACTTTTTATTATTTTAAACCCCCTAAGACTTTTTTTCCCTCACATCCAACAAACAACCAGGTAGCTGATCTAACAGTAGCACAATCACCTCCAGTACCAATTTTGGCTGAAGAAACGGAAAAAAAAAAATTCATTCACTCTCCTTATTAAATGATGCCTGATAGGTTATGTTGTTTTTATAAACAAACTTATGTAAAATTAAACAAACACATAAAATTGCAGCCTGAACATTTATAGGTCTTTAAGAACAGGGCTTATGATTTCTTATTCATATATTCATAAACTATCAGGTCCCAGAAGAATGCCTGGGAGAAATCAGAAATTCAATACATATTGAATATAGATTAATTGATGAATGCATCAACAAGTGTTATAGGATAATATACATTTCTGTGTTTGGTGACTAAGTCAGCAAAAGGAATCACAAAGGTCATTTTTGTATTTGAGGCATGTGAAGAATTTCAGTTATGGAGGGAGGCTTGCAGAAAGAGAAACCTTGATTTATATGCAATGCATATTTTGTACCCTGGAGAGCAAATAGGAGGTTTGGTCTTAAACAGAACAAAGCAAAGATTTAATTAAACTGACAAAGTTTCTGATTAGCCAATATAGAGACTAGACAAAGGCTGGCATGGGAAGATGAGAAGTGCTTACTCTTTTCCTTGTCCCCATATTCCTGAAATGACTAACACAATTGTGGTCCCTAAGGCGTGGGCAACAGCTAGTTTCTATATTCCCTGAATCAGCATCCCGTGCTTCTCCACTGCTGGGCTAGAATTTTTTTTTAACTCTCTAGAACTAGATGGGATGGAATCTGTTTATTTACCATGCTCTGGCTCCAGACTGGTGGTATCCAAAGGTTTGGGCATGCTCCACTGTAACTCACTGAATCATTGAGTAGTGTGTGAAAAGAGACAATTAAAACTGTAATTTATTTTTGTCTAAAAAGTAAGAAGATGACTTAAGTTTTATTTGTTCTTTGGTTTTTTTAAAACTGTTTAAGTATAACATACATACAGAAAAGTGAACAAAAGGGGAAGGGGATTAAGAAGTACAAACTTGCAGTTATAAAATAAGTGATGCGGATGTAATATATGGCATAGGGAGTAGAGAAAAAAAAGTGAACAATGAAAAATGTACAATTAAGTTGATTTTCATAAGATGAACATACGCATGTAACCAACACAGATCAAAAAACAGGCTTTATCAGCACCACAGATGACCCCCTCATGTTTCCTTCCCATGACTACCCCTCAAGGAAAATCACTACCTTGACTTCTAATACCATGTGCTAGCTTTGCCTTTTTTTTTCATGTAAATGGAATCGTTTGTGTATTATTTTGTATCTGACATTATTCTACTTATCAGTATGTTTATGAGATTTATCTCTGTTGTTACTTGTAGTTGTAGTTCATTTATTTTCAATGTTGCATATTACTCCACTACAGGAATGTACCACAATTTATCCATTTTAGTATTGTAGTATTGATGAACATTTGGATGGTTTCATTGTTGCCAATTTTGGGCTCTCACATATAGTACTGCTATATATCATATTATCTACCAACATTTCTGTTGGATGAATACCTAAGAGTGGAATTCCTGGTTTTAAGGGTATGAATATATTAGGCATGAATAGATAGTGCAAAATATTAATAGTTTTCCAATGTGATTATACCAATTTATACTCCCAACAGCCATTGTATGAGAATTCTATTTGCTTCATATCCTGAACAACACATGATATAGTTAATTTTTTATAGCAATTCTTCTGTATGTATAGTGACACTGTACTACAGTTTTAATTTCTAATTCCCTCATGACTAACGACTTTTAGCATTTTTCTTTCAAATGCTTAATGACCATTTAGACATTCTCTTCTGATCTAAGTCTTTGGCCCAAATTTTGCTAGATTATTGGCCCCTCTTCTTACTGATTTGTAAGAATTCTTTACACCAGTTTTTTGCTGGTATAGTTATTACAAATGTCTTTTCCATGTCTGGGGCTTATCTTTTCACCCTCTTTACTGGTGTATCACTACTAATTTGTTATATGGAATAACACTGGCATCCTTATTGCACATGCGTCTCAGATGGTCACTTACCACATACAGAACGCCTGAGTGTGTTCCTGTAGGCGGATTGGGAGGAGGAGTTGGATGGTATGGTTCCCTGGGGTGCACTCACTTGAACCTTTTCTTTCAAAATATTGTTATGCGTTATAGTTTAATATGTGCATGATTAAATTGGTTGAATGATTTATTACCCAGTTTTCACTAAATTAATCTTAACAAAATGGATAAATGGCTTTAAAATAGTCTTGCAAAGCTAATGTAAAGTGAAGATAATATTAATAGAGCAAGCAAGCACTCAGGCACTACAAGAAAATGTTGACCTGATACTTCTTCCCCAAATAAGAGCTATTCTTCAGCTTGATAAAGAACATTACAACCTAATAATATCCGGAAAGCTAGTCAAATAAATAAATAAATAAATAAATAAATAAATAAATAAATAAATAAAATGATCAGAAAAGCTGTTTAAAATAAAGATTTATGTCTACTTTAGTTAATAGTGAGCCTTGTCCTAATATATTGTACCTTGGTATATTAATGTATAAAGCCACCACGATTAACAAAACATTAAGTATGTTTATTGCAATCTCATCCAAATTCTCTAGCTTTTGTATATACACATATAATTTATAAACAAATTAATAAACATCTATGTGGGTCATAATCAAAAGAGTTTGGAGCACTGCTCTAGAAAATTTAAAGCTATCGAGGCACTGCTAAGTAGAAGCACTACCATTCAAACTTCCAGGCAACTTTTGAAATGGAAATTTACAAAGCACCTTTTCCATCTTAATTTAGACCCGGCTATTTGAAAACCATGGCAGAGTGCTATACAGTTGCACACGTGGGAGAGTGGAGGTGTCTGGAACAAAATTCTGCTAGGTTTGTAAATCATAGAAGCCTTTGTTCTGAGCACTCAATTGTTCAATGAAAGCCGTCCTGGACCTCCTCGTATTGTCAGGTAAGGGCTGATTCCTGAAAATGGAATATGCCTACTGAGGATGGTAGATTTCGCTTCAGTATATGGGATTCAGGGCACACGTCTGGATGCCTGGGAGTATCTAACAGTGCCTTAACTATGGCAGCAAATCAGCAGGTAGAAGCAGTTGCTGCAGTAGCAGGTGCAGCCTCTTGGGAAGAAGCCAGCTTCTTCAAAGCCACCTTAATGGCTTAAGTAAGCTAAGACAGTCAGATAAGTATTTATTTTCTACTAAAGAGCCTACATATAAATAATGTAAAGAGAAAATGATAATGGATATACATTTATTATTTTCCTCATATTCTAGAGATTTTGTAAGATTTGGTGACACTGACTGGGCAAACAATTTTGTTTGTGGGTGTTCATTACAAATGTCTCCTTTCACCCGATGAATGAAAATAGCCTCAAGAATCACCTCATACATTGTGCGTGTCATTGGCAAGCCTGAGAGAAGCCACCCTGGGTGGATGAGTCTTCAGGCTCTCCAGGAGAGAAGTTCCCAGATCCTGTCAACAACCCACTGCCGTTGTTTTTGGCTGCACTCGGTGGACACTTTTCTTTCAGCTGAGTCTCACATCATATACTTGGAATGATATGCCCTCCCCCAACACCCACCTCAAATGCTGTGAACACGTTGGAAGAAAAAAGCTGTGGAAATGCGAAGTATTATTTTAGGAAAAGAATCTCTGTTGCTGTGAAGCTTTTTGCAAAGCACTGTATCTATCTGCGATATATCTGCCACATCTGTTTTTGTGTGTGGGAGACACACTATATTTATCATCTGAGATGAGTCACCTCGTAAAGGAGCATAATCTACTTGAGCTTTTGTGTTGAAGCCGCTCTCTGGTCGAGTGAGCTGTAGTGTTTAAGCTTTAAGTGGTACATATCTCGGCCTTCTGGTAGCACCCTGCCAAAAGCAACAATAGCTACAGAGGAGAAAAATCTCCTTCCTTCCATTTCCTCTCCATCTGTCCTTTTAATAATATTACTGCAGAGGAAAGGCAGTAAGGATCCTCAAGGGGTGCTGCCGTGAACCACCAAGCCTTCCCACACCTGTTCTGGAATTAGAACCGCTGAATTTTGGCAAGGCAAGAAGACACAAAAACAAAGGATACAAAGAACCAGAAGTATCATGAAAGAGCAGTGAAATATCTCTAACCAATCATTAAACATCCATTGTAGTTGACACCAGGGTTTCTGAGATGTGGTTCTCAGACAGGGTCTTCAGTACATAACCCTCAGTGTATATTATTGACTACCTAAAGATTTTTCTTTAGTTTCCCAAAGTCTAAACAAAAACAGGGGCTTTAACCTTCTTTGCAGTTCTCCTTTGGGGCCTCTCAAGCAAATTCTTTTTAATTGTAGATCTTTCACTTGTACAACGAATAGTGTTTTCTTTAACTCTAAAATATGAGTAATGTGTTTCAGTAGCTATTGATAAATTGTATCTATAAGGTAAGCTCATCTTTCAAAAGAAAACATGTAGTTTGATAATTTTAGTGGAACATCTACTGGCTTCCATTCTGTAGAGTATGTCTCAGGTTTGCCTTCTCTGTCCCAATACTTGAGTAAGACTCATCACCTAGACCAACATAGCTACATGACCTACATCATTAATCAGATAACGATGGGTCTGGGAGTGCAACAGAACATGTAACATTGTCTCACATATTAACTCACTGTTTTACCCCCAGAACCAACCTTTGCATCTGGTTCAAAAAGAGAAAGAGATGGAATGCAAGTGAGAATCATGTCTGCTTCTCTTTAGACAGAGTTGTACAGTCAGTACACAGACACAGGATTTAGCTGACACCTTGTTATAGCTTTAGTTTTTTTGTCATTAAAATTGAATGCTAAAGAGTTCTGAGTCATTCGTTTAGTCCTTACTGATTTCCAGTTATTTTTAATAATGTGGAGATAAATTTTTTTCATAGCCTTATTGGCTTTATGATGAGGTAATTGTATGACCCTGTCTAGTTGATTTGAGAGGCAAAGAAATGTTCTCTCTATTTCATCCCAAGAAATGAATAAGCAACATTGTCTTTATTCTTGTTCTATTCTTGTTTCTGACAGTCTCACCTCAGTCTTTCCTCTGGGTTTAAGTAATAGAGTTCCTTTTAAAATGTGAACATCATTTGGAAGACATCATATTTTAGAGTGCCCCAACACTCAGATTTTTCTACCAGACTTTTTTTCCATCATATGGAAAAGTGAGGGAATGCGACTCTGGAGAGGCAAGTTGTGGGAAAAAGGGAGCATGCCAGGAACAAAGAAATATAGTACAGTCTCTAAAGAGAAAAACAGTGGTTATCTTACGGGGCCCGGGGAAGCAAATGGGCACTTGGTTTCTGATGGCAGGCAGGTACAAATAATGAAAAAAGCACAGAAGAGTGTAAAGAAGAAGGATGCCTACTTCCCAGTTTTGCTCACCCTTCCTTTTATTTGTTATTCTTGTGAGTGGGTGGTGCTGGGTGTAAAGGGGGCCAGTGAAGAGATTATGGATATCGCAAAGAAGAATATCACCACTAGTGAAAAAATGCTGAAGGATGTCTGACTGTAGGTCAAGAAACTTAAGATGAAAGTGTTCAGAACATGTCACACATATTATAGATTGTATAATACACGCAGCATTGTTTTTCTAGAGCAAGTAGTGTAAACATTCAGTGAATATAAGTTCTCCTCTCTCCTCTTCTTCCTCTTCCTTCTTGGTCTTCATATTCCTTGTCTTCTTTTTTCCTTCTGCTTCTTCCTTTTCCTTTTTGTCTGTTCCTTTGTGTTCTTATTGTTTTCATTGTTGTTTTTGTTACTTATTCTCATCACCTCCTTCTGGCTTCACTTCTAATCCAGACTATACTGGTCTTTCCCAACCATGAAGATCATTTCTCTAGTATGTAAGTTCTATCTCCTTTATTAAGCTTTCTGTGACTTAACCCTAACCCACACTGACTTTCCATTTGGGGGTTAGTACTTAGTTTCACACTGTTTTAAATTATTCTTTGTTATTTCAAGTATTATTTAATCTTGTTAGCTGAACAAGGTGAAAAATACTTTGAAGTTTAAAATCATATCCCTGTTTATTTTTCTGTACTCACCACAATAATTAGAACAATGTTGAGCATATAGAATGTCCTAAATAGCTATCAAATAAATTATAGGTATTTAATAACTATTCTTTGATTGACTGACTGACTCTCTTTCCTCTGCGTGTTCAGAAAAGCATACATATGTTCCTGTACTGTGAGGAAAAGGGAGAACAGGAATTATTAATGCTCACAATTTACTTGGCATATTCATATTTCTATCATGCCAGGTTAAAGTCTATCCTTTACTCACCACTCTGGCCAAAAGAAACAAAAATACAGGAACAAAGAACAGTCCTCAAGAGAAAAACATGAAACAATAAAAAATACAAATACAAAGCCAAAAAAACACAACAACAAACAAATCCAAATACTCATGAAATGAATAAAAATAATACATTTATAAGGTCAACATAGGTAATTAGAGTACAGATTACAACTGGGAAAGAATTACTCAGTCAAGATTATGTTTATTATCCTGGAATTGAAGCAAATATTTGAAATGAATTTAATAATGGATAGTGCAGCATCTGATTTTTTTCCACGTAATCCATTTTAGATCAAGAGTACTTTGTGGCAAGAACATGAAATCAGTCGAGACCAGCTGACCTTTGCAAAGAATTGTGGCTGGTTAACTTCATAGTTCACTTCATATTGTATTTGAGACATGAAAGAAAAATCTTCCAGTCTCCATCTGCTGAATTATTTCCCTCCCCTCCTTCAAAGCCCAAGCAGAAAACCACCTCTACCACAAAGCCTTCAAATGGAAGACGCATGTGAATACCCTGCTCTGTCGCATTAGAGCAGTGAAACAGCCATTTTAACTCTTGATTAATTCAAGCAAACACAACAGTTCAGTTAAATATGACGAAATATGCAGCAGGACTCTTTTCCCCCGCCTTTTCTTTAAAAAAAATTTTTGCTCTCATACTTTGTCAAGTCAGCTTGGCATTAGATATACGATAAACAGCGATTGATTTTTTTTTCTTTTTTTTTTTTTTTTGGTCATGTTTAAATTTTATGGGTTACGGATATAAACTCCACACAGTATCTGCTAAGATTACAACATATTCAGCCAGATTCTTTTTTAATTATAGCTTCTCTTTGGCTAAAGCTAAAACTTTTTCCAAATGCTTGATAGCAGAATGCTTCCAAGCACTGCTGTAGTCATAACTCTGTGCAGGCTGAGTCGTACAGACTTCTTGAAAGCTGAAAAAAGTATTGTTAAGAGAGCCATTTCTCCTTCCACCAGGTCCTGTTTCTCAATGCTAACCAGGCAGGCTATAGCTGGATGAACATCAACACCAATATACTCCAAATACTTGGCTAAATGAGATAGTTTATGGAAATTCCACCACAGAGACATTCCGTTTGCATGGTGGAGTTTGGGCTTGGCACTGTGTGATGTGCTTTTATTTCTGCATCTGTGCCTACTTCTTTGCATCTGTGAATTTGAACTATTCTTCCTTTAACTGTTCTGCTCCAATGTGCCTAGTAGGATATTACCTCCTCTCTATTTAAGACAAAAATTAACCTTTTTGCAAACCTTTTTCTAATCTAATGGAAACATTCCTCTCTCACTAAGAATCTGAATTCCCATTATTCTTTTCCATAGTCTTACCTCCCACTGGCTCTCCTTAAATGGATTGAAGTGAGAATCGACTTTTCCGTGTACACCATTCCTTATCAATGACCCAGCTGGGTAAGCAAGTAGGGTGTAAACCAATAAGACATTATTTTATTTTACTTTATTTTCACATGTTCTGCTTTCACATGTTAACAGCTGGAGTGATAGAACCTTGCCTTCTGAAGCACCTCACATTTCCATCACTTTAAGTTCATTATTTCTTTCTGCGTGAACTTCCTTAAAACATCACTGCTGTTGTTTACCACACCCTTAAATTTATTTCAGGTTATATAAGTCATTTGGCGCAAAACCTTCCTTCATGTGTTCCCTGCAAGTTTCCTCAGTAAGTTCAATACTTAACTTTCGACCCTGATGAATCCTTGATCTGATTGCTTTCCATTTCTGACCCTGTGGACTCGTAACTCAGCGCTTCCTGAGACACACAGCCTGAAATTTGTGATCATGTGTCAATATTTTTTCTTCTAAGATCTTTAATTCAGCACTTCCCTGCCTCTTGTCTCTCCTTTCTGACCCAACCTTATATGCACAGCCAACTTTTTCACTTGGCCTCTCTGATCCCTCTCTCTGCCCAACTCATCAACTCTCAACCCTGGATAACCTCTACCAGTTGCTGTCCCTGCCTTTTTTTTTTTTTTTGTCCTGAGACTGCAGAATGTTTTTGGAGAAATAGGAAACAAAATACGAAGTCTTGCCTGACTATAAAAGACACTCTACTTTCATTTTCAATGTTCCCTAATGTTCCAAATTCATTAATTCAGCTTTCCCATCCAATTTAGTAGTGTTGTTTCCTTTCACCTTCCAACACCATCGTGATACCCCACTGTTTTGGGGAGGAAACATCGGGTTGACCCACTTTTGCCTACCCCAGTCTTCATTCCCCCATGTCCCTCTCTCTTTCACTCTTTTCCAGTTTAGATTCATACCTCTCTCAATATTCTGGCTCCAAACATTACCAGTGTTTTCAGGCTATTATCACAAGTATCTAATTGTTATCTAACATCTTCATGCTGTCGCAATCTGTAGACACATGCATTTTAAATAATCAAAGCAAGAGCAGAGCTCATTTATTCAACAAATATTTGTTGGACACCTGCTCTGTATAGGCACTTTTGTAGCATATGGGATACAAGAAAATAAAAATCAATAAACACAGACTTCCGTGTACTTGGTACCTTTCCTGTATACCAGCTAAATACTTTCTTCAAACACTATTCTTAAACTCACTTCCTCTACTTTTATTCTAACCATTTCCTTCAGAAGTTTCCTACAATTGGGTTTTGCCAATTTTTTTGGAAAAAAAAAAGATGACTTTTTTGTCTTTTTAGAAGATCATTTCTTTGTCCTTATTCTCCTTGTTCACTTCACTTTGTCTTATTTTCTGTTTTTGATTTTTCAGGTTCTCCTCTCATGTCTCAGACTTTTTCTTCTTTACTTCCTCTCACACCTTAAGTCTGATTGTCCTTTAAAGTGTTGTCATAAACCCTATGATATTTTCTCTTTTGTCACTTTATCAAGGAGCACTTGTATTTTAAATATTTCTCATTGTCATCCCTATGTTCCTCTCCTACAATTATATATCAACTCTGGCCTTGTACCTCCTCCATAGCCCATATTTAAAATGGCATATCCAATACATCTATTTGAATACCCTGCCACACCTCAAATTCAACATGATCATAGCTGTGATGTAGGGTCTGGGACATGTTAAATGATAGAAGGGCAGGAACTCTAACTGGGATGAGGGCACACAGAGAGGCCATTTTTCTGTAGAGTCAGTCCCAGACAGATCAGCTGGAAACATCCCCAGGCATGAGTCCAATGGATATGACCATTTTTCATATAGCTCAGGCAAAGCCAAACCAGTAGGTTCAACACATCATTAGGGACATGGTGTCATGGATTTGGGGGCAAGGGTAGAAGTTAGGGAGCTGTTTATACTTAGCAAGCCCTTAATTTATGGTTGGACATATGGAAAATATAAAACATATATAGAGAAATGGACAAGACACATGAAGGTTATTTGGAATGCAATCATTGGGTGAAATTCATGGGCGGGTGCTAGAACAAAAAGCAGTGTCACAAAACAGACTACATAGAGACTGAAAGGGAAAAACCTATCTAGTTACATGGATGGTGACAATCACATTCTATGGTGATGAAAAGAAAGAGAAAAGATCAGGGAAAAAATGTCTTTTAACTGAATGACAGCATAGACTACTAGGTTAGTTTATGATACCTATATGGTAAAGGCCAAATTGTTGATAAATTTCCTGTGCTATTATTGCAATTTCTGTCTTACTGGATATCTCTTCAACACTGCCAATATCAACCAGGCATTGATTCTTTAAAATCTGTACTGTGCTAATATCTTTGAGGCTGTTTTTTTTTTTTTTATTCTTTTCATTTCCCTGAATATTTCTTGTTAACGATCCTTAAGTGCTACTCCTTTTTTTGCACTCTCAAATATTGGTTGTTCCCTTGGAGTCTGTCTTTCGCCCTCTTCCATTCTCTCTTCACTTTCCTTGGGCAAACTCATGTAATGTCTTGATTTTTAACTACCACTCTACCCTTTTGCTTTGTAATCCAGGGCTACTGTTTTGGTATTTCCCGTGAGTTTCAGATGCATGTATTTAACTGCCTTCAAGTTAAATCCGTTTAGATGTCTTACTCATCATGTTCAAACACAACATGTTCAAAGTGGATCTGAATTTTGTTTTCTCTCTCTCCCCAAACCCACTCTTCCTTCTGCTGTTTCTTATGTAAATTAATTGCAACATTCTTCACCTTGTCCCTGGAGCCAGACATTTGGAGTCATCCTAACCCACTTCCTTTCCCTCATCCCCCACATACAATCAACCAGCCAATCCTACCAATTTTACCTCATGATCATTTCTCAATCTCTTCTTACACTCTCCTGGTCCAGTTCGTCATAATTGCTCACTTGGAATGCTTCACTAACCAAGTCCCTGCACTCCCTAATTGCTGACTGGTTTCTCAACATTACATTGCTCTTCAGACAGTCTGGGTGCTGTATCTGAAATTCAAATCTGGCCAGATCTCTTTCCTGCTTCTACCTTTGCCAAGGTTCTTCATTGTTTATTGACTAAACATGAGCTTCTTTAGTACAACCTAAAGATCCTTCAGGTTCTGACCCCTATCTGGACTCTTAGCATCGCCTCCTGTTATACCTTCCTTTAATCGACTTGCCTAAAACTGAACTCATGATATATATTTACCCACTTTTCATCCCCCAAACATATACCTCTGCCTTGAGTATCATTTTATTCAATCTTCTACACTAAAAAGAAGTCAACATATAGCCTTTGCCTTTCTCATTAATAATTCCAAACAACTGATCACCAAATTTGATTAATTTTATGCCACAAAGTATCTCTCAAATCTGGATCCTCTGTTCTATTCCTCTTTTAGTATTTCTTCTCTGAACTACAAAAGCATCTTGATACCACAGAGATTAGCTTTCTTAGCATTTGATGGCCCCATTCTGTGTTGTGGGTTTGGGCATTCCTGAAAATGTTCTAAAATTATTGAACATTTCTGAAGGACAAAACATATTGCACATGTATCATATACGCCACCACTAGGTACAAAGTAGGTACTTGATTAACATATAATTAGCAGAAATTACATAGACAGATAGATAAGTGGTCAAAATCACTCAACCATTGTTAATGAATACAGGGTGACATGTATTTCCCAGGTTTCGTTTTGTTTTGTTTTATGTTTCTTTGTTTTTTAAATTTTTTGGTAGTAGAAGGGAACATAAAGATGAAACATTTTTTTTTCCCTTCTAAGAGAAAATCATGGAGAATTTATTATAAAACAGAGGTACATGGCAAAATATTCATCATCTAAATAATCTCAATGTCATTTATACTCACCTTGCCCTCACAGTAGTGTGAATATGTAGAAAGCGTTTTGAAGATATCTAGGCTTTTAGGAAAAATACAAACAGTTGACTCTACAACATTTAGGAGAAAACTCATTCAAGAGAATCTTTCTTTCTGGAGATTTGGTTCTGCCTATTTTTGATTTGACCAAAAATAGTATTAAAAAACAACTTTCTGGGAAATAGTTTCCATGAAAATTCTCTTACTTTCCTTTTTCCTCCTGCCAATTCAGTAACAACAGCTACAAATTCAAGTCTTAAATTGAGTCCTGCTGAAAAACTACATGCTTTTAATAATTCAATAGCTTCACAAATGGTCCCTCAAGGCATGAACCTAAGTGCAATATATACTGTTAATGAGAAGGGGAAACTTAGAAATAGAGTGGAGAAGTAAGCCTGCTTAGAAATTGAAGATGGTATAAAGATGCCCTCTGCTTCACTGTTTAAGTAACAATTATAAAAAGTGACTGCCTGACACGTTCAGAAGAACGTTTTCTGGTTATGTTGTTCCAAGGTACAGATAGTTCACACCTTTCACCAGTTCATTTTGGGGGCCTGCTTTTCACCACACCTCTTACTGGACATTTAATCATAAAGACTCATGTTTCACTTTTCACCAACCATAGCTACTCATTTGGTGGCTTCCACTCACATCTGACAGCACACGCATAATCAAGCTGTAATACAAGACCAGCCAGGTTTGGTCTTGTAATAATCTTCTTTAAGTTGCATTTGCATTAAACACTGTGTCTAAAAGTGGGGGCAGCCTTTAATGTTGGCAAGTTGATGATGGGGAAGAAAAAAGTGTCTGAGTTCTCTGCGACGATAAGCTTATCTTGAGTGTAAGTTTGTTTGGAATGTCAGTAGCCAATCTGAACAAAGAATTCCTTGTATGGTGAAGACGCCTTTCGAATTTATTTTTCCATTGAAGAACTGAATTGAAGACAATAGTCTCTGGGGAGAAAACAGAGTTAAACCACACTTTAGAGCACTGACATTTACAATTAATATGATTTGTATTTTTCCTGGCAACTCAAATGGCAGGTATATGCCATTTTGATTCAATTATCTTCTTGCAGCATTTTTCCCATACCACCAATTTAGGCAGTCTAGACAGTGTGGTTGCTCTCTGGTAAGTGGGCTTCTTTCTGGGAATTGATTTCTTTTAGACCATTGAGGAAGTCTCAGCAGACCTAGATAAGTCTTTCCACACACTTCCTTTGCCAATATATTTCAATATCTAGGAGGCCATAATAAATTAATACATCTGTATCATATTAATACTACATTAGAGCAATGCAACAGTAACATGATACAATAGAAACATTGCTAACCCCCTAAGACTTTCACATGGCTCTGCTGGGCTAAAACCATTACTGTCATTTCCAGCTCACAGACCTCCTATCTGTGAAAAGGCAAAATAGACAGTGTCCTGGGTGCCTTTGAGTAGTATAAACTGTCTTGTTATCAACACTAACAGTGCTGTCCAGAGATAAGGAAAGCAGACACTCAGACTAGTTACTCTGTGAGCTCTGCATGTTTTATAACCCTAGGCACTCTCCTCTTTAGCATTGTTGGTTTGTCATTCTCTGGGTAATTGTTCATAAATCATTGCTTAAATTACTCATGTCTCCATAATTTTTCTTGCCAAAAAGTATTTCACTGAATATTTGATAGATTTTCCAAAATAATTTACTTGTAAAATGCTTGGATTTCAAATTTTCAAAAGCTAGGGGGAAAAAAACAGAGAAAAAAAGTTAAGACTTTTTCTAAAAGCTGAATTTGCTGGATGGATATAATTTTTATTTCCAAAGTGTAGAACACAGATGCATTCATCTTAGCTAGACCCTTCCTTTCCAACCACATTCCTAAATATTTATCTCTTCTTTCTAGTCAGGTCTAGGCACAGTACATTTCTTTTCTATGGAAGAGGACTCTTTTCATGAAAATTCCCAAAGAAGGAAATACCATAACCTTTTGGGTTAATTAAGTCTATTGTTTTATAAGGATTTTATAAAGACTCACCTAAACCTTTATGCTGAATTTAAAGTCCATTGTCCTCTACTTTTACCATCATAAATAAAAATCAAAAACAGCTGCTTACCTCTCCTTATTCCTTTTCACGTCCCTGAAATATGTTGATAGTTCTGCCTCTTCATATTTCTACACTAAATAGGCCCAGTTCCCGTGACCTTTCTTCAGAGAGACAATTTTCCAACCATTTAATCATTTTCATTGCTCTTCTTTGGACCTGCTCCAAATTCTCTTTCCTTGGGTGGGCCCCCAGATATCACAGTGTTGTGGTGCTGACTAAATGGAAAGTTACTTTATGGGAGGCACATAGCGTAAAACTGATGTCATTCTATCCACGTCACTACACATTATTTGGGGCTCTTCCACTCTGTGAAAATCTAGAAACAGTTTAAAAATAAACTTCACAAGAAGATTCCCCATGGGAGAAGTTCTAGAAAAATAATCTAATATATTTAAAAAATATGAAAAATATTTACATACCGATTTATTTTCCAAAATTTATGTATGTGCATCTTTTCAGAAAAGACCTATCATGTGAGAGGGAGTAATAATATCCATCTATTTATTCACTCATCCCTTCTTTCATTTATTCAAGAGCATGTGTCAAACGTCCAATATATTGTGATAGCCATGTGAGATATAAAAATACCTTATCCCACTTATTTTGGCTCCTTTCTTTGAGGCGTGTGTAGCCCAGAGAGGTAGCGTGTAACTAGTTTGGCCTTTGGAATAGGTCAAATCTGTGTGAAAACTCTGGTCCCACCATTCACTAGCTGCAAATCATTTGCACGTACTTTCTTCAAACCTAATTTCCTTGTCTCTAAAGTGAACATAGCAACAATTTCTATCCATGGGGAGTGGTAAAGTTTAAATAAGAAATGCATGTGTATGTGTGATAGAGCAGCTTGTCTTTATTATATCCCAAGACTATCACTCTGTCAGTTCTAGTGTTCCTGAAATCAAAATATATTCCAAATCCACCTCCTCTGTCTTCTGAGGCCCAGTGAAGTTATCCTACTTAATTTGTGAGTGTTGGAATGCCTGTCATGTTGCCTTCCTCTGCCACAAATCCTTTCTTTAGCAGTCATATGACTGTGCAGCCACAGAAATTCAGAGCCATTATAAGCTGCTGACTTCTGTTAATCACGTATAGTCATGCATCGAATTCTTCAAATGACACCAGTTCTCAATTATCAATACAGAATGTTTAGAATGTTAATTTTAAAATTTTATACATTGTCTTGCATTTCTCAAATTTAAATAAATCTGCTTTCTACGACTTTCTGGAATTAAAGATATATTTTAATTGTGATTGGAGCCTTTTCACAGAATAAGAGACCTTCTTATTTATATCCCACTTCTACTTTTTTCTAGCCCCTGGATAGAGCACAAGGGAAAAAACCTTCCTGCAATTCAAGATGAAGTTCTAAGGGTGTGTCTAAAAATTATCATTAAAAAAAATAAAAACTAAAGATTGGTCTGATCAGCAAGACTCTGAGGAAAGGATGTTTTTATAGTTGTAAACTTTCTTCCTAATGTCCTCCTTTCTTCCTAGAGGTGCCCCCATACTCTGAACATTCACAGTACTTTCACAACAAGGTATGAACACTTATTTGTACCTTTTCTAATTAAAGAAAACACTACCTCTATAAAGATAATCCTTTTCATAGGTAGTAAGTAGTATGTGAGTTGTTTACTTCTTGAGTGACACTTACTGTTTGAAAATAATTCCCCACATTAAAATATTTTTATTTGTCTGGCTTTTCTTTTTCCAGTAGTCCAATGACTCTTTTCTGCTAGCCTCAATCTCAGCAAGTAAGAGCTAAAATTAAAAACAAACTTATGTAAAGGTCTATGGATGCCAGTGCACAAACCTGAGAAAGAAAATGATTTCACACAAAAGAGGGATATCAAAAGTGCAAGTGTTGTGCCACTTAGTTCATTTGCAAAAAGCGAATTCATGAGACGAAGGATCATTGGTCAGCTTTTCAATCAGACCGCAGTGGTGCACACTAACGGGTATAATTGTTCATTGACCAATGCAGCATGGCTGTGATCAGGCGTTCTGAGGCTCCAGTCTTCTCTCATAGCTTCCTTTCATTTTGTGCTTTTCTACCATTTCTTTTTCTAAAGCAAATCAGTTTGGACAGTTTTTATGAAAAGATTCTTTTTGACTAGTATTTTCAGAAATAAATACACAATGAAACCAACAACAACAAAAAAAGGGAAAACAAAATGTGTTTTTCTACCACAGGTAAGGTCCTGTAATTTCTCTTTTACTAGACTTCTCATTATAGAAAACCCAAACTTTTATGTCACTGTAGGTATTTCTAAATAAAGGTAGAGATATTTGAATGTTTTAAATAAATTGACATAGTCCATCTTTTTGGTAATTATACATATATTACTCACGGCAGGTCTTCTTCAATCTCTAACAACAATCTCTGCACAATTATTTAGTTATTAACTTCAAGTGTATTCTTCGTAGGGAACAGATACCAAGTAGTCATTTAAACTTTATGTGTGTAAAGTCTTATTATTTGTCCAAGAGTGTTGGTAACCTAATTATTCGGCTCACGATGCTTCCATGGATTCACTCCCATGTTTTTCATAAATCTAGAAAGTTTCCTGAGAATTGTTCAATATCTTTATGGAAATACATAATAGCCTAAGCCCAAGCCTTTTCTTGTATACATGTATTTGCATGATACCTACAGGAATACCTCCAAGACATTGCAGGTTAGGTTCCAGACCACAGCAATAAATTGAATACGGTGAGGCACGCAAATTTTTTGGTTTTCCTGTGCATATAAAAGTTATCTCTACACTACACTGTAGTCTAGTAAGTGTGAAATAGCATTATGTCTACAAGCGTGCTATACAGACCTTAATTAAAAATACTTTATTGCTAAAAATGCTAACCATCATCTGAGCCTTTAGCGAATCGTAAACTTTTTGCCAGTGGAGGGTCTTGCCTCCTTGTGGATGGCTGCTGACTGATCAGGGTACTGGTTACTGATGGCTGAGGTGGCTGTGGCAATTTGTTAAAGTAAGAAAAATGAAGTTTGCTGCATCAATGGATGCATCCTTTCACCAATGATTTCTCTGTAGTATGCCATTTTGTTTGATAGCATTTTACCCACAGAATTTCTTTCAAAATTGAGGTCTGTCCTCTCAGACCCTGCTGCTGCTTTATCTGTTTATGTAATATGCTAAATGCTTTGTTGTCATTTCAATAATCTTCATAGCATCTTCACTGGAAGTAGATTGCATCTCAAGAAATAGCTTTCCTTGCTCATCCATAAAAAGGAACTTCTCATTTGTTAAGG
The DNA here is from genome assembly GCF_036562045.2 of Rhinolophus sinicus. Lineage (NCBI taxonomy): Eukaryota > Metazoa > Chordata > Mammalia > Chiroptera > Rhinolophidae > Rhinolophus > Rhinolophus sinicus. Next base: position 154,864,957 of record NC_133752.1, on the reverse strand, counting down.
TTTTATCATGGGGTTGTAGCCATTCAGTCACACCTTCAGGCTCCATTTCTAATTCTAATTCTCTTGCTAGTTCCACTGCACCTGCAATTACTTCTTCCACTGAAGTCTTGAACCCCTCAAAGTCATCCACCAGGGTTAGAATCATATTCTTCCAAACTCCTGTTAATGTTGGTATTTTGACTTCTTCTCATGAATCACAAGTGTCCTGAACGGCATCTAGAATGGTGAATCCTTTCCAGAAGTTTTTAAATTTACTTTGGCCAGATCCATCAGAGAAATCACTATCTATGGCAGCTATAGCTTTACAAAATGTGTTTCTTAAATAATGAGGCTTGAAAATTAGTCTTTGATCCATGGGCTGCAGAATAGATGTTGTGTTAGCAGACATGAAAACAACATGAATCTCATTGTATGTCTCCATCAGAGCTCTTGGGTAACCAGGTGCATTATCAATGAGCAGTCATATTTTGAGAGCAAGCTATTTTACTGAGCAGTAGGTATTAACAGTGAGCTTAAAATACTCAGTAAACCATGTTATAAACAGATGTTCTGTCATCCAGGCTTTGTTGTTCCATTTATAGGGCACGGGCAGAGTAGATTGAGCATCATTCTTAAGGGCCCTCGGATTTTCAGAATGGTAAACGAGCATTGGCTTCAACTGAAAGTCACCAGCCACATAGTAAGCATATACAGAGGGTGCCAAAAAAATGTATACATATTTAAGAAAGGAAAACTGTATTAAAGTTGTAATACTCAATATATACCAATAACAAAAGGTGAATACAAGTCACGTTTGACTTCTTCAATTACAAGAGGTGCTCAAAGTGGTTGCCATCAGCATTTGAAGCCAGGCATTGACTTCTCATGTCTAGCTATGAAAAATTCCTAGCTGGCATCTTCTGCTACTAGAAAGCTGTTTTGTGTATATTGAAAATGTGTTGTTTGGTGTAGCTACCTTCATTGATTATCTTACCTCGACCTTCTGGATAACTTGCTGCAACTGCTACATCAGCACTTGCTACTTTACCTTGCATTTTTATATTATGGAGACAGATTCTTTCCTTAAACCTCATGAACCAACATATGCTAGCTTCAAACTTTTCTTGTGCAGCTTCTTCACCTCTCTCAGACTTCATAGAATTGAAGACAGTTAGGACCTCGCTCTGGATTAGGCTTTGGCTTAAGGGAATGTTGTGGATGGTTTGATCTATCTAGACCACTAAGACTTTCTCCAGATCAGCAATAAGGCTGTTTCACTTCTTATCATTGATGTGTTCATTGGAGTAGCACTTTTAATGTCCTTCAAGAACTTTTCTTTTGCATTCACAACTTGGCTAATTGTTTGGCATAAGAGGTCTCGACTTTTGCCTATCGTGGCTTTCAGCATGTCTTCCTCACTAAGTTTGCTCATTTCTAGGGTTTGATTTAAAATGAGAAAATTCTTCCTTTCACTTGAACAATTAGAGGCCATTTTAGGGTTATTAATTGGCCTAATTTCAGTATTGTTGTGGCTCAGGGAATAAGGAAGCCCAAGGAGAGGAAGAGAGATGAGAGAACAGTGGAGTAGTGCGAACACATAAAACATTTATTAACTAAGTTGGCCCCCTTATATGGGCATGGTTCGTGATGCCCCAAAACAATTATAATACTGTATTTCCCTGAAAATAAGACCGGCTCTCATATTAATTTTTGCTCCAAAAGACGCTTTAGGGATTATTTTCAGGGGAGGTCTTATTTTTTCATGTACAACAATCTACATTTATTTATTCATGTACAAAAATCTACATTTATTCAAATACAGTCATGTCATCTTCTTCTGGAACATCGTCATAACTCTCCAAATCCCAAATTTCGGCTTGAATTTCTTGCAACTCCATTTCCTGTAGAACCATTGGCCCCAATCTCTCATGTCCAGAAATAGAGCTCTCCTTAAATGAGCATTTCTGGTCCATGTAGCCTGCTTGTAGTGCATTGGCAACACAGCTGTCAGTGATTTTATCCCATGAATTCTTCTCCCAAATCATGACCTCTTGCAGGCTAGGCTTCACAAAGTTTTCATGTGATTTCTCTCCATTCTATTTTTAATGTAGTCATTGATTTCCATGTTCAAATGGTCCTTGAATGGCTTTATTACAATATCAAGAGTCTGGAGATAGACAGTCATTCCTGCGGGAATCATTATTTGATCTATTCTTCTCTCTGAAAGGAAGTTCTTCATGTCTTTAGCGTATTGAGTGCTGGCTGTATCCCAGACTAGCAGACCTCTTTGGCCACCTTGCAAAACAAATGGCAGAATTAAATTGACCCACTTCCTTATAACTGCTAGTGTGCACCAGACTTTTTCTGTTTCAAGAACATAAACGCCTGAAACATGTCTAACCTTATCTTTCTTACCCTTAGTGATGATTAGAGGTGGGGCTTTCGTTCCATCCAGATGAATTGCCAAAATACAGGTAACACATACACTTTCATAACCAGTGGAGAGAATGTAGATTGACCTCTCCTCAATTGTCGTTTGAGATCCTTGGTCCATAAACACTGCAGTTTCATCTATAGCAATCATGTTGGAGACTTGATATTTAGAAAAGTCGATGCCATCAACAAAGGACTTGAATGCAAGTGCAGATTTAATAACTTCAGTATCATCCAGCTTGAACAGTGTTGTGGATCTCAGAGACAGTTCGTATTGCTGAAGGAAGCCATCCAGCCAGTGTTATGATGCTTGGAATTATTCTGGGTGTATTTCTAACTGTGGGGCCATTGCAAGGGCAAATGCTTGAATATCAGCCCTGCGCACAACCAAAGCCTTTGTGCTCCTGTCAGCAATCCATTCACAGATGATGTCTTCCAGCTCAGGAAATAATGGTTGCCAACCTGATCCACACTTGCACTTCTTAACATTTCCCTCGTCCACCTGTTGACTGAGATTATCATACTCTGCTCACCATTTTCAGACCATTTGGAGATCCAACTTCTTCTCTTTGCAGAAAGCCGTAAGATTCTTGCCCAGGGAGTCCTTCACGATTCCTTTCTTTACTCGATGGAATAGCTCTTTCTTTCTGCACTCATCTTGTCTGGGGTTAAAAATATTATTCCCTTTAAATCTACCATTAAATCAAGTGTTAATTGAAGACTTACGAGACAGAAGTGGCAACAAAAATGATGACAGTTAAGAATGATGGTCCACACAAAAGCGACGAGAATTGTAGGCACCAAAATTCAGAAAACGTTTCTTTATTTCACATGAGTACGTTAAGTACACCTGTTACAACACACAATGTATTGAATTATGAATATTCATATTAGACACAACCACGTTCATTCGTTATCAAGCACGCACCTTATTCATGCGTTGTGTCTGTGGTCCAATTGGTCATTCAGCAGTAAGTCTAGAGTTCATCTGTTTACATAGGTGTTTACCTCTCGTCCAAAGGTACCCGCTTGGGTATTTACAAATTCTTAATTATAATTTATATTATCATTTATTTTAAGTATTAATGTTAATAATATTATTTATATTTAATTATATATTAATATTATTATTTTATAATTCAATACATCTGTTATGTGTTGCAACAGACGTACTAAATGTGTCTGTCTGGCCGACGATCTTAACTGGGGCTTATTTTGGGGGTAGGGTTTATATTATGAGCATTCTGAAAAATCATGCTAGGGTTTATTTTCTGGTTGGGTCTTATTTTCTTGTCAGGTCTTATTTTCTGGGAAATACGATAGTAACATAAAAAACGACTGATCACAGGGCAGTCATTGTGGGAATTAGCTAAATGTGACACAAAGACATGAAGTGAGCAAATGCTATTGGAAAAATGGCACCGATAGACTTGCTCAACACAGGGTTGCCGCAAACCTTCAATTTGTGAAAAATACCATATTTGTGAAGCACAAGAAAGTAAGGTATGCCTGTACAGTCTTTTCTGGAGGGATCTGTTGTATCTTGCAAAGTGGTTATAATGAGAAATCTGAAAAAGGGTAATCAGAGAAATCAACAGTTAAATTTGTGCTCATACTCAATACCTATTCAATTTACCTCAAGCCTGAATCAGTGAGATATAAGGAAAACATCAGAGATTTTAAGTCAGAAGATATGGGTTAAATATTTCAGATATGATATAACTTTTATTCATTCGTCTATTAACAGATATTTATTGAACATTTATTATGTGCTAAGTACTATAGTACATGATAAATACTGGGGGTGCCAAAAAAATGTACACAAGTGAACACTTGGGTCAACATTGCTCAAGCAGTTGCTTGCTATAACCAGAAGTGTCTGGACGCTGATGATAACTACTTTGAGCACCTCTTGTAATTACAGAAGTCAAACATTACTTGTATTCATCTTTTGTTGTTGGTATATATTGAGTATTACAATTTTAATACAGTTTTCCTTTCTTAAAATGTGTATACATTTTTTGGGGGCACCATCTGTATATGCTTACTATTTGTGTAGCACTGAGCAAGATATTTAACTGAGAATTTCAGTTTTTGAATCTGCAAAATAGGGAAAATAATGCCTTCATAATAGGGTTGGGAGAAGACTGAACATAACAATACAAAGCCATACATGTGCCCATTGGTTCCCAATTCATGAGCCGGGGTGATTTTCTGAAGTAGGGCATACTACATGAAAATCTTGTAGGCCAGATCATAAAGAGAAAGCAGTTGATATTAGACTTCGGAGTTATGGTCATCTATATCTACGCAATAAAAAAGAAAGGAAGGTGGCATGAGGAATGAAAACACAGCAGGATTGTCTCAAGGAAATTTAGACAGATCTACATTCAAATCCTGGACCCACCTAATTATTAGTTGATTGTGTGTTAGTTACTGGCCCTCTCTGAGACTCAGCTACCTCATCTGCTAATTTAGGATAATAATATTGGTGACATGAAATTGTTGAATTAAATGTGATGATCCTTATAAGGAATGTAGCACGGTAGATGGTGGTTATTATTATTCTTGTTGTTATTCTTATTAATGAGGATTTCTTGGAAACTTTACTAAGTTTGTCATTTATGTTGCCATCTGGTCTTTTTAATCATGCTTTTCCTAAGTTAATGGTGGAATGGCAAATGAAATCAGAGAATTGCAGGGAAATTTGAGCAGTTCATCTTTAATAAAAATTATTTTCCAGAAAATTCTTCCTTTTTTAAATGAAAAGTAACTATAAAAATAATCCCTGAATGGAACTATTATGCATTCAGATATGCAGGCAAGGTCACACATAGACTTAACGTTGGACCTCTAGGTACTAAATAATAAACACTTTTCTATAAGATTTTAAGTCTTTTTTTGAACAAGTTCATGCCATCTCATAAACTAAAGGAAATGTTATTGCCTCTGAATTAAAAACAAACACACCTCAATATGTTCTATTTTATCTTCTTAATTGTTACTTGTTCATATCCTCATATTTTAAACTCATTTTAGAAAAGGACTATTTATTTTCCTCTGTCAGCATTCTGTTCTTCCTCATGTGTGCCTTGCTTATCCACAGAAAATGATAGAAAATCCTTCATCTGAAAGGTTTAGTGAAAGTAACAGCCCCAATATTCTTTTATCTGTGATGATGGAAAGATAATCCACATGTGAAAGCACTTGGTGCTGCAGCTTATTCTGAGTGACAGAAGCATAATAGAATCTCCCAAGCATTGACGTTCTACCAAAACACAGCACTGTCATCCTTTGTCTGATCCTGGCTCATACTAATCTCACTCAGTGTTTCAAATTCCTAACAAAAACTAGAGAAAGACACCTCAAAGCTATAATGTGGAAATGGATAGGTATAGCTCTAAATCTTTAAACAAACCCTTAATGGTATAAAAGTCCTATTTATATACTGCTCAAGGGATGTTTACGGACAGGATGAAAATTAAGGATCTAGACCTCACAAGCAATTTGCGTGCCTAAATCCTGTATACATTTTGCTTCTCAAAGTGTTATCCTTTTCTGTCCTTTCTCCACATTTGATATTTTAGCTTCGTAATCGTGTTCTGCAAACTGTTTGCAGGATGCTGAGAGGAAAAGTCTATATCCATTTAAATTTGAATTAAGGACATCATGTAATCTTCTATTGTCTCCTGATTTTTTAGTGTAAAAAACCCAAAGCTAGTACTTTTCATTATGATCCAAATATGACAATCCTTTGGCAATTCTTTTAAATAGGAGGAATTTGCAGCCATTTCCTCCCACATCTGTTTCAGTGCCCACCTTCTAGGAGCTGAGAACTCCTGTATTGCTCCTTAGCTGTCCTGAACTTGTTATATGCACTAAAATAAATCTGAACCTTCCTTCTGAGGCAGTACTCTTGCCTCCCAAGTTCCCTTCCTTTCCTTGTACCTACTGAATCTTAACCGTCTTGGTTTTTGTTCTCTCAGCTCTCTACTCCTAACCAGTGCTCAGGGAGGCAGCATGGTAGGAGTAGAAAGAACACTGGGCTGGGGATAAGAGATTTGAATCAAAATTCTGGTCAATACTTGTGGTGTGCTCACCTATGCTAAGCGCTATTTTAAGTGCCTGCCATGTGATAACTCCTTCAGTTCTCACAAACTATGAAAGCAAGTACAGTAAGGGTAAATCACTTGCCTAAATTCACAAAGCTGGCAAGAGGGAGAACCAGGATTCTAGTCCAAATGGCCTGGCTCCAAAGTCAATGTGCTTAATCACTATGCTATCATGCCAGCAATTCACCCCGTGGACTTCTCATGTCCTCAGTTTATTCTGTCAAACAGGAGAGTTTAGACAATAGCAAACATCACTTTCCACTATAAACTGTATAGCTCTAAGGAGGAGCTCAATTGAATGAACCAAGTTACATTTAAGGCTAGATCTACAAGTACTTTTTATACATTTTAAGCCTTTTTAGTACATGTTTGTTGAGGTATAATCGACATATAACATTATATCAGTTTCAGGTGTACAACATGATGCTTCGATAATTGTCTATGTTGTGAAATGATCACTACAGTAAGTTTAGTTAACATTTGTCACCATACATAGTTATAATTTTTTCTTACTCTCTGAGCAACTATCAAATATTACAGTATTACTAACTATACCCACCCTGCTAGTCATTATATCTCCATGACTCATTTATTTTATACTGGAATTTTGTAACTTTTGACCCCCTTCACCTATTTCACCCCCTGTCCCAACCCCACCACTGGCAACCCCCAGTCTGTTCTCTGTATCTATGAGCTTGGGTTTTTTGTTTTGTTTTTTAGATTCCATATACAAGTGAGATCAAATGGCATCTGTCTTTCCTTGTCTGACTTATTTTGCTTAGTGTAATGCCCTCAAGGTTTATCCAAGTTGTTGCAAATGACACAATCTCATTATTTTTTATGGCTGAATAATATATATATATATATATATATATATATATATATATATATTCTTTATTCATTCAGACATTGATGAACACTTAGGTTGTTTCCGCATCTTGGTTATTGTAAATAATTCTGCAATGAACATGGGAGTGCATATCTTTTCAAGTTAGTATGTTGTTGTTTCATTTAGAGGGATACCCATGAGGGGAATTGCTGAATCATGGTAGTTGTGCTTTTAAACTTTTGAGGAACCTCCATACTGTTTTCCAGACTGGCTGAACCAGTTTACCTTTCCATTAATAGTGCTTTTTGACTGATGATAGAAGGCACCAAATAAAATTGTTTGCTAACAGCAAATATAGGTGATATGGATAACATTCTTCTCTTGTATCACCCTCAGAGAGTGTGCAATTGACAGCTATATACACACCTACAATTATGCAATTTAATCTAATGTATTGTATTAGTTAGAATTTGATTTTGCTGCATATAGAGAAAACCCAAAACATTAATGGCTTGCACAAAACAATTTATTTCTCCCATATAAAAGGATTCAGGAAGTAAGTGTTTCAGAAGCTGAGGTACCTTAATCATCCAGGTTCCTTCTATATTCCCACTCTATAATCTTAGCACATGGCTTTCATCCTTGAGATCAGCTCATGGTCCAAGATGGCTGCATTCCATACAGAAGGAAAGAGAAAATAAATAAATAAATAAATAAATAAATAAATAAATAAATAAATAAATAAAGCCTTTCTTCAGTATGAGTCAGCTATCTCTAAATGGCTTTCATTGAAGACCCATCAAATACTTCCACTTATATATCTCTGGCCAGAATGTATGGCCAACTTAGTGCCAAAGTAGGCTGGGACATGTTATCTCTTAGCTTGGTGTTTTGCAGTCCAGAATAAAATCATCATTTTATTATGAATAAAGAAGGTAAGAATGGACATTGAGTGACAAAATGGAGTCTTGGTAACCATTTATGCGATAGTTATAGAAATTCATGAAAGAATAATACCAGTGACATTGAGAAGACACATTTGGAAGGTATTTGAGGTAGAATTAATAGAACTTGGTGATGGTTTGGATGTGGGGCATGAAAACTATGGAAGAGTCAAAGTCAATGTTACTAAACTGAAGTGTCAAAGTGGATGGAGATACCATTCTCGGATAAAGAAGAACATAATACATGGAAAAGATGATCCAAAAACTTACTTTTTAAAAAAATTCAGGTATATGTAGAAGAACCCAAAAGGGAAATGCCAGGAGGAAGTTGGATATTCAGGCCTGAAGCTCAGTAAATTTATCTAGGTTAGATGTATGTAGATGTGTCAGCAGCTGGCATTATAGGCAATAACTGAAATAATTGGAACTGGTAAGTTCACCCATAAAGAGTGCGAACAAGAAGAGAATAAAGATTAGGACTCTGCTGTTGAGAAGCAACTGCATTTAAAGGTGAGGAAAGAAAGAAGAGCTATTAAAGATGCAGAGAAGTGGGAGGAAAGCCAGGAGCACTTTGATCATTCAAGCCAAACTAAGAATGTCAACTAGAAGAGAATGGATAATGGCATTACATGTACTGAGGCGCCAAGTAAAATAAGGACTAAAAAGATATTTTAAAAATTTAGTTTCAATGAAGTTCTCAGTGGCCTTGAAGAAAGCCATTTTGTGGCTTCTTAGGAAACAAGGAAACAGTGAGATAAGAAGTGTAGGAGAGGTAAGGAAATGGAGATAGTATGTGCAGATCACTTTTTCAAAAAGTTTGTTGTGAAGGAGAGAAAAAGAGGATAATAGCTAGAGGAAGATATGGAATGACGGAAGAAGAAAATGCATCCAGTAAGGCTCTCCAAGGCTATTGCCCAGTTAGACATTCCTCTTAGGCAGGAGGGAAGGCATCTGATTGACTGTAGTAGGAAGAAAGAAAGAGTTTAAAGCAGTTTCGTTTATTTGCAGGTGATAGGAATTTAAAGGCGTTCCAATCTGATGGCTTTATTTTCTCTGTGAAATAGGAGTCAAGCTCATCTTCTGAGAGAAAGGGGGCAGGATTAAGAATGATGGAGCAGTTTGAAATGACTCTGGACGGTGTGTGGGAATACTGACCAACATAGCATAAGGGAGAGATTAAAGCTGAAAACCTTAGGATTGTGGTCATCTTCCTCTCCTTCTTAACATACACATATTTCTATTTTTTTGTTCACTTTTTCTTAGGTGTTTCATATTTTTATTCCTACGAAGAGATTTTTAAAATAATATTTTGCTAACTAGTTATTGCCAACCTAAAATACATCAGTTTCAATTTTATGTCTTAATTTCCATACTTTCGTGTTGAAATTTGTTATCTGGAGTTATTCAGGTGAAAAATACCTCTACAAATAATCCTTCTTTTCTAAAACATATTTCTCATTCTTTCCCCTCTTTATTCAGTGACTACAACTTCTGAATAATGATGAGTAACAAAGGTTACAGAAATAATCCTGTTCTTTTTCCTGGCTTTAATGGGAATGTCTCTGGTGTTTCACCATTTACTAGAATTCCTTTATCCCATAAGGAATTGAGCACCTCGCATGTGTAGTCATTATGTTAGGTCCTGCTTCTCTTGTGGTAAATAATTTGACACTGTTTTTCATGTCATAGAATTTCAAGTCAGTGGAGAGATAAAAATTTTAAAAGATTATGAAGATATGGTCTCATAACTATAACTTGTGATAGAGTTATGAATGAAAAAAAGGGGATAGTATGAGAGAAAAATATACAAGCCCTAATTTAGATTGGAGGGTCAAGTAATTCTACTCTGCAAAAGTTACATTTAAGTTAAAACATAAAAATGGAGCCAGAATTTAAAAAAAAATCAGGTCAAGTTGTCAAGGTAGTGTTGAGTAACAGGAGTAGAGAGTTAATTAATATAAGAACATTAAATGAGATTACAGATTGAGATTACTTTGTACAATGGAAAACGTATAGAGCATATACTAAGGGCTTAATAAATGTTAACACCACACAAATTTTACGTGATAATTTAAAACCTTTCTTATATTAACAAAGTAAACTTTTATGCTTAGTTTGCTAAGAAGAGTTTTTTTTTTTTTTTTTTTAAATGGGAACACAATTAGAATGGTATTAATAGGCTCTACAGTCATATCTGGAGGTCATCATGTGGTTTTTCTTCTTTTACTTATAAATGTGATAAATTATGTGAACTATCTATGTATTCCAAAAGTAAATCTCACTAGGCCATGATGTTTTTTTAAATTAAATTTTCATTGAATTGGCTTATAACTCATCAGAGTTTTTGTAAATATATTAGTAAATCGATTTTTAAGAGATTTTTGGAGGTTAATATTATTTGGGTTCATTTGGTGTAATTGTTAGATATATCATTACCAATGTTAAGCTAACTTCATAACATCAACTAGAATTTTTCTATTTTTTTAATGTTTGGAAATAGTTTCACCTGCATAGGAATTTTTCAAATAATATTCCCATGAAACCACTTGAGTTTTATGATATTTGGGAGCACACATGTCTTTGACATTTTTTATCAATTATTTCTGGTTATATGTCCATTAAGATTTTATGACTCTTTCAGAGTCAGTTTGATAATTAATGTTGTCCTACTTTAGGGGACCATTTGTTCTACATGGAACTGTTTACAATTGAATTCTAACAAGTCTTGGTCAATTCCAGTTTATTCTTTTCGTAGTCAGTATAGTTGGTGTGATCTCTCAAAATTGTCATTCTAATGAATTTACTTCTCCTCTGAAAATCCCTCAACAATTCTCCATTTCTCTCAAGGTAAAATGCAAACTCCTTACACAAGATATGAATCGTGAGTCTTTTCATTGTTTCTAGAACTAAATCAATTATCTTTCTCTCCCTTTATTTCAATTCCCACAATCTGTTCGGTTTACCCTCCCTTTTCAACCGCCTGCATTATTTCTTTTAGCTGAAATTCCCTTCTCTTTCTGCTTTCCTAACTCTGTATAACTCTCCTTGTTCTTCAGATATACCCTTCTCCAGGAAGTCCTCCCTACCCTTTAAGAGTATATCGTGTGTCCCTCTTATGGGGGACCGGTACTTACAGAAGGGCAATTAGAGACTATTTGGCTACCTGCATCTGTCTCACACAAGGGACTATAAGCAAATTGAGAGAGGAAACATTGTTGTACTCATCTTTGTATTTTCAATGACTGGAACAAAGGCTGGCGTATAGAAAGTACTCAATAAATATTCATTGAATGTTGAATGAATGAGAGGTGTGAATAGCTTCTAATTACACTGAAATTTTAGGCAACTCCCATTTATTTCGTCTTTCCAAAGTTTTCAATTTAGTCACCATAGAAATAACACATTTTTTTTCTTTTCTCACTCGCATGTCATCAGTCTATATAATATTTAATTTAATTATGTAATTACAAAAATAAGTGCAACTGGCGTAAAAGAAGCTTGACTATTGCTAGGCACATAGCTGACGCCCTGAAAGCAAACATCATTTACTAGCTATGAGCACAGAGATGGGGAACATTTGCTTATCTCTGAATTGGTTAAGTGGAAGTCTCTTAGAGTTTCTATGAGCTAGAAATAGCTCACAAATGAGAAGTTGTTGAAGTTTCTTCTAATTTGAAGAATTGGATCCTAAAACATATTTTGTCATGCAACTCAAGAAATAGGTAAGGCTCTCAAGAGTGAGGAAAAAGTTCTCATTAGCATGAAAGTTGAACTAATAGTACATTATTGGAGCCTGATTTTTACGTCAGAGGAGCCAGGTACTGTGGAATACAGAAGGAAGGAGAAGAAGTCATGTAAAGAGACATCATTTTCTCTTGGTACTGGAAAGCCTCTGGGAAAATTTCCACAATGCATAAAAAAGATTTTATTTGTGAGCCCAGATGCTTCTGCACATTTCTCCCATCTCCTATTCAATCTCTGCCTTGGGTATTCCAAAATATTTTATTTTCTAAACATATTTGGAAGGGCCTGGTTTTTGGAATGATTTGTTTTTCCTGCTTTTTGTTTTTCACTTATTGGCAAAGCACCACTTAATCATGCCACAGATATAAGTCAAAGAAACACATTTTTATACCTAAACTGGGTGTAAGTACAAAACTTTGTAAATATTTGGCCTACACATTTTTGGACTTATCTTTGGAATCATTCACTTCATTATTGCAACTAGGGTCATGCACATTTTATTTGGAGAATTCAGAACTCAAGTCATCTGCAAAGGGATGAGGAAAACTAGATGGAGCTGATTTACAGTTATATTAACCCCTTTTTTGTTTATCCATCTATCCCTGCAATATTAATTTATTAGAAATGCCTAGTCAATATCTCCATTTTCACATATTGCTGTAAGGTAATTTATCTTATATTAAATGTCTGCTCGACCTTCGTATGCAGATATCCACCAAAGAACTCTTTGATGGCCAGTTGTGGAAACCTCATTCAAGTTGGGATTTCTCTCTCTCTCTCTCTCTCTCTCTCTCTCTCTCTCTCTCTCTCTCCATATATATATATATCACCCAGGAATTGAGGGTTAGCATATTGGGTCAGTTTGTTGTGAACATTGAACTGGACAATACTAAACAGGTTAAAAACAAAGCAGACATGCAGAGAGAAGTAGAGATGGGATGTGGTTACAGGGACAAAGAGGCAAGTGTCTGCTTGGTGACTTTTTGGACCAACTGAAACCCAGGTATACTGCAAGCACTTTATTTTCTTGAGATTCTCTAATGTCTTTTCAGTAAACTTGCTAATTTGCATAGTTTAAGGAGATGTACGTTTCTTGCAACCAAATGATTTCTGGCTCATTTTTTTTGTACCGTACTGAGAATTTGTATACAAATAAGTAAACTTTCAGATGGAAAATGGGACTCATTGAAGAGATATGGTAAAGGACAAGAAGAACATCACCCCCTCCATCCTCATTCCTGATTTTGATATATTTTTCATTATAAATTGTAGGGGCTCATGCCCAATATGAGGCAGATATCAAAGGCAAAAGTTTGCCTTTGATGCTCTCATTTTTTCCTTTTATCCACTCTCTAACTATAGAGGTACTATCTTCTCTTCTTGGTATTCTCATCTTTCCCCCTTTTATAAGTAATTTCAGAAAAAACATCTGATTCACTTATTTGTATAAAGGGAAATATAGTTTTAAAGCTATCTCTCCCTCCCTCATGTTTCCTGCCTGTATGTCAGAGAATTTCCCTTTTAACAGTATTTAAAATGTTAAGATACAAAATAAACCTCAAATTGGGAACTTTGAGCTGGTAAAAGAGCTTGTATTTCATGGACAACCTGAACATGTTTGAAATCACACTGAAGAGATGGTTGTCTCCTCTGTTTCCGTGTTAAGCCTTGCTCTGATTTGGGTATGTCTGTGACAGTGTGTGGAATGTGAATATTTGAGAAGAGACCACCCTGCCTGTTTGGATTAGTGTCTGTATCTATTTTAACAAGTATGGTGCCTGGGAGTTCAGTTATTATGAGTTCAACTCTAGTTTGGGGTTCTGCATATATTTCAAGGGTAAAGGGCAAAGTACTTGTAGTCTTTTCTCTATGCTTCGTAAGGCTCTTTGAAATATAATATTTTCTCTTAAGTGGACATGTCTTCAAAATGAGCCAGCTAGTTGACAGATAGCTTGCATATGCTTATGGATAAGTACATTCATAACATACAAGCATTCAAAAATACCAGAATTGTTTTCTCAAAATTCAATTTTGCATAGTTCTGGTAATTAACTCACTGTCAAACTCGGCATAAATTTGAATTGCTTCAGTCTGCAATTTCTAAGCTTCTGAAAAGCTTGAATGGAGATCAAACAAAAACTTTCAGCCTTATTAATGCCAATGACAATATAAGACCAACTCCAAATTTTTTTTCCCATCATGCAATCGCTAAACTCATATGAATTTGTAAATAGTCCTGTCAAATCTCTAAACACGTATATCCTTAAACTTGAGGTAACCTGCAAGGTCACAGGAAAATGTCTGATGAAATTTGGTTTTCTGCGAAACTCATCCAGACTCAACCTAAACCTGGTGTGCTTAGATTTGTTTGTTTTAACGTATCAGGTCACAATTTCCTGCTACTGAATAATGACGCGAAAGAAGTTTTGCTGGAGTTTTTATTCTGGAAAAGGGTGCACAGTAGATTCCCAGAAACCCAAGCGAGGTAATTAGAGATGTGGGCTTTATTTCAAGACAGATTCTTGACTCGTGATAGAATTGTACATTTTATTCCTAAATCTTTCCATTTGAAAAACAGGATAACAGATTAGCAGTATCCAGAACTGCCCAAGGAATTGCAATGCTGGGTGATCTGCTGAGAGCTGATGTGAACCTGAAGTCAGGGACCTTATTTTGGTCCCTATCGCTACTGTCTTAGTTTGGGCTGCTGTAACAAAATGTTATCCACCTAGTAGGTAATTAATAAACAACACACATGTATTGCTCATGGTGGTGCAGGCTGGGAAGTCCAAGACCAAGGTGCCAGCAGATTCAGTGTCTCATGAGGATTGGCTTTCTGGTTCATGGATGGTTGTGTTTTCGCCATCCACACATGGCAGAAGGGGTGAAGGGGCTCTCTGAGGCCTCTTTTATGAGGGTGCTAATCCCATTCACAAGCCGTCTGTCCTCATGATCTAATCGCCTCCCAGAGGTGTGCCCCCAAATATCCTCACACTGGGGATTCAGTTTCAATATATGAATTTTGGGGGAACACGTTCAGTGTATAGCAGCTACTATTGAATTGTTTTCTGACATGAGGTCACTAATCCATTCATTTTATCCCACTAATCTTTTTTGAGTTTCTATTAGATGCCAGGCTCTGTGCTGGGAAGCAGAAATTCAGAGATGAATGTTACAATGTAAAGAGTTTATAATTGTCGGGGTGCCTGGTTAGCTCAGTTGGTTAGAGCATGGTGCTAATAACACCAAGGTTACTGGTTCGATCCCCACATGGGCCACTGTGAGCTGCGCCCTCCTTAAAAAAATTAAAAATAAATAAATACATATTTACATACATACATACATACATAAAATAGATTTTTTTTTTTAAAGAGTTTATGATTGTAAAACAATGTGAAATTATAGTGTCAGGAATATGCAGCGGTATTATGTGAATCCCAAGAGTGGCAAATGTCCCATTTAATGGGAGGTCATGAGATGGGAGAGGAGGAGAAGGGAAGATGAATGGAGAAGGTCATGATGCTTGGGTTGAATCTTCAAGGATATCCAAGTGGAAACCAGACTTAGAAGACAGCTTGAGCAGATGAACCTATAAAAGAAATAGCAGAGAGCAAGCTTTTGGTGTTCTGGAGTTAAGGGTGAGGCAAGAACATTGAGGGGCTGGTAAAACTGGAGAGCCTGATCCTGAAGGGCCACAGGTGCCATCAAGTTACATTAAATCCACAACCCAAATATCTTTCATCAGATTATGGGGAGATTAGTCCTTTCTTAAGCATCTTTACAGCTCCTACATGTAACTTAAACCTACCACTGAGTAAATGCTTAATACATATTGCCTGGTATAATTCCCAATCTTTAGTTCTTTTTATTTTGTCGTTCTATTAAAAACAATAGGCATTTTTTGCTTCATAGTTTATATCTCAGATTTTAGTTAATCACGTGAAACTGGCTGAAAATTTTGAGTATGTAAATAATGTGCAAACATAACTTCGTCCGTTGTGTCATGTCTTACAGAGGGCAAAACATTTAAGGTAGCACAGATTGATGAACAAAAATGAAAAATAACCACTGGATGAGTGGTGCCTAGGTGCTACAACTTGGTATGTGAGTTATTTCATATGTACAAGAACCTCATGAAGTAGGTTCTACTATCCTCTCTTTACATATGGGAAAGTGAGTGTCAGAGACGTGAAATAATTACCCATGTTCAGTTAATACGTACAAGGCAGGGTTTGTACCTCAGTCCACCGGCTTCTGTATACCCTAGCACTTATAACACTAGGTGCACAAACAGGAAAGGACCTCTATTTAGGTTAATGAAAAAAGTTTACACAGAAAAAAAGGTAGATTTTTTTCCTCTTCATTTGGTGATATTTGAATTTAGATTACTAAATAGTTTTAGGAAATTGTTGATCAAAAAGTGTAACATTATATTTTATATTGCTTTAGTAGATCGGGACCTTTCGATTTGGAATTATTAAAAAAAAACAACGTCAATACATCACTCCAAAATCTTCTGAAAATACCTCTTGGTTGAAGCTACTCTAAATCGAGTTGAGAGAAGGAATCTTGTCTTTCCTCCTGTAGTTCTTGGAAGGCTTCTGCTCTCTTTGTGGTTAAATATGCCTGTGGCAGTTTTTCCTTCCAGGGAGACTGAATAGCAGCATTCAGGTTGTGAGTACCTCCCCCCTGCCTGAAACCATAGAGTCAGGGATTATAATGTACAGTGAGGGCTTATAATGGACAGTTTGTTATTTATGATGATGATGATAATAATAATGGTTTGTTATTTAGAATGCACAACCAATGTCCATTCTGAATAGAAACAAAAGGAAGGATACATGGAGCATATCCCATCGATAGAGGAAAATAACGTCAGCCAGATGAAATTTATATTTGGAATAAATGTACGTAGGGCAGTTGTATTCACATCTTGGGTTTTTATAATGTCTATGTTTTATTTTTGTTAAAAAAGATAAAAACAACTCTAACCTCTTTGCATGGGGCTAAATAGATTTCCAATTTTGAGTAATTCTTCCACCAAAATGTTTGAATAAAGGCGTGGAAAGAAAGATAACAATCGATTTTTTAACCTACCAGTTAAAAACTTAGCTTTCTCTTTAGTGATTTTTCCCAGTGTGTTAGCTAAAAAATAATTTATTCCTATTTGCCTATCCCGTTCCAATAGTTTTTCTACCTTTCCAAAAGTCATTCTTTTCTCTCTCTATCTGTCTCTCTGTCTCTGTCTCTGTCTCTGTCTCTCTCTCTCTCTCTCTCTCTCTCTCTCTCTCTCTCTCTCTCTTCTCTCTGCATTTGAACATTCTCAATAATTCCTCTATTAAGAAGTACAACCCCAAGTTTCAGAGCCTCAGTAGGAGGCCCACACTCCACAAATGATGAATTAGAAGCTGGAGAATGTGATGGTTAATTTTTTGTGTTAACTTGATGGGATTCTGGGTGTGTTTTTGAAGGTGTTCCCAGAAGACATTAGTATTTGAATTGGTGTACTGAGTTAAAGCAGTTTGCTTTCCCCAATGTCCATAGGTATCACCAAATCTATTGAGGACCTGAAGAGAACAAAAAAGTGGAGGGAGGATGAAATTAGTCTCTACCTGACTGCATAAGCTGACTTGTTGGTTTTCTCCTGTCCTTGGACTGGTACTTATACCTTTGTCATTCCTGGTTGCCAGGCTTTCATTCTTTGACTGGAATTTACATCACTGGCTTTCCTGAGTCTCCAGCTTGCAGATGGAAGACCATGGGACTTCTCAGCCTCCATAATCACATGAGCCAATGACTTATAATACATTTCATTTTATATATATGTACATATAGAAGGTGCGATCACAAAATGTGGTGAAGGTTTATGTAAAATAATTTATTACAGAAAAAGACACATTGCCATTACTTCTCCTCAAAATACTATCCCTAGCTTTGAACACACTTATCCCATCATTCCTGCCATTTTCTGAAGCAGTGCTGGAAGTCCTCTTTTGTGAATATCTTTACTTCATCCCCTATAATGCTTTTGGTACAACATTTTCTGTAAAATGAAAACATTGTGGTGTGTCCTCATTCAACTTATTCACCGGATCTGTCACTGTGCAACTTCTGTCTCTTCCCCAAAGTCAAAATGACCATGAAGGGTAAATGTTTTGAATCAATTCAGGACATTGAGGCAGCCACGAAATGATAACTAATGACACTCAGAAAAGAGGACTTCCAGAAAGTGGCAAGAATAATGGGATAAGTGTGTTTGAAGCAAGGGGGAGTATTTTGAAGGGGATTAATGGCAATGTGTCTTTTACTGTAATTTTTTTATTAACCATTCACCATATTTTTTTATCACACCTCATATATATATATATATATATATATATATCTATATATATATATCTATATATATATATATATCTATATATGTATATATCTTATAAGATATATTCTATTGATATTCTATTGATTATGTTTCTCTGGAGAACCATGACTAGTACAGAGGGTTTGCACATCTTTATAGCCTTCCCAAGAATATACTCTTCTCTTTTCCCCAATATTTGGGTTTGAGTCTTGAGTGCACAGGCCAAAAATGGCACACAGTCTGACAGGCCCCTACTCCTGAAGACTTTAGCATTCTTTCTCCTACCTGTCTCCTTTCTCCTTCGGAAGTTCAAACATGACTAGAAAGTAAGCCAATTCTGTTACCAGCTCTCTCCTCCTTCTTTTCTTCCTTCAGTTTTCCTTCCTTTAAAATGTCCCCATTCTGACAGCCCGTTAGGACTCTGTATCTTTTCCCATCATCATCACCATCACCATCATCATCATCATCATCATCATAAGGTGCATTCTTTCAAGTTCAAGGGAAGTTCATTCATAAAATAATTTAAAATACGTTATTGATGCCTGATAATAAAAGACAATATAATATAATAATATATTAAAATTGCTTAATCTTTCTAAAGGAGTAAGTGATATGAAATTTTGTCACCCTTTCACAAGTGAAAGAGAAGGCCCTTCTAAGAGGTAGCCACTTTGCACCATAAACAATCATGTCCTCACTCTAGGAGCTGGCCTCCTCCAGACCACCATGGGGTAGTCCTGCCATTTAAATACCTCAGGCCTCAAATGATTTCTCCCCGTCTCACCTTTAATACTGAAAAGTACTCATCAACTTTTTTCATGTTAATGAAAAGTATTTATCAACATGTTGCTATATTGGATTTTTATTCTTTTTTCTCTTAGAGCTAAGAAATATTAAATTAAATTTAAAGATTCTACTATCAGATAGTATCTATCAATATCCTGTAATATTTTTTGCATAAACAATGAAACACTGTAATCAAAAGTATAAATTGCTAAAGGAACCATAGAGAAATATGTTGCTCTCACATTAAGGAAAGAATGAGGAATTCAGATTGAACTATGGTATATTATCACACAACACATAAGATCCTAGCATTAACTTGGTCCAAGTGGCCATTGTCCAATGTGTATGTTTATATTGGCATCTCTTTTTGAATTTTTAATAAACAATTGACCTCTCACCATAACTTTGCTCTTAACATCTTCTCAAAGAGCTATGAGCCATAATTACATTGCTTATAATATGTATATGAAGAACATTCTTTTTCTTGTAATTTGGTAAGAGTCTTAGATTTACCAAAAAAAACATACAGTTTCAAGAACATAAGTATGTAAGATAAGAGCTAAAACAAACATTTAAACACTTATAGTATTTTCTCTATTAAAAAAGGATATACTTTTTAAATGTTGTTAGAATGCCTTAAAAATCCTGGCCGCTTCAGGGTGGCTAGTTACCTTAGTTGGTTACAGCGTGATATTGGTAGCACCAAGGTTGTCAGTTCAATCCCTGCATGGGCCACTGTGAGCTGCGCCCTCCTTAAAAAAAAAAAAAAAAAAAAATCATGGCCCCTTGGATTTAAACTTACTCAACAGGCTGGGTGTGTCTTTGAAAAGTATAGTTTAGCAATTAACAGTAATAGGAATGCAAAAAGCTCATCCAAACAATTTTAGGGTTTCTGATAACAATTTCAAATGATACCACAGTTTGTGTATGAAGTCATTCAGGGCACAGAAATTGAGAAAGTAATTTATGCACCAGAGCCACAACTTACTCCCCACCTAATAATAGACCGAGGTTAGACATAATGTTGTCTCTAATCCTCACAGCAATCCTGGAGGGAAGGAATTCTTGCTGTGCTTTTACAGAAGGGGACACAGGTAGAGAGTTAAAGCAAGTGGGTTAAGGATACAGAGTTCCCAAGATTCAGAGCAGTGATTTAAATCTTAGTCTGTTGGCTCCCAAGCCCACGTTCTTGCCATCAAACTTCCTGCCTCCTTATGATTAAGAAAGATGTGCTCCTAAAGTAATATTTGGTTTTTCAAACAACGAGATCTGCTTTAATATTTATACCATATAATTTCCGGCATAAGTTAAAAAATAATGGTATCTGGGATAATGTTCCAGATTCCCAGTGAAACATGTTAAAAGTCTTGTCTTGGTGAAAATATTTCTCAACATAGTATGTAAAGGTTTTTACAAGAGTCATCATACTATCTATATTGTTTTGCAACTTGATTTTTGTTGCTGTTTAAAAATTGTTGTTTAAAATTTTTTTAAAGCATTTTTGAAATTTGTCCATGTTGATATCAGTAGCCTTAGTTCATTCATTTTTCTCCAACATTTGTAGTTATAGGTAAATTATTCTTTAAAGGCATTGTGCCAAACTACACTCCTAGCAAGAGTGTATGAGTATTCCCAGTTTTCCACAGTCTTGGTGTGGTAGACACGCCTAGCTTTCTATCCAATACCCATTTGCCATGCTTTTCTTATTAATAGAATTCTGATGTTTTTCAGCAGCAGCATGCACAACTTCCAAAAGTATATTTACCAGCCTCCTTTGGTAACTAGGGATGACTATGTATAGTTCTGAACAAGGAGACATAATCAGAATCTGTTGGATGTTTCTACAACATTTTTCACCTGTCATGTAGGTCCCAGTCCTTCTTCTACTGCTTCCTTGTTTTTAAACCATCCTGGAGTACAAATATGAGGTTAGAAATGGAACAGTGATCTTGAATTCACGAAGTATCAGTATGAGGGTGATATACCTACAATGAGGATGATATAACAGAGAAACAAAAGGATTCAGGAACACTAACGGAGTTGCTGTATTGGCTACAGGCTGCCAATCTCTGTACTTCTGGTTAACGAAAAAAGTAAACCCTTATTTAGTAACATCATTGTTCAGAAACAATTATGAAGAAAAATATATTACTCTGCCTATTTCCATTACATTCTTGGTAGGATGATTTTTACATTTTATCCAGCATTTTTCCATGTTTTATCCTTAAATATGTCATAGTATCTAAACACCATTTTTTTCCCCCAGAAAAGAAAGCCTTTTAAACTCTTGAAACGTTGAACTTTTAATTAAATCAATACTTTGCATGCTCATTTAAAAAAAAATAACTAAACTTTGTAGTAACTTGAATAAGGACTCTTTTCAGTTCTTCATTTCATAGAGACTGATCTGCTTTGTGGTCCATTTTGTGGTAATATAGTACTAAAATTTTCTGTGATTTCAGTAATAAAAAAAGTTGGGAGGAGCAGCACTTTTGGAGCGACAGCATGAGGGGTTCTGCTGACCCTCTCACAGTATAGTATGAAACAGCCATGCTAGTGAAAAATCATAAGAAACCACCATTTAAAGTCCCTGGAAATTGTCCTAAGGGTACACAGCAAGTGAAGAAATATTTATTTAGGAAACCCTACTAAATCTGAGAAGAGTGAGAGTCTGTGTCATTTGAGTCATGACCCACTCCACCCCCACCAGTTCTATGTGGTGGAAGCTCTCCTCTGGGCTTGCGCCACCAAAAAGATGGGGGCTCCCTTTTCCCTCAGCTCCCAGTCTAGGATTCCTTTTTCTCTCAGTGAGGGGCAGGCCAGCAGCATTTTTCATCCTTCCCAATTCTGTGTTGCAGAAACTCTGTTCAGGCAAGCACTGAAGTCTGGGACTCTCGAATTCCACCAAATTTCCAACTGTAGAGTCAGGGATTGCCTTTCCCCCAGTTTGCTCACAGGGCAGAGATTCCACACGAGGAGAGGAAATCCGGGAAGACCAAGGCTACCACACCCACTCAGTACCCTACTCATAGAGTAGAAATATGCCTCTGACACAAACAGACCATTTTATAGGTTCTGTACAGGCAGGCTGTAAGCACAGAAAGCTCTGTGGCTCACATAAAGGGAATTTAAACAGAGTTTAAATTTTAAACAGAGTGCCGGGAAGTTTAAGCCTAAGGATTCTGTGGGGAAAAATAAAAAGGGTATGTTGGTGGTGAGCAGTGAAGGGAAGGCTGGCAGCTCCATGATAGCGACAAGTGAGATGGTAGGTTAGCTAAAAGTTTCATATAGAGGACCAGGGAAGGAGAAGCCAAGAAGCTCCACTGGGGGTGTGATTAAGCCAGAGAGGCTGGCCTCAAAGACTACCCCTGCGGAAAAAAGCAGACTTTAATTGGTTCCTAAGGTGGAGAGCTTTATGCCCTCAGGCATTTTCCAAAAAACAATAAAAGCAATCAGCTAACATTTATTAAAGTTTAACTGGGAAATGATAATACTATAGGCAGACAAGTTAGAATCTTAGGATGATGATGGGGCAAGACAGCCCAGCTAAAACCACTGTCATCTCTGAACAAAATGGGCGTCAGCGTGACTAGGCATATGCCCAAGGCTATGCTATCTGAGGAGTGACATTAGAGGCTTCACACTAAAGAAGGAATAGAATTCACTGAAATAGCCCACAAGGTCACTAAGCAACCAAACATGGCACAAGTACAATAAGCCCCAGGTTGGCAGGAAATCACTATCCAGAGTTGTTATGTCAAGTTTTCAACAAAAAAAAATTGCAATATAGGCAAAGAAACAAGGAGGTGTGAACCATACATAGGAAAAAAAAAAAAACAAATAAGCAACAGAAACTACATTAGATAAGGTTGGATCTAGTGAAGACTTCAAGGCAGCTATTATAAATGTGTTAAAAAAAGTAAAGTAAACCATCCTTAAAGAGTTAAAGAAAGACATGATGAAAATGTCTTATCGAATAGAGAATATCAATAATGAGAGATAGAAATCGTAAAAAAAGTTACATAAAATTTTGCATTTGAAAAGTATAATAAGCAACATGAAAAATAAATCTAACTCGAGGGGCTCAATGGTAGCTTTGAATTGGCAGAAGAAAGAATCAATGAACTTTAAGATAGACCAATAGAGATTATGTAATCTCAAGAACAGAGAGGGAACAAAAAACAAACAGAGCCTCAGAAAAATGTGGGATACTATAAACTATAATAGAAGTACTAAGAAACATTTTAAAGAGAAAGGAGCAGAAACGTTTATGCAAAAAAATAATGGCTGGAATCTCCCAAATTTGATGAAAAACATTAATCTATATATCCAAGAAGCTTAAGGGCTTTCAAGTAGGATAAACACAAAACGATACACATCTAGACACATCACACATAGTCAATAAAAGATTGAAAAACAGAAGCAAAAGAAAAACCATGAAAACAGCAAGAGAAAAACAACTCGCCAAAAACTTGGGGTTCTACAATAACACCAACAGCTGACTTATCCAAAAGAAATGAGGCTGCAAGAGAGTGGGATGACATATTCAAAATGCTGAAAGAAAATACTAAAATTCTTATGTCAAGTAAAAGTATCTTCCAAAAATGATGGCAAAATAAAGACATTCCCATATACATTATACTAAAGCATATGTTACATTTTAAAAATTATGTAACTTATTATCTAGTATATATTGATAAAATTTCTCCATCTCATGACTGATATACTGTAACAGAGTAGAAATGAGATGGTAGTTTACATGATGAATTCTGAAATACTGATAGCATTTTGTTCCTGTAGATTGCTCAGACACAATGGACGGCTTACGATTCAGAGGACTTTAAAGGTCATCTATTCATGTCACCACACCCTTTTAAAAGTAGATACAGAAAGTATGAGGCCTTGTATGATAAAGTGATTTACGCAAAGCCTTGTGGTGTTGATGCCTGAACTGTAACACAGGTCTTTTGTTTCCTAGACTTCCTTAGTTTAGATTATTGGAGTTGTGATACATCATATTCAACTCCTTGTTATTTATTTCTACTTGAATTCACCCTAATTCAAAATACCTGCATCTGAGAACCATAGCTTCACCCCTAACAACAGAATTTGATCCCCACTCCTTTACTTTTAGATCCAAGATTCCTATTTGCCAGTGAAACCACGACATTTATTCCTGCATCATACATCTTATTTAAAAGCATTGTTGAGCCCATACTATGTATGAATTTCTGGGCTCTGAAATTGCTGTCTCTACATGGGACCACAAATACAAATAACACAGATACTCTACATACAACCTGCGATACTAAGGTAGACTACAAAATGTTACATAATAACATAAAAACAGATTAACGAGTAAAGTGATATGGGAACATAGACTAGGAAACAAGTAACACTGTTTAAAGTTCAGGCTGTTCTTAATAGAGTTACCAGGTAGAAAAGGCAGAAAAAAATGTTCCAAGGAGAGAAACTAATATGTGCTAAAAGAATCATGTTACAAAAGTAGCCGGAAGTACAGTATAGGGGAGGAAGGTAGGGAAGGACTTACCAGTTTTAACTTTTTAATTTATAACATACAAATAGTAATAGGCACATATCGAAAGGTAGCCCTTGGTGAATTTTCACACAGAGAGCAGACCTATGCAGCCGACAGACAGAAAAAGACACGAACATTATCAACCACCCAGAAATCTCCCTCTGCACCTCCAGATACTACCTTCCTGCAAAAGTAACCACAACCCTATTAAAAGGTTTAAAAAGAGAATGAGACAGTCAGTGTACAGGATCAACCAAAATCTACAGGGATTAATGGAGTAGCAGGGAAAACATTTAGCAAACTGTTGAAGTAGAACAGGTAGGAGACAGGAATTTCACATAAAGCAATTCCAGGAGGAAGGGAGAGAATGAAAGAAATTAGAAATTTCTTTCTCAGACCTGACTGTGCATCACAATTATCTGGAAGCTTTAAACAGAATATAGATTCAACACTCACTGAATGGCCAGGTTTGAGTAGCAGGAATAAGCATTTTCAAAACTCTCCTTATGTGTGTTCTCTTGTGCAAGCATATTTAGGAACCACCGACTTCAGAGACAGAACACACAGGTCACAGAGACTAATAATTATAGGAAATGAGGAAAAGGGACAAATCAATAGAGACTGAAATTTCTGTCTTGTGCAGCTGGGAGAATGTGAACAAGAAATTTGTTGAGTTTGAAGTGACTCTGGAGTATCAGAAGTTAAATAGATGATAAGCTACTGAAATTATTGCTTTTGAATTAAGAGTAAACTGATAAAAATTGGGGAAATTTTTAATATATGTAGTAGTTGATAAAATGATTATTTACTTATTTGAACCATTTCTCAGTTTCGTTGGCATGGATGACAGAGAAGTGAGTACAATTTTGTTATTTTGAACTAGCTACTCTTCTCTTCCAATGGAGTGTTAGGTGACATAAAATAGTTTAGCAAGTATGGATTTCTAAGACATCGTTAAATCTAATTAGTAGCCATGCGTAATCTGACTTTATTAACCTCCTGCTATATCGGTCTTTAATGTTTTGAGATGAAGGGAGAGGTAATTGGAGAGAAATATAAATGTCATAGCAATGTTATACACCCTGATAACATTTTAACTTGAACCATTGCTGACCCTGTATAATTAAGTAGTAGAATGAGATAGACAATTGGTATAACTGCTGCTTCTGTATATGTTAGGAAGGAATATTATCAACTCATTTTAAGAAAAAAGATTTAAAGGAAGGTTGTTTTATTCAAAATAAGAGACAGGAATTTCTTGGTCCTCTTGGTATGTGACCTGGAGGCTTCTTTCATATTTGCAAATATGCTTTGTTTAACCATGTATAATTAATGTAACACTGAAATGAATATGATCACAAGAAAAAAGAATGCAATCCACTTCTAAATATCTTTGTTTTAGAATTGTATTAAGATATTTGAATATGCTTAGTCCTAGAGTTTTCCATTTGTTGGTTTACACTGAAAAACTAAACAGTGCTTTGAAGAATCCAATTCTGTTTCACATTTATTGCTAAACCAATAAAAACCCGAAAATAAGACCGGCTCTACCAAAGATTCATAAATCTGATAGAGTGGATCTGTGGTTTGTCTTGCGAAACTCAGTTCTCCAATTTATGTAGCCCTTAGGTGCTGAATGGGTAGGTAAGCCACCTTCAAAGGAAGAATACATAAATGAAAGACTAGTATAGGAATTGCATGGAAATAACTACGCCCTGACCAACCAGATATTTAATCCTACTCCTTTATTGAGTCAGTTGAGTTCTTTTACTTTCATCTATTGGAATTCAAACTGATAATTGAGCTCTTCAACTATTAGTGGGTTTTCTTCTCAATTAGCATGATGTAATATTTTGCCTGTGGTCAATACAGTTTTCACTAAGAACGATCGCCTGAAATTACAATACAATCACTATGAAAGTATGATTTGAATTTTTTCAAAGGTGTTCTACAAACAAAAATTAAGCTCTTTTTTATTACTTGATAGAGTTTCCATGTGTGTTAAAGTGGATACATGAAAATATGTCTTCAATAATGATTTAAATTAATTATTTAAGCCCATGTGTATTGTATCCATTAGGATAAATGTCATCATTCCTAAACTATTTTATCAAAATCAATACATTTCACTGGGCACATTAATTCCTATGTCTTGAATGTATAAAGATGTGGTATATATACAGGGTGCCAAAAAATATGTATACATTTTGAGGAAATACTCAATATATACCGATAACAGAAGATGAATACAAGTCACATTTGACTTCTGCAATTACAAGAGGTGCTCAAAATGGTTACCATCAGCATCCAGACACTTCTGATTAGTTGACCAAAGTGCCCACTTGTATATGTTTTTTGGGCACCCCTGGTACATATATATGGAATATTACTCAGCCATAAAAAAATAATGAAATCTTGCCATTTTCAACAACATGGATGGACCTAGAGAATATTATCCTAAGTGAAATACATCAGACAGAGAAAGACAAATACCATATGATTTCACTTTTTTTGTGGAATCTAAAAAACAAAATAAATGAACAAAGAACAGAAACAAACTCAGATACAGAGAACATTGTGATGGTTGCCAGATTGGAGGGGGTTTGAGATGATGGGTGAAAAAGGGGTTGGGATTAAGAAGTATAAATTACCAGTTATAAAAACAGTCTTGGGGATGTAAAGTAAAGCACAGGGAATATAGTCAATAATATTGTAATTACTCTGTATGGTGTCAGATGGGTACTAGACTTATTGGGGGTGATTATAATCACTGTGTTGTATACCTGAAACTAGAATTACATTGTATGTTAACTGTAGTTGAAAAAATTAAAAAAAAATATATATATATTTTGATACCTTATGTCTTAGTAGTGGGGAAAAAGAGAAAAAAACAAAACAAAACAAAAAAATCTCCAGATGACATTCATCATTTTCTGTCTCCCTTCTGTGCTTCTCTAGCACTTTGCATACTTCTAGACTAAGGCTTATCACCAGGGCCTCCATGCTGCCCAACTTTAGGCAGACATTCACTCTGTGGCTTTTTGAGTAGCTCTGTGTGTTCAACTCCAGTGGGCATCGTTCACATAGGCTGCAGTGGAAATGTATTCCTGGAGTTGTGCACCATGGTGGCCTGGCTTATACCATGAAACTAAAACTATTAACTCAGTTTTCTGTTTGCCCCACTACAGAGAAAGCTACTGAAGGACAAAGAAACATGTCATGCTCAAATTTTCATCCCAATCTCTAGAAAGCTTGCTGGCATATTAGTAGTGCTGAAAAACGTGTTTATTGTGCAAATGAAAGGGCAAATGCACTTGATTCATGGATAGTTCTCTGGAAAGCAGCCATCTTGTGAAGTGTGACATGTGATTCAGATGTTGTTCCAATTATCTTTTGTTTTTTAGCCCAAAACTTAGTTGTCTAAAATAAGAACCTTTTTATTATATCATGGAATTTTTGTGAGCTAGGAATTCAGGCTGGGTGGTTCCTTTGTTCCACATGGCATCACCTGGGGCCATAGGTAGCTAGTCTGGTCTTGAGGTCCACGATAACTTCAGTCACACACCTGGACCCTGCACTGGGCTGGCTGGATCCACTGGGGGTTGGCCAGCATTGCTTTTTCTGTCCACATGGCTAACTTGGGGTTCCTCACAGCACGGTGGTTTCAGGGTAGTTAGATTTTTTACATGGCAGCTCAGGGCTTTAAAAGCAACTGCTACAAAAAACAAAAACAAAAACAAGGCAAAGACTGCAAGGTTTCGTTCCATCGCATTGTTTTTGGTGAAGCAAGTGGCTAAGCCTGCCTGAGATTCAAAGGGAAGATCATTAGATTCTACCTCTCAGTGGGAAGAAAAGCAAATAATTTTTGGCCATCTTTAATCTACCACAGATATTTACATCCAACCTTTATTTTTCAAGAAAGAAGTTAAGTTGATAAAATGATATTAGGAATGTTTATAAGTTTCGTGATTTCGACTAGGATCAGCACCTCTTCTACCCAATGTCCCAAGCCATCTACATCTGCATCTATGGCTGTATATTTGTAAAGTTTAGAATATAAATAAAGAAAGGAATCTTAGTAATCTTTGAGGTCTTTTCACCATTATGTTTTCTTTACAAGTTTTTTGAAAACCGAAACGTTTAAAATATGTTTTATGCATTCTGTTGAATAATGCTGGAGACAAGTAGCACAGTTCATAAATATTTTCATTAAAATGCAGGGAAAAATATCCAAGATAATCTCTCACTGTCCATACATAGAATTTCTACGGTGTACTTTGGGGAATTTTTACATATTACCTGGCTAGAAGTACTGCGGCGATACTTTATGGAGTGAAGTGGCGTTGTGATTGCTTCATCTGTCTCTGTTAGAGTGCTACAAATAAGACTTTCTGAGGGCAATCCTGCCCTGCCTATTTATTTCCCTAACTCACCATAAAGTGGCTCTATGGTGGTCTTCTACTCAGGGGCCTACGCTTGTTTGTTTTCTCAGCTTTAGAAGAGAATATCAATCTTACCCACAGCTCAGCTGCTAAAGCCTGAACTCAACTGGCAACAGAATGCAGCTGTTTGCCAGCTACTTGCAAAGAACTCTAATCGCTTGCCCCTAAATACCTTTGAAATCTCAGCTGAAAGAAATGGTATTGGTGGAGGATGTCCTGGAAAACAACATCCCATCATGTAGAAACTCACAGCTCTCCCCTTTGGTTAAGCCAGAAAATCTTGGAATTATATCTTAGAATGTATCATATTGAGTTCTGATAGATCTGCCTATCCTAAGAGACAATCTACGGAAACTTCTTGCAACAAAATAAGAATGCTGAGAACAGAACTTACACAAAGTTCTCACTGCACATATCAAACAAAAAGTTCTCATTTCATTTCAGTATCAGGATTAGTGGTGAGCCCTGGAGTGTCTGGTTTGTTATTGTACTGTGAACAACATGAACCATATAATTGATCGAATTTCTTTCTTCTGCTGACTAGCAGGTTTACAGCCAGTGGCCCAACTCCAGCAAGTATAAGAGGCATTCGATGACATGCACTGAGGTGATTCCTTGTCCTATTAAGCTCTTCTAACCTTATTTTCCCTTTACCCACTTTTCATTAAGTTTAAAAATGTGGACTGTGTAGCTCTGTTTTAAGTGATTCCATGACTTGCTTTAAACCATTTGAGAACAACACATGGGTACAAATGAATAAAAATTCAAATGAACAGGTGCTGAGGACCAATTGGCCTATTTTTCACCTACCCTGGGATAAGGTGGCTGCTTCTAGAATTGAATTTAGAACCTTTGCTAAAATAGCTTTAAAGTTTTGTAAATAGAAAAAACAGCTATGCCTAAGGAGAACTTGTGGAGAAACATACCTTGGATTAGGCAATTATGCCGCCACAGAGAGTTAGCAAGTTTGGGGAGTGAGGAGGACACTTCTCCCATTCGCAAACCCACACCGTGCTATGCTACTGCTGGGCTTGCTGAAACAGTGTCTGGTTCTACTGTCTGGGCCGGGGGCAAAGGATTCCTGGCAGCCCGACCTGGCACGGGACTTTAATTCCCACAGATACAGTGTTCTAACTTGTAGCTATGTGTGGTAAAAATAGTACTACCATATATATATGTATGTGTGTGTATACCTGGGGTGCCAAACAAATGTATACAAATGGACCCTTTGGTCAACGTTGCTCAAGCAGTAGTTCGCCATAATCAGAAGTATCTGGATGCTGATGGGAACCACTTTGAGCACCTCTTGTAATTGCAGAAGTCAAACGTGACTTGCATTCGTCTTTTGTTGTCGGTATATATTGAATATTACAATTTTAATACAGTTTGCCTTTCTTAAAATGTGTATACTTTTTTTTGGCACCCTCTGTATATGATACGTATAAAGTACATATAATTTTTTTTAGCTTATCTGAATATCTAATCACAAATTTTCAGCATTGTTTCTATGAAAAAATGTAATCCTAATACCAAATAGCCTTATAAGTAAATTTTATATTGTGCAAATTTTATATTGAGCAAAATTTGTTTGTGATCTGGGGACTTCCTTTGCCTATATTTGTGCTTAGATTGAATACATTTTTGTGGGATGAGAAAATGAACATAGGCCACAGCTTCATTTAACACAATGAAGGAAGGATAATTAACATTAAAAGAATGCTCGTTGCAATTGCTTACTCAGTAAAGGAATTTTCCTGCTTGTTGTTTGGCATTTATGTTTCTTGATAAAACAAACTCTAAATCTTTATGTGTAATTTTCTTTCTACAGTATGCCAAAGAAATGTATAGTAATTGAATTAGAGAGGAGTTGAAAAATACTTAAACCATTATCTATTAAACAAATGTTCAAGTAGAAACAGCTCAGTAGTGAAATCAGTACTGTGTAAAGTTATATTTGGGACTACAATTAAACAAGTGAAAAAAAAAGAAAATGGGAATGATTAAAAAATTAAAATTCATGAGCAGAGTGGAACTTTCCAGAGAAATGGCTCTCAGTTATGTCTATTTTGAACAAAGAATGAAGTCAAATTAAATCCTCTTCTTCATATGATAAGTTTATTTATATTGTGACAACTTCTTTGCCACTCATGAGATCAGAGTGGATGTTCAAAAGTTCCATAATAGCCCCACAAAGGGGTAAGGCCCTGGAGAAACAAGGCAGTGGGGCACTGCAGTGATTTTTCTGGATATATTTGAGGAAGGGGTGTGTGTGTGTGTGTGTGTGTGTGTGTGTGTGTGTGTGTGTGTGTGAGAGAGAGAGAGAGAGAGAGAGAGAGAGAGAGAACTGAACATTTATCTATCAATCCTTTATGGGCAGGGCATTATTCCAAGAAATCCAGAGTGAGAGAAAAAGCACAATGTGAGATAGAGAAGAAGGAGGGAGAACAAAAGCAAGGAGAGTCATTACCAGGCTGACTACAGCACCACAAAAGGCACAGCTGACTGCTTTGTCTGATGAGGCATCTGAGAGGCTATATACTGCACCTCAGAACAGTCCATTATAGGAGTAGAAGGTAAACCATTTATCTGTTGGTTCTTCCCAGTCTCATAACTCTCATTGTTTGGCCCCATGGAGTATTATCACCCCTGAACCTTTGCCTTATGTTGTTGTATGGCTCTAGAGAGCTCATGTTGACAGCTGCCTGTGAGGGCCTTCTCAGTGGGTGACAGTGAAGACAGCAGGGGCTTTGGGGGATGATATGAGATGGCCATTCTCACCAGGAAGCAGGCAGGGCTCAGCCCACCTGATGTGGTGCATAAACTGAGGTCACTACACTTCAGATAATCTCTATTCTTAGATTCTGCACAACCACTAACAATAACTTCTAACATGCATTTGCTGCTTACTATATTCCAGGTTTGACTCTAAGCATTTGATTTACATTGTCTTTCCTGATGCTCAAATAAACACATAAGAAAGGCACAATTGTCATTTTTATTTTATAGATAAGTGAACTAAGGAGTAGAAGAAGCAAGAGGAGTTGTCTAATAAATCTTGATCACAAAATTTCTAAGCTTTACTATACCAAAGTTGTATAAAGCAAATTAAATCCATTGAATGAGGATATATTTGAATTGCATTACTTTTCAAGTGGTTGACTCAGGTAATTTCAGATTTCATAACAACTTTACAGAGAACAATTAATTTATAAGAATAATTTCCGGTTGTACAGTTTTTTGGAAATTGTTACAGTGTCTCCTTGACCAGAGCCTTTTGTATTTACTCCTCTCTTCAAATGTTTTCCTTTTGATCACTTCATTGCAAGTCAGCATCTCTTTCAAAAGGAAAAAGAAAAAAAGAGAAGAAATTCAGTAAGCATTTGTGTATTAGCAGATCCATAAAATAGCTGGATGCAAGAAGTAGTTTAAATAAAACCCTTAGGAAATCTAAAATCTTTATTTGGCGACCATCTTCCATTGTCACAAATAATTTAGTGTTGAGAGTATAAAAGAGTCCTTGAGTAGGGTGAGCCTGGAATTACTCAACTGATAATTACTGCACCCTGATCATTCATCAGTAACTTTTAAAAGAAGAAACCACTATGAATAACTTAGCAGCCAACTGCAAGAAACAATGCCTTGAGCAGGGCTGATTATTTTATTGTCATTCAATTGATGAATAAAATGGACGTGGGCTTGTTGTTATGATTAATAATAGGTCACTCAGTTAAGCATTTTGTGCACAAAGAAAATTGCACATCTTGACCATGAGAGAAAATAGTCTTGTAATTTGGGAGGTAGTCTTAATGTAATTATTACCATCTGGGCCTTCCATTGACTTTTCCCCTCATTTCTAATACTGTTAGCAGCAATATCCTTGATTCTGTTATCGAGGATCCCTTGGAATAATAGTGACCTCACAAAAATGATTAATGACTCTTAATCAGAGAAAGGGGAAGAGGCTTCCAAGCACCAATTCAAACACTGAATATAATTAGCATATTCACTCTTCAGAAGCCAGTCACTTTTTATTATAGTTGGTGCTGTAGTTCTGTGACCAAAAATTTTAAGTAATTATTTCACATCCCTTTATTTATGGCAGTGACCTCTAATGCTAAGCATGCTTTTAATTTTGGGAGAAGACTGCCTGTTGTGTGACTTCTTAGGGTCTATGCGTTTGATGTTTGATAGTTTGTCCATAGTAATAGTCTAATTATCCCTCTGGAGGAGATGTTTTGTTTTCAAAGGGGATTATTCACGGTTTAAACAGGATACCCCAAAGCTGCCAAGTAATAAAAGAGATGGTTAACATTCTAAATTATCTTGCCTAACTACTAACTAAAAGCCAGAAGTGTTGGTATTATTTTGGTGACCACACTTTTGCATACTTCTTGCAGAATTGCATAATTGAAGGGGTGCGGTCTGGTTTGCATTCCATGGGAAGGGGCTTTTATAGCCTATAGAAAGCTAGAAATCTGCTTCATGGTTCACATCTCTTTCCACAACAGATTCAGGTCATTATCCTTTTTTCACTTAAATCATGGCAAAACTTCAATGTTCAGTTTTTTTCTAGCCTCAAAGTGATATCTTTTTATGTCGAAATATATTCTAATACAATCCTTTATTGTTTTTATATTACTTTTATATTCACTCTTAATGTGCCAAGTAATTTAGTTCCAACTTTATTTTTTTAATAAGTAGTAAATAACATTTCATTGCTGAGCAAATGCAACTCCAACATCTGCTTTGGTGAGTTGGAAATTTCCCACCTTGTGGGAAGCATTCGAAGCACTTCTCTTCCGTATTTTGCACGTAGCATGGAAAAAGGTTCTTGACTCCAGCATACAGTTTCTGTCCCCACTTCCTCCCTTCCCTCACCTAGAGTTAATATTAGATGGGAACAAAACAAAAATCAAACAATGATTCCCAATGAAGAGCCAGAAGTATCTGAGCTAAAAACTCAAGTCAGGGAAAGTACTGATACAGTAAGTGATGGAATAAGGAATTAAAGAGCAATCGCATATGCGACTAAGTCCTCTGGACAGTCTGCCATAGCACATGACTGACAGTGCTGCCAAAGTCTCTAATTCTGTCACCTGAACCATTCCATGTGGAGGTCTAGCTTGTTCATGAAGGAAGCAGATTTTCACAGCTGCCTTTGTGAATACTTCTGGGTCTCACTTATCTCTCTGTTCTTATCTAAACTAAGAGCCTGCTGCCGCCATTGAAGGTTACTCTTTTTTTTTCTCCAGGTGAAATAAAGAATAACTAATCACTAATTATGATATACCGGTAATAGTTGTTTCAAGCTGAGGGCAGTGACTAAGTTACCTTTCAAATACCTTCCAGTCATAATATACCCATTTTCAAAACAATATTCCCAGGCCTTATGGGCTGGGTTTCTTTACAGGCAACAGAGCTATCATTATGCAGCCAAGTATTATGTAAAATTAATGTGACTTCCAATCTTAGTCAAATACAGACAAAAGTCTTTCAGGCTTTGCGCCTTTTTCCCATTAGCAATATCTTTTAATTATTTTCCTTTGTTCTTAAAATATGGGAAAATTTTTTCTTGTAGTTGTATTTCAAAATGACTCAAATATCCTTGCCCAAATAAATACTCTAGGCTTATTTTCATCATAAGTACCTTTCTCTTAGTCCCCATTTTTTTTTTCGTTTAACAATGTTTCAGCTTTTTTTTTTTGTTTTAAATTGAATTTTCTGGCTTTTAATTTTTTATATCTTATTGGGGTCTGTAGACTCTTTCATGCTACTATGCAGTGAATACTCCCTGAATTCTGAAAACAAAGTCACTGTCCACTTTTAAATTAGTATTTCCTTCAAGCTTCGGAAATCTTCTTTACCTTTTATTAACAAGTAGATAATTACAAAATCTTGGCCATAAAAAAGGAGGACAAAAAAAAAAAAGGAAATTTTGCTTACTTAAAAGGAAAAAACCTTTTTTCTGTACAATGTAATTTTTATTTTAGTTTTATAAGTTGTAGTGAAATTAACTTATTCCCAGTATGAATAAGTTACTTCATACTGGGAAATGTCACACATCAGGCATCTGGCTTTTAGGAAGGAACCATTGCCCAATACCATCGCCAAGAGTAAGCGTGGATTTAAGAACAATTGACAGAGCCTTGGAGGAATGAACAGGACAGACACAAATGCCTGCCTCCTGAGAGTTAGTTAATTCATGGTTCCGAGGTCCTTTCACTTACCCATAGTAAGAAGGTACTTTGCGAGGAATAGAAGTCTATCAATGTAAATTATTTCCTCTTCTTTTTGATAATTTATAATGATCATGAGAATTGTTTTCATTATTGATAACAGTTTGGTGTAACAGAAAAGGTTTTGGAGCCAGACAGACATGGGTTTGAACCTCCAACTCCATCATTGTGTAGTCTTGGACAACCGACTTGGACTCTTTATCTAGAAAACAGCAGATGACAAAATGTACTTATTGTGAGGATGTAATTATAAACTTTAAGTGTTCTGCACTCTGACACATAATATATGCTCAAAAATCCTAGTTTTCCTACTTTCCAATTCTTTTTTTTTTAATTATAATGGATACCTCTTCTACTTCAAAAAGTGTTTAGTAATATGGAATCAAAGTCTGAGAGCTAGAAGAACCTTGAGAACCATTGATTATGAAAGTGTTCCCAGTTTTATAAGCAACAGAAATGGCCTTCAATGTCCTCAGAAACTTGAGATTACGAGGGAGACATGGTGCTTGAGACATTTCTGTAAGTTCAGAAACTGTGGAGAAGGCAGCTTTCAGGGAGGACTTTGAGTGCTCTACAAGACTTGTATCAAATCGTTGAAAAATCCTACTCATTCTTACTTTAGAGACAAGGAATTGGGACCTCAGAGAGTTTATGACTTAGCTGATTGTTGGTACTGCTGAGAACTAAAAACGTGTTTGCTCCTCAGTTGAATGCTCTTTCCATGTGGAGTTATTTTGAGTCAAATAGAAAATATGCAAGAACATCAAAATAATGTTCTTTCTCCCTCTGACCTCAGTAATAACTGGTTAAGGAATTAGAATGCTTTGGAGCAACTCCTCAAAGCAGCTGCAGGTCCTCAGTATTCCAGAATAGATATTTTAAGTTCTTCAAGCAAAAATTCCTGATAAAGACCTTCTTTTCACAGTAACTAAAAAAGCTTCCAGCTCTCTTGTAACAAAGTGGCTATTGAGACCTCAAATACAAGATGGTCTCCTTTGAAGTTGCAGGAAAAAAATGGACAGAACTCCAGAAAGGACATTAAAAAATACCTTGATCCCAGTTCTAACTCAAATTTACCTTTTATGTAGCTTGAGATAAGCTTTATATATCTCTGAATTTGAAGTTATTTTTGACTCTTCCTTTTCTTGCACACCTCATATATAGTCCAACAGCAAAACCTGATAATGTTATCTTCAAACTATATCCCAAATCTGACCACTACTTACTATTTCCACTGCTGTCACCTTCATCCAAACCACCATCATCTCTTCTCTGGGCAATTGAAGAAGTCTCCTCACAGGTCTCCTTTCTTCTATCCTTGACTCTTCCACACATTAGTAAAAGTAATCTCACAGCTTGCTAGCCAAGCTTCCCTAATGGAACTGTCCCTTGTTTAACAACCTTAATTTGTTCCTAAAAATCTTTCCATGAAGTGAAACTCCATTATATCAGAAAGTACTTTCAATGATTTTCATGGAAAAAAATTGAATGCGTTTCACCCCAACCCAAGATATCCAAATGATTTTTACAGATGGGAAAATATTTTAGTTGAACAATAAAATATTGCTCACTTGTCATGGCATTGTATACATAATTAACACCAAATTAAAAATAAGTGAAATAGTTTGCACATAAAATGTAATAACATGAGGTTTGTTTCACTCCCCAAAGAAGGAAGAGAAGAACTGACAGCAGGTGCTGGTTGGTGGAGGAGTGTTGAAGGCAGTTGTCCTTTGTAAGGTACATTCTTCCCTCTGAACAATTTATTTTATTAATGTTCTCAACTATTTGGAGGATTATGGTTATCCTGCACTCAAAGTGCACTTAAAATTTAAAGTTATAGCATAGAAAGATATCTTTCGTCAAAAAAAAATATAGCTAAAGATGAGTGCATGAGAGCATTTGGAAAAATGAGAAATTTATTTAGCGCATAGAGAATGAAAAGTCACAAAAAAATGTTACCTCTTCGTCCTTCTGACTAGGCATACTTAGACAAAACAAAATGCTTTTAGTTTATTCAAATATGGCACATATGATGTGTTCCCTCTGATATTTGGTAACCAATAACTGTTGACTCATAAAATAACATGCTTTTCCCAAAATATACAATGTGTAAATATAATTTCTGTGGTGTGTGTGTGTGTGTGTGTGTGTGTGCACTTACTGGTTTTTTTTGTTAAGGTTCCTAATCTTTGTGTGGCACTGTAGAACATTGCTGATTTGTGCATAAACCAGGAACCAAAATGTAAAAAAGTGTGTCCACCTAACATATTTCATGAATAATTAACCCAACATGAATTTTGTTTAGTACTAGTTTTTTACCAGGTACCCAGATAAAACAGGTAAGTCAAAGAAGAAAAGGGTTACCTAATCCTCAAGGAGTCCATAGACTAGTTGGGGAGAGGACAGGGAAGACGTATAAATTCTGCTATAATATTATGAGCTCTATAATGCATAGGATTCTTGGGAGCAGAGAGGAGGGAGCCGCTAATTCTGCCTGGGGGGAGGGAGGGAGGAAGAAACATCTAAGGTGAACCTTCAAAGATCAGATGACTGGAGGTAGATGTGGAGGTGGGGTTTTGGCAGTCACATGGAAAGATGGAATTTGCAATGGCAGAGAGTCATGAAAAAGAACCGTTTTTCAATAAGTAGCACCTCTCCATTTATAAGCTTTCATAAACGTTGTGCTTTGTTTCACATCAAGACAACAAAATCTCCTGAAATGTTTAATAAGGGAAAAAAATGATAATCATCTGTATGCATAAGGATGTTGTGAAAATATTTACTGCTCAAGTTGCTTATTGACTCCAAACTTAAAGGCATAAAACAACAGCCATTTTATTATGCTTATGAATTATGTGGGCCAAGAGTTTGAACAAAGAATAGCAGGAAGGGTTTGATGATATCTGCTTACTCCCCTAGGAAGATCAGAATAGCTGGGGGTGACTCAAATGGCTAGAAGTGACTGAAATAGCTGGGGGTTGATGTCATCTGGAGGCTTCTTCATGTATGTGTGTTGCACCAAGGGCTGAAATAATTTGAAAGCTGGGTTCAACCAGAGCATCTATACATGAGTTTTCTAGGTTGCCTGGTCTTCTCCCAAAATACATACTGGGTTTCTAGAGGGTGTGTCCTAAGAAGAAACAACCCTCAAAAAAGTATTTCAAAGAACTAGTTGGAAATTGCATGGTCTTTATTGAACTAGTCTCAAAGGTCACAGAATGTCATTTTCTTTATATTCTATTGGTCGACATAGTCCCAACTGAAGGAAAAATGTTATAAGTGCATATCTCCATGTCAGGAATGTCAAAAGAATGTGTAACCATTTATCTAAATCTCCACATTAAACACGTTACAAAATGTTTAATGATTATACTATAGAATTTTCTCTGTAGGTTATAATGGGAGAAAGGTCTTTGTGGTGTACTTGTCAGGTACAATCTGTCTTCTGAGCACTTGGTGTATTTTTACTTTGTGGTTACTTGAAACTGATAACTAACTGTATTTCTCTCTTAAGTTTGGGCAACTTTGATATTTTTATGTGCTTTTTTTAAAAAAAAGGGCACAGAGTGAACATCTAAAATATGTTTGTAGTTGACTATAGTTTGGGTTCTATGTGCATATGGAGTAAGGGCAGGGAATGAAGATGTAAAGATAGGGACAAAATCAGAAAGGCCATATATGTCCTGCTAAGGACTGAAGCACTTTATATTATCTGATTTAATCTTTATGTCCATCCTGTGGTGTAGGCATTAACATTTAAATTTTATAAAGAAAATAATCAGGATAAATTACTTTTTGATTTTAAAGTTCAAAAGCAGATAAGAGTGAATCAATTTAGAGAAAAATCAAGGAAAATACAACTAGAAATAAAATGCCATGAAGTTAATATTCTATTTGGAGAAAGACTAATTCAATATTTCCATAGTGTTGAAAGAAATTTTCCAGAAAAATTTTTGTTTTAATTTTAATAGATTATATGGTACAGTAACAAATTTAATTTCAATGTTGTTAGGAATACATCGTTTTGATTTTGTATTTTTCCAATCCTTGTTCCCATCTTAACATATTTTTTTCTCCAAAATAGAATTATTTAAGATTTTAAAAAGATATCTTCATCTTCAAGGATATTTTTGAAGAATCAT
This sequence comes from Rhinolophus sinicus, assembly GCF_036562045.2. Lineage (NCBI taxonomy): Eukaryota > Metazoa > Chordata > Mammalia > Chiroptera > Rhinolophidae > Rhinolophus > Rhinolophus sinicus. Next base: position 154,825,410 of record NC_133752.1, on the reverse strand, counting down.
TTCAAAATTATCATTCATTGTACCAAACCATATTTAGTTTAAGGAACACATATTTCCTTATTAATATTCTATAATAAGTTTCTCAGGCTCATTGTTCAATAAGTTATAGGCAATATTATTTAGTGATTTGTTAATAAGAATGAGTCCAAATACTGCCTTAATTTCTTTTCCTAGCAATGGGCTCATTTACTTAAAACCAGACAAGATTTCATTTTTTTTTTTGCACACATTCACCACAAAACTGCATATTTTAGGCTTACCACAAAACAGACTGCAGTAATATTTTCAAAGCAGAGATGTACAATCATGAATACACAGGCCTCAGAATGTCTCTTACAGAAGATGCCTGTTAGTGCGGCCAACTAAGCTAACCAGATTCTTGGCTTTCTATCACAAACACATAAAAAATGAATAGAAGAAAAGAAAAATGATTTAAATTAAAAATATTTTAATTACATAGGTTAACTCAAAGGAAAGTTATCAAGTAAAAAAACCTAAGCCAAAGAGTAAGTACGTTTACATTTTAGCTGCTTCCAGATGAGTCAGGACCTACCGTAGGTCTTGGGACCCTAGAGTTGTAATATTCCCAAAGGCATAGGAAATTATTCATCTAACTCGAGGCAGAAGCTGAAACAGTCCTTTACATGAAATCTAGAGCCTTATAGAGCTGTCCTGGCCCTCATAGGAGAGTAGGAAAAATGAAACACAGACATCTGGTAAGCAGCAACACAGCTCATCTTGGTCAAGCAGTTTTTCAAAAAGAGAAAAAATAAGGCTCCTAGTTGTAATAAAAATTCCAGTTAAAATGTGAGCCCAGGGTTGTCTTATTCCAAAATCTTACTCTTTGGTTTGGTTTGTGCTGGCTTTCTTTTCTCTGAATTGTCTAGATACATATGTAGAGTAATAAAGAGTTTTTCTCTTGAACACAGAACCAAAGTTTAGGATTCTCTATGTACAAACGATTCCTACAACATTTTTATGCGTATCACCCTACCATCCTTTTTAAACTCTTTTTTTTGGAAGGATATGCTGTTTCTCCTATTTTTTTTTTCCCCTGAAATTATTTTGTCACATAAATCTCAAAGTTCTGCAAACTAGTGGATATCATACTAAGGAAGGAAACTTCTGCCACCAGCCTCCAAGCTTAAGTGGGAAAATGAATCCCATTCTACCCTAGTGTAAGCTCCAGAGCAGAATTTCACTGATTTGCTGTCCCCCCCCCTCACCCCCCCCAGGGCATTTGAGCTAAAAGGTATCATTGCAACTACAAACCCTCCCAGCCAGAAGAAAACTACATTTTGAGAAAGAATGCAGGTAGATATGAATATTGGATTTGCATATTGAAGTTATCTTAAGAACAATATTGATGTTGTATTTGTGTTTTTAAAAATGGGCAGTTGGAGACCAACTTGCTGCTCATGGAATTCTGGAATACTTTTTGTCTGACCAACCCTGTACCACATAAGCAGAGTCATGTGTGAAACCGTACATTCAAGCATCAAACATATATTAAAAATAAGGAGATTATTCATTATTTTTTGTGCACACATTTTTATGAGCTTCAAAGATGAGAATGTGATAAATGTCATAATACAGTCATCAAATTTGTGGTTGTAGGGGTTAAATTCAGTGGAGGTAGACACTGGAATTGATTCTAGGCAAGAATTTGTAAGTAGATGTAAGTACTGTAGAGATCCTCTTATTTTTTTTCTCTGCTAACTGGTACCCTTTCCACCACAGTTTATCATGAAGTTAATAACCAAAATATTTATCCCAAAATATAAGGTAAATGTTCAATAATTCCATCTGACAGACTGATTGAGACGTGATAGCACAGTATACAGGAATTAACACTAGAGGAATTTACAAGCTAGGGAAGCTTAAAGTAGGGCCCCTGATAAGAAAGAAGTATGAAATAGAATGGTGTTTTTTAAATTGTAGTCATCAGAGTCACATTTTTATGATTTTCCATATCTACATAACTCTTGAACTATTATTGTTATTACTATTTTTACTATAAATATTATTATTACTATTAATAGTTTCCTCTAAATCTGCTCACTGTTTTTTGAAATTTACTAAATCAATACATTTTTTTTTCCCTCAAATTTTTTTTATCTAAAAAAAATGAAAAAAGAAAAATAAATATTGGAAACTTAATGGTTCAAGTGGGGAAAAAGGTTCTGGAGCTAAGGTTCTGAGCTTCTCCAGTAAAGTTGTCATCCTTGAAGTGCCCTCACAGAGGGGGAGAGCAGAGCCGAGGACAGTCCCCCACCACCAATGCCCAGCCTCTGCCTGGAGAAGAGGGCACAGTCACAGTGGTCTGAGTGCCAGAGGGGCTGGATGGGGACAGAGGCCAAAAGGGTCACAGGAAATGGTCAGCCATGGGCTTCTTGGAAAGGATGCCCCATATCTCTTAAGGAGCAGCCTCGAAGATGATGAAATCTTTCTGGAGATGCTCATCTAGCTCCAAGATGGCTGCCACATTCCCACAGCAGTAGCAGTAGTTGGGTGACAACAGCATAATGAGCAGTTTCATTGAAGTGCCACTTATAACCTTCCATCACCAGTTGATGGGGTGGAAGATTGTGTCAATGTGGTTGCTCACATGGAACTGACCCACAATGTGACTGCAAAATACGTAGCCAGCTCCACAGGGGCTCACACCCCAGCCTCCTGTGTCTTCAGGGTCGGACCAGAGTAGGTCACACATGTGCCCATTGTGAGGCACCTCTTGCTTTTGGTCAATCATCTGGAACTGATCCAGGGTCTGGATGGAGCTGGGGAGGTCTGGGTCGTGCAAAAGGTCTTGCCATTGATGATGGCCGACAGGCTGAGGTCGTCAAAGATCTCAGGGCAGTAGCACCACATGGTCACCAAACATATTTGTGCAAGCACTCATGATAGGTAGACTTGGGTGATCTGGCAGCTATCCTGATTGCCCAGGATCAGGGTGAGAGCGAACCTTAAGTGCTAGCAGCAGAAGGAATATTTCAATGCCATAGAAACCATAAAGTCTCCCACAAAGAGGTAGTTAATCTGAGGGATGTCACCATCCACTCTGAACAGCTCTTTGAGGTCATAGAATTGTCCATGGATGTTGTCACATACTGTGTGACTGGCGAGTCCACTCTGCACATTGCTCTCCTCTACCAAGATCTCTCCCGCCTAGAGCACAGAACCTTGACTTCCCTCTCCCTGATGGGTTTGCACCACAGCAGCTGCTAAATCTGCTGGTCTAGGTTGGTGATCTTCACCATGGTCCATCCCTCACCACTGTGTGGGTCAGAACCGGGGCACTGGCTCCTGTGCACTGCACAGTGGTCCCCACTGCTGTGACAGATTCCAGCTCTCAGGCTCCCTGTCTTCCTCCTTCCCTCCTCTTTGGTCCCTTGCCATGCTACTCACGCTTCCATCCTGTGTCTTTTTGTAGCTTTTCTCCCTTCCTACCTCAAGTCTTTCCCACCCCACTTCTATTGATTTCTGTTCATTTCTTCTTCAGAATTTGTTTAGCTGTTTCTTAGTTTTTCCCTTTTAAAAATTCTGTTATTAGTCCATATCCAATGTCTTACATTCCAGCTCTTGTTCATCAAGTTGTTTCCCTAAATGAAAACAATTAACTCTCTAATAACTGTTTACAAATGTCTACCTATATCAGAATACTATATTTTTTATAAAGGCAATAGTAATCTATATAATAAAAATATGACATTTATTGAGAACTTACTATATGCTAAGTACTTTTCTATTTGCTCTAGATGAATGAATTCATTTAATCCTCCCCCAAAAATATCTTGATCTAGATATTATTTTATTCAGTTTATAAATAAGGAAATTGAAGCCCAGACACATTAAATATATTGTCTGAAACTATTTAGCTGATAAATATTGGCGCCAAGATTCAAACTCTGACATTTTTACTCCAGAATTTATACTCTTATTATACTATAATGCTTCCCAAACATGTGAAAACCTCCCCTATTAAATCTCAGGAACACATGGTATGCATTCCCTCAAAGCAAATACTGTGGAGAATTATATTCCATGAAAAATGGCTTCATGTAAGTAACAAGAAAACAAAACGTGCATAGATGATCCTAGGTAGGTAATAAAGCAATACATTATAGTAATAAATATGAATATAATGGATGAAACTTCATTTTATGTTATTGTCGTTTGAATTTAAATGGAGGTTTTGAGTTCTTTTGGAAATAAACAATGGCATGGAAAATTTCCTTTCATTTAAATTAATGAGTTTGGCCATGTTTTTCAATGAATGTTAAAAATAGAGAGTATGACACATTGTATATACATTCTTCTTTTTCCTAATTACTAGTTTGCAAAGGAAGAGTGTTTAATAATAGGTAATTTAAAATGCCAGAGAATTGAAATTGATTCTGGAATGTAATTTTGTACAATTATGATTAAGTTTTACAACAGGGCGTATGAGTGTGTATATGTGTGTCTATCATGTATAATCCCCTGGACCAGATGGGAGCACCTACCATTTGTCTAGTATGGTCTACAGTCAATGTCAATAAATGTTGACAAAATTTATGGTAGTCAAATATAGACGAAACAATTCAGTAAATTCCAATAGTAGCACATGTTTTATGCACTTTAACTTGCAAATTGGACAGACAGCTTCCTGAGTGTTTTTAAAATGACAAAATCATCATGCAGACTCTAGAAATGGTGTTAAAAAGCTGAGTTAAGGGAGGGAAAAGGTGAGAACAATTATCTATCTTTAGAGAATAACAAATAGTCATGATGTAAATTAGGTTCTTTAGATAGGGAATAAATTATCACTCAACTTTACATAATAGCTTAAACACAAACTACCCTCATTAATATCAGAAGTAAGAGAAAATGAACAAATCCCTTTGCTTGGTTTTCTTGGCCAGATCTGAGTACACACAGTGGTAGAGAAAAAAAATTGATGGTAGTTAGATCCTAAATTTGTTTTTCCACCTTCTTTTCTCATACGGTCTTCACAGGAGAGTATCAATATGCACTGATTTTTCTTCACTAGTGTGTTATCTTCCTAACTGCTCTGCCTCGACTGGACTTAATTCTTTGATATGTTATCATATTCCAACAAAAGAACAGCCTAACCAAAGTCTAATTATTCTGCAATATGTGGGAAACTATGTTTGCTTTAAAAAAAAATTCTTCCTAGTCTACCAGAAAATATTTCTTACAAAAGTGAAAGTTGTTTCTATCAGGGTATGTTTGTGTTTTTATCTTATTTTTGTAGACAATGCGATTTTAGGCAGCTTTCTAGAATTTTGAATTTCCTGAATTATGTATGATTCAGGCAAATAAACAAGGTTTTTCTGGTTCGAATGTGCAAATGCAATTAATTTCAGAGAACTCTGACATTTTCAATGTGCACATCAAGGATTAGGAGATATATAAGGTAGGAAGCAAATGCCAAAGAGAGAACAATTGTGGTTTGCTAAACACTGAATAAAAGATAGGTTTTTATGCTATTCATACATCTGTAACTGCTAGGATTTGAAGCTCATATAAAACCATGAAATGTCCTGAGCTGAATTAATAAGTGTCATATGTGGATATCAGGAAGTCATTTTTAAAGCATCATCTTGAAAGAAGTTTAGTTTTTAATTATCAGTGACAAGGAAGAATAGTGACAAAAAAAATTACCTCATTCCTTACTAGGTAAACTTTCATTTTAATAAATTTGAAATATAGCATTGAACATCTAAAGCCAGACTATATAGCAGGCATCTATATAGGGTGATTAGATTCAAAGGCTGAGACATCTATATTTTCAGCACTGGAATGTTACAGTACCCAAATTTAAGCTGATTTTATAATACTGAATATGTATTACATGCCTGGCAGTGAACACTCTTGTAATTTAATAAAGTGTCTTTCCATTATAGAAACCTATTACTATGGAGTTAAATTTCCCATGGAATTCTGCACAAACACCCTTTTTAAATGTTACTTCTTGCGTTTTTTGAGAGGATTAAATGTATTATAAAATGTAATCTGATTCTGCCAGAGTATATGAGCCTGCTCTCATTTGTTTCAAACTTTGATAAAATTGTTTCTCCTTTTAAGCTTTTTTTTTACTGTAATATAATGCTCATAATAAAAAAAAAAAAACAGCTGAATTTCTATGTAGCAAAAAATTCCATTATTACTTAACTCTAGTTTCCTGCTTACTGTTCTACTGATAATCCATGTTTTAATTTTTTATAGTTCATTCTTTTTAATGACTGTGTAATCTGCCATCATATCAATATATTATATATTATTTATCTAACTATTTGTATTTAGGTTTTCCTAAATTTTTTGCAGCTTCACGAGATATAGTTGACATATAATATTGTGTAAGATAAAGGTTTCAAATGTTATATATATTATATATATAGATTTTTCATATATGTTTATATATATTATAAAATGGTTACCACCACAGTGTTAACAACTCCATCATGTCTCGTGTTTTCGTTTCTTTTTTCTTTTTTTTTTTTTTTTTTTTGGTGGTGAGAACACTTAAGATATACTCTCTTAAGTGTATAGTACCATATTGTTAATTATAGTCACCATAATATATATTAGGTCCTCAGAACTTATTCATCTTATAACTGGATATTTGTACCCTTTGACCAACATCTCCCATTCCCTCTATCCCCCAGCTCCTGGTAACCACCATTCTATTCTGTTTCTGTGAGTTTACCTTTTTAGATTTCACATGTAAGTGATATCATAAAGTATTTGTCTTTCTCTGTCTGACTCATTTCATTTGGCATAATGCCCTCGAGGTCCATCCATGTTGTTGCATATGGCAGGGTTTTCTTCTTTCTTGTGGCTGAATAATATTCCATTATCTGTTTAAATACAATGAACTACTACTATACATACCACATGGTACATATATATATTTCAAGTCTTTATCATATATATATTTCACATTTTTATCATTCATCCATGGAAGGTGAATGGTAGGGAAATGAGAGAATGGAGTAGGAATTACAACTAGACCCTCCATGTCTGAACATTTGAGAGAATACTAGAAATTTAGGGGGTTTAACTATTTTCATTTTACTTATCAGGAAATCTTCATTTAGATTTAGGATTTATGAGCTCTTTTTCTCATTATATATTTTATAGACTTCCGGTAGCTCCAGTTAAATTTCTTCAGGAATTTAGAATTTTCTTTAGGACTTCTTACATAATTAGTGGGCTGCTTATTAAATGTAATACTAATTTAAGAGACTTGTAGTAGCTCCAGAATTTTATAAGAAATGGGCATAAAGATGTAGGTGTGAGTGCAAATGACATAATTAAATATACGGGAATTCTAGGGGTACTGCCATCTTGGTTGGAGGATTTACAGGATTTTTAAATATGTGTTTGCAACTGTAACTATTATCTAATTCTACCACCAAATAATTCATTGACATTGACTCTTTTGTGTTACTGTTAAAGGGGAGAATGTTAGTAAAAAGATTGGATTGGAGGAATGTAGCAGGCATAGAATTTTAGGTAAGATGGATTTGGGCCTGAAAAACTAAGAATGCCTGGCACATACTACTTCATTCTCAACAGTGCATTTTATAAATATGAATAACTATCTCCCATAAGGAGACAAACCAGTTAAATCCCTCACTTCCTTCCTTCCTTCCACCCCCTTGTATCTCTATTCCCCATTGTCTTTTCTCTCCCCACCATAGACAAAAACTTTTAAATGTTTAATATACATCCTTTTGTTTGGGGGCTTTTTAATAAAATGTATATTATTTTTGTATGTGCATGTATTTTAATTTAAATAAATAATAGTGCATATGTATTCACTTACATTTATATATGTGTTTAAATTTATACATATATCATGTTTCTGTCTTTTTATGCAAAACAATGTTTTCTGAAATTGTATCAAACTATAATATATATACAGGAAAGCAGGCAAAATGTACAACTTGACAAATGTTTACAAAATAAACAAACATGCATTACCAGCATCCAGATCAAGAAATATAACATTATCAGCACCCTAACTGCACCATAATGCCCCCTCCCAGTCACTTTCTCCCATAAAAGGAATCATCATCATGAGTTCTAACACCACAATTCGTTTTGCCTATTTTGAACTTTATGTGGTTCACTACATTGGGAAGTTTACTGGAGCTCTTCCTGGTATCTCTTTAGTCATAGCACAATCACACTATCTACTTTGCTGCTGCTGGGATGGATTCGTTCTGTTATAGAAAAGTAAGGACATGCTTTCCCTGTGACACGTGTTTGCCTAGAATGAACTCTATAGATATCATTAATATATATATCATTCACCAAGAAACATCATAAAATAAATGCATCAGTCTTCCTTTTTATTAAAAAAACATCCTTTTGAAGATTAACATTTATTCAGAGATGAAAATGCCTATAAGAATATTTTCCTAGAAATATGACTCACCTAGTGCTTTGGCTTTTCATGAAAAAAAAGGAAGAAAATGAATCTTTCTACTTAAATGCATCTAAATGAGAAATTGTTGTGTCAGCTGTTTGTGTTTCAAAGTGAAAGGGGTTAATTAAATAGCTTCAATTTAATCACTGTAAATTAGGTAATTTCCATGTCTTTGTCCAAATAATTTCCAAATATTCATTATTCCCAAATCATAATGACTGGGGAATTGACCTCCTCATTTTCCTTCCTTCCATTCCAGATAACATTAATTCATTTATCTTTTCAGATATAATTGCCTACGATAATACAAGACACACTAAACTAGACACTAACTCTCCCCGGAAGGAGTTTATAATCTCAATGGAAGATATGAATAAATAGGCGACATGGACCAGTACAGTCATTCAGCCCCAGGTACCGGCAATCTACCTTGTTAGGGACTGATGCCTTGAGGAAGAGACATCCAAGTTGACTTCTGCGTAAGATTTTAAAATGTTATATCGTAGCACATAATGAAGTCAGTGGAGTCTCTCTAAGTCAGGACATGGTTGTCTTTTCCAAGTAAATGAATATTGCAGGTCTTTAAGTATTTCTGATGTATGTTTAAGGGGGAATGGAAGAGGGAAAGGAGTAGAAGGACGGAGGTAATCTATACAGAAGCAACGAGGTCCTTTTAAAGAGAACTGTATAAAACAGAGGAGTATATTATCATTAGTTATCATTATCATCATCATCGCGTCATCATCGTCATCATCGTCGTCATCATCATCATCATCATCATCATCATCAAAACTACCATTTGGTGAGCCTCAACTCTGCCTGGGTGGCCTACATGCATTGAAGCCTAGTGTTCATAATGACCTGTTTAAGGTCTTGCTGTTAGTAACTTGCAGAGCAAGGACTGGATTCAAAGTCTGTTTCTTAAAGACATGCGCTTTCTATCTCACTAGGGTTTCTCAACGATCAGCTGTATCGTACATTCTAATCCAGTCAACTGGGAAGAAGAGAACCCTTTAACTGGAGAACTTGAGGACACAGGAACATAAGAGATATGTATGAGGCTCAGTTGAGTCTTTTTCTGTTGGGAAACTAAAAGAGATGCTAATAATATTAGATAACTTTAAAAAGACTGGTAAAGCTATAATGTAGAAACTTCAAGGGGCGGGGCCTAGACAGAACACCCAGAAGTTAAACAGAGTGGTGGGATTGGTGTCTGGTGAATTTGCCTGGGAAGATTGTTTAGTGCCTTCATTAAATTAGCTAAGAAGTGTAAAACCTAGTTGTTATATCCTCACTCTCTATAGTTTGAAAGGGGGCAGGATACATCACCCCAAAATATGCTATTTTGGCATAAGGATTATTCGAGCTCAAGGCAATTGAGAATCAACAGACGCAGGAATAGTTCTCTGCTCTCTCCTTATCTGCATAAAATCAGGGCAAACAGTTTCCTTTGAGGAAGGGGCCCAGGAAAAGGAGAACCACTCTTATCACTGGCGACTGGGGTCACACTGAGATGAATCTGCATTAACAAACATTACTAAAATAATCGTTAGCATCCATTATATTTATTCCCCCATGTATTTCCTAGTAATTTCCCCACAATCTATTGCCACTAGAAGCCCAGACTCCCTTTTTCTAGTCACTTCCCCACAATTTGTTGCCCTTTGTTAAGATGGTATATAAGCCCCAAAGTCTCGCCACTTCTCTGTGAAGCTCCTATGAACATAAAAATATTCATATCAATACAAAATTGTACCTCTTCTCCTGTTAATCTTTTGTCAGTTTAATTTGCAAGCTGCAGCTACTTAACATAAGAGGGTAGAAGAAAATTTATTTTCCTCCCCATCATTCTGTACTCTAGGCTTTTTTCACTCCTGATGTAACATAATGTGGTGGGGAAAATATCTGGCTAGGAGTTGAGATACTTATTAACCTTGGCCTGGGTGTTGTTCACTTCTGTGACTAAGTTAAAGGACTCTACTATAAGTCTCTGTGCCTTAATTTCCGTATCAATATAATAAAAAGGTTAGATTAAAAGACTAGGACTCACTTTATGACTGAAGAGCTTTGTCAAGAAGATTGAGAAGCCACGTGTAACATGATCGATTACTAATGTCTACAAGAGGTACTGGAGCAGAGTAATTCCAGTATATGTGCAGAAATATGTCATTTCTAGAATAACAGAGGGATAAAACTTCTTCCACTTCTAACACTCAGTGAATTAGTTTGTACTCTTTCATGGATTGTTGATATAGGGTGGGAAAATTCACCACCCATGTTCCAAATCCCAATAGAGGAAAACGTGGGCAGATTTCCGAAGCAATAGTACAATGTTTAGGGGAGAAGTGAAATCCCTTTTGAGTCTTGGGTGGTAAGAGCAGCAGCAATCCAAGATGTAGCAAGAATGCAGTATTGTATTTTATCCTATGTTGTCCAAAAATTGGGTGCTTCAGATGCCTATAATAATATATAATTACTATATACAGATAGACACCCCTCTGCCCTAGTTCTAACGTTCAGGTCAATTGGCTGTCCTGGAAAGATAACTGATATATCTAGGAGGAATCTATTTAATATTATCAAGGATTTGGTTTCAGCAAACTGATAACGAACATTAAGTTTTCTCACTGTGAAACAAATTGCATTTTTAAAAATATGACTATTGTTGTAACATGTTGCATTCAAAGTTTCAGAAACTTGTTCCCACATAATTTAGGTATACTCCCACCTCTTTCTCCCAGATGCAGATGTAATTTATGTAGAAGCAGACATTAAAATAAGTCACTCAGGGCAGACTCGCTTTCATTTACATAGTGTTCTTTTGAGGGAAAGTATTAAATCAGTTTTAACCTGTTTGGGCCTGCATCCAAATAATGTGCAGGCCTGTTTGAAGAGAATCAGTTTTGAAATTTGTAAAAGAGATCATATGAAATGCATTACTCAATTAAGTAAAGGAATTTATACTTTATTATAGAATACTGTACTATCTGCCGGATGAATATAACTAATTGAATTTGACTTGGTATGTGATTTTAACAAACAGTTGAAAAATGAAAATTCTACAATGAATTCTTCAGCAGCACCTGAAATGATAGATACCCACTGGGAAAGATTGCATCCAGCCCTGCTCAGGTTGCAAACAGACTTTCCATTGTCTGGCTGTAGTCTGCATAATGTTTGCATTAAAAAGCAGGTCAGTTTCAGTAAGTACTCACAAGCAACACAGAAAGCCCAAATGTAGTGTTTGTCTGCTATTGTCAAAGAACTAACAAGGGAACATGAATCAAAATGGTTGCAAAGTTTCCCTGGCCACAGAACAGAAATGACAACTTCGCTCTGAAGTGTATTGCCAAAATCTGTTTTAAAAAGGGGCAACTAAAACAACCCTGTACAAAATACCCATTGTTTGGAATACTGCAACTGAGTTGAAATGCTACAGTGACAAATCAGGCTAAAGACACACTCTTTAGTCTTGAATATGAGGCAATGAAACCTAGCTGTCTCTATACAGGTCAGCCGCATCTGTCAAATGGGAATAGTATTATGTCATTTTGTCAGGAGAGCTGTTAGGGGGACCAACGAATTTAAAATGTGCTTTATACCAAATATTGTGTAAAATCTCAATGTGGATGCTAGGCTAGGATAATAAAATAATTAGTCAAAAGAAGCATTTCTATTTGAAACGTGAGTACTCAGTGTCAACTACTGAAACATTATGATATTTGGCTTTTTCACTTTTCAACCAAATATTCTGTGTGCACACAGCTTTGGTACTTTGTATCAGCCAAACAAATGCATTCCTGACTGAGTGCCAACAAGGGTGCTAAACTTTCTATCTTTTATGAAAACGAAGTCTTTGGAAGACAAGTCATTATTTCTCCAGGAAACTTTGGCAAAATTAATATATTTTCATGATACTGTGTCTTTTTTTCCCCAAAAATAAATAACAACATATTCTGTTCTTAAAGAAAGGAGCATATCAAAGCATTCCTTCATTTGTTTAAACAGTTGAACAGTAATCCTTAATAGGAAGAAGGAGATGAATAAACTCAGCTGGCCCTGGGATCCACAGACATAAGAGAATAGTGTGGAGAAGCTGATCTATAAAATTTGGTGATAAAGACTTCTGAGTAGCACATGCTTCCACTTTGGGTTGATGGTGTTTATGAAACACTCAGCATCATCACTCTTCAGAAGAGAGCTGAACAGGAAAGCAAACAGATTTGTCCGAGCAACAGGAGTTGATACCATTAGGGTCCATCGGAGGAAAGAGGTTTCTCAAGTTTCATTTGTGCAAGAATTAAGAATCCATGGGAAATGAGCATTATGGAATTAACTAGCTCATTCAAAAACTGAGGTTATTTTCCTGTAACTATTTTCTTTTCCTGGTGGGAAAATCATGGTTATCTTGGGGGTCCACATAAGACAGCTAAATTCAAAGCAACCTGTTGACATGTGGGAATGAGAGGAACAAATGCCAAATTGAAATAAGCAGAAGAAACATATGAAATAAATCACTTCAGAGCTGAACACATGTAGGTAGAGCTGGCCAAATTGGATTTTGGAAAAACCAAGAAAAACAATGAGATAAATGCTTGGGGTTGCCGTTGGGGAAAACAGTAAATTCTCCTGAGCTCAGAAGAAGCTTCAACATACAGACCTGAGCTTTAGGATCTGTAGGTAGCTACAGCAAAAGTCCATCTAGAAACGCCATCAAACCTTATCCTTTAATTGTGTACTCATCAAAGACATTTTACAGGATATCCCTGTTAAGCTGACCTGCCTGTTTACAATATGTGTTCACTTAAGACTGGATTTATAAACATATATTATTTGCCAAGTTTGAAAATCTCGAACATCTTTTATAAATACATTATCCAGGCATTATGAAAAAAACTGGAGTTATAGTCCTGGTGAGGTGATTTCTGGCAGGTCTCTGTGGGATTTCCTGTTCTAATGTCGTCTGAGTAGGTGATGACCACACGTCAGTCAGGAAGAATGGTGACTTGCACCTGTGCTCATTGGAAAAAAGCATCCTATCAAATCGGGGTACGGGGCCTTCCTTTCAGTAGCCTGCCTGAGGTGGCTCTGGCCTGAGAAGGAGCTTGTCTTACTTTTGAAGTTTCCTTTTAAAATTGTTTTGAGCCAATCTGTCAACAGGTGTATGCTTTTTCTGCCAGATAGCAGCAATTAAGATATCAACTGCTATTTCCCTGATTGCAGAGGGGAAGCGGGAGGCTGAGACGTACACTATGCAGTTTAGGTTAGAGGCAGCATCTGGGTTTCTGTAAGGAATGGTTTTATCCAGTTTGGCAGTTGACTTGATTGAGAAAATGGCATCAGGTGACATTTTTCAGGTCACAGAAAGGTAATGTGAAACAGAACCTTAGAAAGCACTGTCTTTATGACCCATTGTCCCCACAGTGACTGGATACAGCAACTCCTCTCTGATTAAGAAGAGGTTTTGAATTTAAATAATGGAGATGTTTTAAATGAGTTTCTCAGAGACAGATCTTTGGTGTACATATTTAATTTTAGAAAAATATACATTTTTTTGAGTTGACACAATTCTGCTTTTCTTCTCTTAATTTGATGTGTCTCACCCAGTGCCACTCAGGAAACACAATCAGCTGTTACACCTCCCTGACGTATACTGCTTGGTTCCTTAAAAGCAAGAACTGAGACAATAATATTATTATTAATAATAATTATAGCTATTATGTATGAAGTGCTAACTACTTTGTTTCCCTGAAAATGAGACCTAGCCAGACAATCAGCTCTAATGCGTCTTTTGGGGCAAAAATTAACATAAGACCCAGTCTTCTTTTACTAGAAGACCCGGTCTTATATAATATGACCGGGTCTTATATTAATATAATAAGAGTGGGTGTTATATTAATTTTTGCTCCAAAAGATGCATAGAGCCTATGGTCCAGCTGGGTTTTATTTTCAGGGAAACACGGTATGGACCTGGCACTGTTTCAAGCACTTTATTATCTCATTTAGTCTTCACAAAACCCACTGTGAGATTAGGTATTATTATTATTTTCATTGTACAGGTAAGGAAACTGAGGTGTAGAATGTATATTTGATATAAGAGTGTTCCTATTCATCTTCCTAACTTCAGCTAACATATTTCCTAGCACAGAGTATATGTGGTAGGATTATGTTATAACCTGCCTCTGGTATCCTGCTTTCAGCCCTGCCTTGGGTCATAACCTATTGATTTCAAAACTTGTTATGAATTAATTGCTTTAATGTCAATACTGTGTTTAACCCCTGGCAAAAGTAACTCCTATTACTCAAATCTAATAAAGATGTACGATATTAGCATATTTCTTAACATTCACTCTTAAAATTAATCAAGTATATCACACTTTAAAAAACACTGATTGATTGATTGATTGATTACTTCAGTTATTCTTTCATAAGCTCAACAACTATTTATTGAGTGGTGAAAACCCAGATGTGGGAGTCTAGACCTTACTCTAAATCTGGTTTCTGCCATTTATCTACCTGATCCGAGGCAGGATCCTTTAGCCAAAAGAAGTGGGTTTGGAATCAGGAAGACCTCAGTTCTTAATTAATTGCATGGATAAATTCTCTGGGCCTCAGTTTCTTCATCAGTAAAAATCGCAGGATTATTGTGAGGAGAATTAACATAAGCAGAGTACCTTGCTTTGGGCTGAGTACAGGGAATGGACAAGTGAAATTGCACCGATTATTAGCGTAACTTGTCAGGGAGAAAATATCTGCTGTGTCTGGGTAGATGCAAGTTGATTCCCAGGGAAAAGCCGGCATAGTGTGACGAGGATTCCGAGGTTCACATCACCTCACTGCCCACCCTGCATTCTGTCCTGGGGAGCCACCCCGTCTCCAAGGTCCAGAGCCAGAAGTGAATAAACACTGGGGAAGGTATGAGTTAGAAGGAAACCACTCAGTTCTCCTCTCTTATTTTCTCATCCCCTTTCAACTTCAAAATGGATAGCCTGTATTTCTTCCCACAAAGCAGTTGTGTGGGGCATTTATGGACGGTGTAATCCAACTCTAAGTGTAAAGTAGGCCCTTCAATCCTCAAAGATCATTCATATGGATTTGACTGATTATGAAGATGATCGTTGACAAGCACAGATGTAGAATTATTGGTGCTTCTTACTTAAAGAGAGCCAGGTGTCTGAAGAGCTAACCACAAATAGTCATGTGTATAAAGGTAGGAGGAGAAGTTTTAAGGGGAAAAAAAAGAAATGTGATACTGCTCTTTTTTTCCCTTTTTTAATGGTCTCTGCTTTGGGAGACATTTAACTGATCAAAAAGGAGGCTTAATTTCTCTCTCACTTTAGAAATACTGTATTGCTCTGTGTATGTACATTACACAATAATTTATCCTTATTATTCAAAGCTGTAAGTATTTGGGGAATGGAAGAGGGGACTAGACTAGAAGCATAAATGAAATGCTAAAAAGACATCAACCATACCTCCAGACTCAGCTGTAAGAGGGGGTTTGAGAGAGGAAAGAATCACCATTTAAGACTGTGGGAAAACAATGTCCTCGGGGGAGATCTAAGCTTTAGTTAGAGCCTGAAAGTGAAGGAAAAGTACAGCAAAAATAGTCAAGGATATGAGCAATTTGCTGATAACTGATTGTGATATCTGGGGGGCCCAGTGGAAAGGTTATGGGACTTAGGAAAGGGTAGAAGATAGGGCAGAGATGGGGGTATAAAGAGATATAAACTGTACGAAGAGATATGGAGTGACCGGAAAGTCCCAGGCTTTTTTATAGTGGCCAACATAAACAAGATAAAAGACGTAATGAGATTAGTCCCCATATTCTCAAGGTTAGATGGGGGTGACATGAATGGTGAGGGAAGGCATAGAAAAAGGAGGGAGATCTCCTAAAGGTGGGAGAGTCTACAAAAAGCCTGCAGGATCCAAGGTCTCCTTCAGATTACTGATGTCCTTTATGTGCTTGTTTACTACACTTATTTAAAAGTTCTGTTTCATTTGTTTCAATAATTCTGCTTCAAGGCTCACATGTTGTTTAACTGTTGCTGTTTAAATAAGAGTTACTCTCATCAGAGAAGGGACAAAGTTCAAGTCTGTCTTGGTGAATCTCAGGGAGGACCCAGGCAGTGAGTCCCCAGGCACAGGGCAACTCCACTTGCTCACTCCAACCAGAAATTTCCTTATCCTGGATTCAACCTTAAACACTTGAATAGTAGCATCAGGATTGGTATAGCACTCTACTTTGGCTGTAATCCATCAGCCCTGGGGGCTTGGATGAGAGGAATTAGAGGAATGGCTTAGAGCTTCCTCTGGCCAATTGGCCTATAATGCACCAGCTGGTTCCCCTGTCTGGAATGCTCTCCCTTCCTCCTCCCTTCTCTTCTCCGTTAACTATAGCTCAAGGGACACTTTACCAAGGAAACGCTCCCTTCCTCCCCAGTCTAGACCTCCTTGTTTTATGCTCTCCTACAACCTTGTTCTTTTCCTTCAGAGCATTTATCTCAATTTGTAATTAAATACTCATTATCATGATTATTTGATTTATGACTGTGTTCCCACAAGCCAGGAAATTTCATGAGAGCGGAAATGATGTCTCTTTATATTTATCATATTATCTCCAACATTTTGTGCAGTGCCTGTCTTGTATACAATTAATACATGAATGAATGAATGGAAGGATGAAGGAATGAATTATTTAAAAGAACAGCTGATGATGCTGAGAACAGTTTCCAATGAAGACAAGCAGTTAATAAATTTTTTTAAAAAGGATGGGGGTGGTCTTGAGAATAGCTTGTTAGAACTAGTACTGTCTATGTTGGGTAGCATTCCAAGACAAAGCACTCACAAATTTCTTTCAGTTGCTGTCTATACTTTTTACTTTTGTATCAAATTTCTAGTCTGATACTTGGGGGTGGGAAAGTACAAACCAATAAAAAGTTAAAAGCTGTTCTAGATAGGTGATAAATAGAAATTGTGTGTGTGTGTGTGTGTGTGTGTGTGTGTGTGTGTAATTTAAAACTTTCATGTGGAAAAATCACAGGGTTCTAGCTCATCAAAATATTTTGAAAACTGCTGAATTAACTTTATTGATATGATTGATTACAGATGGTGACATAGACAAATACAAGACATAGTAGTATTTCAAGGTTGAGTACTACTATGTTTCAATTAAATTGTGGATCAAAAGAGGACATCCTCCTCCTTTGAATTCTCTGAAGTATCAGGTTTCATATACACTAAACAGCTTTCTCCATAAGACAGTCTTGCTGAGAGAATGCTTTGCAAGGGTAAAGGTGAATGGTTTATGATTAGGTAGTAGTGAAAACATTGATTAGTCTATAGTGTTGAACGACTGTTTTTACTAAACTGATTCCTTGTCTCTGTCAGTGGTATAGTTTGCTTGCCAAACCCACTTTGGTTTTACCCCATCCCTATCTCCTTCCATTCTCCTAATCTGATATTCTGTAATGTCATCTTTATTAGCTTGTTGATAATGTTGTACTGCTAACTAAATGCACTTTTACCCAGTTCTGTCAGAGTCCAATCAACATAGTAGTAGGCTAATATTTAGGGATCGTAATAGTATGTTACCAGTGGATAACTTTAATGTATTAATTGTTTATTCCTCTGGTTGTGAGGCCCTGAAGAAACTAATGACAGTAGCCTTCATTAATTTTATATTTCTCTTGGTTGAGATCACTAGTACTATACTTGTGTTGAAATGTCACTTCTGACATTTTCTTTATAATTAAACTCAGTTTATCTCACATTTAAAAAAAAAAAAAATTAGGAAGTGAGTACTTTTGTTCATTCAGTTTCTCCATTATGAAACATTCATTTTTATATTAAAAGTATTTGAATTATTATAGTAGCAGTTTCATCAAAATCAATTGGCATATCAAATCAATATATATAATATATATTAATATAAACTCTTGATGTTGTAATTCTATCTTAACACCCTCTCAGAGAAGTTTTAAACGAAAATTTTATAGTTCAGTTTTTAGGATACTAAAATGCCTTCAGAACAGCCTGTGTCATGTGGAAAGAATTTCATCCATTTCTAGCATTTTCCATAGTCCGCAGTCAGTAGGAAGACACACACACACACACACACACACACACACACACACTTATGTATACATATATAAACATATATAAGCATATATATAATAAAGATTATAAAATTATAAAATTCTTTAAACATGGAGGACGTAATACAGGCTAAGAGAATAAAATACAAATTAAAAGGTACAACGCATAATTGAAAACATAATTAAAAACAAATATCTGGAGAAAATAATGATTCAAATATGATAGACAAAAGTTTAATATATTTAATATATGAATAGTCTATGTTAATTCATGAGAAAAATACCAAGATGCTAAGAAAAAAACAGTGGAGAAAGGATACAAAAAACTTGAGCAGACAGTTCAAGGAAGTGATACATACATGGAAGATAATATTCACCTTCAATAATAACCAAAGAAATGCAAATTATAGTATCAAGAAAACTTTTTCCCAGCAAGAGCAAAGATGTACAATTTTTTTAAAAAGTAAGAATTTCAGGTCAAAACTGCCCACTAATTAGAAAGTATTTCTCCAAACAGGGAGTAGTGTTAGATTATGTCTAGAAAGAGAAAACCAGAAAGACATATAAGGGTTCAAAAAGAAGATAAACCCAGGTATCTCTAAGAAAATGCAAAATTTTTAGAAGGTCATAACAAACCACTATAAACTTCATGCTACTGTATCCTTCAAAGAGATAAATAATTTTCCAGCTAAATTAAAAAGCACAAAATTAATATGAGAAAAAATTTTTGAAAATCTGGAAGGATAACCATTAAATATACTTACTCATGCATCAAAAGACTGTCTCTAATAGTCACTTATGTATAAAAACTTACATAACTGAATGAGGAAATGATGAACTATTCAATAAGTAGTGTTTGGTAATAGGTTATTTATATGGAAAAATAATATTCTTACCTCATTTCATACACAGAAGTTAATTCCAATAGGAATAAAGATCTAAATAAAGAAAACTTTAAATATTTTTTGAAAACATATATATCTTTATAAACTTGTGTGATAGGTTATTACTTTTTAATTGTGAGCAAAAAGCTCAAATAATGAAAAATAACTTTGAATACATTGAAAATAAAATTTTCTGTATTAAAATGATATTATAAATAGAACAAAATGATGATCTTGTAGATAAGCTAGACAAAATGCTTGTAACAGACCAATATATTGTACATAAAATGTAGAAAGTATTCTTTATTTATAGACTTATATTACTGGCAATATGGCAAACCAGAGACCCTGAAAGCCTCCTGTATAAACATGTAAAAGTGTTTGATAAAACATACTTAAAAGTATATACTTCCAAGTGAATAAACAAACCTGTGAGATAATAATAAAATATGCCAGTGTCTGGATCAAAACCACAGCAGAACTACAGGAAGATAAGGAGGCTCTAAAGCTTCTGGAAGTACTGGTCTCCTAGAGCAAAGCCGTCTGGAGATAAAGCCCTGGACTCAGCAGGAGCCATGTTGGAAACTATCCTTTCTAGAGATGCTACACCTTCAGTGCAGTGAGCTAAAACACAAAACTACAAGGAAAATTGTCCCTCATCCTTGACTCTAGGAAGAGATTTTAAAACATCTCCTGATCTATTTTAGGACCACTGGCTGGCTTTACAGGGGTATGGTGCCTGAATCAATGCAATTTACATAATTTAAAATACATGAATCCAAAAAGTGTAATTTAAAGTAGATTCAGGTCTGTAGTGCCCTTCAATACATAGTACAAGCAAATGCAATTTATCCTTGGAGGAAGTATTATTCAATTTATGCCTCAAAAATTTCTTACAAAAAAAATAACTTCAGAACAGACCTTCCACTATTGAAATTATTAGTTATACCATACAAAATAATTATGCTTAATACATTTAATGAAATAAAGGATGAAAATCAAAATATGAGCAATAAGAGATTATAAAAATAAGTAGGAAAATTTGTAAAGAAACCTAATAAAAATCCTAGAAATAAAACATATAATTAACTAAAGTCAAAAACACAGTTGAAGGGTTAAGCATAACTAAAGAGAAAATTAGTTAGCTGTATCATTAATCACAAGAAATTACTAAAAATGCAGCAAAGAGAAATAAAATAAGGGAAATACTATGAAAGAAAGATTTATCAACATGGGAAAAGGACTGATAGGAATCTAAGAAACAAATAAAACAGATGAGAGAAAAGGAAATATTTGAACGGAAAATGGTAGAGACTTTATTCAGAATTAATAAAAGGCAAAGATGGAAGCTAGAAAGCACTGGAGTAATATCTCAAAAGTCTTGAAATAAAATTGAAAATCTAGAATTCATTGCTTAGCAACTCTAGTTTTCAACAGTAAGTGAAAAATTAAGACATTTTAAAATATACAAAAACAAGAAGTGTCTATTACCAAATTAGAGACCTGAATGATTTCTTCTGTCTCAGAAGAAATTTCTGAGAAATAACTAAAGATGTTAAACATGTGGGTAAATCTAAACGAACAAAAATGAATATATAAAGCTATATATATGCACATATACATATATGTATACATATATGCAATATATAAAGCAGTGTTTAATTTAAATGGCCTTAAAATTAAGCAAACATATTAGATATTAATTATATTAAACCAGGAAGGGTGTGGTTATAACTAAAATATTCTAGAGACCTTATATTATTTAGAATAAGGGTCAATAGACTAACTTTAGTTTTTGTTAAGTGTGCATGTCAACATTTACACTGTGAGACTTAAAGGAAGAGAAAATAATATTCTTACCCCATTTCATACACAGAAGTCAATTCCAATAGGAAACCTCTTTTCTCTCTGTCTTCCTTTGAGTGATGTTATTTGATGTATTGTACAACTTTCAATATGATGCTTCCAGATGTGAAGTTTTATTTATACATCTTGGTTGATATTCTTGGCCTTCTCAAATCTAAGGGTACATACCTCATATAAGTGGAATCATACAGTATTTGTCTTTTGGTGACTGGCTTATTTCACCTAGCATAATGTCCTCAAGGTTTATTCATTTTTATAGCATGTGTCAGGATTTCCTTCTTTTTAAAGGCTGAATAATATTCCATTGTATACATATATCACGTTTTGTTTATCCATTCATCCACAGATAGACGTCTGGGTTGCTTTAACATCTTTCTTGGCTATTGTTCATAGTGCTGCTATGAACATGGGTGTGCAAATGTTTTTTCAAGACCCAACTTTCAGTTCTTTTGCACATATACTCAGAAGTGGGATTGCTAGATCATTTGGTAGTTCTGTTTTTAATTTTTTAAGAAACCTCCATACTGTTTTGAGAGTGGCTGCACCATTTAACAATCCCACCAATACAAATGTTCCAATTTCTCCCCATCCCCACCAACATTTTATTTTCTGTTTCTTAGCCATCCTTACAGGTGTGAGATATTTCACGGTGGTTTTGACTTGCATTTCTCTGATGATTACTGACGTTGAACCTCTCTTCATGTGTCTGTTGTCCATTGTATGCGCGGATTTTCTTTGGGGGAAAAAAAGTATATTCAGGTCCTTTGCCCATTTTTCGATCAGATTATTATCATTTTTTGCTATAAGTTCCTTATATTTTAACCCCTTATAAGATATATTGTTTGCAAATATTTTCCCCCAATCCATAGGTTGCCTTATTATTTTGCTGATTTCTTTTGCTATACAGAAGTTTTTTAGTTTGATGTAGTTCAACTTATTTATTTTTGCTTTTGTTGCTTGTGCTTTTGGTGTCATTGACAAGAAATTATTACCAATTCTCACATTTGTTTTTTTCAAAAGTCTGAGTGTTTAGGAGCTAAATGTTCAACATAAGAAACTAGAAAAACAGAGTAAACACAAAGGAAGTAGTAGAAAGAAAATTAGAAAGATAAGAGGAAGAATTAAACAGAAAACAAAATATAACGCACAAGATTTAAAAAATATGAAAATTGGTTATCTGAAAAGACTAATAAAATGTACAAGTCTCTAGCAAATGTAATAAAGAAACAAAGGGGGCACAATAATGAACAATATCGATAAAAAAGGAAAATACCAAATACAACAGAATCTAGATTTGAATGGTTTAATGTGAAAGGAGTGTAACTGTAACTCTATCTGACCTGAGAATCATATCCTTCTTGGCTGTTTAAAAGTAAAATGGTCTACGGTGAAGAGCCAATATATCTTTGTGTATATTATTTAACCTCTCTGAGCTTTAGTTTTCTCATCTTTAAGTGGAGATAATGGTCGTAACTTCTCCATAAGGTTGTTAAGTTAATTATAATAAATTAATGGATATATTTTCCCTGTCCTTCACAGGTAAAATAGTTGTTTGCTGCTACTTCTGCTAGAGGATTAATTTGGGATAACTCCAGAGGAGTGATAGTTTTGTGGTTCTTTTTCTGCTATTGCACTCTTCTGAGCTTTTCAATGCTTATTAACATGTCCAAGTAAAGCATAATGAAAGGAAGAGAAAATGAAATAAAAATCAGAAGTTACTTTACAGCAGTGCTTGTTAGAGTGCTTGGAGGAGAAAGAGGTGGAACTTAATAAATGAAGTAAAGTAATTTATAAATTTATATCTCTGTATTGCATACCTCATTAAGATTTGACTGTAGTGGGGCTAAATTTATACAACTAAATGTAAGCAGTTTCTCAGTTTAAATCATGCAGTTTACATCAAGTTTCAGTTTCAAAAAATCACATTAATTTAATAAATTGTGTTGAGTTCTTCAGATGCAATCCAACATATTTTATTTTAATAACTGCCTTCATAGTTTGTGTCCTTGCCAGAAAGTAAAGTCCTTGAGGGTGTGACTGTGTTTTGTCCAATATTACGCTGTTATTTCTACGATACAGTATGTCATGTACTAGTGCATCATAAATATTGGGTCAATGAATAAAATAAGTATTAATCAATAATAGATTTCTATGAAGCATCTTAGCAAATGCCCTGTAACTTCCTTTCTTATACTTCTTCCTTCATGCACTTATTCTAATCATATTTCTGTTTTACTTCTAATTTTTATCTACATCTCCCACTTACTATTTTATCCTTGCTTACAGGAGTTGGACTGGGAGGCAACACAGCAGAGAGGTTAAAAGCACTGGGTTTGAATTCTGGCTTTGGTACTTACCTCCTGCATCATTTTGGGCAAGTCAGTTAACTCAGAGTTTCCTTTTCTTCATCTATAAAATTGGTGTGGAGCTTTAGGAATAGAAATAATATTGAACTTGCTTACAATCCTGACTATATCACTTCATAGTTTAGGTGAAGTCAATAGTGTAATTTTAAATTAACGTTAGTTTTTTCAAGTATATATTGGTGTTATATTTACACTATAAAACTTACACAACACTATGAGACAGGTATTACCATTTCTTCCACTTAACATATGAAGAAACTAAGGCCAAGAGATCTCAGTCTGCTGCCCAGAGATCTGTTCTGTCCTGCCTTATCTCCTTAAAGGTTAAGATCTAAACGTTGTCTCATAAATTCTTGGTTTGGTTCCACAGATACATCTTGCTACATCAACATTGACAATTGAGATTCCATCTTTGTACCTAGAAAACAGGTGGTGGACAGAGGAGAATTCTGATCCCTGTGGGTTGACCCAGCCTTCATGGACGTGTCAGTTGACTGTCTTTGGAGGTAAGCTCTCAGTGAAGTCTACATTAACTTCTGGAATTTCCCAGTTTCCCTACACAGTTAGAAATGTCTGTGGAAACCATAGGAAGTCACCTGAAATGGTGAACTTTTGGGGTAGTTTAGTGATTCAAGTAGCTGAAATAATATACACTCTCTCATAAACAACTTGGAAACTTCTTCAGGCCATTGCTTTAGATTTCCAACAGTATTTTAGTCAATTCTCATAGACCAGTTTTAAACGCAGGCTGCTAAGTTTGATTTCCGGTTAGGTTATAGAAAATCACAAGTCTGTTGCTCCCACACTTACAACAACAGCAAAAGCCAGATAAGTTCTAGTACCAAAGTTTTGTAAAACTCATCAGAGAACTAAGAAAGGGATGAATTAGTTGTAGTAGAGAAGAGACCTCCCTATATGCATGACAGGAGAAGGAGCAAAATTGGCACAGATTAGGAAAGAAGAACCAGGCTAATTTCAAACTTTTCGTATCCACACGCACACTGGCATGACGGATTTTGATCCAGTGCAGCAAGAGGCACAGAGTGAATCTGTACCCATCTATCAATTCTTTCCATGGTGCCTTCACCCAGTGCTTGATGGCAGCCTGTCAAAGGCTAGGGCCAGTGTAGGAGGGCTGAGAAAATACCTCCACGTTGCACAGAACCTTTACTGAGTGACAGACAATATTCTGACAAAGTCGAAGGCAGAGCATTAAAGCTTAGAGAAAGTCCCCAAAATGCGCACAGCTATTACCCATTGCTTGGCACCAGGCCCATCAGAAAATAAAGGCAGGGCAGGAAAGCTAAGAGAAAGTCCCTCCAGAGGTACATAGGACCTTCCTCAGTCAGTACATGGCAGGGGTCCACCACCTGCGAGGGCAGAAATGAGAAATGCAATAAATCCCACCTTCATCCCTGAGGTACACTAAGCCTTTACCAAGTGGGACATGGTAAACCACAGGTGACTGTAGAGAGATCTCCTGAAAGTAAGTGGCAATGGTTGTGGAGGAGGGCGAAGGTGCAAAGAAAACTCCCTAGAAACACCAAAGCTATCTGCTGGATAATAAAGCAAAAAGAGATCTCTCTCACAGGGCTGAAAGATGATAATTAGGCTGTAAAACATAGGGAGGTCTCCAGAGTCCTGCTGGTCAGTAGATCTCAAGCACTGCAGATCCCATCCTCAAAACTTCTAAACCCAGAGAGAAATTGAATCGAAGTAAAGGCTTAACAAAACAAGGACCAATATAACTAATGATTAGATTGCTGAATGCCCCACAATAACACATGACAGAGGGAGGACATGCCATTTTCTAAAATATTATGTATCTACTTTAGTCTCCGGTGTTCATTTGCACACAAAGTCTGAGATACAATGAAAACATTACAAAACACCAAAAGTAGCAAGAAAATGTGACTCAATAGAGAAAAAAAATCAATAGAACCGAACCACAGATGATCCAGATGTTGCAATTAACAGTCAGAAGCTTTAGTGTAACTGCAGTGAATATATGCAATGGTCTAATGGAAAAGAGAGGCAATATATGTGAAAAAATTGGGAATGTCAGCAAAGAAATGGAACCTACAAAAAGAAAACCGAATAGAAACTCTAGCACTGAAGAAGTGTAATACCAGAATTGAATAGTTCACTGGATATGCTTAGCAGAAAACTGGATACAATTTAGGAGTAGACTAGTGAATTTAAAAGCAAGTCAATGGAAATTATCTACACTGAAACTAGAAGAGAAAAAAAGTAACAATGAGAAAAATTTTAAAAGATCCTCTAAGTCCTCTGAGACCGTATAAAACACTTTAACAATGTATAATTGGAAACCAAGAAGGAGAGAGTGAATGGTGCAGAATAAATATTTGAAGAGAAAAAGACTAAAATTTTTAAAACATAATGAAACATATCAGCCTAGGGACCCATAAAGCTCGGCCTAATCCCCAAATACAAACACAAACAAAATCACAACTAGAGATTCCTAGTCAAACTTCTGATAATGATAGATAGGTAGAAAATCTTAAAAGCATCCAGAAAAGAATGATGTATTACATTGAAGGGAATAATAAGAACCATGGTTACCTTGTTATCAAAAACAGTGAAGAATAGACAACAATGGGATGAAATCGTTAAAGTGCTGAGCAAATATCTGTTAACTTAGAATACGCAGTGAAAAAGCCTTCAAAACAAAAGACATTTTCTGGCACACAAAGACTGAGTATGTCCCTATGTAGTAGCCCTGCATTGAAAGAAAAATTTTAGGCAGAAGGAAAATGGTAGCAGGTGAAAGATTGGATCTGCAGGAAGGAATGAAGAGCAACAGAAAGTGTAAATATGTGGGTAAATTTAGAAGATCATTTTCATTATCTTCATAATATGTGTTTGTATACGTAATTGCTTTAAAAACTATTGACTCTTTAGAGAAAAATTAATAATCATATACTATGGGTTTTATAATATATGCAGATATAAAAAATGATATATATAACAAGAAGCACAAAGGGCCAGAAAAGGAGGCAAATGAATTATATCATTAGATGGTTATTATATTGTTCACAAAGCGGGGTATTATTAGAAGGTAAACTGATATGCATGCGTATTTTAATCTCTAAAATATTAGTAAAAAATACAAAGAGGTGTAGCTAAAAAGTTAATAGAGAAGATAAAATGGAATAAAGTATTTAATTGATCAAAAAGAAAGCAGAGAAGAGGAACAGCTAAACAAATAACAGATGGGACAAATAGAAAACAAGTAACATTTGTAAGACTTGCACTCAACCATAAAATAATTACATTAAATAAAATGACCTCAACTGTCCGTTTAAAAGGCAGAGATTGTTAGACTGCATACAAAAAGTAAGACCCAACTATAAACTGTCTACAAGAAATGCACTTCAATTATGTAGACACAGCATGATGAAAGTAAAATTGTGGGAAAGATATATTATGCAAACAATAAACACAGGAAAACATATTGGACAGAATAGAATTCAGAGCAAGATGTATTTTATTACTGTTTAAATTGGAGTACCCTGTGATTACAGACACTTAATTCCTTAAAAGTGTCCTCTAGAATTGTTCTCTAACAATTTTAAATATGTGTGTACCTAAAACACAGAGCAAACTGTGTGGTGAAAAAGAAAGTAAAGGCAGATATACGCAAATCCACAATAATGGCTGGGGTTTTTGATGCTCTCTCAATAATTGAAAGAACAAGTGGACAAAAACGAATAAGGAGATAGAATATTTGAACACTATAAACCAACATGACCTAGTTAACATTTATAGACTACCACATTCAACTATCACAGAATACACTTATTTTTAAGTGCACATGAAACATTCACCAAGATAGACCATATAATAGGCTATTAAACAAGTCACAATTTCAAAAGTTTGAAATCATACAGGGTATGTTTCTCAATGGAGTTTAACTAGAAATCAGTAACAACAAAATATCTAGAAAATACTAAAACTTTGAAAGTTAACTAATACACTTCTAAAGAACCATGGATTAGGAAAACAATGCAATAAAATTAGAATGTATTTAGAACTGAATGATATTTCAGAATTTGTGAAGTGTACCTATTTCGTGCCTAGAGGAAAATTTTCTCTCTAAGCTTCCATTTTAAGAAACTTTGTGAACTATGTAAGAACCTTTAAGAAACTAACAGAGAAAAGCAAATTAATCCCAATTACGTAGAGAAAATGAAATAAACATCAGAATGGAAATCAAAATGAAACAGAAAATAGACAAAGAAAACCAACAATGATCAAATTTACTGTTTGGAAATATTAACACAACCGATGAACCTCTGTCAAGACTGATCAAGGAAAAGCCATGTACCAACATCAGGAATGAAAGAGGGGGCAGCTGACCCTACACATATTAAAAATATAATTAGAAGACATGAAAAACTTATGGCAATAAACTCAACAATCTACGAGTACCTACCACAATGTCTCCTGCGTCCTTGCCTGTGGTGGTGCCCTCCTCTCTAGCTGGAATACCCTCTCTCCATCAACAGCCATTCTTCTGACCAACTTGTCTTTTTTTAGGCATCCCTTCCACCAGAAAAATCTTCCCTCATCCCTTGGGCCCAGCAGTGTAAACTGTTCCGCTCTTGGGTGCCTGTAATATCATACATCCTTTCCTGAAGCTGTTTAATCGTATTATCTTCATCTGTACTATCATATTATCTTCATCTGTCCCACATTATGTATCTGTCTCTTTCATTAGACTCTGAACCTTATTAAGCACGAAGAATTATTGACCTGTACACCTCCAAAACACCCGGCAGGTGCTTCATTCACGTGATTTGAGGGAATGAGCTCCATCAAATGCTGGGTTCACACACAAAGTGCCTACAGCCTTTCACACATTGCCAGCCCAGTAATGTTAGGAAGGACGTGAGATCTTATCTTCTTTGGGTGGTTACTCACTCATTTTTTAAATAAGAAACTCTAGAGCTTTGGGAGTGGGATTGGCCTTAAAATCACCAAAGTGTCTGAATCTTTTCACTTTTATGGGGAATCTAGTCCTCTGCATGAAGATAGCAGCTGGGAGCATGGAAAGGAGGGGATAGCTGTGAACAATACTCAAATGAGCAGCAGCACTGCTTATGCAGGAGGATGAAGAAGAGGCAAGAAGGAGCCACACATGGTTGCCAACCATCAAGCCTGACAACTTTCCGGGATGAGGAGACTGACCGACGTTACCCTGAGGGTAGTTTTGGCTCATGGAGACGCAGGGATGTTATTTCAGGCGGAGGCCAGAAGAGCAGCATGAACATCACATGGTGACTTAGCTCAGAAAGAACTGGCCAGGAAACACGAAGGCCTGAGAGCTGAAGTTGATCACTTCCCTCTCTTTCATGTGCTGCCCAGACTCCCCTTTTCTTCTCTGAAGCTTTCATCTAGCTGACTGCTACTCACTCTTTAAGGGCCAACCAAATATTTGTATAGAGCTTGACAGTTCATGAAGCCTTTTCACGTACATTGTCTCATCAATCCTGTGCAAAAGATATGCATTTCCATTTCATAGTCAAGGAATCTAAATGGTGGTAAGGCGCAGAATTGGGGGCCAAACAGAGTTACTGGAATGCTACATTGATTCAGTTTCTACCGTTCAACACTATGTCAGGTTCTCTAAGAGACAGAAGTTTAAGACATGGCCTTTTGAGCATCTTATTGGGGAAACAAACATAAAATACATCAAATGATTAGAGGCTCCATTAAGTGAGTGCATCAAATTATCACATATTAGTAAGTACATAACAATATGTTAATATGGAAAGTTATGTAACAACCTGCCTTATTAAATCTAGCATTTCATTTGGGAGAAGAATCTTTGAAATATTTATTTAGGCTTAGTGGCCAAAGACACAGAACAATACAGAATTAGAACATGTATAGAGATTTTATGGGACCTCTAGGTTCTATTTATTTGATTATATGGGACCAGTATCTTGAGAAACTGAATCTCTTCACTTATAAAAACGTAAGTAATATTTTCTTGACTATTGCCAAGTAAAATAAAGCACACACATAAAAGAAAAGCCCCATAAAATCAGCATTGTTATATAAAGAAAAAAAGAAGCATATTTTAAAAATAATATATTTTATACAGTTTAGACTAAGTGGGAAGATGAAGCTCCTGGTATGCCTGGTGGAAACATAAATTTAATATATGAGCTTCACACTCATTGACTTTTGTATTTTCAATAATTGAAGAGAATAAAAAATTGATTTCAAAAGGGAGTAATTTAGTTCTCCTAGAGAAAATAATTTTGACCCTGATTTAAAATAATTTATAGAACATGGGTCCCCTAAAAAAATCATGTTTTACTTTTTGAGCAGGAGGTGATTATAATTTTTAGAGAACAATATTTGTGGCCCCACGAAGGTGCAGTTGGGATTATTCTCGCATCAGGTTTGCATTCCCACCCCAATACCTTAGTCCTCAACAAGAATGCCTAAAAACAGGTTTCAGTCTTAATGTTAAAGAAATTTTACCAAATTCCACTTTGTTAACAAACAAAATAATTGTTTTCTTATTTTGTCCTCAAAAAACAAAGAAAAAAAATGAAAAAATAGCTTCATTTCCCTCTTTCTAGGTTATTCGTACTTTAGCTTTTTGCCACCCAGGAGATGAGTTCTCTATTTTAGTTAAATAGCAGACTCTGAATTAGAAGAGCTCCACTACAAACAAGAACAAAGAAGAGAGAGAATGCTCTTTAAAAATTAGTCTTAAGTCTGAGAGGGAGCAGATAATTCATTTAATTTCATTTATTAAATTAAGCGATTCTTTTCTTCCACGGAGGCAGTAATGCAGAGTGTAGGAAATGCACAAATGTCTGGAGGCCTATCTCTAAGAGGAGAAGAGTGAGTCATCAAAGACACCCAGTTGTGTGTGGGAGTCATCACTGGGGGTTAAATTATCAGGCCAAAAACAACTGGGCATGGCTCAGTTTCTGGAGCTGTTTCATATCAGGGTTAACTCCCACTTCAAAGAAACCCAGCAGACGGGAAATGAAAGTTCAGGACATCTTCCTTTGAATCTGTTTTCAAAATGGCTCATGCAGTTCGCCGCCTGGTATCTTCGAAAGGCGTATTTCAGGGTTTATCATTCCTATTTGCCTTTTATCGAGAGCCAATAATATGCACTGAAGATGTGCATGTACATATAAATTATTATTCTTCATTTATGAGGTTGGCGATGATTACATTGCTATTCTTCTGGGAGAGTATAGCTAGAAATCTCGGAGAGTGACTCCCACACATCTTCAATAAGAAGACCAAGTCCAAATCAAGCAGTTGGAAAATGATTAGTAAGAGATGAGAAGACTTTCAAGGAAAGATATTACACCCGGATCTGGATACAAGTTTCACAGAAGGAAGCACATTATCATTCGAAGGAAAAAGAGAATAACAAGAACCACCCGCCCCTTCCTGCTCTTGTTTAGTCAAATAGAAATAAGCAGATTGTCCCAATTGAATCATCTGTGCTTTCTTGGTCAATAGATCTTCATCTTGTAAAGAAAACAAGTATCACTCTGAGCAGCTTCAGACTCTGATCCTTGGACTTTGTCTGATGCTCAGACTTGTCAAGGTCTGAGGTTGATTTCTTCTCTGTGCTGCCATAGACAGTGTCAGTATCTGCTAATCCAGATTGAACTAGGTCAAGTAAACATGAGAATAAAAAAGGAGTTGCCATAATTGTTAACAAATTGGTTTTGCCTCTACCCTAAACCAACTAATTTAGAAGAAGATACAATGAAGTATCTCATAGCTTGGTAAAACAAAGCAAATTCATAAAACAGTTCTCCTAGCACTTTCTGGGAGCGGACACCCTCTTACTCTTTATTTGCAGGTATTCTGATCTTGTGACACTTCTTTCTCAACATAAGCTCTGGCGCTGTTTA
Source organism: Rhinolophus sinicus (assembly GCF_036562045.2). Taxonomy (NCBI): domain Eukaryota; kingdom Metazoa; phylum Chordata; class Mammalia; order Chiroptera; family Rhinolophidae; genus Rhinolophus; species Rhinolophus sinicus. Next base: position 154,793,832 of record NC_133752.1, on the reverse strand, counting down.
CAAACTGCCTCTCCATCTGGGCTCCAGCAGCCACTGGACCAAAACGGGGAAAACCATGACCAAGGAGATTCTAGCACTAACAAGGTCACAGGCAGGCTCCTTGATGACACAACTTGGACTCATCCAAAGGGTCTTGCTATTACTATTTTGTACAAGTGAGTAAACATGTTCTTTCCTTGTCACATTCTTTCCTTTATGTTAAGTATTTGATAATGTGATTCATTTCTCTTCTAAGTTTTTGAATAGTTAATACATACACGTGGTTCAAAAGTAAAAACATAATAAAAAATCTATAGTATTCTATAAAAAAATCTATACAAATTCTCACTCTGATCTGAAGCTCTCAATGCTTCCTAGTTCTTTCCCCTCTGTCAGCCCCACCAAAGTAACTTTGTTATTTAATTTCTTCAGTGTTCATCCAGACTTTCATTACACAGTAAATATAAATATTTATTATTGTTATCCATATTACAGTATACTTTAAAGAGTACTTATATCTTGCTTTTTTAATGTATGTAAATTAGATATATTTCATATCAAAATATAGAGAATTCCCGCATTCTTTTTTATACCTCCATTGCACTTTTCTTACAATGGGTACTATCTCACTAATCACCTAGATAGAGACATTTATATGGATTACAGTCTAAATTGTTATTGCAATGAATAATCTTGCATATGCATTATTTTGCAGTGATTTAGGTACATCAATAGCCCAAATATATCAAATAGAATTTTTTGGACTAATGAGCACATGCATTTGCAATGTCTATTAATATTGTCAAATTGTTTATCATTGGAGTTGAACTAATTTACACACTCATCAGATATATAGCAAAATACCTATTTCTCCACAATCTCTCCATCAGAATGTGGTCAACTTTTGGATTTTTTTTAAATCTGAAAAATTCAAAATACATATTTCATTACAATTTTAATTTTCATGTCTCTTATTATGAGTGTGCATGAGTTTAAAGTTGAAAAGTGTCGTTTGTTTGGATGTCTGGTAATATATGTTTGTCCTTTGGGAGAAGAGGTAGTATTTTTCATTTGGATTTTTACAATGTTTTAAGTATTATGAAAATTAGCTTTTTTGATCAGTAATATGGGTTGTAAGTATTATTTCTCAGTTTATCATTTGCTTCTGGTGTGTTTTTCCTCATGAATTTTTATTTTATTTTATTTCCGTTTTTTTAATTTGTCAATTTTTTCTCTTATCTGGATTTTGATTCAGAAGTAGGAAGACTATCCCCATTATAGGGTTATAAAGGAATTTTCAGATTTTTTTTTTTATAATACTCTATTGTACATCTATTTAGACTTTTTCCTAGTGTGTAATGTGAGATATGGATCTAATTTTATGTTGTTACCTTTATTGCTTCATTTTGAAATGCTAAATTCTCATACAAATGTCAGTTTATTTTCAGACTTTTTATTTTTTTCCCCACTGTCTGTCTAGTCATGTCTTAGATTTTAATATCTGATAAGGCTAGTCCACATTCATTGCTGCTTTTTTAAAAGTATATTTTCCTGGCTAATTGTTTATCTTTCCATATAATCTTTGGAGTCAGATTATATCATTCCAAACAAATAAACAAACTAACAAAAAGAATTGAAAAATTAATACATTTCTTGCATGTGGATATCCAGTTTTCCAGGTACCATTTATTGAAGTCTAATCTTTCCCCATTATGTGTTCTTGGTGCTTTTATCCAAGATTAGTTGACCATGTATAAATGTGTACATTTATTACTGGGCTCTCAGTTCTGTCCATTGGTCTATGTGTCTGTTTTTATGCCAGTACCATACTGTTTCAATTACTGTAGCTTTGTATAATAATACAGTCTGAAATCAGGAAGTGAGTTGCCACCAGTTTTGTTCTTTCTCCACAAGTTTGCTTTGGCTATTCAGTGTCTTTTGTGGTTCCCTAGACATTTTAGGATTGTTTTCACTATTTCTATAGCAATGCCATTGTAGTTTTAATAGGAATTTCATTGAATCTGTACATTTCTTTGGGTAGTATAGGCATTTTGACAATATTAATTCTTCCAATCCATGACTACAGGACATTTTTCCATTTATTGGCGTATTCTTCAATTTCTTTCATCAACATTTTATACTTTTCAGTTTATTGGTCTTTCACTTCCTTGGTTAAATTTATTCCTAAGAATTTTATTATTTTTAATACTATTGTAAATGCGATTGTTTTCTCAATTTCTCTTTCTGATAGTTCATTGTTAGTGCATAGAAATGCAACTAATTTTTGTATGTTGATTTTGTATCCTGCAACTTTACTGAATTTATTTATTAGTTTTAAAAGATTTGGTAGTCTTTAGGGTTTTCTATATATAAAATCATGTCATCTGCAGAGACAATTTTACTTCTTCCTTTTCAATTTGGATGCATTTTATTTCTTTTTCATACCTAATTGCTCTGACTAGAACTTCCAGTACTATGTTGAACAGAAGTGGATAAGAATGGGCATTCTTATCATCTTCCTGAGCTTAGAGGAAAGCTTTTAGCTTTTCACCATGATGATGTTAGCTGTGGGTTTGTACTATGTAGCCTTTATTATGTTGAGATACATTCTTTCTATACCTAATTTGTTGAGAGTTTTTATCATGAAGGATGTTGATTTTTGTCAAATGATTTTATGCATCTGTTGAGATGATCAAATGATTTTCATTCTTCATTCTGTTAATGTGGTGTATCACATTGATTGATTTCATATGTTAAACCATCTTGCATTCCAGGAATAAGTCCCACTTGATCATGATGTATGATTCTTTTAACATGCTGTTGAATTAATGAAGTTGGATCCCCATTTATACCACTCACAAATTAGCTCAAAATGAATTAAAGACTTAAATATAAGGCGTGAAAGTGAAAAACTCCTAGAATAAAACAGGGAAACAGCTCCTTGACATTGGTCTTAGCAATACTTTTTTTTTGGATGTGGCATGAAATGCACAGACAACAAAAACAAAGATAAATAAATTGGACTACATCAAACTGAAAAGCTTCTGCCCAGCAAAGCAAACAAACAACAAAATAAAAAGACAACCTATAGAATGGGAGAAAATATTTCTAAACCATATATCTCATAAAGGTGAATATCTAAAACACGTATGTAAGGAACTCATACAACTCAATAGAAAAATAAAACAAAAACAAAAAACCCAAATAGCAAAATAAAACAAAAACAAATAATTTGTTTTAAAAAATGGGCAAATGACCTGATGAGACATTTTCCAAAGGAGAACAACAAATGGCCAACAGGTACAAGAAAAGATACTCCACATCATTAATCATCAGGAAAATGCAAATCAAAACCACAATGAAATATCACCTCACACCTGTTAGGATGGCTATTATCAAAGAGACAAGAGATAACAAGTGTTGGTGAGGATGTGGAACAAAGGGAACACTTCTATGTTGTTGGTAGGAGTGTAAATTGGTACAGTCTTTATGTAAAACACTATGAAGGTCCTCAAAATTTAAAAATAGAACTACCATATGATCCAGCAATCCCACTTTTGGCTTTAAATTCAAAGTAAATTAAATTAGTATCTCAAAGAGGTATTGGAACTCCCATGTTTCTTGCAGCTTTATCAGAATAGCCAAGATATGAAAATAACCTGTGTCTGTAGACAGGTAAATGGATAAAGAAAATGTGGGTCTATATCTATATATGTCATGGAATATTATTCAGTCATAAAAAAGGGAAATCTTGCCATTTGCAACAACAAGGTTTAATCTGGGCAACGTTATGCTAAGTAAAATAAGTTAGAGAAAGATAAATACTGCATGAGGTCACTCATATGTGGAACCTAAAAAAAGGTAGAACTCATAGAAACATACAGTAGAATGGTGGTTGCCAGGGGCTGGGTGGTGAGGGAAATGGAGAAATGTTGGCCGAAGGATATAAACTTTCAATTATAAAAGAAATAAGTTTTGGGGTTCTAATATACATCATAGTAATACTATGCTGTATACTTGAAATTTGCTGAGAGTAGACTTTTACTGTTCTCACCACAGAAATAATGGTAGCTATGTGAGGTAATGCATGAGTTAAAACTTAATTGTAATAATAATTTCAAAATATATGTAAAATCATCACACTGTACATTTTTAATATGCACAATTTTGTCAATTATACCTCAAGAAACCTGGAAAAAATCAATAATTACAGTGACAGTATACATGTATGAAATAATATATGGAGAAATGACAGTTATAGGATATCCAAGAGTGATTTTTTTTCATTTTCCAGTCTTCTGTGTCCTTTAATAGTACGTTAAAGTTATCTTCAGCTACAGATACAATATTTTTCCAAGGTTGTCTTTTTAACATACTTGTTGCTTTCATAAACAGGATATTAAGTTCTTTTCCATATATTTATATCACATTGGTGGGCAATAGATCTCCTGAAAATTTTCATGCTCCCAAATTGAAATGCAATCTCATTATCTTCCATTATGTTATGAATTTTATATTGTTTGTGTATAAGAATAATTATTTTGTTTTATTTTCTGTTTCACAAGCTTTCTAAATTCTTTTATTGTTTTTTAACAATTTTAAATTGATTGTCTTTGGCTGTCTATATATGTTGTATCTGCAAATAGTGAGAGTTTTATCTCCTCCTTTAAAGTTTGTTTCCCTCAGATTGTTTTCTCTTGTCTTTGCCTTTGCTATTATCTTCAGTAAAATGTTAAATAACAGTGGTGATAGTGAGCATCCTTATCTTGTTCCTGACTTTAGTGAAAAGTTCATTAAGGAAATACGTATTTTATTATGTTCACTATATTTAGTTTAGTCTTATTGAGGGTTTTAAAAAGTTTTGTAATTAAGAAAGATAACTATTTCTCAGTATCATAAGTTATTTCTTCTTAGTATAATGATAGATTATGTTAATAAGTTTCTTAATATCAAACCATCCTTACTTTCTGGTAATAAATTCTTCGTGGTCCCAATGTGGTATTCTTTTAATGTGCTTATGGATTCTGTGCCTATTTTGAATATTTGTATCTATGTTAAAAAATGATATTGACTTGCAAATTTCTATTTTATTCAGTCTTTATTAAACCTAAGGGAATCTTCCTTATTTTTCTATATTCTGGAACAGTTAAAATAGCATTGCAATATCTACCCTTTAAAGGTTTGGTTGAATTACCCGGTAAAATCTATAACGTCATCTGAGCCTGGTGCTTTAGTTAGGCTTCTCAATGAAAACTCTTTTTTGATTTTCTTGTTAAAATGAGTCGGTTTCAATTTTTTCTCTTTCTTAGAGTCAGTTTCAGTAATTTATTGTCTTAGAAAATTATCTGCGTCCCTTAGGTTTTATTTCCATGTTTCAGCTGAAGAAATAGAAGTCCCATGACATGCATTGATGCAGTGAGGATTTCAGGCCAGATCGCTCTTCCTCCTAGGCATTGGTTATATTGCTGATGTTTTAAAATATACCACACTGTTTCCATTGTAATGGTGCATGGGAGAGACTATTGGGGATGGGGGAAGTTTAGAAGAATGGTGAGAAAAATGGGCATTCTAGGTAAAGCAGTGAGCAGGAACACATATGATACTGATAGTGATTAGAAAAGGACACAAAATTAATTTTGGTATAAATGTAATCAAATAATAGAAATATGAACAGCTGAAAACAGATTCCTGAAGTCAAAAAAGCATGGGCATATTGGAAATAGAATTACATGTTAGAAAAGGAAATAATTAAAATTAATTTTGGTTTAAATGTATTCATTCATAATAGGAATATGAGAAGGTGAAGACATTATCTTTTCTCCCCATAATTTCAATAATTTTTTTCCCTTTCAAAAGCTAAAATGATTTTTGGAAATATAATTTAATTAACAAGTTTCTTCAGTCATTTATATTTCTAATGAAGAGAGATAAATAAGTATGCCCAATAAACAAACTTTTCCAAACCTCAGGAAGTCCTTATAGGGAAACATCCTTACATTAGGCCATATGCTAAGTTCTTCACTAGTCAAGTGTTTTGTTGTTTTGTTTTTGGAGGGAATTTAAATTTTTCACATAGCAAAAACCTCAGAATTGAAGAAGAGTTCTCAACTCTACAGAGTGACTCAGCCAATACAGGAAGAGACATAATTTCCTTCAAAACAAAAAGCTGCTAAACACCAAAATCAAAACAACCACAATAGAAAGATAGGTATGCTCCCAGGAGAAACAACTAAGGAATTCTGCAGCATAAATCATAAATGAAAAAGTAACTATTCACGGGAATGAGGAAATCAAATCCATACAAAACCAGAATAATTAAAATCTACCTGATTAAGACAGTCAGAAAAGAAGAAATAGTAAATTATATGTTATACAATTTTGAAGTACTACTCTCATTTCTAATACTTTGGTGCATTTATAGAGGTCTATTTTCCTTTGCTATTCTCCTTTCCTCTATTCCACCACACTTCTTTCCTTAGAGCACACATGATAGTCTTTACCTTATAAGATTTAAACTCAAAAAGACAATCCAAGAACATAATCTCTTTTCAGCTATAGTTCAAAATCATTGTTAAAGAACAATTTTCTAGAACTGCAAATGCTTGGGAAAAGCCTCTAGAAAAAGCTCAAGCATTACTTAGCCAATTCAAATAGTTAAACATAAATAATAATGTTAAACATAGAAAATAATGAGTTAATCTTCTACAAAGGAGTAAAATATAGCATAAAGGATACAGAATACAACCAGGTAAAGACAAGGAACCTAAAACTGAAATCAGATTAGAAGTTACTATTTTGTTTTTATCCATTTATCAAATCAAGTCAGTTCTACAGCTCTGATTCTAGCACATAAGAGAAATTCAGGAAAAGTTAGAATAATTTCCTTTGGGGGAGAAAATTGTCTAGCAAGAACATAGTTAGGCAAGGGCATATTTTTAGTCCCAAGATCTGGCACTTACAACGATATATAGTTCTAGTCACATGCATGCTAATAACAAGGAAGGGACTCAGTCACTATTTCTTAATAATGGTAATATAAGTTATTTATTGATTCCTGATGAAATAGCCTACAATATTTTCCTTTTGCGCCATTGGAAAGGATTGTAATTATATGGAAATTCATGATAATGTATTAGAGATCTCATGTTTCTACTCTAAGAGCACTTAGAATGGAGTAACATTACTCCATACATAGCAATTAGAGTGCAACTAATTAGTGTCACTTAGTGTGAGAAGCAACTGATTAATTATGTTTAGACATTGCTGCTGAGAGAAAACTCAGAGCCTACAGCTTCTAAATTGGGTACTCTGCCTTTCAGCTAATAGAACACCTCTGCTAGCTCATAGTTACTTTGTATTTAATTCAGCCTCACGCTCTCCTAATACAGGCTCCCCTGAAGTTCTACACTAACGCTATGCTCATGAAAGTACTGTACATCGAAATTACAGTGTACTTTTCCCTCTATTGCATTAGGAGAGTAATTAGTGAGGCAGCTGTGCAGCTACCAACGTCTAGGCTCAACGCAGTGGGCAGTAATCTATTTCATTGGCATAGAAACAATATCCTAGCACCTCCAGCACGTCAGCAGCCTTCTTCAACTTGGAAAATGAGAATTGCTCAAAATAATCAAACGAAGAGATGAATGCCTTTGTCACTCTATGAAGCTGTTGTGTCAAGAAGGCAATTTTAAAAGGCCCCAACCCTCATGCCCAAATTTTACCAAATTCTCATTTACCCTCAAATGTCCAGTCCTGCTTTCCTAAATTCAATCTGATAATCACCCTACTTCTGTCATCTCCATGTTTATGCTACAGCAGGGTGGGAAGTGAGGCCAGATGGTTATTTGAAAGTGTCTCAGCCTGCTTTACAGCTGTTCTAAAATTTGTTCCTCAGGCTGCTAGGGAAACTGTTTAACTCCATGTCTGCTTTGTGTAGGGCCAGCAGAGGAGAATCCAAAGTGAGCATGTATGCCTTCTTACAAATCCACTTAGTTCTGCCTACAAAGCATGGGGGGAGTTCCTGACTGTGTTGTGAAAAATGACCTCTATCATAAACAAGGCCTGACCCACTGGAGTTATGGAGACGGAGGGCCTCCCTAGCCTGAGATTTTAGGTTTACAATTTATAAAGTCAATTTGTTCGACCCCTCTCTTTTAATGCTTCCTTTTTCTCCCTCTGCCTCTGCCCAATTCCAGGCTATTACTGGCTTTCATCTGCACTATCAGTTATTATAGATCAGTCACCTCATGTTTCAATATGTAGGGAATTACCTGTGAATCTTATTAAACTGCCATGTGACTATAGTTAACAATATTGTATACTTGAAATTTGCTAAGAGGGTATATCTTAATACCGTAAGTGTTCTTACCACACACCAAAAAAAAAAGAAAAAAAAAAAAAGAAAGAAAGAAAAAGGAGAAGGAGAAGGAGGCAGAGGACGAAGTAGAAGAGGAGGAGAAGAAGAAAGAAAGAACTACAGGAAGTAATGGATAGATAGATGAGTTAATTAGCTTAATTATAATGATTCTTTTGTACTGCATATTAAACATCGAGTTGTACACCTTAAATATGTACAATTTTTAGTCAATTATATCTCAGTAAAGCTGAAAAAATACAGATTCTGACTTGGTAGGTTTTGTGTTTGGCCTAAGGTTCTGTTTTTTTACCAAGTGCCCAGGTCATCTCAGTGGTGCTAGTTGGCCAACCATGCTTTGAGTAGCAAGTTTCAAAGTGACCTCTTGTGTCCAGTTTGTCCCATTCGAAAACACCCTGAATATTGCATTCAAATTCATTTTTCTAAGGCCGCATTTCATGAAATGTGACCCCAGGACTTCCTGTAACAGCATCAGTTGGATCCCATAACAGACCTGATTAGTCATAACTTCTCAGAGTGAGGTCCCTAAATCTGCATTTTTAACAATCACCCCCACTGTTCTCATGTACCCTCAAATTTGAGGACTGCTATTGTAAAGCAGAGTCTAAGCCAGGTTAATTTTTCTTCCCAAAACATTTTTAATGGTCTGTTACTTACTATTGAATAAAATTGCAAATTTCTTACCCTGGCATTTAACTTTTTGCATTTCCTATTCCCCTTGCCTTTTCTTGCCGGTTCTATGTACCTAGAAGGAGAGAAATTGAAATACTAAAAATGATAAGAACTGTCATTACTGAGGACCTACTTATATATCTTTAGTGAAGTTTCTCTAGTCATGTATAATAATTCATCTCATTTCACTATTTTTTAACCCTGTGAGGTAGGTGATATTTCCTCCTCTTTACAGATGAAGAATCTGAATATTAGAGATGGAGGCAGGCTTGTTAGTGTGATAGATACAAAAGCTAATGTTATTTTTAGTCTCCCATGTATCTAAACCTGAAAATGCACTTGAATTTGCTTTATTAATGTTTCACTTTCAAGCAATTGTTTGTATAGTAAAAAATCATCAAAATATATGGCATTTTCTAGTGCATGCAATGAATATTGGACATATGTGCTAGACAAGATTAATAGAGTTTTGCTGCACTGATGAAACAAAATGTTTCTACTTCTCCCTTTTAGTTTCTAGAGTTCTATTAAATTTTGCTTGCAATATTCTATATCTCAGAATAACTCTGCAGACTGGTTGCAATAAGTAATCCTAACAAAATATACAGGCCATAAATCCATTGTAAAAATTTAAACCATCTGTGCATTATTCACCTAACACAGAACATATTTATTTGTACATTTCATGTACATTCTGCTGTCATAGAATATCAACTAATCATAAAGAGCTGTTGATGAATTTGAAGTAATATTTAGTATTATTTATAAAAGACATAACTGGAAAAATGTAAAAACTATTTTAATTTGAGACATGAGACTGAATTTTTACATTAACACCTTGTAAATGGAGTGTATAAATCAATCATCAAATAGCATGTATTAAGAATTCACAAACATATGGTGTAATCTGAGGCACTGCATGAATAAAGCAAACACATCTCCCTGATCTCCACTCCTAAAATAGAAACTGATATAGCAGATAGTGCACAAGGATAATTTTGTATCTTTTAGTGCAATTGTCCCATTTGTCATAGGATTAAGGAAAAGAGTGATGGCAATTTAGCACGTTACTTTTTATGGGATATAGTGGTTGGGAGATTCAAAGAAAAATTTTTTTTCTACTAGTGAAGTATCTCCATTAATTTTGGGAAAGATGAATGGCCGAATATTAATTGGTATCATCAGTATCAAGGGAAGGATTTTGTCTGATTTTCAGAAGAAAGTAAGGAAAGCAAATCAGTAAGATGATCTTAAATCACTTCTCTAACATCGCACAAGTAAAACCAAATAATTTCATGTAAACCAAGAGGAAATTATCCGCTCAAGTATTTTAATGCCAAGTCTCATCAAATAAGTCAGAGTCCAGTTCTGAATGTCTATACATGAAAAATTACAAGTTATATGTAATATCATAGATATATGAGGCACAGACGCAAATTAAAAGTAACAACAATGACAAAACCCAGAGGAGCAGTTGCTATACTAAAGCTATAATTTCTGGTTTAAATTATTTTCCATCTTTTCATTAGCTACATTGCATAGCACAATGAATGCTGAGAGACAATATGCTCATTTCTTAAAATATTACGTTGTTCCTTGCAGTTCTAATATTACATACTTCAGTTTTCCATAGGATCTTCTCTTATGAGTCTTTCACCTTAGTGAAAAAAAGCAAGAGTTTAAGCTGCTACTTTAATGGCTGCGACACAGTTCATTATTTTAAAACTGCAGAATAAAACTTTCCAGGTTAAAAAAAAATTAAACATTTCACAAATACCTTAAACTAAGGGTTTTCTTATTCAGAAACACGTGACAAATCCCTGTGTGGCTATGCCCTCTATAGTAGGGCATATCTCCTCTAGAAATGTATGTTCTCTAGAAACTGAGAGATTTATTGGCTTCCAAATTTTCAGTGACTAAATTCAAATGTTCAAATATGTGAGTTAAAAAAAACATTGAATATTATAAGTTCAAGCTTATTAAGATTCTTGTTATCCAAGAATAGGCTATTGAAATAGGTTATCTGAGCCTGAATAGTAACCTTCTTTGGAGGATACCCACTCCCTCTCCTTCTGTTCCAGAACTGGCTATTTTTGTAACTCATTCCTGATAATTAGGAATATGTCTGTCAAGTCATGACAGAGATGATCCAGCCCCGACATTCCTTCATATTCAAAGTAGTGGATTTTCTCTGGATGCAGATATTAAATTTCAAAAACCAATAAAAATGTAGAGGTATTCTAATAATACCTTTAATATCTGTTTTTCTAACTGTATGTGCCCTACTGAAGCCAGGTGCTCCCTTTGTCCCCCACCCCCAATTCTTAGATGGACATCCATCAATGGCTTTCTAAATCTTCAGTCTTTTTCTCTTCCCTCCCCTTATTTCCTTCCCTCCTCTCTTCTTTCGTTCCCTCTCTCTTTCCTTCCTTCCTCCCATATATCAGATCATATTTCCTTTAAATTTGACATTCTTTACGACATCTTTGTGTGGAAACTGTTCACCACTAATAATTTCATAACTTGTGGTAGTCTCCTGATTGTACATGGACGAATAAGAAATTCTATATTAAAGAACAGATTTTTAATACATTGACTCTTCACCCTGAAGGTTATGGGCCATCAAAATTTATTTTTGGTCTGAGGCATCATCCTTAAGAGCAAGATCATTCAGGAACTTACTATTTAAAGAAAAAAGAGAGTTAGGAAGTCATGTTAATGCGTGAAAGGAAACCAGAAAACTGTTCTCTTTGAAATTCTTTCCACTTTACCATAGATGTATGTGTATATATCCATGCATATAATGACATGTAGAGTGACCTGCGTGACAATAGTCATGAAATTAACAATCAACCTAAGATATTGGAAACTTGGTGGCCATTTAATAGATTCTACAGGAAGAATAATGGTCTCCACGCATTTACTCAGTTCTCATTCAGCTTGGATCGATCTGTAAGTTGTTCTTTTCATACAAAATGGAAAGTAGCTTGCAAAGGAGCAGAAAAGACCCGTCTTGTTGTTCATGAGTAATTTGCAGCACTGATTTTGCACTGCTTAGTTCCAGTTCCTTAGGACTGGGACTGAGAAAGCCTAAAAAGTTTTGCAACTACAAGAAATAAAACCTTTGATAAAGATACATGACTCCCCGCTCTACTCTACAACATAGGGGGACACAGAAAAGTGTATAAGTAATTTGGAAAATAAAAGATAAAATATTTGCACTGGACCAGCATAGAGAATGCAAATTTATATCAAAACCCTACTGTATATTACTTATAGGTTGTTTTATTTATTTGTGGTTCCATGGAACCTACAAGCAGATGGCCTTGATTAAAATAGTTTCTCCATCACTCACAGCTCTGTGACCTTGGGAAAATTACTTAACTTCTCTGAGCCTCCATTTCCTTATCTTTAAAATGGGGATAATAATAGTAGCTATAAAATCCGGACACATATATGCTATTATGTTATTGAATTTTATGTTTTACATTTTGAACACCTCTGGTTTACTTTTCCTGGGGTTTGCTACAAATACAAGTTTATTCAGTGAAAAAGCAGAAACCATCTGAGGCAACACATCACAGATGCATACACAGGGATTGATGGGAATAAATGAATGTACCTTATTCAGTGACTTGGCACAGCACATTGAACATATCATACCGTAATACAAGCTCTATAAGTCATTTATAATGTCTTTTGTCAGTGTTTCCAGACGTTATGGCCACTGTCTCTGTCTCATAGGGTTTTCATAAGGATTGAATGGGTTCAGATGTCAACAATGCTTAGACATTTAGGCCATGGTGAGCAGTATGTAAGTGCAAGATGTTATTGTTTTTTATACAGAAAACTGAACTTAGTTTTTACTCTTCATTGTGGTCTTAATAATTGTTGTATAATCCTTTTTTTTTATATGAAGTCTTATATTAAAAACCTTTCAGGAATAGTTACAGGAAGATTTTTGGACTGGCATATCTACCTGACTTTAGCAGTTGTCATTCTAGGGACCGGAATGGGAAGATCAAAATTTCCAGTAAGATGATAACCGTTCAAAAGTTCTGTTCCTTTCAGTAATACTCTTTCCAAGAGGCATGTAGTTGTGTTTTCAAGGGAAGTACCTCTTAGTCCCCTAAATAAAGGACCCAATGAATTATCTATCATTTGTAGACTCTGTACATTAATGGTATAGAGTGTTATTAAACAATCCAGTTATGTATAGCTTAACACATGATTCTGGAATTGCTTAACTCACACATTTTTCAGGTTCCTGAAGCAATAAAACACGTAAAGAATGACCAGGACTTTAACAAGTGACCTTTATAGCTGCAAAAATGACTCCACCCTGAATCATTGGAGGCAAAGAGGACTGAAAGGCAAAATGGACAAAAGTATGATTGAACTAAAGGGCAATCTGGCGTATGTAAGACTCCACTTTAACTAACATGGTCTTTAATCATCAGAGGTGGGCAGTTTGTAGTGAGTTTTATAGTAACTGGAGAATAAATTTTTTGCTTACTTTACTTTATATCTCCAGAGACTTGTCATAAAATATAGTGAAAAGGTTAAGACTAGATAAATCTAAAGAAGCTTTTCTTCCAAACCATGTGCTGTGGATTATCTCATTAGCCCTTCTGAGGAAACAGTGACCTAAAATCAAAGACGTCTGAAAATCTAAACACCCTGCATTTTAAACACTCATCTTAGAGATTTACAGGGTATATTGATATAGCAGAGTCTGATAAAATCTATTGTGAAGAAACCTAATTTTGTTTCACCCAGCAGGTTCCAATCATATTTGACAATGAAACTTTTTGTTCATTTAACGAAGATCTTTATTCATTCCAGAATGTTCCATGGAATAGGTTTGGGAAATGTTGCTCTGGAAGTGAACTTTGAGAGTTCCCTTTTTATCACCTATGGAAAACCAGTGTTCACAGCAGCAGGAGCTAAATTAAATCTTCCTTCACTGCCTGCCCTTTAGTTTAGACGTGATTCCAGAATCACTGACCACCTCTAACTTTCCCTCCTTTTGACTGCTACCCTTCATGCCTGGCACATCTGGCTTTGTGCCCAGATGCCACAACTTTTGCTCAGCCCTTGTGGGACTGAAAACTGGACTTCAGACTTCTAGCTTCCAGTTCTGCTTATAAAGAACTTGGAAATCACTAGTCTGTCCAACAACAAGTAAAAAGCTGAACAGATTGAAAAATCAACTCTTCTTGGATCCATAAGAGAGGAGAGGACACAGGGAAAACTGCTGCTCCGAAGACTGGAGAGTCAGAAAGGCAAATACAGAATCGTGGATTACCAGGGCAGGACTCAGGACTGGAAACCTTCGCAGGAACAAGTGCTGGGGTAAGAAAGCCTGAACTGTAATTGACGAATTGCTGGTGGCTCAGTGTGGACAAGTCTCAGACTACAAATTCCAGGGGGACCCAGTGATAGGCGACCCCTCAAAATATTGTGAGATTTACCTCCAGGAGTTCGACCAGATTCCTACAGTAAACATCGAAGAAAAATCACCTCCTGCTTCTGGATGATGAGTTGGACTTCACTAAAATTTAAAAAAAATTCTGCTCTGTGAAAAACATTGTCTACAAAATGGAGAGACAGGCCAGGGACTAGGAGAAAAATATTTGCAAAAGACACATCTGCTAAATGACTGTTTTCCAAAATATGCAAAGAACTCTTAAAACTCAACAATAAGAAAACAAAAAAGTCAGTTTAACAAGTGAACCAAAGATTTTAACAGACACCTCATCAAAGAAGATATACAACTGGCAAATAAGCATATGGAAAGATGCTTCACATCATATGTAAACAGGGAAATGCAAATAAAAACAATGAGATACCAGTGTGCACCTATTAGAAGAGACTAAATCTAAATACTGACAACATCAAATGTTGGCAGAGATGTGGAGCAACAGGAACTCTCCTACATTGCTGATGGAAATGCAAAATTGCACATCCACTTTGAAAGACAGGTTGATAGCTTCTTACAAACCTAAATATACTTTTACCATATGGTCCGGCAATCACATTTCCTGATATTTGCCCAAAGGAATTGAAAACACATCCACACAAAAACCTACACACAGATATTTATTGCAACTATGTTCATAATTATAGAAATTTGGAAACAACCAAGATGTCTTTCAGTAGGTGAACAGATAAACTGGTGTACTTCCAGATAATGGAATTATTATTTAGTGCTAAAAATACATGAATTGTCAAGCCATGAAAAAATATGGAATAACCTTAAATGCATATTACTATGTGAAGGAAGCCACCAAGAATGTACCCTAAAATAAACTATAGTCATTGCGTGATTGTGATGTATCAGTATAGATTCATCCTTGGTAAAAAATGTACCATTCTAGTGAATGATGTTGATAATTGAGGTGATGCATGTGTGGGGGCAGGGAATACATGCAAAATCTCTGTATTTTCATTTTTACTGTAAACCTAAACTGCTCTAAAAATTAAGTCACGAATAATAATAATAATAATAGTAAAATTTGACTTCAGACTACTTTTGAGATATATTTTAGTGTATGAGAAATCCGCTATCAGTCTAATTTGACCCTTTATAGGCCACCTGCTTTTTCTCTCTGGTAGCTTTCAAGATTGTCTTAATGCTTGATGTTCTGCCATTTCATTATGATGTATCTGGGTGTAGACTTTATTCATTTTACCGAGCTTTTAATGTACTATTTCAGCCAGAGGAGTTTTTTTTGTGTGGTTTTTCTTTTTTTTTTCTTCCAGTTCTGGATATTCTCAGCCATTATCTCTTGACAGTTTCTTCACAATTTCCTTTATTCTCTACTTCTGGAACTTTTATTAAAGCTATCCTGGAGCTTTTCTATCTGACCACCATTTATTCAAATTTCTTCCCCCCCCCCCATCTCTCTGTGCTTTATTTTAGCTGAATTTTAAGAACTATCACATTTTTTCTGTAATTAGGTCCAATCTAGAATTCCTGTTCATTGAACTCTTCAATCTGATGGCTGTATTTTTCATTTCAAAGATTGCTCACTGGTCATTTTGATATTCATTTGACCTTAATTTATATCTATCTACCTGTATTTCATAATTTATTTTTATTGTTATTTTTCTTTCTTTACCTGTTTGAGGATTGTTAACATACCTTTAAGTCATTTTAAGATTCTATATTATTTGCATTTTGCCAAGTGTGAATGTAACTCCTTTTTATTAATTTTGGTGCTTTTTTAATGTTACATTTTCTGTGTGTGATTGGAAGATTTACATTTGGGCTCATGATAGGTGGAAGTTACTTACCATTCCCTTCCTCCCCATCCCCCTTTGTGCCCACTGGTGGACTTCAGTTAAATGGCAACACTGGGGAAATTACGAACTTAGTCATTGAATCAGCAGGTGGTTTGGCTCAGGTGCTGCTTCTTTAAGCTGCTTCTGCTCTCTCCAGTAGCTTTCAAAAGCCACAGCCCCCGGCAGCAGTTGGAGAATGCTCAGATCTCTTTTTAAGGGTAGAAAAGTCCTACCTCAACCCCACATTTCCTGTCATAAACTTGGATCGAGTTTCTCAATCTGTATATGTGCTATTTGTCCTTGTTACCCTGTAGGAATTCAGCTCCCAGCCCCTTTTAGACCTAGCGTCCAGCAGAGTCATAACCTCATTCTCCCTGCAGCTTGTCTCTGGTTCACAGAAATTTTAGCTTAAAATGCAGCTATATATTTTTATCTAGTATTTTATTTATCATTGTTATATGTTTGAATTGGGATGGAGAGTTTTAAAGCATAAAGTCGTAGTACCACCATGGTGAGAAATCTTTGAAAAATTCTTTAAACTCAATTTAAGTAAATGCAAGTCTATTGCCCCAAATAAGATTGTTTGATAATCCATATAATATAAATAATTTGTTGAACCTATGATTGTTGCTATCAGACTTACAATGGATGGTAGGTGGTATCTGTAATAACAGTATTTCCTTTGGAACAATCTAAGAAAAATCAAAGTTGTTGACCAATATTTCTTTATTCAGGGTCTTCATGTGGCAAATACTACAAACATTTACATTACTTTTAATGTCATAACCTATTCTATGTCGCCATACTTAATTCTTACTCAACGCTTTAATGCAAAGACTTTCCAAATATGTTGTTTGAATATATCCAAGCTAACATAAAAATCACCTCTTATAACAACACAAGAAGACTTCCCAAGAAACAAGAGTCAATTATGAGTGGAAACATAAGGTTGAAAATTTATAATGTGCTTGAATCCCTTGGGTAGTTGACGTACTGGTCATTTCATCATCATGAAATAGTGTGAAAAAGTTATCTTCTACCATATCATGGGCGAAGAACAATGTAATCCGAAACCAATGGCTGGCGACCCAAAGAAGCAGCATTTGAAATTATAGTCTTCTAAGCTTGTAGGTGGGTGGCAGAAAAGTTCAAAGCTGCCTCTATCGTTACATAATTAAGGATGTATGGTTATCCTTAGAAAGGACTCTCCAAAGAATATTCCAAGGGGTCTGTACTCCATTAATTTTAAAAGCCTGACAAAAGTGGTTATGGGAATTTTTGGCTCCCTTGTAACTGCTGGAACTTTGTCAGTTTATGTGTAACGTATATGTCATTGTTCTTGCATAGTGAGCAATTGGTTTCTCAATGCCATCTGGCATTTTTTTTGGCTAAACACAGATGCAACACCATAATGTGAAATACCAGCAGTAAGAAATAATAGTTTATATTTATCATACTGTACTAGCACAGATCCAGAAGCCAGTAACTACTTGACGTTCCCCAAATCTGTCTTAATGTTTATTGTTTTTGTTGTTTTGGTTTGTCTTTGTTCCGGTGTCAGTAGGCAATGAAGTGGTTCAGCGATAATTGGAGTTTGAGGAAAAAGAAATAGCAGAATTTAAGTAGGCCTGTTTTTGTTTTTGGAATCAGTACACCTTCTTGAATAGGGTTAATGCACGGATGTAGTATAAAAAAAAAGGGTTTTGGAAACTTTTAGTTCACTTTTTGATCACATAGCCAAGAGCTGACTATTGGCATCAGAGACAATGATGAACAACGTAGACATGAAAACTCACAGATGTGGCATCCAGTCAAACACACTGAAGGTATTTTTGGAGGTGACCCTCACTTGACAGCATGATCAAATATAGCATTATAATTTTAGTTCTGAGGAAGCAGAAATTCATTTTCATTTTCCAGAGTCACTTGGAGTTCTATACTGAAAGAATTTGGGTTATTGCTTTTTTGTGTGTGGAAAATAATAAATGGATGTAATCATATATTAAAAACCAATTTTAAATAAATTTGGCTATTTAACATTTTTATGTCAATAAAATGGCAACACACTGATTGATGGTAGATAGGTACAGAAGATGAAGCTGTTCTTATTCACTAGACATTTATGTTTTCACAGTCATACTTTCCATGAAGCTTTTGTGTTGACAGCAGTAACACAACTCTCCAGATATGTGCAAATGCTTAGAGAACATTTTTATAAATTAAAATCTGAAGTTTTACTACAATATTTTCCTTATAACAAGATGTTAATTTATAAGTTTGAAGTGATTACAGCTAGATGAAATGACAGTTGTAATCATTAGTTCACAAAAGAAAACCTTGAAAAACCTGCAAAAAAAAAAAAAATTCCCTATGTGTACACAGACTTTTACTGCTACAAATATCATGAAGATAAACTATATAGGTAGAAACAAAGCCCTTTTTCAATAGGCCTCTAAATGACCAGGAGGCATACCTGATAGTTCTAATCTCCTCATGTTCAGGTCATCGAAATCTTTGGTATCTGGTTCAGTCTTCTTGTATGATACCGGATGAGTTCCATCCATCCAGATTCAAGGAGGTTTTAGCAACTATGTGTTGAACACATCTCATCCCCGAACTTCACTATTACATGATTTCCTTAGTTCTAGATCTGTTTATCCAAAGTGGTAACCACTAGTCACCTCTGGCTATTAAGCATTGGAAAGTGATTGGCTCTAACCATAATGTGCTAAGTGTAAAATACACTCCTGATTGCAAAGACTTAATATGAAAAATGAATGTAAAATGCCTCGTTATTGTTACACATTGTATATATTGTTATATCTTGATTATACATTGAAATGATAATATTTAGGATATATTGGATGAAATGAAATACATTATCAAATTTCACCTTGTTTCTTTCTACTTTTTTATAATGTGGCTATTAAGAAAATTTAAAATTAGATATGTGACAAATTATATTTCTTATGACTGGTGCTATTCTAGACTTTTGCTTCCATTCTTCTCTCAAAGACACCCTCTGGACCTTGTCATACAGTTTACGGTAATTGTTTCTCCAGAGAAAGCTTAAACTATAGAGAGCTAGTTATTACTGAGAAAAATGAAAAAGACTGATGATTAGACACAAGTCACATAATTTCCAGTCAGCATGAAAGTCCAGTCATGTTAGTGCTCTGAATTGGTAGAAGTTCCAGTTTGTATAGTTATGTGATGTTCTCTGAGAAAAAAAAAAAATCAGTGTAGTGTTGATTTAAAGTTACATTTTGTAGAGTGCATGTGATGGAAAGATAGTTGCACCCAGGAAGAGAGGGAACTGGAAGAAGTGGAGATCCGATCACCATTCTTGACTTGAAGCTGGGTGGAAAGGAACCATTAAGATGACTGATAAAGAAGAAATAAAGAGAATTGAGAAATACAAGAACTAAGACTATGAGATAAGAATAGAATTAGGAGAACAAAAGAAATGTGAAATGTGTATAAGTATACACATGAACACATGTTAGAACAGCACCATCCATAAGAAATGTAATGTCACATATCTAATTAAAATTTTTCTACTAGTTATGTCAAAAAAGTGAAAAAAGATATGAAATTTGATAGTATATTTTATTTATCTCAATGTTACATTCCTTATTAACTTTTCATAGTTACATTTATTGTATTCATTTATTAACTTATTGATTTATTATTTCTTTTATTTCTCACCTAACATTTACTGAATGTCCTTCATATGCTAAGAGCAGGAGATAAGGAGATTTAAAAGCATAGGCCCTTGTTTCAATAAATATGCAATCTCATACGTATTTGTAAAGCATTTGGAATAGTTCCAGGCACATAATGAGAACAACAAAAGTGTAAAATAAAATAAAATAGTTCATACAATATAATTATTACTATAATTAAGAAAAAAAGAGAAACTTAAGGATGAGATAAATAAGTTAATTTGAGCCTTCTTGAAGTATGTAGTTCTTGTGAACTTTCCAGGTGGAGATGGTTGTTTCTAGGCAATTGGAAACATGGTTCTAGAGCTCAGGACAGAGCACTGGATTCAGGATAAAAAAAAAAAAATCTGGACTTCTCAAAGTTTAAGTTATAGTTAAATTTTTGATAAAATTCTCAAAAAAGAATGAAAATGAGAAGACAAGGGAAAACCCTGGGGATATTAACAAGTCGATGCAAAGAAAGGGTCTTCCAATGGAGACTAAAAACAACAGCAATAGTATGCAAAAAGATGGTCCAGAAAGGAAAGAGAATATCTTTACAGGACTGGCTCCTTCTCATCACTAAAGACTTTGGCAAAGGTCTCCCCTCTTCAAAGTCCTATCACATCATCAAAAATAATACAAAAATAATACATAGCATTTTCCACTTTTGAAATTATCACACTATTGATTTACTCACTTATAGTCTATGTTTCCTAGAGGAGAGGTAAGCTCTTTGAAGGTCAGAATGTTGCCTGTGTCATGAACTAATGTCTCCTTAAATCCTAGGATGATGCCTTGCTCTTAGTAGACACAAAATGAATATGTGTGGAATTAGTGACAGAAAAAGGGAGAAAAGGACGGGAAAGTGGGAGGGAAGCGGAAGTGAGGAAAGGATACCTAATGGAGCAGTCACTACTTGACAGAAACTATTGTTGCCGTGTGGATTCACAGCCCTAGTGGTCAAATATTTCAATTTGCTGAAAGAAGCCAGAAATCCTGACATGTATTTACCATATTTCGTCATTTCTAAAATTTATTTTTCACATTTTAACAACTCTGAAATAAATATGTGTCTTATAAGTGATTGGCATATTACATTTAATGTAATTAGGAATGTGAGATTTTCTATTTTAAAATCACCAAGACTGCTTGGGTCAAGCAAAACACTCTATTTTGACTAACATGTTCCCAGTTGGGATCTGAGAAGTTTTCTTACAACACCTTCCTTGCATCCCTCCATCCTCCAATGTTTTTCTATTTTATTCCTCCCAACAGTGAAAATGTTAAAACATGAACATTGGGCAGAGTGGCCCAGTCATTATCATGGCAGTTTACTTAAGGGTAGTATTAAGTAGAAAACAAAATAACATCTCATTATTCTTGATTTTGGGACAGCATACAGCGTGTGCCAAAGCTGCATATTGCACAGATGCAAATGTTTGGTCTTTAACTTTAGTTCTAATCATGGGAGGGAAAAATGAAAAACAGGAGAAAAAAAGAAGAAAAAGGGAAAATATCACCAAGGTGATTTTGTCTGGCATTCATATCTTTGGTTGGTGAATACAGTCCTACTTTATTCTCAGTCTGTTTCCTTTGAGGATTATATAAACTATTTCTTTATAGCCTTTACCAGATGTCATAAAACTACATAAATGAAAACATATATAAATAAATTCCTCTGTGCTAAAAAAGCGAGTAATTGGGAGAAAGTTAAAGTATACTTTAGATGTTTCAAGATTTAAGGGGAAGGATACAAAATATACCTGTTTCTCCCTTTACTTAGGACAAAGGTGCTCAAGAAATGTAATTTTTCTATAAGAGGAAAGAACTGTTGTTTCTTCCTTGCTTCTTTCCTTTTCATATTGAGATCTATTTTTAGTAGGAAATACTAGTTGAGCTCTAACTGATATAATGTGCTTAGAAAATATGCAAAATGCCTGTTATTACCTTCTTAAATACTGGCAACAGCTTCGTATTTCCACTTAATATGAAAGAATGAAGTATTCTAACTGCCATTTTGATCTCATGATGTGTTTAATAAAAAGAATGGAACAGTAAATGGTAGTGTTTGGTTCATGTGTTGACATAAATCAATTTATAAACTCTAGGTTACATTTAATGACTATTTTACATTTTGCAAATAGCACACTGAGAACAGTTCAAACGTTACTGCTTTTTATTTCATCACATTAATGTCAACAATAAGCTTTGATGTTCTATGATGTTAAATAATCTCTCAAACCTTATCATAGAACTATCTAGAAACCCATTTATATATAGAAGTAAGGCAAATAAATCTAAGAATAATTTACTGAGTATCACATTGTACTTTCTAAATTAAAAAATACAGAACAATATAGAAAGTAAGGGTGAAAATGCAGTGTTTAGTGTATATATTTTAAACATAAATACATTTTAGGAATTAAAATTTTAAGGAATTGACATTTTATGTTTTTCTTTTAAAAGGTGCAACTTTTAAAATAATTATATTTTAAGCAATATTTTAATGTCAATATAGAGGATGACATAAGATTAAATACTTTAGTTCATGAATTTATGTGTACTCTTCAAACATGGCATCTCTAGACAACGAAAGGTGAATTTCAGGGATAAATGGGAACTATATTATGTGAAAAAGAGAAAATTAGACAAGACTAGGACTTTTAATATAGAGTTTATATCTAATATAGCATGGAGTTCAGATTACAGAATTTGGAGTAGGACGTGTCTGGACTCAAAAACCACCTTTGCTATTCACTTGATGTGTGACTTTCAACAAAACACTTCACCTATCTCAGACTTATCTTTCTCACCAACAAAAGAAAGATACTACTACTTAATTGACAGGGTTGTTGTGTGGATAAGTGGAATAACTCTATGATCAGTTTGTACCTGGTTAGCACACAATAGAACTAATTGATTGTTGTGGTTCAGTAATTTATTTTTCAACCATTTCATATTTTCCTTTTTGTGAAAATAAATAGAATATAGCCTTTTATTTTGAGGAGTTCAGGGTCTGAAAGGAATAAGATGTAAATAATTATAGCACAATATACAGAAATATGGACAAAGTAAGCGAGCTACAGAGGACCCCAATCAGTCTTGAAGCATTAAAGCTGTTTGAGGCACTACCATTTATACCAGTCTTAAAAGAAACAAAGAGTCTGTCCAATACCTAAGAAAAGGAGAAGATACTCAATGGGGATAAAGGAGAGATAGTGGGGAAATTTTCCAATGGGACAGTACCTAGAGGCTTAAACTCATGGGCCTTTCATAAAAGGTGAATAGTTCAGAAAGATTAGAGTCTCCTGAGGTCGGTCATTCCTAGACCCTATTATTAAGTGGTATATGTCTTTTACAAAGTAGTAATGTAGGGATCACTGTTTCACTTGCCAAGTCAGCAGATATTTCTTGAGCACCAATTCTGAGGATGCTAGGATCTTTGAATACAATGGTGATCAAAATGCACATTTCCTGCTCTGGGGAAACTTAAAGTAAAGGAGATGGATGTTAGTTTGATTCAAACAATTTTAACATCTTCAAAGGAGAAATGTTTGGAGCTAGAAGAATCTGACCTACTTACATTGATTTGACCTAGTTGGTACCCTGTAGAAGGGGCCGTGGAGCTAAGATCTGAAGTGTGAGTGGTAGGTAACTAGGCATGGAGGGGAGGGAGAGAGAGAGACTCCCACACAGATAGATTGAGGTATGAAGGCCCTATTGAAGAACGAGCAGGCACTGTAAGAACTGGAGTGGAAATGATAACAGAACATATGGAAATAAATGAAGAACAACCAGATAAGAGCAAACAAAGGCTATTTATTCCACGCTTACTGTATAGCAAGAGAGTCTACCACTGTCATTTATGTCTTGGCAGAAACCCAAAGGCAGGCACAAGAGTGAGAAAGCTTTAGCGTGAGAAAAGGGAAGGCTTGAGGTGTGCCCTGATTGTAGACTGTTGGCATGAGGAAGCTGAAACAGGTGAACTAGAAGCGGGCATCCTATATAATTGATTAGAGGTATATATTTGGCTTTCTCTGGTTGGTTCTAAGTTGGAAGTGGAGACAAAAATTAGGGAAATGAAGTCAGTTCTTAATCAAGTCCTGACCATTTGGGTCAGATTGTTACAGGAGTTATTGTTTGGCTTTCTGGACTAGTAGCTATAGATAGCAATCTGACATTCTACAAGTCTGGCTTAGAGTTAGTTGGGCTGGTTACAGTAGATAATATGTTGGTTTCCTGAGCTGGTTACTGATGGTTGTGCATCAGAGTTCTATTTTAATATGTAATTTGGCCATTGCCTGTTTGTATATTCAGTCTCCCACTCTATGATTTTTCAAAACTATAAGCAAATCAAAACAGATGTCAGTTATGAATCTACTCAAGTAAATGAGCATGGTAAAATTAATATGTAATTTTATTGATATTAAGCGACTCAAAAACTCGATTTGCTTAATATGCAATTGCTTGAATATGTAATTTGCTTGACTATGCCATTTGGTTAATATTAAGCAACTCAAAAACTCAAAACATCAGGAAGCAAGAAGATCCTTTGAGTCCTACTAGTTCTAACTGACAAGGTGCAACAAAAATGTAAGAACATATAGTATTTTGTTTCCAGGAAGAACAAAAATGTTTAAAGCAAAACATAATTTTTTTCTACTATATTTCTCAAAAATTAGTTTATTAATAAAAAGTTGACAGAAACTTTTTATAAATAGAGTGCATACGGATGTAAGAACAACATATAATTACGCATTCTGTCTCAATTTTAATGCACTAATTTATAAGGCTTTTTTCTATGCAGAGTGATAATTTCTGAATATTTTGTGCATATTTTAAAGCTTCCAACTTTGTTCCATACTCATCCTCCAAACTAACCAGCACACAGATTTTCAAATTGTTGCTGAGTTCTGTTTTAACACCTCTGGAATAGAAAAAAATAAAAGCGGAGTCATGTTAGCCATTTTTCTTTTTTTTTTTGATGGATGGATTTGTGCTTTGAAATAGCTCTTTCCCTTTCTCAACCAGCATCCTCCAAACCAACCAGCACACAGATTTTGAAAATATGTGTGCTGGTTGGTTTGGAGGATGCTGGTTGGTTTTGTGGACATTTCCCCTTCAGCCTTCCTCCTATCCTTTCTTAGGGCCCTTCCATATCTGTTTTCCAGGTTGGGATGGGGGTCTCTAATTCCTTAGCTGTGGAGCCACATTCATGAGAAGCTACCTGTTTTGTAAATGGCTCCTTTCAGTAGCATCTTTTCTAAGAGAAATTCAGGAGTTTCTACAAAGTGAGTCATTTACCTTATTTTATTTTATTTTTTTAAAGAACTGAATGATTACGTTTGAAATTCCTAACAAGGACATTACTTGGATTGTAGCCAGGTAAAATCTAAATTCCATCAAAAATAAAAAATTGAAATAATTGTCATGGAAAGATCATTATTATGATGATAAAATCTGCATGTTCCAAAACTCATTCAACTATATCATTAAAGATGAAAATAGATTTTCTAACATTCGTTATGAGTTTTGTCTTGTTGGGTGGTAACTGAAAAAATCCAGTTTCTTGAGCCTGAGCTATTTGAAGTACACAATTTATAAACATGTTATTGCTGCTTCTGTGTGTGACACATCATCGCTACCATGGCAAGAATGAATTCCAGACCAACTTTAGGTTGGCACCAATATAATGAGGTTTGAGTTCCCCAGGGAACAAATTCTCAGTGCTGGGTAGATGAATGAGCTCATGCACTATTCTTCCCTCAAATCTGGAGAATAATTCTCTATTTTTCTCCCATTGGAGAGACTGCTTAAAGAAAAATGTTATTGTGTTTTCTGAAGTTTTTTGCTTGTTTGTTTGTTTGTTTGTTTTTCTGTAGCAGTTTACAGATTCACTCAAGGGCCACAATTAGGCATCAAAATCTAAGATTCACTATGTAAATTTTATATTTTCAGAACACTATTGGCAGTTTGTTTCTTCCCTTCATCCTCATACCAGTTAAATATACATACCCACACATATCTGCACTTTTTCTTCTCTTAAATCAAAGAAGTTTCCCTATTCTATTCAAAGGCCAATTCTTTCCCATGTGAGTGAGGTCCCACCAACTGTGACTTCTTAGTTACCTCACTCCATTGCTGATCTGTAACTCATACTTCTTCCACTTCTCCCTCTCTAGAAGATCCTTTCCATGAGCATTTAAACAAGAATTAGTGTTCCCCATATATATTTTTAAAAAATAAGTCCTGGTCCAACATCATTCCTTTACTAACCCTACTCTATAACCAAAATTTTTAAGGTATTTTTTCATTTATTCAAAAAAATTTTATTGAGTGCCTTCTTTGTTCTACCGTGTTTCCCAAAAATATGACCGAGCAGACAATCAGCTGTAATGAGTCTTTTGGAGCAAAAATTAACACAAGACCCATTCTTATAGTAAAATAAGACCAGGTATAATATAATGTAATGTAATGTAATGTAATGTAATGTAATGTAATGTAATGTAGTATAATATAATATAATACTGGGTCTTATATTAATTTTTGCTCCAAAAGATGCGTTAGAACTGATTGTCCGGCTAGGTCTTATTTTCGGGGAAACATGGTAGGTACTATTTATTGTCTGCAATGTGCCAGGTAGTATTCAATACATTCAGTGAGAAAAAACTAGCAGAAACTATTGCCTTAGAAAGGAAAAGAATAAAAAACAAGAAGAGGAAAAGAAAATGATGACAAATGGGACAAGGTGAGTAGAGCACAGTGATTGATAGAGGATTTAAATTACAATTTAAATAGGGTGGTTAAGTAAGGGTTCATTGAGAAGGAAATTTCTTAAATTCTTATTCCTATCTAATTTCTTTTGAATTTTCTCTTTCCTTATGTTTTCCTGAATCACAAGGGCTGAGGGTTCATTTATAAGTATTCCTCACTATATAGTACAATATCATTAGTGGTTCTTGCTTCCACTATTCTTGGCTTATTTCATTTTGTTTTCTTCTCTGTGTCCCTGATTCTTGGCGCCACTTGAAATAGACATTCACTGTGCTTGAAATGTACCCTTGTGTGTGTGTGTGTGTGTGTGTGTGTGTGTGTGTGAGAGAGAGAGAGAGAGAGAGAGAGAGAGAGAGAATGATAAATGGAAATTTAAAATTTTTGTGATTGTTTTTAACATATAAAATCATTACCTTCATGTATAATCTCTAAATCAAAGGTCAACAGGTGTCAACTTTCATCTTAAGATGTAGACATAATTGATTCATTTTTTATTCCACAAATTGTAGGGAACTCAGTGCCTTTCCAAAGATTTCTATGTATTCATACAACGTACTTGTTTTCATTATAATAGTGGGTTGAGTCCCTGCTTCCACTGACTCTAATGATCATTTCATCTTTCTGCTCATGTTCTCTCTCATCTACTCAGCTCAGAACTCAAGTCTTCCTGAATATCCTCCAAAAATCTTCAAACGATGATGGATCATTTGTGTGAGGCACTGAAGATTTGGGGAGATGAAGGAAGTTGTATCATAGCAAGGGAAACAAGTTTACATTTTATGTTATGGATTCATTTTGCTATAAATTCTTTAGTCATTCTTAAACTCATGTTCCAGCTTCTCATCATGCTTCTCCTTCAATTCTTTTGTGCTTTGTCCCTCGTCCCTAAATTACTGTTGTGTCACAATGTGACAGATGACTTTCTCATTGTGACCTTGCACCCATCCAACTCAACTTGAATAAATTATTATGGTATTTTCCATCTGACAGTCCCTATTTTTTAAAAGGATAGGAGATTGCTTTCCAAATTAGTGTGATGTCCATTGGATTAACAAATACCTTTTTTTTTTTTTTTTTTTTTCTGTTGTAATGCTTAACTTCTTTGGGAAATTTCTTAGAATGAAATTGTTGTATAAATGAATATTCATCTTTTATATTTTGATGCATGTTACCAAACCCCTTTCTGAAAACAATTCTTGTTTTTCAGGTGAGCTTCAAAGAAGTAGGCTCCTTTGCCCTAGTCATGAAGCTAGTGACTTAGTAGATGGGATATTCAAAATCAATCTTTTTTATTTCCCTTACACCTGTAAACATTGTTGATACTTATAACCAACTTAGATGGTTGTAAGGATTCATTGTGAAAACATGTGAATGTAGAATGGCCTCAATAATGTATCTGAATACTAAAGGGAAATTTATATGTTTTCAATGTCATTACTACAAGCTGTGTGTCTGCACTAGGGTATTCTTATTTCTCTAGTTTGATCTTGCAGTGCTTAATTTCAGCATTCTTAAACCATCTATCCATTGGGACAAAAGTGTTCTAGACACATGGATAAAATCTACTGAATACCCTATGAGCTTATTTTGGTCCTCTCCTAAAAATCTATTTATTTTCCTTAACATCTTGAAGATATATTTGTGAGCAAGTTACTTCATTTCTCTATACACTGGTATTGTACCAGTTCCTGTGCAAAATTATTCTTCCATTTGCTTTTGAAAAATTAATGAAAACATTATTATTAGTGGAAAGAGCTCAGTCTTTATGGTTCAAACACACAAGGATCAAATTATGAGTTTCCTACTTATTAGCTATATAATATTGTGAAAGTAACTTTAACTCTCAGAACCTCAGTTTCCTCATCTATAAAATGATGTAATTATGTCTATCATATAGCACTTTTGTGAAGATTAAATTAGGCAAGCAACAGATTGTACCATCAAAATGTCTTTAGTTTTTGTTCTCTCCTCTCCCCCAATGTTTAACACCTCTCCCCCAATTCGGTCCTCACTGTTATCAAATTACTGAAATAACAAGATTTTAAAAATCACTGTATATATCAAAAGTGAAGAAGGGTATTGTAATGGTGAAGAATGTAGATACTAAAATGCCTATTAGCAAAATTCAAAAAAATGTGGAGAGGTGAAATCTCAAAGTAATTTAATTATATCTTTCTAAAATTTCTTGGGATTTGAGCTCCTTTTATAACAGCAGAAAAACATTTAGTTGCACTGATTTACTTAAATTCATTCTCGTTTTAAGTTCTAAATCTGCATGAAGTTTCCAAAGATCGGTAAGTAATTTCAGTCTGGAAGAAGTTCAGAATGATTGAATCATCTCTGCCCTGAATGGTCAGCCTGAATAGTTATAGTGTGGCTTTGAATGGAAATGAGTAACTTAGCAGTGGAGAAAAGGGAATATTAAAATTTAATATATATAGCATGTTCAAGGACTTTGTTGTTAATTCTCATGGCTAGTGTCCAGAAGAACAGTAGTAAACTATCAAATGTGCATTGGGTTTAATTACTTATCCCATTTAAAAAATATATGATTGACCTCTGGGTATCGGGACAACATGAAGTTCAATTGGATCTTTCCTCAGCTTATATTTTTCCAGACTACATTCCTAATAACTTTTGCTGGACTTCATAGGGAAGCCTGCATTGCCTACTAAAATAATTTTTACTTTTTCTAGCACATTTTCCAACCTTATTACATTTTTCTCGAGGAGGGCAGCTATTTCAGTATTTCTCAGAGAACAGGTCAAGGACTGCCTACCTCAGAAACATCTGGAGTGCTTGTTAAAATTATACACTTGTAGGCCTAGCCAAAGATTCTAGTGGAGAACACGTATTTCCAATAAGAAACTTAGATGATATTGACACCCAGTAGAACTTGAGACTCATTGAACTATTAGGTAATACTGAAGAGGCAACTAGACAGTAATTATTGACCTTGACTTGTCCAGAAAAATAATAGTCCCCTTCTTCATCCCAAGGCAGACTTTCAAGTTCTTGAGAGTCAGAATAACAGAGAGTTAAGGCACGGGATAAGCTTTAGAGTAGGGCTGCCAGTCAAAACATGGAATGCCCAGATCAATATGAATTTCAGATAAACAACAAATAGTTTTTAATACGTGCAGAGGGCCAAAACCATGTATACACACTTTAAGAAAGGGAAAAAACTGTATGACTGTTGTAATAATATAAACCAATAACAAAAGGTGAATACAAGTCATAGTATACTCTTTGGGGCACCCCTGATATATATCCCAAATATTGTATGACACATACATGTATGAAAGAATTACTTGTCGTTTATCTGAACTTCAAAATAACTGTTTTTCTTACATAACTGTATTTGTTAAATTTGACAACCCTACTTTAGAATCAGATAGGTCTGGGTATGGATCTGCCATTTATTAATTGAGTCACCTTGGAAAATTTTCTTCACCTCTCTAAACTTCAATTTCCCAAACTGTAAAATGAAGCAGCAACTATAAGAAAAAGCAAAAAGAATGAAAACCCAACTGAACAACAAAGAAAAAAAATCCCACAAAAATCTACCTTAATGGATTATCAAGAAAATTATACATTTATTATATAATGCAATCATTCTATGTTATAGTATGCTATTTATACACTATGTATAGTATCTGTCATATATTAAAAGTTTAATAACATATACCTTTTATTCTTATTGCCATTGCTAATAATACATTACATGTTAAAGGGAACTTCTAAGCCTAGGTAACAAATATTGGTCGAAAATTGACAATGTATAAGTTTTTAGTGCATTAATGAAACATGTAAAATAGCTGATTCAATATTCTACCTTCTATCCACACTTCCTTCTTATGTTTGCTTCATTACTATCCTTTCACTAATTTAAGGAACAAAGCATGTGAATCTGTGGATTTTTCACTCAAGACTCCCTCTTGTGGTTTTAAGTCTTACAATTGATTTAAGAAAGCTAAGCTGTTTGCTCCCTATTTAAAAAATAATAATATTAGACATAATTTTTCATAAACTGTGGTAAGTTCATTATATTTTTTCTGTCAGACAGCATTTCAATCATTAAAATTAATGCCGTCATGTTTTTCATTCAGAATATTATTAGCATAATTGTATTTGCATATTTTTTGGTTTCTGTTTTTCCTGTTTGCTTAACAAAATCATTTTTGTTGAAGAAAACTCTTCTTTATAAGTTATTCTGATGAATATTTGCAGTTATCCAGAATCTAGGTATCTTACAAGTAAGGAAAGAATATGTCATGCAGTGTCGGATGTCAACTTATTTGTTCATTCTTGAGGAAATCTATCATGTAATTGCATGTCTGCTGGGAAAATGTGGAGTTTAATTTATCAATTTTGTAATAAGGCATATTTTTGAAGTGCTTTTGTAGTTCTATACAATATTTTGGGAAATTTTTTAGTTATTTACAATGAAAGTATTCCTTCTAGAATGTGTAAACATTAGAAAGAGCACATTTTGGGTTCTAAATTATTTATACACTTCTGAGTCTAAACATTGAGATAACTCAAAATCAACATTTATAAATCTCAACCATATGATGTTGAAAGAAAAAGAATTGTAGAATTAAATTTAAAATATGATACTAATATACGTGTGCAAAACAAGCAGGTCAATACTACACAATGTTTATGGATGTATTCAGATATAGCAAAGGTACAGAGCCATGCAAGGGAACAAAACCCACCAAATATGGATTGTGTTGATCTTCATATATGTCTTGGGCAGGGGTGGAATGATTCAAAGTGGGTGACATAATGAACTTAACCTAACCATATCAATTCTATGTTTTAAAATAGATCAGAAAAAAATATGGGAAAATATTGAGAGTTGATAGGGCTGGGTAGTGATTACAGATAGATATTCATATCGTTATCTGTAATTTTCTGTATGCTTGGAATATTTCAGTTAAAGTAAGATAGGCACAGCTCTTGATCACTCTCTCCTACCACACCAACATCTCATTGGTCAGGAGCTGGATGATCAAGCCACTGAGGGGTTGTGACAGGAAAGCAGCCCCTTGACAGGAGTCTAGACACAAATGCACCAATGGGTGGGCTTCAGAGTGCTGCTCAGGCGCAGTGGGGAGAAGTCTGTGCCTAATCTAGTTATTCTGCTCAGTGACTTAGAAACCTTAGAGTGAATGGGGTGTGTGTGTGTGTGTGTGTGTGTGTGTGTGTGTTGGGGTGAACAACACGGGGAGAGACTAAAGAAGAGAATCTATTTGTGACATGCGTATTTATGGAAACAGGATGGAGTGATGATGCTCTTGTGATACCAAGAAGACGTTGAGACTGCCTGAGTCTAAGGGCTACACATGGAACCCTCTCAGGTGCGGTGACACCAACAGATGGAATAGCATGTGTTTTTCTTATTTTCCATGTGGGACAACTGACTCTTTCTTCTACAAAACTAACATTGTCTAAGTGTGTGGCATAAAAGAATGACTTAAGATATGGTCCTGTCTTCCCTTGTGGAGCTCACAGTCCAGCAGGGGTGGGGTAGCGGCAGACAAGAAAATATGCCCATGTTATCCAATGTTGTAGGTGTTATGCAGGTGGGCAGGGCATGCATTAAGCAGGTGCTAGAAACAACGTTTGTATCACCAGATATTGCATAATTTTTCTTGTGACTGGCAACACAAGAAAAGTCTTGTAAAAATTTTCTTTCAGCCTTCCGTCTTTATTCTTGACGCAATACTCTGAGTGAAAATAGATTGAGAATAAAATAATCAAATCAGAAAATGAACACTTTAAAGAATTTATACAAAATATAATTTAATTTGAAAAGCTTCCTCTTGAAAATATATAACTCTTTAGGGTTCTTTTCCCCCTCTAAGTGATCACACTACCATACATATCCATGGCAATAAAAAGCACATTTTATTTTATAGTATAAACTTCTTTCTAACACTGCTTTATGTATTAATTTCAAGTATATGAGAAGAATGAAAAGGACTTTTCATTGCTCCATAATGTTGTTCTCTTTCCATTGTTTTCCTGTTACATTTCTCTGTACATGTGACACAAAATATATAATATAAAAATTATGTTAAATAGTGCTATATACAGAATACATATCAAAGAGATTTTATAATTTTTGAAGACCTGTAAAAGTCTTCACAAATATATCCACTTTTAAATACAGTGTGGAATACTTAATAATATAGGCAGAGACTGCAACAGCAAATTCTGTTTTTCAGTCCTCTGTCATCATATGACTTAAGCTAATAATGGCCCAGTTACCGGGGTGGAGGTTAAAAGGACAGACTACTCTAAGTTGTCTTCTTCAGGTCTTGAACATTGTAAGTCACCCACGGTTCCCAATATGATTTATTGGGTTGACAAGGAAACAAAACAAAACACTTCTTCAAAGTCCAAACTTATGTAAATAAAGTGTAGCATTTCAGTTTTATGGATATCTCTGTGTCTTGCATTCTTTTAAACAAACCCTTTAAAGGAGTTGTTTTAGGATTTTCATCAAAACAAGAGTACCTTCTAAACAAAGCATGTAGTTACTTTGAAGGCCCGCTCTGAAATTTTAAAGGGATTTTTCTTGGAGGGAAGACCTGGGGAGAGGTAAAGGAGGGTTTGAGATGTGAAAATCTTGGCAGAGATAGTGTGAGAATGAGTATTTATTTATACCATCTATTATAAAAATTTATTTGAATAAATTTTGCTTTACAAATAAATTATCTTATCCAGATAGCATATAATCCAAATGATTTTTCTTAATTGGATTTGGCTGAAGAGCTAGTATAAAAATAAATAAAGGAATTAGCAAAATTCCCAGTTAGTCTTTTTCCTGAGGCACTTCTCAAACTTCTAGGCCATCATAGCAATACAATTCAAAGACTCTCTCCAGGAATCTCTGTGACCTTGGGTCTCACATTTGTCAATTTTTATTCTGTGCTTTTGGTATCAAGCAGAGAAAAAGATCTTTCTGGGAATAATTTTGCCATTGAAATGTACTACAAAAGTGGCAGTTTTGTTTCAATATAAGGTTTTTTTTCATAGAAAAGAAAAGGGTTGCTAGTCTGCCTTGGCCAGGGGAGGGAACTTAATGGAAAAGACAGCAGTGATACTCTATCACGAAGCATTCTTTTCTAGTGTTACTAGCTTTAAACATTGCAGCAATTCTGATAGTGACAGACAAGCCAGAAAAATCTACCTCTGCTCTTGAATTTCATAGAAGACAGTACTATCTGACTTTGGGGAAATATCTGACAATATTTTTATGAATAAATAAGGTGGTTTTCTTTTGCACAATGAAGTTTATTTTACAAGACCATAGCTTGATAGGCCCATATTGGTTTTGTTTATCCTGGCTCTGGGGAAGGGGTCTGTGCTCTGTTTCTGATAAATTTCCCCTTGTTTTCAGTTATGACAGATATTCCTTTGAATATGGTGTATGAAAATATTCTAGCATCAAACCAAGGATATCTAACCTTATTTATGTCTGTATTCTGTCCTTAAACACAAACAGCTGTGCACACATACATCTGTCTCACGTCTGACCAAGTACTGCTGTCCAGGACTTCATATACACAAATAAATGTTCCCCCTTTTATGAGAAATCGTGGCTGGCGCAGCAGGAGTTTCGAAACCCACATGCATTTTTCAAGTCTTACTTGCACAAACAAAATGAGAAAAAATACAGACAAAACAGGTTTGGAATTGCTGACTTTTCAACTCAGTACAGAATGGCTGAATAATCCCTATTTTGACCCCCCCCAAAAAAATTAAAAAAGTAAAGAGAGCATGTATAAAAAACATAGCAATTTGTCAAATATTTTAGAGCCTAAATTATGCATTGGAAAAGAAAAAGTAACTCTAAATTTTTCATTAGGGCAGCTTTCTGTATGCCTTGAAAAAGCAAATTACTAACTGATCATTAATAAGACCAGATGAACAAAATGTTTGATACCTTTCTTGGTTCCATTATTAAACACTTTAAGATTCAAGAAATTCCTCATTCTTATGAGAGGATTAGAGGATATGTTTATTTTTATTTCATTCATTATGTTTGTATGTGTTCCCCAATTTTCTGTAATGAACATGAACCACTTTACCATCAGTAAACAGAAGTTATTAAAAAATGATTTCCTATACTTTCTCTTGAGATTGATAGATCAAACTAACTATATTAAGGGCTATGGATATATATATATATATACACATATATACATATATATATAATATTTGTATATTTTTACCAAAAAAAATTGTTGTTTCACTTATCTGGAAAAAAAATTACACTACCATGGAGAATTGATTTCACCATGAAATCAGCAAATGAGAACAAATGACAGAATGTATCACCCGCAAGTGAGAAATCAAGAAAATCTCCTACAAAATACTACCTATTTTGTAATCTTTGGCATACTTCTAGATATGTTATAGTAGATAGCTCTGTGTAGGGTATTCATTTATAAATTAATTTTTCTATACCTATAAAATTCATGTAACATATCTGGGGAAATTTGAAATCTTTCTCAAGAATTCATAAATTATTTCCATTCTGACTGGCAGTTCAACATGGCAAATGCAGCACGTGTATTTCACTTACCTTCCTCCTCAACCTCATGAAATGACAGCAAAGGTGTACTAAAGAAAATAAGTCCATAACATCACAGGGATATCAGTACCACAGAGATTATGAGGAATCTCAACTGAAAGATAGATATGAAATTTAAATTTTTCTGAAGGACGAATGAGTGGGAACCCGCTCTTCCTGACAGAGCCTGTAACTATTTTGGGTAGTAAGAGAAGACTGTAATTTGTTTGATTAAAATAATGTATGCTTAAAAACAGGAAGTTATTAAATACAACACCAACTCTCATTGTACAAAGACCTAAAGAGCAGGCTAAAAAAATCTATCTTCTAAAAGAGATTAACAGCTATGCTAAAGGCAGAGAAGTTTGTTAGTGGGGTTAGTGGTGGTAGCTGATTCTTCTTCTGATTTCATCTGCTGGTGCCCAGCACATAGAATGCAAAAGGAAGCTTTTCTGTTGAACACTTGAGAACATCCAACTGTGGAGAAAACAGTTAATTCAGAGAAGAAATGGTAACGTGTATCTGTGTCTGTGTGACTGTGACACCTTTCATACACAGATCCTAAAAGAGAGAGGATCTTTCTTCCTTTAGGATTTCTCTGCAGGCTTGGAAGGGCCAACTCTACAATTTCCACAAATGAAGCAAGACCTATCCCCGAATATCCCCTATGTGATTAATAAATTATCTTTATAAAAATAATATGGTTAGAAGTATAATGTGAAATATAGAATTGGCAATATCTATATAAGATAAGCTATAAACACAGATATTTAAGTTCTCTCCTTCCCTCCAAATTATGAACCCTATGCTGGTTAGAACCACATACTAGCTGAGTGATCTTAAGAGAGCTGCTTAAATTCTCTGTATCTCAGTTTCCTCATCTTTAAACAGCTATAAGAGCATGTACCCCACAGGATATTTGGAGAATTAGTTGAGCTAATATGAAGTACTTATAGATTATACACTGGCCCATAGAACTCAATATATAAGCATTTACTAGTAACATTAATATTATGAAAAAAAAAGAAACCAGGTCCACACATATTTGGAAACTTGATAAATGTCAGGTATAGCTTTATAAATGGATGGGAAAGGAAAGATGCTCCAATATATGTTATCGGAATAGTTTGCTATCCAGACTGGGATAAATATGGAATATATTAATATCTCTTACCATGCACTAAATAAATTCTAGGAGATCAGTACCCAAAGTATAAAAAAAGCAAAACTTCATTATGAGAAATAGAATAAAAATAGAAAGAAAACAGGATGTGTTTATCACCTTTATATAAGAAAAAAGTTGCCTAGGTCACAAAGATCACAAACCGTTAAAAAAAAATCAATGAAGATGATTATATAAAAATACCAATTTCTAGTAAAATCTATAAAGTTTTTATATACAGAAAATATAAAGAACTATAAGTATATAACAGAATGAAAAACAATGCAGTAGAAAAATGGACACAAAAAGGTAATGCAGAAAATAAAACAAAACAAAACATGAGGCGATCACAGAAAGCTTCGGCCCCTCTGAATATCTTGGAGACAAAATTAATGCGTAGTCTCAATGGTTATTCTGACCAATGTCCATGAGAAAAGTTGTTCAACTTCATTAGTGTCCATGTTCTCTAGCCACCAGGAGCACATCTAAGTTTGAACGATTTGGGTTTCCTGTTGCATTGAAGGAAAATACTCACTATGGTGAACTGTGAGGCAGGTCAGTGAGAGGGGATCAGAAAGAACTTGCTACAGATTTGGGCTTCTGGGGGCAATTTGGGGGATGATATAAGAAGTGTGCTCTGCTCTGAATTGAACGTTGTCTGGAAGTGGGATAATTGTATGATTATTTTATTAAAGCTTATCTAGAAAGAGGGAAGTCTAGAATAAATTTAAAGCTATAATTGGTAAAGAAGAAGCAGTCACTCATATTAACCAGGATAGATGGATGTTTGGTCATTTTTGTTGTTTGAACGATGTTCATGTTTTTGTCTATATTCAGACATGATTACATAGTACCCCTGGTTTTTGTCCTGATCAGTCACAGAATGGCCTTGTTTGATGTTGATGTTCCGTGAAATTGTTTATGTTCAACTTGAGAACACCAAGTCTAACTATTTATAAAAGGAAAAAGTTGGAAAAAAGACTGAATGTCCATCATCAAGAGAAAAATGGATATGAAACACCATGGAACAGTATATATACAGCATATAATTGTTTAAATGGACAAAAATTATATGTACAAAATAGAATTTTTAAAATGCAAAAGATACAATACATTGTTAACCAACATATCATTTGTGATGAAAGTATAATATATTTATGGATATAATAAGCTACAAATTTAAAGTAATGTTACATCTGGGAAGAAAAGAATGTGATCTAAGGAAAGCGTACACTGTGAGCTTCAACAATATGAAACACTTTATTAAATAAAAAGTTTTTAATAATTATGGCAAATTGCCAACATCTAATACATTTGGGTTGTGAGTGCATGGGTGATCATTATTCTTTATATTTGATGCTTGATTTTTTCATAATTATAAAAACATTAAATTATGATTTTAGGAAGTTACACACCAAAATCTTTTGGAATGTTTCTTCTGTATCCTCTGCTTACCTGGAGAAAATCTACTCACTGCTCCCTGCTGTGCAAGTTGGAATCACCCCTAAAATAATATCCTTGAAAGAGAGGTCTGCCCAACTTATGCCAGCAGTAAAGGGAAAGTTTAGAGAGAGTTTATATAGAATGAGTTTACTCCTATTCATGAGGTTCTTGAAAAAGAAGAGGTGGTAGAGAAGGGGGAGGGGGGTGGGGAGAAGGGGTCTAATGCTAGAGTCTAAAAACTGTTTGGTAAACTAACTGCCAGAAATCATAGTTAAATTATGCAAGACTTTTACAATTACAGCTGACATATCCTGTTTATCTCATTAGCCCTAAGAAATGCCCTCCAGGTAATAATTTTAATGTGGTTTAGGACCTTTGTATGAATGATCTAAATGATAAAATGAAGGCTGGAGGATGGAATGTTAACAATTCAACTGATCTACATTCTCTAGGTTTGGTCCATCCCGGTTATAACCTACCAACATGTATATTCAGAAAGTGAGAAAAAAAGGCAACATGAAAATACCTTCTAGTAACAAGAAATCATACTTCTTAGTATAATTATAATAAATCTCACTTTCTGGAGTGAAGTATAGCTTTCAAAACATCTTTAATATGTGAAAAATTCTCAAATTAAAGAGATTTTTAAACTATTTTCCTTCAACAGTAACATGGTTAAGAACATTGGTGTAAGGTTACGCGTTGATCTGAGCCCTAATGGTTACTGATCACGTTTCTTATTTCTTTTTCAAAATTAAAGCCGCTTCGCTCTTTTACTTGTTTTTAATTAAATTATTTATAGACTGATTTTTTTTTTATACCATTGAGTATTATTTCTCTATCAAAGAAAACTGAGACTCATTATGAGTTCATTTGCAAGTTTCATTCTGGGGTAGATTTCAGGCCATATATTTATAAAATGTTTTGAGAAGCTTTGCTAGGAATACAAATAGTTCCTGACTTATGATGGTTCAAGCCACAGGATCACAAGGTTAAACAGCCAATACTCTATAGTAGTAAATGAATTTTTGACTTACGATATCTTCAACTTACAATGGGGTTATCTGGATATAACTCCATTGTAAATCATGGAGCATCTGTAATTCTACTGAGTCAGTAGTTTTTAAAGTCGACTTACTTTGGTTTTTGTGAGTACTTGAAAAAGTGATGGCATGAAGTTTTAAAATTCTGCAGAAACATATGGCATATCTGCCGTGAATAACAAAAAATTCACAAAAATCAGTTGATTCCAAAAGATACTTTTAATGAAACAGAAAAGAAGGCATTTAAAAGTGTTAAAGAAAAAATTTTCATGATGCTAGTTAAAGATGGTAAGGAAGAGTTTTTTTCAAGAGGAACTACCACAGTGGGGGTTTTGCAGTAGGGGAGAGAGATGGGGGTCAACTCTGAATACAACAAAGACAAGTGGAGATTTATAGCCAAGGAACAGGGTGGGAGTGAGTAGATGTAAAATTACCATGAGTAATATCAAAGCTAAGGGGATTCTGGTTAACCTGACAGGATTTTTGCTGAAGGTAGGCCAGAGTAGTAAGATAGAAAGAGTGGGGGATTTTCATTAAACTGACTCAGCAGGATTCTTGTTAAAACTGAACAGCAGATCAAGGACTGAGCCCAAGTTGGGGTCTAGTCAAAAAGGATTCAGAGGAACCTGACTCAAGTTTGGTAAAGGAGAGAGTCTTTATCAAATGTTAGTATAAGTGCGTGGCTAGGCCTTGGAAAGAAACCATGTTAGGACTTGGAGCATTTGGGATGGAATAATATAAAAGTCTAAACTTTTTAGCATGGCCCACAAAGCTCTTTATTATCTGTACATGATTCTAGCCTTTAACTTTCTAGTGTCAACATAAAAATGCCCAAACCTGTAGAGAATTTTTATAAGAGTCAAATTGAGTTTATTTGAGCCAATCTGATGACAATGCTGGGAAGCAAGATCTCAAATGGTCCCCTGAGGGTGGTTACACCTTTGAGGGGTCTGAAAAGAAGATTACTCTGGAAGGACTGAGTAATTGCTAAAAATGGCTATTATTCTCTGAGAAGAAGTACAGTGAGATAGCTAAAGTTGTGGTCTCAGGAGCCAAGCAGTGTGGATTTAGATCCTGGCTCTGCAAGTTGCTAGCTGTGTGAGGACAGCTACTTAAATTCCATGTACTTCCATTTACTCAGCTGTATAAATATACCTACATTATAGAACTGTCATGAGGATTGAATGAGTTATCTACAACATTTTAAAATGTCTTGCTTGGCATAGAGAAAGTACTCAGTATCAACTCTATTATTATTATTATTATCATTATCAGAGAAAATCAAGAAGTTTTATGATACTCCAGGCATGTAGTATTGCAATTTTTTTTTAAAATCAATATTTACCTAGAAGCTCTTAAAAACAGTGTTGGAGGCTGATGTTCTGAACTACCGACTTGCGTTTCTCAATGTGATTTCATATGTATCTGGCTTTTGTCCCAATTTCTTTCACATTTATAAATGTATTTCTCCTCTACAAATGAAGTCAAATAGCCAAACAAACAATCTCTTCAAATCACTCATATAGTCTTGGTACACGAGACTAATAGTGTCAGATTATTTCAGATTCTCATTTTTCTGAAGTTTTGATTCTGACATCTTCAGGTTCATAACTGTTAGAAATTTAACATTATTCTGGGTCTTGTATTGGATATGAAAGAGTGTCCAGCACAGAAAATCCTTTTTAGAATTTTAAATCTTTCACAAGTCTCCAATGTAAGCTCTGTTGATAAAGGATGACACTTATGGGGAATTAATGTTGTTTTAACAGGTTTCAGGTCTCGCCTTATTTCCTCTTTCCCTTCCCCCAGATCCTGACTGTTGAATCTACTAATGGGCTCTTTAGCAGGCTTTGGCCTGTTTCATTTGTTGAGCCAAGTCTGACTGGGGCAGGAAGTAACTTTAGCCAAGTCTTCTGAGGGGGCTTGAAACTGAGTCATGCTGGAGTAGATGCTGGAGGCCAGCCCAGTGTACTGGGCCAAAGTAGGGCTCTGGAGGTCTGTGGAACTGCATCACCTCTGGGACTTTCCCTCCTCCCTCAAACCCTCCCCTGTGTTAGATCAGGCTTCTGCCTCTTACTCCAATCCATACAACACTTTGAGAGAGAAACAGATACTTAGAAGTCTTATAATTTCTGCTAGTATATTCATGAATATATAGTATGTTAATGAATATATTGGTATGATATGCTGTACTAGATGATAAATTGTCTCAGGTTGTGTGTGTGTATGTACGCGCGTGTGCTGCATGTTGTGGTGAGTGCATTGAAGGGAAGATAGAAAACATGAATGGCTAAAGAAAGTTTTCATCTTTGGTTTGATTTGTAATAGGCTTGTCAGGGTGAATACCTAACTTACCATAAGTAGGAGGATATAATAGCAAAATAATAATAATAATAATAATAATAATAATAATAATAATAACATAATCAAATTTGATTACACATGGGCCTATTTTTCTCTCTGGAATAACTGGCAGCTTGATATAATGTAAGCTTTCCTGAGGTCTTTGTGATCATTCACTGTCAGTGTCATACTCAGGCCATTGATCATTCACTCAACTTTATTTACTTATTCATTGATCATATCTTCTGTGCTAAGCATCAGGGAAATAAGAAAGAGTGAGGTTAACAGCACCTGCAGTCTAGAGCCCAGACTGATGGACAAAGTGCTCTTGAAATACAGAACTGGTGTCCCTCACTTTTCCCAGCCAGGGAGCACCAGAGAACATTTCTCACACTAAAGCCTGAATAACAGAAGTGGGACATCATCCATTCATTCAGTAAATATTTATAGAGCATCCATTTGTGCTGGACATTATTCTGGTGCTGGGGTCATGAAGTCAAACCCCTGATCTCATAGTGCTTAGAGTCTAGTGATGGGAACAGAATAAAAAATAAATAAAAAAGAATGAAAAACATAGGTATTTTAGATGGTGATAAAGGCTCTGGAGAAAAATCAAGCAGGGAAGAGGGTACAGGAGCTCATGGGGTAGATGCAAAAGAAATAGGTTGTCCAGGAAAGCATTCACTGAAGGCAATTTGAGTACCTACCTGAAGGAGAAGAAGGAGTGAGCCTCATGCCTATCTGAGGGAAGAGTGCTCCAGGCAGAGGGAGACCAGCGGCAGGCCTGGCATTTTAGAGGACAGTGAAGAGGCCAGATAGCAGGATAAAGACAGGGTAGGACATGAGGACAGAGAGGTAATGAGGAGACCAGGCTGTGAAGGGCTCTTTGAGCCATTTTCAATAAATTTGACTTTTATTTGGCATGAACTGAAAAGACACTGAGATTGACGTTGTCTGACTTAAACCCTTAAAAGATTACTTTGGCTGCTGGGTTGAGAAGAAAGCAAAGAGGAACAAAGCCTGCTGAAACACTGTTTGAATGTCTTTCATGTCAGGGGCTGTGGTGGAAACCCTGCCCTTGCGAAGTGACCATCTAGTCATGGGAGAGAAATTTTAACTGGTTTCGTACATAGCATGAATGCTCAATGATAGACATTGATTGTTGGCCAACCTGGGGCCTTTACTCGTCGTCTGGCAGTCACCCCTAGTTTTGGTTTAGGGATCCAACTCTTTGCCACTCTCTGACCATGTGGTTTGATGGACCCCATTGCCCAGTTAAGAATGGAGTTGTAACCTAGGCCTGAACCAGTGAGCAAAGTCCATCCCTCTAGCACAAGTTCAGGAATGAGCATGTGACTTGAACCCATAAATAAAGCCCTGATCTAAGTGTATGTAGGGACCTTGTGCATTGGAAACACTCTTCTGGACGGACATAAAAGATCTGGACCTGCTGTGGCCATCTTGTGTCCACATAGGGACTGACAAGGAAACCATACCAGCTTGCATGTATGTTTTGTTTGCTTATGTTTGGGGAGGACATAGATAGACTTTTGATTTTTATAAGTTAAATTTTTAATATCTTTCCTATAGTCTTTAACAACCTAGCAAGCTTTTAAAAATAGTTTCTCACAATCAGAGGGTGCTCATTGCCAAACAACATTGGGTTGAGAAGTAGTAAAACCAAAACAAGACAAGAAAGACTTCAAGAAATCCTCCTTTACTGGAGTCATTGTAATATTGACCATAGCTCAAAGGGACAAAAGCAAGAAAAGGAATTCAAAAGGGAACATCCAGAATATACAAATATGAAAATTGCTTTTCAAATCATAAAGTGTTCTGCTTGACAAACTCAGCACCAAAAAGGAGGAGTTTGTGCCCCTTCTATAATGTGGAATTTCTAAAGATACTAAAGAAATCATTGGATGACTCACCTTCAAAATCAGCTTCTAGTCTGGGACTACAGTTTGATTGCATCTGAACAAATTTAAGCTAAAATTACAGGATTTCTTTAACTATGTTCCTCATTCAAATACCCATCAACATCATAGAGGTTCAAGTTATTCATCCCTCTTCATCAGAGCGTTGTCAACAACTCCTTTAAAAAATTGTAGAGCAAAATTTAAAGATAGCACAATATAACACATATATGTTGCAGAACTGAGACTTAATACTAATTACAATTCCCATTTATTAAGTACTTTCTAAATGTTAGAAACTTTGCACATTTCGTAATCCTCATAACTAACCTTCAAAATTGGATTATATTTTCTACTT
Source organism: Rhinolophus sinicus (assembly GCF_036562045.2). Classification (NCBI taxonomy): domain Eukaryota; kingdom Metazoa; phylum Chordata; class Mammalia; order Chiroptera; family Rhinolophidae; genus Rhinolophus; species Rhinolophus sinicus. Next base: position 154,750,184 of record NC_133752.1, on the reverse strand, counting down.
TTACATGAGAATTAAAGTTGAGGCACAGCAAAGTAAGTGAATTACCCCATATCAGTCAGCTGGCAAACAGAAGATTTAGGGGAAGAGTTTTTGGCCAGGCACTGTGCTAAGTACTTTACATATGTTACTTCATTTAATCTTTACAGCAGTCTTTTGAAGATGAGGCCATTTAAGAGCAGATTCAATAAAGATGGAGGCAGGACTCATTCCAGGACTGTCTGACTGCAGAACCCATGATCTTACCAGGCTGTGATTTATGGTCTTTCCAAAAAACTTCTGAATTTAACACTTGAGAGCGTTTCTGAAGTTTAAAATAGGTTGTACTTAGTGTCTCATTTGTTAACTCTGAAACAAGTTTAAGATGATATCCTTCACACAAGAGTTGAAAATTAGACCTAAAGATCAAGCATTTCCTACATCTCTCCTGAAGAACTTTTACTTTGAAAAATTGATGTATGTATGCCAACTTCCAAGCTTTCAGTATGTTAAGGCTTGACTGTCTTCAGAGCTTCCCTTTTTCCATGAAACATTTTTTGGATAGTTTGATACTTGGCTGTATGTGTAGTAGTTAATACTTCCAGCATCGGATTGAGATGGCCCTGAGATGACTCTTAGTTTCCGAAATTACTTGTTATGTGGCTTTGTTCCATTAAGCAATCTCTTAGGTCTCAAAGGAATTCTTTGCACCATGCAGGATGATATAGTTAAACTTATTTCCATTTGTCAGGTTTATGTTTTCCCAACACAGTAAATGTGAGAAAATACAGTAGCAAATTCATTGCATGGAATTATTTCACTGATAATATCAATAAAGGAGAGAAAATAAATCTCACCAGGGAAACTTTATCTCTTAAAAATCATTGAAGATGTTTAGAAGTTTGCTTTGAACTTACACTTTTTGTTTAAATCTTTAAAAGAAATAATGGAGATTAAACAATAGTACTAACAAGAAGTTTTATTTTTGAGGAGAACTAAGTTTATTAGTATTTGTGTCTAACAGTTTTCAGATGGCCTACAAGGACTTCATAGCTCAACAACACTAGACTACCAGCTATCTTACAGACATCCTGCATTTTCTTCTGAGTCTTAGCTCTTATTTTTCTTCTATCTGGACATTTCTTCTCACTAAAATTAATGATTGAAATACTGTTTCTTATTTAAGGTTTACCCAAAATGACCAATTTTCTATAATGCATTTTTCTTAATTCAGCCTATTTGACCAACTGAATAAAAGTCTGCTTTCCTCTAAAACTCCATAGCACTTTAGGCCTCACATATACCCCTTAGCCTATAGGGACTTGCGCTATAACTTTACAATTCGTATCTCTCAGAGCTGGGTTATTATGAAATCTCTAAGTACCCTGGGAAGCTAACCATTTTGTTCTTGTTCAAAGATATATTCTTTAGGTAAGTTTTTACCATCTTTTTGGAGAAGAACATGAGTGTTGCATGAGAATGAACAGAAATAAACCACCATCATTCAAACTGTTACCTTTAAACACGCAGGCTTGGATTTAACACATATCTCACTCTATAAACAAAAGCCAATAGACTTACCTTAAAAATCACTTTAATAGGAGTCTATTATTTAAGCATGCCTCTTAAATGTTCCTCGTCTTACACTTAAACAGTCACATCAAAGGAGTCCTTTCTATCACTCATACTCTGTATAAGGATTTCTGGTATATACATTTAAATTTTTTTATTACTTGTACTATGCCCCAATGATATTTTAGTACCCTGTATAGGCCTGTGTCCTAGGCAGATACCTGGCTATCTTATTTCTCCTATATTTTGATGTCAGGGGGAAATTTCAGGTGCTGAAAAGTATCATTGCAAAAAAGGATTCCAACTCTTTGAAGCAAAATTAATTGTCATAAGTAATTGCATGGTTTTTAGTTTATACAAACTCAATACCTATTTTGGGGAAACCATGGGAGTTCAGTGAACATCTGAATAAGATAAGGAGTGATGGAGGAGAAAGCCTGTTTAACTGGGGGCCAATTTATCACCTCCCTTAACAAGGTGTAACCCAACCTTGACACATCTGTCTCTCCTCGCTGGTGGCTACCATTTCAACTTTATTATTTTAGTGTGATATTTAAGTTCCTGGACATGAACTATTAATGCCAATGTAATATCTAAATGATCAGCTCTTCTGAAGAATTGTTGACATGCACATATACAAAATATGTTTGTTTTGGTGTCACTCAGTATTTGTAATGCAACATGAAGATGAACAGTTCACGTTAATGACACTCTCATCTCCCATTTTGACAGCCCCTTTTCCGAAGCACTAGTATTACCCACTTAGAAAGTGGATTGATGCCAATGCTTGAGCATTACTTCAGTGCACCAGATGGCACTAAACATTCAAAATATTTCCTACAACAGCTGTATCTTTGACAACAAAATTAATACCAGCCGAAATATCACTGCTATGTGAAGGGCATAATGATCAGGCTCTGCAGTCTAATATAGCTAGCCATATTCTAGGGTATAGTAAGAAACAAACACAAAAACCAAAAAACATGATCTGATCAGTTCTTGCTATATGTCAATCAGGTGTTCTGTCTGGTATCAAAAGCCAGAAGCGTAACCGCCACTACATTCATCATGGAACAGCTGCTCCTCTCAGAAGGTGAATTACACCTTTCCCTGGAGCAACCATTAATCCGTTAACACATTTTCATCATGAAGCTTTCCCAAAGAGTGTAGTATTTTTATTTTAAGCTCTGTATTTGTTTGAGGAAATAAATCTTTTAAGAATTTGACCAGAAGTGAATCTTAAATTCTTTAGGTTAAAATAATACCATCTTTTTTATTATAAGATTTAAAAGATCTTGTGAAGAATATGAGGACGTTAAGCCTGGTTTAAAATCAAGTTTGAAAAATATAACTTGAATCCAACAGTTTGATGAACCTATACAATGGATTTGTGCATATCCACAAAAATACTCAGCAGATTATGAGTTTGAAAGTCAGAGACTCAGAAGATAGAGATGGTGATTAGTATTAGTCTAAGTGCAAAGACAGTTGAAGTGTTAATTCCACCTTACAGAAGATGGAATAATAGTAACAAGGATATAATTATTTTCCTTCACTTAAGTGAGTAAAACAACATACCAGGTAGATGTTCCAAATGGCAGTAAGAAAATAAAGAATGCAAAATTCTAAGCTTTAAAAGGATGAGTCAGGTAGATACTGTTAGCTTTTTAAGCAAAATTTCGTGTCAACAAGGCTGTCCCCTATCACCTCTGCTTTTCAACATAGTGTTGGAAGTCCTTGCCAGAACAATCAGGCAAGAGAAAGAAATAAAAGGCATCCAAATTGGGAATGAAGAAGTTAAATTATCACTCTTTGCAGATAACATGATGCTGTATAGAGAACCTTAGAGACTCCACCAAAAAGCTATTAGAAACAATCAACGAATACAGTAAAGTTGCCAGCTACAAAATCAACATACAAAAGTCCATTGCATTCCTATATACTAACAATGAAATCTCAGAAAAAAAAAACAACAAAAAAACACAATTCATTTTGCAATTCCAACAAAAAGAATTAAACACCTAGGAATAAACTTAACTAAGGATGTGAATGACCTATATGCTGAAAACCACAAGACATTTTTAAAAGAAATTGAAGACTACACAAAGAAATGGAAAAACATTCCGTGCTCTTGGATTGTAAGAATCAACATAGTTAAAATGGCCATATTACCCAAAGCAATATACAGATTTAATGCAATCCCCATCAAAATCCCAATGGCATTTTTTTTAAAGAAATAGAACAAAAAATCATCAGATTTGTTTGGAACCACAAAAGACCCCAAATATCCAAAGCAATCTTAAGAAAAAAAGAACAATGCTGGAGGTATCACACTCCCTGACTTTAGCTTGTACGACAGGGCAACAGTAATCAAAACAGCATGGTATTGGCAGAAAAACAGACACGTAGACCAATGGAATAGAATTGAGAACTCAGAAATAAAGCCACATAAATATGGACAGATAATTTTTGACAAAGAAGCAAAAAACATACAATGGAGAAAAGACAGCCTCTTTAATAAATGGTGCTTGGAGAATTGGAAAGCCATGTGCAAAAGAATGAAACTGGACTGCTATCTGTCACCATGTACCAAAATTAATTCAAAATGGATCAAAGACTTAAACATAAGACCTGAAACAATAAACTGCATAGAAGAAAACATAGGTACTAAACTTATGGACCTTGGGTTCAAAGAGCATTTTATGAATTTGACTCCAAAGGCAAGGGAAGTAAAAGCTAAAATAAATGAATGGGACTATATCAAACTTAAAAGCTTCTGCACAGTGAAAAACCATTGACAAAATAAAGAGGCAACCAACTGAATGGGAGAAGATTTTTGCAAACAGTGTCTCTGATAAGAGGCTAATAGCCAAACTATACAAGGAACTTTTGCAACTCAACAACAAAAAAACAAACAACCCAATTGAAAAATGGTCAAAGGACTTGAAGAGACATTTCTCCAAAGAGAACATACAAATGGCAAATAGACATAGGAAAAAAAGTTCAACATCACTAATCATCAGAGAAATGCAAATAAAAACCACAATGAGCTATCACCTCATCCCAGTTAGAATGGCTGTCATCAACAAGACAAATAGTATCAAGTGTTGGAAAAGTTGTGGAGAAAAAGGAACCCTCATACACCGTTGGTGGGAATGCAGACTGGTGCGGCCGCTATGGAAGGCAGTGTGGAGGTTCCTCAAAAAAAATTAAAAATAGAATTACCGTATGACCCAGCAATCCCTCTCCTGGGTATCTACCTAAAAAATCTGAAAAATTTAGCTATAAACACATGTGTGCTCCAATGTTCATTGCAGCTTTATTTACAGTGGCCAAGATGTGGAAACAACCAAAATGTCCTTTGATAGATGAATGGATAAAAAAGTTGTGGTATATATACACAATGGAATACTATTCAGTGGTAAGAAAAGAGGAAATAGGACCATTTGTGACAACATGGATGGATCTTGAGAATATAATGCTAAGTGAAATAAGTCAGACAGAAAAAGCAGAGAACCATATGATTTCCCTGTATGTGGTATATAAACCAAAAACAACAAAAGAACAAGACAAATGAGAAACAAAAACTCATAGACACAGATAATAGTTTAGTGGTTACCAGAGGGTAAGGGGGGTGGGAGGTGTTAGATGAGGGTAAAGGGGATCAAATATATGGTGATGGAAGGAGAACTGACTCTGGGTGATGAGCACACAATGGGATTTATAGATGATGTAATACAGAATTGTACACCTGAAATCTATGTTACTTTACTAACAATTGTCACCCCAATAAACTTTAATTAAAAAAAAAAAAAAGATTTACTAACACTATTGATTTGGGGGCTGGACAATTCTTTGTTGTTGGGGGAGAAGAGTTGTCCTGTGCATTTAGGATGTTTAGCCACAGCCCTGGTTTCTCCCCTACAAGATGCTAGTAGCATCCTCCAATTGCAACAAAAATATCTCCAGGCTTTACCAAATGTCTCCTACAGTACAAAATTATCTTAAATTAAAAACCATAGCTTTAGAATGATGGTTTGCAATTTTTAGGTATGGATTTTATTTCGGTGGCTCAAAATAATGACAATACCAACAGACTGTAAGCTCCTTGAGGGTGTGGACTAACATTTTATTATGACTTAGTACAGTTTTTGTTAAAAAGAGGTAATTAATAAAAGCATTATTTGTTTATGTAGGCACACAATGTATAAAGGTGTAATTTTGTGACATAAACAATCAAAAAAGGTGGGAATGGACCTGTGAAAAATCAGAGTTTTTGTGTGTTATTGAAATTAAGCTGGTATAAATTCAGATTAGAGGGTTTAACTTTAGGGCGTTAAATGAAACCTCCATGGTAACCACTAAGGAAATAGCTATAGGATACACACAAAAGGAAATGAGAAAGGAACTGAAACATTTTACTACACAAAAGAGAATAATGCAGGAAATGAGGGACAAAACTATAAGGTGTATAAAAAAATTGCAAATTGACAAGGATAAGTCCCTTTATATAAGTAATTACTTTAAATGTAGATGGATTAAACTCTCCTATCAAAAGACAGAGATTGGCAGAATGGATAAAAATCACATGATCCAACTGTATGATATCTGTGAGAGACTCACTGGATACCCAAGGATTACATAGTGATATAGACTACCGTGTTTCCCCAAAAATAAGACTGGGTCTTATATTAATTTTTGCTCCAAAAGACACATTAGGGCTTATGTTCAAGGGATGTCATCCTGAAAAATAATGCTAGAGCTTATTTTCTGGTTAGGTTTTATTTTCTGGGAAACATGGTAGTGGCTGGCAAACTATAGCCTACAGGCTAAATCTAGACTGTCACCTATTTTTTCTGTTTTTAAGCAGCCTGTTACCACTGCATGAAAGGCTAGCACTGTAAGCCGTGGACATAGGGATACATACATCTTTTTGAGTTAGTGTTTTTGTTTTCTTCAGAAGTGGAATTGCTGGATCATATGGCAGTTCTATTTTTAATTTTTTAAGGAACCTCCATACTCTTTTCCATAGTGGTTGCAGTAATTTACAATCCCACCAACAGTGCACAAGGGTTCCCTTTTCTCCACACTTGTTATTTGTTAAATTATTGATGATAGCCATTCTGACAGATATGAAGTAATATCTCATTGTGGTTTTAATTTGCATTTCCCTGATAATTAATGATGTTGAGTATCATCTTTTTATATGTCTGTTGGCCACCTGGATGTCTTTGAGGAAATGTCTATTCAGTTCCTCTGCCCATTTTTTAATTGGATTGTTTGATTTTTTTTGTGTTAAGTTCTGTGAATTCCTTACCTAGTTTAAATAGTAACCCTTTAGCAGATGGATCATTGTTGAATATCTTCTCCCATGCGTAGATTGTCTTTTCATTTTGTTGATGGCTTTCTTCTCTGTGCAAAAACTTTTTAGTTTGATGTAGTCCCACTTGTTTATTTTTTTTTTCTTTTGTCTCCCTTTCCCAAAGATATGTATTAAAAAATATGTATGGCTAAAAGTGATATCAAAGTGTTTATTGTCTATGTTTTCTTCTACGAGTTTTATGATTTCAGGTCTTACATTTAAGTCTGATTCTTTTTTATTATTATTATTAAATTTATTGGGGTGACAATTGTTAGTAAAATTACATAGATTTCAGGTGTACAATTCTGTATTACATCATCTATAAATCCCATTGTGTGTTCATCACCCAGAGTCAGTTCTCCTTCCAAGTCTGATTCATTTTGAGTTTATTCTTGTATATGGTGTAAGAAAGTGATCTAAAGTCATTCTTTCACATATATTTGTCCAATTTTCTCTGGACCATTTATTGAAAAGACTGTCTTTACCTGATTGTATATTCTTGCTTCATTTGTCATAGATTAATTGACCATATAAGTGTGGGTTTATTTCTGGGCTCTCTTTTGTGTTTCATTGATCTATGTGTTTGTTTTTATGCCGGTACCATGGTGTTTTGATTACTATAGCATTATCGTACAGTTTGATATGAGGTTATGTGATACCTCCAACGTGGTCCTTCTTTCTCAAGATTGCTTTGGCTAATTGGGGGTCTTTTGTGATTCCGTATAAATTTTATGATTATTTATTTTAGTTTTATTAAAAATGCCATTGGTATTTTGATAGGGATTACATTGAATTTGTAGATTCCTTGGGGTAGTATGGACATTTTAAGAATGTTAATTCCTACTGTCCATGAGCATAGTATATCCTTCCATTTATTTGTGTCTTCATCAATTTCTTTCTTTAATCTCTTACAGTTTTCCAACAACAAGTCTTTTACTACTTTGGTTAAACTTATTCCTAGGTATTTTACTCTTTTTGATACAATTGTAAATGAGATTGTTTTCTTAAATTCTCTTTCTGCCAGTTCATTATTTGTGTGTAAAAATGGAACTGATTTCTGTATAATAATCTTATATCCTGCTACTTTACTGAATTCATTTATTCTAGTAGGTTTTTTTGTTTGTTTGTTTTTGGTGGGATCTTTAGGGTCTCTCTGCATAGTATTATGTCATCTGCAAATAATGACAGTTCTTCTTCCTTTCCAGTTCAGATGCCCTTTTTTTTCTTGTCTAATTGCTGTGGCTAAAACTTCCAATACTATGTTAAATAGAAGTTGTAAAAGTGGACATCCTTGAATTCTTCCTGATCTTAAAGAAAAAGCTTTCCAGGTTTCACCATTGAGTATGATGTTAGCTGTGGGTTTGTCATATATGGCCTTTATTATGTTCAGGTAAGTTCTGTCAATCCCCACTTTGCTGAGAGATTTTATCTTAAGTGAATGTTGGATTTTTTTTCAAATGCTTTTTCTGCATTTATTGATATGATTATGTGATTTCTAGCCTTCATTTTGTTTATGTGTTTTATCACATTGATTGATTTGAGGGTATTGAACCAACCCTGCATCCTGGGAAAAAAATTCCACTTGATCATAGTATGTGACCTTTTTTATTGTATTACTGAATTCAATTTCCTAGTATTTATTGAAGATTTTTGCCTCATCAGGGATATTGGCCTATAATTTTCTTATTTTATAGTGTCTGATTTGAGTATTGGTAATGCTAGCCTTGTAAAATGAGTTTGGGAGCTTTCCCTCCTCTTTAGTTATTTTGGAATAGTTTGAGAAGGATAGGCATTCTTTTTGAATGTTTAGTAAAATTCACCTGTGAAGCCATCTGATCCAGGGCTATTGGTTGTTTGAAATTTTTGAGTACTGATTTGTTCTCATTAGTAGTTGCCATTGTGCAAATTTTCTATTTGCTACTGATTCAGCCTTGGAAGATTGTATGTTTCTAAGAATTTAATGATTATTTCTAGGTTGTCTAATTTGTTGGCATATAATTTATTCATAGTATGTCCTTGTAGTCCTTTGTAGTTTTGTGGTATCTGTTGTCACTTATCCTTTTTCTGTTCTGGTTTTATTTCTTGATAAGTCTGGCTAAAGGTTTATCAATTTTGTTTATCTTTTCAAAGAATCAGCTCTTGGTTTCATTGATCTTTTCTATTTTTTTTTTTTTAGACTATTTATTTTCTATTTTAGACTAATCATTTTTTTCCTTTCTGATCTTTATTATTTCCTTCTTTCTACTCATTTTAGGCTTTGTTTTTCTTTTCTACTTCCTTTAGGTGTAAGTTTACACTGCTTATTTGAGACATTTCTTGTTTCTTGAGGTTGGCTCATATTGCTATACAGTTCCCTTTTAGAACTGCTTTGGCAGTATCACATAAATTTTGAAGTCATTGTGTTTCATTTTCATTTACCTCAAGGTATCTTTTCATTTCTTCCTTGATCTCCTGGTTAACCCATTCATTGTTTAGTAACATATCATTTTCCTCCACATGTTTGTGTTTTAGAATTTTCTTCTCGTAATTTATTTCTAGTTTCTTACCATTGTGATTGGAGACAATGCTTGATATTATTTCAATCTTTTTTAATTTATTGGGACTTGTTTTGTGGCCCAACAGATGGTCTTTCCTGGGAAATGTACACTTGGAAAGAATGTATATTCTGTTACTTTTGTGTGAAATGTCCTAAAAGTGTCAAGTCCATCTGGTCTAACATGTAATTTAAGGCCACTGTTTTCTTGTTTCTCTGTCTCGATGATCTATCCATTGATACCAATGGGATATTAAAGTCCATTATTATGACTGTATTATTGTTGATCTCTCCTTTTGTCCGTCAATATTTGCTTTATATGTTTAGGTGCTCTTACATTGGTGCATAGATATTTACAAGAGTTATTAGGTTGGTGCAAAAGTAATTACAGTTTAAAAGATTAAAAATTGCAAAAATCACAATTACTTTTACACCAACCTAACATATCTTCTTATTGCATAGATCCCTTGATCATTATGAAATGCCTTTCCTTGTCTCTTATTACAGTCATTGTTTAATGTATATTTTGTCTGATATAAGTATTGCTACCCAAGCTTATTTTTTGTTTCCATTTTCAAGAAATATCTTTTTACATCCATTTACTTTGTTTCTGTGTGTGTCTTTTGATCTAAAGTGGGTCTCTTATAGGCAGCACACGTATGATTCTTGTTTTTTTATATATTTATCCATCCTATGTCTTTTGATTGGAACATTTAGTCAATTTACATTTAAAGTAATTATTGATAGGTATGTAGTTATTGACATTTTATTATTTTCTGATTGTTTTATAGTTCTTCTCTGTTCCTTTCTTTTTTTCTCTTCTCTTGTGTATTGATGACTTTCTGTAGTGCTGTGTTTGGATTTCTTTTTCTTTATTTCTTGTATCTCTCTTGTAGATTTTGGTTTGTGGTTATCATATGCTTCATATGTACCAAGCTATGTTGATAGCAGTCTTTTTTATGTCTGTTTTTCCATGTTAGTGTTTATGTGTATCCCTTAATTTATTGTTGTAATTACACGTGGTCTTCCAACTTTTGCCTTTCACCTTTGAACTAGCTTTATAGTTAGTTGATCAATTGCTTTCACTAAGTGTTTTTGTTTGTCAGTAAGCTTTTTTTCTTTCCTATATTTTCTTATTCATATTTTTAATCTTTTTTTTTTTTTATACTTAAAGGAGTCCTTTTAACATTTCTTCTAATACTGGTTTAGTGGTGATGAACTCCCTTAGCTTTTCCTTGTCTGAGAAATTCTTCACCTCTCCTTTGATTCTAAATGATAGCCTTTCAGGGTAGAGCAATCTTGGTTGTAGGTCGTTACCTTTTATCACTTTGAATATTTCATGTAGCTCCCTTTTGGCCTGCAAAGTTTCTGTTGAGAAATCAACTGAGAGTCTAATGGGCACTCCCTTGTATGAAATTAACTGCTTTTCTCTTGCTACTTTTAAGATTCTTTGTCATTAAGCTTTGACATTTTAATTATGATGTGGCTTGATGTGGACCTCTTTGAGTTCATCTTGTTTGAAACTCTGTGCTTCCTGAACTTGTGTGTCTATTTCCTTTGCCAGGATAGGGAAGATTTCAGTCATTATTTCTTCAAATAGGTTTTCAATCCATTGCCTTCTCCATTCTCCTTCTGGACTCCTATGATGCAAATGGTACCCTTGATGTTGTCCCAGAGGTCTGTTAAATGATCCTCATTTTTAAATTTTTTTTTTCATTTTGTTGTTCCAATTGAGTGTTTTCCACCATCTTGTCTTCCATACTGCTGATCCAATCCTCTGCTTCATCTAATTTGCTATTGATTCCCTAATGTAATCTTCATTTCAGTTATTGTATTATTCATTTTAGCTATGGTAGTCTTAATTTCTGATTGGTTGTTTTTTATGGTTTCTATCTCTTTGTTGGTGTTCTCATTGAGTTCATCTAGTTTTCCTCTAAGTTTATTGAGCACTTTTATAACCAATGTTTTGAACTCTGTATCTGGTAGATTGTTTGTCTCCATTTTGTTTAATTGTTTCTCTTGAGTTTTGTCCTGTTTTTTTCATTTGGAGCATGTTTCTTTGTCTCCTCACTTTGACTGACTCCCTGTGGTTGTCTGTGTACAAAGTAGATCTGCTACATCTCCCAGTCTTGGCAAAGTAGCCTTATGTATCAGGTGTCCTGTGAGGCCCAGTGGTACAGTCTCCCTGGTCGCTTGAGCCAGGTGTTCCAAGGGTGTCCCTTGTGTGTGTGTGTGTCTTTGTGTACATGTGTGGGGATAGTGATTTAAGGACAGGGTAGAGTGGAGAAGAAAACAGTTTCTATTTCATAAATCACTGTTTGGAACTGTAGCATTTAAACAGGTAAAACTACTAATTGTGGATTGGGATATATTATCCTCTTGAAGACTCAGTTTGTTTATTTACAAGAGGCAATACTAACCAATTCGCGGGTAAGAGGATAGATGTAAAAAACATTTTATTATTTATATAGGAACAAATAAATGTTAATTCCTTTTTCATCTCTCTATGCTGAGACCTACTCTGAATAGCCATCCATTTCTGCAACCTATCCTGGACAAAACCAACAAGAAAATAATAGACAGTAACCTACTGAACAGGAGAACTAAATGCTTATTCTACCTACACCTGAATAGATGAAGAGCGTTGGGGTAGGGTAAAGTGATGGAGAAATGCATTATGTATTTAGCAGATTGTTGGTTTTCAATTTAATTTCCTATCTATTCCACTTCAATTATATTGGATGCCCTTGGGTGGCACAATAGGAATATACTGCTACTAATAAATCCAGATTTGAAGTAAAAATAACTTTTAAAAAGCTCTACCTCTTTCATCGTTTTTCTTGTTAAGGCTATTGAGCTAATTAGTTTAGAGCATCAGCATAGAGAGAAAATTCCTAAAAATAGATGTTATTAAGAGCCTTGGGGAAATACTCTACTATAATTTGCTTTCCAGATAAAATTTTAAAATAGGTATACAAGAATTATTGGTCAATTATAATAAAATTCCTATGGAATTGCACACACTATGTTAATCAGTGTGAGCTCATTTTGGCCCACATGTTATTACAATGAATACCACAGTGTTCTGGTGAAGAGTCAGACAAGACAGAGAAACAGATGATGTAGGTAACTGGGAAGCCAAAACTGAGAGCAGAGAAGCTACAGACAACAGTGGGTCTCAACTGAGAAAAAGGAGGGAGGCTGGGGGTTTGTGCAATTAATCTTCTTTGTACTTTAAAGCTTTACTTCCTGAAAATGTTGCAATACCATTTCCATCTCCAAAAGAGTAAAGTCCTAGCCTTGGTAAGGAAGGAGTAAATGGAAATTGCAGAAAGATCGTTTTCTTCCCGGAATGATATAAAAATTTTGGCTGTCTTTTCTGGCAGAGAAATGCTGAATTACGGTATATTTCTTTTTTGTATAATATATGGCCTTTCTATGAGATAAGTCTTTAGGGAAATGAACCAACATCCTTTCCCACCCTTACAAGCTGTCAGATTATTTTGTTTGTTTTGCAAATTTGAATTTGCCAGAAGTTATCCATTGAGATGGGCCAAGAAGAAGAAATCAAAGTGGTGTACCACACAAAATCACGATCAACTCAACGTAACTGCAATTTCTCATTACTCCAGACTGTCATTTCCAAATCTCATTAATCAGTAGTCAAAACAACTTGAGGTTATTTGGTTTAATTTAATCTGATGAACAAATTTGTCACGTATGGACAGCACCTTTCAAAAAAGAGAGTTTTTCAGGGGAAAAAAAATCTTAACCCAGAAAGTAATGATGCTAACTAAGTTTCATCTTTCCCAGTCAAGTTGAACTCATGGAGGAAGATATTTGATCTACTGGACAAATGAAACAGAACTGGATTCTGGTTCATTTTTCTTAAGAACTCCATGTCTCTGTATGCTTTCTGCTAGTTTTTTGTTTGTTTTTTTGCAATATTATCTGAAACTGAATCCAAGTGGTTACCCATATTCAAACATCAGAGAATTCAATATTCTTTGCACTTTGAGTCCATTGCTATTGTACAAATTATTTGTTTCCCTTTTCTGTCTGTAATGCCTCTACATTTTATACTAAAATGCTCCTCAGAAAGCTCCTTATTTACAGTAGTCTCTGAGTTATTCTGTCAGTAATGATGTAAAGAAGATCAGCGAACTTCATTTCTATTAATAACTGACCATTAATAATCAGAACGTGCATTAATGGAAGACTCGTGACTAGAAATCTCATAACATTTAATCCATTAGTTATATCATAAAAATTTGTCTGGCATTTGAATTATCACATGAACCCCTACAAAGAGGTCTGCCATATCATTGGATCTTACTAAATGTTAGTAGAATGGATGAATTCATTGCTGAGAGCTTGTAAGTCTAATAAATTTAAAATGCTGTTTTGTGAAATACTGCCAAATTTGTAAGTGCCCTTTCCTACAAAAGCTAATTACATATGAATACCGCTCTGGTGACCTTACAGTTTAGGTGGAGAAAAACGACATAAATAATAAAAACACGAGCAGCAAGTTGGCATTAGAGAAAAAGTAAAGATCGTATGTGAGAGATCAGAAGAGAGAGATTATGATTCGTGAAGAGAATCAAGAAAGAGAGGATGTAGTTTATGAACAGAGCCTTGAAGGTAAATGTGGTGAGAAGGCTAGAATAAGGTGTAGCCTAGACTCTGGAGCTGGACACCTAAGTTCCAATTGTAGCTCAATCTAGTCATTAACCATTGGCCACTGGTGAAGCTACTTAATTACTCTGGGTAAAATGGAGGTGACAATAGATTCTGTTTTGCAGGGCAGTTGTAATGATAACTCTACTTACTGCATGGATTTTCCTGATAAAGGCACACGATCAGGTTCACTTCCGCTAAATGGTGATCTCATACACGCAATATTTGGCAGAGCTTCTTTAATGAAATGAAATATTGAAATTATTCAGATAACATCACTAACAATATATCTCAGAAGGAAATGAACACCGGATCATCTTTGCCCATGTGATCCTGGACTCTGCAAACAGCCAGAGCCACCTTTTGAGGGACTCTCCTCCGATATGCAGTGTGGCTGGATCTGGTTCTTAGCAGTATTTCTATCACCTGTTGGAAGTCATTGCAGCGTTTGCGGTGGTAGTAGCACCAAAATGCTTCATTTGGCAACCAGCACATTTGACAAGAATGTAAAATTCTGGTGAGGTGGGAGATGGGAGTGGGGGCCGGGGGGCTGTTTAGATTTAGAAACCTGTGCTGCTCTTTTGAAAAATCCTTCTATAAATAATAACTTCCCTTCATGCCTTCAGGAAACGTTTTTCATAGGATGTGAAAGATTTATGGTGAAAACCACTTCATTTGAGATTCCAGGAGGCAACTACGCAGGGTCCAGTGCTTTTTACTTACTTAAAACTTTCAAGGAACAGCAACTGGAATGGCATAAGATTCCTGAAGTCATAGCACAGTGTTCCTCCCTACCCTCATTGAATATGGGATGAATGATAGTGCGTTCATTGAATTTCTTCTGATCTACAAGAAATCTCTACTGCAATTTGGCCTTTCGTACCAAGCACAGAGACCTATGTACATTCTGTCCAGTTCAGTAACCTCTTGAGGAAGAGAGTAGGGCTAGAGAAACGGTAAGTAAATGTTCTTTAAAATGAATAGTACAATAGTATGTCTTGTTGTGCAGCTCCATTACTGGGCAGCAATATGACAAATTATTGCCTCCAAACAGTAGTCATATTTGTTGCTTTTCCTTCAGTCGTTTAAAAAAAGATGAAAATCAGAATATTGTTGTATATAGATTTAGTTCTCTGAGAAATTAGAACTTGTTTACAGTGTAATCATTTCAGTCAAAATAAAAATAAAACTCATTTCCAAAGCCAGGTTTACTTGAATTCAATGTACTCTCTGAGATGAAAAAAAATGAATACTGGTATCACTGTTATAAAGGCTATCATTTTAACTTCTTAAAAAAGTTCTGTTCACTTTAAAATTGATTTTCTCCCAGTGAATTCCTCTCTTCTTAATGAAATGTCATGTATTTATACATCAAATTTTCAAAGAAGGAAGACAAATAATTTATATTATTAGAGGTGGCTAACTTTGTTTCCTACCACTACAGAGAGAAAATTCTTTTATTATTAAAACTGTTTTACTTTGAAGTGGACAAGAGAGGGCACTCATGTATTTTATATATAATTGTGCATAATTTTTTCAGTTGTTAAAGGATTGATTTTAAAAATCCTTAATTTATTTTTTTAAAATGCCTTTTAAAAAGGTTTTTTAAAAGGTATTTTTAATGTAAAATTAATAAATAACATTGTAAAATCATAGCATTTTTTAATCAATAAAAGCAGATAGGAAAAGAGAATTTTTGGAAGATTACTATGTATATATACTTTGTATATCACTTTAAAGGAATTTGACAAGAAAATTCAAATAAGAACAAATTAAAAACCTTTTCTGCTAAGCTTGATTTTAATTCAACCTGAAATGAGGAAGCATTTTAAAATAATACTATTTGAAAAGAATGAGAAAGACTTCTTTTTAATCAAAATTTGGCAGAAGTTAGATTTGACCTGAAAAGAATGTTCTCTGACTAATAACATGGAATCATAATTGCCAGCATATATAACTGAAAAGAATGGTGTCATCTCAACTCAGTTCTAAGGAGAGGACTGTACCCTTTCCAAAGGGTAACTTAATGCTTCCCCTGAAGCAGCCCACTGAGGGGAGGCTGGAACCTGGAAGAACAGTGATGCCACAGATCAGGAGGAAGATGAGAGGGAGAGCCTTCTTTGTTTTCTTGCTACAGCTGTCACTTCCTGCTCCCAGCGCCACTCTATTTCCTGTCAAGACCATCTTCCTGCAGAGGATTGTAGATTGTAGAGCTTTACATCTGAGCAAATGCTTACACTTTTCCTGAAATCTTTCAGCCATCAATTATTAAATATAAAATTCCAGTAAAAGCCTTCAGAATATATTCCTGGTGGACCTCACAAGGAAAGGAGACTGGGAAACAGCATCCTTATCCAAAGATCAAAATATGTTGGTAAACAGCCAGAACTAATCAGAAACTTCAAAGCAAAGAAAGAAATCAGACATTTCCCCCTCCTCCAAAGATAAAGGATTATTCATTATAACATTTTCCACAAGTACGTGGTTCAGAGTTGCTACCTTCAAATATTCGAATGTTTTTATCTTTTAAAGTCTTACCTTTTAGAACGTAAAATACTCAAAGCTGCAGGAAACAGCACTGTCTCCCCAGTCAATTTAAGTATTTATCAAGACTGAGTGCTCTTCAGAGATGTAGATACATTTGTGAGTTTGATCTTGTTGCTTCTTGATTTTTACATGATTTTCTTAAATTGTCCTAACAGCAGCTATTACTTCTGACACATTATCAATGGGAAATGAGTATTCAGGACAAAAAGAAGCTGGTAGTGATATGAACACAAGATCCATTTAGCCATTCAGGCTTACAATGGGCAGTTGGAGACAGTGAGTGAAGGGAAGTGGAGGTGACTCAACATTTATTGAGGGAGCTCACTGAGTATTCACCAGTCACACAAGGTCAAGAAAAGAAGAGATCTAAAAAGAGTTAAGAAACAGAATCCCTATGTCACTTTTTGTGGCCATTATTATCAAATGTTTGGTCTCAGAATCCCTTTATACTCTTAAAAGTTATGAGGACACTAAAGAGCTTCTGTGAGTTATATGTCTATATTTACTATAATCAAAATTAAAACTGAAAAATATTAAAATATTTATTAATTTATTTTTAAATGCCTTTTAAAAAGGTTTTTTAAAAGGTATTTTTAATGTAAAATTAATAAATAACATTGTAAAATCATACCATTTTTTAATCAATAAAAGCAGATAGGAAAAGAGAATTTTTGGAAGATTACTATGTATATATACTTTGTATATCACTTTAAAGGAATTTGACAAGAAAATTCAAATAAGAACAAATTAAAAACCTTTTCTGCTAAGCTTGATTTTAATTCAACCTGAAATGAGGAAGCATTTTAAAATAATACTATTTGAAAAGAATGAGAAAGACTTCTTTTTAATCAAAATTTGGCAGAAGTTAGATTTGACCTGAAAAGAATGTTCTCTGACTAATAACATGGAATCATAATTGCCAGCATATATAACTGAAAAGAATGGTGTCATCTCAACTCAGTTCTAAGGAGAGGACTGTACCCTTTCCAAAGGGTAACTTAATGCTTCCCCTGAAGCAGCCCACTGAGGGGAGGCTGGAACCTGGAAGAACAGTGATGCCACAGATCAGGAGGAAGATGAGAGGGAGAGCCTTCTTTGTTTTCTTGCTACAGCTGTCACTTCCTGCTCCCAGCGCCACTCTATTTCCTGTCAAGACCATCTTCCTGCAGAGGATTGTAGATTGTAGAGCTTTACATCTGAGCAAATGCTTACACTTTTCCTGAAATCTTTCAGCCATCAATTATTAAATATAAAATTCCAGTAAAAGCCTTCAGAATATATTCCTGGTGGACCTCACAAGGAAAGGAGACTGGGAAACAGCATCCTTATCCAAAGATCAAAATATGTTGGTAAACAGCCAGAACTAATCAGAAACTTCAAAGCAAAGAAAGAAATCAGACATTTCCCCCTCCTCCAAAGATAAAGGATTATTCATTATAACATTTTCCACAAGTACGTGGTTCAGAGTTGCTACCTTCAAATATTCGAATGTTTTTATCTTTTAAAGTCTTACCTTTTAGAACGTAAAATACTCAAAGCTGCAGGGAAACAGCACTGTCTCCCCAGTCAATTTAAGTATTTATCAAGACTGAGTGCTCTTCAGAGATGTAGATACATTTGTGAGTTTGATCTTGTTGCTTCTTGATTTTTACATGATTTTCTTAAATTGTCCTAACAGCAGCTATTACTTCTGACACATTATCAATGGGAAATGAGTATTCAGGACAAAAAGAAGCTGGTAGTGATATGAACACAAGATCCATTTAGCCATTCAGGCTTACAATGGGCAGTTGGAGACAGTGAGTGAAGGGAAGTGGAGGTGACTCAACATTTATTGAGGGAGCTCACTGAGTATTCACCAGTCACACAAGGTCAAGAAAAGAAGAGATCTAAAAAGAGTTAAGAAACAGAATCCCTATGTCACTTTTTGTGGCCATTATTATCAAATGTTTGGTCTCAGAATCCCTTTATACTCTTAAAAGTTATGAGGACACTAAAGAGCTTCTGTGAGTTATATGTCTATATTTACTATAATCAAAATTAAAACTGAAAAATATTAAAATATTTATTAATTTATTTTTAAATAACAGTAAGTCACATTTTCTTATGCAAGATAACTATATTGTCCCCCACCCCCCCACGCCCCCCAAAAAATTAGTTCTATGAGTGGAATTGTTTCACACTTTTTGAACATCTTTTAAAGGTCTGGCTTAACAAAAGTTATCAAAAAAAGTTTCAATATTGTCATATCTGCTTCTACATTCAATCTGTTGAGGTTATTTTTGGTAGAAGTATATGAAGAAAATCTGGTTTCACACAGAGTTGGAAAAGGGAGAAGTATTTTAATAGCCATTTTAGATAATTATGAATATCTGTTTTTCCTATATCAAAGTTCAAAATATGGTAGTTTCTTAAAGATTAGTTTCCCTGTGGAATCTGAAACCATATTCATGAACTTTTCTGTAGCCTGTTACAATGGCCTATCTTGCACCTTGCATGTATTTTTTTTACCAATGCATGATTTTTATGACATCTTGATTTGTTATTTAGAACGCATTGGTTCATTTTTTATGTAGATCTCCCAAATGTACAGTGGAAAAATCCTCTATACTCATAAGAAAATGAGCTTTTAAAGACAAATAATATGCTAGCATTATTACAAAAATTATTTTACTTCACAGACTCTCTAAAAGTGTATCAAAGAACCCCAGAGGTCTATACTCTTGGAGAAAATCTGCTCAATGCCTTTTTTTCCTCTTCGTAGTTTAATCTCATCTGTTGCATCTTCCATTCTTTGAACGTCTTTCGATTTACAACATACCTGTCACACTTTTTCTCATTTCAGAATCTTTGGTAACTTCCACTCAGCCTTTAATAAGGTTTTAGTTTAGATGCTAGCTTTTCTAAAAATCCTGCTCTGACTTTCCTTAACTTGGGTTAGGTGCCTTATTCAAAACTGTGGCTTGATTACTTTCCTGAAATTTCTAAATAGATTAAAACCCCTAATGGACAAGAATCATGGCAGTGCATATCAGTATGTCATTTTTAATAATAAGTATCAAGAAATAATGATATGGTGGGTGGATATAAAGAGATGGTTTTCTGTCGCATTAAATTTCACTTCTTTTGGTCTAGTATTGGGCTCTTGTTATAGCCCAGGTATGTTATGTGGAATTTTCTCTTTGTAGGCAAGATTATCTCTCTTCTTAATCTTCCCATTCTTTATGGTACAGGTCAGATTACATTTCCTCTAAAAAAAGAAAAGTTTTCCTAATTACCTCCATGTAACAGCTCATTTTTTAAAACATATGTAGCCCTAAAATATTTTCGTAATGCTCATTGAACAACTTAACATGTATTCATTACCATATAGTATTGGTTATTTTGGGTCTATATTTTTCCAACAAGTAGTGACCATGTCCCCTTTATCTTGGAGCCTCCTTGAATTTTCATATTTCTTGATACACAGCAGATGATTAGTAATTGGTTTTGACTAATTAATTTGTCATTGAGATCCCAGTCTTTTTCTCTAAAGGACCATTCCAAAATAATATATTATTGATTTTGAACTTGCAATACAGCCTTATTTTACACTTTGATGTGGAGAACTTACACACTGCAAAGCAGTATTCGTCCATATAAGAAGAAAAGTACACCCTAGTTCAAATTATTCTTGTGTATACCTTCATTAAATGGAACAGGCCTGTGCCCCCCAAAATGTGTACTTTTTGGAGACATCTGATTGTGTAAGTGACAGTTACAAGTGACAGCAACCCGATTCAAAACATCTTAAGTAAAAGGGAAATTTATTGGCTCATAACAATTGTTAAGTCCATGGGTGGAGATGTTTGCATTTAAATAGTCTGATTAAATCCAGAAGCTCAAACAATAATAGAAGCTTTGCCATCTCTTGGATCTATCTAAACATCGATTTGTGTTTTGTCTCTGTTCCTGTTGGCTTCTTTTATGCCTTAGTTTGTCAAAGAATCTCAGGTCATTATACTTATAGCATGCAATCCATAAGAAATAGACACACTCCTCAGAATCTATATTTGGAATCTCAGTGGATGCACTCTGATTGGCCCAACTTAGTTCATGTAACCATCCCTTAGACCAATCATTATAGATAAAATATTGGAGTACCATGGGTGGATCGTCCCTAGTTCTATGCCTACACTGTCATTCTCAGGATAGCCATAACCAGACCAGATGGGTGTGGGGCAAAAGCCAAATAGAAATTGAGATGCTGGACAGAAAAAGATTATAAACATAACTATGTGAGGATTCACATATTTCTACCCAAGTGTAATAAATTGGTATTTGGTCAAGGCAAGAAGGATTTGAAGTTGGATACAAAGGAAAAAATTTATAGGAAAAATATTGGTTACCTGGGGAGGAAACACTTTTTCCTCTATAAAAAATAACTAGATTCTAATTTGGAAGAGACGATATATGTATTTTATCAATATATTAGCTGTGGATTATAGGCAAATCATTTACCCTTTCTGACTTTCAATTTTCTTGCAGTAAAGTTAAGGAATTTTTTATTATATTTTTCTCTTATGGTTCTACAGAAAAAAATTAGATAATGTATTTGAAGTATCTAAAATGGACCTGATGTGTAAGAAATACTCAATACATGTTAGATGCACTATTCTTTATTTTATTATTATTATTCTCCCCGCGTTTCCCTCCTCTCTATTATAGACGAGGAGGCATAAACTGGCGAGTTCTAGAGCATTCAAGATCCAAATATGCCTGTCCTCACGGGTCCTTCCTGCTCACTCTTGTTCTAAGTCAGTGGTCTTTAACCTGGGCTGCACATTAAGATCACCTGGGGAGATCTTAAAAATTCTGATGCTCTTCTGCACCCTAGACAAATTAAGTCAGAATCTGCAATGGGGACTCAGGATCAGTACTTTTATAATTCCCCAGGTGATTCCAATGTACAGCCAAGGTTGAAAACCATTTCTCTAAATCTGTCAATTCTTTTGGTATATGATACAGATATCAGTGGTAAACTTTGTTGTTAATATGTACCAAGTTTTGCATTGTTTCTGCGTTAACTATGTCTTTTATTTTCTATTTTCTGGTACTTTGACATCTGGTGCTTGTTGACCCTGGAGGGACTATCCCTCCGATGGCTTAACCAATTCCTTTAGATAGTATAAGACTGACCTACAAGAGTGCTTTTTAAATACAACCCAACCAATCCAGAGCCCACACCCCAACCACCTCCTACATCAGGTTCTCACACTATGGCCACTATCCACTTGCCCTAATTGTCCCTGGGCAAGGTACCAGACTATAAGGCACAGCTCCTGTCTTAAATATGCTAATTAGTCAATCCTAAATCTGCTATCCCTGCCTCACCTGTTCCTTCCCAAGCAAACCACGATAAAGGCTCTTACCCACAATGCCCCTCGCTCTGCCTCCTTACAGATGCTTCCCTGGGTGAGCTCTCACGGCGTGGTGTGTCCCTTCTGCTTGGGAACTGTGAGTAACAATCTATCTTTTTTAATTTCAATAGTCTCCTGATCTGTTAGCCTTACTACACCTTAAAATTTCTACTAATACAGTATCTTTTAAAGCAGCTTCTGTCAAGCCGACTGTAAGCACTTTATGGGAAGGGACTACATTTCAAATCGTCTTGGTATCCTCCTAGTACTTAATGTATTGTGGTTAGTGTTCGTTTTTCAATAATCACTTGTTACTTGATTCAATTTAGGACCTATGGATTTAGAATATTGTGCTAAATTGAAAATAATTCACTGAAAAGGCGCAAATGTTTGCTTAAATAATGTGAACTTCAATCCACTGTAGTTCTTCAGGAAAATCAGTATAGGATAATGGGGAAGATTAATACTATGGGTTTCTAGTTCTTACCTTTATATTTCTCATTCATGTTCCTTGAAAAAGAAGAGAACACAGCTAGGCTCATGATTTGATGTTTTAATAGCCTTTTAAAAACAGGTTCCCACCTGCTTTGAAAACCAACATGTACATGAGGCCAAGAACAGGTTAAAACCTGGTCACCTCATTAATATCTTTAGTGGGGGCCAAAATCAGGTTAGGACTCCGTCACCTCATTACTACCTTATTTTGGTACCTCCAGTTTAGTAGCCAGACAAGGTATTAATGAGGTGACTGAGTTCTCATTCACTTTTGGCTCTAGCAAAGGCCCAGCGCTAAGGCAGATTAGGACATGTGAAAAATCCTCGTTAGATATCAGCAATGCAACCCAACTATAGAATGGTTGCAAGATTATTAAGAATAACAGTAATGCCTTCTTACCATGTTTCAGACTTAAATCAAAATGTTTTGCTGCTATTATTTCATGCACACAGCTCTATATGGAAGATTCTATTATCATTTGACAGGTGAGGAAACTGAAACTCAGACAGGTTAAGTAATTTATCCAAAGTCATAAAGTAAATAATGAGGGAAAACTCACCCTTCATTTAGTAGAACTTTCCATTTCCCACTCCCAGTCTTGGCTTCTTGTTTTAAAAATCCTTTTGATGCACAGATGAACATGAAAAGTACTGAACTCTGGCAGTGTTTTATAAACTATGTGTCATGACATATTTCTGCATAATGAAGTCAATTTGGTGATGTGCAAAAACCATAAAAAATTAAACAAAACAGAATGAAATAGAAACTATCCAAGTGTATCACATGTAGTAAGGATAAATATTTTTCATGAAATGTTTGCGTATAACTATACTGAATTGAGATGAAAATGGATTTTTTGCTGTGATTATGAGTTCAAAACAATTTGAGCAACTCTAGTCTAGGGGTTATGAATTAGCAGTAGATGCTGAAGAAGTGCAGATGGCAGTGGTCCTAGAGGAGAGACCGATATTGTCAGAAGAAACTCTGTACCCATTTCTCACTGGAGAATCTGTGATGGGGGGTGAGGAGGCAGTTGAGAGTTGCAGAAATGGGACAGGCATCTGTAGTAGGAACTGCTCTGTGAGAAGAGAATGCCTCACTCATTTGTCCTTTAAACGCAGGAAGTCTCTTGGTTTTTGTGGTTACATTTTTCTGCTTATTAGGCTGGAAGTTTTTCTGCTAATATGGCTCATGTAGAGACATGTGACTTTGATTCTTACATGATAAACCTGAGGTAGGCTGCGTAAAGTTGGCTTGCTCTGAGTTATGCTTTAATCCTCTCATGGCAACAGACAAGATGTTTCCTTATTTTTGCAGCTGCCACTGAATCTGGTTTGAACCAAACCACTATCAGCTGCAGAACTGACACAACCATAATTTTTAATACTATATAACTAATATAGTTCAAGAAGATGGACAAAGTAAGTTGTACCAAATGTTGCAGTTTTATTTTTTCAGAGTAATATTTCTTGGTACTTTGGGAAGTTGGTTTCACTTTGAGCTTTACCTCAGGGATTTTCTTCGAATTATTCCCATTTAAAAGGGACAAAGCTGACTGATATCACCTCACATACAACCCACACTGTCAAACTTGAGGTTTAACAAGGTAGTTACTTTAAAACAAAACAAATACCAAATACCTTTATTTACCTCTTCTTAGATGAAAGGAGAAATTTAAAAGAGTTAAAAGCAATTCGGGGCAAATATTGCAATTGGTGTTTTCCTGGAGGCTCTATTGCAAATTCTAAAAACATGTTGCCCAATACTTACCTTACCACCTTGTCAAAAACTATTTTCTAACTTGGTGCATACACATATACCCAAGACTGCCTACACATGTCCATTCTGACCTCATAGTTTTATTAGTGCTTGTGACTGGAACACTTCTTGTTTCTCCAGCAATGTTCCTCCTTGCAAAATACGTACCCATCAAACTAAGGGTTTCAAGAGGTAACCACAATAGACAAAATACACCTTTTTTCATATTTTAGAAATTATTATTAAACTCAAGGTATTAGGTTAAGGATTGTGGAGGTCAAAATTTGTCTAATCTCCTCCCAAACTCCTTAAACCCACCCCAGATAACATCATACACTCTCTGAAGTTCATTAAGTTATTTATTCAATTCAAAATTGTATTCAAGTTCTGCCCAATTAACATAGTCATTTAAACATTTTTTTTAAATGTAAAGACCTGTTAATGTAGTGATTCCAGACACACTTATACCCAGACACACTCACACGCAATTGCATACAACAAGAGGGGGGCTAAACAGCTTCCACAATATTTCTGGTCTTGCTCAGTATCTGATGAAGTGGAGTCCCCTAGTACAACCTAACAGCCGAGGCTGGTAACTTTTGGTGACTTACGAACTAATAAATTATAAACTGTTTTTTCCTACTATTTCTCTCTTCTCCCCTTTTAATTTAAATATTCATAATAAAAATCCAAACTAGAATAAAACATTTAAAAGCAACAAGAATTTGCTGCTAAAAACACTAATTAAAACACATCAAGGTTTCCAATTTTTGTCAAAATTTCACGTGTCAAAATATCCCAGTAATAGCCAAAATTTGTTGATCAATTTGCGTGTCAGTATGTGGAGAGGACTGACATCATTTGGATCTTCTGCTGTGGTTGCCACTACAAGCATGTTATGTAGAATTATGGATGTAGTACGGAAGAAAAAAGAAAGAATAAGATAAGCTTACTTCTCGATGCTTGTTATTACACGGCCACATGACACTTCATATTTTTAAGTAGAGGTCAGCCCATGAATTAACAAGTGATCTTGTTGAGGATAACACATAGTGCCAGAAGTTTTAATTAAATTGAACACGCTTAGATCAAAATGCCTCTACCCAAATATGCAGGTTCCCTCACCATCATTATAAAAAATGCCATTTGTCCATTCATTCAAGCTTTATAGAATACATGCTTATTGAAATTATACTGTATGTATTTCTCTATATCTGGAATGTAATGTGTGTTGTTAGAAATAAAACTTAAAAATAACAAACACAAAACAACTTTGGGTATATCAGCAATCCAAGATAAAATTATGGCTTAATTATGGACTAAAATCTGCTGATAGTTACATGATTCAATTGAATTTGCCCCTCCATTGTAACATTTGTCCTTGAGTGTTGCCCAAAATGTCTATATTTCATGCATAACTCTGAAACAGTACTTAACACATGGTTTCATGTTTTCTTGTTAGATTCCTTAATTTCTTGGAGAGATTATACCTTATTATTCTTTGTATTCAGTAGCTAGTAATATCATTATTTTTAATGAGTATTTTTAGTCAATCAGTGAGCTTAAACCAACACACAATGTAGATTATATACAAACATATTATACATATGTATGTGCATATATACAAATATACCAGGGGTGCCGAAAAAAGTATACAAGTGGACACTTTGGTCAACGTTGCTCAAGCAGCAGTTCACCATAATCAGAAGTGTCTGGACGCTGATGGTAACCACTCTGAGCACCTCTTGTAATTACAGAAATCAAACATGACTTGTGTTTGTCTTTTGTATTGGTATATACCTCCATAATACCTTACCATTTGCAAATAATGAGAAATCCCATCCAAGGCATTGATTGTCCCAGCAGCAATTAAGTGTGTGTGTGTGTGTGTGTGTGTGTGTGTGTGTGTGTTTCTCAATCAGAACAAATTCCAGCAATATTAAGGTGCAGAGTTTTGGGTATGAGGATTGGCCCTGGTGGAATGCATGTGATTGCCAGAAAGAAAATGTGTATGGTGATGCCAGGTTTAGGAGGTGGGATCTGATGGAAATTTGAAGTAAAAGAGATGAGTGTTTAAAGCTGCACCCTTGGGAGTTCACGTGTGAGACACCCTTTACTAGTTTACTAATCAAATGGAGTCATCCTTCAGGGCAGAGGACAAGGACCATCTGTCAGGATATTTGGGAGAATAAAACAGCACGTGGTATGAGAGACAATCAAATGGAGTAAACCCTCTACAGCAGTCCCTAGAGGTTTTGGAACGTTAAGTAGGACTTCCTGCTAATATGGCTTGTAAGGATCAAAGAAATTAAAAAATAAAAGCACTGTGACTGAATTTGGAGGTCACGATATGAAGCTATTCATATTGAAGATAAATGTGTGTATGTAAGTTTACTTACCAATAGTCGGAAATATACAAAACGTATATGACATAATTTCATTTGAACAAAGAGAAGAAAGAATGATAGTTTCAAAAATGTCTTTCTATGTTACATTTGTAAGAAAGATAAACACTTTATGGCTAGAATAAAGGATTTAAAAAATATTGGAGTCTTACTTTCTATGTGAATTGACATGGTTGCATCACTCAACTACTTGAGAAAAGTTAAATTTGCCAAAGCTGAGAGCAAGTAGGGAAGAAGTCTGCAGCCTGCTAGGACTCTCCATTCCCTATGACTGAAAAGATGTAAAAAGCTTGTGCTCCTCAATACAGTTGACATTCCAAGAAATTTTATAATGAAAGAGGAAGGAATTAATCTATGACAGTTATTTCATGAAGAGAAAGGTACTTTTCTCTAGGGGGCAGGGAAAGCTGTTAGACTCAACAGTAAATTCTCTATGGATGGAATAGTACACCTGATCAGGGATGGAGAGAAAGGGAAGAGAGCTGGGAGTAGTGATCAAAGAGAATGCTAAGACCTCAGAGCCCAAAGAAAGGAGTCTAAGGCAGCACAGTGGCAGCCAGTGTCAAGGGCATTCTCCCCAACGAAGGGAACTGAGTGATAATGTCAACTAAATATTATCACCATGACCAATTGCTGCCTATGAAAACCCAAAGCAAGTGGAGATGTTTACATCCAAGAGTAAAGCAATTATCTTGTGTCTTATTCCTATTTTCACTCTCCTGTTAATTTTGTCCTATTAAATGAGAGGTAAGGGTGACATGTTCCAACTAATAACAGGAGTTACAACTAATTTCAGAGAAAATAAAATATTTGCAAGAAATCAGTGCTTAAATGGGGTGTATTGCTCCATTTAACACATGGACAGTACATAGACTGAGTCAAGAGCATCTGAACTGTATCCACGGATAGCTAAATATTTATTGAGTTACCTAGGAAAATGGAGAATGGGCTAAGGTTATATCCCAACTGTGTCTACTACCGTCACACTGTACTCCCAAATATTTTTAGCATTCACCCTCCTGGTAAACAATTATTTGTTTATGGGTCTGTTTTTCACCTAAAATTTGAGGTGTAGGAAAGTAAATGCTATTATTGATTAATTATTGTATCTCCATTATCTTGTATATTGTTATACATACATAGTAGCTACTCAATAAATATTTGGTAAATTTATTAGATATTAATAAATTAGTTTATTTCTATTTCCTAGTCCTGCTTCTATTATAGTATTATTTAAAGTTACTCAAGTTTGAAGTAGGCAAAATAATACTATATTTTTGCCCCCTCGCCCCCTCTTCTCCTTCCCAATTTTTGCTAGTACCTAAAAAAAAAAGGATTTTATGTTTATTTTACATTCTATGAACTTGCTAAATTCTCTATTTCTAGTAGTTTTTTGTGAATTCCTTAGGGTTTTCTATTTAGATTATTATATTGCCTATGAATAAAGATAGATTAGGAAGGTAGAAGTAAAAGTAGGACTTCCAGTACAATATTGAATAAAACGGATGAGAGCCAACTTTCTTGATTTGTTTCTGATAATAGAAAGAAACCATGAAGTGTGATGCTGCAAGTTTATGTTAGATGGCCTTTATCAGGACGAGGAAGTTCCCTTGTATACCTAGTTTACTAAGAATTTTTATCGTGAATGAGTGCTGAATTTTGCCAATGGTTTTTCTGTATCTACTGAGGGCACACTTATGTTTTTTCTTCTTTATTTTGTTAATATGGCAAATTGCACTGATTGGTTATCAAATGATCAGGCTAACTTGTATCCTTGAGATGACCCCCTACTTAGTAATGATATATCATCTGATCAAATGTATTTCTGGATTCCATTTGCTAAATTTCTTAAGAATTTCTCCTTTAAGTTCACGAAGTATATTGGTCTGTAGCTTTCTTTTCTTGTAATGTCTTTAAGTGGCTTTGGTAACTGGATATTTCTGGCCTCGCAGAATGAGTAGGGAAGTGTCTCCTCCTCTTACAGTTTTTCATAGGATCATTTGAAGCAAATAAATTATATTAGTGCTATAGATTTAGAAATAAACAATATAAAATGATGTTGGAGTTCTGTGTCTTATAATGCTTTACAATATACACATACTAATGTTTCATATAAAAATATATGTCATAATGTAAAATTATGGATGAACATTAAAATCAATAAAACATGTTATCTAGACATGTTTATTATACCATCTACAGAAATGCATTTAAATCAAAACAACCTGAAGAGAAGCTCTCTTGTGTAAACAATTTAATAACAATGTTTTGAAACCAAACCCCATATTACATCAACAGATAATAGTAAATGGGCAGGGTGTGGACAGGAAAGTAATGTTGAATTTCTCATCTTATATAGGGTAGTTAAGCTAAACCTTTTCATTCCTGGCTTTCAAATATAGAAATGAGGTTAAAGAATGTTTTTGCAGTACTTAAATTTTATTACTAGTTGAACTAAAAGCAATTTATATAACTACCAAATTTCTGCCGCATTTGAAAGAAAATAAAAATGGTCCATATGTTTGTACATGTGTGTATATGTGTGTATCCATCCACACATACATACTAGTGAGTAAAAAAAAATTAAACTCAGGATGAGAACTATAATTTTAAACATAAAATTTATGAAATAAAACAGCAATTGATTTTACTCTTCAATTAAATAAAGATAATTCATTTTTTAAAAATCTAAATGCTTCTTAAGTAGATATTCTAAAGACAGAATGTCAGAGAATGGTCAACAACCACCACCACCAGCAGAACAACAAAGGTATGTTCAAAAATTATCTAGCAAAGAGAAACAAAAAGGAAAAAAAAAGGTGTGGAAGTTCAAATGTAAGACAAAAAGCTTTAGTGGGACTAGAGAGACATGTCAATAAAATGTAAACACATAAATGAAAGAATGACATACATTAATATAATGAAAAACCTAATTCCAGGATAAAAAAATAGAAAAAAATTAACCAAACACAATTGTTTGAGTAACATTACATATCTATTTCAGCTTTCAAGTCAGACTGGCATAAAAATAAATGAATTTAGAAAATTTAAGTTATATAATTAGTGAAGTTAAAGGTGTTTATGAATGTGTATATAACCTATTGCCCCACAAATTGTTGCCCCGTAGCCTTTAACTTAAAATATTTTAAACGTTTCATTAAAGAATAATATAATAAATCTCCATGTATCCATCACTCCTCTTCAATAGTTAACTCATAGCCTATATTACTTCATCCCAGTGTGGATTATTTTAAAGCAAAGCCAAGACATCATACCATTCCAAGTACTAGCATTTACTTTTTGTCTCTGAAACATAATTTCAATAACATTATTATACTTAAAGTAATTAGTAAATGTGATCGAATACCTTTCCAGTGATTAAATTTGCTAATTGACTCAAAAATTAAAATACAAATTTATTTGTTCAAACCAAGATAATGCAAATCCAAAAAAATAATAATAACAGCTACAATCAGAAGACCAACTGTACACTCAAACTCACAGGGAAAATTTTAGAAGAAAATACATCAAAATGTTAACAATATTTTGTGTGGTGAAATTAAAGCTTTTAAAATTGTCTTTTTATGCCATCTAACAATTTTCTAAATTTCCAAATAATATCCAAGAGACCATTGCAATCATTCATTATCATGATTAAACTAACAATGTGTTTGTTAAACAAGATCAGTTTAATCAGGTTAAGAATGGTAACCAAGTTTAGTTAACTATTGCTGTTTTCCTTACTATATTAATTTGTGAAGGAATTATCTATGTGTAAAATACAAATAAAAATATAAGGGATTATTAATTAAAAAACATTCTTTTTCAATATTATTTTGTATCTAAATGTAATTTTAAAGCATTGTCCCATTCACCATAATGCTCATTAAGCTTCCAAAAGTAACTCTCCTTAAACAAATACATTGCACTTTCAAATTCATTTCAAACTGGAGTCCACTTTGACATTAGTAAACAGTATGTAAACAGTGCCATTAGTAAAAAGTATGTATATTTGTATTACTGTGCTATTTATACCCTAGAAATTTAGGAAATAGTCTAGATATTCAGTGCTGTGTTCGAACCACAGGTCTGTTCCCTAGCTTGCTGAACTAACGTTCTGCATGAAACTAACTGCATTTACACTTATATTTATTTTTCTACCCTTGGGCCCCGTGTGAGGCTTCCTAAGATACTGTTACAAGGATCTTCTGCGCGGACTGTCGAGAGGTGACTCTTGTTTCTGTGGCATTAAGGAGGCAAATGACTTGGTGGATAACAGAAATTCAAACATATATGCTGTGCCATTCCTCCTCTCCCTACTTGTGCACGCGTGCATACACACACACACACACACGCACACACACACACACCCTTCTCTAAGGATTTCTGATGACTCCAGGGACCTAAGGACATTTCATCTTATATTGGGCTCAAAGTTTAGGCTGAGGAGCAATACTGGAAAGGAAAGTAGAGACATATCCCACATACCCCAAGTTCTTTTCTAGATACCTAATTTTCTCACAATACTACGCTGTTGTTAGTAATCTAATATGCTGTCTCTCCTAGATGTTTACAAATTTAAAATTTGGATTTGAATTTTCATGGCAAAGATGAGTATTTAATGAAACTTCTGTTCTAGAATTTGAGATTCAGTCACAAACAAGCCGGGAAGGAGTGTAGGGTGGGGTGGAATGTGTGTAATTTGGGACCAACCAGAGGGGAAGTTTACATAGTTTCCCATAAATCATGCAATGCCAGTAGTAGTCAATTGTCCTGGATGTGGGCAGAGAAATAGTATAGCTAGCAGATCCTCTGGAACACTAGTCTCTATCTCCAGTGTCTTACTCATTCAAGGGCACACAGCTAGTATATGGCAGAGGTCTTTGAACAAAAAAGTCTGGGTGACTTTCCATAGTCTGCTTAAGCAATTGCTTACGTGTGTGATTTAAGGGTTACTGATGAACACTGAAGGCCCCAATCACCCTTCTGGCCTGCCAGAGTTCTCCAATAAGCACCGTTAGAGTAACTTGTTTGAGTTATGGCAGTTCAGTCCGAATGAGCGAAATATTAACCTATTAGAAACTGCTAAAATATTTATATTGTTTAGTTTAATATTTATATTGTTAAGACTAGCAGATGCCCATACAGAATAAATGGGCACAAAACATACTGAGGGGGGAAAGGAAGCCATTTGGGAAATTATTATCAGAAGGAGTATTACAAGGAGAAGCTCTGTTCAACCCAGAAAGCATGAGGGTGGTGAATTTCTTCAGATACTCATGCCTAATTCATTCAATGTTTTGCTACCATGTTTCCCAGAAAATAAGACCGGGTCTTACATTAATTTTTGCTCCAAAAGACGCATTAGGGTTTATATTCATGGGATGTCATCCTGAAAAATCATGCTAGGTCTTATTTTCCGGGTAGGTCTTATTTTCGAGGAAACACTGGTAGATTCCTTTTGGAGAATTTAATTCAGTGTTGCATTTCCCTTCAAAATAACTTTAAAGTTTGGTTATGTTGTTCTAGTCCCATTTTCCTGCTGCCCCCCTTTTTTTCAGTTATGTTTTTCTAATGTAGGTTCTCTTTATGTTCTGGTGAGTTTAAACCTTAGAAAGTAATTTGAACATAGAATAAAGTAAGTTACTTTGGTTGTACAGATTGTAAATATTTCCACATAAAAATATAAGATGCTTTCATGGTTTGAGTTCAAGGTAGATGTGTAAGCAATATAATAAAATATAATAACCTGAATGTGTGACATCCTTGTTTATACACGTGAGCTGTAAAGTTTGATGTGTACAGAAACATAGTTAGGTCTTAGCTGAGCAAAGACTTATATTGGCTTTTTTATGGAATATGATTCCCTCCAGTCTGTGTACCCTGACAGCTTGGATATGACTCTCAAACCACAAAGAGAGAAATGTGGTGAGAGAAGAAAGTTAACTTCCCTGGAACCATTACCTTGAACACTTTTCTTTGAGTACGACTTAATACATGATTACCAAAGACTTAAAACTGCTATAGGTCTTTGAAACAATGAAGATTTCTAGTTTAATATGGAGAATCGGAGAATCAGACCCCAGTTCTGAAACCTAACTTTCCAGTTAAAACCTTGATTTCCAGTTAAAATGTTCACCAATGTACACATTAAAGACCAAAACTGGAATCAATTCTAAGAAGTAAAGAGAGAACAATGTGTCAAAAATCCAGGTGAAATGGGCAGTAATTGTAATTTTCTAATTTTTTTCTTCTAGAATTTTTATCGTCCACTTATATGCCCACACTTCATGATCCTGAATAAGAAAAACAATCCCAAAAATGCAGCATGACTCTAATGTATCCTCTGTCTATGCTTGACTCTGAAAAGACTGGCAGAGCCCAGGTCACACAGGCTTTAATTTGGGTCATTTTATGGATTTTGGTCTTTATTTCAAATGCAGTGTGAATATATTGAAGGGATTTAAGCAAGAGCTGCAGTGTAGATAGTGGTTTGTAAAACAGCAAGAAGGCATTCAAGACTAAGAGTAGATTGGGGAAAAGGATAGAATTGAAGACTGGGACAAATGGAGAGCTTTAGGAGAAAAATCTAGGAAGAGGTAAAATTGGGAAGCCATGACTGATCGACTGTAAGGGGTGGCAGGATAGCAGAAGTAAAAGAAAATAATAAATACATGCTTATCTAAAAGCTGTAATAAAATTGTTTAATCCAATCTAACATCTCTTCCTATTTAAAAACAAAAATAGAAAAATAAAATCTATTAAGCAAAGAATAAAAGGAAACTTCCTTCTGGTAACAGACTATATCAATCTGAAAATAATAGCCAACCTCATATAATATAGTTTCGTAAAACATAGTTTAATGCAATACAGTTTCAATTCTAAGGTGCCTATTTCAGGATTTAATGTTTCCAGTTACTGGAAAACCTTGACAGCTTACTGGCCATCAATCAGAAGACTATGTCATGCCGATTTTAACTGTATAGAACAAATCCATCTTTCAGGAGAATTACTTAGTCTGTTATTTTCCTTATTTCCTTTTCTAGCTCAGGTAAACTCCCCTGTATAAAGGTAATTGCCCCTCTTAGTCTCCCAAGACTATCTTTCTTCCATCACATTTTAATTCTTCTGTTTGGTCAAATCAGACAGACATAGATTCAAATTTCACATTTCTTCCTTAGTTCATAGGTTAATCAATACGTTACTAATTTAACCTATCAGAATTTCAGTTTCATCATTGTAAAATGGGGATAGGTGAACATGTATTCCAGAGTTGTTTCAGTGTTTAGGACAGATGCATTTGTAAAACATCTTGCATTATAACTGATGAATTACAGCCACTCAATAAATGGTACCATGTTTTCCCCAAAATAAGACCTAGCCGAACCATCAGCTCTAATGTGTCTTTCGGAGCAAATATTAATATAAGACTCGGTCTTATTTTAGTATAATATGAGACCAAGTCTTATATAATATAAAATACAATACAATACAATACAATACAATACAATACAATACAATACAATACAATACAATACAATACAATACAATACATAATACCGGATCTTATCTAACATAAGGTCTTATGTTAATTTTTACTCCAAAAGACGCATTAGAGCTGATGGTCTGGCTAGGTCTTATTTTCAGGGAAACACGGTAGATATTACTATTTCATCAGCTGTTCCTCTATCATGATGTGCTATAAATAAGGGAATGGTGCTAAATCATATTAAAATCAACTTAATATGTACCAAACTCGACTCATCATATCATCCTCAGTATTTTTCCATGACAGCTTTTCCTGATTGCTTTATTCCAGTTAACATTGTAAACTTTCCATTCTTTGATTTCCCCATCCCACTAGAATTCCAACATCTACTCCGTTACTAAGTCTTAATTCTTCTTTCTCCAAAACATTGCTTATATTTGTCTCTGTTTTCATTTATTTTTATGCACGTCATCACCATCTCTTTACCATCCACAACTTTAAATCATTGCAGTAGCCACCTAATGAGGTATCCGCTTCTGTTCGCTCATCCCTTGCCAGCATCTCTTCTGCCACCTGTGGCCACATGACCGTATGGTGTCTCAAAAATTTTAGAAGTTTCCCAATAAATAGTCAAACTCACCATTTATGCCCATCCATGTCCTGTTAACATTTGACCCTTATAATTTTATTTTCCGTTATTCTCCTACAAGGACTTCATAGCTCAACAACACTAGACTACCAGCTATCTTACAGACATCCTGCATTTTCTTCTGAGTCTTAGCTCTTATTTTTCTTCTATCTGGACATTTCTTCTCACTAAAATTAATGATTGAAATACTGTTTCTTATTTAAGGTTTACCCAAAATGACCAATTTTCTATAATGCATTTTTCTTAATTCAGCCTATTTGACCAACTGAATAAAAGTCTGCTTTCCTCTAAAACTCCATAGCACTTTAGGCCTCACATATACCCCTTAGCCTATAGGGACTTGCACTATAACTTTACAATTCGTATCTCTCAGAGCTGGGATATTATGAAACCTCTAAGTACCCTGGGAAGCTAACCATTTTGTTCTTGTTCAAAGATATATTCTTTAGGTAAGTTTTTACCATTTATTTGGAGAAGAACATGAGTGTTGCATGAGAATGAACAGAAATAAACCACCATCATTCAAACTGTTACCTTTAAACACGTAGGCTTGGATTTAACACATATCTCACTCTATAAACAAAAGCCAATAGACTTACCTTAAAAATCACTTTAATAGGAGTCTATTATTTAAGCATGCCTCTTAAATGTTCCTCATCTTACACTTAAACAGTCACATCAAAGGAGTCCTTTCTATCACTCATACTCTGTATAAGGATTTCTGGTATATACATTTAAATTTTTTTATTACTTGTACTATGCCCCAATGATATTTTAGTACCCTGTATAGGCCTGTGTCCTAGGCAGATACCTGGCTATCTTATTTCTCCTATATTTTGATGTCAGGGGGAAATTTCAGGTGCTGAAAAGTATCATTGCAAAAAAGGATTCCAACTCTTTGAAGCAAAATTAATTGTCATAAGTAATTGCATGGTTTTTAGTTTATACAAACTCAATACCTATTTTGGGGAAACCATGGGAGTTCAGTGAACATCTGAATAAGATAAGGAGTGATGGAGGAGAAAGCCTGTTTAACTGGGGGCCAATTTATCACCTCCCTTAACAAGGTGTAACCCAACCTTGACACATCTGTCTCTCCTCACTGGTGGCTACCATTTCAACTTTATTATTTTAGTGTGATATTTAAGTTCCTGGACATGAACTATTAATGCCAATGTAATATCTAAATGATCAGCTCTTCTGAAGAATTGTTGACATGCACATATACAAAATATGTTTGTTTTGGTGTCACTCAGTATTTGTAATGCAACATGAAGATGAACAGTTCACATTAATGACACTCTCATATCCCATTTTGACAGCCCCTTTTCCGAAGCACTAGTATTACCCACTTAGAAAGTGGATTGATGCCAATGCTCGAGCATTACTTCAGTGCACCAGATGGCACTAAACATTCAAAATATTTCCTACAACAGCTGTATCTTTGACAACAAAATTAATACCAGCCGAAATATCACTGCTATGTGAAGGGCATAATGATCAGGCTCTGCAGTCTAATATAGCTAGCCATATTCTAGGGTATAGTAAGAAACAAACACAAAAACCAAAAAACATGATCTGATCAGTTCTTGCTATATGTCAATCAGGTGTTCTGTCTGGTATCAAAAGCCAGAAGCGTAACCGCCACTACATTCATCATGGAACAGCTGCTCCTCTCAGAAGGTGAATTACACCTTTCCCTGGAGCAACCATTAATCCGTTAACACATTTTCATCATGAAGCTTTCCCAAAGAGTGTAGTATTTTTATTTTAAGCTCTGTATTTGTTTGAGGAAATAAATCTTTTAAGAATTTGACCAGAAGTGAATCTTAAATTCTTTAGGTTAAAATAATACCATCTTTTTTATTATAAGATTTAAAAGATCTTGTGAAGAATATGAGGACGTTAAGCCTGGTTTAAAATCAAGTTTGAAAAATATAACTTGAATCCAACAGTTTGATGAACCTATACAATGGATTTGTGCATATGCACAAAAATACTCAGCAGATTATGAGTTTGAAAGTCAGAGACTCAGAAGATAGAGATGGTGATTAGTATTAGTCTAAGTGCAAAGACAGTTGAAGTGTTAATTCCACCTTACAGAAGATGGAATAATAGTAACAAGGATATAATTATTTTCCTTCACTTAAGTGAGTAAAACAACATACCAGGTAGATGTTCCAAATGGCAGTAAGAAAATAAAGAATGCAAAATTCTAAGCTTTAAAAGGATGAGTCAGGTAGATACTGTTAGCTTTTTAAGCAAAATTTCGTGTCAACAAGGCTGTCCCCTATCACCTCTGCTTTTCAACATAGTGTTGGAAGTCCTTGCCAGAACAATCAGGCAAGAGAAAGAAATAAAAGGCATCCAAATTGGGAATGAAGAAGTTAAATTATCACTCTTTGCAGATAACATGATGCTGTATAGAGAACCTTAGAGACTCCACCAAAAAGCTATTAGAAACAATCAACGAATACAGTAAAGTTGCCAGCTACAAAATCAACATACAAAAGTCCATTGCATTCCTATATACTAACAATGAAATCTCAGAAAAAGAAAAAAGAAAAAAAAAAAAAAACAATTCCTTTTGCAATTGCAGCAAAAAGAATTAAACACCTAGGAATAAACTTAACTAAGGATGTGAATGACCTATATGCTGAAAACTACAAGACATTTTTAAAAGAAATTGAAGAAGACACAAAGAAATGGAAAAACATTCCATGCTCTGGGATTGGAAGAATCAACATAGTTAAAATGGCCATATTACCCAAAGCAATATACAGATTTAATGCAATCCCCATCAAAATCCCAATGGCATTTTTTTTAAAGAAATAGAACAAAAAATCATCAGATTTGTTTGGAACCACAAAAGACCCCAAATATCCAAAGCAATCTTAAGAAAAAAAGAACAATGCTGGAGGTATCACACTCCCTGACTTTAGCTTGTACGACAGGGCAACAGTAATCAAAACAGCATGGTATTGGCAGAAAAACAGACACGTAGACCAATGGAATAGAATTGAGAACTCAGAAATAAAGCCACATAAATATGGACAGATAATTTTTGACAAAGAAGCAAAAAACATACAATGGAGAAAAGACAGCCTCTTTAATAAATGGTGCTTGGAGAATTGGAAAGCCATGTGCAAAAGAATGAAACTGGACTGCTATCTGTCACCATGTACCAAAATTAATTCAAAATGGATCAAAGACTTAAACATAAGACCTGAAACAATAAACTGCATAGAAGAAAACATAGGTACTAAACTTATGGACCTTGGGTTCAAAGAGCATTTTATGAATTTGACTCCAAAGGCAAGGGAAGTAAAAGCTAAAATAAATGAATGGGACTATATCAAACTTAAAAGCTTCTGCACAGTGAAAAACCATTGACAAAATAAAGAGGCAACCAACTGAATGGGAGAAGATTTTTGCAAACAGTGTCTCTGATAAGAGGCTAATAGCCAAACTATACAAGGAACTTTTGCAACTCAACAACAAAAAAACAAACAACCCAATTGAAAAATGGTCAAAGGACTTGAAGAGACATTTCTCCAAAGAGAACATACAAATGGCAAATAGACATAGGAAAAAAAGTTCAACATCACTAATCATCAGAGAAATGCAAATAAAAACCACAATGAGCTATCACCTCATCCCAGTTAGAATGGCTGTCATCAACAAGACAAATAGTATCAAGTGTTGGAAAAGTTGTGGAGAAAAAGGAACCCTCATACACCGTTGGTGGGAATGCAGACTGGTGCGGCCGCTATGGAAGGCAGTGTGGAGGTTCCTCAAAAAAAATTAAAAATAGAATTACCGTATGACCCAGCAATCCCTCTCCTGGGTATCTACCTAAAAAATCTGAAAAATTTAGCTATAAACACATGTGTGCTCCAATGTTCATTGCAGCTTTATTTACAGTGGCCAAGATGTGGAAACAACCAAAATGTCCTTTGATAGATGAATGGATAAAAAAGTTGTGGTATATATACACAATGGAATACTATTCAGTGGTAAGAAAAGAGGAAATAGGACCATTTGTGACAACATGGATGGATCTTGAGAATATAATGCTAAGTGAAATAAGTCAGACAGAAAAAGCAGAGAACCATATGATTTCCCTGTATGTGGTATATAAACCAAAAACAACAAAAGAACAAGACAAATGAGAAACAAAAACTCATAGACACAGATAATAGTTTAGTGGTTACCAGAGGGTAAGGGGGGTGGGAGGTGTTAGATGAGGGTAAAGGGGATCAAATATATGGTGATGGAAGGAGAACTGACTCTGGGTGATGAGCACACAATGGGATTTATAGATGATGTAATACAGAATTGTACACCTGAAATCTATGTTACTTTACTAACAATTGTCACCCCAATAAACTTTAATTAAAAAAAAAAAAAAGATTTACTAACACTATTGATTTGGGGGCTGGACAATTCTTTGTTGTTGGGGGAGAAGAGTTGTCCTGTGCATTTAGGATGTTTAGCCACAGCCCTGGTTTCTCCCCTACAAGATGCTAGTAGCATCCTCCAATTGCAACAAAAATATCTCCAGGCTTTACCAAATGTCTCCTACAGTACAAAATTATCTTAAATTAAAAACCATAGCTTTAGAATGATGGTTTGCAATTTTTAGGTATGGATTTTATTTCGGTGGCTCAAAATAATGACAATACCAACAGACTGTAAGCTCCTTGAGGGTGTGGACTAACATTTTATTATGACTTAGTACAGTTTTTGTTAAAAAGAGGTAATTAATAAAAGCATTATTTGTTTATGTAGGCACACAATATATAAAGGTGTAATTTTGTGACATAAACAATCAAAAAAGGTGGGAATGGACCTGTGAAAAATCAGAGTTTTTGTGTGTTATTGAAATTAAGCTGGTATAAATTCAGATTAGAGGGTTTAACTTTAGGGCGTTAAATGAAACCTCCATGGTAACCACTAAGGAAATAGCTATAGGATACACACAAAAGGAAATGAGAAAGGAACTGAAACATTTTACTACACAAAAGAGAATAATGCAGGAAATGAGGGACAAAACTATAAGGTGTATAAAAAAATTGCAAATTGACAAGGATAAGTCCCTTTATATAAGTAATTACTTTAAATGTAGATGGATTAAACTCTCCTATCAAAAGACAGAGATTGGCAGAATGGATAAAAATCACATGATCCAACTGTATGATATCTATGAGAGACTCACTGGATACCCAAGGATTACATAGTGATATAGACTACCGTGTTTCCCCAAAAATAAGACTGGGTCTTATATTAATTTTTGCTCCAAAAGACACATTAGGGCTTATGTTCAAGGGATGTCATCCTGAAAAATAATGCTAGAGCTTATTTTCTGGTTAGGTTTTATTTTCTGGGAAACATGGTAGTGGCTGGCAAACTATAGCCTACAGGCTAAATCTAGACTGTCACCTATTTTTTCTGTTTTTAAGCAGC
The DNA here is from genome assembly GCF_036562045.2 of Rhinolophus sinicus. Lineage (NCBI taxonomy): Eukaryota > Metazoa > Chordata > Mammalia > Chiroptera > Rhinolophidae > Rhinolophus > Rhinolophus sinicus. Next base: position 154,709,852 of record NC_133752.1, on the reverse strand, counting down.
CTGTTACCACTGCATGAAAGGCTAGCACTGTAAGCCGTGGACATAGGGATACATACATCTTTTTGAGTTAGTGTTTTTGTTTTCTTCAGAAGTGGAATTGCTGGATCATATGGCAGTTCTATTTTTAATTTTTTAAGGAACCTCCATACTCTTTTCCATAGTGGTTGCAGTAATTTACAATCCCACCAACAGTGCACAAGGGTTCCCTTTTCTCCACACTTGTTATTTGTTAAATTATTGATGATAGCCATTCTGACAGATATGAAGTAATATCTCATTGTGGTTTTAATTTGCATTTCCCTGATAATTAATGATGTTGAGTATCATCTTTTTATATGTCTGTTGGCCACCTGGATGTCTTTGAGGAAATGTCTATTCAGTTCCTCTGCCCATTTTTTAATTGGATTGTTTGATTTTTTTTGTGTTAAGTTCTGTGAATTCCTTACCTAGTTTAAATAGTAACCCTTTAGCAGATGGATCATTGTTGAATATCTTCTCCCATGCGTAGATTGTCTTTTCATTTTGTTGATGGCTTTCTTCTCTGTGCAAAAACTTTTTAGTTTGATGTAGTCCCACTTGTTTATTTTTTTTTTCTTTTGTCTCCCTTTCCCAAAGATATGTATTAAAAAATATGTATGGCTAAAAGTGATATCAAAGTGTTTATTGTCTATGTTTTCTTCTACGAGTTTTATGATTTCAGGTCTTACATTTAAGTCTGATTCTTTTTTTTTATTATTATTAAATTTATTGGGGTGACAATTGTTAGTAAAATTACATAGATTTCAGGTGTACAATTCTGTATTACATCATCTATAAATCCCATTGTGTGTTCATCACCCAGAGTCAGTTCTCCTTCCAAGTCTGATTCATTTTGAGTTTATTCTTGTATATGGTGTAAGAAAGTGATCTAAAGTCATTCTTTCACATATATTTGTCCAATTTTCTCTGGACCATTTATTGAAAAGACTGTCTTTACCTGATTGTATATTCTTGCTTCATTTGTCATAGATTAATTGACCATATAAGTGTGGGTTTATTTCTGGGCTCTCTTTTGTGTTTCATTGATCTATGTGTTTGTTTTTATGCCGGTACCATGGTGTTTTGATTACTATAGCATTATCGTACAGTTTGATATGAGGTTATGTGATACCTCCAACGTGGTCCTTCTTTCTCAAGATTGCTTTGGCTAATTGGGGGTCTTTTGTGATTCCGTATAAATTTTATGATTATTTATTTTAGTTTTATTAAAAATGCCATTGGTATTTTGATAGGGATTACATTGAATTTGTAGATTCCTTGGGGTAGTATGGACATTTTAAGAATGTTAATTCCTACTGTCCATGAGCATAGTATATCCTTCCATTTATTTGTGTCTTCATCAATTTCTTTCTTTAATCTCTTACAGTTTTCCAACAACAAGTCTTTTACTACTTTGGTTAAACTTATTCCTAGGTATTTTACTCTTTTTGATACAATTGTAAATGAGATTGTTTTCTTAAATTCTCTTTCTGCCAGTTCATTATTTGTGTGTAAAAATGGAACTGATTTCTGTATAATAATCTTATATCCTGCTACTTTACTGAATTCATTTATTCTAGTAGGTTTTTTTTTGTTTGTTTGTTTTTGGTGGGATCTTTAGGGTCTCTCTGCATAGTATTATGTCATCTGCAAATAATGACAGTTCTTCTTCCTTTCCAGTTCAGATGCCCTTTTTTTTCTTGTCTAATTGCTGTGGCTAAAACTTCCAATACTATGTTAAATAGAAGTTGTAAAAGTGGACATCCTTGAATTCTTCCTGATCTTAAAGAAAAAGCTTTCCAGGTTTCACCATTGAGTATGATGTTAGCTGTGGGTTTGTCATATATGGCCTTTATTATGTTCAGGTAAGTTCTGTCAATCCCCACTTTGCTGAGAGATTTTATCTTAAGTGAATGTTGGATTTTTTTTCAAATGCTTTTTCTGCATTTATTGATATGATTATGTGATTTCTAGCCTTCATTTTGTTTATGTGTTTTATCACATTGATTGATTTGAGGGTATTGAACCAACCCTGCATCCTGGGAAAAAATTCCACTTGATCATAGTATGTGACCTTTTTTATTGTATTACTGAATTCAATTTCCTAGTATTTATTGAAGATTTTTGCCTCATCAGGGATATTGGCCTATAATTTTCTTATTTTATAGTGTCTGATTTGAGTATTGGTAATGCTAGCCTTGTAAAATGAGTTTGGGAGCTTTCCCTCCTCTTTAGTTATTTTGGAATAGTTTGAGAAGGATAGGCATTCTTTTTGAATGTTTAGTAAAATTCACCTGTGAAGCCATCTGATCCAGGGCTATTGGTTGTTTGAAATTTTTGAGTACTGATTTGTTCTCATTAGTAGTTGCCATTGTGCAAATTTTCTATTTGCTACTGATTCAGCCTTGGAAGATTGTATGTTTCTAAGAATTTAATGATTATTTCTAGGTTGTCTAATTTGTTGGCATATAATTTATTCATAGTATGTCCTTGTAGTCCTTTGTAGTTTTGTGGTATCTGTTGTCACTTATCCTTTTTCTGTTCTGGTTTTATTTCTTGATAAGTCTGGCTAAAGGTTTATCAATTTTGTTTATCTTTTCAAAGAATCAGCTCTTGGTTTCATTGATCTTTTCTATTTTTTTTTTTTTAGACTATTTATTTTCTATTTTAGACTAATCATTTTTTTCCTTTCTGATCTTTATTATTTCCTTCTTTCTACTCATTTTAGGCTTTGTTTTTCTTTTTCTACTTCCTTTAGGTGTAAGTTTACACTGCTTATTTGAGACATTTCTTGTTTCTTGAGGTTGGCTCATATTGCTATACAGTTCCCTTTTAGAACTGCTTTGGCAGTATCACATAAATTTTGAAGTCATTGTGTTTCATTTTCATTTACCTCAAGGTATCTTTTCATTTCTTCCTTGATCTCCTGGTTAACCCATTCATTGTTTAGTAACATATCATTTTCCTCCACATGTTTGTGTTTTAGAATTTTCTTCTCGTAATTTATTTCTAGTTTCTTACCATTGTGATTGGAGACAATGCTTGATATTATTTCAATCTTTTTTAATTTATTGGGACTTGTTTTGTGGCCCAACAGATGGTCTTTCCTGGGAAATGTACACTTGGAAAGAATGTATATTCTGTTACTTTTGTGTGAAATGTCCTAAAAGTGTCAAGTCCATCTGGTCTAACATGTAATTTAAGGCCACTGTTTTCTTGTTTCTCTGTCTCGATGATCTATCCATTGATACCAATGGGATATTAAAGTCCATTATTATGACTGTATTATTGTTGATCTCTCCCTTTTTGTCCGTCAATATTTGCTTTATATGTTTAGGTGCTCTTACATTGGTGCATAGATATTTACAAGAGTTATTAGGTTGGTGCAAAAGTAATTACAGTTTAAAAGATTAAAAATTGCAAAAATCACAATTACTTTTACACCAACCTAACATATCTTCTTATTGCATAGATCCCTTGATCATTATGAAATGCCTTTCCTTGTCTCTTATTACAGTCATTGTTTAATGTATATTTTGTCTGATATAAGTATTGCTACCCAAGCTTATTTTTTGTTTCCATTTTCAAGAAATATCTTTTTACATCCATTTACTTTGTTTCTGTGTGTGTCTTTTGATCTAAAGTGGGTCTCTTATAGGCAGCACACGTATGATTCTTGTTTTTTTATATATTTATCCATCCTATGTCTTTTGATTGGAACATTTAGTCAATTTACATTTAAAGTAATTATTGATAGGTATGTAGTTATTGACATTTTATTATTTTCTGATTGTTTTATAGTTCTTCTCTGTTCCTTTCTTTTTTCTCTTCTCTTGTGTATTGATGACTTTCTGTAGTGCTGTGTTTGGATTTCTTTTTCTTTATTTCTTGTATCTCTCTTGTAGATTTTGGTTTGTGGTTATCATATGCTTCATATGTACCAAGCTATGTTGATAGCAGTCTTTTTTATGTCTGTTTTTCCATGTTAGTGTTTATGTGTATCCCTTAATTTATTGTTGTAATTACACGTGGTCTTCCAACTTTTGCCTTTCACCTTTGAACTAGCTTTATAGTTAGTTGATCAATTGCTTTCACTAAGTGTTTTTGTTTGTCAGTAAGCTTTTTTTCTTTCCTATATTTTCTTATTCATATTTTTAATCTTTTTTTTTTTTTTTATACTTAAAGGAGTCCTTTTAACATTTCTTCTAATACTGGTTTAGTGGTGATGAACTCCCTTAGCTTTTCCTTGTCTGAGAAATTCTTCACCTCTCCTTTGATTCTAAATGATAGCCTTTCAGGGTAGAGCAATCTTGGTTGTAGGTCGTTACCTTTTATCACTTTGAATATTTCATGTAGCTCCCTTTTGGCCTGCAAAGTTTCTGTTGAGAAATCAACTGAGAGTCTAATGGGCACTCCCTTGTATGAAATTAACTGCTTTTCTCTTGCTACTTTTAAGATTCTTTGTCATTAAGCTTTGACATTTTAATTATGATGTGGCTTGATGTGGACCTCTTTGAGTTCATCTTGTTTGAAACTCTGTGCTTCCTGAACTTGTGTGTCTATTTCCTTTGCCAGGATAGGGAAGATTTCAGTCATTATTTCTTCAAATAGGTTTTCAATCCATTGCCTTCTCCATTCTCCTTCTGGACTCCTATGATGCAAATGGTACCCTTGATGTTGTCCCAGAGGTCTGTTAAATGATCCTCATTTTTAAATTTTTTTTTTCATTTTGTTGTTCCAATTGAGTGTTTTCCACCATCTTGTCTTCCATACTGCTGATCCAATCCTCTGCTTCATCTAATTTGCTATTGATTCCCTCTAATGTAATCTTCATTTCAGTTATTGTATTATTCATTTTAGCTATGGTAGTCTTAATTTCTGATTGGTTGTTTTTTATGGTTTCTATCTCTTTGTTGGTGTTCTCATTGAGTTCATCTAGTTTTCCTCTAAGTTTATTGAGCACTTTTATAACCAATGTTTTGAACTCTGTATCTGGTAGATTGTTTGTCTCCATTTTGTTTAATTGTTTCTCTTGAGTTTTGTCCTGTTTTTTTCATTTGGAGCATGTTTCTTTGTCTCCTCACTTTGACTGACTCCCTGTGGTTGTCTGTGTACAAAGTAGATCTGCTACATCTCCCAGTCTTGGCAAAGTAGCCTTATGTATCAGGTGTCCTGTGAGGCCCAGTGGTACAGTCTCCCTGGTCGCTTGAGCCAGGTGTTCCAAGGGTGTCCCTTGTGTGTACGTGTGTGTGTGTGTTCCCTCCTGTTGTAGTTGAGCTTTGATTGTCGTTGGTACATCAGTGAGTGGGATTGACCCTCAGGCTGACTGGCTGGGAGAGCGAGACATGACTACAGTGGACTAGCTGTTGTGTGGGGGCTGAATCCATGACGAGAGTTGCTTTAGTGGAGTTCTGGTGCCAGTTGAGTCTGCCTTTCATTTGTGGAGCTGAATAGGTGGTGGTCTCATGTGAGCTGAAGCTGGCCATGTGTGTGTTTGTTCTGGAGCGTCTCTCCAGGTCTCCAGTGCAGGCCAAGTTCAGCCACCATTTATGCCTGACTTGAGGCCACCCAATGGGAGCTTCAGAGTGATCTGTGATTGGCTGCCACTTGTGCTGGGCTTGGAGGCACTTGGGAGAGGATATGCTATGAACTAAGGCTGGCTACCACTAATGACAGGCTGGGGACCCTTTGGTGTGAGCTGACGCTAGCCACCACTTGTGACAGGCTTGTTGTCACTTAGTTGATGTTCCATTCCAAGCCAGCAGTGGCCACAGATTATGCCAGTCTTAGGGCCACCTAATGGGTTTTACAATGCAAGTTGAGACCAGCTGCCACTTGTGTCAGGCTTGGGGCTGCTCAGCAAGAGGTACAGGGCACACTGATACCAGTCGCTAATTGTTTGGGTTTTTGGACCTTTGAGAGATTTTAGGAGAGTCTGCAGTGTGAGTCAAGGCAGTCCATTGCTTGTGTAGAAAAACTGCTGAAAGAGGTTTGAGTCTGGCTGGTGAGTTGGGTAGGGCAGGGCGAGGTCTCAGAGAATCACCAGAGTGGGGCTGTTTAGCCAAATTAATGGAAAGCACAGATTTGCCTGCACCGGTAGACTTGGTAGGAGGAACACTTAACAAGGGAACAATGGCACCTGCCAGCACTTTTATCCCCAGAAAGAGCTCCCTGGCCCCTGACTCTCCCGCCTTTGCACTGAAGCTAGTCAATTGAGTTCCTCCTCATATGTCCCTGGCACTTTTCAAGCTACCAACCCTATGCTGGAGCCCAGAGTGAGTGTTTGTGTGCAAGAAAGTTCATGCATGGGGTCCTCAAGAGAAGCACCTGGGAATCTAGCAGTCTTCCATCTCACTCCAATGCAATCGCCACTAGTTTTCACAGCCACATGTTATGGGCACACTTCTTCCTGACACTGGTGCCCCAGACTAGGGAGCCTGGCATGGGTCAGTGACCCCTTGCTCCTCAGGGGGTCTCTGCAACTGAGATTCCCTCTTCATTCTTAATCCTCACACCATGGATTTGTGACCTGCCTGTTCCATGTCTCTGCCCCTCCTATCAGTCTCATTGTAGCTGCTGCTTTCTATCTGTAGTTATAGGACCTGTGTTCATCTAGCATTCAGGTGGTTCTCACGGATGATAGTTTTATAATTTAGTTGTAGTTTTGATGTGGTCATGAGAGGAAGTGAGCACAACCTTTACTAGTCTGCCATCTTGACTAAAAGTTGGCTCTGTTTTATTTTTCACCAAGTGACACACAATGACTATTGAATAGTAAGATAAACCTGCCAGGTTATCATTTAGGGATTTTCACACCATTAACTGAATGGGCAAATGCAGATTTATAATGTTGATGGGGTCATTGATCCCCACTATCAGGGACAGATGGGATTGCTGGTATCCAGTGAAGGACAGGAGGATTTGGACGGGACATGAGTAATTTCTGGGGACACTTCTTTTTACTGCCATGACTGGTATTAAAAGTTGAAAAGTACAAGAGGGTTAGATCCTCAACCAACTGAAAAGTATATCAAGTTTAAAGGAACCTGGAATACAAAGAAGAAAAGAGAAGTCAAATATGCTGTGAAGAGCCATGACATACTGTGGAAATGACAATTATAGTCACTTCTTATGTGTGTGTGTGTGTGTGTGTTTACATGCATATATATACACTTGCAGATATATCTAGATAGTCACATCCTTAGGTGTGTGTATATAAATTTATGTACAACATATGTGTATGTATACATGTGTATATATATATATATATATATATATATATATATATATATGTGTATATATGTATGGTGTGTGTGTGCATGTGTGTATGTGCATGCATATAACTTCATAATATTTCCTCTGTCAATATTTGTATATGGTACATTTTAGGATAGTTATTAACTTTATAATTTTGTTCCTAGCTGGTATGATATTGAATCAGTACCTTGATTAGACTACTGTAAGAATAGCTGTCACCCTCAAATTCTGAACATGGAATTGAATGCATCCCCTAATGAGAAATTGAGATGCTCCATGTGTTGAGAAGGTGAGAGTGGCTGGGTTTGTATTAGCAATGGTGCATTTTGTTTACAAAAGAGTAATTTTTTAAAAACTTGATGTATGAAAAAAAAAGGATGATCTTAATATTGTGCTAGAATGGACTGAAGTAGATATTTGTTGGCTTTTTTATGGGGAGAAAGGAACTAATTGTCTGCTACTATAGAATCTAAAAGAGCTACATACTCACTCAGGCCCCCGTGCAGAGACAGTGGCAAATTCCTTTGGAGGCAGTAATGTTGGAAGCAGTGAGTATTCAATTTCTAGGAGTGAAGTAAGAGGAGTGTCCTAAGTTACAGGGGTGATGTCCAGGGTTCAGCATCACTGAGGCAAGCCGGGCATCCAGTGCTCTGTGGTGTAATCCTGCTATCGTAATGGCCTAGTGACATGACATGGTTCGCCTGGGGTTCTAGCTATCCAGCCTCCCTTTCCTTTTGGGGCCCAGTTCTCTACTCTTCCACATGATGCTTGGTATCTCTCAAAATATTTTAAATAAATTGTTTTTACTGCTTTAACAGACCTGAATCAATTTCTGATGATTGTCTTAGGACCCTAATGAGCATAACAACTCTTTATTCAACAGATGTTTTCCCCAAATGTTCTTTCATAAAAAGTAAATCACAAAAGAATGTGTTTGGGTTATTTTCCAATTTTCTAAAATACACTCTTATTTTCTGCCCAGCTGTACTGATATACTGATAAATAGAAATGTAATGTTTCAATTCAAGCTGCATTTTGCCTCACAGTAAAAAAATTCTTCAAAGAGGGAGGGATTTATATAGTTCAACTTAGCTTTTCTGTGTCACAAAACAAGAAATGTTTGTGACATCTATTGAAGTCAAATAATCTACTTAGTGTATCTGGCAAAACATAAATCCACTTGAAGTAAAAGTAATTATTAAATTATATTTGGTAAATATTGTATCATTAGTCATTTTTCTCTGGTTTCTGAAAGTCTTGTATTCCTCATTAAAAGAGAAACAAAAATGAGTAAGAATAAACTAATTCTATAATTTAGTAATTAAAAAACATACACTGTTTCAGTAGGTGGTCTGAGATTAAGCAAAACAAGCTACTCATATCTGGAAATCCATGGCAGAGTTTTTCTTTGACTATGGCTTAGAAATACATAGCAGCTCTTCCTGTCCTCCGCTTTAATGCTCTTGTTTCCGGGGTCACTTTGTTGTTTTCATTGAGGCCCTAACTACTTTGTTGTCGTTGAAGGGGAGGAAGTTGTCAACATAAACCTATCTTTAATATTAATGACTATCAACTTTGTGAGGACTTCACAGCTGATAGCATGCCAATTTTGAGATCCAGGCTATTGTCATTATTCCAGACCTAATTGCTTGGTTTAAATCATTTTCCATGAATGTGTAGGACCGCCATTCTCAGGTTTTATGGGTTTGCATCAGTGACACAAGAACAGGTTGAGTACTTTTCAGCTGGAGGATAAAGTGCCCATGAGAATAACGCTCGCACACCTGTTCTACATCCATCCAATGGGCACGCTTTACAGGCTCACTGGACATTCAAGACAGAGTCCCAAAGGCTAAGGCAAAGATGAAGACATTATTGTTTCTCGCAGTGAATGATATTTAACAGTGGAGGTTCACATGAAAGATGAAACACACACCCTCTTAAAACACCTCAATAATAAAGGTGTGCACTCTGTATACTAATCATTTTTAGCCTTATTCATTTAATAGGTTATGCCTCTCATAACAAAAACAAAAAGGAAAGTCCTCTTGGTCCCATAAGAATGTGACTTTTAAGTGAGCAGATGGTGAAGAGAACTCCATACGTGGCATCACTGGAAATAATTTTATTTCAACCAATACAGTAAAGGGGAAGAAATTTTACCCAGCAACTTGCTTTTCAAATAGTTTACTTTACCCTGTTCTTTCCTATTTTTAATCAGCTTGGAAATCACTTGCCTTGATTACTTTTGTAACTCGGGTAAGGGACTGTACAGTATCTTGGCCAGTATGTCAGAGGATAGGGCCCAAAACAAAATGTTTGTGACACTGCGTAGTTCATCATTCATTGACTCTTCTGTAATTGTATATGAATATCTTTACTGTGAAATAAAACCTTTGTGGGATTTTAGTTTTCTGTTCCTGAGACACATATACAATCAAATGAATATTGAAAGTAGGTGTTTTAAAGAGTTGATATTTTAATGACTAATTTGATATTGCTAGGTGTGTGTTGACAACCACTTTAAACACAATAGAGCAAAATCTACATCATCCATTCAGTTAGGGAGGTAGGACTGGTAATATTGGTAATAATCAGGCAACTATGATAAGTTTTTTAATTGGCTTATCAGTTCATTCAAAAATGCCTGTTAGGATTTTGAATAGAATTGCATTAAGTCTATATTTGGTTCAGGGAAGATTATCAGATTAACAAAATTGAATATTCCAGTTCATGAAAATAATCTTGCAATTCATGAAAATATCCCTCCATTTGTTTAGTTCATCTTTATTTCATAAAGTATATTTTTCTGTTCTAGAGTTTCAACTTGGTTCTGTTTACGGTTTCCATTGCTTTGCTGAATTTCCATTTCTCCATTGAGATTACCATCCACTGAAAACATGTCTTCCTGGTTTTTCCTTTCCTTTTCTTTTTATTTTCCTTTATTAAGGATAATTATAATATCACTTTAAAATCCTGGTCTTATAGTTCCAACATGTAATTAATCTTAGGCTCAGACTGGATAATTTTTTTTTTTCTCTTGAGATTGTTTTTCTTGGTTTTTCATATTTTACGAAATCTTGGATTGTATCTTAGACATTATAAAATTTAAGTTAAGATTCTGGATTCTGGTATTTTTCTCTGATGAGCATTATTTTGTTTTAACAAGTAATTTTTTCAAGTGGTCTTGAACTTCAACCTCTTCTGGATTTCTTGAGTGGCCTCTCCATTCTCAGTTCAGTTCTTTTTCCTTTAGCTGGACTGTTTTGAGTCTGCTTTATGCATGCATGGTTCAGGGGCCAGTCAAAAATTGGGCAGAAAGAATTTGGGAATCCCATTTTTTGCCTTTACCCTTGTGAGGTTTACCTGCTCTCTTCAGTGGATCAGGCTTTGTGACTACATGTTTCTAATTCCCCTGGCCAGGAGGTTTTTCTATGTGAACCCCTTCTGTGTGTAGCCCTTGGACTGCAGTTAACTCAGGATAAAAGCTGTAGAGAGGGGAATCTATGTGGGGAGCTCCCTATGTTCTTTACTCCAATTGAGCATGAACTCCCCACAAGGTTTGTCTTCTGTTCACCGCCCAGTATGTTTAGGTAATTGTTTCATGTGTTACTCCAGGTTTTATAATTCATTTCTGCACATGTTTTGTTGTTGTTGTTTTTCCCCTAGGTAGAATCTTATTCCATCATTCCAAGAAATAGAACTCCCTACCTAAAAAACTGATCTTCCAAACTACAAAGATATCATTGAATCTATGAATTCAACTTGGACTTGTTTGAAATACGTATCATCTTTACCCCAATAGTGACAACTCCCTTAATTATTAGTGAGTCCAACACGACTAGACTTTCTCAATTATTCAGTGTTGGTCATTCATGAACATCTACATTCTAAGAATTCTTTATGTTGCCATTACACCATATTCTTTCCTTCATCAGTACAGCCATTAACCTACAACATCAAATGGTAAAATTGAAAGAATAAACTACTAGTCATAGCTTTCAAAAACAAAACAAAACCCAGAAACTAGACAGTTTTGAATGCAGTGAGATTTTTAAAATTCTATACGATCGGTTTTTCCATGGTAGCTTTGCCCCTGCCCCTGTTTTAAGGATACAACTTATTCCAAGTTTTCTCTTGAAACTGATTTGAATCTCTCTTTTATTTGGTGGATTTACCAATTTACTCATTATATATTTTCTAAACTTTTACTTCTTCCAAATTGTACTTTTTCTCTGCTACTTATCTCTATTTCCGATGTTAACTTCTCTTTTAATGGACCACCCACCAAGCCTATAGTCTACCCTTAATATAACTTCTTGAGTGAGCAGTCCTTGTATCATTCTTTTATTCTCAAGTTCCTTCTTTTATTCTCAAATTCCTACCCATTTATGGCAGAGACAACTTACAAAAGCCTGAACTTCTTTCCTTTCTTTATATCATCCATTTCCCCCCAACAACTGATTTAGAGTTGTTCTTCAAATAGTGTAAATATTTGCCTAGGATTTCATCCTAATACCCCACTCAGTGAGACATCAGTGCTAATAAAACAGCAGGAACATGTCACAGAGAATTTTCTACATTCTACAACTTAACTACTACAGGGAATCTTTATTTAATTAAAATTTTATATCTGGCTTATTTCCACTCATAAACAATACTGAGTTTCTCAGGGTGCTTATTTGCATTTTCCATTTCCTTTACGTTAATGATGTTTTGAATTCTTGGTTCGACCTCATTTTCCCATGAGTATGAATAATAAATGGAGCATACCTCTTAGACATACTCTAGATTTCCCAATGGTTTCAGGAGAAGCGGGTCACTGCAGAACCATTATCCCTGAATATCTAAAATCTCACAGGTCTAGACATCTCATGAGAGAATTCAGACAAGGTACAGATAAGCTGTCAGTATTTTAAAAACTGTTTAAAACTGTAGGTTAAAATAAAGATAATTTGCTTTTCCATATGCATATAAAATAGTTCTGCAGTACTTATTCTGTGTCACACATTGTTCAAGGGCTTCAGCAATATTTACCCAAAGGTGGTGGATTCCATCATTATCCTCATTCTACTAAAGTTCAGGAACTTGTAGTATATCATACACTTAGATATTGGCAGAGCTGGGATTTGAACCCTGGTATTTGGCGCTAGAGTCTGTGTCCTCAGTCACTACATAACAATGTCCTGTCTTAGTAAATGTCTTTTATGTCCTAACAGAGGAGAGTACTCCAAGAAAGGACTGAAATAAAAAAAATAAATAGAGATGTCAGACTAAAATAAGTTGCTCAAAATATCTTAGATTATGTAGCTAAATATAAATAAATGGTAAAGTGAATGGAAATGCCTAATGCAAATGTTAGATTAAACCATATGAAATTGTCATCTTTGTATTTCAAAATGTCTGAATATCAACCATTTCAAGTGGTTCAATCAAATATTTAATCATAATACTTGAAATAGATACTCAAAGGGAAATCCTGGTAGTAGGTTGAAATGAAAAACATTAGCTGGTTTACTAAGATCTATAAGTTGCTGGGATATGGCCGGATGAGAGGGCAGAAGTAAAATAGACTTCCAGGTCTCCTCTGTCAATGAGGGTACATGGGGAAGTAAAAATGTGCTCGAAGTCTTATTGTCATGAGGAGACACACAGCTGGGAAGAAGATTGCCTTAGTGCGGTGGGCAGTGGGTCAATATCTTATTTTTGTAGAAGAGTGGAGAAATATGTGTTTGATTACAAATGTCAAAAAAAGTAGCGTGTTTCTGGGAAACTGACCTTCACTGCAGGCATGTGGCCAGAGTCTGCAGAACAGGCAGGTCAGGAAGAGTGGTGGGCGTTCAGGACCCCACCCCTTTACATCCCCTTTGGGAATGGCAAAAAGGAATTTTTCACACCTGGTCAGATCCTCACTCTGTGGGTGGTATCATCCACAGCTGTACATAATCTAAATATCCTAGTGTCTTTTATGAGCTGCCTCTGGTGGAACACAATATAAAAATATTGTGACCTAAAGAAATTGCCCTCGTTTGAACTCTAGGCAAAGTTGTAAACATTGCTGACATTTCTTAATGTCAATTTGGTTGTACTTTCTAGCATTCTTTCATAATTGGTTTTGACTGAACTGAGGCATACTTCTGATTAAAGTATTCTTAATAATTACAACTACAAGTGTACAGAAGTCTTTAAGAAACTAGAGCACACTACTAAAACTGCGTAAGATAAAAGTTAAAAAAATGACTTTTATGCTCATGAACATGAATATGTAGGGGAGAGGTTTAGGTAAAATCTGAAGAACTGTGTTTTTTGTAATGTCCATTTCATTTCCTTAGTCTGTTGAACAGAATGTTCTCTGAGATACGGTGCATTCTATGCTTGTGTAATATTTGGAGTGCCCTTGGAGAGGGTTGAGATTTAGTTTTTACTTTTCACACAGAATTAACATACTTAATGGAAACAACACACTTAAATCCAACTCCAGGGTCATTGAAAAGGGAAATGGACTATTTAAAATTGGAGAAAACATTGCTTTCAACACATTGTTTGATAGTTCTAACGTACCAAGTTTAGTGGAAAGAGGGAAAATGTATTAATGAACTCTTGTATTAGAGCAAGGTAAAAAGGAAACTTACCTGAATTGGAAGTAGTAACATGACTTATGACCTTCTGGAAAAGGGGGCTAATTGGAATCGGTTGGGCCTGTAATAAGCTACATGTCCATGAGGATCCTTGGAAAAGACAAAATATAAAATATGCTGGAGAAAAGTCATACTTACTGATGAGAGTCAAGAGATCAGTGCCCAACTTCTAAAAATACATGTGGCTCAGAGAAGACAAATCTTTCCATTAATAACAGTGATCAAATACTTTCCTATGGTTAATTGATTATATCCACCTCCCTATATTCTTGCTGAGATGTGAAAAATATTAAGGAAACAAAGGGAAAAGTATTAAAGAAACAAAGAACAAAGAGAAGAAAAGTCCTGCTAAGTTGACACAGGTGGAATTTTCGGTCCTGGAATGAGTAGAAAGAGCTGACTTCAGACACACCAAAGCCTGAGTCTGCTGAGGAGTGCTCTGGGTTTTTGAGAAATTGATCTTTGTTTTACCCCAAATCTCAGTAAACGTTCAGGAATGTGCTGGAATTGTTTATATCATCCATTTGCCTCTGATGAGTGGGCCAGTCTTCAGAATAGCCAGATGTGAGGGAGAACAAGCAAGAAAGCCCTCCCTTGATAAGAATTACAAAAGGAGGATCTATGCCAAGTGGAATCCTTACTCCTTGTTAGTGATATCTTTCATATTCCATATTCTTTGTCATTAAAGACATTTTGAATCTTCTTCTGTTGGCATCTCTCCAGCAATAACAGCGTCACCCATTAAAACAAACATGATAAAGATTGCTAGTAGAATTAATAGAAGAATTCTAATGCTGCTAAAAAAAATAGTAAAGTCAAATCTATAGCAATGTAAAGAGGGGAGAAATAAAACCAAATATATTATTTGAAAAGCTAAAAGTGATCAAGATTCATTCCCCTCATAGAAGACTGAGACTGGGAAATTGGGTTTAAAAGCAATCACATATTTTTTTAGGTGAAATGAACTGAAAGCTAATGACAAAATGATGAAAATAATGGAATGGGCAAAAAAACCTATCTGACAAGTATTAACAAAAAGAAATAGAAATAGCAATACAGAAAACAGACAAGGTGGAATTTAAAGTTAAAGTTATGAAATGGGATAGTGACATCTTGTACTAACTAAAAATCATAACCCATATATATCCTCCCAAAGTGCAGATAAGTATGCAAAACAAAAATATAAGAAATATGTGTAGAACTTGATAGAAAATGAACTTACAGTGACAGATTTCATACAACTCTTTCAGAATCAGATATACTTAATAGAATTCAACAAAGAAAGAAATGGTAGAAAATAACTGTTTTAAAAAACGAACCTGCTTGATTTAATGTGTGTGTGTAGAGAGTGAGCATGAGAGGGAAAGCTGCTTCCTGATACTGGGCAATTTGTAGTTTTTACATTTTACTGGTATAGGTGCAAAGTCAATTACTTTGTCACAAAGGAAGCCTACATAAAATCAAAATAGTAAGAGATTTTACAGGCTACATCTTTTGATTATAATTTAATAAAATAAAATGTAAGAAAGCTAATGGAAACTGACTTATATGGAACTATCCAGAAGTTAAGAATTATCTTTCCAAAGAACCTTTAAGTCACAAGCTAAAAACTAAAATTATAAAACTATATGCAGTTTAAAGAGATAATATACCGAAGTTTGTGGGATATAGCTAAACCTGGGATACCTTCAAGTTTAAAGAAGAAATACAGTGTAAAAATTAGAAAAAGACTGGCAAAATTAAGCAAAATAAAATACATAAACAAGATTAATAGCAAAAATTCTAAAAAGAGAAATAGAAAACAAAATATTTAAGTATAGATAGTATACACAAATTATATTATTTGAAAGGCCAATAAGAAAACAACAAATCCTAGCAAGCTTGAGTAAAGGAAAAATACAGAAAGAAAAATGATACAACTTTAGAAATGAGGAGAATTATAAAAGAATGCCATTTACAATTTTTGATAGTCATTTTTAAGACCCAGAGCAAATTAAGGATTTCTTTGCAAAATATAAAAATTTACCCAAGAAGGAGTAGAATGCTTGAATAAACTGATTACCAAAGAAGGAATTTAATATGTGATGTAGATTCCTCATGCTACATACATCCACACCCTAATCATTGTGGGGTTTTTTTTGTTTGATTTTTTTTTTCACCTCTGCTTTGAGGTTGGCCATGAGACTTTCTTTTACCAATACTACATGGATGAAAGGAGAGTGTGCTGGTCTGAGCCTTGCCCTTCAAAAGCTTTGGGTGGTTCTGCTGCCTCTCTTTACCTCTGCCATAATCATGAAACACACACACACACACACACACACACACACACACACACACTCTCGCCCTCGCTAGCTCGCCACCTCTCTAAGGAGCATGTGACAGACACATACGTGATGCAGAGGTGCCTGCCAAGGCCAGCAGACATCAGTGATCCTCAGTAAAAATGTGTAGATGAATAAGCAAGATCAACTGAGATAAGCAGAACTGCCCCAGATGTTCTGCAGACTCGTGAGGATAAAACATTGTTTTAAATCTTTAAATGTGGGGTTGGTTTGTTATGTAAGCATTAAAAGCAAACACCGACATTATTCAAGTTCCTCTGTCATAAAGGGCACACATACAAGAAGGTTTCACAGCTGATTTTTCTCTCATCTTATATGCAGATGATTTCAGGATAAATTAAGCTTTTCCCAGACCGTAGTGAAACAATGTAAAGCGTCTTAGTTTACTTGATCAAACTAGACTCTTTAATACCAAAACCTGATTCAGTACCAAAAAAAAGAGGAAGAGGAGAGAGAGAGAGAGAAAGAGAGAGAGAGAGAGAGAGAGAGAGAGAGAGAGAGAAAGAAATGGAGAGAGAAGACGGAGGGAGGGACAGACAGGCAGAGAGAGAAAGTGAAGGGGAGAGAGAAAACTGTAGGCCCACCTCATATTTTAATACAGGGAATAATTTATAAATACAATATTTGTTTAAAAAATCTTATTAGTAACTCAAAAAAATTAACATTTTATGACCAAGAATAGTTTGCTAATGAATGCAATATTATTTCAACTTTTTCTCTTCTCCTTCTGGCATACCAATTCCATGTTTATTAGACTGACTAATGTCCCATAGTTTTTGAATGCTCTGGTCTATTCTTTTCAATCCTTTTTCTCTTTGTGTTTCCATTTGGGTAATGTCTTTACCTATCTATTACTAATACTTTTCTTAGCTTCTTGAGTCTACCCATCAAGGCAGTCTTCTTTTCTGTTGTCCTGCTTTTTATTTCTAGCATTTCCATTAGATTTTATTCTGATAAATGTACCACGTGTACTTGAAAAAAAATGTCATTTTATTGTTTTGGGATGTTGTCTTCTATGTGTGTAAATTACATGTTCTATACCTTGCTATCTAATCGAGAAAGGTGTATGAAAGTCTCCCACTAAGATTGCAAATTTGTGTATTCATATTTTGAAACTGTTATTGCATGTATACAGATTTATGATTGAGACATCTTTCTGCTATAAGATATATTTATGAAATATTCTTATTAATCTCTAATAACACTTTATGCCTTAAAAATCTACATTTTCTCTTATAAGTATAGTCACGTCAGATTTTTTTGGTTAGTGTTTGTATGGTATAGTTTTTTACCCATCATTTTCTTTTTGAACTTTCTGTGTACATATATTTTAAGAGGTCATGTATAAACTGCCTACAAGTATCATTTGATTCTTTATCCAACCTACAATCTTATTCTTTTACTTGAGGTACTTAGTCCATTTACTGGTAGACGCATAGATGCATTGACCAGACCTTCAGAAAGGTCTGGCCCTGCTGTGGGAGCATTATCAGCAGACTGCCTGCTTCTGTCAGCTCCTTCAGCATCTGCTTCAACTGTAAAGAGGCAGTTCACCTCCAAGCCTTTCTGCTTTTTCCAGTGCAGTAGGCACCTGGTGATCGAGCAAGTTCTAAAGGCCTGGCCATTTCAATGCAAGACAAGACAGCTCTGATAACACCTGCTCTAGCCTCCCTGCCGGGTTGCCAGATAATGTATTGGGCTGAAATTTCAACCTCTACTTCTGCCAGATTCACCTATCTCTCTGGTTCTCCCCTGTCCTAAGAATTCGCCTCTGATAGAAGCCTAACATGTCTGTCACCTCAACCCTGACTGTTGAAAATCCAGCTCTGCTGCTCAGTGTTTGCAGCCCCCTTCCCAGAGTAGCTTCAAAATCTGTCCAGTGTCTTGAGGAGGAGGCCTGTGGAATGGTTTGAAGCAGGTCTTTGTTTCCTGAGTCCTAAGATCCTGTAATATATTCCTTCCACCTTGAAAGCCTATAGGCCTACCCCCGGCCTCCTAAACAGAGCAGGATTCAGCAAATACACTCTCTGCTCGGGTAAGCCCTGACTGAGTGTGCCTATGGCCATGCTCAGAAACCCCAGAAGCTCCTAGCAGAAACAAAGAAAGCAACTAGAGACCTTCAGCTCACTTTAGGAAGGTTCTTCTTTGAAATTCTTATTTATATAGCTATCTGATGTCTGATGTCTTTAAAAAATAGGCTTTAAAAAAGTTGTCCAGCTTTTCTTGTTGTTACAGTAGGAGCATTGGTTTGCTGTGACGTCCTACGTCCTACTCCGACCAGAAGTCTCAGTTATCTAGGAATCCTCCCTTTCTCCTTCATCCATTCAGCTGCCAGCTCTCATTGTTGCTGTTTCTGCAAAGTTGCTTGGATCGTGTTCTGTCTTTTTCTTTCCATGGCCACATTGCACCACTTTAGAGTGGTTATTCCAAGGTGATGACAATTGCATTGGTTTCTCTCCTGGACATCCCACTAGACGCCTATGGAGACTAACCATGATTCCAGCTAGAATGTTTCTGTGGCTTTTGCCATAGTTTCATGTCAAAGTTTTGTCCCAAGGTATCTCTTGTTTTATGATTCCTATTGCTTATGCTTCGCCCAAACCAAACTGTTTAGTGCTTCACGAACGTATTTCACAAATTGCCACTACATGCCCTTGGTCCCTGCTACTCCCTCCACTTGACAAGTTATGTTTAATCATTTTACCTCTAAACTTCTGCTTGTAGAAACCCTACCTAGGATTCAAGTCACCATTTAAATGCTGCCTCTTCCGTGAAAGCTTCATTTATGCTCTTAACAAGAGCTCATGATTCTGTCTGCTTCTAAATCTTCTTGTTATATAGTTTTAACTTGTCTTTTGGGACTCACTAAATTCTATGCAACCTTGTATTGATTTGAGTATCTCCACTACTAAACATGTAAAATTTTGAGGTCAGGGACCTGTTGCTGTATCTGGTAAAATATACCTTTATTAAACACATTTTGTACAACAAAGAATAATAAACATTTGTAAATGAACAAAAGAGTGAGTTACATAAGTGATCAAAAATAAGCTGACGTTGAATTATATGGAGAGTTTTTCTAATGTGGGAACCTATTCTCTCCCTTCTCCGCTTTGTGTTTCATCCTATTTCTGCGATATTGGGGTGGGAGGTATTTAGATGACCTGTAATGATGCTGCGACCAAAGTAAACATCCTTCTTGTCTTTTCTGTTTTAGTTTGATCACCTTCAAAGCCTCTGTATAGCCAGACATGATTTGGAGCAAGTACAAAATATTACTCTACTCAGCATAATATGTTTGTTTCTTAACTTACGAGTCAGTGTTAAAGTTTTAAAATGCAGTATTTGTCCATGGAGTGCTTTCAGCAACTTAGACGCATACCATAATCCAAACACAAAGTACTATTATGTTATCTTCAGCTTTTCAGTTTATGAGATCATGCTTATTACTCATGTAGTTGGATATTTTACATTTCTACAAATCCTTCCCAGAAAACGTCCCACCCTAAATAAAACTGTTCAAAGTGAAGATCCTTAGTTTTAGAGTGAAAATAAATACATGACATAACTGGGTAAAATGATCTGTTAAACCTGATTTGGAACAAAAGAGCATCAATGAGAAACTTTACAAATGACACAGAGAAACATTTATTTGTGCATCAACTCCTTCTCTATTGCCTGCAAATGATCAGTTATCATGTTCTATAAAACTGTGAGTCATGAGTTTTCAACAAGTGCTTATCATTGCCCATCAGTCACCTATGTGGACTTGGAATTGAGGAAAACAAGTGCAAAGGTCTCAAGCTTGAACTACTTGATAACATAGTTGAAAGATTATAAAAGGAGGTATCTCTATCACTGGATAATCTGATATAAGCTTTTTTGGTTATATCTATATAAGAAAAAAGTACTTAATTCAGTAAATCTAGTTTAAAAATGGGCAAACTAATAGCTGATAGAAGCTGTGCAGCCTATATTTAATAAACTTAAATAATGTAAATAAAAATATATGTTATGATATACATAATTTTAAAACACATGCTCTCTATCTATAAACTCCAACATTAAATTGAAAACCAGCTGAAGGTGAACAGCAGACTCAAGAGTGTGGATTCTGAAAACAGACTGCCTGTATTCAAATCCCCTGCTCAACAACTAACTATGTGGCCTTAAACAAGTTAATTAAAATCACAATTTGTATATATCACTTACCTTAATTGGGGTGTTGGTTATTGAGTATAAACATTTGTTAAACCCCATTTAATTGAACACTTAGATCTGTGGATTTTATTTTATATAAATTATATTTAAAATAGAAAAAATTGTTTAAGAATCAGCATTCCTGTAAGAAGGGGAAAAAGAATCACAGTGGTTATTGCATATGTTTGTTGTATGAATTAAATAAGATAATGCTATAAATGCTCCACAAATTATAACTATTATCATTTGAATAAGTGATCAAAATTTTGCAAGGTAAATATTACTATAATTTTTTGTTTTAAACTAAAGAGGAAACAGTCTCAGAAATCTGTACTAACTTGCCAAAGATTTGAAACTGATCTTTAAATCTTGGTTAAATGTCAAAGTTTTCTCCATTCTAAGAGAAAATTACAATGTGGACTTTTTAAAGGATGTTTAGCTGGACTGAATGAACAATTTAGTGTAGGTTCTGTTCTTCTCTTGTAGTTTTAACATGGGAAAGAGCTCAAATGATTCAGATGTTTCCGTTTCAAATATTCTATTCATAGAAAACTCAAACTTAAAAGTTTACAATTGAAAATCTTATAATTGGACACAATAGGAAGGATAGTAACATTTCCGAAGATGGGAACTTCATTCTTGCTTTCTGTTAGTTGCTAGGAGTATATTTTGTTGTTTCAACCCAACCGTTTGGAACTGGTACTTTTTCAGACTGACAGCCTAATAGATGGTACTACAAAACAGATAAAGAGACTTTGTGTATGTCTTCCTCAGGCATGGTGAAGAAATACACATAAACATATGGAATTGGTTATAAATATATTAGTTACATAGTTTGAATAAAAAGAAAACTATCGTGAACTATATAGCTTGTCTTTGTGAACCTATTTTCAAATGACTTTGTAGGTTATAAAATATTTACCTAGAATCAGTATCATTTCTATATAAAATATATCTATTAAAAATGTTTCCCAATTTCTGCTGTCACAGTTGAATTTAGTTCCACTTTTTAGCTCATCAGCTTTTGCCATAGGAAGAATATGATTTTGAGAATTAAGTAACCTTTTAAATAACAAATTATCAGCTTTGATTCTATATAAGTATTATAAACTCTTTCATATGATTCGTTCTGATTTTTGAAATTCTAGTATTTTAAAGAAATTACATAAAAGGTTGACTATTCTTTTGGAAACCTCATTTAAAATACTTAAGTAGCAGCATTTTCATATAAAAAAATCAATACGTTTCTTTCATTCATCCATTAAAATAGGAATAGCGATCATATTCAGAAAGTAAAAACCCATGCTAAGTGTGATTCTATACAAAGGCATTCTCGAAGAACCTTTAACTTAGCAAAGGGAAATAAAACTTATGCCGAAGTAAATATTATAACAATCAATATTTAAGGACATCATTTAACCCAAGCACAAAGCAAGAAAGCTATTTCTGAAAAGGCAACTTACTCCGAATAGAGAAAGTTCAAATTTGAAAATCTTAGGGTATGATAAAGATATAGTAGATTTCAAAGAGGGTGATCCAGTGAGAGGAACTAAAATGAGCAGAGACTCAAAAGTAGGAAAATAAATAAGAATATTAATAGTAACTGTTCTGACTATACAGTTGAGGTAGTAGAGAAATGGAAGATGAGTATTAGAAAGGATGATTGAGCCAAATTTTGAAAATCTGAGAATGCTAAGATAGAGGTTAAACTTTTATTCCCCTGGCTTTATTATTGTTCTAGGCAGTGGTTTTCAGAGTGTGGTCTAGGGAACCTTGGGGGGTTGGGGGGACAGTGCCTCCATGAGACTTTCAGAGAGTCCCTGAGGTCAAAACTATTTTCATAACAATACTAAGATATTAATATTCACTGTCACTCTCATTGTCTCACAAGTTTACAGAGGAGTTTTCCATGATGTGTGACATTACAAAAGATTAAGTGCGGAAGCAGATATAAGAATCCAGGTGTCTTCTCTTAAGTCAGACATTAAATAGATTTATAAAAACATAAACAAATGCCATTCTACTCAATAACAATAATTTTGTTTTGGAGAATATAGTCATTTTTATAAAAATCTGTATATTAACATGTAATGATTTATTATAGTTATTTGACAATAATATTTTTTAAACTTTCAATTTTTATTTCTAATACTATATATAGTATTATGTATAAATAGTTACACATATATATGTCTATATATATACATATGTATGTATATATATATATGTCTTGCCTAAACAAATGCTCTTTAGGGTCTTCATTAATTTTTAAGAGTTTAAAGAGATTCTGAAACCAGAAGTTTTGAGAACGGACGCTCTAATAATAATTTGGCCTTGCTATAGACTCAATCATGACCTCTAGTGGATACATCCAACAATATTGTAAACTTGTGGAGATCTGATCAGATTTTAAAGGGACATCATTTTAAATTCCACTGTCATTTCTTTCTGAAACTTCATTCAAGCTCTTCTATCAGAGATGCCAAATCCAGTTTCAGCTAGATTAGCTAGGGCCAGGGTCTCCCAAGATATCCCTGAACCTCCTGCTTCAGAATCACCTGTGAAGCAAGGAAAACTCGGGGGTTCTACCCAGAACTTCCAGTCCTCTCTTGTGATAGATCCCATCTGCTTTCTATCAAGAGTCCCACATTGTTCCTATGAACACTGCATTTAAGTTTCTTGTTGTAGTATATTTGTGGTGTACTTAAGAGTTTAAAAAGAGGTGTCATAAAATGGTGGATAAAACTCACATGGAGTCAGACATTTCCACTCAGCTGGAGTTTCTGTTGCCACAGACGTAGGTGCTTTTCCACTAGTAGGCATCTTGTTTTCAGGCAAAAATTGAGAACCTTGATGTTTATGGAACTTGTCCAGGGAAAAAGTACTCGTGTGTCCCTAGTGAGACCTTAATTCATCAGACATTACTCTGCTTTCATGGAAGAGGGAAATGTGGATTAAACCTGAGCTTGTAAGATTTTAATGTGCAAAGGAATCATGAGATGACAAAGCCTAAAATATTTACTGTGTGGCCATTTACAGTAAAACTGTGCCGACTCCTGTTCTAGATCAGTACTTTTTAAACTTGAACAAATTCATCTTCCAGGATCTTGTGAAAGTGCAAATTCAGATGCAGTGGATCTGAGGTCAAGATTCTTATTTCAAATGAGCTCCCAGGAGATGCTGTTGGCCTCCTAGCCACCTCAGAGCAGGTCTGAAATGCAGAACCTCAGGTCTCGCTTTAGTCCCACTGAGTTGGAAGCTGCATTTCACCAGGACCCACAGATTGTCCAGGCCCATTAACGATTACACCAGAAGTGCTGGTGTAGGTTTCAAAAAAGGACCATGGCTTTTGATGTCAGACAAAGCTGAACTGGAATCCCTCACTCTTATTTATTAGGTGTGGGAATGTCAGCATGCAATTCAAGCTCTCCAAACCTCTTTTCTTTATCTCTAAAGTAGGAACAAAAATACTTTGTTCACCTACCTCATAACTGTTGTGAAAATCAAATGAAACAAGGGAAACAACTTACAAAAAATACATATTGAGGGTTTACTCTATGTAACCCATTGTGGTGAATAATTTACAAAGAAATTGAAGTTCAGAAATGAAACAACTTGTTTGAATTCACAAAGCACGCTAGAGAAGGTGGAACAGGTACTCAGTCCTGGCCAGTAGCGACCTGCTCCCGCACTCCTTACAACTATATAACTATGCCACCTCGAGGGTGTCCTATTCAAATGTCTGTGTTGATGACTTCTATTACCGTGTTTCCCCGAAAATAAGACCTAGCCGGACAGTCAGCTCTAATGCGTCTTTTGGAGCAAAAATTAATATAAGACCTGTTATTATTTTACTGTAATATAAAACCGCATCTTGTATAAGACTGTGTCTTATATTAATTTTTGCTCCAACAGACGCATTAGAGCTGACTGTCTGGCTAGGTCATATTTTTGGGTAAACAGCGTATTTTTTGCAAACATGTTCCAAGACACATCTCCATGCATCAATGAGAGAAATCTACAATCTAAGCAATAGGGAAAATGCTGCAAACCATACTACACCCTGTTGACCATGTCAAAAAGTCAAAAAGCAATGGCGTAAATCAGAAGTGGTCTTAACCCATGTCCTATGTTAGAGCAACTTTGTTTAATTAAGAGCAAGCTTCCAGAAATCCAGGAATGGTCGACTCCTATGGTGACTAAATCATATATTGAATGAGATGGCAGCGTACAAGTACGTCAATTATATAGTTTCCTTGTCTTTAAAATCACCTTAGGGTATTACTCCCAGGACAGTTTTGGCACCAAAGCCTCCATCTGCTTGCATTTTCATGTTTTTGTTTTTGTTTTTCAGTCCTTGCTGTTCTGCTCAGCAAGGAGTAAAATTGTGTGAATCATTTCACTAGGCAGTCCCCATCTCTGCAACTCACTTTCATTTTCCTTTCCTGCCCTTTCTAGAGGGTCACAGCCCTGGTAAGTATTCTTTGAAAAGGCACTTTATAAAAGATGCAACAGCATCCTCTACTGTCTGTGGCTCAGAGTGTCAAAGGGGCACCAACTTCCTTAAGTATTTGAACGAGGTTTGGATCGCTCCTTCTTTGGTGTACTTACCAGTGCTTTTTATTTCCTTATTTTATGCCATTTTGGAATGAAAATGAAGTGGTGTTTAAAGCTAATTTTGAAACCACTTTATTGAAATATGATTAACATACAAGGAATTGTATATATTTCACGTATACAACTGGATGAATTTGGAGATAAGTTTACATCCATGAAACCATCACCACAATTTAGTCCATAAACATATCCATCACATACAAGTTTTCTTCTGCCCTCTTCATTTATTGTTATTATTGGTGATAAGAATACATAACATAAAATCTGCTCTCTTAGCAAATTTTTAAGTCTATAACAGTATTCTTAAGTATGTTTTTTGTGCTGTATAGTAGCTCTCTAGTTATACAACTTTTTAATTATACAAAACTTGTGCTGTATAGTAGCTCTCTAGTTATACAAGTTTTTCATCTTGTATAACTGTATAGTAGCTCTCTAGGAGTTTTTCATTTTGCATTCGTACCCTGTGACTAATGCCTCCCCATTTCCCTGTCCCCTGGCAATCACCATTCTATTTTCTGCTTCTATGAGTACGATGACTGTTTTAGATTCTTCATATAAGTGATATCATGTCCTTCCATGTCTGGCTTATTTACTCAGCATAATGTCCTCCTGGCTCATGCATGTTGTTGCAAATGGCAGAATTTCTTTCTTCTTGAAGGCATAATAATATTCCATTGTATGTATATACTACATTTTCTTTCTTTACTCATCTGTCAATGAACATTTAGGTTGCTTCCATGTCCTGGCTATTGTGAATAATGTTTCAGTGAACCAGATGGCTTCACTGGTGTTTTCTACCAAACATTTAAGAAGCATTAACACCTCAAAAAAATAATAATAAAACAGGAGGGGAAACTTCCAAACTCTTTTTATGAGGCCAGTATCACTCTTTTACCAAAGCCAGAGAAAGAACTACACAACTACAGGCTAATATCCCTGATGAACACAGATGCAAAAGTCCTCAAGAAAATATTAGCAAACCAATTCAACAGCCCATAAAAAGGATCACACACCATGATTATGTGGGATTTATCTCTGGGATGCAAGAATGGTTTCACATGTACAAATCAATCAATGTCAGACACCATATAATAGAATTGGAATGATCTCATCATTTCAGTAGATGCAGAGAAAATCACTTGACAAAATTCAACACTCTCATGATAAAAACTGCCCTCTTAACAAATTAGGTATAAAAGAAACTTATCTCAACACAATAAAGACAATAAATGGCAAGGCCACAGCTAACATCTTACTAATGGTGAAAAACTAAAAGCTTTTAAGATATGGAGCAAGACAAGAATGCCTATTCTATGCAACGTAGTGCTTGAAGCCTTAGCCAGAGCAATTAGGTAAAAAAATAGAAATAAAAGGCATCCAAATTGGAAGAGAGGTAAAATTATCTCTGTTTGCAGATGACACTATCTTATATGTAGAAAACCCTAAAGACTCTACACACACAAAAAAGCTGTTCAATAAACAAATTTAGGATATAAAAATGAACATACAAAAATCAATTGCTTTTCTATACACCACAACAAACTATTCAAAAAGGAAATTAAGTAAACTGCTTTTTTGAAATATAATGGCTCTGATCTTTATTATTTTCATCCTTCTACTTACTTTTTTTTTTTTTTAATGTTCTTTTCCTAGTTTCTTTAGGTGTGAATTTAAGTTGTTTACCTGGGACTTTTCTTGTTTCTTAAGATAGGTCTGTATAGCTATGAGCTTCCCTCTTAGATCTGCTTTTGCTGTATCCCATACATTGTGGGGAGCAGTGTTTTCATTTTCATTTGTTTCAAGGTATTTTTTGATTTCCTATTTGATTTCTTCTTTAATCCATTGATAGTTTAGTAGCAAATCATTTAGTCTCCATGTGTTTGTGGGGTTTTTTCCCAGTTTTCTTCTTGCAGTTGATTTTTAGTTTCGTACAATTGTAGTCAGAAAAACTGCTTGATATGATTTGTCTTCTTGAATTTATTGAGATTTGTTTCGTGGCCTAAAAGGTGATCAGTCTTGCAGAATGTTCTACATGCACTTGATAAAAATGTGTAATCTGCAGTGTTTGGACAACGTGTTGTATAAATGTTAGATTGATCTGGTCTGTCATTAATGGCCATTATTTCCTTATTAATTTTCTGTCTGGGTGATCTGTCCAATGATGTTAGAGGGGTGTTAAAGTCCCTTATTATTGTATTTTCTTAATATCTCCTTTTATATCTATTGATATTTGCTTTCTACATTTAGGTGTTCTTATGCTAGGTGCACAAATATGATTATATCTTCTTGGATTTACCCTTTTATCATTATGTAATGCTCTTCTTTGTCTCTTTCTACAGTCTTTGTTTTAAAGTCTATTTTGTATAATATAAATATTGCTAGCCCAGCTTTCCTTTCATTTCTGTTTGTATACCTTCACTTTCTGTGTATGTATTCTTTTGATGAAGTGACTTTCTTGTAGGCAACATATAGATGGATTTTTTTTTTTTTTAATCCATTCAGCCATCCTATCTTTTTGATTGGAGCATTTAGTTTATTTACATTTAAAGTAATTATTGATTGATATGTACTTATTGCCATTTTGTTAATTTTGTTTGTTTGTTTGTTTTGTTTTTTTGGTTGTTTTTATAGTTCTCTGTTCCTTTCTTTATCTCTTTCCTTTTGGTTTACTGGTTTTCTTTGATAGTTTGTTTGGGTTCTTTTTTTTTGTATTTTCTTGGTCTGTGGTTACCATGAGGTTCATACATACCCATATGTAGTAGTCTATTTTAAGCTAATAGGCATTTAAGTTCAAACATATTCTAAAAGCATTGCATTTTTACCCCCCCTCCATGCTTTGTGTTTTTGATATCATAGTTTATATCTTTTTGCTTTATGTATCCCTTATTACAGTTATACTTAATGTTGTTATTTTTGTCTTTTAACCTTCATATTAACTTTTTAAGTGGCTGGTTTACTGTGTTAATTCCATATTTGCCTTTACCTGTGAGATTTTTTCTTTCCTGTATTTTCTTATTTCTGGTTATGGCCTTTCCTGTATAAAGAAGACTCTTTAATATTTCTAGTAAGTATGTTTAGTGGTGAACTCCTTTAGTTTTTGCTTGTTGGAAAGATTAAATCACTTTTCCAAGGACACAGAGCTTACATCAGTGGCAGGGCTGGAGTTCAGACCCCCAGAACCTTTCTTCTACTCATTATAGTGCTTTCAAAACTATTTTCTATATTGAAAATTAAGGAATGTAGCTAATCTGGTACTTTTCTACTAATTAAAACATATTCACAAATAGGTCATTTAATTTCATAATTTTTATTTTAGGAAGGTAAGCAGAGCAATTTTTCTCCTATCCATTTTACAATTTACAATATTGAGGTTCAGATGGTGTATTTTGTTATGAGATCCCACAGCTGGGAAATGGCAGAGCATGTCAAAAGCTCAGGTCTTCTTAACTATGAAATACTTGGTATTAAATTGTGAAAGGAGTATGTCTTTGCTTTGTTTGGTAAACTGAACAGTTTCCATATAGTAAAAGAGTGGAGTGGCAATCTACCCCCTCCAAGAACTGTTTTTTACTTGCATTGAGTACTACATAGCTTTATTTACATAACGAATAGTAACTGAAAGTAATACACCAGACACAAATTATACATATAAGCGTATAGAGCTGAAAAGTACCTTAGAAGTTATTGACTTCAAATCTCTTATTTTACAGCTGAGGAAACAAAGCTAAAGTTTAATGTTACACTATTAGAGCCTGGTCTAGAAAGCTGGTGTGCCCAAGCACTTGCTTCCCATTCAAGTGTCTTCTGTTTATAGCATAAAGATTCTTCCCTCCACCAAAAAAAATAATAATAATTATTGCATTAAAAAACTTCTTTATTTGCTCCTGGAGACCAAGGAAGGTTTTATATTGTTAAGAATGTTCTCAGACTGAAGTAATGAAACGAACACATGTATGTTTGTCTGACAGATATAGATATGGATGTTACATGGATAAAGCTATTAACGTTAAATTGGATTAAGGATAACTCAAAGACAGATTGCCTTTTACATCGCAAGCAGTTGCTCCTCAAGCTCTTTAGTAAATTGCAGAGAAAAGTCAGTTTGACATTTTTTCTTTATCCTACTGAGGAATAGTTAGGAGTGGCCAGCAGATGCCACTATTGTCAGTTGTAAATAATTTTTCAGGTTTCATCAAGCTGAGTCATTACAGAAAAATAAGTGGTAAGTAAATTGTGACAAAATAATCATGTTATCTTTAACAAAATAAGTGGCAAAAGTAATGCATAATTGGATATTATTATTTACCTTTAAACAGAACACCTAATTAGATACTTGGCAACTAAAAGACATGAACTAAGTTAGTAGAAATAATTAACAAGGAAAACAGTGAGTCTTCTGTGTTTGAAAATAATAGTCGTGTTCAGAAATTAGAATGTTGACTGATAGCTATAGTTAATCGCAAAGATATAGCCTATCCTGATGAGTGACATCAAGGAAGAGTAAATAATCAATTTGGTTCCTTTTCTTTATTATTGTGGCAGCATGAAAGTTTTGTATTTATCAAACCTATACTCAGTTGTGAATGAGTTGTCACTGCAAAATTTATTGTTTCTGTCTTCTGTTCCCATCAATGTTTGTAGGTGTTAAGTGTTTTAGAACTAATTTAAAACACACAAATGAAAGAACACCTACATAACTTATTCCTTGAGAAAAAGTATGCATGGTGGCTATTATTTACTTCTAGTCAGGCCTCACAAATTCCACAGTGGGGCATGATTAAATGCTCTAGGAATACCTGTAACTTCCTGAACATATTCTTGGGATGGCTCCTCATTGTTTTTAAAACATCAATCCCACCAAATATCTATAAATTATAGCTCCTATAATATATTTTCATGTGGAAGTGAATTCCTAAACATTTTAATTTATTCACAATAAAATATCAAATCTATACTGTGTAGCCAACACTCTAGTATTTGCTATGAGGGATTCAGAATAAAGTATAGTTTGTCATTAAGCAAATACGGTTGAATAAAAAGAAAGACTGTGTGTTGGGACAGATCTGCACTATGCTAAAAAATTTCTGCTATTACCTAAAATCATCTTTAAAATAGAGATGTTTAGCTTCTATTTTATGCCAGATATTGAGTGACATTTTACATCCGTATATAATTGAATCTTTAAAATAACTTTAAGTGCTATTGTTTACTGAAATAATCGTCTTGGAGAAGAGGTAAGATGAGTGGTCAAAATCCTAATCACATACAAAGTAGAAAACAAGTGACATAATAAAGGAATGGAATACATGAAGAATTAAAAATAAAATATCTTAATCAGAATGGTCTAGGAAATATTTATGGAAGAGGTCACAATAGGCTAATACTTGAGAGAAATTTAACATTTAAAGTGTAGAATAATGTGAAATAATTTTAAGGTAGAGAAAGAGTGGGGTATGAGAGGAGAAAAGCCAGTTAATCATGGCATTTGTCCCTGTCATAATTTCTACAACTAGCACGTCCAAAATCGTGTTTGAGTCTGTTTGGAAATTCAGTGATGAATTTTTTTTAAATTTCATAATTGTACCATGGTTATGTAAGAGACTATCTTTTTTCTTAAGAAATACATACTAAAGTATTATGGAGTAAAAGGTCATAAAGGTCATGAGATAACCTACTCTCAAGTTATTAAGAATCATATATATATATACACACACACACACACACACACACAGAGAAAGGGAGAATGATGTAGCAAATGTGGCAAAATGTCAAAAAATCTGTGATTCCAGTAATAGGACATATTTGTACTAAAATTCTTGTAAGTTTTAAATTATTTCAACATTTATGACGGTGAATTTAGGACATTCCAATAAATGAATTTGTGCCAGCTGACTCACACTATAAAAAATAGAGGAAACTCTTCAAGCTGGAGAGAAATGATAATAGAAACTCAGACTAGAGAGCAGGAACTATGCCTAATAAGTAGGTAGATATATAAAGAACAATTTTATATTATCTTAAGATGCTTGACAAATTTATATAGAAATCTATTTGGAGTATTATAACATTTGAGGTAGATTGTGATAGGTTAAGGATATATATATATATATATATATATATATATATATATATATATAACTATAAACTGTATATAAACTATAAACTATATAGTATATATATACACTATATACATATACATTATATATATAGATATATAATATATATGTAATATATATAGTTTATTTCCCTCCCCCATTGACTAAGATTTGGCCATGTGATTAGATTTGGCCAATTGAATATGAGTACCCCTTGTATGAACAGAAGCTTTTAAAGGTGTGTAAGTTTCTTTCAGCCCCCTGCCCACATTCTCTTTGCCCTGAGAAGGGTATACATCAGACAGGAACTCTTTCCATCCTAACTGTAATAATTTGAAAAAAAAAACTTAGAATTTCTGGTGAAGGATTCTTTAAAGTAAGGAAAATGAAAACAAGGTGTTAATATATCACACAATTATGTTTATTATTTAAATGTTTATATAAGTTTAAATTATGAATGAAAACATTTCTAGAAAATGTTATACATTTCATATTAATGTTTGCAACTGATTTAAGGCACATAGTGCAAAATACTTTATTTCTGATACAGAGATCCTCCTAAGTGTTTAACCACATTGGCACAAAATCGCTTTAGTACCTTATATGGTACAGTATACCCCTAATAAATGTTTGGGGAAAAAAAACTTTGTGGGTAAAATTAATACACCATGATTTACTGGTAAATACCTATTTGTAGATTCAGTTTCTTTTGATTTACAGAGTAGGTTTCCATAGAAAAATATTTGATTAAAACCACATTATTATATAATACACAATTATTTACCTGAAAAAATATAAATTCCTGAGAATTTGTCCATGAATAGTTAATTTTACTATTTTTATGTTCTGTCTTTGAGAAACCTTGGCTATAAAATAACTTGAACATTGCTAATAACAAATTTGCATAGGTAAACATAATTTTATGTTTATCATAATCTTTGAAATAATTCTCACTTCTCTTTAATAAAATACTGTACATAAGTGAGGAAATAGAATTTTAAGAGTAGACATATATATGTAAAAGTTATAAAGACATAGACTATAAACATTAGAGAAACATAGTGCTTTTCTAAGTACAATTAAATTAGAGGTAGGTGTTTTAAGTCAAATTTTACTATATTATATCTTCTTCTGTATTATACCCACAAAACTTCTTACTTAGTATTTAACCCAAGCACATATTTTTAACACAAAATTACACCACAATTTTAGTATTTTTTTATTTGAAGCACCATAATCCACAATGAAAAATTAAAGAAAACATATGACAAGGTATGTAGGCTGTATCAGTAGAAAGTATAATGGCTATGTACTTTTTTGATGTAACTATTATTTTAGTATTCACCTGACTAAATAATGCTTATGGTAGTTTTAAATAGGTTCATTTTCTTAATTCTTACTTGCTCTATTTTAACAAGTAGAATGAAACATTTCATTGTACAGTAGTATACTAAGTAGAGCTATACATGTGTGTTTATAGGTATAATTGTGGCCCAGTCCAAGCTATGAACAGCAACATTATCTTGGTATTAGTCATTCAAACATCCCTATGTATACTCTACCATAAATTAAGTCCTTTTGAAAAATATCCTGATCACACTCATGTATCTAAGGTTTTTTTGGTTTTTTTTTGAGGACCTTGAGAAAAGCAGGAGTTTTACTCCCCGATGAGCACCCTAAAAAAAGGCAGAGACATTTTAGACAGCAAAATCGTAGGGAAGGAAGAGTAAAGAAATGAGCACCGGTTATTTGCAGGTTCTGGAGAATATTTCCTCTTTGGGACATACTTCGCATTTCTGAATGTTCATATTACTTGAATTGGGAGACCAGTAGTCAGGTGGGGAACACACTTTCCACAGAACCCTCCACATCTGCCATAGAGTTTGGTTCCATCCTGAAAATAGGAAGAGGCAGAAATATAGGAGAATCTGCTATGAGCTATATATCTGCATGCACAAGTCAGAAAAAACAAATGCTTTGATTCATGTGGCTGAAATCATTAGCTGAGGTTTCCTGTAACAATTACATTTGAGGTCAAAGATCAGACCATTTCAGAATTGGATGAAATTGGTGGTCACAGGAATTAGATAACCTGAAATTCACATTAGGTACTTGATGGTTATAAACCACACTATTAGAAACATAGCCTGAAGTATAGAAGGGGCAAAAAATTGGACTGAGAGCAGTAATTATAATTAGAAAAGAACTAAAAAGCAGAGGAAGGGAGTGGTGGCAAGGACAAGATAGATTTTCTTTCTAGACGGCCTTCCATCTTTAAGTCCAGAAGTCAAAAGACTATGCAAACATTTTGATAGGATGAGGCAAAAATAGTTTGAACTCCTGTAGTTTCTAGAAAGGTAAGGTGTGTGTGTGTACGTATGTGTGGCTTTTCTTTTAATCTAAGGAGGGAGGGTAGAGAAGGAAACTTTGGGGATGAATGTTTTGAGTTCAGTGGCTTTGGAAGTTGCTTTTTCTTTGAGAAGTTTTTTAACTCTTTAGAATCTGAATAAACAGGAGAATGGCAGTAAAAATTCCAATTTATATACATTCCTTTCCAAAACAGATTAAGTAAAAACACTAACTTTGATTAAATTTACTAGCAAATGAAAATATGTTTGTATTTCCATAAGTATATTTGGATTTCACAAGTCTCAATTTCACACTAGGCATCAGACTTCAGGAAAGACTTTCATGTGCAACATTTTTGATTGAGGTAGAAATTCTCAATTAAATACTCAAATAATTCATCTTTAAAACAGAACTTAAATAGGAGCAAAAGGAATGATTGTACTAGACATTCATATCTACTGATGACCTCAGACAGAGTTTAGTTTTTACATTTAATCAAAAGATCAAAAAGCTTGAGAATATTGCATTCAGGATATACTTTAAGTAATTAATTTATTCCCATTCTTCTACCAAAAGGGATTAGACCTAAAGATGCCAGTTAAGTATTTAAAAATAGCTATTTGTTGTAAAAGCCTACTACTCACTTATGTGTTTTATTACTTAAAACATTTTCAGTCTTCAGAAATAGAATGTTTTAAAGTCTAATATCAGAAAATTGAATCTCACTTACAAATAATATAATATTCATGTAATACTCATATAAATAGTGTAATAGAAGTCACTTTAGTCAGAAAAATCATAAAATATCAGAGTGTGCAGGAGCTGTTAATGGCACTGATTTATGTGCAATACAGGTAAGAAGACTTATACTGTAGACCCTGATTTACTATAGGGAGAGTCATGCTATCTAAGACACTAACTAAATAAGAGGAGCCATCTCATAAAGTGATAGTACACCATCACCACCAGCAAAATGAAATGGATTCTACTTTAGAGAGTACATGTGCTAGAGGGAAAAGCCAAATAACATTGTTATCGAGCTAAAGATAGGAGAAAATATGTGTACAACCATAAAAAATTGTCCTAATTCTTAAAGAAACTATTGTAAAGGATATTTTGCTAAATGACAAGTGGTTCTACCACCACCCCAATCATAAAAGCAAAGCGGTAACGTATATAAATCGAAAATTTACCCCAGTTTGAAATAGTAAAACCTGTAAACCTTTAATAATTAAAGTACAGCTAAAAGCACAACCTTTTTCTGCAGTATCTGCATTCCCAGACATTAGCCCCAAACTTGAACTAGATAAGATCTCAATGCCCTGGCATTTGATATTTCATGTTCAGATAGCTGTAGCGATAGCTGTAGCCTGTATAAGAATATGTATTCTTATACATAGTCTTGGGTAAATACGATGAGCCCAAATCCATAAATTAATGTTATACCCCATTATAGGCAATAACTCATTAGTCACTAACCTCACATAATTCTAAATTTAAGGGAGAGGACTTTTGATGCTAGGCCAGAGCACAGAAGTATTTCAAACGGGCTTTGTGGTGCAGCAGGACTTACCTGTGATCTATGTATGATGACAGAGGCATAGCTCCCCTGAGCTAGCCACTTCGCAGAGCTGGAGATCTTCATCCCAGTTCCTGCCAAATTAATGCTGAACTGGCCCTGGATTGTAAACAAAACAAAATAAAAATAGATGGAATTTATAAAATATTTAAGAATGGTCTTGGCTGGAAACAGCTGAATGTGAATTATATAAGAAAGGACTCAAGTTGCTTTTTGAGGGTCTTCCTTTTTATAAAATGAAAGAATATTGATACAACCTTACTGTAAAGAAAATGAACCAGGTAAAACATTTTCAAATTGATTATAAATAAGTCTGCTTGTACAAGAGACAACTGAATTCATACCACACAACGTTATTTGTGCACAAGTAATTCTGTCCAACCCGTGGACTCCAAGGCTTGACAGCTAGAGCTACTGTGCCCGTAACCACAGGCTGGTCCTGCCAAAAGAGACATTTCCATGGACTAATACCAGACTTTAATGTTTCTCCAGTTTTGATTTTTGACCTCTCGTTGCTAACTTCCCAGATAAGTTATACCTGTCTAATGAATTTTCTACAATCTTCCATTACTGTGTACTTCCCTTTTGTGTTTAGAATATTACTTCTTAACCCATCACACAAAACAACTCAATATGGTATTATTCTAGCATCATGTCTTTTTCAAGTACCTAGAAGGGTATGTAGACTTGTGACGCCACATGGTTTACAGACATGGTGAGTGAGCCCCCTAGTGGCTTTATGATCTAATTCTTTTCAAGACAGAACCATGTTTAAGTCAAAATATCTGTTAACATTGAACTATCTTGAGAAAATACACGACTGAAATGGGTAAAATTTGTCATATTTACATGATCATGCAATACAGAATTATGTACTGAAAAGTAGAAATACTTCATGCTAATTAAGTACTACTTATGTTCAATATATACATAGATTGGCTACTGCCAATGTTCAATATATATATAGATTCAGAGCAATATTAAGGAATTCTTAAATCTTATCACAATATCCCACAGCCTAAGACTCATGAGTCTGGAGCCAGATGATATAAAACACTGGGGACTATATTATGTGAATGAAAATATTGTCATAACAGCAAAGATTAAATGACTTTCAAATATATTTATAATATGAATTATTACAAGTGTTAAAAACAATTACATATCAATATAGTTTATTTTGATTTGTTAGCAATCTTATATTTCTGATTTAAAACCAAAATAGAGATTCAAATACATTTTAATACAATGATAATATATGGAGAATTTTCCCCACAACAAAAATAATTTGTAAAATTCCAAAGAAAATGTCTTATTATAAATATCATTTGTAATGAAAAGTTAGTATGAAATTTAGAACATGACCTGCATGTTTGCTTCATTGCTGTATTCCCAGGTCCCAGAAGAGGATTAGGTACTCATTGTGTTTTTCAATGAACTAAGTCCAGCATTATAAAAGTCAATACGTAAATACATATTTAAATTAATCATACTCCATGATAAGGAGTGACACTAACACAAGACACATTAGATGGATATATATATATATATATATATATATATATATATATATATATATATATCTTGTAGCCATATACTGGTCTTGCCAGAAGAGACATTTCCATGGACTAATACCAGACTTTAATGTTTCTCCAGTTTCAATGTTATATATATATAACAGTGAAAGGATATATATATATGCAGTGAAAGGAACGAACCTTGACTGACTGCTGAGAGACTTAGGTAGTCATTAACACAGTCAATTAAGTCTAGAAATGTCTATTTCTCCATTTTCCCAGACTAATTTTCATGAAATTTACTTATGTACTTAGTCCTTTTAAAAAGCAATATAATACAGTCTCAAAGAAATGATAAAGCAATTCATCTAAAATTTGGGATGATATTGATAAAGGTAAAAATGCATTTCATTCATTTGTTCAAAATTGAATGACAGATACGGTGTCAAGTACTATGAGAAACTCACTGTATATCTGATAAGAACAGATTGGTGGTTGCCAGAGGCAGGTGGGGGAAATGGGTAAGGATGGTCAAACAATGAAACGTCTAGTCACAAGATAAATTCTAGGGATGTAATGTTCGCTATGGTGATTATAGTTAACAATACTGTATTGTGTACTGCTAAGAGAGTAGATCTTAAAAGTTCTCACCACAGGAAAAAGATGTATCTACATGAGGTAACAGATGTTAACTAAACCTATTGTGGTAATTTACAATATATGCATAATCAAATCACCTTATGTTGTACACCTTAAGGTAATACAATGTTATGATAAATAAGTGAAATATCGTATGTGCACAAATTAATGCAATGTAGAGAGTATAGGTGCTATAAGAGTATGTTCCCATAGAACTTAAGAAGTAATAAATGATTGAATAAATGTATTGACTATTTCCATTCCAATGCTTCATTTAAGATTAAAATGTGTACCTTTCTTAACTTGAAAATTTAGTTCAACATAGGAGCTGCTAAAAAAAAATGTGTTTTTAAAAAGTAGTATGAAGTTTACCTCCTCTTCTACTCTCTTGACATATTTTAGAAGATGCCACCATAAGAAGCAAAATTCTTAACATTGTTAAAATGTCCATACTACCCAAAGCAATCTATAGATTCAGTGCAATCTATAGATTCAGTGCAATCAAAATATCAATGGCATTGTTTAGAGAACTAGAACAAAAGATACGAAAATTTATGTGGAACCCCCAAAGACCCCAAATAACCAAAGCAATCTTGAGAAAGGACAACAAAGTTGGAGGTTATCACAGCATACCTGATGTCAAACTATATCACAAGGCTATTATAATCAAAACAGCATGGAACTGGCATAACAGCAGACACATACCTCAATGGAACAGACTAGAGCACCATAAATAAACCCTCTCCTATATGGTCAATCTATGACAAAGGAGGCAAGAATATACAGTGGGATAAAGATAGTCTCTTCAATAAATGGTGTTGCAAAAACTGGACAGATAACATGCAAAAGAATGAAACTTTCTTACACCATATGACAGAATAAACTCAAAATGGATTAAAGACTTAAATGCAAGATCCCAAATCATAAAATTCCTAGAAGAAAACATAGGAAGTAAACTCATTGGCATCAATCTTAGTAATATCTTTTTGGAAATGTCTCTTTGGGCAAGGGAAAAAATAAAAAAGGGGGACTACATCAAACTAAAAAGTTTTTGTACAGGAAAGGAAACCAACAAAACAAAAGTCTGAATAGGAGAAGATATTTGCCAGTGATACGTACATCTGATAAGGAACTAATATCCAAAATATTAATATCTAAGGAACTCATACAACTTAATGCTAAAAAAAAAATCCAATTAAAAATGGGCAGAGGACCTGAATAGACATATCTCCAAAGAAGACATACAGATGGCCAACAGAAAAGATGCTCTACATCACTAGTCATCAGGGAAATACAAATAAAAACTACAATGGCATTATGTGTGTATATATGGTATATATACACACACACTTAGTTCTGACAGGTTCACAAACTTGTTGCAATGATGTTACTAATTTTTTTTTATAAAAGAGGGATTAGTCATTATGAATTTGTACCAACTGGATAAATAGTTGACGAAGTTTACTATTTGGAAGTGCTGAAAAGGCTGCATGAAAAAGTTAGACGATCTGAACTTTTTGCCAACAATCCATAGCTCTTGCCTCAGGGTAATGCACCAGCTTCCACAGCACTGTCTGTGAGAGAGATTTTAGCCTGTAAATAACTGTATTGGAACACCCTCCCTACTCACCTGATCTGGCCCCCAATGACTTCTTTCTTTACCCGAAGATAAAGGAAATATTGAAAGGAAGGCATTTTGATGACATTCAGGACATGAAGGGTAATACAACGACAGCTTTGATGGCCTTCTAAGAAAAGAGTTCCAAAATTGCTTTGAAGGGTGGACTAGGTGCTGGCATTGGTGCATAGCTTCCCAAGGGGAGTACTTCGAGGGTGACTAGTGATATTCAGCAATGAGTTATGGAGCACTTTTTCTAGGATGAGTTCATGAACTTAATTGTCTGACCTCATATACTATATTAAGTTCGTCAACTCATCCTAGAAACAGTGCTCCATGCCTCATATATATGTGTGTGTGTGTGTATATCATATATATATATATATATATATATATATATATATATATATATATATATATATATAGTTGATTTTTGACAAAGGTAGAAAAGCAATTGGAGAAAAAATTCTTTTAATGAATGTTATTAGGACAATTGGATGTCTATATGCAAAAACCCTCAGACTTCATACAAAATTAATTCAAAATCAATCATAGGTCTGGATATAAAACATAATACTATGAAAGTTTTGAGGATGAATCTGAAAAAAAAAGTTTTTGAAGAAAACAGGAGAAAATCTTTGTAACTTTGAGTTAGTCACAGAGTTCTTAAATATGACACTAAACACACAACCCATAAAGAAAAAAATAATAGTTTGATGTCATTAAAATTTTTAATTTTTGTTCTGTGAAATACACTTAAGAGTAATAAAAGATAAGGTTCAGATCAGGAGAAACTATTTTCAAATGTCATATCCAACTAAAGACTTGAATCCAGAATTATAAAAACGTCTTAAAACTAAACAGTAAGGAAACAACCCAGTTTTAAAAATGGGCAAAGACATGAACATACACTTCACCGAGGACAATATACAGATGGCAAATAAACACATGAAAGATGCTTAACATCATTAGACATTAGGAAAATGCAAATTAAAACTATAATGAAGTACCACAGAAGATGAGGAAACAGATAAACAAAAAACTTGGCAATACTAAAAGCTGGCAATGAAGCAAAACAATTACAACTTTAATCTTTGCTGGTAAGAATACAAAACAGCACAGCCACTCTATAAAAGTTTTGCAGTTTCTTATAAAGTTAAACATACACATACCATATGACCCTGCAGTCCACTCATAGATATTTATCCTAGATAAATGAAAATGTACTCACACACAAAAAAACTACACAAACGTGCATACTAGCTCTATTCATAATCTCCAAAAACTGTAAACAACCCATTTTCTTCCAAAAGATGAATGGACAATGTAGGATATCTTTATCACATCCATATGATGAAATAATTCTCAGCAATGAAAAGCAACAACAAACATGGATCTCAAAGGCATTGTGTTGAGTGAAGGAAGCTAACCCCAAAAGGTTGCATATTATATGATTCCATTTGTAATGACATTCCAGAAAAGGCAAAACTACAGCAACAGAGAACAGAGCAGTGTTTACCAAGAGTTAGGTGGGAGGGAGGAATTGACTCCATGCACTGAGTGTGAGGGAACACTTTTATATTTTGATTATGGTGATAATAACATGAATCTGTACATATGTTAAAACTGTATAACAGAAACGGCAATTTTGCCAGATGTTATTTTTTTTTTTTAAATTAAGGTGAATAGGCATGACATCTATTTAGAGAAAAAAATATTTTTTTTCCAAAAAATAACAGCTTTTAATATCGCTATAGGCATACACCAGAAACCGAAACACTTAATCTTCATCTGAATTTACAAAAACCAAACAAAATAATGTCAACAGTGTCTACTTATTCTGGTAATATATTACAGTGTAAAACCAAAATTCTTTCTCTGACAGTATCTTGGATATAAGATTATGTTGTAGCATTGCTAACTAGCTACATTTTAGTAATCAGATACCCTGAGGAATATTATTAATAAATCATTTTTAATATTCAGCAATATATATAGGAGGAAACAAAAATAAATCTAGTAAACAGTATTTTGAAAATTAGCATTTTATGAGAGGCTATTAAACAGTAGATGTCAAAGTTCTTGCCTTTTCTAGTTTGCTCCCAGTCTTTCTGAATTTTTATTTTTTTTTCCTACAAATTTATACAGGTCACTTCACATAATTTCTAACATAAATCTCTGTGGTGTTATAAAATTTGGGTTAAATAGCACAGTTTGTATACTCTGGCCTCTTTCTGTTTTGAGAAAAATATTTTCTGTTAGATTGGTGCAAAAGTAATTGCAGTTTTTGCAATTATTTTTAACCTTTTAAACGACAATTACTTTTGCACCAGCCTAATAGTTGGCTTGCAAACAAAACCCAACCACATGCTATATGTTAGACACACTTAAAACAAAGTGATTGATAAAGACTAAAATTAAAAGGATGCACAAAAAAATATACCAGGCAAATGGCATAAAAAAAGAGAGCAGAGGTAGCAATCCAGATAAAGAACAAAGAATTCAAATCTCAAATTAGGAAAATATGACAAAGTGCTAAAAACCATAACCTACAATGAAGACATAATACATGAATATTATGCATCAAATAATACAGCAACTTTTATGAAGCAAAACTACAAGAGATACAAGGAGACATAGAAGCACCCTAATTATAGGAAGTTTTAATGTATCACTTTTAGTAGCAAGACAGAAAGTGGGCAAAAATAAGGAGAGAGATGATCTTAATCAAAAGGGTAGAGCTCATGGATCTCTCTCTCTCTCTCTCTCTCTCTCTCTCTCTCTCTCTCTCTCTTATATATATATATATATATATATATATATGTATATATGTGTGTGTGTGTATATATGTGTGTATATATATATATATATATATATATATATATATATATATATATATATATGTATACAAACTCTGCATCCTGATAATAAAGAATGCTCATTCAAAATACTTCATAACTGGCTCTGAATACTCAAAATGAATGCTCTCCATGCTCCACTGACATTGGCTAAATGTGGTTATTCTCTTGCTCTTATGTAATCAATATTAATTACAAAACAGCTGAAGAGATAGTTGGGTTTTTGTTTTTAATTTTTGTGGCTCTGTAAAAAGTACCAAACACTTTACTTCACTTTTGATATATGTACTCTAAAGTCACATCACACTCCTTAATGCTGTCTTATATTGCAATGTGGCAAAGTTTATTTTCCCTAAAGAGTGCCATATGTGTCCATTCTCTCTTTTAGCATTAATATCCTGGGGTGCCCTCTCATATGCAAACACAGAGGATGTGGTTTTGATGAATCCCAAACAACAGAATAAGTTCTTTCTGTGACATCAAACATCTGGAGAGTATTCATGCAAATGTTATGTAACTTAACACAGAATCTGGTTTATATATTTGACAGGACATCTCCAAGAATACAGGCAGTGTGTATTTTTGGTAACAGTAACCTCAGACGGTTGAATACAGACTGAATAAAGATAAGCATAACTGCTTTTGGCAGCACATACCTATGCCCGATAACATCTAATTTAAGAACTAGAACTTAGTGATCTGTAAATGCCTAGAAAACTATCTGAGAGAGGCATCTTACCTTGAAGGGCAGAGAGGAGCATTTTTGTTCTGTGCTGGTTCTGCCTTTGATTTTCTCAGCTATCTCGTACAGGTTGTTAACATGGACTGTCTGTTTCTACAACTATAAATTGGGATTAAGCAGTTTACAACTGTATAACTTTCTCAAGATCTTGTAGGAGGAAAATGAAAGAAGTTGGATGAAAAGAATTAGAAATTAATGGAAATAGCTTGACTTGTTTAAAAACTTGATTGTGCTAACACCTCTTATTCAGATTCCATGCTAATTGAGAAATATTGTGTTTATAGTAGTTAGCTTTCTGTTAAGATATTTCCTATAAAAAATGTTCACTAATGATATAAAAGGAGTTTTGATTCCACTTGACAGGTATATAATTTACTGGCATATCAGTCTCCTATGAATTTTGTTCATGTCTCATCAACCAGACCTCAATTCAACAAGTAATGAAAAGGACCAGATTCCCAGAACTTAGTGACTTTTCCAAAGTAATGGCATCTGTGAGACATTTAGCACACTCTTCACATCTCTAGGTGGCATTCTCAATTACTTCTCTCTAATCACATCAAGTAAATGACGAGAAGGTATAAATTAGAAGGAGGATAGGATGTGGACAAAGGTGACCCAGTCTTGACATGGGTTGGTCATTGGAGAATGAATAATCTCCATTTAAGAGGAAACTGTTATTTAAAAAAGAAAAATCCATATGTTGGGAAAAAGATTGTTCAGATGCTAAAATTTTAGAACAGGTGTTTGAAAAGACAGTATAAAAATTCAGAAGGCGGAGTACACATAGGGGAAGGACAGTCCTGGGAAGAGAACTGGATAGAAGACGTAGGTCAGAGAGTCACTATCTGGGAGGTGGATCAATCATCTGGTAGATTAATATGACTAAAGCAGGGAAGGACAAAAATTGACATGAATAGAACTAACCAGCCTCAAAGGTTGAATGAGATTCCTCTGCAAAGTTATCTACCTTTAAAAACATAGCCAAGAGAGAGGCATTTCTGGAATGGCAGTTTGAGGAAACCTGTGGACTCTCTCTCCAGCAAAACAACCATAATTGGTAAAAATTATAAGATACAGTAACCATTGAAAGTCTCTGAAATTGTCCTAAAGTTATATAACAAATAAAGAAACATTTATGC
Source organism: Rhinolophus sinicus (assembly GCF_036562045.2). Classification (NCBI taxonomy): domain Eukaryota; kingdom Metazoa; phylum Chordata; class Mammalia; order Chiroptera; family Rhinolophidae; genus Rhinolophus; species Rhinolophus sinicus. The sequence continues at coordinate 154,666,241 of NC_133752.1, read as the reverse complement.
AAGAAAATCTATGAACTCTAGATAAGAACAGTAAGCATCTGTGACATTTGAACCATGACCTGTCCTCTCCTCCCACCAGGAAGATAGTAATACTCTCGTGAATGCAGCTAAGAACACAAGACTTTATATTCCCCAGATCCCTGTTAAAGCTAAGTTTTCTTGCATCTTTTAATGACCACATCAAAATTATAACTAAACTATAGAACAAACATTATTGAGAATTGCCTGAAGTCTAGCTGAACAGAAGTCCTAGGAGATACAGAAGAAGCCACCTCGAGACTGGTAGAAGGGGCAGAGATGCAGAATGGGCAGATTCCATACCTGCAATGTGGCAGTTAAAAATTAGGAGGAATATCTTGGCTGCAGAAGTCCCACTGAGGAATGAGGGGTCACAGCACCACCCAGTTTTCCCAGTCCAGGGTTCCAGGGCTGGAAAGAGATGTTCCCACAACTTTTGGCTGTGAAAACCAGTGGAGATTGTGGCTGAGTGAGATGAAGGTTGCTGGAGTCCCAGGTATTCCTCTTAAAGGGCCAGCACACAGCCTTACTCACTGATGGACTCACTCACTCTGAGCTCCAGTACTAACGAAGGCAGCAGCTGAAAGGCCCCAGGGACTTACACAGAGGAACTCAATTGTCTGGCTGCAGGGTGAGTGCTGGAGGGACAGCTTTCTCCCAGACAGAAGTGCTGGCAGAAACCATTGTACCTTTGCTCAACCCTTACCTACCCACCACCCAGCTTGCAGACTTAGGCTGGCACTATATCTGAGTCTCCATCAACCTGGCTAACACAGTTTGCTCTGCCCTGGGTCCCTGAAATCCTGCCCCATCCAAGTTGCAGACCCACCAAAGCTGCTACCAGTGGCTTTTCCATACAAACAGCCTATCTTATTTCATGCTGCAGACTTTCCTAAAATCTCTCAAAGGTTGACAAAACCCAAACATGCAGCATCTGGCCTTGGCATGCCCTGTACTTCTTTCTAAGCAGTGCTAAGACAGGCATCTATGGCAGCAGCCCTTGGTTCGAGGCTTGGCTTCCCCTGGGCACCTCCAAGCCCAGAACAGGTGGGAGCCATCTGTGGCTTGCTTTGTGTCACATTCCAGGTGGCTCTGGGCAGGAGACAGGCTGCGGCTGAACATGGACTGAAGCATTCCCCTCCCAGGAGCCCGAGGGGAAGCACCCTTGATAGCAGCCTCAATCAAGACAGAGCAAACCGTATGACAGTTTCAATCAAGCCAGAGCACACCCAAAGTGCAGACTAGGCAGGCACCAGAGCCCTGCTAAAGCAAATCCTGCTTTGTAAGGTCAGTCCTTGTGCAACAGCTCCTACATTGTAGTTAAGGCCAGTCTTCACAACCAATCAGCCCGAGGGTCAATACCTCCTATGGACATGTAAACAGCAACCAAGGCTCAACTACAACAGAAGGGCACAAACAACCCACACAAGAGACACACCTGGAGAACCCTGGCTCAGGTGTCCAAGAAGACTATGCCGCTGGGCCCCACAGGACACATACTACATAGGGCCACTCTACTAAGACCACAAACATAGTAGTTCTACCTAGTCCATAGAAACAAACACAGGGAGGCAGCCAAAATGGGGAGACAAAGAAAAATGTCCCAAATAAATAAGCAGAACAAAGCTCTAGAAAATGAAAAGAGAGAGAGAGAGAGAGAGATAATTAACCAGATGTAGAGGTCAAAACACTGGTTATAAGGATGCTCAATGATCTCAGTGAGAACTTTAAGAAAGAGTCAGGAAACATAAAAATGGAGATAAAGAACTTAAAAAAGAACCAGTCAGAAATGAAGAATACAATAACTGAAATAAAGAATACATTAGAGGAAATTAGCAGATTACAGGAAGCAGAGGATCAAATGAGCAATTTAGAAGATAGCAGAAAACAAACAATCAGACCAGAAAAAATAATTTTAAAAATGAGGATAGTTTAAGGGGACTTTTGGGACGTTAAACCTACTGACATTCTCATCATAGGAGTACCAGAAGGAGAAAAATCATAGGGGTGCTAGAATGAGGAAGAGAAAGCAAGCAATTGTAAACCTATTTGAAGAAATAATGCTGGGAAACTTTCCTAACATGGTAAGGGAAATAGATATATAAGCACAGGAAGTGCTGAGTTCCAAACAAGATGAACGCAAAGATGCCCATACCAAGACACATCATAATTAAAATGCCAAATGTTAAATACAAAAGAGAATCTTAAAAGTGCAAAAGAAAAGCAGTTGCCTACAAGGGAGCTCCCGTAAGACTGTCAACTGTTTTCTCAACAGAAACTTTTCAGGCCAGAAGGGATTGGCAGGAAATATTCAAAGTGATGAAAAATGAGGACCTACAATCAAGATTACTCTACCTAGAAAAGCTATCATCTAGAATTGAAAGACAGATAAAGCACTTCCCTGACAAAAAAAAAAGCTAAAGGAGTACATCACCATCAAACCAGTATGACAAGAAATGTTAAAGGGGCTACTTTAGGGAGAAGGGGGGGAAGATAAAAAATATAAATAATAAAATGACAATAACTACATATCTATCAACAATTACTTTAAATACAGAAGAATTAAAAGCTCCAATCAAAAGACAGGGTGAAAAAGGAGGAAGGATTAAGAAGTACAAATTTGTAGTTACAAAATAGTCATGAGGATGTAAAGTACAGCATAAAGAATATAGTCAATAATATCGTAATAACTATGTATGGTGTCAGATGGGTACTAGATTTATCTGGTGATAACTTCATAAATTTAATCACTATGTTGTACACCTGAAACTAATATAGTATGTCAACTGTAATTGAAAAATAAAAAACAATATTTAAAAAAGAGATAGAAATTATATTTACAAAAAGAGCCAAAGGACAATTCTGGAGTTAAAAAGTACTATAACCAAAACCAAAACAAAAACAAAAAACTTCACTAGAGGGCTCAAACAGTAGATTGGAGTTGGCAGAAGAAAGAATCAGCAAATGTGAAAAGATATCAATAGTGATGATACTATCTAAACAAGAGAAAAAAGCATGAAGAAAAATGAGGAGAGGCTCAGAGAAGCATAATGGGAGTACCAAAAGGAGAGGGGAGAGAGAGAAGGAAAGAATCTCTTTGAGGAAATAATGGCTGAAAACTTTTCAAATTGTGACTGCATTAATCTACACATCCAAGAAGCTCAATAGTCTCCAAATTGAGTAGACACAAAGAGATCCACATCCAAATATGCCATAGTCAAGATTTTGAAAGAAAGAGAAAATCTGAAGCAACAAGAGAAACATTATTACATACATAGAACCCCAAGATAAATAGCTGACTTCTACTGTTTATTTAGAAGCCAGAGGACAGTGGGATGACATATTTAAAGTGCTGAAAATAAAAACTGTAAATCAAGAATGTTGTAACACGAAAATCAACCTTTCAAGAATGAAGGCAAAACAAAGACATTCCCAGATAAGTGAAATTGAGAGCATCTGTTACTAGTAAGTAGACTGTCTTACAAAACAGACTAAAGGAAGTTTTATAGGCTGTAATCAAGTGACACTAGGCCTTAATACAAATCAACGCAAAACAATGAAAGAGTACTAGTAAAGGTAATTATAAAAGACAGTATAATTAATATTTCTTTTCTTCTGTTAACTGATTTAAAAAGGAATTATATAAATCAATATAAATTCATTATTAACCTGTAATATATAGAAATGTAGTACATTTGATCACAAATGGCACAAATGAGGCAGGTAGAAACAAAGCTGTTTTGGAGTAAGAAAATGACACCAGCCAATATCAAATATACAGGAAGAAATGAAGAGAGACAGAAATGTTAAATAAAAAGGTTCATGAAAAACTATGGACATATAATTTCTCTCATTCCTTCTCTCACATTCTCTAAAAGACAAAGTTGTATATAAAGTAATATTATAAAATGTATTGTGATTTTATTATATGTAGATAGCATAGGTTTAACAAATGTAACTCAAAAAAGGGAATAGGAAATAGAGCATATATGAGACTAATGTTTCTATATTTCACTGAAATTTAGTATAAATCGGAAATAGATTCTGGTAAGTTAAGATGTATATTGTAAGCCCTCGAGTGACCATTAAAGAAGCAGTTCAAAAAATATAAAAAGAAAACATTATGAAGGAAATTAAAATGTTATACTAGAAAACATTCAATGAATCAAAAAGAAAGTAGTAAGGAAGGAACAGAGAAGCAAAACAACGTAAGACATATAGAAAAAAAAAGCAAAATGGCCAATGCAAATCCAGACATATTAGTAATGACATTAAACAATGCAACCAAACAGCAAAGGTCCAACAAAGTTCTTCCTATAGGAGACAAAGATATAAATAGATTATACTCAAAGATATAAATATGTTAAAAGTAAATGGGATGAAAACATATATACCATGTACTGTAAACAAGCTGAGAGGTCTTTATAATATCTGATTCATTTTGAATTTTAAAACATAGAAAAACTGCAGCTAAAGAACATTTTATAATGATAAAAGGGAAAATGTATCAATAAATTATGACAATTGTAAACATATAATCATGTGCAACAAAACCCCAAAGTAAATGAAGCAATAAGATTGAAGTGAGAAACAGACAATTCAAAAATAGTGGTTGCAAAGCTTCAGTGTATAGAACTAGGAAGATCAACAGAAAAAAGAAGAGTTAAACAATATTTTAAATCAACTAGGCCAAACAGACTTCACCCAACAACACAATATACATTCTTTCCAAGCACATATTGAACATTTTCCAGAATAGCCATATGGTATGCAATAAAACAAACCTCAGTAGATTTAAAAGGATTAGACAATACAAAGTGTGTTCCAACCACTGTGGAATGTAAGTAAAAATCAAAAACAAGGAAAATTTGGAAATTCACAAATGGGTGATTTGAACACCAAACTCTTAAACAACCAGTGGGTCAAAGAAGACACCATAAGGTGAATGAAAATTAACACACAATACATCAAAACTTCAGGGATGCAGCAAAAGAAGTGCTTAAAGGGAAATATGCAGCTGCAAATGCCTATGTTAAGTATGAAAATGATCTCATTATCAATAACCTAATTTTTTACCTAAAGACACTGGAAAAAGAAGAGCAAATTAAATCTAAAGCAAGCAGAAGAAAAGAAATGATAAATAATAGAGTGGAAATTGATGAAATAAAGAATAGAAAAATAATAGAGAAATTTGCCAAATTAAAAGTTGTTTTTATGAAAAAACAAACAAACACAAAAACTGATAAACCAAAAAAGAAAAAGGAGCCTCGAATTACTAAAATCAGGAATGAAAGAGAGAGCATGACTGTGAATCTTATAAGACTATTAAGAATTATAAAGGAAACGATATGAACAATTATATGCCAACCAATTAGATAGCTTTTATGAAATGGACAAATTCCTAAAAAGACAAACTACCAAAATGGACCCAAGAAGAACTAGAACGTCTGAGTAGATCTACAATAAGTAAAGACATTGAATTACTAATTAAAATAACTTTCACAAAGAAAAACCCGTGCTCAAATGGTTTTGCTGATGAATCTACCAAACAGTAAGCAAAGAACTAATTATTCACAAACTCTTCCAAAAAATAGGAGAGGAAGAAACACTTTCCAATTCATTCTGTGAGACCAGTATTTTCCTGATACCAAAGCCAGACAAGAACATCACAAGAAAGGAAAATGGTAGGCAAATATCTCTTATCAATACAGATGAAAAATTCTCAACAAAGCATATCAAATCTAGCAACATATAAAAAGGATTGTATACCATGACCATGTGAGATTTTCCCCAGGAATTCAAGGTTGTTTCAAAATACAAAAATCAGTCAGTGATATAGTATATCACTATAGGAATGGACAAGAACCACAGGAACATCTCAATAGATGCAGAAGAAGCATTTGACAAAATCCAACACCTTTTCATGATAAAACTACTTAAATTAGGAATACAAGGGCACTTCCTCTACATGATCAAAGGCATCTACAAAACACTCAGCTAACAGACTAAATGATGATGGACTAAATGCTTCTCCCCTAAAATCAGAAGCAAGGGTATCCACTTTCACCACTTCTGTTCAACACTGTACTGGAAGTTTTCGCGCAGGCAATGAGGCAAGACAAAGAAATAAAATGTATCTAGATTGCAAAGGAAGAAGTAAAACTATCTTCATTTGATAACATCACCATATATATAGAAAATCCTTGGGAATCCAATAAAAAACTATTACAACTAATAAATGAGTTCAGCAAAGTTGTAGGATACAATATCAATTTCTAAAAATACAGGCAAAAATTGGAGATTTACCAGGCGGGGAGGTCTGTTTATTGGATAACCCTCCCTGTCAAAAGCCTTTTTTCTCTTGAAAGAGAATCTGCTGCCCTATTAATGCCTCCTAGAGTTACACACACTGACCTCACTCCTCTTTCATGGAGCTCTTAATTATTTAAAGATAGTTATCTATCCCTTCCTAGCCACCTTCTTCATTTTCTTTCTGTAACATGATTTAAATAGTCCTTTTGCCCCCTGGTTGTCACCTCCTACCTCTAAATAAATTAAAAATTCATTTTTCCCAACAGAAATTTTAAAGTAAATATTCCAGTGTCAAGTATAAATAAATCTTTTAGTCTCCAATATTGTGTTTTGGTACCTGATGCTTATCTTAGGCTGTTTAGAAATCACCTCATGCGCTATGTGACTCCTAATGAACTCATGGTGCTTGAATAAAACGCCTACATCTCTCTCATAGACATTGCCAGGTTTTATTTGTTATTTCTGTACCTAAAGTTTATTGTTTATTCCAATTAACTTTCCTTATTTTTTTTCAGCCCATAGTTCTAGTGTCATTTCATCTCCTTTAAGTCTGATTTTCTAATACAGAAAATTCCCTTTCTTTCTAATATAAGCATACCTTATATATCATATGATAAAAATTGTTAATGGGAAATTCCAAGAACAGAGGGCTATGCCAAAACATTTAGCTAATTTTATTCAAAATGATATCAATAATATAATTACTACCTCTTGTGCATGGTTTTTCAATTAGATAAGAATCTACCTAAGAATGCTATATTCATCTAGCTTACATCTCTCCATCTTATAAAAATGCTGTTCACTTAGAAAATTCCTTCTTAAAAATGAGATAGTACATTTATTCTAGGAAGCACGCTCAATTCTGGAAATCACAGGTGACATAAAAGGGTATGTGAAGAGAACTCCGGAAATAAAGGATTAAAACAAGAATAAAGACATGGAAATGTACTATTTCACAAATAGAAAGTTATTCTGGGAATGTTACAGACCCAGCTCATTAATATAACTGATGTTGGCGGTAGTGTAGAAAATCACATGCTTGTGATCCATTCCTTATAACATACTCGAATATCCAGTCATTTCCATAGACTACGTGGAAAGGTTAGAAATTACAAAGCATCATTGAAGGAGAAATAGGATCTGAACATATGAAAATTCTTGCTATTACACCGTTTAAACAAACCCAAAATTGGCAAAAATGTGTTTCCCGCCCAAAGTTTAGCCACAACCTTTGAAACAAAATTCATATAGGAAGTCTGCATTTTCTATTATATTTCTTGCAATATTCTGGTGAAGGACGTGAATGAAGAGAAACAGTATCAATGTTTTTTGCATAGTGAGGGGAAAATAATGAAACAAATTCTGAAATACCTGGGGGCATCTGGCAGCACTATAGCAATCTCCAGCTGTCGCAAATGGAACTGCTTTTCCAAATGTTGTCTGAGCAAAAAGAAGGTCTGTAGCTAGAAAATAAAAAAGTAAAACTGTTTAGCATTGAAGTACTTTATGTTTTCCAATCTTCATTGTCAAACATACATTATTCATATTATATTCCTAAATATATTTATATAATTAATTCAACATTTTAAGCAAAAATGCTTCATAATTATAGTACATAACATAGATCAGACTCTCAACAAATAATTTTTCTTTAATACAATAATGTGCACCTCTTCAATTGCCCTAAAAATTACAGGCACATCTGTAACTAAACCAGAAGTTTAAAACTAAAGTGAGGTCAGGAGCAAAATTACAGAAAAAAAAAACATTATTTAAAGGTAAATAAATTATGATAAAACAACACATGAGTGCTTCTATACTATATATATGTATCTGTGTATATGTAGATTATATATGTATATATATACAATGTATACATATATATGTGTGTGTGTGTGTGTGTGAGTGTGTATATTTATATATATATATATATATATATATATATATATATATATATATATATATAAATTCATTTAGGCAATTCAAAAACTCCCAGCTAAAAAGTGTGCTATTTTCTTTGATTTCTTATGTGGTAGAGAGCTTTGATTTTTGATGTAATTTTTCCTTTTTTTGTAAGGCACCTAATCCCCTTTTTGCGTAGGTACGTAACTTCTAGAATGGCAGGCTGCTGAGTATAGATTAGGTTTCCTAAGTACATTTTGACTTGACTGCATTATAAATCGCTTCATATATAAGCAGCAGATGCATAGTCTTGGATCTGTGGATAGGGCTTTATCTCTCTGCAATGCCAGTTACTAACTGTATGAATTGGGACAAGGCACTTAACTTCTGTAACTGCACCTTAATTTTATCACTTGCAACAACTAGTTGTTAAAAAGATCAATAGAGACATTATGGTAAAATCTTATCACTATCATTACCACTACATTTTTTATTAAGTGTCCCCATGGTCCATGTCATTGCAGAAGAAGTATGTAATAACTTAAAAAAACAATTTAAGTAACTATTGTGCAATGCTAGGCCCTTCGCTATACCCTATTACATAAACCCACATATTGTTAGAGTTCCATTAGCAGATCGAGGTTTTTAATTTTGTAAATAGTGATTCAGCACTTACTTTTAATTTGCATAGAAGTGAGATCAATTCTTATTTTGCTGAAAACAGTGTGTCCAGCAGCCAGGTAGTCATTTTTACATTCACAGTCTTGCCTCCTACTTCCATTAAAAGGACATTCATATGGATTTTGCAGTCTGGAACAACATTAGAATTTTTTTAGTATTAGATACAGCTATTAGCCCATAATGTAGATAAATGGTAAACTTTGGAAGTGGGGAGGTAAAAGATACACTCTTCAGTATGACAGTGTCCACAAGTTAAATGAGAAAGAAGTAAAAATTACGAAAGGGTTACATACGAGGTCTGACAATTAAGTTCGAGAACTTGTTGCAACGATGTTGCTAACCTTTTTTGATATCAGAGGCATTATCCATTATGAATTTGTACCAACTGACAAACAGTTAACCAAGTTTACTATTTGGAAGTGCTGAAAAGGCTGCCTGAAAAAGTTAGATGACCTGAACTTTTCACCAACAATTCATGGCCCTTGCATCACGGCAATGCACCAGCTCACATGACACTGTCTGTGAGGGAGTATTTAGCCAGTAAACAAATAACTGTATTGGAACACCCTCCCCACTCACCTGATCTGGCCTCCAATGTCTTCTTTCTTTACCCGAAGATAAAGGAAATATTGAAAGGAAGACATATTGATGACATTCAAGACATCAAGGGTAATACAACAACAGCTCTGAAGGCCATTCCAGAAAAAGAGTTCCAAAATTGTTGGAAGGGTGGACTAGGCACTGGCGTGGGTGCCTAGCTTCCCAAGGGGAGTACTTTGAAGGTGACTGTAGTGATATTCAGCAATGAGGTATGTAGCACTTTTTCTAGGATGAGTTCATGAACCTAATTGTCAAACCTCGAATGAAATTAGCAATGGCATATTCAAGACAAGTTTGTGGAAAAGTAATTCATCTCTAGTTTTCCTTACTTTGTTACTGGCGTTAATATGATTTCTATGAAAATTCACATAGGTCTTAAATTCCCCACTTGTCTGTTGTCCCACTGCTCTCCACAGTATCCTTCTCAGTCAGTCTCCTCAGCAATACATGTTAATACTCAAGTCTGTATTACTGCACAAAAAAGGACAACGTCTAACTTAGGTCCTAGTATGTCCACCTGCTTCTAAATTACTTGTCCCACTTGTAAACAACCCAAGTATCACTCTGAATGCTAGAATTTTCTTGAAGGACCATAAAAATGCACTGAGAAGCCAAAAGACATCTCTTACCTAAAACCATACACTTCAGAAAAATTGTCTTCTTCACCTTTGACCAATGATATATATTCCTTGGGATTCTCCAAGTGCATACCTGCACAATAAATCTAAAGGGGAAATGCAAACATCTAGAAAAGCTTTTCCCAAAGTCAACGGTCAGTGTTAAAAATCAAATAGGAACTGTTTCCATAATACCTTTATTATTCTTCCCTTAATGTTCAGGTAATAGTCACCATCCTTGGTAATGTTGTTTTGCCTTTGGATTTCTTTGCAACTGGTAAATGTTCTACCTTCAAAGACAAGTAAATTGAACTTGTCAACAATGAACACATTACAAGCACCGCATGAATTGAACTCAGTCATAGAAACATTATGCACTGAAAAAACAGACACTTCCTTTTGTAGAACATATGACTACTACCAATATTCACTTTCATATTTTAATTAAAACTTCTTAGGAACACGTAGGTGCGAGGTAGAGTTCTGAAGTCTATTACTTACAGTCATTGACGTAACATTTCTTTTGCGCATCCGGCTTTAAATGCTTTAAACATAAGTCACTGGACCGACCGTTTTCAGCCACGCAAGCCACTCGTCTCTCCATTGCACCAGTTCCACATGGGACTGAGCACTGTGAACAGAGTAAAGTATGAAGTTAAAGCCTGTACTGAATAAAGCCATTGAATCCCTATCTCCTCCTCTCAGACGAGGTCCTTTTGGAACAAACTGATGATCAATAGTGGCTAGAGTTACTGCAGAAGGAGAAATACCCTGGAGGCTAGGCAATCACAGGTGGGAGTAAATCTTAGGCATCAGCCTGAGTCTATGATGTCTCAGTTACTGGCTTCTTACCATTTATTTTGTATACTTATATCCACAGAATATTATAAATGCTTAATGAACATTAATTATTGTTGGTTATTAAGACTACTGTGTTTTTTCTCACTGTTACATGATGCTTGCAAAGCAATATTTACATGCTTTCTATCAATTAAAGTGGAAGTGGAATATAGTGCAAATAACTTTTATTACTCATGTATTAGATTTATTTACTTCTTCACCAATAAATCTTTTTTTGAGCATCCACTCAAAATGCAAGCCACCATGAGAGGCTCTCAGAAGAACTGAAATAAATATTAGTTATATTTCCTCCTTGTAAGATGGTTACAGCAAGCATAGAAAAAGAGATAGTTATGCAAATAACTGATAAAGTAGTTTTTAGACAATAGGGGGTTGAAACAACTCTGAGATTTAGTTAGATATGCAAATTACTAGGCATCCCTCCCCTAGAAAGTCTCATTCAGAAGGTTTTGAATTCGTAATTGTATACTGACCTTGCTCCATTTTCCAACTTTCCAAGTGGCCACATGCAAACAGCTCCCAAAATTGCATTTGTGAAGCTGTGGGGAAGGCAGCACAGGGCATTCTTGATAGTCTATAGGCCAAAGCTGATGGAGCTTATATTTCTCAGTAGACTGGATCCCAATGCAGTATGTAATCCTTCGTCGGTAACTAAATCCACAGTTACCTGCACACTGGAAAATAATTATAAGGGGGAGAAGATGTCCTTAAACTTAACCAGGACCTAATATTCACCACATATTTTTATATATATTTATATACACACACACATACATATGTACACACACACATAAATATATAAACACAAACTATGCCATATTACCTCCACAACAATCCTATTTATTAGCCTCATTTACATATGAGTAAATAAAGGTTCAGAGACATTAGGCAACTTTCCCAGAGTTGTACCATAGATGGAAAGCATCCACATTCAGGCTTGATTTTCTATTTGTAGTGCATGCTAGTAAAGGAAGCCAGATACAAAAGACCACATATTGTATGATTCCATTTATATGAAATGTCCATAATGGGCAAGTCCATACAGGCGGAAAATAGATAAGTGGTTGCCTAGAGTTTGGGGAAGGAGAAAATGAGGAGTGGCTACTAATGGATACAGAGTTTCTTTTTGGGGTGATAAAATTTTCTAGCATTAGATCATGGTGATGGTTGTAAAAACATGAATATACTAAAATTCCCTAAGTTGTAAATGCACATATAGAGATGCTAGAATTAGCAGAGAAGCACATTAAAAAGTTATTAATAACTGTAGTTTGTTCAAAAAGTTAAGCAGACATGGAAGGTATAAAAAAGCTGAAATCAAACTTTTAATGATGAAAATTACACTGTCTGAGATGGGAAATTGGATGGGGAATAATGGCAAATCTGACATGACAGAAGATTAGTGGACTTAAAGAGATCCATACAGTGAAATATTCAATGATAAAAAGCAATAAATTATCTCAAAATACTTATGAAACATCAGACAAAACATAGTACATGCCGTATGATTCCATTCATATAAAACTCAAGAAAATGCAAACAAACATAATGACATACACTAAAAACAGATTATGTTCCCTGAGGGTGGAGGTGAGGGAAGGGGAAAGGAGGAATTATAAAGCAGCATGAGAATCTTTGAAGAGTGATGGAGATGCCCTTTGTTTTGAATGTGGTAACAGCTTTATGGGTGTATCCATACATCAAAATTTATCAATCTGTACGCTTCAAGTATGTGCAGTTTATGATTGTCAATTACACCTCTATAAAGCTGTTTTTAAAAAGCAGGAAATTCTGCAGGGCCAGTTTGCTGAATCGTTCCAAGGAGTGGGTTTCACAGTTGTCACTAGTTGGCCCTCGGAACTGCACTGGAGTTTAACATCTATGTTGTTATTACTCTACGGGTATTTGCAACATCCAACTGTCAGTGGTTTCCCCTTTGACTGATATGCATACCATTATCTGTCCCCACATTCAAATTTAGACCTAGTTTCAACTGCATCAAATTTTAGACTCACATGTGTTTTCCAGGAGCAAAAATTCTTAACTTCCTTTATTTGCCTCACCTGAGACGAGTCTGCTGTTACCACAATGTACTTGCAGGGAGGATTCCTGCACTTCTTGATTGACAGAGGCCTGGTTGACGGATCACAAAAACTTTCATTCACTTGAATGTTTTGAGCATCAATGCACCTCACTTGCCGATGTGTCTCCTTTTTCTTACATGATGTCGAACACTAAAAGTTCAATGACAAAATGAATAAACGCATGCCTTTGTGCAGTGGCTTGGAAAGTTGACTTGTCAATACTCACATCCGGCCACTCTCCTGCCACCCACTGGTACTGTGTGCAGACGCCAGCATTGCCTCTGAAAAAAAGGCTGTGTGTGACGATCACACACATTTTTTCAGCCCGACCAACACCTCTCTCTCTGCAGTACACATCCCTTTGCTGAAGTCCAGAGCCACAGGTCACAGAGCACTACAAAGAAGCCCAAATGATTTGAACCATTAGCCAACAAATATCAAACTATGTAAAAACAGCAAAATAGTGCCAAGACATATTTTCTTGTCTCTTTTACACAGAACTTGATATAGTATCATGCATTAGATAGAAAATACACGCAATCAGTATTTTTCAAGATTGTCTGATGTGAAGCATCTATCCAAATATACATTTTATTTTGCAATATCTATTCAAGCCTTAAAGAAACCATGACAGGTTATGTGATATGTCATACCAGATACTCCATCCCAATTAATAACTCTCTCTTCTGACTTAATTGTAGTTAATATCTATAAAACTTATCACACAACAAAACTATTCTACTTTGTTTTCAATCACTTAAATACTTACACTGTATGCATAGTCTTCCTCAAAGAAACAATTTCCAAAACTGCATTATATTCATCTTTATGCCTCTAGTACCTACTATACTTTGAGGAACAAATTTACTAATTTGTTGACTTATGGTTATATTTCAATGGACAAGTGTTTTGGGAAGCTGGTTGTATAAACTACACTCAGACAACCTTGTCTTAACCTCTCCAGGTCTCATTGTTCTTATCTGTATAAAGAAGACTTGATATTATTCGTAAAAGTTCGCAGAACACTTTCCAGACATTTATTCCTAACAGTAGCTCTACAAAGGAGGTACAGGGCTGAGGACCTGAGATGCAGAGATGTTACGTCATTTGCCTGAGTGGCTCCCTCTAGTTAATAGTGAAGCACGTTGAAGCTTAGTTCTGACTCCAGACTTGGAGCTCTCGCTGGGCTGCCGCCAGGGGATGGGGAAGGACTTGGCAGCCTCCCCGGCCTTTTCAGAATGCCAGGTCATATAACAACAGAGCTTGGCCACAACCAAGCTGTGATGCCAGCATTAATAAAGTGCGGAAAACAACCAGTGATATTTATTTAATTTGCTAACTTGGTTTTTTTATACTCTGTTATCCCAGAAGGGATTGGAAGTCACAATGAGCAATGTCTGGGGACTCATCACTGTTGCTCACGAGATATTATAAAGGTTAAAAATCAGGTTCTTCACTAATTTCTCTGTTTCTGTAAGAGTTCCAGAGTAAGTAATTTTTTCCCCACAACAGTAAAAATATAGCTGCAGAATATGGTTTCAACCATGAATGAAAATTAAAATTCCACAAAAGATAAGAATTTAGTTCATTTGGAAGACTCGAAATCCTTAGATAGTTGCAGCATTTTGACTCTAAGGATACTTTAAAATGTAGTTTTCTATCTTGTGTGTATAAGCAGCAACTGACTTAAAGAGAATTTTTATTTTTTTAACCTACAAAAAATATGATGCATGTCAACATAGCTTATATTGACTCTCATTTATGCATAAGCAGTCGAATTGTGCCAATGTATTGAATGTTTTCACAAAACTCATAAAGCTCCTTTATATAAAGACAATCGTAATGTGTGCTTTGTGCAGGGCCCAACGAGTAGACCAAAATATCTGTATGTAGTTTAGCTTATCTGAACCTCCTGAGAAAATGTTTAGCCTACAAAATAAGGCTCCTGCAAACATTTTCCAGGGATAATGTCAGAAATATAAACTACATTTGGAAAACTTCCTGCCTCTAAACCTGAAAAAAAAAATTCCTGGAAAAAAATAATTCACAAAACACAGCTTAGCAAGAAGTTCTATCAGACAATATAATTTTCTATAATTCAATAAACCACAATGGTTTATTGCTCCTTTGATCATAGCACACGTTTAAAAACAATCCACTGAGGCCATGGGTAATTACTGTTGTGGACCTCTTCCCTGAAAGGAAACAAAATGGACTACTGCTTGGAAGAGAACAAGTAACTTTTGCTTTCCAGTTTTTTTTTTAAGAGATAAGAGTATGAAAGAGTAAATTGATGCAACTTTAGATTTGAACAGAGAAGAGAATTTATGAATTAAATGAAATATTACTTAGCCTGGTATCATCGATAACCCTAATTGCCAATAAAACCTTTTAAAATCTTTTCTAAATCTCACTAACTCATTCAGTACCACTGACCACTTTGTCGAGCCGTTGTGGCTTCTGTGATTGAAATCCCTTTGGTGCCAGTGGTCTCCTCTTCTGAGATTGCACCTCCTCAGAGTTCTTAACTGATTCTATTTTCTTTGCTCAGCCTTTAAAAGTTAGCATGTTTCAGGGTTCTGTTTATAACTTGCTTCTCTTTAAATCCTCTGAGCTGTCAGCAATTTCTTCTATGCACCAATAATGTCTACATCTGTTCTCTCTAGACTTGATCGTAATTCCAAGCTCTACATTTATATTTTCATGTATTTACAAGACTGTCTCATGCATTTACCAGAATTTTCATGTGTTTTCTACATGGACATGTCCAAGGCACTTCAACACTTCAAAGTAGCACTGACTACCTTTGCCTAGCCCATCCCTCATGGTCATGGATGCTGTGAAGATATGATCACCTGCTCTTAAGTCAAGTGACTTACTGAGGACCTTCTTGGGTCCACCTCTAACCCCAGAATGTGCACTGTTATTTAATAGTCTTATAGAACTACATATTCATAAGCATGTTACATTTTTTTTAATCCAGCTAACTAATGTGAAGGCAATGTGAGGCTATCGTTATGAGTATAACACAAATAATTGATCGGAATGCACTAACCCACCAACACTGCATAATTTAATTCTGATAGGAAAAATCAGCCACATATGCTATTTATACAGAAATATAACACTGCAAAGACTGGCACTTTAAAGACTTGACAGTGGGAGTCGAGACGGTAGTTTTTAGCCAATCAAGAGGTACTAGAGTCAAGTTAGCTACTGTAGAGCAGAGGTAAAGAAATGTTAGCATGTACATTGCAAAAACAGGTTTATCAAAGGCCGGCTTACTCTGCTGTTTAATAAACAATTATTTAAAATGCAAATAGTGATGTCTTCTCTCTTGATGCATTATTTATAATTTCTTATTAATGAATTTAGGTTTTGATGTTATTATAGTCAGTTATTTGTAACCATGCTTTATTTCACATGAGTCAATAATAGCAGCAGTATTAACAGTAGTCGTACAGCATTTTGAGTTAGAAAAGACTCTGGGAGTATCTAATCCCTGGGAGTATCTAATTTCTCTTCAACTCTGAAATCCTTTTTATAGTAATATAAATAAATAAACATCATTCCCACCCGTGCTTCTATAGCCTCAGTCTGGGTACAGTCACTAGATCCTGAAAGCAGTTACTCCATTTTTGGATAACTCTTGTTAGTAAATACTGTCTTACATTGAGCTGAAATATTCTTCTTTAAACTTTTATCCCCTGTCCATAATCTGTCCTCCTTACCAACATAGAACAAATACAAACTTTCATGTGAGAAAGTACGAAGCTGAAACCTGGAACTGTAGCAGCTATTTTATGGCCGTTAGGAGTTGACCAACAGAATCACAGAAATGCCAATCCAGCACGCTTATATTGTCGAGCTGCTGAATCATACTTAAAACCAGTGACCTTCCAGTTTCCAGACAATGAATTTCTTTGAGATTATGCCACTAATACTCAAGGCTTTTCCTACTTGAAACAGAATACAAGGGAAGGGATCCAGAATAGCTGTCATCATTTGATTAAACTGCCCTGGGGAATTGGTACTTTGTCAAGACTTTTCTTATAGTGTGGGTCCCAGATTAGGCACTGCTCCAAAAATCTTACCAGAATGTATTAGTGCCAAAGATTTGAACACTATTCACCTATTGTGTAATCTAATATGCAATATGCAACTAGTGATTTAAGCAACTATATCATATTTAATATGCAATCAACTAAACTCTGTTATTTTCCCATGACATATAATCAATCTCTCTCTCTCTCTCTCTCTCTCTCTCTCTCTCTCTCTCTATATATATATATATATATATATATATATGTTATATATATATGTATATATTATATATATGTATATATATGTACATATATATTATATAGATGTATATCTATACACACATATAGATATATATATTATTTATGGAACAGAGTTTTAAAAAACATAAATAAGCCTGCAGTGAATTCAGCACAACACAAAAATCACATTTCTATCGAATGAATTATTTTGTGCAGCGTAATTACAGTCTGCAGTTGTTGACTCTAGGTGCCCTTGCAAGGGGGGCAGTGTTGCTAAGGAAGTAAAGGATGAGCTAATGTACAATAATAATGAAATGATTATGGCAGCAACTACAGTAGGGAACGCTCAAATAGACCAGTGTTTAAATGCTTGTCCCCCGCCTCCCTCTACTTCCTGGCTCATGACCTCCACAAACTATTTAACCTCTTACACTGTAATTTCTTCATCTGCAGAATGAATATAATGATACCTACAGTTGTGAGGAATACAGAAGTTGCTCACACAGTGTCAGGAAGTGACTGTCCCCTTCTGCTCCCGGCCTAGTCCCATTTTTTTCACTTCTCTCACAGTGTTACAATTATTTCTGCCTTGAAAAGTTTCTTGATATATGTCTCATACCAAAAAGTGTTAGTCATCTCAGCCCACCCAAAACAAGGCCATCTGAAACATCAAGATGATACACAAAGAGAGGTAACAGGTGGCGTAGAAACGCAAAAACAGAATTGCTGGCACTAGCTCCAAAAGGCTGACAAGCATAGCCCACCCATGAACCGCAGAACAAAGACATCCTCCCTTTTCTTGGGCTTCTGCTCGTGTTCACTGGTAGAAACATCTCTTAACCTGAGCATAGAGATGAGGAGGTTCTGAGTTCTTGGTCAGGGGCTATGAGGACTTAATTAAGATTTACTATCTTTTTAGATCATAGGAATTTATATATGTATGTATACATCAGAAGTTTTTGATAATATGGAAATATAGATGTATGTATTTTGGAAATGTAGAAAATATGGAATTACAGAAATATAAAATCATTTAAACATGCTAGCATTTAGCATATAGTTTCATTTTTTTTCTTTTTCTTCAAATTAGGGGCTTTGGGAAAAGGGAGCACTGGCCAGTAGATTTGTGAGATTTTGGAACTTGTATCACCTTCATTTCCAGCTCTGATCTTAAAATATTAGAAAGAAAATAATGGGTCTCAGAGAAGGGGAACTACGTAAGTGGCTGATGCCATGTAGTTCTAGATTCAGTAAGGTATTCTGTAGGTATTCAATGAGATTCTTACCTATCTTTCTAAGTTGTCCCCCAGAATTGATGTGATGAGGGGAGGTAAGAATTCTGGATTTTTTTTTTAACATAAAGACTATGGCACTGAAATATGTAGATGAGGTTGAGACAATGAAGAATCTAGCACCATGCTAGCCTTGAAAACTTGAATTTACAAAGTGAAGCTGTTATTCCCAAATAGGTAAAATTAAGTGGAAACAAAACTTTTTGGTTCCAAAGAAGAGGGATGTTTTGCTACTTAAATGAATTTAGTATTTAATTTGTCTCTAAAAGGTATACATCTGGACCCAGAGGACAAATGGCCCTGTTCACTCATTAAAATGTATTATTACTAAATCCTTTCATTAAAAAACATGATATCAAATACCGTGTTTCCTTGAGAATAAGACCTAACCGGAAAATAAGCCTTAGCATGATTTTTCAGGATGACATCCCCTGAACATAAGCCCTAATGTGTCTTTTGGAGCAAAAATTAATATAAGACCTGGTCTTATTTTCGGGGAAACACGGTACCAAATGAAGAATATTACTTCAAAACTCATTTGAGCACCTCTGTGGTTGCAATTTGCCAAATGAGTCTTTCCATATGAGGTGTAATGTAAAATAGTAATGAAATGAAATTATTTCATAGTGAGTGATTATATTAAAGCAATGTTACAATTTATGCAGTCAGAACAAAGTAGCAAGCACCCAGTGATTATCTCGTAACTACCTCTGAAATTACACTTCTGTTGAATATATTATTATATGTAGTGCAATGACAGCCTGCAATTGTTAACCTCATGTGGGTACTTTTTATAGAATAAATCAAAAGCCAACGACTTCACAAGTGGTCATTTGTTTCTGGCAGAGATTTGGGACTGTGTGGGCATATGAAGCTAATTTCTATGACAAGGAAAACCAATTCAAAGAGAAGAAAGCAGACTTTGTACAAAAGCATCTGTGTTTTTTATAGTCTTTGGGTATTCATATCTGTATCATAGAATCCCCTGAAATACGTTCCTTTAGTGACTCTAACGGAATTTCACACGCGATGGTAAGCCAAGGCCAACTCGTTAGCACTGATGACCGATTCACTGTTGCAGGGCCGGGGGTCAAGACTTAGAGAGTGTCTCTCATGAATACCAACTATAGCAGCTGCAGCAGCTGCAGAGCAGCAAAAGTATCCTGAGGTCAACAGGAACACTGGTGGCCAAGAAGCCCCAAGTCTCTCCCACTTCTACTCCCACCCGCGAGCAGCTCCCGCCTGATATTAGAATCAGGAGGGATCTGCCACATGCTGGGTTCAGTCAGTGCCTTCACAGAGTTCCACCCTCTGGGGGAAAGCTCCACTGCCATTATTCTGCCACATCTAGGTCCAGATAAAGTAAGGCACACCCCCACTTTAAGCAAAACCACAGATGACAAATATAACTAATACATTAAGAGATGGCAAGTCTTTTTTGCAACTAAATCATAGTATTCAAACTAAGAAGTATTAAGTAGATGCTAGGCTAGTGAACAAGCATCCATTGTCTCTAAGACTTGGTGGCCTGGGATAGTGCTGAAGAAATAAGCATGGGTTAGATTTTAGACTTACCCCCTAAAGACAATGTAAGTCATAGACGATATTAAATGACACTATCATATTTGAGTTCTTGTAGAGTTCACACTCTATGCAAGTAAATAATGGCAAACATATATGTAAGGCCATTGTACACCTGAGCACAGATGACGACGAACTAGACTGGGGTGGTTGCAGTGGACATTCAAGAGTTACCTAGATAGGAGACAGAATTATCTGGCATTTCTTTCCTGAACAACTCAGTAGGGTAGTAGTGGTATTCACTAAATAAAATAGGTTAATAGGAGATCTTTTAAATCATGGCTTCTGGTAAACTAGTAAAAATAATGTAATTTACTTTACCCAAATTAAATGTAGAAGCAATGGCTCAAGAAAAGAAAAAAAACTGTATGTAATGGAGGGGGGGAGATAAAATAACAGAGATGTGTTTGCCCCTAGTTTTCAGTCAAATGTTAACCACAATTATCAGCACCCCAACACTTGACAGGGGCTGCTTCTTCTCCAAAGAAATCTGAGATGCTCACTCAGTTTGGGAGCTTTTTATTCAGTACCAATGACATGTTGATATACCGGCATTCGAAAGTCGGTTCCCTGCACCAAGGCTCTGCCCTCACAGAGTGAATGCTGATAACTTAGAAGCCCAGGGGGATATACTTTTTCTAGCTCTTGTCTGAACCCATCTGTTCCTAACAGACATAGCTCCAACAGCGGACAGAGACAAGGACATTCCATCAGCAGAAGATAGGTTTCTTTTTCCTTTTGCAAGACTAGGTCCCCAGTAGAAATGGAAAAGCACCCTGAAGTGTTGCTTATCCAGACGCTGTGTCGAAAGTCTAACCCCACTGAAATCAGGCCTTGGGAAGTTCTGCTAGTTAATGTTTATGACTTCCTTCATGACTTTTGCCTCTTCAGTATTTCCCAAGTGGGTCTTTGCTTGACAACCACGTTGAAAGGCATGCCTCCCCAAATTTAGATTTTGAGTTTACTTCCCTGAGCATGCCAGGGCAGGTATTGATCACCTTTCTTTTATAAACTGAGTTCTCAGCCTGTACATCCTCTATGAATCCGCTTCCTTTTTGCTAAGGTTTTCTAAGTGTGTGTGCATTTTAGCCTTAGCTAGTCCTGGGCATCTAGTTCTGATGTCTCTTTCAAACAACCTCCAATTAAGATTCCTTCTGGAACTTACCAGTCCCATTTCCAAGATGCAACCTTAGCTCAAATACAAGATTTTCATGTGGGAATGTGACAATTACTAAATACATCATCATATATATTTCACTGTTAGACTACCTGGAACAATACTATGATTATCGGTAGCCCCCTCAACCCCAGTATTCAGTAACAGAATTTGATGTAAAGTTTACAGCCGCAAGAAAGTCAAATGACTAACTTGTGATTTATCTATAGACTTAGTAAATATTAATACTGTGCAATATTAATTCAGACATTAGTGCAAAAAATGTATAACAGAATAAAGCACATTTTAGTGGGGTAAAACTCTGAAGGTTACTGAAAGTACATAGAATGAATTAAGATATTATTTTTAAGTGCAAATATATATATGATTATAAAACACATCCCTTACCTCCTTCCATCTATTGGCTTTCCATGAAGGGCATCTGACAGATCTACAAGCTTTGTGAGTTCGAGGTTTCTGTAGATGAC
This sequence comes from Rhinolophus sinicus, assembly GCF_036562045.2. Lineage (NCBI taxonomy): Eukaryota > Metazoa > Chordata > Mammalia > Chiroptera > Rhinolophidae > Rhinolophus > Rhinolophus sinicus. The sequence goes on along the minus strand of NC_133752.1, from coordinate 154,644,366 downwards.
TGCAGTATTTTTCTTCTAATTTCCCTTGGACTTGGTCAATACAAAGCACCTCACGGTACTTTAAACCTTTACCACAAGAAGCTGAACACTAGAAAACAAGTAGGAATACACTTGATTCATTTTATCTTAAATTTATCGACAAGAAGTACACAATGAAGCAACCAAAATGTTATTGCTTTGCTATTTTCATTAAAACGTACTTTGATATTTCTAAGTAGTGGAATTTAAAAGTTGCCAATGTGTCCTGGATTGATGTTGATGTAAGGTATCCATTGAGTCTATAAAAACTATTGTCTACATTATACGAAACACATTTCTAGAACATAAATGCTTTTAGATCTTTTAAGGTGAAAGACTATGAGCAGTTAACTTTTATGAACAGAATTCAACAAAATTCACTTTCAATTTTATATAGTCACCACCTGTTCTGTTTTTATCCCCACGTGGCCTTCCACACTGCAAAGTATATTTTGGACATTTAAAAAAATGCAGTAATCTTTCAATTCAGAAAACTGTGATTCAGAAAGCAGAAAATGTATTTCTTTAAAGTGCACTTCAGGTTTGTCTTTTTGCATTAACCTGGAAGACGTAACTCTTTCCCATCAACCTTCCAATCTATTTAGTAAAAAAAAAAATAACTAAAATACCTGTAAAGATATAGATAAAACAATGATTTGAATTCATTTTTCAGCCACTTGCCATTTTATAAGTGAGGCCTGTACAACAGAGTGAAAGAGCTTAGGCTCTGCCACTTTTTAGCTGGGTTACTTTAGGTACATTTCATTACTCGTCCAAGCCCTGGGTTCTTCATTTATAAAATGGGGATAACACTAATATTACAGGTTTATTATATGATTAACATGAGATAAAGACTATGAAATGTCTAATCCAGCCCTTTTACACGTGATGTATCTTCAGTAAATGTAAGCTTCCTCTTCTATTGCTTTCCTTCTCAGACAAGATGTACAGTCCTCTCATATCTGACACAGCTTTTCACATATGGTATCACTTAGAAATACATACTGGGTTGTGAGAACATTAGGTAATATATTAAGTATTTTATGCAGATTATGACTTCCAAGACTATTAGACTAATGCAGATTAGTTGCTGAAATATTTTAAATTTAAAAATTTGGGGAATAATTTACCATTTTATACTATCTACAGTATAAATTCCATTTGTGTAGACAATTTAAATTGGTGTTTCAATTATTAAGACTTATCATATCTTAAAAAAAAAAAAGACTTATCATATCAGACGTGCTCTTCTCTTCCCGTGAACACATACAGCCTTTACATTCCACAGAGAACACACTTAATTCTGTGAAAATTGCTCCGGGTCTTCCTAAACTGTATTAACGATACATTCTTTCCTGCTGTTAACCTTCTTTCTCATATTTGCCAATATTCTCGACTCTTCCTGGCCACTTGTCTTGCTCGCTTCCTTATTTCTTTACTTCACTGTTTATTTTTCAAAGAGTGTAACATTTTACACCCAAAACATCATATATTATTGAATATCAAGCATATATTATCAGGGAGTATACATATAGGTTCACACACAAAAGAATGTTTTTCTCCTATGGTGTATATTATTTTTTCTAACTTTTTTGACCATTTGAACAAAAGAACATTCATTACTCTGTTAGCCTGTTTTAAAAATAATTATTGTGTATATTCATATCAACACAGCAGTACTTGTAAAAGATGGGGAAATGATATTTTATTCCTTCTATGAATATTATTTTCTACCATACATCACGAGTTGCAGATTCATTAAACATCTCTGGCTTTTGCCCTTGATTTATCCTCAGAGTACTTACAATCTAAATGATACATCATCTATTAGATGAATGAGAGTATTCTTAAATAATATTAAACCCAATATATATCAGGAAAAAAAAAACACCAACAAACACTGAAAGACACTAAAGACAAATGATACAATAGAAAACTATAATGGAATTAAGAAATTCATGAAAACTAGTCATTTCTGTCTGGAATATTTAATAAGTACTAAAGGAGAAGGTGATATTTAAACTCAATTTTGATGGATGGGCTTATATATTTTGATATACCTTATTTAAACATTGCCCATGTATCTCTGTTTTGTAAAATTCTCTGAGTTCATTTAACAGTGCCAGGAATAACTCAGTAAATATGCAGTACATTGTTGATATTCTGATAACAATAACCAATTCATTTATAGAACTATGTAACATAAGAAGAGACATTAAAGATTCTATTTTAGAATTTAGCAGTATATTTCCTTTATACGCAATATCTATGTATTGACTGTAAACTTGAACATTATAGTACACTATCAGAGTTAAAAATCATTGTTCACAAAACTGCATACTCTAACTTGAGGTCCTCTCTGATTCTTTCTCTTCTTTGTTATTCTAATCTGTAACCTAGACTATTATTAAACATAATTTTAAACATATTGGCTTTTTTTTTTTTTTCTGAAGAACTGTCAATGGCTCAGAGCTATTGTCTTTCATAGTAAACCAAAAATTATACTCTTCCTTGCTTCCTTGATCCACCAAATTTTAGTCAGCATACCTTATATTGTTACTTTCCAACATGCAACCTTTGCTCTACTTAGGCATAATATAATCACTTTAATGTGACATATACAATGACAGTGCCTTGTTGATATTATTTCCTTTTACCTTGACTAATCACTTCCCCTAGTGTTTTCTAAATCTGACTTATCCTTAAAGCTCTAAGTCAACCCCTTTTCTAGAGTAAATACATATCAGTCTCATTTCTGTGAACTTTTCTGAGTCTCACTCTAGTTTTAGCACTTCATCATTTTTCACTTTTGTCACATGCTGTGTGTACCCAGCCTTCTGGAGGTCAAGGACTTTTTAGATCACCCACATTACTCACAAAGCAGAAAGTACAATAAATCTCAGCTGATTAATAGATGTTGATCCTTAAGCAACGTGTAAGCAATTCTCAGTTGTTTTAAGTAAACCATAAAATAATTTATTAAAACACTTAAAATTCCATGAAATATATTTATTGCTTAATAAACTCAAGTTCCTCTAGGAAAGAAACAAAAAATCCAAAAGAATTGTAACAAATTATGCCATGGTTACACTTTTAAAGCTATCTTTCCCCATGATCTGAAGAGAAGTATGATAAATTGAGTTGCAAATATTCCACAAAATAGCCCTATTGGTAGGAATACCCAAATATGGCAGGTCTTTTCTCTGGTATCCAGCAATCTTTTTTTTCACCTCTATTTTGTGTCCCTGATACCATCCTATCCCCCTTCATGTTTCATTAACACTGTATGATTCATTGATAGCATTCTTGTCCAAAGAATTTTTCTTAAAAATCACCTCTATTATCCTTAGTTGACATAGTCAAACTGAGATTTTTGTCATAACTAGTATGGAACAGCAGATATAGGAAGCAACCCACTTTAAGAGTGGCAACATTAAATACAAGTAACCTGAATTGACCATTCCTATAAATTAGTCAAAGACAAATGCCTTAAACACACACACACACACACACAGAACACTGAAACACAGTAGAATTTGAAAGCCTTAAAATTTAATAGACTCTCCAGAGCTATGCAGGTTGGCTGGCACTTGCAATTCCAAGGTGGAGAGTTGAAATTAGTTGAGTCTAATATAATTCACTTTAGAATGAGTCTATTCTTGTTTATAAAGCTTAGTTGTATGTAATTACAGGATAAGATTACTTCTGATATTTGAGGTATGGATTATTGCTTTGTTTGTTTACATGTAAGGGAACTACAGAAGAGTGAAATAATTGACTTAATTTGTGAGAGATTTGTTGATTAATTCTGGTAACTTAAATTGCTAAACAAAATAAGGAAATAAAAAATTTATTTAGCTCCAGTTCTAGAAAATAAAAAACCTGGGGGAAGTGTGTGTGTGTGTGTGTGTGTGTGTGAGTGTTTAGGCTTTCATAAGCTGTTGTGTTGATTTCACTCTCTATCCTGACAGTAGTGGGAAACATACACTGAGAGAATTGATATGTTCCCTAATTTGCAATAAAATAGCCCTCAAAAGTAACTATTGTACTATAACTTAGTCATGTATAAATGCCTTTAATAGACTTTACAAACTGAGTAACCATAAGTAACTTTTTATCCTCACTGAACTCCATTTTTCATATATAATATTGGTAAGAATATCTATTTTATATAAATATTGGGTAAAAGTAAAGAAAAATTTTTTTTTAAAAAAAGAGAAATATCCAAACACAGGAAACTCTAAAGACATTTATAATGCTATAGCAAAATTTTTTAAAAAAATTAATAAAGAATCCTGCAAAACATAATATTGATTACATGCAAGACAAACTTGAAAATGTCTCCCAAAATGCAAAAGAAAATGGGAAGATGACATACAGAACACTGTTTCCTAGAAAATACTCTGCATATTTCCAGCTCAGGACCTTTGTCCATCTCATTTCCACTCACCCCAATACCTTCCTCCATTTCAGCCCTACATATTTTTTTCAGTACTGAGTTTTAAATCTCATTCCCTCCTTTATTGATGCAACATATCTGATGTCCAACCCAGACTTTTTACATCTCAATATATCTGTAATTGTCTATTCCATGTCTCTTTTCCCTGCCACACTATAAATTTTATCGAGGACAGACTTACTGTGGGGGATTATAAAAAAATAGAAAGAACCCAGTATTACTTTTTCCTAATTTTGAGTGTTATAGACCATTCTATATTTCTTACTCTAAAAGGAGGAAATAATTCCAATGCACCATGAACCGTAGGATCCTGCATTAATTTATTGACCCGTGTCCTTCTATAACAGTAGCTATTCCACTGGTGGCACATGAGCTGATTATAGATGGTACAGTTTAAATGTAATGGTTATTTTTCATAGTAATAATCATCGTCAATTTTAGCTATAAAGATCACTTAGCTAGGTATTTGAAAACCAAATAAAAAGAATAATTTTGGTTTACAGAATAGCAAGTAAAGTCAAAATTAAGAGTGAGAATTATCCATGCAGTGTATTTTAATTAAGTTCAACTGAAAAAGTAGCTAGACTAGAAATTTGATTAGAAATGTCTATTTCACTTGCTGCTGTATAGTGCCATTTGTGGATTAAGGCATATATTTTTGTTTCTATATTCCTCATGTAAACTTTAGCTAAACTTCTGCAAGAATAAGTATTAAAACTAATATTCACTACTTAATATTAGAAACACTTAATATTAGAAAAGAGCTCTAACATCAATTGTAAGTTCTACATTAAATGTTTTTAATGACTATCAAGATAAGCAACCAATTAGTGAGAGCAGGGATTTTAAATGAAAGCATAGCAATTTATATAGATTTTTGGTTTTTAATTTTAAATCTAAATTAATTCTGTACATAGGCTAAATAATTTCTAGTTCTCTAAATGGGCTTTCAGTCAGTAAATTTGGCAATGACCACATTGTTTAAAATGAGCAGAGGATGAGAGAGAGAGAGAGAGAGAGAGAAAGAAAGAGAAAGAGCCCAATTAATATCAGAAATGAAAGAGATGTGACAACACCACAGGAATACAAAGGATTATAAAATAATATTATGAATAATTATACACCAACAAATTGGACAACCCAGAAGAAAAGGATAAATTCCACAAAACATACATACTTCCAAGACTGAATCAGACCATTTTTTAGTAACAACATTGAATCAGTAATCAAAGAATTCTGCCCCACCCCCCAAAAAAAAGTCCAGGACCAGATGGCTTCACAGGTGAATTCTACCAAGTATTCAAAGAAGAATTTATAGTTATACTTCTCAAACTATTTCAAAAACTTAAAGATGAAAAGCTTCCAAATTCATTCTCTGAGGCTAGCGTTACACTGATACCAAAACCAAAGACACTACAAAAAAAAAAAAAAAAAAAAAAAAAATTACAGACCAATATCCCTGATGAACACAGATGCAAAAATCTTCAAGAAAATATTAGCAAACCAAATTCAGCAATACATTAAAAAGGTCATACACCATGATCAAGTGAGATTTATTCCAGGGTTGCAAGGACATTTCAATATACACAAATCAATCAATGTGATACACCACATAAACAAAAGTAAGGATAAAAATCATATGATCATCTCAACAGATATAGAAAAAACATTTCACAAAATTAATATCCATTTATGACAAAAAACGCTCTCAACGAAGTGAGTAGAGATCATGAACAACACAAGGATGCCCATTCTCCCCAATTGTATTCAACATAGTATGAAAGTCCTAAGCACAACAATCAGACAGGAAAAGGAAATAAAAGGTATCCAATTAAAAAGGAATAAGTAAAACTGTCACTATTTGCAGATGAGAGTGTATACAAAAAACCCTAAAGATTCCACCAAAAAACTTTCAGAACAAATGAATTCAGTAAAGTTTGAGGGTGCAAAATTAATATTTAGAAATCTACTGCATCTCTCTACCATAATAACAAACTATCAGAAAGAGAAATTAATAAAACAATGTCATTTACTACTGCATCAAAGAGAATAAACTACCGAGGAACAAATTTAACCCAGGAGGTAAAAGACCTGTACTCTGAAACTATAAGACATTGATAAAAGAAACTGCAGAGGAAAGAATGAATATCTACCCAAAGCAATCTATAGATTCAACACAATCCCTATCAAAATATCAATGGCATTTTTTACAGAGCTGGAACAAATAATCCTAAATTTATATGGAATCACAAAACATCTCAAATAGCCAAAGCAATAGAGAGACAACAAAGTTGCAGGTATCACACTACCTGATATAAAACTGTACTACAAGGCTATAGTAATCAAAACAGCATGATACTGACATAAAAAAAGGACACACAGACCAATGGAACAGAGACCCCAGAAATAAACCCATGCCTATATGGTCAATTAATCTATGACAAAGGAGGCAAGAATATACAATGGGGTAAATACAGTCTATTCAATAAACCATGCTGGGAAAACTGGACAGATACATGCAAAAAAAAAAAAAAAAAAAAGACCATTTTCTTACATATACACAAAAATAAATTCAAAATGGGTTAAAGACTTAAATGTAAGACATGAAACCATAAAAGTCCTAGGAGAAAACATAGGTACTAAACTATTTGACATCAGTCGTAGCAGTACTTTTGGGGGTATGACTCTTAGGGCAAAGGCAACAGCGCAAAAATAAATGGGAACTACATCAAACTAAAAACCTTTTGTACCATGAAGAAAACCATCAACAAAATGAAAAGATAATCTATGTGAATGGGGGAACATATTTGCAAATGATATATCCAATGATGGACTAATATCCAAAATCTATAAAGAACTCATACAACTCAACATCAAACAAACAAACAAAAAAACGAACAATCCAATTTAAAAAAGGGCAGAGGACCCGAATAAACATTTCTCCAAAGAAGATATACATATGGCCAACACATGAAAAGATGCTCAACATCACTAATCATCAGAGAAATACAAATCAAAACCTTGACATATCACCTCACACTTGTCAGAATGACTAATTATCTAAAAGACAATAAAGATTAAGTGTCGGTGAGGATGTGGAGAAAAGGGAACGCTCGTGCACGATAGGTGGGATTGTAAACTGATGCAGCTACGGTGAAAAACAGTATGGAAATGCCTCAAAAAATTAAAACTAGAACTACCATACGACCCATCAATCCCACTTCTTGGTATTTATCTGAAGAAACCAAAAACATATCTGCACCCTATGTTCATTGCAGCATTATTTGTGATAGCTAAGATATGGAAGCAACCTAAGTGTTCATCAATGTGGTATCTATACACAATAGTATTACTCAGTCATGAAAAGAAATGAAATTTTACTATTTGTGACAACACTGATTATTATGCTAAGTGAAATAAGTGAGACAGAAAGACAAATATTATATGATTTCACTTATATGTGGAATCTAAGAAACAAAGTTAACAAACAAAAAAGAAACAAACTAATAGATACAGATAACAAACTGACGGTTGCTAGATGGGAGATAGGTAGGAAAATAGAAGAAAAAGGTGAAGAGGATTAAGAAGTACAAACTGCCAAATATAAAGTAAGTCATAGGGATGTAAAGTGCAGCATAAAGAATATAGTCAATAATATCTTAATAACTATGTATGATGCCAGATAGATACTAGACATATTGTGGTGACCACTTTGTAAGATACATGTGTTTAATCACTATGTTGTACACCTGAAACTAATATATTGTATGTCAACTATAATTAAAAAGTAAATTTTTATAAATAAAATGAGCAGAGGTCAGTCATTCAAGGCCAATTAATCAGAACTAAAGTTCTCTTGTAACAACAAAACAGAGTATTTCAAAATGTGATAACACTATTGTAAACATTTTCAATACTGTTTTGTCACAAACCATTTCAGGGATGGTTAATTATGAGATTTAGTTTTTCACTTGTCTTAAATAATCTAACTAGACAAATATAATAGTAATAATTTTTCTCCCTTAACCATTTGACTTAGTTTTCTATGTTGCTTTTAAACAAACAAACAAAAGAATGACTAACAATACAAAACTGAATAAAAGTAAGTGTGGTATTATTAATCAATTTGATTTATTTTTTAAAATATTCAGAATTTTCTAATTATTTTTTTAAAACATAATCCTTAATAAGTTATCAAACAATCAGATGAAGAAACAAATAACCATTTTTTACTTTGTTTCTAGGTATAACATCATCTCTTTGCTTCCTGACAGCAGTTCGATAGTCATCTATTAAAAATGTAAAATCGCAGACCCATATAGGTGGGTGTCACACCAATTTGATTGCTCATTGTATGGCAGGTATTAGCTAATTTCTTCAGACAACCAAGAAAAACCTACTATCAAGTGATAAACGAATTCACACAACTTTTGCTTTAGGAGAGCTCAGCTCACAGAAATGTAATCATTACACAGTACAAATCTAAACCCAAATATACCTCTTATTACAAATCAAAAATCGTTTTCATTAAGACAAATGTAACTAAGAAGCATCAATTTACAATGTATAAAATGGAGTGGTTTTTATTTGAAAACAAACATACTGTAATAGCTAAAACATAATCGGGTATTAAGTGTCTCTCTTGGAATAATTTGAGAGGATTAGTTGTGTTTTCCTTAGTGTTTAGGAAAAGTATCCTTAGTCTCAAGAAAATTCCTTAGTCTTAAGGAAAAGTCCAAAAGTATCAATGAATTTAATATAGGAACATGTATTATTTATTTTTGTTTTGATCTTTTTCAAAACTGAGCAATTGTATGCTTCTGTAACAAAGTTAAAATTTTTATGGAAACATTTGATTATAGCTATTTTGCTAAAGAAATTTTTTAAATGATGTTTTGGTGATATGTTAAACATATTTATAATACCGTTATGAAACAAAAGATTAGTCTATTAAATGATATATTAAATAGGGAAATGATAGAGTTTCAGGTCAAAACAGACCCAAAATTAGATATTCTGTGGAATAAAACAATACTGTGTATATGCATTCATGCATGTATGTTTTTCTTTTTGATTTTTAAGGAGCCTATTACAACATTCTCTAAATAAAATAAAGAGGCTGTATTTAACCCTCGGAAACAGCATGTTTTTTTTTAAATCTTCAGGAAGTCAATGATACCTATATATCTAAGAGAAAAGCCTCACTATAGTAAAAGTATGTAAGCATACAAGTTTCATGCAACTACTTTGTAATGAAGGGTATTCCCTGCAAGGTGGAACACTATTTTAAATTGAGCTCCTCAATTATTAGAGAAGTAAAACATTGAAGTAGTCAGAGTAAAATAGCCAAAATATAGTTGAGTAAGGTATCACTCTGTTTAAACAAACAAACAAACAAAAAGACAAAATATACATAGTAAGAGTAGTCAGCTCTGTAAAATACTAATTTAATGCATATGCGCACTAAGGAGTAAGATACTAAATCTATCAACAGGGACTCCATTCATAGTATTTCCTGAAAGATTATACTTAGAGTTTTAAAGTTTAATGGAGTTTAAAAATTTCCTTTTTAACCTGTTACAGACATCCTCTGACTACACAGCTTTAATGAACCAAGACAGTGTTTGGTTTTAACAATATTTACTAATGAAATATTTCATTCTGATTATATTTAAAATTTACACCTTCAGGCGTTTAAAAAAAAATTTAAGTCAGACTGATTTGCAATAATGCTGAGCTCCAACTTAAAGGACAAGAAATATATGCTTAATAGCAAACATATCTGGTAAGCTTTCATTATATTCCCATCTTTATAATAATCATAGAATTTTAATTTCTATTTCGTGAAATTTCTATTTCTAAAATTTTATTTTTGAGTGTATATATGTATATATTTATGTACACACAACATAATGCATTTACAATTCTAAGCTAATCAATAAATATGATTATTTAATCATATGTAATATATTTGGCTAATTCAATTGGAAGTAACATTTAAATTTACTACAATATAATTGTTAATATTTTCTAAATTATGACTTTGGAAAAGTTTTGTGATTATTTTCACTTTTACATATAAAACCTGAAGCAAAGTTGCAATAACTTATGCAAGTACTTTATTCAGAAAATTTCACTTACCATACTATTTTCCACACATAAAATAAATATTAGAAAATCAGAATGAAAAACTCACTAATAACTGATAATGATTTAATTATTGGATTCGTTTTCTTCAATAGTCAAATTTGATAAGCATTACAAACCAGCAAACATCATTGAATTCTGGTTTATTATGCTAGAAGCAACAGTAAATATAATTCTAATTCAGAACATTAAGCACTATCTGTAGCAAAAGAAAAATACTCTGGAAAAACTGCCGTTAATTTAAAGCTTGTAATTTATTCTTATACCTTTCTGTCCAATAGTATAGTTTGTACTACAAAGGAGTAATGAAAATTTTGAACTTCTCTAATAAAATCTGTTCAGCAAGTGAAACTCATCTAAAGAGTTCGTGTTTGGAGTTTTTATTGACTCATTGAGTAGCACAAATCTTTACAATTATAAGGTAACTGGAAAAAAATGTTATTGTCAATATGAGAATAATATAAATCTTGTGCAATTTTAACAATTCTTTTGGGGCTGCTATGTGAATTTACTTTTCCTTGATGTCTTTATACAAATCGCAACAAATGGGATGTTTCTTTTGTACGTTCCATGCTGAAAACCCCACTCCTGTCTTACCCCCTGGAGTCTACATCAAGAATCATGATCATCTGCCTTCTGAATGGAACAAAACAGGAAACTATTCAGTGTGGGTAACCATAAAAAGTAAAAAGATCAGAAAAATGACTGAAGTATACCTTCTAAAACTTTTTTTTACTTTTAAAGCACTACCTACTATGGTAACATTTACAAAATTCTTAAAATCAAGTGCCAGGAAAATAAGCAGGATTTACCATTCCTAGTTTCCACAAATGCTTTTGTGCTAGCTGTGGGAGATAACAGAAATAAAGCCAAGAAGTTTGCTTTCAAGTAGGGTTATAAAGGCCTGAAGAGGAATATGAATATAGAACTCTCTGATAAATAAGGGAAACGTCAGAGTTAAAATTAAAAGAATACTCATTGTATGGTTTTATGTCTATTTATCATATGCAACACAAGTTTTGAGGCAAAAATGGTGGGGTTTTTTTGTTTTTGTTAATGTTTTTAAAACATCCTAAAATGTTTTAGGAATTACTAGTTCAGTGAATTTAAGCTAATTTTAAAATGAACTTAATCAGATAAAAATGAATTATTTATGTTAAAATGTAAGATGGGGTTTCATAGTTTTCACTACTTGAGAGTAGAGGACAGAAGAATAAAAAGAGCATGGAATTTGGAATCAGACATTTACATCTGACTCTCAGCTGTCAGTAGCTGAGCAACCTTGGGCTAGATGCTTAACCTTGCTGGTCCTCAGTTTTCTCATCATAAAGTGGCATAATACCTATACCTCAGGGTAGGTGTGAGATTAAAGGAGATAACATATAAATGAACCTAAAAGAGTGCTTGATTCAGCGTTCTAAATGCATATTAAACTTTCATTTCCCTTTCCTTTTCTTCTTTTCCCAAATCCTGAGGAAATATAAAACAGTGAAAACACAACCCGTGGCATAGATTTCTCTTCTAAATACTTGAATGGAACATGGGGAGTGTTTAAGACTCATACATTGAGAACCCATCCAATGGTAAAATAAGATGGGTAATCACCCCAGTGGAATTCCAGTTAAGATCCTATCTTATTCCCTCCTGGGCGGTGGGGGGGAATGTTTATCTAGGTGCTGAGAAACATATCAGACACATTTCAAGTTATTTTCAGAGTGAGAATAAGGTAGAGAAAGTAGAATAGAAGGCAAATAGACATCTGGTTAAAAAAAAAAAATAACCAGTTTCAGTTTAATATGGTGGAGGACCGTATATATTCATTTCCTCACTTCTTCACTTTTTTTCAATCCACAAAGTCAAAGTAAACAAAATAGATTTCAATAACTTTGGAAGATGCAGAAAGGATAAAAAGAATGGAGAAGACCGATGTGAAGCAAGACAAACTTGTACCTGCAAAACCCCTCAGAGGCTCAGCACCTGGATGCAAGTAGCTGCGACTCTTCCACTCCTTTTAAGCCCCATTAGGGGCCTATTTTCTGGAGAAATTAAACTGCTTGGGCTCGAGTTGGGGGTGCTGGGGGAAGAATAAGGGAATTCTACACACTGAACTCTTGATTCGTTGTATCTCTGCCCATGCCACTCTTCCTCACAGGCTATGCATTAGAGAGCCCTGCTCAGAAACTCACTCTCCAAAAGACCTTAAAATACTGATTTACAGGGAAAATCATCAGTCACTAAACTATCCAAATTCAGAGTTTACAATTAATTAGCTAATGCCTTACACTCAAATAAGAATGAGTTGCAGAGAATCAACTTTTGAAGAAAAACTTCAATAGGAAAACCGGAAAACTACTACCATCCCCACCTGAAAGAAAGGGTCTGAAAGATAAACGACAATCAAGGGATAATTCTCTTGATTACAGATTCCTCAAAAAATCTGTAAGTAGTAAGAAAGTAGATGTTGTATGGATAAAACAAGATAGAATAGTATGACCTCCAAAGCAATCACAATGCACGGAAATCTTTTAATAATTAAAAATATAACTAAAATAAATAACTCAATAGATGGTTTGAAATTGACTAAGTTTCCCATCGAGTGAAACCAAATGACAGAGACAGAAAATAGAATAAAAACAAGAGAATTAGAGGATCAATCCAAGAATCCCAATGTCCAACTAGAAAGAGTTCAGAAAAGAACAAAGAAAATATTTGCCTAGAAATTATCAAAGAAATAATGCAACCAATTTTCTCAATGCACGTCTCCTTAATGAAAGGACCTACAAAATGCTTAGCAAACTGAATTTTAAAATACTAAGTTATTTCATCATGAAACATCAGAGTGACAGGAATGAAGAGAACATACTGGAAGCTTCAGTGGCACAGGCGTGGAGACAGGGCTCATACAACAGACTGTGAATCAGATCACCACACTTCATCATAGCTGAGAATGCTAGAGGATAAGATACTGAAAAAAATTAGGGGAAATTATTTTCAAGTTAGAATTCTATAACCAGAGCAATTATTAACATGAGGATTGACTAAAGACATTTTCAGATTTTGGACAGATGGAAAAAATATACCTCTCACTTTCTTTTTCTTAGGAAGATGCAAGGGAAAATGTTTTAGTTTGAGAGAGCGAATACATGTGATGCAAAAAAAAGTCATCAAAATCAAAGATGAACAAAAAGACTTCCCAGGATGAGAGAATGGTACAGCAGGGTTAAATTCTTCCAGGCCAGATCAGAGGAGGAAGATTGGGGGTGGGGTGCGGAGCCTCTGGGAGGAGTCTAGGAAAAAAGAAATATCTGAGCATTTAGAAAAACCATTCATAGAGATTTTACAACTCTGTTCAAACACTTGAGAGAAAAATAACGATTAGAACATAAAAAAGCTAAGCACATTTTTAAACGTGGCAATTATTAACTCTAGGTAAATCAGAGTTGCACAAAAAAGCAGCAGTTCTTCAAGGTACACTGCTTGGCTCCTCACTGACATAGGAAATCTGACTATTGACTTAATCAAAATTTATTCAGAAGATAGGATTGTGGAATTAGTGGTCTACATAAGAGAGTTCAATTCTCATCCTCTGTAAGAGAAAATAGGTCTTTTTTTTTTGGATGCATGAGGAAACAGCACAATAAGCCTATTTGGAAATATTTTATTGTGACATCAGGTATCTGAATGAAATCCTGAAGTTATTCCCAGACTTTCAAATTTTAGTTTCTGAGGTCCAAAAAAAAAAAGAATCTTTTTATTATAACCACAGCTAAAATCTTTCCACAAGCTAAAAACTAATTTCCCTTTTAAAAAGTTCTCTAGAGTGTTCCTAAGAATTAAAAAATATATAAGGAAACCTTTTCCCAAACTATAAGAAAGTGAGTTTTTTTCACAACACAGTTTTGTCCATGTTTTGACTTAAAAATTATTTTTAAAATGCTCAAAGTTTGAGAGACAGAAAAAGTTGGAGATGGCGTTTAATACCTCAAAACACACAAAAAATATCTCTAACGCTCTCCTCAATGTAGACCATATAATCATAAAGGGCTTACTTCTATTTTTAACACAATAGAAATTTGGATATTAGGATGTTTTTCACATGTAAATTATGTAAAAACAAAAAGAGCTAGACTTTCTACCACAATATGCCCACATACTATAGTTGGTGAAATGAATTATAAATGAGAATTCTAATCTTAATAAGGGCAGAAACCACATCTATAAATGTTTACTGAATGAATGAATGAATGAATGCTATGAAGAAAAAAATGAGCAAATATATACAATTTTTTAAAATATGCAATCTGTTTTAGCTGAATGAGGTAGAGTTGAATGATCTTTAGTTCCACAAAAATAACACAGCAAGTAAAGCTTCATGTAACAGATCTCTTTCTTAAAGATTTGTATTGTTGTTGTTCTGATTCTATGGGGTGCCCTGTAGAGATAAGAAGGGCTTCCTGGTTTCATCTAAGGTTGAGATCTTGCCAAGTTTAGCAGAGAAATGCTGATGGAGACAGGATTCCATATAAGCTACTACTGAGCTTGTTTCCTGACTCTGAAGAATGTCTAGAAGTGAAGGAAGAGCCACGCATGATTATCTTCCCTTAGATGTGAAAATTCTCTTAAGGTAAACTAATAGACAGTGAAGAATTTTCCCTCAGATGAAAGGATGTGAACCCTCTCTGGTGGCAGAATAGAGTCATTTGTTTGTTAGTGTGGCAATGTAAGTTTCCTTTTATTCTTTCAGTCTAAAAATAATATATTCTCACAGAGCACACATTACCATTTACACACAATTTGCACACTTTAATTCTCACACTATACTGAATAACATTCCAAACAGAATGATTAATCATTATACACACAAAATGCTTTTAGGCTCTACCTATCGAATATATTTGGGTTTGTTTGTAGGTAAAATCTACTATATTAGAAGAAAACTTTCCTAAATATATGTTTATATCACCCCAAGATATTACAGGCTAGCTATAGAAATACTTCGTGGGCCTTTCTCTGACAAATTTAATTATTGCATCCAAGTTCTCTTTCCCAGAAATTTGACTTCTTGCTGTAGTATTTGCAGTTAAATTGTTAGTTGGAACTAGTTTATTTAGAGTAGTATTTTTTTGCCATTAATATCCCAGTAAAGGGAACATTTGTCTCAAAATAATTTGATAGTCACCTGTTTAAGTATATCCTTTTTAATATTTTTACCAGCTGTAATATGAACTCTATATACTTATCTATTCATATTTTTATCTTCCACACCTAGAGCTATGTAAATACCACTAACACACTGTATGGCTATGTAGATATCTACTGAATGAATAAACTTAAAAGAAATTCATGACGATTATAAATCGTGGTTTTCTTTGTTTTTTTTTAAGAACTGGTACAGGGATTGGCTCATCTTTTCTTAATTAAACTAGCAAAGTACTAGCAAATTTCCTCTCCTCAAGTTACTCTCTTTTAAGTCATTTAAAAAGAAATCTTCACTATAGACACAAGCCGTTAACCATGCTGTTCTCTCCGTATTTGTCCACTTAAATTCTCTCTGAATCTCTCATCTACATATGATACTTATTGAGAACTGGAAACACCTTTACTATTGCTACTTTTAAGTAGTTATGGCTGAGACTGAATGAATGACAGTAAAAGACCAAAATGTAACAGTGACATTCTTCAATATATATACCCCCCAAGGGATTTGTACTCAGAACCAAAAATTAACTCCTACAAATCAATAAAATAAAGCAGAAAACTCAACAGAAGAATGGGCAAAGGGCTTCAATAGGTACTTCACAAAAGAGGAATAAACATGAAAACACAACTTAATGGGACATCACAAAAGGCAATACCACTACACATCCACTGGAATCACGAAGATTGAAAAGTCTGATAATACCAAGTGTTGCCAAGGATGTGGAACAATTAAAATTCTCACACAACCACCTTTAAAAAAAACTGTCTGATAGAATTTATTCTACCTGAACATATGTATACACTAAGATCCTGCAGTTCAACTCCTGGATGCATATACACCCAATCTCCATACACATGATCCCCAAAAGACACATGTGAGAAATGTTCATAACAGCATTATTTGCAAGTCCCAAATTTTAAAAAAACAAACCCAAATCCTTGTCAACTGGAAAATATTCATACAAATCATATTTAGTCAAGTCATACAACTGTATATTCATACAATTAATACTGGATTGCAATGAGAAACTACAATTAAGGGGCGGCCAGATGCTCAGTTGGTTAGAGCACGAGCTCTCAACAACAAGGTTGCAGGTTCAATTCCCACATGGGATGCTGGGCTGCCCCCCTGCAACTAAAGATTGAAAACGGCAACTGGACCTGGAGCTGAGCTGCACCCTCCACAACTAGATTGAAGAACCCTGGAGAAACTTGTAGCTGATGGGCCCCGGAGAAACACACTGTCCCCCAATAGTCCCCAATAAAATTTAAGAAAACTACAATTACACACAATGTGAATGAATCTCACAAACCTAATACAGTGGTATGTCAGTTTTCAAACCTCTCTGTTGATGAACATTTTGGTTTATGAACGCCGTAAACCCGGAAGTAAATGCTTCAGTTTTCGAACACAACTCAGAAGTTGAACATGTCACATGGATTTCACTGAGTGCAAGATCCTGAGGTCTAGCTATCGGCTGTTTTCGAACGTATCAGAACTCGTGGATTACATTCAAAAACCGAGGTACCACTGTATTGTGATTCTCACAAGCAAAATTCCATTTAGCTGAAGTTCAAAGGTAGGCAATTTATCTATGCCATTTGATGTGAGAATAGGGGTGACCTTTTGGAGTAACTTTAAAGGGATACATCGGGCATTTCTGGGGCTCTGATATTATTGGTTTGGGTGCTGTCTACACAGGTGTGTTCACGTTGGAAAATTCATTGAAATTTTGCTGGATGTTATATTTCCATAAAAGTTTTAAAATTCAAACTCCAGCCCAAACTAATTTCTCTCTTACTAGAGTATAACTTGCTTCAGTGGATCTTGTTTCATATTTTTTATGTGTTATTAGCTTTATCTACTGTATTTGGATTTTTACTTCCTTGAGGAAAGGGAATATGTATTTATTATTGGATAAGTGATAATGACAAGCAAAGTATATTGAGCCTTTTTGTAGCAGGTTCTGTGCCAACCACTTTACCTATTGTTCCATTTAACCCTAAAACAATGTCCTCTTTGGATAGCTACTATTTCTAAGAAAACAAACTCTTAGAAATGTTAAGTAATTTGTCAAAGGCCACTCAGTTAAATAGTAGTTGGCTCAAACCTAGGCATTCTAACACATCTCACTCAACCACAAGATCTAGGATAGACTTAATATTTAACATTTCTGCAGGCTTAAGAATAACGTATCTTTTCAGCGGTATTCAAGTATGTCAAGAACCAACTGGGAACAAAGAGATTTGGAGATTTCCCTCTCTTCTGTGAATACCACCTCTTGCCCTACATATTCTCCCTTACTTTGACATAGATCAACAAACAACAATGTTCGTAAGAATGGGAAGAAAAGGGAACCCTCTAATACTTTTGGTGGGATTGCAAATTGGTGCAGCCACTATGGAAAACGGTTTGGAGTTTCCTCAGAAAATTAAAAATAGAACTACTTTACGACCCAGCAAAATTCCATTTCTGGGTATTTATCCAAAGAAATCCAAAACACTAATTTGAAAAGCTATATGTACCCTTATGTTCATTGCAGCACTATTTAGAATAGCCATGATATGGAAACAACCCAAGTGCCTGTCAATAGATGATTAGATAAACAAGATGTGGTACATTTATATAATGGAATATTACTTGGCCATAAAAAGAATGAAATTTTATCATTTGTGACAACATAGGTGGACCTAGAGGGTATTATGCTAAGTGAAATAAATCAGACAAATACCATCTGATCTCACTTATGTATGGAATCTAAGAACAAAATAAATGAATAAACAAAACAGAAACAGACTCATAGATACAGAGAACTGATGGTTGCCAGAGGGGAGGGGGGTTGGGGAGCTGGGGGAAAAAGATGAAGGGATGAAGATACACAAATTGGTAGTTACAAAACGATCATGGGGATGTAAGGTACAGCATAGAGAGTATAGTCAATAATACTGTAACAACTGCGTATAGTGCCAGGTGGGTCCTAGAGTACTCAGGGGATCGCTGCATAAGTTATATGTGTCTAACCACTATGCTCTACACCAGAAACTAATATAAAATATTGCATATCAACTGTAACTGAAAAAAAAAAGTAACTGAAAAGAAAAGCCTGAATTCTGGGCTCTCAAGATGGATTTGAGGGACCATCAGGTCTCCCCGCTTCTCAGTTGGTGCCTTAGCATACAATAAACCTTTCCTTATTCCAAAATTATAATAACAACAACAACAACAACAAATC
Source organism: Rhinolophus sinicus (assembly GCF_036562045.2). NCBI lineage: Eukaryota > Metazoa > Chordata > Mammalia > Chiroptera > Rhinolophidae > Rhinolophus > Rhinolophus sinicus. Next base: position 154,625,310 of record NC_133752.1, on the reverse strand, counting down.
TTCAAACTCTTTTGGTAAATGAAAGTTTACATTTCTTTTGATAAAACCAGGATTATGTTCTCTCGCTTGAGACTAGTACAAAATCAGTTCATAAACCATCAAATGGGCCTCTCAACCTGCAGTTTGCGATCCTCGTCCTCTCAAATTTCCTTGACTCATTGTCCAAGCTTTTCCTGTCTTCAAACCCAATCTTTACTGCTATCGTTATTATGGTTTTTCTAATTTTTCTACTGCAAAAAGGGCTTGTTCCACATTTGCTGATTTTTTTTCCCCTACAATAGTGATAAAAATGTCATACCTAATGGATAATTTTAAAAAATAGACGCTTTAAGGTAAGTGAGACATTTAAGAGTAGATGAGAGAGCAACTGATTTTGAAAAGTCCTACTAATTTCTAGTGTTGTGATCGTCACCATAAACAACATGCCAACTATAAAAACTCTCGGAAATGTGAATTTTTTAAAACTTTGACGCGAAATTTTCTCATCTGTTTAAATTGAATTTAATACCATTTGTTAAAATATAAAAATATAACTCCTTCCAGTACTTTTCAAGAACTCAATGACATCATGGAAAATGAAAATTTGTGAGACAAATTTCAACAAAAGTTTTGAATAATTGGTATGTTGGATTTAAAGTCAATTACTAGTATATGAAAGAAACATCCAGTGATAAACTTTGCTATATAAAGGCATGCATTTTTGCAAGGTAATTTTTTCAGTTATGGAAGCTACTGATATTAGAAACAACCAGATTTTTGAACTGCTGTAACAGTGTTGAACCAGGATTTTCAAAACTAATGAAACATTCTACCACCTTTGAAAAAATGAGATGAAAGAAAAGTATTCAAAGAGAAAAGTATTACTCATAAAATAAATGTTTATTATATATTCATCTTATCCTTTTAAATTCATGTTTGTATGTGTTCTATAAATCACAAAATATATATGTTTGTTTACAATGTACAAATATATAATAAATATATATAAGGGTACATGCTCAAAATATTTACTATGGTATATATGATCAAAAAATAGAAATCAACTGTCTAGAAAATGTTAGGCAATAGACTTAAAATTATTAATGTGAAACTAAAATATGATTTTTTTCAAACTACTGAAAGTTGATATAAAATTATAACAAAAATTTAGGGTATCTAAGTGTACTAATATTAACAATGCCTATATATCTTATGTAGTCTCATCATATAACACAATGATATTGTAGCATTAACACAATGAAAATTGAGAATATGTTCTAAAACATGAACTTTTATTTTTCCAGAGATTCTTAAACATTCCAAAGCATTATGCCTGGAAAATAGAATTACCATGAAAACATCAACATTTTCATTTTCTTTAATATACAAATATAAAGAAAAATATGGCATATCGCCATTTCGAGTCAGGATGTTTTTTAGTTATTTTAAACTCTACGTTCTAACTTCATTCAACATAACTCACTCACAGAAAGTCTCTTCATTCATGATCTCATCATTAATTAGTTTATCTACTTAAATTTTTCTTTGGTCATATATTTCAAACCTGCAAGGCCCATTTGTGTATCCAAAATTATTTTCAAGGTACCATTTCTAGGGCAAACTATAAATCCATCCACATTTTCCCTTTTGGTGAGGCATGAAATCTATACTTATACTCTGTTTCCCTGAAAATAAGTCCTTGACGGACAATCAGCTCTAATGCGTCTTTTGGAGCAGAAATTTTATAAGACCTGGTCTTATAGTAAAATAAGACCAGGTTTTGTATTAATTTCTGCTCCAAAAGACGCATTAGAACTGATTGTCCGTCAAGGACTTATTTTCAGGGAAACACAGTATGCGCAATAAAGGAAGATGCTGCAAATGTGCAAAGGCTAAACTATTCTTCTAGCGTAGGGGTTTAGGACGGCTCATCTCTTGCCAGGATATAATGGAATATATCCTACTAGTTTAGGCTTTCTAAAAGGATCCAGTGGAAGAATTATTATGTTGTCAAGTACAATTCTCATGACTAATTCTTGGATAATTATAACCTATTAAGCCACCAATATTATGAATCTTCAATGTTATAAACCATATGGTTGTTACTGAAATGAGAAAGAAATCCCACAGTGCATTCCAATCATCTGTTTAGTACATTCATCACTAAACTGCAAACTTCTTGTACAAAGGAATCGTGCCTGCTTTATCTCTAATGACTAGCACAATGCCTGATATGTAGGAGATGTTCATAATTTGAGGGAGCATCAATGAATGTAACAGAGGATAAAGTAATAAATAGAACTTATTAAAAGATTTTTATAATAAATTTGGAATCAGATTTCCAGCCTATTTTTCTGCTTATGTGTGTCTTTTCCAAGTTTTTTTTTTTTAATTAAAGTTTATTGGGGTGACAGTTGTTAGTAAAGTTACATAGGTTTCAGGTGTACAATTCTGTATTACATCATCTATATATCATATTGTGTGTTCACCATCTGGAGTCAGTTCTCCTTCCATCACCATATATTTGATTCCCTTTACTCTCTTTTACTACCCACCGCCCCCCTCACCCTCTGATAACCACTAAACTATTGTCTGTGTCTATGAGTTTTTGTTTGTCTTATTCCTTTGTTGTTTTCAGTTTTATATCCCACATATCAGTGAAATCATATGGTTCTCGACTGTTTCTGTCTGACTTATTTCACTCAGCATAATAATCTCAAGATCCAGCCATCTTGCTGCAAATGGCAATATTTCATCTTTTCTTATGGCAGAATAGTATTTCATTATGTATATTTACCACATCTTCTTTATCCAATCATCTATTGAAGAACACTTTGGTTGTTTATAACTAATTACTACAAATGTTGTTACTGAACTCTCTTCCTTTACAAAAAATTAACAGTTTCTTGACACCATTTCCCCCCACACATTACCTTGTTCTCCTTCCTGGAGGCAGTTACTCCTTTAGAAGTAATGGAGGCAGTTACAAGTTTCTTTCTGAGTACATTCCACCTTGAGTGGAAACTACCTTAAAAGGAGCAGCCCAATCCCTCTTCTCAAACTCTCAATGTTCTTATTACACAAAGCTGTTAAAATCAACAAACTGCAGATTTACTGGGTTTGTTCTACTAATGCATACTCACTTCCGGAAGTGCTTCTGTTTATTGCATTCCCTTGTAGAGATTTAGTATAGTATTTATGTCTTTTTCACAAAATGCTACAGAAGGGTATTCTTTAAAAAAAAAAAAACAAAACACTTTGGGGGAAAGCACTAGAGTCAAGAGAGTTCAAATGCAATCTTTCATTATTTAAAAACAACTTTCTCATTTTCATATGAAAAAACAATATTTAATGGAAAAAATACTCTCTCTACCTTTGTTGGATAGTCATCAATCCCAGAACACACTGGAATACACATTGTTTTCTTACCAAATATGATTTCATTCTATGTAGGCAATAAAAACGTTCTAGGAAAATGAATCACTTAAAATGAGACTTAGTGGGAAAATTGAAAGAGATTAATACAGATTTATTTAAAGACCATTTGTTGGAACAGTTTGTTACATGTAATATTCCTTATTTTATATGAAAGAACAGAGAAAAATAAAACTTCACTTACCTTTTAAAGAGTATCTTGGTCAGAAGCACATTTATTTTTAACTTACTAAATAAGTTTCTGTGTATCATAAATTTGTATTCATTATTTATAATATATAAAAGGAAATAGAAACTTTCTAGTATTTAAAAATTGATAGCTAAATAAATCATATATTAACACTAATGTTTGTTTCTAACCGAATTCTCTGAAAAATAGCAGTAGCATATACATATACTAAGTAAAATTAGGAAAACATGCTATTCAACAGTTAAATGTTTAATAAATGAGCAGTTGTTATTTAAGAATGATAAACCAGCAAAAGAAAAGAGGCATTCATTACAATACAATATCTGTTCAGTGACTTTAAACATTTTAGGTATTGATCCAAGGAGTAAAAATACAACACACACATATGAATTATGCAAAGCACAAAGCCACAACACATGTCATTAATAAGCACGGGTTAAAATACAATCATTTCACAACGACTAATCACAAAAATACAGTCATTAAATTAACAGACATAGGTTAAGATTTATTCCTTTCTTTAATCATGCTTATAAATTATTACAAGAGTTTCCACAACGTGGAGAATATTTAAATGTATATTAACTTTCTTCTTAGTTACACTTTAGTGATGTAGCAGTTCATATTTTAATTTTGCTTTAAAATGAAAAAGGTTTCTGAAATTTCATGTCATTCATATATATATGTATGTACATACATATATACACACACACACACACACACACATTTTTAATGTTCTAACCTAGTGAATTGGACCTGTTGAAATTAAAGTTATATATGAAAGAATATTAACCTGATATGTCAATAGAGGTATTCTGAAGTTTGGCTAATATATAGCAACACTGAAAGAGGTAAAAGGTTATATCTGGTTTTAACAAAACTTCAGATCCCTTAAACTCTTTTAATATAAAAGGCTAATTTAAGGAACAAAATCCTTCATATAACAAACCCAAGCTCTCCAATGATATATATGTTCTTTATACACATAAAATGTAAATAAATAAGTTTGTAAAAATTCTGATATAAACCTTTGTGATTTTTAAAAAATTTATATTCAAATTATCAGAAAAATCGAAATTATAGTTCTTCACTAGTGCAAAGACTGAATTATTCCATGAACTGCTTTTGGAATAGACATGTAGTAAGCAATGACTCGTGTATTTCTGTTTTCCTATTTTGTAATTTGTGGTTATTGTTTTCTTTATTTGTTTTCGTGAGGCTGAAAAAGTCATCTATGCCCAGGACTTTAATGAACTTCAAGGTTTTTCACATATGACATCATTTACATACAAAAACTTGTGTGATACAGTACATTGGATTACAGTATTAGACACATCCAACACAATGCAAATATTGTGTGATGCTGTACACCTTAAAATTACACATTATAGGCCAATTACATCTTAGTAAAGTTGGAAAAAACTTGTGTGAATACCATAGTGAATATATAGAGAAGGTTGATAAAACATAAAATGTTTTAAAAATATTAAACAAAGGATTAAAGATATCTAAAACTGACCCCAAATGAACACTTGTAATTAAAATATTCTATAACTGTCAGTACATTTTATGCTGAACTTAAAAAGCATTATCAAGTTTATTAAATAGAACAGAAGTCAGCAAACTTTTCCCACAAAGGGCCAAATAGTAAATATTTCAGGCTTTGAGGGCCATATAGTCTGTATTGCAACTAATCAACTCTGCTTAATAGTGCAAAAGCTGCCATAAGTAATACATGAAAAATGTACATGACTATGTTCCAATAAAACTTACTTACAAAAAAAAAAATACTAGGCAGTGGGCCCGATTTAATCCATTGGCCATAATTTGCTGACCCCTTAAATAGAAAATCTGATTCAAAAACACTTTAGGTTCTTTAATACCTAGCACAAAGCAGGAGACATAGTAAATGTTTCATGCTTTGTGAATTAATGAAATCATGGGTGAGTAGGGAAAACAAAAACTTTGTGCTCAGAAACAAATGCCATTACAAAGCTTTAGGAGTCTGCTTTCCTAACTGAGGCAAAATTCCAAAAGGCAATCCATAGCATTATTGAACACTAGGCTTGCAAATTAAAACCAATAAAATGAAAGAAAATGTAACAGAGATATAGTAAAGAGAAAGTGAATTTCCAATTTCAGGTGGCTAACAAAAAACTGATACCTATTTGTGGTGAGATTCTATAGTATTTCAAATCTCTCCAACTAGACTGTACACTCGATAGGGGTAAAAAGCATGTGTTTATTATTTCTGTGGCACAGTGCCTAGGATACAGATGGGCAGCAAACATTAATATGTGAATGCTTTCTATGGTAAAATATGCTTTTGTTAATTCCCACAAAGTGATGGTTCTTTGAGGCAGCAATTTAAGGTCCTCCTATAAAGTTAAAATGTTCTATTGTTTTGTATCAGTCACACTTTGACTATAAAGATGAATTTCAACCTGAACTAGAACTTGACCTACTTTTCAAATAACATGAGATGAAACTTGGGTTTACACATCATTGTAAACTTTGACTTCGGCAAAGCAAAACATCAGGGTTGTTTAGGAAACCAGGGTTATAAATATTTTCCAAATGAAGAACTGTTTAGTTTTATAAATTTAATTATAAATAGCTTATAGACTCAAATCAGTTTTCACCTGAAGGAAGTATACTTGGTTATGCATGACTTAAACTATCAAAAGTGACCAAAATGCTAATTTCAATTCATGTGTATATATATATATATATATATATATATAATTCTTCAAAGCCAAGGTATTTGAAAATGCTAGAAAAAATAAACCATTCACAAGCAATATTTATGACTTTTGTCTATGGCTCCAAAAAAATAAACAGAAATTAAAACATCCCCAAAACATAGTAACTCCACATAGTGGAAGAAATGAATATTCATATAAATTACTGTACAAATCATACTTTTCCATGATGTATGTAACAAATTGTAAACAATTAATTTACTTTATGTAAGTAAATTTCTATCTTTTTTTTTTTTAATAATTTCACATTTCCAAACAACATACTAAGTTTAACAACGATTAAATACAAAGTTTTAAAGAACGTTATTTGCTTTTGGATCAGTTACTGGACATTGACAGACAACAGAAAGCCACATACAGTTATACACTCAAACAAGACACAGCCTTAATTTGCCATTGTTACAAGCACAATGTTAACATTATATACAAATGTAAATAGGGCAAGCCAAAGATGTACTGGAGAAAAATATTTCCATTAGAATAGTGCTATGGTTCAAATTTCACTTAAAAAAATAAATACATATAAAACTATTATATATATATTACAGTCCTTGAAACTGAATGGATTCTTCTTCCAAACTATCAAATGTAACAACACAAGCCAACATGGCCAATGCTGTGCTTAAAAAAAAAAAAAAAAAAAAAAAAAAAAAAAAGTATCAGAGAAGATAGTGTGCAACACAATTTATAAAAAGAAGAAATTAAAGGAAAAGGGACATAGTAAAACAAAACAAAAAGGTAAAAATAAGAAGATTATCGTACCGATTTCCATGGTCCCCGATGCCATGATACAGCATCAGGGCAAGCATGCACATGACACTGAACCACACTAGGTGGCTTGTTTAAGATTTCACAGTTTTGCTCCTGTGACATTTGACCATTGGGGAATTGACATATTACAAATCTTGATTTTATTCCTCCTCCACATGTTTGTGTACACTAAAAATGAGAAGAAAATTCAAAATAATGCTGTTTTAAAAAGAATCTTTATATCATTTTTCTCAATGTTTAACATGTAATTAGTAATGCTAGAGTTTAAAGTTTATCCTTTTTTCACAAGTCTCAACATTTCTTCTGGGGTAAAAAAAAGATAAATCTAAGTATTACTTCCATAATTCAAAAAACAAAAAAACTAGACAAAATTTTGAGAATTAGTACCATAAGATATTTCACTAAGATATCAAGAGTGTATAAGATAAACTCTTGGTAGGTTAAGGGCCTGGCAGGTTAAGCCAGAAACAAAACTGATTTATTTAAGTAATAAGTATTAACTACATAATGTGTGGTATCCTCTCAATAGAGTAGCCAATGAAAGCTAAAAAAGCTGATCTAAATTTGAAAACATGGAAAGATGTTCAGTATATATTACATAAAAATAGCATGTGGCAAAATAGCATGCATAATATGAACCTATTTCTGGACCAACATGGAACATAAGTCGGGCAGGAAATGTACCAATATATTAAAAATTCTTATTTCTATGTAATTTTTCATATGATATGAATTGTCACAAGCATGTCTAAATTCAGAAATAAAAATTTTACTTTTATTTTAGAAAATAGCAAAAGTACATTTTTAAAATGTCACTTGACTGTTATTAGCACCTGGTCAGAAATGTATCTTTAAACAATGATTTTCTAAATTTCCTATGAAGAATAAATATGTACTGATAATCATTAAGCAAAAATATTTGACTAATTAAATTAGGCTGTTTATTCATCCAATATAAGTCTTTCTTATTCTTTCTCATCCATAATGTATGTGAGATTAGTATTTAAAAAATTATCTTCATATCCGAAGTACCTACCGTGTTTCCCCAAAAATAAGACTGGGTCTTATATTAAGTTTTGCTCCAAAAGAGGCATCAGGGCTTATGTTCAAGGGATATCATCCTGAAAAATTATGCTAGGGCTTATTTTCTGGTTAGGTCTTATTTTCAGGGAAACACGGTAGAAGAATGCCAGGGCATGAAGAAAGTGCTCAATAATTGACAACTGTTTTAAAAGATTCACTAAATGAATGGTTCAGTAAAAGGATATTAAAAAAAATGTCTATGTATCAATCTACTTTTCTATCTTCTGCATCAGTCCAATTGTCTAAGAAATTAAAACATTAACATACTACTTTTAGAAAGGTATTAGGTTCACAGATATATTGGCTAGCATAGGTCGGTGCAAAAGTAATTACAGTTGAAAAGGTTAAAAATAATTGCAAAAACCGCAATTACTTTTGCACCGACCAAACAGATTCTGTTAAAAAATATGGAGTACATATTTCCTATCACGAATGAGTGATATATACCATGACAGAAGACCGATGAAAATAGCATGGTTTTAACTCAATTAAAAAAAAAATCTTTATGGTATAGTGAGGTAAGATTATTTCGGTCTTCAGAGATGTCATAATCTCCACAAGTTTAAGACCCATTTTGACTTACTTCTCCCCAGCTTCCGTAGTTCCACTGTGGACAAGGTCCTGAATCACAGTGCTTTGACTCGGGGGGTTTGGAGGCTGCATCACAGTAGCTGGCGCTTTCTCCATTTTCATCCTGGCAGACCACAACTCTACGCTGAACACCTCCAGCACAACTGCTAGAGCACTGACAACGATAAAACACAAAAACTACAGATTCCACATCAGAAAATTACATGGGGAATAATAGGTAATATTTGGACTGAACTTCAAAGACTCCACATTAAAATCTCCCTCTTTGGAATCAGAATTTGAATCAAGAACACTTGAGTTTTACTAGGGGGTTCATTACAATTTGCTGATAAAAAGGTGAAGTTTTAAAGCTTGCAATAGGAAATTCACCTTTGTCCTAATACTTAATACTTAATTAAGTAAAAAATAGCAAATTCACTTTTGTCCTACTACTTAATACTTTAATACTTAATTAAAGTTTTAAGGTGTCACTGAAGGAATAAAAAGAATAAGAGGTATTGTTAAGTTACTTATTTTTATATTGGTGTTTGTCCTTATTTTATGTCATTAATATCATGTAAAATATGAATTACAATTGTACCTTTTGTAATTTAGCATGAATATACACCAGTTTACTACATTTCTATCATGGTAATTTCTGGATTTGATTTCTTTTTTCATAAACATTTATAGTCTTACCTCTTAAAAGATTTTCTTTTGTTTGTATTACAGTGGACTGTAACCTGATTGTTTTTAAGTGCATTCCTCTGTAATCATAATATCACATTAGTGTATAATTCAATAGGAACTCCAGGGATTTGTAATCTGCTCAAAGATTGCTTAATCCTTTTAAGATTTAATTTATTGATCTTTAGATAAATCTAGCATTAAAAGCATTTGATATTATTACAAACATATCTGTTAAAAGGCTACTATAACAAAATTACAGAATTAATATAACTCAATGACAGCTTACTGATCCCCATGGTCCTATTCTCCATTGGTTTCCTCTGATCGACGGATGGACCCCCTGATTTTGATTATCTTCTGGTTTGTGAGTTAATGGAAAATTCCTGCCTGGAAAACGGTTTGGCTGCTCAGAGGAACTCGGAAAGTTGCTGTACGTGGGTAGGCAGGCTGCCACATTACATTCTTGTTCTATCGAAGGGCGAACTTCAGGGTCACAGTAATTCTCATTAGTTGGCTGATGGTACTTGATGCATAAAACTTGTCGAGTTGTTTTTCCATGGCCACAGGAAGCTGAACACTGATCACACATTTAGACAACATTTATAATGTAATAAACTGCAATATTATACTATCAACTATTATATTTAAATTTTTCATTTCTTTTTTAATCATAAAAATACTTACAGGTGACCAATTCCCTGTTTGCCACTCCCCGCAAGGGCTAAAACAGACAGCTATTTCAGCAGGTCGAGGTAAATGGGCACAGTATGATTCATCTGCTATTCCATCGTGAGCATCTCGACAGCTTACATAGCGGGCTTGATTACCTCTTCCACAAGAGGCAGAGCACTTAAAATTGAATTATACCAAGATGTTATTATAGTACCTCTCCCACTTTCTTTATACATAGCTGTTGCTCACATTTCTAAAATATAAAGTTTCTTGAAAAAACAAATTGTAAATGATATCACGGGGCATCATGTCTGATTTAATGGCAGGACAGTGAATATCTCACTCAATTTAAATAATAAATTTAACAAATCAAATATTTACGATAATGAGAACAAAACACTCAACTTCCTGGAATACTGATTAGTTATTTACAAAATTAAAGATATGAAAAGCATTTTATATAAGAGAATCTTAAGATATTTAAAATATCCTTGAAAGACTTAATAGAGTAGATATGACCCTCTAATTAAATATTCAGAAAACATGCGAAGCTTAAAAATATGTTCCACATACAGTTGTGGAAGCAAACCTTTCAGTTTAGAAAAATGACATGAAACTGTTGGTAGTTTAAATAAAGGCTGATAAAATGCCAAATAACACATCTGCTTCTCATAAAAACTTGTGACATAAATATTATCCCCATTTTGTAGATCAGAAATAGACCCAGAAAACTTAAGTTTCTTGCCCAGAGACATAAAGTTCTTCAAAGGCACAGCAGGATCTGGCCATTAAATTACCTAATTCTAAACCCCAAACTCCTTCCACACCACCAAACTACCTAACAATGAATCCATACATCAATTTGGCAAATCTGTAGCAACCATTTTGTCAATGTCTAAAAGCTTCTGATAATGCAAACACTCTACGTCTTATAGGAATTCACTTACTGGGGTCCAAGAACCATGTCGCCATTGTGCTATCTTTCCCATGGGAACAGCTGGTAATGAAGTCGCCCCAATTTTAGGGATAATTGGGCAAGGTGTCACTATACAGTCCTATTAAAAAAAAAGGGGATCTCATTAAACATTAATTGATTAATCACTCTGATTTACATTAAATCCTATATTTCATTTCTTCTTCTACATGTTTAATTCAAAAACAGCTGCATATTACATTACAAATAAACAATGTAAATTTTTTTATTTTTTAAAAATACAAAGTACTGTAAGGGCTTGAAGTATATAATATGGCTTCGAATCCTAAACTTTGGATCATTCTGTTTCATAGTTGAAAAGTGAAAGAGCAGTAGTCCTTCAAAAATACCACTAAGCCGAAGCATTCTGAATGAACACAGACACTACCTTAAACAAGACGACACACTTTAAAAGTTCATGATATTCATAGTAATAGATATCCTTCTTCTGCAGTTCAGTGGATGGAAATATATGTTAAATCAGTGATCCAATGGTAGATAAAGAGTAAAAAGTCATTAATTAAAACTATGAAGCTGGGAAAACCAAGAACGATAAATTCTCTTTGATGCACATACATGCACACATTTTTAACGCATATAAGTCTAAGTGGAAAAAATACATGCAGAAATAATTTTAACACATCAATAATCCGCCTGTGTCATAAATCTTTTTGTTTATAATCCAGGAAGAGCTGTCCTTTACCTGCCTGTCACTAGGGCGACTAGCTTCATGGCACATTCTGTCATCTAACACTGCACTGAGAAGCTCATTGACACATTTAACAGCACGCATCTGATACCCATGTCCACAGGTGGCTGTGCACTGAAGGATATAAACAGATATCAAACACCATTATTATTCAAAAATTACATAAACTCAATTTTGTTAATGAATAAAGTTAATGTTTTCAGTAGATCTTTTTATTTGTTCTTTACAACCTATTCCAGACTTAACATTAGCAAATTTACTCTCTCTATATACAGAGGGTGCCACAAAAATGTATATACATTTTAAGAAAGGAAAAAAACTATTAAAATTGTAATACTCAATATATACCAATAGCAAAAGATGAATACCAGTCACGTTTGACTTCTGCAATTACAAGAGGTGCTCAAAGTGGTTACCATCAGCGTCTAGACAATTCTGATTACGGCAAACTACTGCTTGAGCAACGTTGACCAAAGTGTCCACTTGTATACATTATTTTTGGCACCCCGGTATTTATTCAAATTGTTATAGATACTAATACAATATTGATGTTAAAATGGACAGTTATTATCATATCTTTAAAATATTATCATGTAAAAATATCAATGGAGACCTAATACTTTGGAGGCAGAGTCAATACAATTTAGGGAAACTACTTTTCAAAATGTACCTGGTATATGTTTGTCGTTTAGTATGCTAAGTGAATTGATTAACTGAACTATGGTGTTGGAGGATGGCTCTATGGATACCCTGGACTGCCAGTGAGACAAACAAGTGGTTCCGAGAGCAAATTAAGCCTGAAATGTCACTGGAGGCAAAATGACAAAACTGAAGCTGTCCTGCTTTGCGTACATCATGAATAGGTAGGGTTCTTTGGAAGAGACAATAATGCTGGGAAAAATGGAAGGCAGCAGGACAAGAGGAAGACCACATATGAGATGACTGACTCCATAAAAGAAGCCATAGGCATGAGTCTCCAGGACCTGAGCAGGGCTGCTGAGGACAGGACAGTGTGGACACCACCCATTCAGAGAGATGCAAAATCGGAGCCTGCTCAATGGCATGTCAATTTCAAAGAGATAAAGAAGGAAGAGCACGCGATAAAGTTAAAGGAAAAACAAGAGAAGTTTCCCCATCAACTGTGGTAACCTCCCAGAAGATCATGAGCTGCCCACCTTCAGCCAGCCTGACCACTGCTTGTCCTTCAGATTCCTAGCTGCCTGTTTGGCAAAACTTCTCAACAATGCCTCTTCTAACTACAGTCAAGATATTTAGACACAGTACATGAAAATATTTACAGGTTAAACAAGGATGACAAAAGCATACATTTGTAGCATTTTGATCAACAAAAGTAAATTCAAAAATGAAGCTGAAATAGTTACCATAGCAAAATTAACAGTACTGACCACACTTTGTAGTACAGGGTTTACTATGTCAGTGGTATTTTTCCAAAAAAAACGATGCAAATTTAGGTGCATCCACAAAAAAATGAATATACCACATGTGTACTATTCTGTAAAGATGGATTAAATCAGAAAAACCCTAGTCATATACTCACAGAGCCCCATGGTCCTACTTGCCAGGAAGCACATGTACGCAGCTCACAGGGTCTCAGAGATTCAGGTTTGGTACTTGGATTACAGAAGCCATCGCTCAAATGATCATCATTCAGTTCACACCACACCTGCCGCTGCTTTGTTCCTTTTCCGCACGTAACAAGACACTGTAAGAACACAACTGACGGTTATTTATTTTCAGTATTAACAGAAATGCCATACAAAATGACACAATGATCAATTTGTATATTAAAATGAAGTTGAAAGACAACTCCTAGGGACATTTCCCTTCACTTAACCAGAGATATTCACTGGGTAAGATCAGCCACCCCAAAGTTGCTTCCTGAATCCCATATGATGTCCATTTGTCCTAGAAACAAAGGTACAAAACTAACCTTAGAATAAGTATGTATCTCAGGCAAGTGTGAACAGTGGGACTTTCTTACGAAAGTGGTTATAGATTGAACAATAGTTAAGGTTACTGTTAACCAGATACTGTAAATCGTTTATTAATTTTTAATTCATTAATTTTTATTGCCTTGATGATAAAGTTATTTACAAAATGACAAAAGCATTAATATTTTAGAATTACATAAAGCCTTAGATTGCAAAGCTTTGCTATACAATATCATAACAGTTCTAAGCCTCATGTGATGAATGTTACCTCACTCCACTCACTAGTAGCCCAACTGGGACAGGAAAATTCATTGCAATTCTCTATTGTCACTTGGGGAAGCTCTTGGCATTCTCGGTCAGCAAGACGGTGGCCGAAGTTATTTATACAATAAGAGTCTCGAGATCTTTCCCCTCCTCCACAACTCCTGGAACACTGATTTTTTTTTTTTTTTAAAAAAAAGGGTGACAAATGGAAAAAAAAATTAAGAAAAATATACTTTAAGAGTTACAACTATTTAACTAGAAAACAAGAGGGTAACTTTTCTTCAACAATACTTTGTATGTGTACCTGGGACCATTCTGAATAGTGCCATCTTGTTAAGACACAGTCACCATGGCAGGGTTCTCGGGTGGGAGGTTTAGGTTGGTCACTGCAGTAGTGGCCGTCCACTGGGACAGTCTGTCCTTTATGAATGGAATACTTCATGCAGTGGACATACAAGACCCTATATCCTTGACCACAACGGGATGAACATTCACTTTTGCCAATGATGTGCCACCTGGAAAAGAGAATGTTATCCCACTTAGCAGGTGTGCCAATTAAGGCAATTTCCAAACTGGATTCAGAGAAACTTGTGCATCTGATTCAACTTTTAAAAGTCTGTTATAGTTGATAAAGAAGCCGTCTGAAAATATTGACATATCATGGTATTAGAGATGAAATGTTCTTAGTGCTCATATAGCCCACACTTTAATTTTATAGATGAGAAAATAACCCAGAGGTGTTGTGTATTCAAATAGTGTGAACACTTGACTTTTTGTTAGACACATTACTTGTTTCCCCAAATAAATTCGAACTTGCTCTCCAAATATATAAAAGAGTAGCTGATCTGGTGAAAGCTGGAGACAGAGAGCCAGCACTCTGTCTGTTGATCTTATCTTGGCATTTGGTGGCAGCTTCGGAGTTATGTCCAGGGAACCCCAAGCTTCCCCAAAGACCTTTGAAAACAAGTGGTGTAGATCAAGATTGCCCAATTATTTAGTGGCAGATTGAAGTCTATAACTGAATACATTTAACTTGTAACCAGGTAGTGTCTCTCTCTATATATAGTTGTTATGATCACAGAATATTTGGGGATCTGATTACATCGATAAAGCCTTTAAAAGTTGGCAAACTAGATTTTTGTCAAGCATATCACATTTTCTCGTTAATTAATGTAATCTATTTTCAGCCATGTTCTCAAGGAAAACATGTTTTCCACAAGTAAATTTGCAGTGGTAGCCAAATGACTCCAATATAGTCCCGCAAGCTATCAGACAACCTGATGCACCCGTATAACAAAGCATAGAATTCATGGAGTTCATTTCCAGCCCAATCGCATCTCAAGGATTTTGTTGTGTTTCATTCCTCTACAATGCGGTGATGCAACTTATACAGGCAATTTTACCACGAGGCTTTCGCTATATGTCTTCAAACATCATAAAATACAAAAATTTTCATTCTTGCTAAGAGAAGGTTCTCTCCATCCCTGAATGCTAACTGTCACTCGCTAGATGGGGTTATTGTTCTTTGATTTATTCTAAGACAAATGACAAAGAAACCTAATGACAAGGAATTTAGGTTAGAAGTACAAACTTCCCTGCCATAATCTAGATTCATTTCCTTAACATTTAATGGACAGAATATTGACAAAATTGATTTCTCTATCTATTGATTCTCTAATCCTGAAACTTTAAAAGTTTATTGGTTCATAAGTTCAATGGGAATTACAGAATCATGCTACAAGATTTATTATTTCAGATCTTTAAACCATAGATTTTTAGAGTTTACCTGTATTTATTTTAAAGGCAAATTTGTTTCTATTTCCTATACAAAATATTGAGGCCTATCTGCTGGTATTCAGGAAAGACTATGAACAAAAACTCAAACCAAGTGCTGAGTTTCACAATAAATTAGTGAACATGATATTTTATAATGGTAGGGACAGAGGACAGACTTTAATTACATGTCCACTGTGTGCCAGGTACTGCATGAGATGCTTTATATCTTATCTCACGTATTGATTTTAACCTGGTTACATTATACACTGGTTATAATATACATTATTCCTCTTTTACCTTAGTTCACAGTCTATATTGCACCTTTCAGTCACAAACAATGGAAGTGGCAGGTGGTCACATCTTTGATCGGACATTATCATATGATCACTCTTACGTATGCAGGTAATTTTTCTTCTATGAAGACCTTGGCCAAAATCAAACAAAAATTAAAAATGAAAGGAAAATTCACATAAGTAGATGTTCCTTAATTATTTAATTCTGGTAAGAGCATAAAGGATTCAGTTAAGAAAGCAAAAAATTCCAATGCAGCATACAGGAAAGGCTAGCATATTAATCTAGTCAAGAATGACACTATACAATAAGTAAGCTGAATCCTGAAATATAGAAAAGTTTGCTTAGTGAAGAGACAGAAGGAAGGTGGGACAAGTATGGATGGAGTCGTTGTTAGTGGAGAACTGAGTGGCCAGGGTTGGCACTGATGCTATAGGGTACACTGTGTTATCGTTCCCCCATTATTTGCTTCCCCTTTCCCTGTAAGAAAACTGTACATCTCCACTTCCTTCAATGGTACTGTAACTTCCCACGGGAGGAGTACACGTCCCTGCCCATTGATATCAGGCTTAGACCAACCAATGTAAGGGGTTTTGACCTATTCCAGTTCGAGGCAGAAGCTCTAAAAGCCACTGTAAGTCCTGCCAGCTCTTTCCCTTTCCCCTCTGTCTCTTTAAGACAACCTTTCTCAGATGGGGCTGATCTTTCAGCCTGGAATCACAAATGAAAAAGAATGGACAGGCAACAAAAAGGTCAGTGGTTGTCACAAGTTCAAGGGGAGGTGGAGGGAGGAATTTTTAGGGCGGTGAGATTATACTGTATGATACTGTAACAGTAGATGCAAGTTATTATACATTGTTAAAATCTATAGCATGTACAACACAAAGAGTTAATCCTAATGTAAACTATTTAGTTAATAATAATTCAGTAATTGTAACAAATGTGCTACACTAATGCAAGATGTTAATAGGGGAATGAAGAGAGCAGTGGAAGAAGGAAGAATACGGAAATTTCCTGTACTTTCTGCTCAAGTTTTCTATAAACCTAAAATTGCTCTAAAAGACAAAATCGATTGATTTTTTTAAAAAAAATATGACATGAACACAGATACCAAACTGAAGAAGAGTCATAGCCAATTAAGCAGCCAAAACATAGTATGAGTGAGAAATAAACTTTTTTTGTTCTAAGCTACTGAGATTTGGTGTGTGTTAGTATGTGGCATAACCACAGCAAAAGGAACCTAAGTGGCTATAATAGGCTGGTGTAGATTAAACTTCACACTTTCTGCAATGAGGAGACAGGAAAGGGTTTAAGCAGTCAGTGACATAATCAAATTTCTGTTTTATCAAAGTTCAAGTGCAGACTTCCAGTTAGCTAAACATGAACATATATGTGTATCTCGGTGCCTTCCTAAATACCATTTGAAATAACAAGGAATTTTGAAAAGGCGTAAACCTAAGAGAATACAAAGAATAAAAAACACAGTAGGCAAAAAGAAGAAATTCTGAATATGAAAAGTGGATGGAAATAACTGTTTAACAAAGCCAAGGAAGCTGACACTTAAGCCTGTGGAAGGGAAAAGTGAATAAGAAACAAACCATTCATGCCAGAGAATCCAAGAAAAGCCCAGGAATGGAAAACACCCGCTTCCTTTGAAGAGGTGAATGTGTGAGGGGGTAGGCCTGAAAAAATGAAGAATTGACTGAAAAGTATTTATGAAGAATGGTTAGACTTCTACCTTTCCAGTCAAAAGCAGCACTGTCCAGTAAAAAACAGAATGTAGCCATGTAGGTAATGTTACATTTTCTAGTAGTCACAATAAAAAAGTAATAAGATATAGGTGAAGTTAATATTTATATTTAACTCTATCCAAAATATGATCATTTCAACATATTATCAATATAAAGTTTTGATGATATATGTTACATTTTTTATACTAAGTCTTCAAAATTCATTGTATTTCAGATACCACACTTCAATAGACTAGCCACAGGTGTCCAGTGGCTACCATATTGGACGGCGTAACTCTAGAGAAGTTGAGGACACAGACACAGCTGAGGGAAGTTCAGGAAGCACTATACTAAAAATGGGGGGCTTAAGTGTAAGTCTTCACACTGCATTATAAGATCCAGTCCCCCTGGACACTCTTCATTTCCCTCTAAATTCAAACTGGCTCCCTGGTCCCCTCCTTGACTTTTCAGAAGGTGGGAGGATTCCACTCTTGGGAGACTCTTCAGCCCAAGAAAAAAGATCAACTGAGTTCTCCCCTAATGACACATGAAAAGGTTACTTAGTGACCCAATTACTCAAAAATGAGGCTCCTGTTTGACTTGTCTGACCCACACTGGACTTTTAGCATTTTAGTCTTAAATATGAAAAAACAGCAAAGGATCTGCAGACATTTTAGGAAAGCCACTAACACAAAGGAGACCAAAGTAAACAAAACCAAAATAGAAATGAAAAAGGTATGTCAGGGGGCAGAAGGAAACTTACAGACTGATTAATACTCTCAGTGACATGGATATTGCATCCATGAAACAAAAGCAAGATGCTATGAGAAGAAACATTTTAAAAATGATGTAAATTTAAAGAAGAAATTATTTGAAAATAAGTGATCAGTCCAGGAGGTCGAACATCTAAATACAAATTTCAGAAAGACAGAAGTGAAAATTTAATGTGAGGAAAGTATCAAAGAAATAATGAGATAAAATTTCTCAATTAAAAAAAAATGTTTCCAAATTGGAATGGCATTCTAATAACCTAGGAGAATAAATGGAAGAAACACCCACATCAAGGCACATTGTCCTGACATTTCCCACCACTAGAACTAAAGAGGATCCACAATAAAAAGTATCACATACAAGCACAAAATTGAAAAGTGAGAAAACAAGGCTCTCAAAATTAATCTAATTTTGGAAATAATCTAATGTAGAATTTTATACCAGCAAAACTAACGATCAGGTGTGAGGTGTGAGAATAGAATAATGCCATTTTACAGATATGAAAGGTCTCCAAAAACTACCTTCTTTCTTAGGAAAATACTGAGGGATATGTTCCACCCAATGGGGGATATAAATCAAAACGAGGAATTCATGGGTTTTAGAAAACAGGGAGTCCAACACAAATGAAAGTTGAAACGATTTCCCTAGGTAATAATGAAGGGAAGCACGAGATGACAGGCCTAAAAAGCAACACAAATTAGAGCAAGAGAAAAGAGGACCACGGTAGCACAGATGAAGAAAAAAATGAAGAAAAATTAAAATTGATAGATTAAACTGACAGACCAAATTGACAGTTTTCACCAAAAGTTTGGGGACTGATACCTTCAGTATACAGAAAAATAAGTAAATAGAACTGAGGAAATTTAACTTTAGAGAAACCAGAAGTTACAGAAATAAGAGAATATTAGTCATTGCCCGTGCACACAAGAGACGTCTCCTGGTTCAGACTCCCAAACCATCTCATTGTGTCTTGTCCAACCTTCCGTTTTGGATCTTGTTATTCTTTCCTTGGTGTGTTCCCCATATTGTTGAATGTTCCTTCTTTCATCTGTTCCACGGATTTGTTCCTAGCTCCCCATATCCGTTGCCACAGATCAGCTTACCTACTCAATCCCTGAAAGCTGGCCCCAGATCCCCAAACCTCCATTCTCTTCTGTAAAGCATTACCAGGGAGTTTCTGTTAAAATGAATTCCTCCTGCTCCTGTGTTACCAAAGTTCTTTGTTCCTACTTCTAGCATTTATGCTGGTTGGCCTGGTATCATATACTGTAGTCTCCCTCCCCTGAGACACTGCCCAAACAGGAACGCCTGGTTCCCACACAGTCATTCTGGGCACCACTGTACCAACACCACAGGATTCAGTCTGTACCTTTTTCTAAATGGGAAACCACACTTTCTTTGGCACCTTGAGCTCAGTTTGTTAGACTGTCTCTCACATTCCCATCATCTACGGTCCCTGGTCTGGCCACCCATGTTCTCTCGGCACATTTCCATACTGTTCTTAGGAGCATCCTCTCCCCTGGCCCACTGCTCCCCTAATTCCCAAACCCTTCCTCTATGTCAGCAAAAGAACTTTTCCATTCTATGCAAACTTCCCTACACCTTCATATTTTATCTCCTCACAAGCTACTCCCTCCACCGTTTCTATGGTCCTCTCTGTGTTTACCTGTAGCACTGCATTTGCCATTATAAATTAAGATAATCTACTTTGAATCTGTTTCATCCACTAGACTTTAAAGCTTGAACGCAGGATCGGGGGGCTTATTAATAATTTGAAACAAATAGTCCCTCAATAAATGGTGACGGATTTGAACAAACAGTATTACACAATTAAGCATCTTTCATTACAGATTGCCCAAAGACTGCAGTCTTTTCGTTTTCTTTCTCTACTGTAAATTTCTCTGCTTGTCCATTTCCCACTACACTTCTTTCCGTGAGTCATGCCATCAGTACAAGCATATGTTCTTGTGGCTACAGAAGGAAAATAAAAGAACGGGAGAACATTTGATACTACAACACTAAAAGGTGTCAGGGGCTGGGAAAGTATGTGGAGGGGAGTGGACAAGAGGAGGTGGGTATTTCACGAGGAAACAGTATCCAAGTTAGAGAAACTTTCTGTGACCGTGAGAAAGAGAATGTGAAAGGAAAGAAAAGGAGTGGTAATGGAGAATGTTGAAATGGGTAGAGATAAATGAGGCTGTTAAGTATAAGAAACAGAAAGAATGAGTGGGAAAATAAGAAGGGGAAAAAAGATAGAAAAGCTTTGTATGTCTGAGTGGTATATATGTAGGTGGGCAGTGGGGAGAATTCCACAGCCAGACAGTGGAAGCCAGACTCAAAAGTACCCCAAATTATACCAGCATGCACAAACTGTCTCCTTTATTTAATCCCAGTGTACCTTGACACATTTTGGTACAGTCTTGCCATGGTCCATATGGATCCCATGTGAACAGGTCGCTCTTCCCTTCCACAGGGACATTGAAGGAATAATGTACATCAGGGTTGTATAAATTACCCACACACAAAACCTCAATAAAAATACAAAGGAGCATACAATTAATTCATACAAGATGTTCTCAGAAGATATTTTATATTTAATAATAAATGGAAAGCACTTTTACTATTAGTAAACATCACAGTTTACTAATATGATTAAAGCTGTTTGATAAACAACTACTGAGAATTTACCTGCAAAACAAGTTCTTCTTCTAGCCGATCAGTACTGTTAATTCTTTCAATTGAGTTGTTTGAACCACTGTATTCAAAAATAGCTCCTTGTATGTTGATTTCTTTTTTGGACATACTTACAACAAAATTTCCATTCAAAAGAAAGTTCCCTTGAGTGTCAGATAATGCTGTAAAAGATTAGTAACTCATGAAATAGTAAACACCAGTCAACAGGACAGAAACTTTTTGAATTTTTTAAATTCAAAGTGTTTTTTGACTTAAGAATGTAAATTAATATTGAGGCAATCAATTTTACTTTACGGTAATATGATGTCTAGCCCATAAGGAGGGATACTTTAGCACATTCGCCAAAGCTATTAAAAAGAAATTCACCCTATGCTTTTCTATCTGAGGTGGGCATCATCTTCCCCATGTCTTGCAGCTTCAGGAGGGACATACAGGAAATGGGAAAAGAGAAAGAAGTCATGTACCCAGCAGACAGATCAGCTATATCAATCCTGGGCATCAATGGCAAGGAAGGAAAGAGCAGCCAGGCTGCAGCAACATTTCGTTTATGCTTATCTTGGAAAAAATGTACAAAGCTTTAAAACTCTAGAGTCAATGTTCTTAAAGGCATGCAATGACTATTGATTCTCTTTATAAACGTGTGGAGTTTTTCCATTGAGAGGCATTCTATCACTGTGTGCAAACTATAAAGCACTATCATTTTTTAAAATTTTCTAGAGGATATATTTTAAATTTTACACTAAAAAAATCTCCCTATTAATCAAATACTTTTTTGTTTGCTTTACTTATATTGTGCTTTTCAGTGGAACAATAACCTTTTTGGAAAACATTTGTGTGGTCTAGGAAACCCCACCCAAAGTACACAAGTCACCTATGGCTAAACTTCGTAATATGCATAAATACTACAGCTCTCGAAAAAGCAACCTTGAACGGCATTATTGCCAAATAAATTTGATATTTCTATTTCCATATGGACTATTATGACTGTCTTTAAAAACTAGACTGCATTCAAGGAAAAATCAATAAAGTTCTATATTTATCCTACAAAATGGAAATTCCTCTGTGCAAATCAGCACTTTAGCAAAAGTGCATAGGCCTATTTAAGAGAGTATTGGTTACACTAAAAATAAGAGAAATAACCAGAACTTAGGAGAAAAACTGTATACATTTCACTATTTTTAGTTAACAAAGCAAATTTCATAAATATAGATGTTTTATAAATCCCTTCTAGTGATTTCACGTTTATTTTGCTCATTTCAATTTAGATTTTGATATTGTCATTAGCAGTTCTCTTATAAAGCATATTGCTACTTTATTGGTGAACATTTCTAACTTTTAAATATGGGCAGAACCTGTCAATTCCTAAAAAGATACAAATGTCTACACTTGGAACCTAAAAGAGACATATTAAATTATCCATCTACAATATACTAGCATATATACTTCTGGATATGCACCTAGGTGATATTTTTAGCAAAAGAAAAATAATTACAACTAAGTACAAAGGATTATCAAAATATTGACATTTGATTTTGAAAATTTTTGCATTTTTATAAAGCTGAAATTTATATAACATAAAATTAACCATTGTAAAGTGAAGATTTCAATGGCATCTAGTATATTAACAATGTTATACAACCTATCTAGTTCTAAAACATTTGTATCACCAACACCCTCCCCCCAAAAAAACCCCCTGCATCCATTAAATAGTTGTTGCCTCTACATTTGACTTCATAAGGCCAAATGCCATTTCTGAAATAAGCTTTTATTACAGATTCAGATCCTCAGTTATAAGCATTTATTACTTGGGCCAGTATTTCAGATTTCATTAAGGTGAAGCAGTTAATTTCTGAATGTCGTCTCTACATCACATACTCTAGCTTGGTGAATTATAAAGCAGTCAATAGTAAAGTATTTCTCAGGCAGAAGGAAAAGGTTTGTAAAGAATTCTTTTCATCTTTGGACTTCAGTGAAACTCTTTAAACCTAAACATTAATTTCTAAAAATAAATAACGAAAGAACTCTATACTCTAGAAATGGCTAAAAGAGAATATTCTATGACAGTATTTGTTAACATCTAAAAATATGAAACCATAGTTTTCTCTCTCTGTCTTTAATATGAGCTTTTTAAAAACTGTATTTAAATTATTTTGCTACATGGTAAAAAAAAAAAAAAAAAAAAATTAAGAAAACTCTTCAAAACATCTAACCCCAAAAGAGGCCTGTAATTAATTTTAGATAAAAAGATACAAGAGGGTTTCATTCTAAATACACATGCAACTTTAACTGACTATAACTTTTGGCTATCTAAAACTCTCTCATGGGAAAAACTTTAACTTTTCAGAATTTAGTTCCATGTTTTTAAAATAGGCTATAGTGTACAGCTCAAGAAGCAAACATGTATAGAGAGTCAGAGGACTCAAGCTCAGTATGAACTGAAATTGCATGTTTGTTCAAGGGGCTCTTCTTGCCTTCCAAGAATTTACAACCACAGACCTCCATGAAATCGTACATGAACCACATATTGGCTGCTGTTTACTAGAAATGTTTACCAAGGTAATTGTCATCTTCTGGTTTTCCAGAATAGCTGTGCTGAAGAATATCAATGTTTGTTGCTCCTGTGGGAATCTTTACAACAACATTATAACCTGCAATGTAATTTTATACATGTTAACTTTCACAAAAAACAGATGGCCAAAAGGCTATTACTACTGAATGATTGAAAACATTCAATAGCATAGTCAGACTTAATTTCATTTTATCTTTGATAAATATCTTTGATACCAGTGCTTATTCTTTTCTAGTCAATGCCTTATACTAATTACTAGGGATTAAGAAAAAATGGTTGTTGTCTCAAAACATACCGAGTTTGGGATTCTTAAGTATATTTCCTAATTTTTCTTACTCCTAAAATTCTGAATATAGAGTAAGAATGAAGCTAGTATTTTAACTCCTGAGATATTTAATACATACATTCATTTTTAAATTTGACTAATACTTTTATATTTTATGCTTCGTCATGGCTATTTATAATACAGGATGCCAAATGCTATTCACAAATCCAGAACGTATCAAAATAGCTGGTCATTGCTAAATGTGTACAATAGATTCAGTAAATAGCAAAATACTGTGAGTTAATGAGAAACCTATTTTTCTTAAGCTTTTAGTCTAGTGTAAGCAGAAATCCCTATAGCCACCCCCAAAATTTTACATTATTTTTGAAATTTACCAACAAATTGTCGAGAAAAGTAAAGTTTACTTGAGAGAAATGAAAACAGTATTTCTATTTCATGAGACCAAAGTCAGCAACACTGGCACTGCTCAGAAAACGAAGAAACACTGTATTAAATATATATTAAGCAAAAAAGAAGGTTTTCCCAATGCTAAAAACACTTATGTTACATAGTTGTCCAAATACTCCCATACTGGTGTTATTCTATGTTTTTTTTCCTTTTCCTTATTAGGATATTTCCCTTCTATGTAATACATGAAAAAAAAAGGAATTGAAATTTGTCTTATACACTAACTTTGATAAATTTGAATAAACTTAAAAAGAGGAAGTTTAAGAGTTTAACCGCTGACATGAAATTACCTTCATGTTTCTAGAACAGCCTTATTTATACCTCTCTAAAGTAACACATTTAAATATAAGGTGATAAATGGTCTGATGAATCTGCATACACTATATGGATATGGTCTTAGGTTATCAGTCTACAGGGATAATTTTAATTCATGATATTTTCTTGATAAAAAAATTCCTACAATCTCCACTATTTGTCTTGGCTATTATATTTTTTTCAAGAAAGTAATTCTTAGCCATGGCAAAAGTGACAAGATGAAGGCTACCACCAGGGGGCAGTAATGTGACAAATGCTATTCAGACCAGGCAAACGAGTTTAACATCTTTCTATCTGCAAACTGATGAATTCATAATACAGTTTTGGCAAGATTAAATATATGATCCTAATTTGATGCATATGGTTTTATACAGAAAAAATATTTTTCAGTGAATACAGACCAGACTTTGACAACTGTGTGCCACTGGTTATGAAAGGGGGTCAAATATGTGTGGCTCCCATGAAATAATGAAACATAAAAACTGGAAAAATATGTCAAATCATCTAATAACTCAGATTCATAAGCATCACCAAAGTGTGAAATGTATACTTTTAATATAAAAATATAAATTTTGTTTCAAATTAAACTGCTTTAATTGAAGAAATTCATACTAACTTAACTATTCGAACACATGTGAATATAATTTAAAGATGAACAATAAAACAGTAAAAAATACATTTTTATTTTTCAATGAAAGTTTTAAAGGTCTGCTTTTATTACCATAAAAAGAAAAAAATATGTTTCCCAGAAAATTTCAGAATGGAAAATATCTGATATTATATTTTCCTAAGAATTTTGAAGAAAAATGAAATGGCCAAATATCAATTATATCTGTAATCCAGCTACTTCCTGGTAAATCAAATATAATAATAATTACAAATACACATTTAAATTAGTGGCTTCATCTTTTACTTTCAATCAACATTTTCAATATATCATCAATAAGAAACATAACAAATAGACCAGGTCGTACAAAAAAATGTGGTTCAAATGATGAAAAGTAATTAAAAGCAAGTTTCCTGGCAAAGTTATAAATATATACATCAGAGATTATAGGAACAGCAGTAAAAATACATCATTAATATCATTGTCAACTAGAAGGGGATTTACTCTAATAAAATGGTCCTAGTAAATTTTTTAAAATCAGATTTGCCTTGAGCAAGTAAACTCATTAATTCAAGGATACTTCTGGTATAAGATTTAATCTTTTATATTTACGATTTTTTTTTTAACCATCATTTCTAAGTAAGGGTATAGAGTGGACAAAACATTAATAAAACCATTCCTATTATACCTTCGTTATATACTCCATTATTACATCAAATAAAAGGGAAACCTAGACACACAGAGCTTACCATAATGAGCGCTGTTGAAGACCCCTGCCATTGTCCTGCATGAGGAGTTGTCCCCTCCACACACTCCACATTTGTCTCTCCTGGCCTTGGAGTTTAACACATGATCACAGCCAGCTTGCTTCAAAATACAATAATCACAATCAATATTATAAAAGTGACTAATAATACACATGGTGCTTCACAAATTTCTTCACACAAATACTCTTTCGATAGGAGATTCAATATAGCAGGATTATTTCAGTTCCACTGATCTTCTTATACATCACTATTTTCACACATCTGTTCACCGGGGTGAAAAAGCAGTGTTTTTCAAAGGGTCATTTCATACTGCCTGCATCAAAATCACATGGGGTGGCAGTTAAAAAGGTAGATTCCAAGATTTTCTGAATCAAAATTCTTGGAAGTAAAACTTAGGAATCTACATTGTAACAAACTGACGGTGATTCCTATGTCCATCATTTGAAAGCCATTATTCAATAAATGTAATTCAAAGGGGACAAAAAGTATGATATGTAAGTAACATTAAAATAACTACAAAAACATGTGTTTCACAATTCATTTCTTTTTTAAACTCATGATATTAGAACTCTGGGAATAAATTGAGTACATTTAAAAGGAATAGCTTATTTCTCCAGAATTAATATCCAGCATATGCAGTGTTTATGAAAAGACTGAACACATAGATAAACGTGGAAACGGTTTGTCTCATGGGTTTAAGAGACAGGTGCAGCTTCTCTCCATGCAGATGGTGTCTTCTGCATACATGGCAATAATTTTTAGTGCTTTGGACTACGCCCCTAAAGTTAGTAATCAGAAAAAAAATTTCATAAACCTCATGAATTTTTATACACAAGGAAAATATTTCCAAACTGATCATTTCAACCAGGTATTTTCTGCAAGTAGTATGTATCTATATGGTCAGATAACTGTCATTTTTGCATTGTATAAGACTTTCTGCTGTAAATTTAGATAAAACAAGTTTTTCAGGCTACTGAGTAGCGCGCTTTTCCAGTATTTAAGCTATTTCCAATGTGTAAGTTATTTTAAGTTTCTTTGAGCATCTCATTAGCACTTTGTGTGCCAGGCCTTTTATCACCTGGGCAACTGGTAATAGATGTTTGGTTATAGGGAGAACTTGGTCCTATTAAGTTCAACCTAACCAAAGGAATGAGTTTGTAAGATGACATGTACATTCTTTAGGCAGCAATCACAAGCTTGGTTCTCAAAATCACCATCCATTTTTAAGTTCTCTATCTGTAATGTGTGTTTTAATTCAGGGTCTCATCTGCTCTCACCGAGGCTCCTGGTAAATGGACCACCTATCTCCACTCTTCTCCTAACCCAGTACATTCTGAAGATTCTAACATGCAAATCAAATCACATCTCTTGCTGAACTCCAAATTCTTCTAGGGATCTCAAAGGATTTCAGAAAAAACAAACAAAAAAATGCATAGAACCATCAGCTAGCGTTTATCCCCAAACCTGGTCCCTTATTTCCTCACCTTTCTAAAATCTACTCATTAGCTCAAGCCTCACACCTTCCATGAGTATTCTCCAAATCTTTACCCATCTCCCGGTAAATAAGACATTCCTTCCTCAAGAATCCCATAGCATTGTAATCTGTTTACCAGTCAATCTCCCCCACAAATCTGTGACCACCTTGGAGGTTAGTACTCTGTTCCATCCCTTTTTCTGACATCTTGGTAGGTAGTGATGTACCCAAGAAGTAAGAGACAGGAATAGAAAGAGAGAGGGGGGATATCATCACTTCTATCACAGAGGGGACAAAAACATCACTACAGAAGGTCACATTTAAAGTAGCAAAAGAACTTTACAACTCTTTGCCCTGATATTTTTTTTAAGGAAGTTGACCTCATCCCTTATCTTGATTTTGAGTACCACAAGCAAAACAAAATCAGCAGACTTATCTTAATGCTTCATGAGTCACTCTTGATGGCAGAAAATCATCTACTAAATGATACGCCTATGAAGAGTAAGACTATCATCAACGGTTGCCATATTGGAATTTACAAGAATGTACTCTGAAGTAGTATGAGGTGTGATCAAGCAATACAGTGAATGTTTAAAAAAAAAAGTGTTACAGTAAAGAACACATTACCATTAATCCCCCTCAAAATACTCCCCCTCACTTCGAACACACTTATCCCATCGTTCTTGCCACTTTCTGAAGCGGTTCTGGAAGTCCTCTTTCGAGAGTGTCTCTACTTCATCCTCCATCATGACAATGCTCCATGTCACACATCGCTTCTGGTACAGCAATTTCTGTCAAATAAAAACATTACGATGTGTCCTCATCCTCCTTATTTACAAGATCTGGCACCATGCAACTTCTGGTTCTTCCCTAAAGTCAAAATGACCGTGAAAGGAAAATGTTTTGAATCGATTCAGGACATCAAGGCAGCCATAACAGCGCAACTAAAGACACTCACGAAAGAGGACTTCCAGAACTGTTTCAGAAAGTAGCAAAAACGATGGGATAAGTGTGTTTGAGCGAGGGGGAGTATTTTGAGGGGGACTAATGGCAATGTGTCTTTTACTGTAATACATTTTTGTTTTATTTAAACATTCACTGTATTTCTTGATCACACCTCATAGAAGCAACAGTATTCTGAAAGTCACTTTAAATGCAGGAAGTTCACTTACCCGACACAGGCCTTGAACACAGATGTCATTAGTTTCAATTCCACAAGGAGTACCATCGGCAACCTTGTCCTTCAATTGGTAGAAGTTAGTAGTTCCAGCAACCCGACAATAGAGTTTACAGCGATCTTTTATGGCAACT
Organism: Rhinolophus sinicus; assembly: GCF_036562045.2. NCBI lineage: Eukaryota > Metazoa > Chordata > Mammalia > Chiroptera > Rhinolophidae > Rhinolophus > Rhinolophus sinicus. The sequence goes on along the minus strand of NC_133752.1, from coordinate 154,596,222 downwards.
GTAAGAAAAAGTCAAATTTTTGAGGTATAATAGTACAGCTGTGTGTTCCTATGTCTCAAAAAAGTTTTACATCAAAAAATATTCTAATTACTTACTCCCACTGTACTTTGGAAGCCATCTCACATTAGGGGAAAGACCATTGATGTTGAAATGTTTACCATCAAAATCAGAGCACTGCTTCTCACGAAAGTCTTGCTTGCCTTTTGGACATGAATCAGTATTACATGATCGAAATTTCATCCTGCGGCCCACACAGTACTTTCCTCCGTTTCTTGGCCTAGTCAAATTTATTACATTTTAAAGCACATCAGTACAATATTGTTTCTGCCATTTACTTCTAAAACTGTTCCATTCTTTTCCAGGTTCTGGAAAATCACTGATGTCCCACTAACACTTTATATATAACAGATGTATAAAACAGTTTTTAAGCAATTCTATGGCTAATAAACTAAAAAATTTAGTGGAGACTGTGGCATGGAGGGTAGAAATGTTATTTATGACTTGATTAACTAATAAGTAACTAATTAATGATGGGAATTTATTTTAAAACTTAAAAATAGGGTTTGCTAATTTTCTGGAAAAGAAAAATGAGCCAAAAATGATAACAAAGAAAGATAACATCATGTTAAATAAAAAAAAGAAATATATATGCATCTTTGTCATGTATATCCTATTTATCACTCAGTTTAAAGCATTTCATGGTATCAATCTATATTCACCCATTTCTATTTCCACTTATGCTGGAAAATAAAAACTCTGTTCTCAGCTTTTTTTAAATATAAAGACTTCTAGCATAATTAGCTATTCCAAAATTCAAATGAACTCAGATTTTATTCCGAGTATGTCACATTTCTGCATTAAAAAATCTTGTTAGTCATCTCCATTGTGTGTAATGATGCAAGGTGAAACTCTAGAGCTTTTCAGGGAGTAACTAGTTCACCTGCCAAAATAAACAAGATTCACCTGCTGAAATGGTAGAAAAAAAATCTTGTTAATAGACTTTAACTGAAAAGTGTCATATGGCTTACCAATTTGTATACCGTATAAGAACAGAAACATTATTTAAAAATCTTTATGGAATCTTTATTTTAAATAGCAATGAGGGGGGGATACACTTCAGTACTTATTCAAGCTAGACACTGATGAGGCTATAACATAAAAAGCAGAGAGAAAATATGACATGTCAAATTACACGAAACAATAAAAAAGTAGTAATGAAACTACATGTCTTGCCCAGGACAGCCAAGACATAGTTGAAAGGAAAAAGGATCTTTCAAAATTTAAAAATGCCATTATATTACTGTCATTATAACTATTTCTCAAATTTACACTAAATTAGAAAGAAAGAAAATGTCTCTGTCTCAACTCAGATTCTAGATTATTTTTCTCTAGTTTGTTGTTTTTTGTTTTAAGGTCTGAATCTACCAAGATATAAAGTAATGTGGCTTAAAGTATTCCAGAAGTTTTCTGAATCTTGGAAACTTACAGACTGACCTCCAGTTTAGAAGTGAATGAAACTGTTGTTTATTTTCTGGTGCCTTGAGATAATCTTAATTTACAGTGACATAAAAAAGACATACTCGGGGCGATTACAGAGCCTGGTTGTGCTTTTGATTCCACCTCCACATGTTCTTGAACAAGAACTGTAAGGTCCCCATGGTCCCCATTCACCATCTACAGGACGTGTTTCCATGTCTTTGTTTACACATAGCCCATGGTGGCAATGCTATAAAAATAACACAAAAAGAAATGATTCATGCATATCTAATCAGAACTTCACAGTAATTAAAATAGCAGCATAAAGATCAACAGAATAAAATGTATACAATTTAAAGCAAAATGTTAATTTAGATGTGATTACATTTAACAACATGTTATTAATATTTACTGAGTATCTACCAGGAAACTCTAAGATCTACGGAATGCAAAAGGAATAAAAATGTTACTTTGCCTTTAAGATTTAGAGTCTCCCTAGGAGAGGGAAGACCTACACGTATGGGAAAAAACTTAGCTAGTAAAATAAAAAATGTTTTTTAAAAAGCAAATATTAGATCAATACAGTATGTGTTAGATTAGTACAGCATGCTTCTGTTTTTTTATGCAAAGTTATCTATCACTCTGTCACTTTTGTAGGGAAATTTCTACTCCATATCAATGCGAGATGCAATGATCACTTTGCTTCTTACTTTCTTCAAGAAAATAGAACTTACGGACGAATCTGCCACAATATCCCACCACCCCTTCTACTCACCCAGCAGCATCTGGGCCTTCCTGCCTATTTGTTTACGAGAAAAATCCAGGATTCTCGCCAATCTCATCCCTTCTCACTACTCAAAACATCATTCCAGCAGTTCTCTTATCTCTCCTCTATCATCACTGTCCCAGTCTCCACTACAAAAAAACTAATGTGGTTCCTGCACAGAAGCCAATCTGTGAACTAGTGGCTCTCAGTCTGTGAGGAGATGAGAACAGAAATTGAGACTAAGCTTTGGGAAACTTTTATAAGACTTTGACAGTAATTTTATGTTTATTAAAGTTAATTTAAAAATTAGCTTAGATTTGTTTTATTTTTAATTTTAATTATTTTTATTTATAACACAAAGTTTACCGTCTTAACCATTTTTTAAGTGTGCAGCTCAATGGCATCAAGTACATTCACATTGTTGTGCAGCTGTCCCCACCATCTAGTCACAGAACTGAAACTCTGCGCCCATTAAACGGTAACTCCCCATTCTCCCCTCCCTCCAGCCCCTGACAACCACTATTCTATTTTGTTTCTATGAATTTGACTATTCTAGATAGCTCATAGAATTGAAATCATATGGTATTTGTTTATTTGTTTGTTTGTTTTTATAACTGGCTTATTTCACTAAGCACAATGTCCTCAAGGTTCATATACATTGTCACATCAGTCAGAATTTTCTTCCTTTAAAAAAGACTGGATCGTATGCCATTGTATGTATATACCACATTTTGTTTATTCATTCATCTGTTGATTGACAATTGAGTTACTTCACCTCTTAGCTGCTGTGAATAATTCTGCTTTGGACATGAGTGTGCAAATATCTCTTCAAGACCCTGTTCTCAATTCTTTTGGATATATACCCAGAAGTGGTATTGTTGGGTTAGATGATAATTCTATTTTTTATTTTTTGAGGAACCGCCATTTTGTGTTTTATGGGAGAATCTGGCTTACATTTTGAATGTCTTATTTCAGTCTCCTAGTCAATCTTTATCTTTTTGTACAAAAGAAGAGATCAGTCTCTTTCTCTTAAAAACAGAAAATTGGTTCTTAACGATAGACAGTTTGAAAAGTATTCCATTAGAATATTCTCATTAACATATAAACATACTCGTTGCTCCCACATTAACAACAGCAGCATTTTTTTTTCCCCTTAGAACTTGCTTCCCTCACCAGTTACTGTCCTGTTTCTCCTTGGAAGGGTTGTCTATGCTCATTGTCTAACTCTCTCTGCCTATCGTCTCATAACCTCACGCAAGCCAAGCTTTTATACCCGAGCCTCCAGGAATCTGCTCACATGTGGGTCTCAACGGCCCTCCACAATGCTATACCCAACGGCCGGTTCTTAGCCTCCATCTTCATTGACTTAGCGGTATGTGATAGACCTTCTTCTTCTTTCTTCTTCTTCGTCTTCTTCGTCATTAATTATAAGGTTTCTTGGGGTGACAACTGTTAGTAAGGGTACATAGATTTCAGGTGTACAACTCTGTAATACATCACCTATATATCACATTGTGTGTTCACCACTCAGAGTCAGTTCTCCTTCCATCACCATATATTTGATCTTCTTTTCCATTATCTACCACCCCCCTCCCTCCTTACCCTCTGGTAACCCCTAAACTATTGTCTGTGTCTATGAGTTTTTGTTTCTTCATTTGTTTGACTTGTTCCTTCATTGTTTTCAGTTTTATATCCCACATACCAGTGAAATTATATGAAGTTGAGAATAATTCTTCATCTTGATACATTATTTTTCTCTTAGTTTCCAGGGCTCCACGCATTCTTGGCTTTCTTTCTTCCTTAACGATTACTTTTTCAGTTTCTTTGCTGTTTTTTCTTCCTTCCTACCTTTTAATATTAATATTAGTATGTCCCCTTGCTCAGATCTTGGCACTGTATTCTTCTATCAAAAATCACTCCCAGCCTGACCTCTCCCGAACTGCATACTATATATACAGCTGCTTCCTCATCTTCACTTCAATGTCTAATAAACATTTCAAACATAGCAACCCCCGCCACACTGAACTCCCACCCCGCCCCCTCAAACTCTGTTAAATTGATCTAAGTTGATCAAATAGCAGCAGGCCTTTAAGAAATCTTTGTTGAATAAATGAATCCTATAAGCAAGCTTATTAGAAGGAAAAATACTTTGTGTCCTCCATTAGAACAAATCATGCAATATAGAAAGCCACAGTAGGAGTGAACAAAACAAAATCTCAGAATAGAGTGTACTGTGTGTGTGGTGATTTTGTGACCATCTTCCAGAAACATGTCAATAATCCCTGCATCTTCTCTCTCTTTCTCTCTCCCTCCATCCCTCTCTTTCTCCCTCCCTCTTTTCCTCTCTCCTTCACTGTGTGTCTGAGAGATCAGAGCATGAAAAAGATACAATGTTATACTATTCATCATATAGTAAACTCACTGTCAGATGGGTTCACCATGTCTTCATACAAATCAATTTATTAGCAAAAGCATTTAACAGATAGGCTCACATGTAAGATAGTCACAAGATAAATGGACAAAAGAAGATTGTTAAGGCAAAATTACAGGACATTTGTTTAAAATTTCCCTTGAATAAAAGGTCCATTTAATTCTTGGATACTGCTAATGCATAGGGGCTCATTATCTTCAATTAATTTTTAAAAAGGGAATTTAAATCTGTCATGATCCACACATTGTTACCCCAAACACCACCTCTGCTTTTAATCTGTTAGGTTGGTGCAAAACTAATTGCATTTTTTGCAATTTTTTTTTTTAACCCTTTAAACTGCAATTACTTTTGCACTACCCTAATACATGGACTATAAAGTAGGTCTCAGTGTCTCATCACAGTTATCTTAATTCCAACAAATCCATGCCCACCATACCATGTCCCTGGGAAAATACTAAAATGGCTAATAAGCACAGGAAAATATGCTTAAAATTGGTAATAATCAGGGAAATGTAAATTAAAATCGTCATGAGATTCCAATTTACATTCACTAGAATGGCTAAAATTTTGTTACAACGCTCACAATATCAAAAATTGGAAAGGAATGCAGGGCAACTGGAAGTTTCGTATATTGCTTGGAAGTCTAAAATGGCACACACATTTTGGAAAATTGTTTGGTACTCTCTTATGAAGTTAAATATACACCTACACTATGACCCAGCAATTCTACCCTAGCTATTTACCCAAGAGAAATGCAAACATATGCCCACAAGAAGACCTGTACAAAGATGCTCATAGCAGCTTTGGAAAAACTAAGAGTGATCCAAAAGTCCAACAGGAAAATGGATAAGCAAATTATGGTGCATTTGTACAGCTGAATTACATTGCAATATAAAGGAATGAAGTACTGATGCTCACAATAATATGGATGAAACTCAAAAACATTATGCTGAACAAAAGAAGACTGACCCAACTCACCCTCCCCCCCAAAAAAAAAATGGAATACTGTATAGTTCCATTTACATTAAACCAAGAAGAGACGAACTAATCTATGGAGATAGAAACAAGAACTGAAGTTGTCTCTAGAGAGAAGGGAAATTGGCTACAAAAGGTGAACTTTTTAGAGTGATGGGAATGTTCTCATCTTGAGTAGGATGTTGGCTCTAGGAGCATCTACATTTGTTAAGACTGTACACTTAAGATCAGTGTATTTTACTCATATATCTCAAATTTTTAAAAATCATGTTTATGCTCAAACTGAATTGAGACTGCTCAACGAATCAGTTATAAATAGTGTATCATCTCTTGATATTTATAAACATATCGCTCACTAATTTTGCCACATGCAATCAAGCCTGAAGATCTATGGCATACAGTAACTTTAAAATTGGCTAAGGCCCTAAGGCCCAATCCTAGATTTTCATCAGGTGAGCATCTTGGAGTAAGTCTTCTAATATCAGCAGCCCCGTAGTATTCAAACTCAAAGAGGTTTCTTTCTCTGTTCACTCTCAGATAATCAGTAACTCTAGCAAATGCCTCGCCTCCCACCCCCAAGGCAAATACTAGTAGTGGTCACAAGAAGTGAAGAAAAATAAAGTATTTTAATAATTCTTGTCCTCAAAATAGAAATGCTAGATAAATGAAAGATACATTTTAAAATTCCGTTCTAGCTTAAATCTCTGAACTAAAGAAGTCCAGCAGAATTTGGATCTCAAAATAATTTGAGTGCTAAACCATTTCAATGAGTGCTTCAGCTACTGCCAAACATTGCTGACGTTCCAAACTTTAATAATTCACGTGTGATGTGAGTGATCGTGGCCAACACATGCCTTTTGATGGAAAAGTGATGCAAGAAAAGGGCAGTAGTTGGTACAAACATTTCAATGAAGCAACAGGTGGCCAAGGCACAAGTGCAGCCAGTGAACTGAACTCAGGCAGTACTGACCCACCCGTTGCCCATGATGTGTTCCTTCTTCCCTGGGGTGGCTCAGAGGAGGCTAAGAGACTAACACTGACTCAGTGCCGACAGCACCAGCCTGCAAGGGAACAGTGAGCCCGATCATTCAACATCGTGTTGGCGGATTTACATCAGTTCATGACTGATGTTAGGATGGTAAAGATGGAGTACGGTGGGTAGTTTATTTCAGGGGTAAACTGTATGTTAATATGTTTAGAACTAATAGAGATCTAAAGAAGCCACTTAAGATGTTCAGTTGTACTTAACTGAATTTTATGGGAGAAAATGTGGGCCATGGTAATATCCGTGAATATGGGGATTTGCTGAAATATTAGGACCTGTATGTCTGTATGTCTGTAGTCATTTTTAATAACAAGGCTATAGTTACTTAGATAACTCTATATCTATGTAATTATTTATATGACTATATATAAGCTTAATATTAATTTGCTAGATCTTGAAAAAAGAGTGAAATTAAAATTTTAATTTACTTGACATACTACATCAGACACACATGACGACAATATTAGCTGAACTAGTACAACAACGGTGGACAATGAATAATGAAGAGTGTTGAAATGCAGAGTAATCACATCCTTGGATACTCTCTTGATACAAGACTCACCCTTCGAGAAAACCTACCATCCCAGGACCACAGTTTGTTCCATCTGCCAGTGGCATGTGTTGAGTGCGACAGCCCTTGTGAACTCCTTCTGCACTCGTGCACCAGAGCCGCCTGCATTGTTTCTGCACAGTAACAAAAGGCAGGCAAGCAAGTGTAAAAAAAATGCCACAACCATAAGTTCAATTCAGTACAATGCATCCGTTTATAAGTTGATCTTATAAAGTTCCTGGTTTCATGGTCAGAGCCGGAAATAATCAGCAAAAAAATCTTTACTAAGTTCTTCTCATCATTGATTTCCCCCTGAACACATAAAATGGCAACATTTAGTTTCTAAAAACTTTTAGACTTTCATCATACATTGAACAATGGGAGAGATGAACTGGAGTGGAAATATTCAAAATTATGTGAGACATTTTTCTGTCTTTGCAAGACATTTTTCTAAAGGACTTTTTGTTGTTAAGTTATTCACAAGGAGTCTCCAAAAGCCCCTTGTGATCCAATGGTGGAATGTATGAATAATGTGCATAGAAATACTGTATAATGTATACTGGTTTCCTTCTTTGTGGATATAATGCAGACTTTCAACTTTTGAACAAAGGGTTCTGAAGTTTTCACAAGAAACGAAAATCCATGGAGGCTCACAGGAGCTATACTCAAGATAGTTCCTTTCTTTTTCTGAATTTAAATTCACAGTTTATTTAGCGTCTAAATCAAGTAGAGAAGAAATGTATCTTTTATAACAAAAAATTAAGGCAAATCTCCCCCTTCAGATTTATGTTTAAAGGCCTATTAAAATTTGTGATTATAAATTTGAGATTTTAGGAGCAATATTCATCATGCAGAATATGCTTTGTATGTCTCGGCACTCACTATTGCTTTCACTTATTCATTCAACAAGCATTCATTCTATGGCATATGTGGCAGATCCTTAACTGATCCATAGGGATATGCCTTTAATTAAATGAATAAATAAGGCTGCATTTCTGGTTCAATGACCCTCACAATCTACTACTGTATCTAACCTATGAAAGTCCTCAAAATAATTTATAAATAATTTAATGAAAACTAAACAACAGGCCCCAAAATTCATTTCTTTGAATTCAAATCTACGTCAATTAAAATATAGTCTATTATATTCCTGGAGCCTTCAATAGAATTCATTATCAAAACACAAAAGTGTCTCTCATGATTTTTCTCCCCCATCCCCAAAATAATATCATTTGAAAGTAAATATGTAAATGATTTTAATTTTCAAAAACCTCTGTATGGCTTTGTTTTCTAAATAGGAATACTGCATTGGATTTTGTGAGAGTTAATGAAGATGATTTTTAAGTACCCAACACAGTACCTGGATATAATGAATACTCAATAAATTTCAGTTTCCCTTTTTTTTTAACCTCTCTCTGGCAAACACCAAATTTTTCTAGGAGTTAAAAACTTTTAAGATATATTTAGTTCCCCTTCAGTTCAAGAGAATACATGCACATTTTGAAATATATTCTATCGCTGATGGTAGTTTTCAAACAAAAAGGACAGAATTTTTCTTACCAAATAGGGACACACTTGTGATCCAGGACCAAACATAAGCTCACACTGTTTGTTTACATCATACATTAATCCAGGAAGTTGTGAAGACAGATCATATATTCTTCCATTTGGTTTGTCAAGGAGGCATTCCCCATGACCAGTACTGTACCAATGACAGAAAATAAAATATTGTGAACATATAGATGCATTTCAGTATAAGATTCTTTGTCACATTTTTCTGTAGCTCTACACTTTCAAAGAGAGTATCAGTATTTTTTCTCAATTTAAAACTCAGCTTATATCAAAATCAGTAAGAAAACCTCAGTTTACAAAGGACTTTTTATGTGTTTGTTCTCATTTGAGCCCCACTTCCTTGAAGACATAATTTTTTTAAAAAAAACAATGACAAATCCATCAGAATATAATTTATGAAACATACGTTCATATGTTGCTCATACTACACTTTCAGTCTACTTTGCTATCCAACAGTAATGCCTTATATCTAATGCCCAAATAGTCAAAATATAATTTTTCAAATCATTTGAAAAAGTACACTTATAGTTCTAAACAACAACAACAAACAAAGGAACTTCAAAAAGTATTATGCTGTTTCCACCTCAAAGAGTTTTTTTTAAGAAAGGAGTATAACATGCCCGCTTTGGGAGTTTGCATTTTGGTTCCACCACTTCCTAGGACACATGGCAGTGGACAAGTTATCTAATCTCCCTGAGCCTAAGTCTACTCATCTGTAAATTGAGAGAAGTATTATAGTATCTACTTTGTAAGTTGCTATTAGAATATGTAACATATTTAAAGGACTTAGAAAAGTGGTAAATAGCAGGGGAAATGTGTTTTTGTTACTCAGTTTGTCAGGCAATACCTGTCAAAATGTTCAGTCATTCCAGTCGAGTTAAAAGCAATAATTGGTTCCATTGCAGTAATTAAAAAAAAAAAAAAATTGGAAATTTTTACTAGCTAGAAGGACATATCAAATTTTGTCAAAAAAATTAACATGTAACTTTTAAAATTCCCCCTGGAATCACAATACCCTCCTTCCAAAAACGAGCATATCCACTGATATTTTTCATCAATACCTCAGTTGGCCATTGAACAAAGCTACACGCAAATCATGTATAGATCAGCAACTGTATGTTGTGCTTTTAAATCAAGCTCCCAAACAAGGATAATCACTGCTGATTTAATTATGGGACATATTTATGAACATATATCCCAGAGCATGGTTTCATTTATCCCATAGTTCTCATAAAGAGAGAGAAGTAGAAACTGCAGGCGTTGGTGATTAGAGTATGTAGTAGAAGAAATGAAAGCGTCTTGTGTTTATAGAGGAAAGATTACCTGCAAAGAGTTTGGCCTTGTCTTTTGGACAAGTTTTAGTAACTAGGATAAAAACACCACTTGGATAAAAGAAGTCTGGAAGTAGAGAAACCTGGTGGGAAATGGAGAATTGAGGCAGAAAAATCTAGAGCTGTCTCCTCTCTGCAGAGCTAGGAGGAGCCTCCAAAAGAATATGTAAACCCAGAGACTCCCTTCACATCCCTGTGGCTTTAGAGAGCTATTTGGAGTCTTCACAGTTTGGCATTAGCCATTTTCTGTCCTGCAAGGGCACTTCAAATGAGACACTCAAATTCCTCTCAAAATATTACCTAGTAGCTTCCAAAAATTTTCAAACACATACAAGGTAGCTGTGATTCCTATTAAGTCTCCCCCGAAAAGGAGTTTTCATAATTGACAGCCCAACTTAATAAGTAGGTCTGAACTACACACTCCCCAAAAAAATTGTTTAGGAGTGAAATACATACAACTCTTTCCATATCTTTAAACATCCATTTTGCACAAGGAAAGTAAGCTTAAATCTAAACAATGAAAAACTAAACAAAAATTGAACCGCTTTGAAAAACATACAAATTTCAAATTTTATAGCCTAATAAATGTTCAACAATTTAACTAAAGTAACAAAATCAGACTTACTCTAGGAATTCAGTGATATATTTCTGACTACATTTTGACCAGGTCCAAGGACTGGTGTGGTAATTTAAAGTTGGAGCCATCACATGATATTGATTTTTAATTCCAGTTTCCTTACATTTAAAACTATCATCGTGCGGAACATTAAATCTAAAAGTAAAAACAAACACTTAGAAAAGAATACTAAAATACATATACAGCAGTTACAAATCTCTTATATTTATATTATAATGTAAATGCAGATAAATCCAGTTGCACTAGAATTTTTACTTTTAATCTCTTCACAAGGCATTATAAAACTAGGTTACCTTTATATTTAGAAGCACATCATCTCTGAAATACTAGATTACAACTTTGATAAGTAGCACAGTCTGTTGATATGGTATCTGAATCTAAACAATCAAATATTTGGATCCTGGATCACTTCATCACATGGACAAAGCAGTCACATAAAAATACCTGCAGCTTTCAATATGTATTTATATCTTAGGAGAGGTGGGGAAATACTAAGTAAAGGTGATACCACACTAAATTCTAGACCATTGATTATTCCTATAATATCAAAAGGACTTCTTTAATCCTTAATTCCATACCAATTTATAATATCTGTCTATTTTATATGAAACAGCCTAAGTACTGTTTCTGGTCTATAATCAGTAAGTGATGATCAATAAACCAGAATAATAAATAATAAAAACATTCCTATAAAGCAACCAAATCTTCACAAGAACAATGATATTAAATAATTAGCTGACCAGCAACAGATCCTATGTATTTTTTGAGGACCCAAGTATAAACTCTCAGTTAGAAGGAACACTGAAACCACCAGATTTAAGTCTTTGCCTGCTGAAATGTGTACTTAAATCAGTCTTTTAATTAATCTACTTACCCATATCCTAAAGACATCTAGAGAGTTTTTTAGAAAGAAAATAAATGTCTAAGATGGTATTCTCTGCAAGAAAAGTCTTCTAAACCAGCAAATAGCGCTTTTCAGCTGTTACTACAATGCATCTATGGCCCTCAATTATGCTCCTAATCCTATTCCCCACTTTAAGAAACAATTTAAAAATCTGAGTGTGCATCTTGCTGATGCTCATGAGCTATAACCATTTTAAAAGGGAATTAAAGGGGCACTAATTTAATAAAAACGATCTCCACTTGGAATTGTTCCAGATGAAAATTTTAATGATGTCAAGCCATGACCAGGAAAAGGAAATGTAGTCAAACTAAAAGAGGCAACTCGAGCTTCAATTCCTTATTAGCAGGTACCAAAGAAATCCCAGGAATCCTGGGGGTACATTTGGAATCATTTTTTCAGAGGATGAGTTTGTATAGGGGTTTCTGACTTTCCATGGGAGCTCCCAAGGTGTCACTGGAAATCATGGCCTCCATTCTTAGAGCATAGAACCCCAGTAGAATTTTTAATAATGCAGGATCAGATTGGAGAACCCCAAAATTTTACAAAAAACTATAGACCTGGGAGAAACACTTTTTTAAAAAAATCTTAATTATTAACAAATTCCCATGTGACACATTCTCTGCTGGGGCTCTGAGCTATAAGAGCAAGAAATGAATAGGTGTTGTAAATATTTTGGGGAGTTGCCCAAAACCAGGATCCCCTGTAGGCACTCCCATAAGATGGTAGAGGACAGTACCTGGTCATGTATAGGATAACAAGGGATAGAGGCCAGAAGTGCTTGTCATGTAATCCAATACAGTAAATGAAATAAAAGAATTCCCAAGTTCTAGTTCTTTGTTTAGTCTGTTGATCTGTGCAGCCTGTCTGACCTAACATAGATCACAAAAGAGCCAGAGTTAGCATTTCAGGGGTAAAAATTACACTAAAAATATTTTTTTTTAAAGATGTAGAGGTGCTAATTATTCAATTGAAGATGGGATTTTAGGCATTCTAAATAGAATGACTAGAAGGCACACTAGTGAGGTGACAGAAGGTACTTACATGTGCCCAAGCTCGTGAGCTATGGTAAAAGCCGCACTGAGTCCATTCTCTTCGCTGATAGAGCAGCTCCGTAAAGGATCACACAGGGTACCTAATTCTGCTAACCCTGAAAAATTTCATGTTCGTATTTCATCAAAACAGGAAATAGAAGTCATAAAGTAAAAATCAAAGTGTAAAGCATTTTACCATTGGCATTATACTGAGAAATGAAAGCAGACTTGGTGGTTAGTGCGTGAACGTATTATAAGGTGAAGAAGGAAAAAAAAGTGATTTGTCCGCAGTTGAAGTCTTTTTAGCAAATGTTTGGATTCCTTTACTAAAGAAAATAATCCAAAAATATGGGGTGAGCAAACAATTTTTATAAAACAGGAAAAGGAAAGGAGTATTTGTTGTAGGAAGGATAAAGTTTTAGGTTACATTAGTGTGGATAGTAAGAAAGGCAGTGAATGGTTAAACTGGTAATAGAACTAATAAAGAAAATAGCATGGAACACTTTAAATCTATGAATTTTAATTCTGTAAAGTTTTCAGGCAGCATACAATTATTCAATTATCATGATAATTATATGAGTAAATATATGTTATGTGCTTAGAATAGCACCTGGCATTCAATATAAGTTAAATATATTATAACATAAAAATTATTATAAGCACTCAATAATTTTGTAACTATTCCGCAGAAAATGTATTATGTTAACATCTAATCACTCTTATATAAAGAATAAGTTGCAACATGAAAGTGCTGCTGAAACAGGGAGATGGTATGAACTGGACGGAAACTAAACACAACAATAATTACAGTCGATAGAGTCCTTTAAAAATAATTTAGAATAAGAAACGCAAAATAACTGTTCATTACAACAATCCATCTTCCATCAACTAAGTCTGATTTCAATTATTTACTTTTCAATTTAATGTAATACCATGGTTTGGGCTATTACTAGCTTTCAATATTTGCTTATAACTTATCTGCTCTCCTACAATGATTCCTTTCATAAAATAGAAGAGTTTTTTCATATATAAATAACCAATTTATTACTGTAAAGTTTTCACATTTAGAAATGTCTTAATATAGAGTAGACTTGTATTATCTACTGTGTTTTAGCTCTCTACTCCTATGTATTCTTTTACTCATAAAAGTTAACTACAGTCATTTTTCCTAGCATTTATGGTAAAAGTCCTAATAATTAGAATGCTTTTGTTGTTCTTTAAAAGAAATAGAAGTTAAATTGAGAAATATAAAAATGCTGGAAAAATTCAGACTAACAAGTTCATTAGCCAATACTTTTTTTAACAAAAAGGAAAGGTTTGTTCTCTTTCTGACCCCACAGCCAAAAGGCCTTGAGTTAGAATCAAACTAAAATAAAGCAAAAAAAAAAAGGAAAGAAAAACATCTTTAACAACCCTTTGTCCCAAGTATGAGGGAATTATTGTTTTCCTTAAGATTATGAAATAAATATTGTATATGAAATTATTTAGTCAGTTTTAGTCAATATTATATTTCTCTGTTGTCAGAATAAGTTACAATTGAACACAGTTTTTTGTTTGTTTGTTTGTTTGTTTTTTCATGAATATCCTGCTATTCCCCATGCTTTCATTAGTATTTTCATACTGTCAAGTGACTCAAATTCCAACATATTCATTTTCAGGGCCATGTAGATATTCGCAACACAATATTGTCCCCGTTACCACCCAACTTTGTTTCACGCTTAAAGATGGATATATTCTAATCTGAAATTTTTAGTCACATAACAGATCTATGCTTTGCATGTGAATAGAGAACAAGCTCAAATATGCCCATAAACAGGCAAGACCAACAAAAATCAAAGTGAATGTATATGATGTACTAAGCAGTTAGTTGATGGTTTTTACCTAGATTCACTCAAGTTGATATTAGGTTCTCTAAAAGTGGTCAGAGATAAAGTAGCATGGGCCCAAATTTGATACAGGTCTCTGTGTTTGGAGGTGCAAGCTTAGGGGTCACCTAGTCTAGCCATCTTGAAGAATCAAAACCGTTTTTCAACATACTTTGCAAAACATGTTCAGAGACTAGGGCAATAATACCTGCAAAAGTAGATATATCAGGAAACCTAGTAATTATTACCAACATTTTGTTTCATTAATAAGTATACTTAGTTTGTCATTTTCCCACATGAGAAAATACAATACAAATACTTCTGTTAATACAAGCTGTGTAGCCTTGGGGAAATCATTTATTCTCATCTATAATATTAGAATAATAGTTGTTCTTTACAGGTTTGTTGTGAAGATTAAATGAGTTAAATGATGTAAAACTTTAATATAGTATATAACATATAGAAACCATTCAGATATATTAGCTATCGTTATCACCACCACACTTGACTGAACAAAAGATAATAAGAATGCTTTCATTTTAATAGTGTATGAGTATGTTTCTAAAAGTCACTCTGATTTATGTGCATAGGAGTGGCTGAAAACTACAAAATATGAATGCGGACTAAGAGACCACCTGCTTCTACATGAATGTCCAGAATGTCTAGCACCAAATCATTTAAAAATAGGAAGATATGGCAGACATATTCCTATTTAACTTTTAGTGTAAATATGTGACAACAGACTATAGATAATTTACGAAAAACAATATATTCAATGATTGACTAATAAGATATACCTAACAAGGCCAGAGAACAGTTTACAGGGAGAAGAACAAGTCTGTTGTAATAATTAGAGTAGCAGGTGTCTATTTCCACATTGGTAGAAGACTAGAATTTCTAAAGAGTCCTCCTAACACAAAGAAATTATATCATTAATAAAAACTACTTGTTAATGAATACTGAGCTCACATGATTTACAATAACTGCCAAGTCCCAACCTCTAAATTCTAACACACTTATTTTCTCCCTGCTCCCTCCCATATCATACACACACACACACACACACACACACACACACACACACACACACAAACTTATACCTTGAGCTAAGTCCTAAGTGATAAGCAATGAATAGCAAGGATGGACACTACTTTGAGAGTAAATACAGATAAAAGAAATATGACCCAGCGACTAAGAACTTGTTAAAGGAAGCTTCAAAGTGGAGGATCTGATCCTGAGTTTTCCACATTAAGTCAGGGAACCTGATTATAACATCCTTTGTATTACAACAAAAACAGAAAATCCTCTCTGAAGGAAAAGTACACACTTTTTAAACTGCCCACCCCTAATATCATGGATTAATATTAGTAAATATGAGCTCACCAAATATACCAAAAAAAAAGTCAATGCAAGAGAAAATTGGCAGAAACCACCTATTTGGCCTTCAAGTGCTTAAGATATGGAAACTGTCAGAGATGGATATAAAATTACTCCAGATGAAATATTTAAGTAATCATGAAGGCAATTACAAATAAGACAAATATAAAAAGAATGTAAACAAATATAATTAGGGTTCCATGAGAGAGTAGATAGAATATAAGGACAAAATTTGAAGAAAAAAAAAGTGAATGGGAATTTTTCAGAATTGCTGAAGATATTAATCAATGGACTTAGGAATCACAACATATCCCCAGAAGAATTAACAAAATGAAATCTATATTAAAACACAATTTTAATGGAACTGCATTATATCCAAGACAAAGAGAGGTTCTGACAAGCAGCCAGAATGACAGACCACCAAGAATCTAAAACTAAATAGATTATACAATATATTCAAAATATATAGAGAAAATAACTATCAACCTAGAATTGGTACTGAGAAATGTGGGTAAAGACATTTCCAGAAAAAATAAGATAAAGAATTTTTCACTAATATATCTTCACTAAAGGAACTTTCAAAGGATATAATTCAGGCCAAAAAAAACCTAAAACAAACAAAAAACAAACAAAAAAAATCCTCAGAAGCAAGGTTTGAGATGTAAGAAGAAATTATGAAAAATTTGTAAAATAAACAGATTTTTAAAAAATATTAAATGTAAAACATTATCCTTTAATATGCAAGGTTAACAAAATGATAGAAAACAAACAATATCATGTAAGGTAAGTTGAACAAAGTTTAGGTACTCTAAGATATTGTTTGTTTAGGAGAGAGCCTTAGACAAAGTTCATTTAAATATGTTAGTAAAAAGCTAAAGTAACCTCAAAAATGATAAAATAGTATATACAATTTTCAACTTGCAAAGGGAAAAGCAAAATAAGAAAACTAATTAAAAAACATAATAACTCAAAGAAAGCCAAAAACTGTGGGGTGGGGAAGTGTAAGGAAGCACAGTAAAATATAAGCAGCAAAACCAAACAGATAAACAGAAAGAAAAAACAAAATGGTATATATAAGTCAATATATAACAATAATTACAATAAATATAAATGGATTAACCTTGCCAGTTAAATAGAGATTATAGATGTTATTTTAGAAATCCAATTATATGTTGTTTCCAAGAAAAACACTTAAAGTTCAAGAGCACTGGAAAACTGAAAGAAAAGATATATCCAGAAAATACTACACAAGAGAAAGTTGAGGTACCTACAGTGTTGTCAGACTTAATATTTTAAATATATAACTGTACTTATTCTTTAAAATGGATTATTAGAAATAGAGTCACTACACAATTGTTCAATTCAAATTTATATGTACCAAGAATGTTAGCCTGACAATAGACAAAATGAAAAATTGTAATACTATATGAAGAAAAGTATTCCCTTTAAAGTCCAAGGGAAAAAGACTACTATTATCACTTCTATTCAACATTCCACAAGAGGTTTTTTTTATCTTATTGTAAGACAAAAAGAAAAAAAAAATTACAAGGATTAAAAGAAGAGAAAGGATAATTGCCATAATTCACAAATAATATAATTGTCAATTTTAAAAAAAAACAAAAAACTTACAGGTAAATAAAAGATAGAAGTCTAACAAAAGTTTGCATGACAGGTTTGAAAGAAAATAATATATACTACTGAGAGACATTGTAAAAGACCTACATAAATGGACAAATAATTGTTTTATAATGACTTGACATGCTGGTCTAAAATTTTCATGGAAAAGCAGAAGTCCAAGAACAGCCAAAATACTCTTAGAGAAAATAAGGTGGAATTCTATACCATATCAATTATTATGATTTAGTATAGGGCTATAAAACTTAAAATACTGTGCATGGACTAAATAAAAAGCGTTGACTAATGGAACGGCAGGATGATGTATTCAAACCAGTGCAAGCAGAAATTTTATATACGACACTGAAGATTCTAAGGAAAGAAAGTGAACTATTCAATGCATAGTCTGAGGAATCTGGTTATCTAAATAGAAAAGGAAATAAGAAAACTAGATCCCTATCTAATAGCATATTTTTAAAAAATTTCCAAATGGTTTAGAGATTTAAATGTGAAAGGACAAATTTTTAAACATTTATAAGAAAACAGGATGTGTTTAGACTTTGAGTTGTAGAAGAGTTTAAGTAAGATACAAAATGGCTAACTCTAAAATTCAGCTACATTACACATTTTCTCACACACACACACACACACACACACACACACACGCACAATGAAGACAACACATTTTTAAAAATATATTTACAATACATATAAACCAAAAAATGGTTTGGTATGAAGAAGTTATAAAGAACACCTAAAAAGCAGTAAGAAAATTACAAACACCACACCAGAAAAATATACAATGTTTCTTTCATTTCTTCCTCACAGAAAAGGAAAAAGAGGTGTCCAATAAATATATGATAAGATGCTCAAATTTATTAGTAATCATGGAACTGAAAATTACTACTGAAATGAAATATATTACATTTAGCTTGGCAAAAGTGAGAAATCTGAAGATACCTCGTGTTGATAAGAATATAATCAAAAGGAATTTTGATACACTACTTATAAAGGTTAAATTGATACAACCACTTTAGAAAATAATTTGGTAAATCTTATAAAGTTGAAAATTAGCACATTTGCTAATTTCTAATTAGCACATTTGCTAAATTCTAATCATAAGAATATGCCTTAGCTCTTACAGTAAAGTCAATAATAGAGCACAGTTGTAATCAGCCCAAATATCCACTGACAGGATATAGGACATGTGAACCATGGATAAAATAATATTACACAGAAGCAAAAACGTGTGAACTGTTAAGTACAAAGTTCAAAAAGAAGCAAAACCAAACAATTTATTTTAGGATCACCTACATATGTACTAAAAGCATTTTTCAAAATATGGAAGAAACTAACACATACAAAATTCATGGTACTGGCCAGCTCTTGGGGAAAGGTAAGGGACTACAATAAGGACTTGGCACAGACCATACAATAGTACTGATAAAGTTATAGCTCTTAAATCTGATGGTGGATACATGGCTATTCATTTTATTACTTCCTTTAAATTCGCATAGAGGTTATTATGTATTATTTGGTATGAATAAAATATTACATAATAAAACACTAAAATATGTCAAGCTTTGTGCAGCAATTGATACTTACAGAAGCAGAATCAAATAATAGTGACAACTATAATTATAATCAAGATAACTGATCAAAATGATTAAAATGCAAAAGGAAAATAATCTAAACACTACCTTAAATAACTCATTAAACAATTATATAGGCCATATTTAATTTACAAAATAACTTACCTAATGTGTCACATTTCTCTGTAGCTCCACAAATGTCTTCCCTTAAAACAAAAGATGTATTTTGAAGCATTTTCAGAAAATATTTTTGCAACAAGTCGAAACAAAATAAAGAAGCTTTAACTATGATGGGACTATTACCAAAACTGACTTCTAAAATCTAGTTCTTAAGCTCTTAATAAATTTAAATCTAGAGTGATGCACCATTTGTGTTTATCAATAAGCAACGGGTGCTATATAAAAGTGATTACTATAAATAGTTGAAGCTTAACCAAGTCCAATGAAAAGCCTTCCAAGTGTATTTTTAACCTCTCTGCCTTTACGTATACAGTAATATGTAAAATAATTTACTCTTTTCTTGATATCTCAATGTTTTATGAGCCTCAGCGATTAATCTCTGCTGCAAAATAGTGTTCTCAGATGTTATCAAGTTGGTTAAGGTATTTTGCTTCTGCATTATTTGATCCTTAACCATTCAATTTGACAGTTCTCTTGTCTTTTTCCTTATGGTCTCTTATAGCCCTTTTCTCCCTCCTATCTTTAATCTGTTATCTCCAGTTTTTGCTGTTTGGCATCTAACTACAAAAATCCAGGGCAGAACCATGGGCTGATAATAGAATACTGTGTATAAATTTAAGTCAATTCTGCTT
Organism: Rhinolophus sinicus; assembly: GCF_036562045.2. Classification (NCBI taxonomy): domain Eukaryota; kingdom Metazoa; phylum Chordata; class Mammalia; order Chiroptera; family Rhinolophidae; genus Rhinolophus; species Rhinolophus sinicus. The sequence continues at coordinate 154,576,244 of NC_133752.1, read as the reverse complement.
CAGTTTTGTAAAGAGATAAAGCACATGGACTTTATGTGCCCAGTTGTATATGAACTAAAGGTTTTTATTTCAGGATTCTAGAAAGCTGAGATTTCTCCAAGTCTGACCCTCAAGTGAGAGATTTATTTCCTTTGATTAACCGACCATCCAAAAAACAAAAAGCAAACACAAAAAACCAACCAACCTAGGATCTAAGTATTCTGGTAGCATCAGTGTTGCTGAAACAAAGGTGTGAAAAACAACGTATAGTGGTACTTGTAAAATAGATAATCATTCTATAAAGCAGAAGCTGCTTTCCATATAGTTAGATAAGTTTGAGGAAAAACCCTAGCAAAGCAGCCTAGTAATTAAAACTTGCATTGAGCATCAAAACAAGAAACAGATACATATTTTTAAAAGTAGGACCATTTTATTAGACAACCAATTAAATTCAAAAGCTCTTCTTTCCAGGTGATCCATGGGGAATAAATAAAACCTGTTCTCAGTTCCACAACTGTGTTAATTTCTATTTTTCCTAATTCTGTCACTAACGTAATAAGGTAATTATTACATTTAGGTCAAACCATTACTTCATGACCTAACACTGTTAACTTCCAAAGGAATCAACTAGTGTTCCAGTCTGAAAGAAGAATGATTTCCTTCAATAGTACTTTTAGTAATACAAGCCCTTATAGAACACTAGTGTATATAATGGATAAAGAATTAAGGTATCAAGAAGTATCAGTGATCACGCAGGAGAAAAGGGGTAAAGAATTGCAGCTAGAAGGGTTATTTTTATAAAACTGTACCTAGTGATAAGAACAGCAGTATCATGGTGGGAAGGGTGAGCATCATCAAGAACATTCTGTGTTTGTTGCCATAAACAAAAGTTGCGTAACGTGGTAGCTGCATTAAAACTGATGACTGGTCCTTCCTGCACAAAAAAAATGCTCAATTCAATATTACGACAAAACATTCATGGCCTCTTTTCCTTCAAAGCTTCTCAGCATCTATGTAATTTACCAAATAGCATTTTCACAGGCAAATGAAGTGGCATTATTTCTCCCTCATATCTCAAATATTTTATCAATATTTAAAACATTATGATCAAAATGGAATCTAATTAGGCCTTCTCAATAAAACTTTCCAATATTTAGGATCAAAAACTACTTTCTAAAAATTACCATATTTTAAATCCTTCAACAGTAGAATTATAAAAAGTGAACCCATAGATGTTTCTAACCTTGAATTTATAAATTGTTTATTAATGCTTGTCATTTCCTGTGCTATTATTCCATTTTATTTCCATCACAACAAGAAAGGTTAATCTCACTCCTTTGCAAATCAAGTTTTTTAAACACAAATTTTAAAAATATCTCATTTCTAATAAGAGTGTTGTGATCTATATACTAATATAGTTGCGCTAGAAGCCTACTACAACTAAGATTACTAATTTAGAACTGTTTCTTACCTGTTCATTATGAATTACAATTAATTTTACAATTACTATGTTTATAAGATTTCCAATACTTGAGTCCTTGTAGATTGCTGCAACCTGCAAGGGAAAAAAAACCACGTAGGATTAGAAACTAAAAATGAATATTGCTTCTCAAAAGTAAATTAAAACCAGTCCAAGAGCATCAATTCTCCAACTTAGCTGTGCATTGGAATCTCGTAGGGAGTTTTTCACAAATCCTAACGCTCAGGCCACATCCCTTACCAATTAAGTCAGAATCTCTAGGGTTGAGGCCCAGCCGTCAATATTCATAATTCCTTATTTTTTTGATGATTCCAGTATGAAGCCAACTTTGATAACCAGTATCCTAACCCTTGCTACTGAGATCTGTCCATGGATTACCAGCACCCATATCACCTAGAGCTGCTTAGAAATGCAGCATCTCAGGCCAACCCCCCCGCCCCCTGCATTTTAACAAGATCCACAAGGGAATTGAACACGCATTAGAGCTTGGAAAATACTGTCCTGGATGATTCAGCAAATAATTTACTTTATTCTGTGTCATGATCCAGAATGTATGTGCTCACAAATCTCTAAAAATATATGTATGTATGTGTATATATATATGTGTGTGTGTGTATATATATATATACACACACACATATGTGTGTGTGTGTGTGTGTGTGTATATATATATATATATATATATATATATATATATATATATATATATATATATAGAGAGAGAGAGAGAGAGAGAGAGAGAGAGAGAGAGAGAGAGAGATTATAGTTTGCTAGAAGTACCAGTAGCGGAACCCTCATTCCATCAGCCCAAGTGCTTCAGCTGCAGCTGCTACAGCTTCCAGTGCCACAAACAGCACCGCCGGCACCAAAGCTAAAGGCATCTCTGGAAATGCTAACACTGCAGGGTCAGCATGCACTTACACATTCTCGCACCTTTCCTGTGGTTTTCACTGAGCATCCATAAGTACAGGTTTATCATCTCTACCCTGCCTTTGGCTATGAGGGTGGCATTTTTTGGCAAGAGCAGTGGTCGCTCCAGTGGGGTTGTAAGTTAAGACTGAGCCAATCAGATGATGGGTGATTTCAAGCAGGTCTGTTAACACTGCAGCATTGTTCCCTTTAAAATGAGAGCTGTGGAAATCTATAGCTGAATTGATAAATATTTATTTTCCATACAACTTTAAAAAATACATCTATGGTAGAAAACAAAGTATACCCATAGGTGTGACCTCAGAGTTATACTTTGGTTCTGTGAGTTTAAAAGTAGATGCTTTTCTAAGTCAAATTACAAAGTAAGCAGTGCACCTCAAAGATGTGCACAAAGGTTTTCCCCTAAAAATAAAACAGTTGTGAAGACGTCTATGTCACAGGTGGTCATGCATGCCCGGTATGCCAGAGAAAAGAACTGAAGTACTATGAACTATCTAAATGGCTAATATCGCTACTCACTGCTCCAAATATGTTGACTACAAGCGACAATCCGGCTATTGTAGTGTTCGCTATAAAATATATAACCACAAAAATATTTTCAGTTTCAGGAGGAAACCGATGCTGCACCTTTATTGAAAAATGACCAACCTACCAGGTGAGTGGAATTTGGCAACATATTCCCAGTGTTCTGACAGTATAGTTTTAAGTCTATTACTACTGCAAAATTTCCTTAAAATGTAATGTTAAGGAAAAGGTAATTCAAGTAATTATTATGCAATATGGGTAATGGTATAAAGCATGGCCTTCTAACTATAACAGACCCAGGTTCAAATTCTAACTGCCACTTTGTGATAATACCTACTACCTATTAGGCTGCTACAGTGTTAAATGAGATGATGCACAAAAAGCATTTAGATCAGGGCCTGGGTCATAGGGATCAATGGTAGTTATTACTACTTATAAATCTTTTTCAGAATAAAAGGCATACATTATAGATAATATTAGTTTTAGTTCATGTGTTTCAAATTAGTTATCATGGTATGCCCAAATGTAAAGCAAAGGATCTAAGAACACCAGTTTCATTATTTTTTGAAATATTTACTAATATCTGCCTGTCAAACACTCTGTTGCTTACTAGATAAAATTCATGAGCTATTCCCCTTAAAGACTCATCCTTCTGGGGGTAAAGGATACAAAAAGAGATGTATCAATTTAAATAATTCTGTACACACACCCCAAAAAAACCCTCCGATTGATATTTTGCTTTTATATTAAAGTGATGTTTCTTTAATTAAAAAGGCCATCTTGTGCATTTAATTGTATGCACCTTCTATTGCTTTAGGTACAGACCTCTATAGTTTGTGGTCATACTCGATATATGTACCTTTTCGTTTACTTGAATGTTTAAAGGTGATGTTATTGAATAACTATTCAATTAAGTTGAATTGTGAATCAGGCAGATGGATGACCTCATGGCCGTGTAATATTGTCATATATCACTGTAATCACATTTTAGAGTGCTAGGTATTAGAATTTTCATTGATTTAAAATGTATTTAATCTTTTATTCTTTAAGTGTGTTTCCCTGGCATATAGACTTCATATTTCTTTACATGTCTCAAAATAGTAAGCATTACTTCATAGATTTTTAGCAAAAGGTAAAGAAATCACATGAATTATATTGTTTAAATATTTTCAGGAAAATTCTAGGCAAAACACACTTCAATCAAAGCATGAAAAAAATTGCTATCACCATTAACTAACCAACCATTTCGAGATAATTTCTATATAGAGTTTCAGCAAATGTTCACACATGACATGTTTAGAGGCTGCCTTCATTTTTTAAAATCATTTTTACTATTTTTAAATGGTAATTTAGCCATTTTTTTTTAAATTTTAAAGATTGTATTAGTTTTGAGTATAACACATAATGATTTGCTACATGTATTTATTGCAAAATGATTATCACAGTAAGTTAAGGTAATATCTATCACCACATAGTTACAAGTTTTTTTTCTTATGAGAACTTTTCATATCTACACTTAGTAACTTTCAAATATACAGTACAGAACTATTGTCACCATGCTGTACCTTACATCCCCAGGACTAATTTATCTTATAACTGGAAGTTTATACCTGTTGACCACCTTTACCTTCCAAGTCATCTGTAAAAAAAACTGATTTTAACAAGTGAACAAATTTTGTTTACAAAAATCACTACTCTTGTCAGAAAGACCTCTCTGTTTTTAAGTTAGAAAATGATGACATTCCACATATGTACAAAGGAAATACATGCAAAGAATTAAGAATAAGCAGAGCACTGAGTTGAAGAAAAGGAACTGTAACATAAATGGTCATAAGGTATGAAAGTAAATCATTAGTTTTTATTTTAGTGAAGAAAGGAAAATCTAACATAAATAGTCATAAAGTATGAAAGCAAATCATTTTTATTTTAGTGTGGTTGAAAGTTATCGCTAGCCTGAATAACATCAGTAAAGACAACTCAAAGAATTGGAAGCAATGTTATTAAGTCAGTGTAATGCAAGTGAGGATTTTTAGTTAATAAATGCTGCTATATAACAGTAACTATGTTTTAATAAATAGGGATGATTCCTGAGTATCACGTGATGCTCCTTAAGTTTACATTAAATCTATAAGAAGATGAATATTATAAAGTCAAACCTTCGTAAGCACAATAGATTGTGGAGGTCTCTGACATAGTACAAATTTTCAAGGTTTATTAAAAAGTCATCGAATATCAAAATAAATCAGTTGAAGAAAGTAATTGCTTTGGTTTATACATACCTTGGTAGTTTAATAATGCATATGTAAATGCCATTTTAATGCTATAAAGTCACTTAAATTCTCTAAGGATAAAAGCTTTAGAATAGCAAATAATTAAACATCACTGCTCATTTAACACACTTATTTCATTAAATATACTGCACACTGCAACTGTGTTCTTCCCAACTAATTTTAATGTTAATTTGAAAACCCTTTGAATAGAGATCACTAAGCTATTTTTTATGAGCAAAGCACTCTAAAAAGTGAATTAAATCACACACATTTTTTGTATAGCACTGCACACAGACACTTTGTTAAATTGTTAAAAGCAAAGAAAAACTGTAAGACAGAACAATTGTTTACTTTGTGCAGGATGGGTAAGGATAGATAATCTTCTCTCTAAACTATGTACATTATTCATTTGTTCAATGCTGAAAGCATTCAGCAATTTCCCCCTTATATCTGAAGCTCAATACACAGAAATTCTTTTTCATCACTTTGAACGTTTCTTTAAATGGCTCTCAATCATATTCTAAGTTGAAATCACATTTTCTTATTTCTTTCCTAAATTACTATGACCAAGAACATTATCACTATCCTTAGTGTATGTTTGAATAAAAGCAGTTAATGCCTTCTTAAAAATTAGGACAAAATATGCAAAATTTGAATTGCCCCCTTCCTCAGCTACTAACATCTGGGGACACTTAGGTGGAGACAGCAATCCTCTTACCTCTTTAAGCAATTTTGAAAATGGACGTCACAAGTGGAGATAAAACAAGCTGGACTGGATTTTACAATTTCTATGTAGTGTGACCAACTGTCCCAGTTTGCCCGGGACTGAAGGTTTCCAGAGACAGAAGACTTAGAAAGTCCCAAAAAAGCAAGAAAAGTGTCACTCTTTCTCCAAGTTTCCTTTCACCTTTAACTTGTTTATATCTTTACACATTGCTGTGATCACAATGTTTCACTAATAAAAAAACAATAGATGTACAGAACGCTAAAGTCTGCTAACTTTCCTATATTATTACCTGAACATTCTTTCAATGAAAGAAAAAAGAAAGCACTAAACCCGAGTAATTTAGAGGTCATCTAAAATTTTACTTTTGAAGGAGAAAAGAAAGCATATACAATCTAAACCACCTCAAAAGGGGGACTTGTCCTCCTAAATTTTCCTTGCTACCCCATCTTTATTTGGAATGCTCTCCTCTTCCTCAACCTTGCTGCAGTATGTATCTCCCTGTGGATAAAAACTTAACACAAAACAGCTGACTGCATCTACAAACATCCTGTTTTCACTGGACAGTGGCTCTTCTTCTAGTGGGACTAAAACTCTAGGAAATGAGATGTGCATGCATTGGTCTGTTGTTTCAAGCAAACTCAGTAGCAGATTTACTTTCCACAAAGTCAAAAAGTCTCCTTTCCCCTTGCTGAACTCTGGCTTGAAAACTCCCATGGACAACTTCAATTATCTCAAAGCATGTCACAATGTCTTCTAAGCTGTGATTATATTGATTTTTAGTGTAAGACACTGATAATAAAACTTTTCTGAGGATGGCATTATCACCAAAACTGCATGTAGCTATTCCAAATTACCCTTGGAAAATTATTTGTGTTCCTTTACTCCCACTAGTCAGTATTTCCAAAGCACTGATACCAGAGTTATGTATCATTTAACATACTTCAAAATCTAGTATTTTCTTCACTCTCTCTCTACCCGCCTCCCCAACTTTCTTAATATCATTTCTTTTAACCACTGAAAACTGCAAAGTTTATCCCACAGTGTTTCACATAATTGATGCAATTTCCTACATATTGACATCCTCCATGCCTGTGTTCTCATTAAAATTCCTTCATAATGAGCATGCCACACCCACATCTAGATAATTACCTAATTATTAGATGTGGGTAATTAATAATTACCCACATCTAGATAATTACTCAGATTCAGAAGTAAAAAAGTGTTATCGGGCTAAATTTCTATGTATCGCTCTGTTGTCATTTTTAAAATTTAAGTAAACAAAACAAGTGTCTATATTACACAAATTTCAGAAAATCATTTTGGAGCATCTTTTTTTTGTCTATTACAATGTCATGCATTACAAAAAAAGTATTACTTTAATTACCTACCGATTCATTTTTTTTTTCTTTTCAATAGCTATTCATTGAATGTCAGATACTTTGTACCAGACATTATGTTTAGGCAAAAAAGACCATGCATACTTAGCACGTATAAGAATTTAAGATAAAATGTTACGTGTAAGGAAAATAATAGGGTCTTGGATCTTCAAAGTCACAATGAACTTATGTGGGGATTTCTAGCTAAGGAAAATTGCCAGTGGCCTTCAGATATGTCCTGGCCAAGTCTTTTCCACCAAGTGGACCTGAATTCCCTATATGTGAATAAATGTGTTTCAACCATGAACTATGTTCCATTATCCTGAACCTGCATAAATAGGTGACCACATAATTCATCAACTAAACCAGGACACTTCTGAGTATAAAGGGCAAAAGAGGTTTTTAGTTATAGCGGGCCTGAATCCAGGAATGTCCCAGACAGTAGATATGAGTGTATGCACATATGTACGTGTGTGTATGTGTGTGTATTTATCACACAGAGAGTGTGACCACGAACACAGAACAGGTGCTCTTCACTGGCACTAGAATTCTGTTCTATGGATACTGGCACCACCACTGCTCAGCAGAGATAGAAACATCACATAAGGGACTCATAGCCACTGTGACTTTTATATCACAAATTTGCTAAAGCAGCTCTGTTAGTAACAGCCTATGCTTTTATCCCCATAAATACTTGCATAACTTAAAGTATCATGAGTCCTAATTTCCAATTTGGCCACTGGATCAGTAGTAAAAATAATAGCCCCTCCCCTCTGTGCTAAAACAGGGTCCAGTTTTAAAATTCAGATTTAAAGGACAAAACATCAACACTACTAGGATCTTCCCTGTCACTAGGGGGCAGAAGCCATTCAAGTGATGAAATAAATCATTCAAGCATTTTCTACGACTGGTTTCAGACATTTTTAAGATGTTTTGAAAATTGTCCAAGTAACAGAATTGGATACTTGCTATACATCTAACTAAACTGAATCTCAATGAATTCTTTTTTGCCTTAAAGCTAGATACAATTCGCTTACATCTAGAGTTTCAGGAAACATTTTTTTGTTTGTTTGTTTTAATTAAATGTGAGAGAAATATTATGTCAAACATTATAGGAAATATAAAGAACTTGTTAAGTTTACTTACAATTGACATTAGAGTTAGTACGTAGTGCTGCAAATTCTGTCCATGATGATGAACCATTTTAGCATCAGCTGTAACCATAACTTCCACATATCTTGGATATGACAAAAAACGTTTTTTCCTGGAATGTAATTGACTTCTTTCATTTTCCAGTGATCCATTTTTTGAAGGGTATTCCTTCTTTATATTAAGATCTTCATTAATGTTGCTGTAGTTCTGAAAGTGTACAGTGGTTTTCTTTATTTGACTTTCTGGGGGCAAAAAGAATAGAAGGTGAAATCATTAAATTTTATGACTAAAACTGTGACACAAAATAGTAAAAAATATTTCATACTTACACATCTGCTTCCAGTGTGGAACAAAAGGACACAAAATTATTATTTAAAACAGTGCTATACAGCATTATCATAAGCATCACTATTCGTATTACGATGTTCAGATTTTCATAAGACACTAACAAAATGGTATTAAGTCTTATTTTAACAGCAATGACTATTAACAAACATTAACCACTCAATAGAAAATAAAATCAAGGAGTCCCTATGTTTTTCTCAATAGGTAAGTCTGGCCCTCAATTTACCAATGGCATGCACGTATCATTTCCTAGAGTTTTAGTCCCACTAGAAAGACAGCCAACGTCAACTGAAGGAGTCAGATTGACAAAGCCAGAATCGATGGATCTGTGAGGGTTAAAATAATAGAACAAATAAGAACTCCAAACTGGAATGAAGACAAGATGAAGGAAATAACGTAGCACAGGGGAAAAAAGTCTCTAGAACAAAAGAATATATAAATTTCAAATTTAAGATTCAATTCTGGAGGAATTAATCAATAAAAATAAGAAAAAAAATAGCAAATATCAGGATCTTATGGACATTAACAATTATAAGCAACTTTATACAAACAAATTTAGAAGGCATGTGTTCTAGAACATTTCTGAAAAAAATATCTTAATCAAAACTGACCTGTAAAGAATTATAAAGCCTAAATACCTATATAACTTTTAAAAAATTGAATCCCAATCAATTCTTCTCCAAAAAACTCTGTCCTCAGCGATCATCACCAATAAATACCACTAAACATTTAAAGAACACTATTTTTTTAAATACTCCTCTAAGAACTGAAAGAGATGAAATAATCCCAAGCTTGTTCCATGAGGTTTTTAGAAGATACTGTAACAGAATACCTTCATGATGTTTGTTTGAGAGAGAGAGAGAGAGAGAGAGAGAGAGAGAGAAAGAAAGAGCAAGAGAGAAAGAGAGAAAGAAAGAGAGGAAGAGAGAAAGAAAGAGAAAGAAAGAGAGAGAAAGAACGAGAGAGAGAAAGAGAGAGAAAGAAAGAAACAAAGAAACAAAGAAAGAAAGAAAGGGATAGGATTCCTTAGGACATGGAAAAAAAACCAAAAAAAACACTAACCATAAAAACTATTCATTTGACGAAATTAAGACCAAATTGTGTTCAACATAAAACACCATTAAGGAGTAGTAGAAGATATTTGCAATATATGTAAAAACAATAAAGGGCTTATATAGAGGTTACATAATTAATCCTTACAAATCAATAAGAAAAAAGACAAATAAAAATAAGGGAGACTTGAATACTTTACAAAAGACAAAAATTAAAAGCAATAAATGTATGAAATAGTGCCAAAAGATTATTGATAATCAGGAAAATGCAAATATAAACAATAAATCATGATTATATACCCACCTAAATGGCTAAAATGAAATATATTGACAAAACAAGGCGTGGTAATATAATGTGGGCACATGAACCTCTCATACACTGCTGGTAACAGTGAAAACTGGCACATTCACTTTGGAAAATTTCAGTGAGGGAGAAGGAAACTGGTATCGATCACATAGCTTAGTGCAAAAGGGATATATATACATATATACATTTATATATGTAGGTATATGTGTGTGTATGTATATATATATATATATATATATATACACACACACACACACACACACACACATATACTTTTAAATCTTAATACCTAAGTGTGCATATATAACTCAAAAATAAGCAAATTACCAAAAGAAAACAGAGATACTCAGCAGAATTTTCAATTTTAGAAGGGGGGAATGTTTTTTAAAATCAGCAAAGGTAAGGAAATAGGGGGAAAACACAACATTAGAGCATCATTAATATAAGATATAAATAACATTTAACACATATTGTTTATTGTAAGCCAAGTACATTTCTGGAAAATCTATTTGTATTAACTCATTTAATAGTACCATATGAGATAAGTACTATTGTTAATTCCATTTTATAGATGAGGGATCTACAACACATAGAGATAAAGGAACTCACAAACACAGTTGATCATTGATGGAGCTGAAAAGTGAAAATAAAAGGAACGATGTCAGAGGGATAGTAGATTGGGGTAGGAGGATTATCATTTCGTGATAAATGTGTAACTATTACATTGTTTTGTACACCTGAAACTAATTTCAAACAAAACAAAACACAAAGGTGGGTACAAAACAACTAGCTCAGCAGGATAGCGGGCAGAAAAAACAAAAACAAAAAACAAACAAAGGAAAAAAAACTAAATGGGTCACTTATTGTCATAAAGGTGAATGGTTTAAGTTTGCCTACCAAAAAACAAAAGTCTTATAGAAATGGGTTAATAAAATCTAGTCACATATTAATTAATAAGTAGCACATCTGGGATTCGAATCCTGGGGATCTGGTTCCAGACTCAGCGGTTTTAACCACTAAAAGATATTGTTTGACAATGAAGGTTAAAGGGAAAAAAGAAATGGAACCAATATTTAAGAACAAACACAATGTTATCAATATAGATATCAAGAGTTCAATCTCCATAGCAAATGAAGTAATATTCTATAGAACTGTCAAAATAATTTAATTTAGAAGGAAACTAATTTCATACTTGATCCACACAAGACAGTATGAATCTTGTCACTTTAAATAAAAGTGATAAAAGTTAAATGTAACATTTTTATGTAGTTTAAAAGCAAAAATAAAAATATATACTTTTACCAATACATATGGATACAATAAACTATATAAGAAGAAAGCAAGGCGATGACAAATGGATTTAGAATGGTTGCCTGAGGTGAGGGGAGGCAGGTGGACAAAATGGAAGGGCAGTTAGGAGAATTATGTGGTTGCATATGGGTTGTTGTCCAAGTCCTACAGTTCATATCTTTCCTATTGGTTCATATTCATGACAAATATTACTAACAATATAAAAGTAGTAACATACAAAACTAATTGCTATTAAAACACTATGACACCTCTCATTCCTATCAACTGCTATTGTTTCAGTATTGTTAGCTAAAGCAGTAAGACATCAAAATGAAATATACACTATGAATTATTAGAAAGTTTTTTCATTCCTTTGATCTGATTTTGAAGATGAATGGCTTTTTTTTTTCCTACTATGTGTACACCCTAAGAAACTTTTGAAACTTTATTCACAGGGCTGGAGAACAAAAAGCATGCATATTAAAAAACAAAAAAACAGGTCAGCCTAGTGGTTTGAAAGCACCAACCAATTTCACCTCATGCAATCACTGAAGGCATGATGAATGATTTCAGAAGATGTGTTAGACTGTTGCACAAAATGCATTTGTTGCCTAATCTTTCTGCCAGTACTAAAATATATTTCAAGTATTTTATTGTGATTACTTTCTAAAGCCTTACACTTACCATCATTGCTCAGATAATAATTGGTCTTCATTCATTTTTTTTTAAAACTACAGGTTCTATGGAATAAATATGCTAGAACAGCATTCCACAGCTACACATAGGATATTAGTAGAAGCTAAATGAGAAAGAATATCATGGTCAAATAAGCAAATACTAAATTAGACAATGTTAAACAAATGTCTTTTCTGCTAGACTTCTTTGGTAAGAAATCTACATAAGTTTATTAATCAATGTCAGTCCAATAAATTTAATGAAAAATAAAAATACTATCTGTCACTATTTTAGAATACGCTTTCTATGAAAAAACAAATAGTGAAGGTTCTGTGGCCTACTAGACTTGAAAGATGCTACATATTATAGATCATTCCTCGATGAATGGCTTTTATAATTAAAAACATCCAAGAGATTCAATTTAAAACTTCTTAAACTAACAATCCTTGACACAGGAATAACTGATAATGGAATGCTATGCAGTTATTGAAAAAAATGAATTAGGTCTATGTGTTTCGATACAGAAAAATGTCCATGACGTTTTCAAATAAAAAACATAAGTGGCATTGTAATATGTATAGCATGATCCTATTTTTATAAAAACTTTCACAAAGTATACAAATATATATTCATAAAAATGTATATGAGCCAAAAAGGTATGGAAATATTCACTTAACATTGGCTGTATTAAACAGGTGTAACTGAACAGTGGGATAGGAAAACTATCAAACTCTTTAACATCTCAGGACCTTTTAAATCATCACAATTTAATTATTGTACTACTATAATTTTTTAAATTACAGTATTTTTTTAAACGCCTCTATAACTATTTTATAGGCTAACCAGTTGATCTCATTACCTTTTTCTGATATTTATACTTAAGAAGTGTAACCCATGATGATAAAGTGACCTTTCTAAATACCCTAAATAAATGGGCATTATTCAAAGCCTATTTGCCAATTCAATTACATCATTTCTATGCAATGCTTGTCTTTCTATTTATGTTCCATCAAGTCAAATGCTAAAATGATGTCTTGTCCTTTGTTAATAACAAGAGTATTATAACCTAAAACTAATTTAGAACAAACCAAACTGTCAAATCACGAACATCATGCCACAACGATGACCACTAGAACATAAAATACTGAAAATTACATTAGTGACTATCACCCTTATAATAGCATAGTGCATTGTAGAATGCAAGGAGATTGTTAAAAGTTAATCCATAAAAAATATGAACTTAAAAAGTTTTTAAATAATAATGTAATTAGAAACAGAATTCTACTTGAATGTGTCACATCTGGGGGGAAAAAGTCCTCTGACCAATTTTTTAAAACATCTGATCAATGTAATTTAAAAATGGACCTGCATTTATTTAAAATAGAAAAGTTTTAAAAAGGAAAGAAACTGGACACTTCAGTTATCTTAGTTTGGGGAATCTGTGTTCCGCTACATATGGAATTCAATGTATTATGAAGTTCAGCTGACAATCTTTTTACAGCAAGACTCATGATAATGAGGGCAGTATGTTTGAGATCCTTATCTCGTGGTAGATGGACTCTTTGATGAACATGGATCTGGCATGTCACCATTAGCATGAGACAGCTACCAGCCACTCTCCTAGACCAGGACTGTGGTTAGCCTGCTTGAACAAATTTCTTTAAGCTAGTGTAGGATCGTGTGCTAACTTTAAATAGTTACAATCCATGAAATAACGTTCCTAATTGTATTCTATCAGAGTGGTACCCTGAAACGTGGCCTTAATTCTCCATCAGTAGCCTGGAACTGAGCTAGAATCTAACATTAAAATGGAATACACTACAAATTGAACTAGCTCTATGCTTCTGGCTTAATGACTTGATGACAATATTAATAGTTAATATAACTGATTGCTTAGTTTAGGTGTAAGCAATCTATTCAAGTTTTCCTGCATCCCTTCATTCACTTCTCACCATTGTGGGAAGAAAGAATCATTAACATATCTACTGTATAGATGGAGAAAAATTAAAAAAAAAAAAAAGAGGAATGTGTTTTGTCAAAAAAAATTGTAAGATTAAAAACCTATCATTCTACTTGAATATCCGACTAGCACCTCATATACAAAACTGTATATTTTGTATACAAAATATTCAAAACTGAATCCATCATTTTCTTCTCCTAGTCCCAGTTTCTATTAATATGAATAACCTCCTGGCATCTGTAACTCCCACTAAACTGCGCATTACCATTGGGTTCTTCTTTATCCTTCCTTCTCTCTTTGTATCTATTCACCAAGTTTTGCCATTTCTCCTTCAAAATGCTCCTTGTATTGAGCCTGTTGTGAACTATTTCCTTGCCTCTGAACTCATTCAGGTCTTTCTCACCTTGGAACATTAGAACTCTGAATGCCAGATTAGACAGAGTCTCCCAAATGGCCCCACCATCTTCCATCGCTTATCCCTCCCATTCATCCTTTTTTTATGTCCAAAATGATTTGATGTTAGGAAAACCCCTTTTATCTCAGCCTTATTCAAGAAATCTCCATGGATCCTCGCTGCCCACACAATAAAGTGCAAGCCCCTGCCCACCAGCCTCGCTAAACACACCTCATCATCACCACCACCATCAAGCTATGAACTCTCTAAAGACTGAGAACACTGTTGGGCAATGTATTCTGCCCTGGTAAGTGCTCGGTACATATTCATGAAAAGAAGCAAAAAGGATGAAGAGGAAGAAAGGAAGGATGGTGGAAAGTTGGGAAGGAGATGGAAAAAAAGAAGACAGAGAGGGGTGAGATGGAAGAAAGGAATATACTGAGGAACCAGACAAAAGAAGGTTTATCAGACCAGAACTTCAAAGTAAGTGTAACTCTAATTGCAATGTACAAAAGTAGCAATTCAAAGGTGAAGAGGTTGCCTTTGACTTTTCTAATATCAAGCACAACATTTACTCAGGTTTCTGTACAGAGACTGGAATGGATACTAACGCTCTGTGTTTGACCAGATGAGGAAACAAATTTCATACTTGTCCAATAGCACGTAACTACCTATTCTAAATATGAGGGGGTAAAATTAAATGAAGCATATTCTAGACCATTGACATTTAAACCACTTGTTAAATGCCCAACGGGACGCCCAGCTCAAAGAATTAGTGTGTTTTGAAATAAAGAGTGACAATATCAGATATATTGTTAAATCTAACTTATGCTTTCTTCTGGTTTAAACCATTTTCTGTATCTACTATATGTCCTATTTTGCCAGACTGAGTTTTATTACTAATACTACTATTGACAATGACAAATATAACAGTTAATGAGTGCTTACCATGTACAAAGTACCGGTATACTTCACCTAAGTTATTTCTTTACTATTAACAACTCTACAAGGTATGTGTTATTATCCTCCTTTTATAAATGAGGAAAGTGAGGAACAGGAAGGCTAAGTAAACTGCCCATGGTCACATAATAAAATACAATTTGGAACCTATTAAGTTTTTTTTTTTGTTTTTTTTTTAATTTTATTTTATTAAATTTATTGGGGTGACAATTGTTAGTAAAATTACATAGATTTCAGGTGTACAATTCTGTATTACATCATCTATAAATCCCATTGTGTGTTCATCACCCAGAGTCAGTTCTCCTTCCATCACCATATATTCGATCTCCCTTACCCTCATCTCCCACCCCCCACCCCCACCCCCACACACAGTAATATTCTATGACCGAAAACCTATGGTCCTCTACGATTTGTCAATATTATTAGAAATCTCAACCACTCTTACGGAATTATGAAACATAGTTTATAAAATACTTTGTAGTTTTATTTCAAAAACATCCACAAGTTAATCATTAGAACCCCACCTATGACTAATAGATGTGCAGAAGATGATGGACTTGCCTGTAGCTGGCTGGAACTTGAATCATCAAAGAATCATTACATCATTTGTCCTCACTGCATCCCTGAATCAGTTGCTATTACAGTGCACATTTTAAAAGACAGACATGTGACAGGTTACATGAAATTTCATCAGTTACCAGCTGAATAAGTGGCATAACAAAGAAATGAATTCAGATTTCCTCAATATCAATTATTACATCTGAATTCCACATCACATGACCCACCTAAAGGTCACATGTGGTAATACATGCAGAATGTTAAGAATTTAGTAGCCAGGATCATAATAGAAAGTGCTGCCTCCTACAAAACTAAAAGAGGACCTAGCTAGTAATATTTATGAAAATATGGGTCTACTCCTTCTTGTATTACAGAAATATAGAGCTGAGCCAAGATTTGGATATAATGCATTTAGCTCTATCTTGCATAGACTTGAGAAAGATCTGATACCATCCTTTCCCTCTACTGGCTCTGAAAGAAAAAAAGAAAAAAAAAGAGGGAACTGAAAACCCCTAAATTACTCCCATTAATCCTACACCCAGCAAGAATTCTAGTTCTCTTTTGTTTGTGTGCTGACAGGGCAAAGGACACACTGGTCAAATATTACAGAGTAAATATCCTTTCTTCTTCCACATTCTCAAGAAGCCAACCTGTGGGGCTTGCTCTAAAGATGTGTAAGACAGATTTTCCTAAGAAGCTGTATCAAGGATTTTTGCATAGATCATGAGTTGCAAACAGGCACACATTCACTCATGAATTCAAAACCTTTAAGATTTCTATTAGTGGGAAGGAATGTGCACTGGCTGTCTCTTTCCAGCTTTTGGTATCCTATCCTCTACACTTGAAGAGTATAGAAGAGAAATTGTGTAGCCCTTTGCATTTTACAAAGTGCTTTCCCACACCTTGTCAGAAATTCTAAGCAAAATGAGACTGAGAACCTCACCAAATAACACAAGTGTCAGAAGTATTTGGATGGACAATTATACATATAACAATGTGATACTCTGACTACTACTCTACTACTTCTTGAGAAGATATGTTTGAAAATCTTACGAGATAAATTTATATCCCAGCATCTAAACATGTAAAGAAAACATAACATATCATTCTTTAAAGAAAAATTGGTTATTCAGAATTCATGGTGAACACTGATGTCTAGTGAGTTTATTTTGCAAGTGTGTGTGTGGCTGCTGAAGTTAGAATAGAGCATAAGGCTATTCAAACAGACAATAGTAGAGAACGCTACCTTATAAATCTTATCTTCCCATTTTCAGGTAAGCCTTCACAGCAATCCATTTCTAAACTAGGTCCACTTACTATGACTTAACAAACATATAACTCCCTTTGTTCTTCAAACTTTTACATGAACTGCTCCTGAGCTAGAAGAGTTCCCATATTATCTGACAATCTGCCTCTTGTATGTGGAATCATCCCCAAAATGCCTCGAGGTAATTTTACATAGTAAGCACTCTAAAATACTTCCCCCAAAATGCCAAATTAGTTCAAAGTGGGGATTTACAAGTATGATAACCTATTTGCTCTATCAACTCAAATATTGGCATAGACTATTTTTCTACACTACTCAGCAACTTGTTGAAATATTAGTATGAGCATCTCCTATTATGTTATTAACTATAATGTCTGTCTTCAATTACCTCTGTCCAGCAGTAATGATGTTCATAAAGTTTGGAACACAGGCTGGGAGCCGCCAAGAACATGGACCATCCTTGTGCAGTTCTCCCCTGCATTTGTACTCATTGTGAGAACAGCCCAGTCTCATGTCTCCATGTTTTTAAATAAGGCTGCTTTTGAATTTGCCATACGGAATCAGATTCTAATTGCAAATAATTAAAATCTTTGCTTCTTCTTCATGAGGAAAGCATCACATGGCTAAGCAGTAGGGAGCCAAAGATTAATATTTACTTCGCTAAGCATTTGCAATTAAGTTGTATTTGTCAGGCCCAACCAAAGAAAAATTGTAAAATGAGTTATATGCTGATTAGTGATCTAATACTTAAGATAGAAAATTTTAATGTATTACTCTCTACAAATACATTGACTGATTTTCACTTCTCTCCTTTACCTGATGAGTAAATCTAAAAGAATATTAAGCGTATAAAACAGAAACAATGATTTTCTTATAGAGCTCATATACTATGGTCCATCATTTTAATTGTTCCCTTCCAATAGGCCCTTTTCTTCCTTTTTCTTTTCCTATGCAATCAAGGGAAAAAAATTACAAACATAGATGCAAAAATTCTAAAGAAAATATGACCAGACCCAGACTGGTAAGAACACAATGCAGACTGGACATTTGAGAATCAATTATCTGAACAAAGGGGGGAAATAAATGATCACCTTGGTACACGCAGAGGAAAAATGTTTTCATAAAATTCAACATCCATTCATAATAAAAATTCTTCAACTAGGAATTTAGGGCAACTTCCTTAACCATATAAAAGGTACATAAGGAAAACCAATAGACATTGTATATATGAGAAATGGTTGAAAGCTTTCCTTCTAAATTGGTGATGAGGCAAGGATTTTCATTATTGCCATTGCCATTCAACATTGTTTTATTAATAGAAATCCTAGCCAGTGCAATAAATAAATAAATGAAAGATTGGAAGGGAAGAAATAACTGTCTACATTATTGTTCATGCACAAAATACCAAAATATTAACAGATAAACTATTAGAATACATGAGGAAAGTTGCTGCATATAAGTTAAAAAAAAAAGCTGTGCCTGCTTCCTTCCATGAATACACTGAAATTATAACTAAATTATACAACAATCAACCTGGACAGCCATCTGAAGCCTAGCTGAACAGAAGTTTTACAACAAAGGATATAAAGAATAAGCCACGAGAAGACTGGTAGGAGAGGTGGAGACATGAAATGGGCTGGCCCCAAACTTCTGTGTGGTGGTTGAGAATCAGGGGGTATATCTGGGTCATGGAGGTTCCCCCCAGAGGAGTGAAGGACCACAGCTCCACACCAGGCTCCCCACCCCAGAGTATTGGTGCAGGGAAGAGGAGACCCCACAACATCTGGCCATGAAAAACAGTGGGGATTCTGACCATCTGGGGGGGATGGAAAGCTGCGGGAAACCCAGATATCCTCTTAAAGGGCCTATAGACCACTGGCAGGTACTCACCCTGGGCTCTGGCAGAGGGATGGTGACTCGGGGAGTCAGAGGCATAAGGGGGACAGACTGAGATGTGTGCCTTCGATGCAAGGGCTGGAGAACAGTCAGCATTTTCCCTGTGTGTCTTCTTCTTCCAGTGCAGCTGGCAGGTGGGCACCATCTTTCCTGTGTTGAGCTCTTCCCCACAGGGTCAAATCTGAATCTGATTGGTCTGGTGAGCCCCATTGCTCCACCCTGCTGAGTCCCTGAGACCTTCACCCAATCCAAATCCCCTAACACCAGAGGCACTTTCTCAGTGAGCAGCCAGCCCCACTCACATTGCACCCTTTCTTGGAAAACTATTGGAGTCTATTGGCCCCAGGCAGGCAGAAACTGACCTCTGTGTGCTCTGAGACTTTTCCTGAGTAGCTCCTGGCTCATTACTGGCACCAAACTAGAATCTACATTAACCTGGTGACCATAACTCCTCCTACTCTATGAGACCAAGCCTTACCCAACTTGTGTACTGTACAAGGCTTTATCAATGGCTAAACCTTAAGAGAGCTGACAGCAGGCCTCAGGGTGTCCTGACTTTTGAGGAGGTATACCAGTACCCAGTACTAGTGGCAGACATCCTCAGTTCCTAGCATGGCCTCTCCCACGTGCTTCCAAGTTTAGCACAGCCAGCAAACAATTGTGGATCACTTTGTACCTCCTACCAAGTACTCCACAGCTGATCACAGGCAGTGGGTGACCTGACCTGCACTGGAGCTCCTCCCAAGAGGCCCCAAAACCAACATATTTGGAGGTTTGCTTCAGACCACAGCAGAGCACCCAAATACACCCACAAGTAGCACAAATAAAGGGCAGTCTCAACAGGCACCAAAGCCTGCTGGGGAGAATCCAACTCAGTGGGGTAAGCCCCTCACACAGCAGCCAGTAAACTGTGGATGTGGCCAAACCACACAGCCAATCAGTATGAGGGTCAATACCACCCATTGATGTGCCAATGGCAATCAAAGTTCAACTATAATGGGAAGGCACACACAACCCACACAAGGGACACTCCTGGAGCACCCAGAACAGGTGACCAGGGAGACTGTACCAGGGCCCTACAGGACTCCTACTACATAAGGCCACCAGGCCAAGACTGGGAGACATAGCAGACTTACCTAATACATGGAAACAAACACAGAGAGGCTGCCAAAATGAAGTGACAAAGAAATACATACCAACTGAAAGACCAGGAAAGAATTCCAGAAAAAGAACTAAACAAAATGGAGACAAGCAACCTACCAGATACAGAGTTCAAAACAACTGCTTAAGATACTCAAGGAACTTAGTGATAACTTCAACAAAAAGATAGCAAGCATAAAAAAGGACATAAAAACAATAAAAAGAAACAGTCAGAAGTGAAGAATACAATAACCAAAATGAAGAATGCACTAGAAAGAATCACAGCAGACTAGATGAAGCAGAGGACTGAATCACTGATTTGGAAGACAAGGTAGCAGAAAACACCCAGTTGGAACAACGAAAAGAAAAAACAATTTTAAAAAATTAGGATAGTTTAAGAGACCCCTGGGACAACATCAAGCATAACAGCATTCCCATGATAGGAGTACCAGAAGGAAATAGAGAAGGCAAGGGATTAAGAACCTATTTGAAGAAATAATGACTGAAAACATTTCTAACCTGGCAAAGGAAATAGACACACAAGTCCAAGAAGCACAGAGTCCCAAACAGGATGAACCCAAACAGCCCCACACCAAGACACATTATAATTAAAATGGCAAAGGTTAAAAACAAAGAGAATCCTAAAAGCAGCAAGAGAAAGGCAACTAGTAACTTACAAGGGAGCTCCCATAAAATCGTCGGATGATTTCTCAACTGAAATTTTTCAGAGCAGAAGGGATTGGCATGAAATATTCAATGTGACGAAAAGCAGGACCTACAACCAAGGGTACTCTACCCAGCAAAGCTAGTGTTTAACATTGAAGGACAGATAAAGAACCTCCCAAACAAGAAAAAGCTTAAGGAGTTCATCACCACCAACCACTATTACAAGAAATATTAGAGGGACTTCTTTAAGATGGAAAAAAAAAAAAAAAGAAAGAAAGAAAGAAAAAAAATCAAAATTATGAATAATAAAATGTCAATACCGTGTTTCCCTGAAAATAAGACCTAGCCAGCCCATCAGCTCTAATGCGTCTTTTGGAGCAAAAATTAATATAAGAGCCGATCTTATATTATATAAGACCTGGTATTATACTATACCCAGTCTTATGCTATATTAAAATAAGACTGGATCTTACATTAATTTTTATTCCAAAAGATGCATTAGAGCTGATAGTCTGGCTAGGTCTTATTTTTGGGGAAACACAGTAGCTACATATCTATCAACAATTACTTTCAGTGTAAATGAATTAAATGCTCCAATCAAAAGACATAAGAGAGCTGAATAGATAAGAAAACAAAACCTTTACATATGCTGCCTACACAAGACTCACATCAGATTGAAATACACACACAGAAAGTAAAGGGATGGGAGAAAGATAAAACAAACAGACAAAAAGCTGAGGTAGCAACACTTATACCAGACAAAATAAATTTTGTATTCATAATTTTTCTATTATTTTTCTTACCCCCTTCCAATTTGTTTAATCTTTGGGCCCCACACCTGGATTCATCCATAACTACATGACCTATCCTCCCACTACCACTCTGACTTCATCTCCTGCTACCCTCTCTCCCTCCCTCACCGCACTTGTACTTGTACAGGCTGGTCATGGGACATGTTAAGCAGGCCCAGCACCTTTGTAACTCCAGTGAAAGAGGTACTCAAATATTTTATAAATGAATGAACAAACGGATAAACAAATCCATGTTAGGGCAAGGTTGAGGCCTCACATCCTCCAGAGTTATTAATGTGGAACAAGAGTCTTAGCAGTCAGCTTTATTCTTCTCTTATTCAATGCCCAACCCTGCCCCAGAATGTAAAGCAGGGATAACCTGTACACAAGTCTTACACCAATGCACTCTTGTTTTCCTTCTCCTTTCTTCTCCTGGCCAATCATGAGGTGGGAAACAGAAAAAAATAGGCTTTTGATTTAGTGACCCTATACCATAATTTTCTCTGCCCAGTTGAATGCTATGAACTGATTCCTCCAGAGCTAGAAGTGTATAGACAGGAGAGATTATTCAGAAATTTCTTCCATTGTCTTGTTGTACATCAGATCTTGAAAGTTACAACCTAATATTACCTTGACCTTTCTATTTGCACCCTCCCCACCACTAAATTAAAAACAACAACAACTGAGAGGTGGTCATCAGATAATCCCAATGTGCTGGAATATATGCAAAATTATTGAATACCACAGCAGTAGAATCATGAGTTAACTGAAAATTCTGGGCAGTTTTACATTAAGAATAACATTACTGGTTCTCTTTATGGTAAACATAGCCTGTATTTAATCACTAATATCTCAAGTCCTCCATCCATTCTACCCCTCTTTCTCAACACAAAATTTAGCTGTTCACCTATTAATGTCAAAAACATCCCCTTCTTTGTACTTCTCAGTTGCGGGCATCTCCAACACATTTTTTTCAACACCAACATCACAACTGTCCACCCTTTGTTTGTGTTCTCATTTTCTCTATCCAGCCTCCATTCATGTAACTTCTCACAGCAGTCCCCAGTTTCTCTGTGGGTACCTATCTTCATCCATTCTTATAGCTCTGGTTCTCTGGTTGCATTGACCTGACCCCATGAGTAGGGTGGGTCTGGCTGATTACAGCTTTGCCTCCAAAAAGAGCAATTAGCTCAGGCCAAACAAAACAGTCATCAGATCCTATTCCAGGACCTTACTTTGAACTACTGGGGGAGATGACTCCAGTACCTACTGGACTGGCATCAAGTTAAACCCAAATCCTTTAACAGGGCTTAGCAGAGACCTTCCTTAGTTTGCTCCTGCTTACCTTTCCAGCATCACATCATGTTGCCATCTCCTGGCATCCCACACTTTTTCTTAAGCACTTTTAGTACCCTCAGTAGTTCAAGCACTGTCCCATCTCCAGGTGTTCGCACATACTGTTGCTTTCATCTGGAATACTTCTTACCCTCTCCCTTTCCCTAACTCCTACTCATCTTTTGGGTCTCAGGTAATGAGTTATTTTCTCAAGTAAGCCTTCTCTGACTCCCACATTGAGCTAGATTTTCCAATGAGGCCCCAAATCATCTTCTCAATGAACCTCGTCTTACACACCTGTCTGTGAGCAAAAAAGTTATTTTGGCACTAACAATTTAACTACTTATACAGCAGTTGTAGCCATACCATAGTATTAGTTGCTGTAAAGGATGTGAAAAATGAAACAAAACGTAACCTGCTACTTTAAGGAACAAACACAAAGTCTTAAAACTAATAGGTGGGATAGCAGAGGCATATAACAAATTTAAAAACAATGCAAGAGTGTAGATTATGTGCAGAATAAACAGTATTGCCCCAAAACTGTGAGATAGTCTATGGCCAGTGATTCTTAAGCCCACACTCTTAATTTGATAAAATTATGAGCAGGTACATTAACCACAGGAGAACGAATAAGAGGCTAACTAAAACAAAAGAATAGCAATCTTCAGTAGAGCAAGAGTCAGTAATAAGGTAAAATTAGTAAAACAGCTAAAAACTAATGATTCCACATTTTTATCTGTATAAGCGAAGAACACCTTAAGAATCTAAATACACTCATTTAGAGCAAAGGAATTTTTATTTTTAATTTGAGGAGACATATCTCACTGTGGAAGGAAAAGAGTAAGGAGAAATTTCTTAAAGGATAAGTGACTTAAGAGTATGAAACAAGTCAAAGGAAATACAAGGTGATAGATCACTGAAGAGCGAGTCCTTTTATAAGAAAGGGTAAATGGAGATTATTGAATTCTAGCAGTGGAGGTTTACATTGCTGTCTAGTAAAAATCATAGGAACTTTACCAGGTCGCAAAGTGACTAAAAACCCTACATAAGAATTTCAAAACCGGAAGTGGACCAATAGCAAGCAAAGACAGAAAAATTCTTAAAGGCGGTAGAACAGAAAAACAGATGCACGGTATATTTCAAAGAAGGGATAATAGTCTCAATCCTTCCTCAACAGTAGACTTGATGAATGCAAGTAGATTCTATTATACCTCAAGATTTATAATTCTCTCCTATTTATTTCCAAGCTAGCACAAAGGAAACAAACAAAAATCCTTGCCTTCAAAACTTGAAAAAAATGAACCATTTCTACCTGCAAAACATTCTCCAGTTTTGACGTAGTGTGAAATACATAATCCTAGTATAAAGAAGACTTTTAAAAACTTAATTCTTTAGAGTAGACAGGTACTCCTTCCTAGAAGAAATATTGTTATCACACCTAAAATGTAAGGCATTTAAAAAAGTTACCTTCCCTTTTACATCTTTTCAAAATATACCTGATTGGATAAACATACCCTCTGGTTCCTGGCATTTTGGCTCCCTTCTTCATTTACCCATTTCACGTAATTCATTCAATGTGGGAATCATCAACCTCATAAACAAAACTAGATAATAAAACTTCACAAATAAGACTTCAAAGCTCTGGGACATTGCCCACGGACAAAATGACAACACAAAGCAAGTATCACATATGGAAGATTGTTTTTTCTCATTGTAATGCATTATTAAATACATTTACATTTCACTATTACAGCAAACAGAGCACATCTGGTAAAAACAGGTTGGCTAATAAGATAACACAGTCTGCATAGAACGAACAACTGTCACAACACCACTAGGTTTCTTCCCCTCACAGAAAATATTTGTAAGTTGATGGTGACTGCTTCACAGACTTATTCTAACAATCAGTGAGATATGACTATGAAGCGTGTTTTTTAAAAAGTACAGAGCTTTTCACAATATTTGTATGTATGAGGTAGTTCTAATACCATATGATTTACAATCTCAAAATCTAATAGGTCAAATTTCACAGTTTAGTATTTTTCTTTGGTTTGGGACAAAATTTAACAAGAACATTACTAATACAATACGACTGAAAAGTAGCTACTTAAGAAAAACTGCTTTCATGCTCTTCAAAATACTGATTAACAAATAAAGCAAAAGGGGACAACTTCAGTAGATGAGGTAAATTTGTTATTCAAATTTAAAGCAATCTTCTCTACTTAATAGAGTAGGGTTTTTTTCAAAAAATAATATTTCTTAAATTTCCATTATAGCAGTTGCTTGAATTAGACAAATTTGGACACCAAAATAAAAAGACTTCTGGGTGGGATGGGCAGAACGGATGAAGAGGGAGGTGGAGGAGAGAAAATGGCTTTAGAGTCGATGTGCTGAATCTAGGTTGCCCCTAGGAAATCCAAGAAAACATGAGCATCAAACAGTCATAGACCTGAGATGTCATCTTAAAATAAGGTGAAGTTAAAACATTTTTAAAATTATGTATCAGTTAAATTAGTAGTTAAAGTTAGGAAAGTAGAAAAAATAAATCAAATAAACTATTAAAAAAATGGTGTAAAATGGTGACCAAGAAAAACACTTTTAAAAAATACTTACAAGATAGGAAAGCAATAACAACCACCAGGAAGAGAAATTGGAGAAATGGTAAGAAAAGAAAAGGAAGAAAAGCAGCAAAGTATGTCAGAGAAGCCGAAGGAAGATGAAAATTCAACTGGGTGGAGTTGGTCAATGGTGAGAAATGTTCCCCCAAAATGAAGTAACACTGAGACAGAGATTATTGCTTTTGGCAAGTGGGTCATAAGTGATCTTTGACAGAGTAATTTTAGTAAAGGATGGATAGAAGGGTGAGATCTCTAGAGACATTTCTATACATATTTAGAAGCTTGAGCTACCTCTTGAAAACACCATTAACAAGTTATTAGTTAAGAATATTGGCCACAGCCATGGCCATAGTTATAATCCTCTGTCTCTAGATTAATTGATGGCACCTCATTCTTTGCCCACAAATTTATAAAATGTTTTAAGCAACAAGGACCTAGAAATCATTTAGTGAGAGACTGCAAATCAGTAACTAATGAGTCAAATTTCAGCTTTTATGTTTTGAACTTTTGTTCCCACATTTTCAACTTCTCTATAAAATACAAAAGATCTGCTAATACTGATCTCACATTCCCAATTCACCTTTTGCAAGAAGTACATACTCATATTCCATTGCCCTGTGGATACCTCAATATCCTACTGATACCTCACTTCACTCACTTCTGGTAACTTCCTGGTCCCTGTAGCTGTGAGGTATCGAAGTTAGAAACCCCTAAAGTTGACATTTATATAGCAAACATTAAATTCATTAAGTATTTACTACCTACTCTAGGTTAAAACACAGAGCGGTTAAGATCTCAAAATCAGTTAGTAGCAGAGACAGAAGTAGAACTCTTCCCTGACTTCCAGCTTCCTAAGTGAACTGTGGCCTCTGCTGACACTAAAGACAACGGGATTTTCCAAAAACAAATGCTGATTAAATCATCATATTTAAAGAAAAGAAAATAATTTGTATATAAATACCATTTTACTAAACAGGTAGTTCTTATGCATTCACAGAAATGTTATCAAAATGGATTACCCACACATACAAAAAAATCTTTACCCACACACACAAAATACCTGTACCATGCATGTCAAAGTTAAAGGAAAAGCTTTAAGGAAATTATCTTCAATTTACTTCTTTATGTGCACCTTACTTGTTTGACATTTAAATCCTCTGTTAACAAAATAGCTGCTTCCTTTGATTCAGTCTCCCTGGACTTCAGTCTCTTCTCATTCAAATCCAAAACAATCTTTAAAAAATAAAGCTGACAGCTGAGTAATGTAACAGTAAGAGATCATATGATGTCTCTGCTTTAAAACTTCTGTTTCCACAATGCATATGCGATAGCCTACAGAATCCTTCAAGTCCTTTCAGAGCTGCCTGTGTTTTAATCAAGGTAGACAGGAAGCTGCCTTCATAGCCTCCTCTTCCCCTGCTTCCCACAGTCCTTCTCAAAGCAGGACTTTGAAGACACAAATACTATTCCCTTTCATCTACCTGTTCTACCTTGTTCTAGCCTATTTTTATCGAATTTGCAATTGATGATTTGGCATCCAGTAATCACAAGTCCAAACTAACAGCCAAACTTGTTTACATCTCCCCCCACAGCCCGGCTTTCACAGGCACACTAAAATCACCTTACGGCCCCTTCAACCACAAAACACCAATACTTGGGTTTTACTTCCTGCCCAATAGGGGACATCCCCACCTAACAACTTCCCACCACTGTAGTAACAAAGCCTTTTTACCTACGCTCTCCCCTCACTCCTGTCTCCTAACCATGTCAGATGCTTCCCTGTGTGGGCTGGTGTGCAGTGGCATGTCCCCTTCTCTAGGGAACTGATTAAGTAACCAATTCTTCTTTCCAAGGCAGTTATCTCCATGTCTGTCACCTTACCATATTTGACCAAAACAAATCCTGGGTACATTTTTAATACAAGCCCTTCCCCCTCTTTTTTTTTTTTTTTTTCCTTAGAAAATGCCAACAAATCCTTTGCAATGGAGAGTAAATGGTTTAACTATCACCTCCCCGGTAAAACCCAGGGCAGTCTGTTTCTCAACCCCTTGAGCTGCATACCATATTGCTCCTAAGACAGTTCAGGCAGCCTTGGCTCAGTTTTATAACATTTCTGTTTTTGTGTTCTTTTACACCCACTGAGCTTTGAGAACCTGAATGAAAAGAAAGACTTAAGTCTTATACCTCATACAGTTCTTTACACATATTAGGGACCCAGACTATAAGAATGAAACATTTTTTAAAAAAATTATGAGAAGTACAGAAATTCTAAAACTGGCCAACATCATCTAAAACCCATTGAAAGACATTTCATTTTCACTCACATCAAGTCCTCTGTTGCATTGCTCTACAAATGTTCTACACTCCTACCCCAGGACACCGAGATGAGAGGGACAGAGTGGCAGTGGAGGAAAGGGAGCAAGGCAGACCAGGTCCCCTGAGGAACTCAGCCCGGTTCTGATATGCTCTTGGAGGGTAAGCAAGAGCAGAATTATTAAACAGAATCCAGAGAACTGTTTCATTCCTGTCCGTCTTCTCAGGGCTTCCCTCCCCTTGGTTTTACTTTGGTTAGTATGTGTGGGCTGTTTGTTCATTGTGTAGGTTTTTTGTGTGTGCGTGTTTTGCCATTTCCACTGGGTATTACTTAGAATGTGTCTGATGTCTAGCTGGGAGCCTGGCATCCACAACGGCTTGGCTTGGCTACCAAATATAATCATTTGTATGGCCTCAAGGCACAGGGTGAAGTCTGATGTTGAAAAAAAATGGAATCTAATTCATCAAGGCTGAAGCCACAACGAATTGCAACATTTTAGGGTCATACTAAATTAAAACTGTCAGTAGAAATATTTTTTTTAAAAAAATGACTTTCCCTTTTCCACTTAACCCTTTTGGTTCATGTGCTAAATCTCTAGGCCCACCTATTTGACAAATTCTCCTGAATGAAGGTTCACCTTTAGAATATGTAAGATCCTGTAAGTTATTTCTGACATGGGAATTAGGAAAGAAAAAAAAGCCATTGATAACATTTTACTATTAATAAATAGATTCAAAACTCTCCATTTTTATGAACAAAATAATGAGTAGCAGCTAATTACTTAGGCCATTAATTGATTGCCCTTTTTAGTGATTAAAAATATGTATGTTAATGGTACCTAAAAATGGAGGTGGTTCAGGCATTAAAAAGAATGATACTACCTTTAACATTTTGGTAGATAAGTATTGTGGAAAAATACATTGTGATTAAAAGAAAACTATAGCTTGCTATTTGCTTTTTATTTGCAGTTTTTATAACAAATCTTTAGCATACAATTTTGTTTAAACAAAAGGGCCTGGCTTTTCATGAACGATTTTCTTTCTGATAATGAACACTGATTGTGAATGCAAACCCCTGCATATCATTATGTGAAACATTTACGCATTCAGAGTGTCTACTTGGTGGTTTTCTTCTTAAGCTAAACAATTCATTAAACAAGCTGCCCCTGAATGGTAGATCAGAACAAGCATAAGCTGCCTTCTGTAGACGTCTATTGTGAAGCTGGACCCATTTGTGTTTTCTTTGAAGCCATAAAAATGAAACCCTTATGCTCATATTAAAAGCATAAGAAAGGCATCTATTATGTCAATAGATTTAAAACACGGCCTTAGACACAGTGAGAACCACTGCAAAATGGCACTCTTATAATAGCAAAGGTTAAGAAGTGCACTCCCAGGGAAAACCTTCAAAGGCCTACATATCATTATATCCCAAAACAGATGGCATCTCAGTGCTTGGAACTATAGCTTCTGGACACCTACAATCTCCAATAAATCCTTTCTAATCCCACTCTTTTGTCTAGATTTTGTACTTTGATGATAACTGCAGGTGCCTTTCTCCATACTTCACAGAATGACATACAATGACATGGTGAAGATACATGCACATACATGGACACAGCTCTTAATATGACTTCGATACAATGTACAAGCATTTTACTAGCAACAGATTTATACTTTAAAGAAATGCATGATTCTTAGATTGTAATCCATTACAAATCTTCAGTAGTCTGAATTTTAGAGGAAAAATGATGAAAACATACCTCTCTCATATATTGCTGAAGCATACATTGATAAAAACCACTTTCCAAAACATAGTGGAATTATCTAGTATCTATGTGTATACTCTAGAGAAACTCTCAAACAGAGGAGAGGAGGACAAACATATTCAGAAGTGTTGTTCATAATTATGAAAACTGCAAACAACCCAAAATTCATCAACAGGAAAATGGACATAAGATCTGTGATACACAAACACTGGACAGCAATGAAAATGAGTGAACTGCAGCTACATGGGTCAACATAGCTGAACTTCAGTTACTAGACAGAGCAAAACGGGTAATCACAGAAAACTATATACAACACTTCCTTTATATAAGGTAAAAAAGCATGCAAAATTGACCATGTTATTTATTACTACTTAAGTTCAGTTTTGTTTAATTATCTACAATTCTGCTAAGAAAAATTAAATCATACTAGTGTGACTCACCGATTGAGGTGAAAACTTTCTAAGGTTAATTGCTACAAATCCCATATACCGAATACTGTTTTTGGATTTAAGTTTAGTCTACTACCACAAAATTGCATTCAGACATTAGATGGTTTTCTCATAGGTCAAGAAAATGTGTTTGAAACATCATACTTCAATATTTAAGGGAAATTTGCAAATTCTGACCTATAAAAAGATTTAAATAGTATAAGTTAACCCAAATACTTTCACTTCATACTTTACCTGAAACATCACAAGGCTTATGAGAATGCAGAAAATAGTTCCTCTTTAATTCCTGTCTGTATATAAGATGTGGCTTGTTATGATTATCTTCATGTTCACTCCCATCTGCCTTCATTAGAGGTTCTAAGAAATATTCACCATCATGTGCTTTAAATGTTCCCATCTGAAAATTAAAAGAAATAATAAAACTTAACAGTTTTGTTTTCGTCACTAAGAGAAAGCACACCATGCCGTAGGTTAAAATGAACACACAGAAGCAAGATCCAGGAGTCTATTCACTGAATGTCATCAACTGAACACAGGGTTCCCTTTCCATGGCTCACTTTTCTCACTCTAGTGAATAAAGTCATGAACACTGGCTGGTATTCCAATGGGTAGAGCTGAGATGACAAGCACTCCACGTGTAAAGAATGGCATACACAACAGCATCAAAATGGCAAAAAGTCAAGCACATTCTAGAAATAAGAAAGCCTGTTTGGCTTGGCCTACGTAAGGTAGTAGTGTGAGACAAAACTTAAAAGGTAGGTCGGGGTCAGAAAAATAGAGATGTTAAAATTTAGAATTTGTAAACAATGGAAAGCCACTGAAGAGTTTTCACAAAGACCTGTGTTCTGAATTCCAGAATCCAATATCCAACTTACTACTCAACATCTCCACTGAGATAACTAGTACCATTCATAACCTTAACATGTCCAAAGCCAAACTCTTGATTGCTGGTCCAAACCTGGTGTTTCTGCAATGCTCTCTATTTCAGTAAATGAATATTCAGTAAGTGAATATTCAGAACCTGAACATTATTATTCAGATTGCTCAGCACAAAAATCCTTAGAGAGGAATTGAGGCTGGTTCTTTCACATCTCACACTCAATCTATCTTCAAATCCTGATGCCTCAACCTTTAAGGTACAACTGACAACCACCCACTTCTCCCAAACTTTAAAACTACATCCATGATCTAACCTAACATTATCTCCTTTCTTAACTAAATCAATGGCCCTTTAGAGTCTAGTCTCTAGAGAACAGTCACAGTAATTTCTCTTAAGTCTAGATCCTGTCACTCTCAAACACAAAAACAAAAACTCTAATGACTTTGCATGTCACTCAGTAAAATCCAAGTTCTTACAACAATGTCCTGTGCGATTTGCCTACCCCTTTGCCCCACCCGTCCCTCCAAGCACACAGACTACCAGTAGTTCTGACTTCATCTTCTCCTGCTTGCACCGTGGCTCATTCTAGAGCTCGCAGAGCTTCCCTCCTGGTTTCTTTCCTATTCCTCAAACATGACAAGCGCACTCTCACTTTAGGACCTTCCTACTTAACTAAACTTTCTGCTTCAAGCACTTCTCCCTGATGGCTCACGATCGTTTCTTTCACATCTCTACTCACCATTCATCACCCTATAGGAAATGGCACCCAGTCTCCTATCTCTCTTTTATCCAGTTTCATTTTCCTTCATAGCAGTTATCGTTACTTGATGTATTTTTATTTATGTTACTTGTCTGATACAATCGACTAAAATATAAGCTCCACGAGAGTAGAGCTTTGCCTGTACTCTTCTCTGCATGCTTCTCATGCCTACCACATACCAGATGTTGGATAATGAGTAAGACTGTAAGGTATGAAATTTAATCTAGTAACATTGTGTGCTATGGACAGTAACAACAAAAAAAATACTAGCAGTTATAAGACAGAGGCTATAACACAGAAGAGAGGTAAGAAAACTTGAATTATGGTGACAGTGATGGTAGGACAGTTAGAACAGAAAGGTTTTGCAAGATGCCAATACCTGAGGAAAGCAGAAAAACAGATAGTGAGAGAAAGAATGTATGATAGAGATAATTTTCTGGGAAAATATAATTTACTAAAATAACGCCAGAAATGTTAAAAATCTAAACAGATCCCTTTTCTATTGAACAGAAAAAGGTATCAGAGTTACATCATAAAATCTCCCGGCCTTGATGATTTCACAGAGAAATTCCACCAAGCCTTGACAGAGCAGATAATTCCACTGTTATTTAAACTGTTCCAAAAGATGTAAAAAATAAAGCATTCAACTTATTTTTATGAAGCTTGTGTGAACTTACAACAAAACATCATAAAGACGGCACCAAAACAAAACAAAAAATATACGGGGCAAGCTCATGTAAGAATATCAAGATAAAAGTCCTAAGTTGTATTAGCAAATAAAATTCAGCAACACATGAAAAAAATAATACATGATGAGATAAAGTTTATCATAAGAACATAAGTACAGTTCAATATTGGGAAACTATTATATAATTGTACTCATTATATATAATGAATTGATATGATTCATTGCAATCACTTATACAAAGAAAAAAATCACATGGCTTTTGAAAAAAATCCAATAAACATCTTGATTTTTAAAATATCAATGAAATATAAATAGATGGACGCTTCCTTAACAAGATAAACTAAATCATAGCCCAAAGACAGCATCATGCATAAGAAAGACATGTGCAAAGTATGTGTCTTTCTTATGACCCACTTAGGTCAGAAACATAAGGATGCCCAGAATCACTTGTACTAAAAGAATTAGATAAAAGAGATGAGAACTATAAAAAACTGAATGGGAAGCATTAAAACTATCATCTTCGTAATCAGTATATACCTTAAAAATAAAAATTTAACTGAAAAACGACTATAATAACCACTAAGTGAATTCAGTGAGGTAAAATATACAGGCTTCAATAGTTTTCACACGTATAAAAACAACAACTAAAAGGTATTATAGAAGAAACAATCTAACTTACAAATAAAAAGATTAAATAAAAAGATTAAAAGAATAAAATCAATTAGAAATTTTTAGGTCTCTAAAATGTTAAAGCACTACGAGAGAACTACAAAAGAAAACTTAAATGGAACCACTTGCCTTGTTCTTGAGTGGTGAGAGTCCCCAAATGAATCTATAAACATAAGATCCCAATTGAACAAAACACCAACAAATATTTTAGCATGTAAACTGCTTCTAAAGTTCATGTGGAAAAAAATAAAAATAGCCAAGATAATGATAAGAAAACAATGAGGTGGGACTAGGACTAGAAGATATTAAAATATTATAAAGCCACATTAGTAAACACTATAATGCTGGCACACGGAGACCAACAGACCAATGAACTGAATAGAAAGGCAAGCAATAAATTCTCAATCATACAGGACTTAACATTATTGTATATAAACAGTATCTCGAATCAATGATGAAACTGAGTATTTAATAGCATTGCAACAAGTGGGAAGACATTTGGAAAAATAATTTGGCCATATCCCACAGAATAAATTTCAAAGGATCAATGATGTAAACTTTTGAAATAAAACCTTAACATCACTAGAAGATAACATGAGAGAATTATTTTATAACTTTGGAGTAGGACAGGTTATTCTAACCGTTACTTAAAACCCATGTTAAACTTCACATTTAACCATTACTTAAAACCCATTACTTAAAAGTAATTAACCATTACTTAAAACCCATGTTAAACTTAACATTTAAAAAATGTTAAACTTCACTCAGGAAGAACAGAAATCAATACTAAACTGAGGAACCTTTTTCACAAATGAGATTGGAAAAATCTAAGTTTTGTAACATCAAATGTGTCTGGGAAAACAGGCACTTTCATATACTGCTGTTAAAAATGTAAATCGATGCAATCACAATGCAAAGCAATTTGATAGTATCTACCACAATTATAAATGCATTAGCCCTTTGGTGTAGCAATTGCCCTTCTGAGAATTTATCCTACAGATACTGTATATTGTTCACATGTGAAGTAACACAGGCTTATTAACTATAGCATTTTTTTTTAATAGCAAAATACTGGAACCAATTCAAAAGTCCACTGACAGGATTTGTTTACATAAACTATGGTACAGCCCACACACTGGAAAATCTTGTGGTTCTAGACAAAAGGAAAATAAACACTCTATGCAGCAATATGGAAAGACCTCCAATACAATTATTAATGCAAAATATAAAACTGTAAAACAGGATGTATAGTTCACTACTACTTGTGTAACAAAGAAACAAAATTTCTATTTGCCTAGTTGCTACTAAAGAAACTCGAGAAGAATTTATTAGAAACAGGACAGGTACAGGTTGGAGTAAGTAGGTGGATTCAGGAAAGACTAGGTATCGCATCCTTCTTACCTCAAGGGCTTCATACACGCTGTTCCCTGTACCTAAAATATTCCAATTCCCACACTTCACCTCACATTCCTGCCTCATCCCTCTCCACCTGGCTGGCTCCATCTTATCCTTCATGTCTCAGCTTAAATAGCCACTACCTAAGAGGTTTCCTTTGACCAATTATCTAAGTAACCACATCCCTACTCTTGAAAATATATTACTTCTTTATGTTAGTTTGATTTCTTCAAAGCATTTATGATGTAGTTATACATTTGTTTACTATTTATAATTATTATCCCTCATTAGACAGGGGGCTTCGTATAGGCAGAGACCTAGCCCTGAATTTGTATTGCTTAACATAGTACTTAATACGTAGCAGCCATGGTACACAGTAAATATTGGTCAAAGCATAAAAGCTATTATTTCCTACTCTTGGTAAATTCAGCTTGCGTTGAGCAGACATAGGACAAATTTAGACTCACAGGTCGGAGCTAGAGTACAGAAACTCTTGCATACAGGGATGTGTTCATCAAGACAGTCCATGAACTTGGGTGAAAAAAAGTTACATCATTATCATTAACCTCCAATGGAAATTTAGCATTTTCTTCAGCTATAAATGTAGGCAACAAATCTGTGATACAGCCAGTGGAAAGAAAGATCTTTTCATCACATGAAGATGTTTGCGATCTCAAAATATTGTTTATGTGCAATAGTTATCAGATCTGCCATTAGATCTCATTTGATGTGCTAATAAGCGAAAATTTACATAACTATTTTTTAATATTTTGATAACTATATTTCATTATAATTGATTTGGTATTTTATCTTAGACACTTTAAAACATTCTGAGAAGGGTTCCACTGGTGAATTATTAAAGGGTTTGAAGAGAAGTGAAAGGAGGGAGGGCAGTCACAGTCACTTTGAAAGATTAAATAATATCATTGAGTAGCTAAGGGAAGACCAGCAAGGGGGGTGTTTAAGCCATCAAGGTATGAACTACAAAGGGCGTACATCTGTTGGTGGTGACGAGAGTGGAAAGAAGCCTTCGGATGGTCAGCATTTGTAGATAGATCCCTTTCTCTAGTCTGGAAAGGCTAAATCATCAAGGGTAGGCATTTATAATTATATTAATACCTAACTCCAATATGTACAGCAGACATCATTTATATATATTTATAATTTATTTCAACCTAACAATAACTCTTTGAGGTAAGTTATATTATTATCCCCACTTTACAGGTGAGACAAATGAGGAGCAGAGGTTTAAGTAACTTGTCCATGTCTTCTACCTGGTAAGTGACAAGACGGAGATGTGAACCCAGGTAGCCTGGCTCCACGATTCACGCATTACTCCATTACATTGTACTAGTCATCATACACCAACATTTATAAATCTTACAAAACAGTTGACAGATACTTAATGAGAACCTATGCTATGTGCATGGCACAGTTCTAGGAGCTAGATACAGAGATGAACATGACAAAATCCCTGCCTTCAAATAATTTATAGAGGAAAAGGCAGACAATAAACGAAAATATAATATGCCAGGTGCTAATAGGTGCAATGGAGAAAATAAAATAAGGTAAGGAGGCAACGGTAGAGGGTGAAGCTAGCATAATGAGGATGTCGCCACAGAAAACTCCGGAAGAATATTCCAAACAGAAGGAGCAGTGACTGAAAGGCCCAGTGATGGGAAAAGCTTGGCAGGTTCAAATGAGACAGTACAGTGAGGCTGAAGCTGTGCCAGCAAGGGGTATGCAGGAAAAGCAGCTGGGCAGACAGGGCCACACATTATGCTTGACATCGAAAAGCACTCATCACACTTCAGAATATACAGATATACATTTATCTACATTTAAAACCTTGCAATTTTCCACTTAGAAAAGCGTATTTCTACGAAGAACCAATTCAGAAATGAATACACATATGAATTACTCAGTTATAGATAGTATAAGCCCAGTTTCAGGGAATGAGGCACCGCTTCCATTTTTTAATTACAAATACCTTAAAATGATTTTGAGATGACTTTGAAATCACTGCTTTAAATTTTACTGTAAATAATAAACACAGTTCATGTCACTTTTAACTGAATAATCATTTAAAGCCATTTAAATTATTGTGGCAATTGCAGTCATAAAGTTCTCTTTACCCTCATAATTATCTAGATCAATTTCTCCTCAAAAGATAACAAAGGGTTTTTTATTTTTACAGTTCCAAAACCTAAAACATTGCCTGGAACATAGCACTCAATACATAGCTGTAGAAATGAACATTTTTGCAACAAATATGACGGAACACCTGGCTTTTTCTCCCCATATACCCTTTAGTAATCTTTTTTTTCCCTCTAACATTTTTAAATTATGGCAATTTGCAGACTTGTCTGAGATATTTACATAATTTTATTTCAATGCTGAAAATGAAAATGTTCAACCACTCTTGGTTAGGTAATGTGCTAATATGTTAGGATTACATATTTTTCAAAAGCTTAAATATTAATGAAATTCCATCATATATACTGAAATTATAGTCTTAAAATAAAAAGCTATATATTCAGCATTCATCTATTTTTTAATACTTTTCCAGTGGCCTCTATATACGCTTGCATTATTTAGTTCCACCAGTGTGTTTTCTAGATATAATTACACCCACTTCTAATATATACCAAAATTCCAGCTTTCTCTGCTCCCAGAGATAATTTCAGCTATATTAATAAATTACAAAGACACTGGTTTTGAAATCCCAGTAAATGGACCCATGGAAAATCTCTTTCTGCCTTTTTTTAAAAAGCATGCTGAAGATGGGAGATGGATAGCATCTTGGTAAAGATACAAATAGACATGAGGTAACTTGTTACTTAATCTAAATGCACCTACAAAACTATTTTGAATAATGGCATACTTTCCCAAAGAATACTGAAAATATTTATACCTTGGAAAATTTTTTGTACTCCTTTAAACCAAAACCTGACTATGAGTTACTTCTATTATAAAGTTCCAATAAAACTGCACATGGGCCCAACCTGTATTCCCAGGTGAAAAGCAAATATAGTTCTATCCAGAGTCCATCAGCTTGTAAGTTGTGCTAAGAATTTGCCTTTATAACTCAAAGGCCTTTTCTTCAACCAAACCTTTATGTTTTAAAATTTGTTCAAGAACAAATGGCAAATAATTCGTCCTCAGAGTGACTTCCCTGTATTTATCAATGAAGTAGTTAAAAGAATTTTACTTCTACCAATTTTTCTGTAATCTACTATATGCAGAAGACTTTCTGTTCAAAGAATAAAAATATTAGAGCTTCGTCTAAAGGCTCCTAATGAAGCATTTATTTTTTTTAACTTGGAAAGGAACCTGGTAAGGAACTGGAAGACTTAACAGGTGGTTGATAGAATTATGTTTAGATCATGCCATATTTTTAGCAACTTCCCTGTCTGCAGATAGGCACTGCAATTTGATTCAGGAGAAATGCCAATCAAATTCCAAACACTTTCATTTGATGACTATTAAAAGCAGCAAAACTAGTTTTCACTTGGGCAAGGATTTCCCAATTACTTGGAGCAATGATGTTCTATTTGCCAAGCGGTTTGGAAAGGCAGTAAGTGATTGTACAACTGGTTTCAATTTACTCTCATAGGCCAACATTTTTATATGTTTAGAGGATTTTTATACAATTGTTTTTCCAAAATGTTCTTATTTCAGTATCATGGCATCCGTCCATATAGTTTTTTTCCTGAATACATGACAAACACATGTATTATACTATAGCAACAACCAATAGTGTACTCTCAGATTTCATTGAAGGATAAAAACAAGTACAAAACATAAACCATTTGTACTCTTTCCCCAGATCATTTAGTTATTACATAAGGTAACTAGAGAACAACATTAAAAAAATAAGGTACTATTGAATAAGGCAATTAAAGCCTACACTGAGAAATTTTAGTAACAAATTGCTCCCAACTATTAATAAAATTGGATTTTCACTTAAGAGCTTGATCACTGGTAATTACTACCGTGTTTCCCCGAAAATAAGACTTAGCCAGACAATCAGCTCTAATGCATCATTTGGAGCAAAAATTAATAAAGACCCAGTATTATATTATATTATACCCAATCTTATAATAAAATAAGACTGGGTCTTATATTAATTTTTGCTCCAAAAGACGCATTAGAGCTGATTGTCCAGCTAGGTCTTATTTTCAGGGAAACATGGTACCATGATGTCTACAAATTTAGTTTTTCAATCTTTAATCATGTCATATAATAAGAAACAGTTTGATGTTATTTGTAATAAGAGAGCCTAAGTATGAGTCTTGGGTTTGCATTCATGGAATCTTGGGCAAGTCACTTCATATCTTGGACCTCAAGTTCCATGACATGTAAAACAAAATAGAAATAATTCTATCTACCTAATTTCCTGAGAAATACAATGCATGTTAAAATAATGTCAATAACTTTTGAAATTGAATATATTTTGAAATAGGATTAAAAAATTCTCCATAAAAACCAATGTTTCAGCTGCCCCTTTAAACCTAGGCAGAAAATAATTGCTATGTAAAAAGGGTCATGAAGATTAATTCTGAGCGTCATCGTTATTCTGGGATACTCTGTTCAGTTCAAAAGGTTTGTCTCCCTGACAGTTTCTCATTACAACACCACTCACTGATCATAGGAAATACTGTATCATATATACGCACACACTGAATGAATGAATCCATGATATGAAGAAAACATAATTGGCTCCAGAAGTCTAAAGCAGAATATTTATTGCAAGATTTTTAAAAAGATGAGTCTTTCTTTTCTCCTCTAGCAGCATTCTTCATTCCCCATTCCACAGGACAATTCCAGGTTTCCAGTGTAAAAGTGAGAGGGGACAATAAAAAGGAAATGTTACTGATACCTCACTTAAAAAGAGACTGCTCCCTCACTAAGTCCTTGCCCATGAGGATCGTGAAAATAAGACAAAGACTTGAGACTTATCTACCCAAGATTTATGTAGCTAAATGACCCAGGTTCAAATAGTGTCTGAGCTACATCAATAATAAGGACTAAGTTATGTGGTATTTCTCTTTCTTGTAAGCACTAGGGTGTTTTTCAAGTCATATGAACTCACTGAAAGTGGAGAGAACTGTCAAAGAAAAGCCACATTCTTGTGGGGTCTGGGAAGTGGTTCTCAGGACAGCCTCTCCCAACCTCTTACTAAAATATCTGTGAAGACATAAAATCTGAAGTCATTATAGCATCTAGAAATTTAACAATAAATCATTAAGAACTAATTCATAGGTAAATAATGGAAATATGATCATGATATATTGCCAAATGTTATAAGTCAACATTACTCTAAAAGATATATGTATATATAATATCTACAAGTACACAATGCCATATACCCGCCAGACCATCTATCATATTTATATTTTCCTACTCTATCTTTTAACTTACTTATTTAGATATATGGTACCCTTCAATTATCTAGGCAAACATTTTTTCATTTGTTATGTCTCCCTTTGCATTACCTACCTAAATATTACAATACATGTTTTTCTACATTTTCAATACAATAGGAATTTTATTTGGTTTACCAGTAGGACGAGAATCCAGTATTTTGTTTTGCCTTATAAGATATTCTTGGCCTTTGGATTGAACATAAATACCTTTTAGGCTTTTGGCAACTGTCACAGGAAACTAACTTGAAGCAATTAGCAAAACTTGATTTGCCATCAGAAGTCAACTAGGTTTTTGATTATATGGTCAAAGAAACCATGAGCCTGGACTGAAGAAGCCTTGACTGTTTTCATTGTAATCTACAGACTCTCAGAATTACGCTAGCATTCCTGAAGCCCCACCCCCTCATGGCATCTTCCCCAGAATCGATTTCAAATGTGGCCATGGAGGATGGGCAAGATCCTCCGAGAGAACCAGAGCCAGGAACCTTGGTGACTGATGGACTTCTCAGAAAGATGAATCAAGGATGATAATCAAGAAACTCTCCTCCTGCTTATTAGTTGGTCTCTCCCAGAAGAAATCCAGAATTGTATAAATCAGTGACTATTGGGTATCTCCCCTTCTCGCTGTAGAAGGCTAACATTAGGGCTGCAGTCATGCTGACTAGGCTGTACATTGGCTTGGGGGAGGTGCAGATAATTTGTCCTATTAATTCATTAGTTGCTAAACCACAAAGAGCCACATCTGAACTTTATGGAGAAGACTGTATTACCCAGAGATCCTGGACTTTGAGCCAGAGACACTGTCCCTCCAGGGCTGAAGATGAATATGTTTGATGTGTAGGAAGAGAAGAGCAAAGAGATATTTGGTGAACAGAAGGATGTCCTGTGGTAAAGACTGTTGGTGATCACCATTATCTACTCTCCCGTCTTTGTTCTGAGCATATCACTGTTCTTCATTTTCCAGCCTTCTGAATCTAGAGCCAGGCAACTGGTTTTCATCAACAGAATGTACATAGAAGTGGTGTCCATTCTTTGGACTGAGAGTACACGTTTGGACTGAGGCAATCAAGAGTTCGTATGCCTCCTCCATGCTATTACTGTGGTAATAAGTCATTTATGTAGCTCATGAATATTTTTAATTAATAAATTTAATGCTGTAATAGGACATTATGTACCACCAATATCTAAAGGTGATTAGTACATAAATGATTGATCAGCATTTGTTGAAAAAGAGTGAACAATCCATTTCTTCCTCTGAATATTATGAATTTGACAGCTTAATTAACTATATTTTATGAAAACTGTAGTTATTAGCAAAACAAGAATCAAGTTACAAGTAACAAAAGTGCAGTGTAAGCCCATATGAATGGAACACAACTTAGATATCATCTGAAAAAGATTTAATCTATACAAATTTTATGTTCAAATACGTCAACTAAAATTGCTAATACAATTTTCCTTTACTGAATGACTGATGTAAAGAAGAGCTAACCTAATTATTTGGTACATATTAGTAAAAGCTGCTTTAGTTCATTCATTCATATACATATTGAAAATTTCTATATGCTATATTGTGTGTGTGCGCATGTGTATATATATATATACATATATATGTGTGTGTGTGTATATATATATATATATATATATATATATATATATGCTAAAATGAATATATATCATCCCTACACTTAAAACTTACAAATGAGATAGAATTATGGACAAGTAACTACAATTCAATATATTATGCATAAAACATCCAGTGGTGAAACAAAAAAAGGCCTGGTCAGCTCTGTCTAGAGAGGAACAGGGGAAAGAAAAGAAGGCTCTAAATGGATCTGGATGGATGAGTGGCAGTTTAAGGGAAAGGACGTTCTAGACGACATTCAAACAATTATGAAGATTAAAGTAAACCTATGATAGAATCAAACACATGTTTCTAGAATCATCCCTTTCTTGCCATCTGTTTCTCTGTCATTACCTTTCTTAAAGGCCACAGGATCCCTCGGTGATTTAAGTCAGAGTCATTAGAACCATT
This sequence comes from Rhinolophus sinicus, assembly GCF_036562045.2. Lineage (NCBI taxonomy): Eukaryota > Metazoa > Chordata > Mammalia > Chiroptera > Rhinolophidae > Rhinolophus > Rhinolophus sinicus. The sequence continues at coordinate 154,534,164 of NC_133752.1, read as the reverse complement.
TTGGTCTCCTCTTACAGTCCAAAATTCTAGTGGTTCTCCTGCAAGTTTGCTCAACTTCAGCACTACCAACATTTTGATAACTTGTGTTGTAGGAAGCCGTTTTATGCATTGTGGAATGTTCAGCAACATCCCCAGCTTCTACATAGCTTCCCCTCTCCCTATTCCGCACATCTTTAGGGTTTCCGGGCAGGAATTCCCGCCCGTTCTCAGGAATTTTTTTCGCTTTCCCATTCCAGAATCCTGAGATACAAACTGTTTTCTGTTCTCCACGATGAATCATTTCCGCAAAGCGATGGCCGATACTACCAACCACCTGGGTTTAAGGAGCCAATTTTTCCCGATTTCCCAACCAACTTTTCTCAGGATTCGGGAAAGGAAAAGCAAAAAAAAATCCTGAGAATGGGCAGAAATTCCCACCCAGAAACCCTATAAACGGTGACAGCCAAAAATGTCTCCACACATTGCCAAATGTCCCTTTTGTGGGGGTGGGGGGTGGGGGGTAGGGGGGACTGCTCCCAGTTGAGAACCACTGGTCTACAGTAGTGCACCTTCCATAGGCACCCACTCTTCTTCACCACTAAAACCACACACTTCAAGTGGCCTCTCTTCCTTACCCTGAGACTACAGCAGTAGTCCTCAGTGACTCACTCCTCCCTGGTACCCTGCACAATGTCGCATAAGGGAAGACCTCTCCTAACACATCAAACTAGCCCACCATCTGCAGTTCAAGCCCTCATCCCTCACAATGCATTCCAGGCCTCAACAATCTGACTCCAACATTACCTTTCACCCTCGCCTTCTAACCTGCCCTACTTTTCAGCTACACAGACCCACAAGAAGCCCTTTTCCTAGTCACATGTTTATTCATCCCTCAAAGTCCAATCGAGAAGCCTTGTCCAATACAGGTCTCATAACACTCTTAATCACTCCTTTCTCAAAGTTCACATAGCACTTTTTGCACTCCTTCACTATTTTCATTAAGTATTTGTGTGCCTGGTGTCACTATGTGGTGGCCCTGAGAATGCTGGGCATAACTGGCCCAGGGCCCCAGGTGCTGGGCTTTGAAATCCATCACAGTGTTTGTGTCCCAAGTGCGAGTCCCAGTCAGTACCCGAGTATAGCAAGGATGCTAAGAGTAAACTCATTAGGAGGCACGGGACTCTTCTCCCAACCAAATGTCTTGAGGCGTGCTTTGGTGAGTCTTACTTAGACTGCCCAGCAGCCTAGAATGTTCCTACGCAACATGCTCATCCTCTGTCTTCACCTGTTTCAGACTTCATTACTCTCTTTTTATTTGCTCTAACACAGATACTTGCTCTAAGATCCTTGCACACTTAATCCCCTCTTGCCATCTGCTTCTTGGAAGACCCTAGACTAACACTAGAATGTTAAAAGTAGAGGCATAAGACATTCTCCCATGTTGTTTGACTGAATACTTGAATGAGTTTATGAAAAATTAAAGGAGGTCCTTATGAATTTTTCCAACAAATAAATATGAATACAGAATGGCATGTGTAATGACTGGGGCTGTATTAGTTCTGGACAAATAGGAATATAGAAAATAAAATTTTCCCAGAATAGACAAAATCCTGTAACGACACTACTGATAGTTTCCATACAATTATTTCTTGTCTGAACAAGAAGTTACTAGAGCAACTCAATCATCAGTCATCAGAGAGCATTAGTGCCTGACATGCTGTAGAATGGTTCATATGAGAAACTTCAAAAAAGTACACACAGCCACTGCAAGCTACTCTATGAGAATACTGTATAATCCAGATGCAATGTCTGGTTTTATGACATCTGGAAACTGTTTCTTTCAACCAAAGACTGTACTGCTTAAAATCCCACCAAGAAATAGTGAAGTTAACTGTCTGAGCAGTCAGGTTAGACCCTGAGGGCCTCTGGAAGAATGGAACCCACCAGGTAACATGAGAAGAGGGCGAGTAGAGCACAGGGTTGTGGGGAATAGCCTCTATACAATTGATACATGCTGTCGTGACAAGTATATGCCAAAAATACACCAACTTGTTAAACACTGACTTCTACTTTGGCAAAGTATACCAACATTATGAAAAGATCATTAATATGGCCATGGAAACAATTTTCTAAAACGGTTGTATGTAAAGGGATATTTTGAAAAAAAATTTCATCCTTTTCCTCTAAAAGTTACATTCCTCAGCAGCCACCAGAGAGAGGAAGGGCAGATGCTACCCTTCCTCAAAGGGGAACAGGTTAAGTCAATGAGATGTGAGCGGGAAACAGTGGATTCCAGGAAGAAAAGGGTGATGTTGGCAAACCAAACAGTTGGAAAGATGCATATGTGCTAACTTCTCTAGTGGAGGTTAAGACCCGGAAACAGAAAGCATGTTAGATAGTTTAAGAGGACTGCCAAGACAAGTGCTTTAGCATGCTATGTGGGATTCAGGGAGGGACCCTCTGAAAAAGCACCCCCCCCCCAATACACACACACACACACCAAAATTACAGGTGTGGCAGAATTTGGCAAAGAGAGAAACCAAATGTCCCCTGATTTTCAAAGACCATGGAGGGTTTCCGACCCTTCGAGGGGTCTGGGAGATTACCAGTAGCATCACGAAACCACTCCACACGGAGAGGGTGCTGCAGCAGGAGCAAAGTGACCCTTATGTCTGAGGTCTGCACAACGAATGCATCAAGCAGACAAGAAATTAAATATATGTTGCAAGCAGAACTCAGAGGGATATGCGTTACCAGTGAGAGCCCAGGAGGGAATGGTCAGTGAGTCCTAACTGAGCAAAGAAAGGCCACAAGTTCTCAGGTCCACAATTCAGCTGCTAGTGCCAGAAAGACAAAGAGACTAAGGCACGAAGGACATCAGAAACTAGAGAAACTGGAGCACAGTATGATTTTTCCCACCTCCCTCCCACACAATACAAAGATAGAACACGTAATGGCCCTGTATGGGGTCAATTTTCATCAATGGTCAATGCATGCTTAAATCCAGAGATGTATAACACACATTAGCAGAAAAAATGAGGAAATCACATGCTCATTTCATTATGTTCAGGAAAAAACATTTGATTAAGTACAACATCCCTTCATGATTAAAAGCAAAACTAAAACAAAGCAAAGAGCAACTAGAAAAAAAGAGAACTCTTAAGTTAACAAGACTGACTTGAAAACTCCTTCAGTAAACATCAACCTTAGGGTTTAATCGCCTGACAGAGGTCAAAGCCAGATCATCACTGTCGCAGACACAAAATCCCAAAGGTAAGTCGGGAAGCAAGCAGGAGCCAGGTCAGTAGGTTGGCATTGACTTCTGGGGCACTGTATCAAGACTGATCTGCAAACAACACAGCCGGGCCAGGTTGTGGGTACCACAATTTTATCTAAAGTCTAACCTGAGACTAGAAAGAAGAATTTGATACAATGACAAATGGACTCTAAAACCTACCAGAAGTTCTGCTATTTGATGAAACGATTAATCTAACAAAAATTAATGACAGAGTCAGGGTAGAAATAAAATACACAATATATATGTGTGTGTCTGCGTTTTAGTACTAATATCAAAAATAGGATCAAAGAAATGTGACTAACCTCATTAATCATTTAGATTTGTAATTGGTCATGATCACACTACTGAAAAAAAAGTTTAGATCCCAGTACTTCTATTTGCTGTATTACTGGAACTTTTCTACCTCTACCATGACTAATGTCCTTGACGTAGTCTTCCAGATACAAAGAAATTAAGATAAAACTAAGTTACATCGGTATAAAAATAACTTTTTAAAATGTTAAACTCTGATATATCAATAAGTCTATCAAAAATCAAAGTGCACACATAAATCAGATTAATAATGCATAGTGACTTAAGCCACCACATCCAAATTGACAGTGACAGGAAAGGATGAACTCCGGTTAAGACTTAAACATTTCCAACTGTTTTCTGATTTCAAAAGGGGACACTGAATAATAATTTGAACTACGCCAACATTATGAATCAACATGAGCAGAAACATCACTCCTAATAATGCTTCCCATCTGGAATGTTTTTCCATGCCATAAAATACTAAATCAAGAAAACATATTGACTATGACAAATGTGGGATAGTAAATATAGACTTTTCCAGACAAACTAAACATTATATTGAAAGGTTATAGAAAAAGAGTATTTTTCTTTCCTTTGATGTTTAGGTGGCCATGTAAATATTAGTGTGTTTCTGCTACAAGCATTTCACATTTACCCACAGCAGAAAGGGAAAAAAAAAAAATTGTTCAAGGCATTCCATGTAAATACAGCTCAAGATAACAGCATGAAAAAGACCAAAGTGACTTTCCACATTTAGGAATGATCAATATTCACACCCAGGAAGACATCTTACATCAATTAACCTAAGAGGAAATATTAAATTTGGCCTGGTGAGAACTGTTACCAATTTAAAAATTTTTTTTTTTAAAGTTTATTGGAGTGACAATGGTTAGTAAAGTTACATAGGTTTCAGGTGTATAATTCTGTAATACATCATCTATATATCATGTTGTGTGTTCACCACCCAGAGTCAGTTCTCCTTCCATCACCATATATTTGATCCCTTTCAATTTTTTACTTAAGGAATAGGCACTATTGATGTTCTGAATTTACTCTTTTAAATTTTGCTGAAAACAAACAAAAAAAACCCAAAACTAAAATACTTGGAGAAAACACTAGAATCCTGTAACTGAAATCCTAGTTGTTTCTTCTTGAATATGTATTGGAGGAGTTAATGATGAAGTGAGCTCATCTTTGTTCTAACAGAAGTGTTATGTATCTGGGGTTCTATGAACCTGGAAGGGAAAGCATTACATCTTCATTTTCACTAACCTTTGACACTTAAATTTCCTTCAATTATGATTGTAGGTAAAACCACAGACATTGTGACTTCGTTACCAATAAAATGGCACTTTTATATCCCATTAGAGTTGATGTAGCTATCTGGATCTTTCATACCCATTAGTAAAAAAGTGTAGTAGTAAATAGGCCCCTCCCCAATAGATATTATCTAATGCATTATTAAATAAGTATATGTGATCACACCACAAAGTGTAGTAGTTATAACATTGTTGATTACTATTAGCATTTAAAAGGAAGCCAATTACACAATTTTAAATGTGTAAAATAACACAAAAATTATTATTTTAGAAGAATTTAGAGAAGAGGTCCTAGGTTTCCCCAGACTGCTGAAGCTCATAGCAAAATAATTTAGAACCTCGGCTTTAGAGGAAAACAAATGAAACAAATACAACCCAGTTTTTCCATTTTATTTTCTCTCTCCACAATGAGGTTTTTACCAAGTCTCCATCTCTCACTCTGTCACTCTAATGACCATTCACTGGCATCAGACCTCTGTAGGTTCTCTACGTTTTGAAACACTGCATTTTAAACAGGCATATTCAACCTCTTCTCTATTCTGTACCTCACAGATTAATAGCCATCCCCATACTATCAAAAACCAACTCTTCCTTTTTAAACCTTTTCGTTTTATGTGTATTCGTTCTTTTCCTTCTGTCATTCTAAATTCAAAGAACAAATTTAAGTAAATGCAGGAGATTCTGCCTCAATAGATGGTGAGAAATGGATGTGTCCGAGTGAAATCACACTTCATTTGTAACAGAGGCCTCATAAGGCCACTCCCTGACTCACTAACCCAGCCTCTGTCTGACACTTTTAAGTAAGTCTCAGCTTTGCTCAGAAGAAACTATTTTGTCCAGCAGGTAGACATGCTGTTCCTCCCAACCTCTCTCACTGCAGGAAGGAATGGCCTCTGGCTTGAGTTAATCTAGGTGTTAATCCCTCGGGTGGTCCACTCTGATCTGGAGTCACCAACCAACTCGGAAAAACCCATTGCAAGGCTGCCTGAACGCAGCTCTTCACTAGATCCCAAGATCATGCCAAAGGACCCCAGGGCGCTTACCAGGCCTCCACAGAGGCTGAAGACAGCTGTATGATCCTCCCGAGCATTGACCTGGCCGCGATAGAAGCAGTGGCGCAGATCTGGGGGCACCGCGCTGCTTTCCTCCGCCGCGGGCGCGGGGCCTCCCAAGTGCACCTCGGTGTAACCAGCCGCCAGGAAGGCCGCGTCCGCGCTCAGGTTCAGCTGGAAGAGCTGCCCATAGGCGCTAATTCGGTAGTGGGTCCTGAACGGCGTGGGCTCCAGCGCCTCCGAGCTACGCTTCCTCCGGCTAAAGTGGTGACTCTGAGGGAACACTTCGCCGAACTCATTGACCCGCGCGGGGGTCACCACTTCGTACGAGGCCAGAGTCCTCACCAGCGCTTCTGCAACCACAGGGATATAGCCATTGAGTCCCATCCCCACCCAATCATGCACTTCCAACTCCCCAACCGCAAACTTCTTCAACCAAACGTCCCGCCAAAGGTTCAAGGTCCCAGGTCCGGATACACCCGGGGGCGCGACAAATGCACACAGGCTGGCGAGCGCGCGCACACACACACACGTGCGCTCTGTGTGTGTGCTCTGATTTCCCACACCCCCGACTTGCTCCACCCTCCCCAAGCAAAGACTCAGGGCACTCATGGCCTTGAGCAGCCCACCTCCTTCCCCCATCCTTCTTCCTTCCCTGCCGCCGCCAATTCGTGCCCTCCCGGCGAACGCGCCACCCTGCCCCACGCGCCCCCACCGCGTGGTCCCGAGAGGGAGTCATGTACCCCGCGCTCGATTCCTCGAAACCCGACGCAGCCGCAACCTCTCGGGATGCTGGGGGCTAACTAACCTGGGAGTCCCGGGAGCCCCTGCAGGACCAGGGTCCCCCAACGGGCAGAGCCGCTCACTCGCCCACCCCCGTCCGCCTATCCCACTCGGGCCCCGCGCCCCCACCTCTCTGCTGAAGGCGCCGCGCGGTGACCTTACCTTGCCTGGGGTGGAAGTGAACTTCCCAAGATCTGGTGATGAAGAGCGAGAGCTGGTACAGCAGCCCCGTCAGCCACTTGGCCACCCGCATGGTTCCACCCGGGGGATCCCAACCCGGGAGGCCAACCCGAGCCAGCCGGCTTCCCCCTCGCTCCGCTGCCTCTCCTCTCTCTCGCACGCCGCTCTCCGCGCTGGCCGCCGCGGCGCCTCAGCAGCCTCCCGAGCAGCAGCCCCAGCCCCGGGCCGGCCCGTCTCGCCACACCGCCAGCCTCCGCTCCCTGAGCCGCTGCTTCATCTCACTACAGCCCCGCAGCTCCCTGCTCGCTTTCAGCAGCCTCGCTCCGCTTCCTGCGCCAGCACCGCCCTCAGAAGCCCTCTCCTTAGGTCCAGCTCCGCGCAAGGAAGCGTCTTAACCTAGCAGGAACGGTGCCAATATAGCCACCCCAGGCCGGGCCAGAGCGGGGTAGAGCCCGCCCCCAGGGGCCGGGCCCCGCCAATCAGCCGGAGGCGCGGCGCGGGCTTGCCCTCCAGCTTGCAGCCCGGCCCCCGGCCCCCAGCTGCAGTCGGAGTGCGGTCCCCACGGGCTCCAGCTGTGGGCATGCAACATGGTGAGCAGCCCGAGGCCCAGCTGGACACCATCCCGGTACCTGTAAAACCCAGGACTGATACAAGCTGCGAGGCCGAGGTCCAGATAGGTGATAGGTGTGTGAGGTTTTCAGTTCTTATAATGAAATAAAAAGCATCAGATGGAAAGTTTCTGTTATTTATGTTTCACGGTAATTGTAGGCTTCTCAAACAAGATAAAATAAACTTCAGCGGGAAGTTCTTGTAGGCAGAGGATGCTACGAATGAAGCTTAATAGCCAGGCCTCGGTGTGTCCTAGGAGTTGTTGGGAGTTTCACTGTTGTAAATGAAGAGGAGAAGCAGAGGCTGCAATTAGCAAACACTTCTGGGTGAGAATTTCTAGAAATTGTCTAAAGACATTCGAGAAGAAAACAGTTTCAGTCTCCAAAGTCCTCGTAACTCACTGTGATTTTGTCCTTTAGTGTTCATTGTTTGGACTTAATGGGACTATGAATTATATATAAAAAAATTATATAAATGTCAAGCCCCACAATACTTGAATCTGCCCCTGCCTGTGAGTCATTATTTTATGAGAATTTCTGCTGATAGTTTTACTTTTTTTAACTGATAATATTTTCTTCGTTTATAATATCCAAATGAGCCCCACATATCCGTAATTGTCTTCCTAAGCAATTATTGTAGCTCTAAATCCAGTTGTGTCACCTGGTGTCTGTTAAATTGGATGAACCTCAGTGGCAGCAGAAAGCAGTCATCCTTTCAGAACTACTTTTCCATATCCCCAAACACCCTGTTTTTGACCTGTAGATTCCATAATTGCTTCTCTAGATAACCAGTATGATAACAAAAGGGCAGGGGGGAGTCAGATTGTCTTGAAACCCAACCAAAGGAGAAAAGAATATGAGAGACAAGGTAAAGGAATATAGGGGTAAATCTTCACCAACAAGAAGGAATACACTCTCAATTTATTTATGGTTCCTGGCTGCCCTTCCTCCTCTGAGCTCTCCATAATGAAATGTCTGTTCATTTTGAATTGACCTCTCAAGGTATGCCTCTTTACTTTTATATTATACACTTGGTCCATGTGTTGTTCACCACAAATGTGAAACAGTTTTATTCAGGGAAGGGAGAGTTTAATCATTCTTTTGCCCAGGAAATTGTCCAGCCTGGTGATGGTAATTCTTCCACAATCAATCCCCTTCTTTTGTACCCTTTCTTCACAAGTGTCATTTCATTCATCACAGAATTATGGACTTCTAGTGGTGTTTTCCTACGTTAAGCATATTGTTACTCTTAACAAAACAAAAGCGGACTTTACTCACACCTGTCTATTTAGTAGTTACCTTCAGTACATTATAATTTAGAGTCATTTTAATTACATTGCAGCTCTGAATACATCTTTACATTAGGAGCCATACCTTCCCTCATATACATAACAAAATAGAGCTGCACCTGTTTAACTGGCTATCTGAATGCTGGCTGTAGTAAAAACAGATATTTCATTTCCATCACTGAATACTTGTCACTCAAAGTAGTATTTGCAATGGAGTATTTGATTTTCAACCTGCTCTATTTATAAATACTGTTCTAAGAATAGGGCTGCTTTTTCTTTTTTAAAATGGGAAAATGTATAGGATGTGTATTCTATGTCATAATCTTTACAACGTTCAGTAACGAGCATTGTTTTCCTCATTTAAGAGAAGATAAATGTTACATTTTCATATAGTAGCACAAATCCTTTCTGACTCCGACACCTTTTCATTGTAGTAGACTACAACTGTTAGGGTATTCACATTGTCTGTCTCTCTTCCTTTCTGCTTTCCTACTATTGAAAATGTCACCAAGAAGCTAATTTGTACCATTTAAATCAAGCAATTTCCTCAAACTGATAATTATAACTACCGCTTTTGAAATTTCTGTGACAGACTAGGTAGTATACAAGGACTTAGAAAGGTTAGCCCATTTAATTTGCACATTTTCCCCATAGTACTCAGAGAAATTAGGTAATTCACTCAGCTCACATATCAAGTTAGACTCAGATCTCTGGTTTTAAATTCCACACTTTTAAGAGAAAATTGTGCTCTTCATACCAGCTCAAATCTGATGCAGCACTGTTGTAACCAGCAACTCAGAAAAAGAAAGCCATAGTTATATCAAATGTAATTTTGTTTGTATTATAATTCTGACAATCATCATTATAAATACAAGCTATGCTATGAGGTTGGCACAGTGTAGAGAAAATATTTTAAATCTTGCAAAGCAAGTATATGCCAACTATACTCATTATACCCAAGATAGACCTTGTTTTATTATCTTAATTCTACCATCACCAGCCATGTAACATTCCACAATTTACCTGAACTCTATAAGCCTACTTTTTATCAATTGTAAAATGGAAGTAGTAATAGCAATATCATACAATTGTTAAGGTGATTAAAAGAGATAATACAGGTAACATACTTGGCATCATACTGGACAAAATATGAAAATATGTGCTCAATTCATGCTCATGCTGATTATGAATTAATTGCATTACAACAGGGGACTGAATGTTCATACCAAAAGGAACAACTATTTGAATACAGTCTGCTTTTCTAATATTAGTAGGTAGGAAGTAGGATGATCAAGTTTCACTGTTTACGTGAAACTGGGGAGTTTCCTGAGACGCAAGGCTTTCAGTGCTAACACTTGGGAAGTCCTGGGCAAACTGAGATTAATTGGTCATCCAACTTCAGGGTGTTTCAAACAAGGCATTAGTGACTTTTGGGGCTTGGTGAGTCTTCATTATGGGAGGCTGCCCTGTGCATTGTAGAATGTCTAGCAGCATCCCTGGCTGTACTCATTCAATTCCAGTAGTACCCCACCCTTGTTGTGACAACCTGAAACATTTCCAGACGTTTTCAAATGTCCCCTGGGAGCAAAACTGGCCCAAATTGAGACCCACTGACATAATAGGTAGAGAAAATTGGGAATTGGTAAATACATAAAGATGGGTTTGGCAGGAGACCTCATAGATGTTGCTCTAGTCTTAATTACAAATGGCCAATTGTTTAGTAGAAATACTTTATATATTGTAGCAGGTGTGGGAAATTATCCATCATTGTAGCTAAAATAGTATAAGCTGTGGTCTTTGTGTTAATTTCAAAGCATTATTGTTTCTTGGCATGCCGGGAAGCGTCAAACTCCTCTGCCCAAGTACTCTGTTATTACACTCTTTTCTTATTGTCTATTTACTTGTGTGCATTTAACACCAGATTGTAAGGGTCATGTGAGGAGGAACTGTCGACAGCCTGTTTGAGGCATTCTCCACAGTACCAAATGCTGTGTCCCCACTGAATAGAAATAAATAATTCATTGGATAAATACGTACTAAAAATATAATTTATATAACTAAGGAGAATTGGGGAACTTGCAAGCCAATCTTACCATCTATGTCTTTTAATTAGGATATCCATACCATTTACATTTAATATAATATGTTGACATTCAAGTCTATCATCTTGCTATTGTTTTCTATTTATCATATTTGTTCCTTTTTTTCCCTTTTTCTACCTTCTGTTGGATTAACTGAATGGGTTTCATCATTCTATTTAATCTCCTTTGTTAATTATAACTCTTTCTTTTGTTATTTAAGTGGTTGCCCTAGGATTTATAGTACGCGTCTTTAAAGATGTAGTTAAGTGCTTGGAAACAGATCCTTTCTGGTCTTGCTTTTAAGATTTATTAAGTGAGAGTAAAGCAGTGTTCAATGTAGGGATAATTATTCCCCACTACGGGGAATATACATTGGAATAATTCACCTTCTCCTCCCAGAAATTGCTTTAAAAAAAAGAGAGAGAGAGAGAGAGAGAGAGAATTATAACTCACAGATTGTGTAACACTTACCATAAACAAATGAGGTAGAAGCCATGTAAAGGAAGTAAAGGCAATATTCAGAAAGGAGACAGAAGGTTCAGCAGGGGTAGATATCAAATAACATCAGAAAAACAATACACTTTCTGAAGGTGAGTGCTCACCTTGTTTTATGAAAGCGATAGTCCTTGTGTGGAAATAAGAGATTGAATATGTGAGCAGAAGCCCTCCTGGACTGTGTTTTTCCAAAGAAGCAGAGGAAGTAGGCTGTGCAAATAATAACAAGGAGGAGCCAGAGCTATAGGAAGTGTCTTTCTATGACAGCAGAGAAATAGAGAGGCTAGACAGCTACTCTGTACCTCTCAGCCCCAACAAGTAGGTGGTCCAGGAAAATCCAGTTAATTCAAGCATGAGTTGGGGGTTGTTTTTTTTTGTTTTGTTTTGTTTTGTTTGCATACTGTAAGAAACAAATGTAGGAAAGAACATCAAAACTTACCAACAGGTAAAAGCACCAGAAAAATGTTGCCATGGACTAGATCTAAATTTTGGCCAAACATTTTGTGATTGATTAAAAAATAAATAAATAAAGAGATTATTTTTGAAGTAAGACCTTAAATCAGAAATATAGGAACGTATGGAAGATATAGAAAGACAACAGGAAGAAATAAAATATGATCTAGTAGAACTCAGAAAAGAAGTAAAGGAGAAAGGACACCTTCACAAAATAAAAATAAAATTAAAAACAGCATAAGGAAGAATAGAAAATATGAATAAATCAATAAGGAATGTGGGAAAATGGGAAAAGTGACCACGTTGAAATGGAAATAAAAAGAGGAAGAAAAGAAGGGAGAAGCTAGGAAGGAAGGAAGGAAGGAAGGAAGGAAGGAAGGAAGGAAGGAAGGAAGGAAGGAAGGAAGGAAGGAAGGAAGGAAGGAAGGAGGAGGGAGGGAGGGAGGGAGGGAGGGAGGGAGGGAGGGAGGGAGGGAGGGAGGAGGACAGACCAAGGAGAAATAAAATAAATAGAAAACATATGCATTGGAGATCCATATACACATATTTGGAGTAGACCCTGAAGAAAAAGGACCAAACAAATGAACAGAACAAATGTAAAGTTATAACTCAATTATGCTTTTGTCAAAATAATAGACCTGAATCTGAATATTGGAAGGACTCAAAAGAATTGACCAAGAATGATCACCATCGAGACATTTCCTAGTAAAGCTACTGGGCTTTAAAATAAAGATTTTTTTTTAAGCCAGTCAGACAAAATAAACGTTATTTATAAGGATAAAATAATTAGGTTATATTCATATTTTCCACAGCAACATTCAACATCAAAAGACAGTGGAATGATATCCTTAATACATATGCTCAAGGAAAAAATAATGTGAGCCAAAGATTGTATTTAGCCAAGCTGTCCTTCAAGTTCAGACTATATGCAAGAACTCAGAGAATATTTTTCTGGAAGTCAAAATGCTGCCAACCAAGGAAAGGGTAAATTATGGCAAAATGAGTGATGGTGAGTTCAGAAGTTTAACTTAGAGCTAATACTGAAACAAATGTTGAATAACTGAACAGAATACAAATTTTATAGAGTAAAATGAAAAATAAAGACATAAATATATGGCAGTTATAAATAGTATATAATCGCATAGCATAGCAACCATCTCCAAGTAGCAGAAATCATGCATATTATAAGGAGATGCAGGAAAGAACAGATTAGTAGTAGGATTTTTAAATTCACATCTATAAGTTCATGACAGAAAAAGCGCAAAAACATAAGTGAGAATATAAAAGATGTAAGTAGTATAATTAATAAAATAGTTATATCTTGAATATACACCTTTTGTGAAAGTCTTTGTGTAACATTCATAAATACCAAAAAGTATAACTAGTTCAAAAAACATCCTCTGATCATAGTATAGTAAAACTAAAAAATAACAAAAGCAGAAAAAGTAAAGGTTCTTTCAGAGAAAGTTTTAAACCAGCTTGCGTCAAAGAGAAAATGTAAACATATGTTGAAAAAATATTTTAGAAGATCAGCAAAACAAAAGCTATACATCTGAATATATGGGATGGAGATAAATAGGTCTCAGAAGAAAATCTGTAACCTTAAAATTTTAGATCACTTTCAAAAAGACATGAAAAATTAAATTTAGCAAATAATTCAAATATTGGGGGGAAATTAAAGGAAAGCAGAATAAAGGAATTAATAAACATACAAGTAGAAATTAATGAATTAGAAAACAAACTGTAGGCCCTCAAGTTATATTAAAGATAATGTGTTTCACTGACCTTGGTGGGAAAATTTGCCACAGGGGAAGGAAACCTGAAAGTCTACTTGAGAAGTTAGCCTGTAACACATGAAGCTTAAAATAAAAAGGTACTTATATTATCCTAGGGATATTTGTTTTGTTTTTTTGTCATGGGTGATGAAGGTGAGGTCCCAAGAAAAATAACTAGACATCTTTTCCACAGTTTATATAACTGAGAGGAATAAAAAAAATAACTTTTACAGTAGTACTACTAAGTAATAAAACTAACAATTAATAACAAAAATAGTGTGTAGAAAGAAGCACACCACGTGGTGTTCTTGGACTGTAGATCATAAGTAGTATCTATTCTCCATTTTTCTCTCCAATGAGCATGTATTCCTTAAGTTCTAATAATTAAATGGTGATTTAATGATAAATATTTAATATTATTAATATAATTATATTTTATTATAATGTAAATAATAATATTCAATAATGTTATCAATAATAGATACTTTAAATAATTTAAATAAAAAATTAATAATGAATTGTGATCCTCTACCTCACCCATACCCAAAAATCAATTCCATATCAATGGCAGATCTAAAAGTGAAAGACAAAGCAATAGAGTTTTTAAAGAAAACATAGGATAACATATATATGACCATAAAGTAGGCAAAACTTTCTTTAAAACGATACAAGTGTCCACCAAAAATGATAAACTGGATTGTAGTAAAATTAATAATTTCCATTAATCAAAAGATAGCATTAAAAGAGTAAAGAATTTGAAAGAAACTATTTGCAATTCATATATATTACAAAGAACTTGTTTCTAAATATAGTATATGGGTAAAATGATACATGGAATTATAGTAAAATTAAGAACTTCTGCTCAAGACACTGTTAAGAAATGAAAAATGTAGGAGAAATTATTAGTAATACATGTATCTCACAAAAATTTCTATCTAGAATATATTGGAAAAAACTTCCTCAGATAAGAAAAAGATAGGCTACCAAATAGAAAAATAGTCAAAAGACCTAGAAATACATTTGGTAAAAGAAAATATCAAAATAGCCAATAAACATAGGAAAATGTGCCTGACATCATTGGTCATCAAGGAAATGCAAATAAAAAACACCCTTTTAAATTTATCCATCCAACCAGACACCCACTGAATGAATAAATTTGAAAGATGGAAAATACCAAATGGTTACAAGGACGTGGTGCAATAGGAGCTCTCAGACACTGCTGGTGGGGATGCAAATTGCTACAACTGCTTTAGAAACTGCTGAACATATGCATTGTGTAACTCCTGAGTATATCCTCACAAGAAATGCATCTGTAAGTTTAAGAAGAGACATGTACAAGAATGTTCACAGCAGCACTATTTTATAACAGCGTAAACTAGAAACTACCCAAAAGCCTATCAACAATAAAATAGATTAACAAATTGTGGTATATGCACCCAATGGAATACTAGACAGAATGAAAATGTATACTCTACAACTATATATATATATATAATAAGTGAATATCACAAAAATGATCTTTAGAGAAAGACTCAGACCCGCCCCCCCAAAAAAAATAAGAGTACATAATACATGATTCAATCTATATGCAATAATACAAAAGCAGGCAAAACTACTCAATGTCATTACCTTGTTTCCCCGAAAATAAAACCGGGTCTTATATAAAGTTGTGCTCCAAAAGACTCATTAGGGCTTATCTTCAGGAGATGTCATCCTGAAAAACCATGCTAGGGTTTATTTTCCGGTTAGGTTTTATTTTGGGGGAAACACGGTAGAAGTCAAAATAGTGGCTAACCCTTGGAGTGGAGAGAATAGAGATTGGAGTAAAGATGAGTGGGCTTCTAAGATGCTGATAACATTTCGTTTTTTGATCTGGGTTCTAGTAGTAAAGGTGGTTTTGATTTATGAAAGTTAATACCTCTGCACTCTTATGTATGTTCATATCATAATGATATGATATGTATCATTTTTCTATGTATATGTGTGTATAATGCCATAAAAACATTTTTTTAATTTAAATATGTTACTACAAAAAACTGAATTTGTTTTGTTTTGTTTTGTTTTGTTTCACTATATGGAAAAAGTTTAAAAGAACCTCAGGTAATTAAATATTGGAATAGTCTTTTTGGGGAAAATATTTATTTCCAGACACAATTTAATTAAATAACTAGAGCCTATATCTAAAATCTCACAAGTCAAAAAATCAGGAAAATTCTAACAAAAATATCTTCCATGGCTATTATCAGTCCCTGAACCAGATATTCAATTGTTCTTATAAAAATAAAAAAGGAAGGGAAGAGATATACATATTCCTCCAAAGAACATACTTATATTTAATTAAAATACTACATGGTATTGAATTCATGAGTTAGAAAAGGAAAGGAAAGTGGGAGGGAGGGGAAAGGAAGAGGGAAGGAGAGAGAAGGACGGAGGGAGGGAAAAAGGAAACACGATAATTTCCTTTTGATTTTTGAAGGATTCATTACTAATTCATTGGTTTTCTTTTAAACTATGTAGTGCTAAGTTTACCCAAGAGAATGTAGAATTCCAATGGGTCTAATCATCATTTAACATCTTGTTTGTAACATTTTGACCTTTTATACTCTACTGCATATTAAGGTCCATAACCTGTTGGATGTGCAAATATTATAGAATTATTTGATAGAAGAATTTTTGTGATACAATGAATTCACACTGAATACATCAATTGACTTTCTATACAGAATAATGTTAATAGTCCATGAAAATAAAATATAATTTGAAGAGTCAACACCTTTAATAGGAAATAAGTTTTTCTAAATAATTACACAATTGTTGCTGTTTAAATGGTCTTATGTTTGTATTCTGCAAAATATAATGAACTGATGTGTGTTGCTCCTGAAAATTGGTCTTTTTGCCAAATATTGCTGAAAACAAGTTCTTAATAGTTTATGGTCTAAGATCCATATAAATAAAATGCTTCCTTCTAAACAAAATATTTAATAAGTAATGTATTCTGCATTTCATTTTGCTAATGAGATAAAATTCTAGTAATCTATTAGGGATAGAAAAAGTCTAAAGAATTATTACCACTAAGATTTTTTTTTTAATTCTGTACTAAGGCAATAATATACTATATTTAGGAAAAGCAAAAATAACTTTCTTTTAAGGAGGGGTGAAATTGAAAATGGACACTGTCATTTAACCAGTACAATTCTTTGCCAGGAAAAAAAGGAGGGGGCAGAAAATCAAACAACACAGGAGCCAGGCTTGAAGTTTACCCCAGTGACATTATTGAATACAAAATAAGGTGAAATACCACCAAGATGGGGTGAAAATAAGGCAAGGAGCATTTGGCAAGCCAATGAAGGGAAGGATGGCATGATTCCAAGAGCAGAAGAAGAAAGAAGCAATCTCTCTTTGTCCAGCTTAAATTACAAAACTCTGGAAGCAATGGGAGGAGCTAATAATACAAGTCTATTTTAGCTGGAGAGGTCCCTGGAAATGTATCAGGCTAACATGATGATGATTGAGTGGTTTAAATATAAGACTCTAGTCGTGTGTTTGCAAAGAGCCAAGCAAATGTCTGCTCTCAGGAGAATGTGACACCAAGCAAAAATTCATACGGGCTCTTAAATTCCAATATGCATTACCACATTTTTCAAAAATCATAACCATTTATTTTATTTTTATTAGTTTCAGGTGTACAAAACAATGTAATAATTAGACATTTACACCTCTCATAAAGTGATAACCCCTCCCCATCTACTACCCCTCTAATATCGTATACGCTGTTACAATACCATTGGTCATATTCCCTATGCTGTACTTTGTCTCGTGACTATATATGTGTATAGATATAGATAGATATAGATATAGATATAGATATAGATATAGATATAGATATAGATATAGATATAGATATAGATATAGATATAGATATAGATATATGTATATGTATACATATATATATGTTGACATTCAGTATTATTCTACTACAGCTTCAGGTGTATAGCGCAGTGGTCAGGCACCTACACAGTCTAAGAAGTGATCCCCCTGATAATTCCAGTACCCATTTGGCACCTTACATAATCTTTACAACATTATTGATTATATTCTCCATACTGTATTTCATATCCCCGTGACTATTTTGTGACTACCAATTTGTACTTTCTAATCCTTTCAACTTCTCCCCATCCCCATCCCTTTCCATCTAGCAACCATCAGTTTTTTCTCTATATCGCTGAGTCTATTTCTGTTTCTTTTGCCTGTTTATTGTGTTCTTTAGATTCCACATATAAGTGAGATTATATGGTATTTGTCTTTCTCAGTCTGACTTATTTCACTTAGCATAATATTCTCTAGGTCCATCCATGTCATTGCAAATGGTAAGATTTCATTCTTTTTTATGGCCAAGTAATACTCCATTGTATAAATATACCACAGTTTCTTTATCCAATTGTCTTTTGATGGGCATTTCAGTTGTTTCCATATCTTGGCTATTATGAATAATGCTGCAATAGACATAGGGTGCATATATTTTTTGGAAATAGTGTTTTGGATTTCTTTGGATAAATACCCAGGAGTGGAATTGCTGAGTCTATTTTTAATTTTTTGAGGAATCTCCATACTGTTTTCCATAGTGGCTGCATCAATTTGCAATCCCACCAACAGTGCACAAGGGTTCCCTCTTCTCGTCATCCTCACCAACATTTTTTGTTTGTTGATTTATTGATGAGAGCCATTCTGACAGGAGTGAGGTGGTATCTCATTGTGGTTTTTATTTGCATTTCTTTAATGATTAGTGACAAACATTTTTTCATGTCTGTTGGCCATCTGTATGTCATCTTTAGAAAAATGTCCTCTGCCCAGTTTTTAATTGGGTTGTTTGTTTTTTTGGTATTGAGTTGTATGAGTTTTTTATAAATTTTGGATATTAACCCCTCAACAGATGTATCATTGGCAAATATCTTCTCCCATTCAGTAGGATGTCTTTTGTTTTGTTGAAGGTTTTCTTTGCTGTAAAAAAAACTTTTTAGTTTGATGTAGTACCACATGTTAATTTTTTCTTTTGCTTTTCTTGCCCGAAGGGATATTCTGGTATCAGTAAAAATATTACTAAGGGTAATTCTGTGAATTTACTTCCTATATTTTCTTCTAGGAGTTTTATGGTCTTTTAAGTCTTTAATCCATTTTGAGTTTATTCTTGTATATGGTGTAAGAAGGTGAAGAAGGTGGTCCAGTTTCATATTTTTGCATGTATCTGTCCAGTTTTCCCAGCACCATTTATTAAACAGACTGTCTTTACCCCAGTGTAAATTCTTGCTTCCTTTGTCATAGATTAAATGACTATATAGGCATGGATTTATTTCTGGGCTCTCTATTCTGTTCCATTGATCTATGTATATGTTCTTATGCCAATACCATGCTGTTTTGATTATTATAGCCTTGTAGCATGATTTGATGTCGGGTAGCATGATATCTCCCAAGATCACCATGGCTATTCAGAGTCTTTTATGGTTCCATATAAATTTTAGGATTATTTGTTCTAGTTTTGTGAAAAATGTCACATAACCATGTATTTTATAGTCTTTCTTCTTTCACATCGTTTTAAATAAATACAAACAAGTGCTATTCTAACTTTATCTTCCTTTGAGATAATGCTAAGAACAAAGATTGTGGTATCCAAAATAGAACTGTTGCTGAAATATAGACCAGATATTATCATCTATTAGCATCCTCTTTTCTCCACTCTTCCAGAAGGAAACAAAAATTCTAACACGCAGACTGAGCTTATACCATATGGACTCAGAAAATTTGAAAATATCTAGATCCTCATTTCTTTGAATAAATACAAAGTAAGGAATAATAGGCTAAGTTATCTATTTATGACAGTGATTTCCCAGGATCTGGACCAGAATTTACAACATTGTAATATTTATTAGTTATTCTTATTTGTGCTTTGTTTCATTTAACATAAGCTATAGTGGAGGTAGGGGGAGCTGAGTTGGGAGTCTGAGCTATGTATAAAATCACCATGGAAACCACATCTATGATTAATCAGTGAGAACTGGCAAGCATGATTCTGCAATTATTATTAAAAAGCCCTGCAGGTGAACTTATTTTAATCCCCTCTCACTGTGTCTCTCTTTTGATTTAATATAATACTTAGGATTTTATTATTTTCAGAGTAGTCCCTAAGTGCTATGTAACCACAAATCCCCACCAGCCAATTCTCTCAAAACTTGACCCCAGCAACTCAAAGAAATCTCTCTCTCTCTCTCTCGCTCTCGCTCTCGCTCTCGCTCTCGCTCTCGCTCTCGCTCTCGCTCGCTCTCTCATGCGCACACGTGCCATATTTTTTCTTTTTAATGGAACAGCAAAGATAGAGATATGCCCACCTCTATGGGATTGATTAATCACAGCTGGAATCGGGGGGAAAGCTGTTAGGATGGTTCATTTCAATATGTTGTTTTAAAGAATCAGGAGAGAATGTTGAAATATGAGACAAAATTAGATTACTTCAGAGTCAAAGTATTTCCAGAAGGACAGGTATAGTCAAGTGAGGAGGGGGGATAGGTCAGATAAAATGAGAAGTGATAAATATGTATTGGATTTCACAAAAAGTAAGTCACTGATGACCTTGGTGGAGCCATTGGTAAAAAGAAAGTGGAACGGGGGGTGAAAAGGTACAGACAATAAGCTTAGACAACTCTTTCAAGGAACGTTGTTATGAAGAGAATTGTCTCTAAGAGATACATGATTGAAAAGGGCTTGTGTTTTCTAAACTTTTTAAAGACAGAAGTATCTTGAGCATATTTAAAAGCTGATCAGACAGAGCCAGTAGAGAGCAAGCAGTTGAAAACCGAGAGAAGAAAAGGGAGCAAGGATGGGATCCTGGGAAGTGGTGGATGTATTGGTTTGTGGGAGTCGGGGTGAGGGTCGGGAGGGGAAGAGACATCCAGCTACTAAAAGGGTGGGCTACAATTTAAATAAATATGTCAATGCAGTGGCCAGAAGTTGAAGGAATTCCACTTTCAGACTTCTATTTTCTCTGTGATGTAGGTAACTAAGTTACCTTCTCAAAAGAAAGGTCAATGAAGGAGGTAATATGTTTCAGGTAAGTTGAGAAGGTTTGATAGGTCTTTTGGTCCAGAGGGACATAATGGGGAAAATATTTAGGATGGCCATGGAGTCTTGAGAAACCATCTAAGGTTGGAAGAGTTTGTGGTAGCAGCAGACTCATGTTTAGGCCATTTTCTTCAGTGGGACTTAGCCACCTAGCAGAGAAGATATTGAGGAAAAAATGGACTTCTAAGGATTCCTAAAATTATACCACTTAATGGAAATTGCATAGCTTTTGCCAATCTTTAAGACCAATTTAAATACATGAATACTAAAGATTCAAAAGGGCACCCAAAATTTCTCATATTTATGGATAATATCACTGTAAGCCTACTGAGGGCTGAGAGCATGTGTTTCTGACATTTATCTCAAGGAACTAATAGGGCTACGCACGTAGCTGACTTAATAAATGTTGATAAATATTTATTGAAATCAATGCTAAATGGGTGGATTTCTTCAATCCACTGTGAAAATATAACCCTGGCATCTTTGTGTTTAGGACAAAAGAAGTCAGTATAAAATACAGCATAAAGTAAAATTAGATTACTTACTGGCAAATTGCATGTGGAAAGACATAAATGTACTTTCAATTGGTTATTTTTTCATGAGAATATGTATTTAAGAGACCCACGTACACTTACTAAAAGGAGATCATTATATTTAATTCATGTAGCAGGTGAGCAGTAGAAGGCAACAGTAGGCAAATGACAGAGGGCTGACCTCAGGAAATAAAGTCAGTACAAACACAGATCTCACAGCCTTAGTTGATTTTATTGGACTTAATCATAAAACCAAAACTAATAGTAGTTATTTATTATTAAAATAACATGCCAGGGTGCTTATTATGTGTCATTGGGCTGAGTACTTAGGTGAAATCTCTAATCTTCACAACAACCCTAAGAGACAGGTATTATTATTAACATCCTCTTTTTGCATATAGGGAAATGATACTTAGGTGAAATAACTTGCTCATGATTACAGATCTGGTAAGTGGCAGAACTAATGTAGACCCAGTTCTCTCTGTGACTAGAGTTCACACTCTTCAGCACATTATCTTCCCATCCATTTGTCAAACCCCTTCGTTTGTCAAATGTGGAAATAAAGGCCCAGGGAATAAAGTTAGTCATCTATATTCACACACTCTGTTAATAGTCCAACCATAAATTGAAAGCAGTTCTCTTCATCCCCAGCCTAGCAATCTCTTATCCATTCTTGAAAGCCATAAGCCCAGATACATTCATTCCTAGTATTTGAGACTTTGCCCAACTCAAATTCATTGACTCAATGAATGAAATTTACCCTTAAGTTACATCTTAAATTTTCTGACCAAACTGAAATGGATCTATTTAATTCATCACATAAGTAGAGAATATAATTTTAACTCAGCTATTTGAGAGAAATCATGCTCAAATAATCTTCACTATTCCCCCAATATTGTAATGTGAGAGAAGCCAGAAGCAAAGACCACAACAAGAAGAATTTGGGAGAATACTAAAACCAGAAAAAGTAGTATCTAACTAAATATTAGTATGAACACATAATACCTAAGCTCTTTAATTGTATTAACTCCTGTAATGCTCACAATATTGTACCACAGAAAATAGATACAATCAGCATTCCCCTTTTCCGGTTGAGAAAAAAGGAAATGGCAGACTCTGAAATGAATCTCAGCTCTCTGGCTCCATAGCTCAAACTCCTGAGAAACTTTGTATTCATATTCACACTCATTAATATAAAAAATGTTGAATAGGACTTCTCTTATTTTCTTCAATTTTCAGCTGAGGCCTTAGATCTGAGGACAATGGATAAAAAGTGCCACATCTACGAGCTAAAAGGCACACTGTCATGGCACTAACTGCGTAAGAGGTTTCATATTGTTCCGGAAGCCCTCACCTCTAACAGTCTATGGAAGATAAGGCTAGAGATTTATTGAAGAGAAGTTCCTTCTAGGGGAATTAGTAGGATGAACCATTAATGATAGAGGGCAAGGGGGAATCTTTGGATAGATCGGTGGGGTCGCATACTCATAGGGAAAGTCAATTGGCATCTCCTTTTTAATCTGCATAAACTCTGGCTCATCCTGGGCTAATACAAGGGTGAAGTGTGAGTCCTTGAGAGAACCTAACGAATCTGTGGCGTTTGGGGGGCAGAGAGTTTAGGTAAGTGACTCTCACCTGCAGCAGTCTGGAGGTGATGTGTGGCTGCAGGTGCCTCTGGCTACCAGGTGAGTAGAGAGAAGAGGGCAGTAGTGGGAAAGGCCAGCTTGCATTTCCAAACTTTGGCAGGACCCAAAGGCATGAGTTTGGGTGGACCAAATAAATATCAATAAAATAAGCCAGATTCCAGACTAAGAGAGTTGTCTGCCTAGCCCCTGCCTAAGAGTGTTAGCTGACGGGGGAAGAAGATCCAGCAGAAAAAGACTAGTGGGGTCTACTTCCAGGAAGAAGCCTGAAGGGTAAACTGGAGAGATCATTGTCCATGACAGAGAATGGTACAATGTAGAAGTCCTCAGACCTATGGGGGTGGGTCTCAGAGGCAGCCACAAAAGAGCCTCCATCAGAGGAAGAGCCACATTTGAGCAGGTGCCTTACAGGAGGCACCAGCAGCCAGGTGACAACAGCAGTATGAGTCAAAGAAGAACAGCCCTTTCCTTCCTCCTGACCTCAAAAATTATTTCATGATCCATTTCCTCTGAATTTGGATGACTTAATAAACTGGTCTGCTCTCAACCTGCAGTAGTTTCTTAGCTGGTTACCATATCCTCAATCTAGCAGTTCTTTATCCACATTTACATTGCTTTCAACATTTTTCTAAAACATATTACTTCTTTGCTCAGGTTTTTTTTTTTTATGATACCTGCTCTCTCCCAATTAAGACTGATCTCTTCAGTATTCAGTGAGGGGATTCAATAATCCTCGCTCTGTATTCACTCTCCAATTATTCCATTTTGACTAATGTTTGGACCCACTATGAAGGAACAAAATTTAATGGATCTCTGAGAATATATTTTGGTCCCCCAGTGTTCTGTGGTTGTATACTCTTATTTCTCCAAACTTACTATGGATGTCACCACTCTATGTCTGATAGAAGTCTTTCAATCTGAAACGTTCCATAACTCCGATCAAAATCTAATCCACACTTCAAAGCTCAGCTCAGATATCACCTCTTCTTAAAATTGTTACCTGATTCCCCCAGTTGGAATCAGTTAGTCCTTTGTCTGCATTCCCCTGACCTTTTCTGTATTCTTTTGTTTTTGATCTTATTTCATTCTGTTTCATATTATAGTTAGTCATGTAGCAAAAGGGTGCAAGACAAAACTACCAAAATTTACATCCACTGTAAATTTCTGACATATCAAAGAATAAAAGAAAAGGACTTTGAGATTCTAATTGTGTGCAAGCTCAAAGACTCTGCTTGAAAGAGCAGTGACTAAGATCCTTGAACAACTCCAGGGTCAAGCTGTGAGGAGTAAGGTCTTGAGATAAACCTGAGCAATCAGTGCAGAGGTACTAGGACTCATTCCCGGGGCTCTGGCAGAAGTGTCCTAGAAACAACTTGTGAGATCAACAGTAAGTAATACCAACTCCTACCAACAATTGTGTTTAGAAGCCTCAGGTGAAGCATTTTAAGAAAGTGAGACTAATAAAGGATTTTATCTCTAGGACACTGCAAAGGATGCTATTTGGCAACCAGTTAAGAGTTACTTCATTGGAGAAAAGAAGGCTGTTTCCTACTTCAGCTAACTATCAAAGTGACAGAAAAAGTGGAAGTATTAGCAAGCATGAGAATATGTGCATCATAGCAAAGGGAGGATGGGATCCCCCAAGTCATGATTAGATCAGCCCAAATGAATGAGGTGAAAGGCTGAGTGGCAAACTGTGTGTGGGGTGGGTGTGTGCACAGGCACAGAGAAAATGGAATTGCCAGGGTAGCTGGGATGTGACGTTGTGAAGTGTCAGCAGCAGTGGCCTCTGATGAATTACAGAATTAATTCAAAATTACAGAAATAACCCCTTGTGGCTGCAGGAGGACACACTAAAAGTCACCGGAAGCATGTGTAAACCACTCCACCAAGAAAAGGGGTTTGGATCTGAGTTTCCCCTACTTCTTACTCCTATATCCCAGCACAGGAAAAACTGCATGTAAAAAATTACAGATGTAGACACTATTAAGTCTACTGAATACATATAAACACATTGTCATCTTCTGTAGAAGATCTCATTACCAGTTCTTGTAAAACAACGTATCTGGTAATTCTCACTATCTCCTTAATTTTTCATAGAGTAGATATTGATATCTTTGTTTGCTGAACATGCCCCCTTCTCCTTCCTGTTGTAAATGCAACCTCTTCTGATGGGGAACTGATCTTCCCTGCTCTAACTTTTTGACACTAGCGAGGCTGCCAGTCACGGGCACATGAACCAGACTCACCATTCAAAGGGTCCCATTGTTTTTGCAACAGGGATTGGTGTGAAGGAGTGCCCCCCGAGACTGAAACTTGGCTAATCAGCATCATTCCATAGGCGTGTTTTATATACAGAAGCAGGCAGAGAGAAAGCCTGTCTTTCTTCAAATTCATGAAACTATCATGTTTACAACTCTGGGGCTGCTGCTCTCAGCCATGTTCACTGTCATGCAGAGAAAGACAGTTTGAAGGAGGAGAGACTGAAGGCAAAGACAAGCTCAGCAGGGTGTGTGTGTGTGGGGGGGGGGGTTTGTCAGAGAGAGACAAAGAGACACAGGGAGAAGCAGAGGCAGAACACTTTTATTAAGAAGTAGTAACTATATTTTTCAGTTTACGTTTTCTTTATTAACGTTTTCAGGCTGTTTAAACAAACATTATTTTCTTAAATCGTTAAAACACACACACACTAACACACACACACACACACACACACACACACACATAATACAACACATATTGAGAAGACACACGTGAATGTTTCTCATCATTTAGCTGATTCAGCCTTGCCAGGCTTGCCTATATTGGACTGTTTATTTCCACTCTAGCACCATGTGTGACACTAATGGAGATTCTAGCTTCATAGTCCATATGCTAGAAGCTGCATTGTTTTGAGTCCCACTATAAATATTTAAAGCATGTCAAGCCTGTTATCTACAAAGGAGAGTCTGAGCAAGAAGTGAGCTTTAAAGCTCTTCTAGAACATTGGAGTGGGGTCAGAGAGTCATAAAATCATAAAGCTCTGTAAAATTCAGGCTGACTTCTCCTTATTTTAGAAATTGTTTTTTATTCTTTCTCATATATCTTTCTTTGTATGTCCTGTTTCTGACTAGTCTTATTTAATAATTTCTAAAGCAGAGCTCTACTCTGTTTCTAAAATCAAAGAAATTAAGGCAGAGGGAAAAAAAAACCAAAAACCTAGGGATGAAAACTAGGCAAAGAATGAAATACTAAAGAAAAGTAAATCACAATTGTCATGAACCACTAACAGATTTAAAAGTTGAATTATTCTAGGCGGCAAATTTTCTGGATTCCAGCTCTATGCTGCAAGAATTGGAAACAGATAACAGAGGCATTGTTATATATTTTTCTCTGCCAGCCTTCTGCTGCCACCACAAAGCACCCCACTCTCTGTCCCTATTGCCAGTCGGCAAGAACCTTGCATGGAAAATAACAGGCAGAGTCCCTGCGTTTGCTTTTAAGTGGTAAATAGTCACCTTTCCACTTCTACAAAAAAGCTACTCCATCCAGGGTTTTTATCTAATCAATTTGTCTAATAATGCATCAGGTAAGACTTGCTTTAATAATTTTTTTCACAGTTAGGCACAATTGCAAATATAAATACTAGCTATTATAAAGCAGATAGCTTGAAAATGCATACAATTCCTGTCATTTCTCTCTAACTTGTAATCTTTAAATTGATACTGCCCACATATATTCTAAAGTCACATAAATAATAGACTCTCTCCAATTTTAACTTTATTACAAACTTTAATACCTTCTAACTCGTTCCATATATATATATATATATATATATATATATATATATATATATATATATATATATATATATACATATACATATATATTTGAGATTTCAACATAAACTGAATTAACTCTTATTTGCAAAGAAACTCCTTTGTTTCTTTTCAAAATTTTCTATCCTCACTTCAACAGGACTATCTGTGGGATTAATTTCTTACGTGAAGCCAGGCTCCTCTTGGTGTAATCTGAGGAGCCCTGCCCACAATACTTATTATTTTTTCTCTTCTCAGACTACTTTATATTAAATTCTGCATCTCTAGATAGCCAGTCATGCTGCAGGGAAATGCCTGGAAGAAGAGAGATGAGGGGAGAAGCCAGAAGGGGCCAGCCCTGTCCAGGAAGGGCAGACCCAAAGAGAGAGTGTCATGGCGATACCCCACAAAGGGATAACTGAAAAGGTGTAGTGTCAAAGGAGAAGTGAGCTTTTCTTCAGACTTAAGAAAGCACTACTACAGAGCCTGGCATCACAAGCTCTTCTCCAAGTGTTTCTTCCCTTTCTTTCCACCTTCCGAGTTCACTGTGTAACAGAGAATAAGACTGATGTGAGATGCCGCTAAGACCCCAACAGACATTAAGTGTTCACCTTTCCAACAATAAATTGGACTTAAAGCTAACTCAGTACTCCACTTGCAGCAGACTTGTTCTAGACAATGCATGTCTAATGAAATAAGTTTGGAAGGGCTAGAAGTTCCCACTATATCTCTCAGCTAAAATTACATACAGATGCTGCTCAGTGCCTGTATTAACTTGTAACTGTGAACAAATTATAAGGTTTTAAGATCACAGAAAAGTTTTTGAAGTTGAAAATAACCACCATTACAGACAAAATAACCTGTCACTTCTTTTAGAGTTCAGGGAAATAAAATGTTGGTAAGAAAATAAAACATTCTGGCTCCATGCCAGAACATAACATTACACTCCCTTATACACTTCTAAAGTGCTTATCTTAAGTGTCAGCAAGTGGCTGTTTGTTTAAATCCATCTCCTTTAACAATATTTAAAGTCCTTTTGATTGACAAAATGGAGTGTCTGTTGTATATGAGATTATATGTTAAATGTGCTCTCAAACAATAGCATCCAAAGCTTTATCTCATCTGAATCAAACTTATATTAATTATAAAACTCATCCACAGATCAAGAAAAAAAATGTGTATATTTAATGAAAGAAGGGGTAACTGCATTTTAATTATTCAATGTGTTCATCATTTTCCTGGTTTGCATTATTTGAAAGAAAAGATACACAGAGTTTCAAATCTATGTATGATAACTTTAAATTTCTGTCCACAGATATTTTATTTTACAATAATACAGTTTTTAAGAAATATGTAAGTTCAGGAAAATGAGGCCTAATTATAATTTTATTCTGTAGTTTTGAGAGTAATGGCTGTAATTATAAAGAATGAATAGCTGATATGAATTTAAAGGGAAGTTGCTTTCACCAGCGCTGATTAAACTGAAAGTATGACATATTAGTTCTAAAAGGGGAGAAAACCGATTCCTTGAGATGGCTCATCTGCAGCTGTACTCTACAGAGGCCGAAAACTCAGAAATGAATTGCCCCAAGGTTCAACCCAAGCTTTTTCTTTGAAGGGCACACTGAGGGTGAATTTTTGAGCCTAATTATTATGCCACTTCAAATACACCCCTTCGGCTGGATCGGTGGAACACAGCCATCTGCACCCATCTCAAACGTCTACCCTCCTGACCCTTCTTAGTTCCTCTTCCTGCATGCCAAGCCACTGTGGCTTTTATTTTCTTTATTCCATCTTTTCTACTTTCAGTGAGGAAGAAGTAATGTGAAAGAAATTGAACCATGGTACCAAGTGCTTGGGCATATCTAGATAAACAGATAGATATAATCTATCCTACATAAGATTCTAAACTCTGCATTGTTTATTTCAAATAATGAAAGTTGGGAAAATAATTTTTAACTTTTAATAGTAATACACAGCTCAATACTGTATGTCAAATATGCCAGAAACTTCGAAGTCTGAGAGTGCCTTTGGAAGAGTGGAATTCATAAACCACAGCATTTAGCATTTGCATTATAATTTAATTTTGCCTTTGTGTTATTAGGTCTAATGCTTTTGGCTATTTTGGAATTGTATTAATTGGTGTAAAAGTCAGTGTTCTAGGTTCTACCCTGCCCTTAGAACTCTGTGTATCCTTGAGCAATTCATGTAAATGACCTGTTCCAAATCACTTGTTCCCTCACCTGTAAATCACGGAAGTTGAACCAAATCCATGTTTAAAGTGTGGGTCAAAAACCTATTCAGGAAATGAGCAAAGTAAACAGAAGTAGTCTTAGAGATATAGAGGGAAAACTGATAGTTGCTAGATGGGAGTAGGGTAGAGATGCAGGAGAAGGTGAGGGGATTAGAAAGCATAAAATGGTGACTACAAATTGCCACGGGGATATGAAAGGCAATTTGGATAATATAATCAATAATGTTGTAAAGATTTTGTAGGGTGTCAGATGGGCACTGGTCTTATTAGGGAGACCACTTCCTGGACAGAGTAGATGCCTGACCACTGCACTGTACACCTGAAGCTGGAGCTGAATAATATTGTATGTCAACTATAATTTTATATATATATATATAGTCACGGGATATGGAGTACAGCATAGGGAATAGAGTCAATGGAATTGTAATAGATATATACGATGTCAGAGGGGCAATAGATTAGGGAAGAGGGTTATTACTTTGTGAGAAGTGAAATGTCTATTACATAGTTCTGTACACCTGAAACTAAAACAAACAAACAAACAACAACAACAACAACAAAAACCTATTCAGGGCCATGGAGTTACTAAAAAGGGTCAGATAAGCCAAACATACAACAGGATAAATACTAATACTATCACACTAACACATGTAATACTAATGTCTTCAACTGTGTGCAGATGCTATTGCTGTTAATAAAATATAAGTTCATTTCAAAGGCTATTGAATTCAAAAAAGCATTTTGTTACTTTGCATTTTTATTAATCATCCAATAGCAAAATTGCAACTGGTATTACGTGAGAGGTCTCACTTAAAATGTTAGGTGACATAGGAGATTACTGCCAGCTCTAAATTCTAACAATCCTTGGAAAACAAATTCCATGAAAATTCTTAGGTTGCTCTTTCGAAGGGTTATAGAAATTTTAAAATAGCGCTAATAGGTACCTCTTTGTCCTGTGGCCTCTTTCCTGCCTCACCAGCCAAGGGTGACCATTACTGTATATAAGAGTACGCATTTTAACCATAATGCCTGCAGACTCAAGTTAAACTAGGATCACTAAAGACCTTAAAAGGTATATTTTTTTCTTTCTCAGAATTACCTAGGAAGATAGTCTATTCTGTAACAACTGCCACATTCTTCTTTGAACATCAAGTGTAAGCTATGAAATTCCATGTTAGAAAATAGTTTTGAGATTTGACATAAATAAAATTTGTGATTATTCTTTTAGAATTAAAAAAACACACAGTAGTATTGGGAGATAATATAATTCCATGCAGTTAGTCCATGAAAGACAGGAAAAATTATTTTCTGTATCCATTGTAATGTATGATAGGCTTTGTTTTCTTTACTCTTTTTTTCTTTCATTAGCATTACATTAAAATATATGTGCCCCAAACTGAAAGTAGGCTAAGGGATAGCAATTGATTAATCATCAATATATTTAGAGTTAATCTTTCTTTGGTTGATACTTCCATTGTCTTTATCTCTGTGGTCTTCACAGCCTCATCATCCTTCCACTGGAAGTTTCTCAGTTTTTCACTGCGCCCAAATCTCAAACCTCTGGTTCCCTATCAGCAACATTCAGAATGCTAAAACTTACCTTCTGTTTACACTCTGATCTCTCCCAGGTAGAGTTCATGTTGTTCCAGTAAAACCACCCATTTCCCATCCCTGATTGATTCCAGGTCACTCCCTACTCAAATCCATTCTACACTGCCATCAGAATTTGTCCAGAATAGACTTACTTAGACTACCAACCTCACCCAAGTCTTTTTAAAAATTTAAATTAGCTCCCATTCTCTTAAAGCGAAGGTCCACCTTACTTAGCATAACTTACCAACTTTCACAAACTGAACGTGAATCTGCCTTTTGAGCCTCATCTCTAACCAACTAGATCTTACCTGAATGCACCACGATTTTTTATTTTTTATTTTTTGTAACTCATTGTCTTTGCTTTTGGTACTTAATTGTATCTAGATCATTCTTTCTCGAAAGCCTCCCCATCCCTGCGCCTCTTCCTGTGAAGCTTTTACTTATTCTTCAAGATCCAGATAAAATATCCCCTTCTATATTTTCCTTTATCTTACTCCTTTCTCCATAGTCGAATTGATTAATCCTTTGTGCAACATTAACTGAATATCTGTATATGATATCATACTAAATATGAGGGTACAAATGTTTATAACCAAAGAAGTTTTCTCCCTCCGTGAGCTTTCAGACTAGTAAAGGATATAGTCTTATAAAGCAATAAATGCCACTTAGTTATGACAGCTCTATGACAGAAATCTGTATCCAGTGCAACTGAGCACAAAGAAAGGAGAGGGTGGTCGATTCTGTCAGAGAGGTGGGGACATGGATCAAGAAAGGCATTAGATATGAAATAATACTTGAGCTGAATCTTGGAAGATCACTAGATATACAATAAGGCATAAATAATAATCAAGAGGGGAAGCAGAGTCTGTCTATTCAGTTATTCATTCAACCAACATTTATTGAGTACCATTATATGTCAGGCACTGTACTAGGTGCTGAGAACATAAAGACAAGTAAAGTGCATTCTTTATCTTGTAAAAGACATTCACGCAAGTAAGAAAGGTTCTTACAATGTATGTAGTAAACAGCCTCTAAAATAGCCACATGCAATAAGGAGTCTGACTCCAACTACATTGTTGATGTTTGACCCCCTAAACTCCCCTTTTCTCTTTTGCCCATATCAGGCAAGACAATAATAAAGCCTTGGGGCTCCATCCATTGTTGCTTGTGGGAAACTTCAAACGCCCAAAATCGATTTCCGCAGGAACTCTCACGGAGACCCTGACCCCTCACTACAATAAAAATCAAAGCCACTAGATTCTCTCTTTTTTCAAGACATATTAGACTGGCTTTTATTTGCCTGCCCTACTTCCTTCAGAAAGTCTCATTATGTGAGTAATAAATATTTTCATACCATCTTGTTTTATGTGTGGCATCATCGGTCTTGACATGTGAACCATTACGTGACAGGGGTTTCTTGCCCTCCACAGGGCAGCCACAAAACAAACCTCAGTGATCCCGGCCTCCTGATGCTCATGGCCTTGTACCTTGTATGATCCCCTCTATTTGAATGTGGGCTAAGGCTAATGATTTGCTTCAGACAAATAGGATACATCAGAAGTGACCTATTCTATCACTTTTAAGGGATATGAGTGTGAGATCAGATTGCAAAAGACTCCAGTTTACCTCTCGCACATTCTCTATTGTTCTCTTCCTCACTTTGATGGAAACCAGTTACCATATTGTGAGGTATCCTATGAGGGCCACATAACAAGGAGCTAAGGGCAGCCTGTCATCAATAGCCAGCAGCAACTGAGGCTCTCAGTCCACGAGCCTATGTGGAACTGAATCTCACCAACACCAATGTCAGCAAGTTTCGAAGTGGACATACCCCCAGTTGAACCTTCATATGACACCACTGCATTGACCAACACCTTGACTGCAGCCTTAGAAGAGGCCCTGAGATAGACGACCCTATTAAGCCATGACCCATGTCATACAGCAAATGTTTGTTAAGCCACTAGGTTTGGGGGTAATTTGTTAAACGTCGATAGATGGAGAATTGCAGTGGTGAAAACACACAAAAAATAGCATGATACTTTGGGGTGGTAGTAAGGATGAGTAGCCACCTAACCTGGGCATTACAGGTAAAGCATGGAGACATGAGAAGCCTGGCAAATTCAAGAAATAGAGGTACTTAAAATAATTCAATGTGGCTAGACTAGAGATACTGAGGAGAATTTGTCTCTGGCTGAGCCAGGAGAGATTTACTAAAGCAGGATATGAGGGTGCCTTGTAAGGCCATGTAAATGGCAGACAGGAGTCATTGGAGAATTCTAAACAGCACAACATGATCCTACGTTTGTAACTTGAGTCTGTGCTATTTGCTTTCTCAGATCCGTACATGTCTGGACAGGTTTTAAGGGCTAGTGGCCCAGGCCCTCCGTAGTAGGTTTGCATGAAGAGTCAAGAAATGTCCTGGAAAATATGTCAGTCTATAAGAAGCAAGAGTTCTAGGCCTTGTGGAGACAGTAACAGAAGAACAGGTCCTTTAAACTTAGCAAGGCAGAGTCTGCCCCTGTGATTAACCTTCTTCCCAGTCCCTATGGATTGATGCCAGAGCCCCAACAAGAAAGAACTGCAGTAACAAGCAAGGAATCTAAAAGGACTATTTCACAAGATT
This sequence comes from Rhinolophus sinicus, assembly GCF_036562045.2. NCBI lineage: Eukaryota > Metazoa > Chordata > Mammalia > Chiroptera > Rhinolophidae > Rhinolophus > Rhinolophus sinicus. The sequence goes on along the minus strand of NC_133752.1, from coordinate 154,501,005 downwards.
CCCATGAGAATCTCAGATCCCAAGACAATATCATCAAATCAACAGCAATGGAGTCAGTAGATTTGGCAGGAAGAAAAGTACTGGCTGCCTTGCAAGGACATTGGCCCCTGAAACACTGGCCACCAGCATTGGCATCAGTGCTCTGGCAAGGATGCCAGATATTTCAGCAGAAGTTTATTTTTTTTTTTCCATTTCTCTTTTCCTTTACGAACCAGAACAAAAGAGAAGAAAAGACTACTTCAGAAACACATGACACATCATCAACCCCGCAGGCTCCCATACTGGAGAAGAATTTGAGAGACCTAGACATTCCTCAATGGAGAGGAAAGCAATTAAAAAAAAATAAAAGTAATACTACAGTTTACAGAAAAATTGAGCACATAGTACAGAGTTCCTACGTACCCACGCCCTGCAGTGGTTAGTATGGTGCATGTTATAATTAATGAACTAATCTTAAAGCACGATGATTAGGTAAAGTGCATAGTTCATTCAGATTTCCTTAGTATTTACTTAATGTCCTTTTTCTGCTCTAGGCTCTCATCCAGGATGCCACATTACAATTAGTTGGCATGTCTCCTCTTGGCTGTGACATTTTCTCAGATGTTTCCTTATTTTCAGGGACCCTGACAGCTTTGAGAAGCATGTCATAGGAGTACCCCCTGTGGAACATTTTCTGATATTTTTCTCATGATTAGACTGGGTTATGAGTTTGGGGAGAGAAATGCTATTTTGATATTGATACTGAGCTCATTTTTATCTCCATTCTGCTGGGAAATGGACAATGTATTACATTTGAACTTTGGAGAGATCACCACTGTAGAGGAAATACAGAGTGGAGGCAAAAACTAAGCAGTATGGTCAGCTTGAGGTCTGTTGAAATGATTCAGATAAGATATAAGGATCTGGGCTAAGGCAACTATGGTGCAAAAGCAATAGAAGGGAAAGATAAAAGATATGTTAAGAACTTAGAAATGGCAGAATTCTATAACCAATTTTATACGGATGAGAGGAATCTGCAAATGTGACGGAGAAGAAATGGTTGAAAATGTGGAAGAAGAACCAAAAAGAGCAGTGTGCCAAAGCCAAAGAAAGAAGAAGTCTCAGGGATGCTGGAGTAAGTTCAATACCTGAGGACCACAATGATATTTGGACTTGGAAATTAATAGGGTTATTAGACAGGAACAGCAGCATAATTGGATTGGCTGGGAAGCAAATCAGATGTAAGAAAAATCAAAGCAGTGAGTGTCAAAACTTCTGAGCATCCTATTCTAAAGAAAAGGAGAATGATCAGTGTAGAAGCTAGAAAAATATATAAAATTAAGGACATTCAATGATATATGAGACATAAGCATATATTTGTAGACTATATGGGCAGAAGGAACCAGTAAAGAAAGATTGAAAATATGGCAAAATGAAAAACTGGTCTTAGAGGAAACGAAAAGATGAGATCATTAATGGTAATAATAGTTGCACACATTGAGTATTTACCTAACCATTCCAGGCACTGGGGTAGGGCTCCAATGCATTCTATGCATTAACTTTAACACTCCTAGGAAGTATGTGTTGTGATTATCTTCATTTTATGGATGAAGAAACTAAGGCATATAGCAGTGAGAGTCAAGATTTGAACCCAGGCAGATAAACTCCACTTGCTTCATAACTGCTGTATGTTGCTTCTCCGAAGCCTGGGTGGTAGCCCGAAACAGCAGAAGAAACATCTGTAAGATGGAGGGAAAGCACTGAGTGTGGGTGGCACATGGTGGTTGCGTAATAAATATTTGTAGGATGAATGAAAGAGTAACAGCATGCAGAGATAGATGCGTTAGCTATAAGGGCAGGAAGTTGATGGAGGGCACACTTTATGGAGCTGATTACATCACCACCTATGAATGTGTAGCACTTCATACATGAATAGTATAGCACTTGTTTCATTGTATTCAATTCTGTATTTCACTCTTGTCTCCTCATTTATCTGAATTCCATGCCTTCAGCAAGGAGAGAGGCTGGGGATGACCTTGAATTCCTTCAGCCAGAACTGGAAAAGGCTTCAGAAGATGTCAGAGGCAAGGAAGAAGAAGAGCTCAGTGCAAAGTTGGAATCCAACAAGCTAAAAATCAAAGGTCCCCAAACAAATGGGAGGAGCAGAAGCAGGTTTGGAATACAAGAGTATAGAGACAGGGATTTGAAATCCTGGGAGTCAAGAGCTCGAGCCTGTAGAAATGATCTCAACAGATGTGGCTTTCTGCATCTCATTTCTAGCTATCAATCATGGTGATGAATGGCCAAACTGGCTAGTTTCAAGGGCTGTGAGGGGTCAATTTCTCTAGGTAGTGAGCATCTTGGGGTCAGGGGCTATGTCTTTTTATCTATAATTACATTCCTAGCATCTGACACGGTTCCTGGAATAGAAAATGTGTTAAAAAATATCGAATAGAATGGAACACTAATCATCTGTGGATTTGAACTAAAATCTTTACTCAGACTGATTAGTGACTATTTAAGTTATAGCATATCTGGATTTGAACTTGATAATTGTGCTATAATGTCACTTGAATTTGCAGTATGTCCCTGGCTTATCATTGGATATTACTGACACATATAATATAGGGTCATATTCAAGATGATAAATGATTACCCTTCAAAGGGAATAATAGAATCACAATTCATAAATTTATTAATCATTCTTTTTAATTGCAGACAGCCACAGTATTCCCAAACATTTTGACTGAATACACATGCAGTCCAGATGCCTCTCTCTAGTCTTCAGGTTTCCCCAAGGGTAAGGATTTGATCAGGGAAGTTGAAATGCTATCACTGATAGCGATTGTGCCTTATAAAATTGTGGGAGCTGATGAAGAACTTTGGGGAAGGTCGTTGTTTCTGCCTGCCTCTGCTAGTCAGCCTGAAGTCACTGTGGGGGAACGTTGCTGATAGCCTACACGTGAAGTGGGGGTGTGTGAGGACAAACTGGTACCTGAAAGGACAAACTGGAAATCATGAGTACAGACTAGAACCCACATCTGTCTCTTACTGTCTCCAAACTTGAGATGATGGTGACCTGAGGAAAGGGATCATCCCCTTCCCCATGGAGCTGCAAAGCTGCCTAGCCCAGGACTCTAAGAAGCTGAAGGAAGACTTGGTGGGGGGAGCCATAGGAGCTGCAGGCCAGCTGGCCCCACAGCAACAAATGGGGTGAGCAGATCATCAACAGTGCACACAGCTTCCCCAGTGTACCCTTCACTGATATTTAGAGCATAATTACTGCTGCTTCCCTTATGCCTTCCAAAACTCACACAAATTTCTACCCGGGCAAGTCTAACCTGGAGCCATACAGAAAAGGGGATTTTGGATGTTGTTTCAGATTGGCTGCATTGACACAATGTAAGACCATCGTACTAAGCAATGCTTACATGCTCTGCAAATTTGTGTTTGCCCTTCCCTCAGACCCTCTTGTGCTCCAGGGCTCTGCAGATCACCCCTCTTTTCCTCCCAGGTTGTTGGCAAAGTGCTCACATCATTCTGTTTCCATTCGAGGGGAGGCATAGCTAGGTCTCCACAGAACTGTTCAATTCCTTGAAGTAGCGGAATGTGACACAGCACTGGAAGAGGCTAAGGCAAACAGACCTCCTTTTACTCCCACCCACCAACAGGAGACTCTAGATGTCAATGTCACCTTCAGTTCCTAAGTCAACCCATAGTACAAGGGAGAACAGAAAGATTTCAAATTCCTACCTCCACACCCAGCTTTCATATCTGCCTCTGCCTTCTCTTCCCTCAAGCTCCCCATGGGAACATGACAGTGGGAACATATTCCTTCAGGAATAAACCTCCTCTTGCACCTACCAAATGTGCTTTGGCCCCCATGGCCCAGGCGAGGAAATAACAGCGCTCAATCCAGCACATTTCCCACAGCCAGCTAAATTAGTCTTAAGTAACACCCTTTGTGGGATGCCAAAGTGAAGTCAAGATAGTGTTGTGTGATGTGTAGCCTGCTTACTTTGTTAGCTTCTCCTTCAGTAAGATGAAGACATTGCGTCTGCACTTCTTCTCTGCTGCAAGCTAGTATCATGACTACCTAACAACAATGCTTGGGCAAAAAGAAAATAATAACAATTCTTCCTGCTCCTTCTGCTTCTCCTCCTCCTTCTCCTCCTCTTCTTCTTCGTCTGTTTCCACCTCCTTCTCTCTCTGTCTCTGCCTCTTCCTCTCTCTGACACACACACACTCACACACACACACACACACACACACACACACTAAAAAATAAAAAAATAATAATAATAAAGAATAGTTATCTCTCCCAAGAATAATCAATGATTTCAGACATTTGGCAGCTTAAAACCAAACTTGATGGGAGAGAGGAGATATTCTCTGTCTTTGGTGTGGAATGGTCCTGCTAAAAACTACTGAATACTTACTACTAAATAAAAGCTCTAACATTTCATCTAAAGCATTTCAAGTTCATGGTTGCTTCACGTTTTTCTCTAAGAATAATAGGTCAATATTGTCTACACTTGTGTATCTTAAGCTCCATTTCTGGTGACTCCCACAATCTCCACCACCAAATCAGAGTTTCTCCCACTAGTGGAATGACAGCTCCACCTCCAGATAGAGAAAACTGTGAGAAACTTTTAAAGAATTCTTCTCTAGTTAAAAAAATTTTAAAGTTCAACCAGACGTGCTATTGCCTATACCACTGACATGCCTATATAATGCACCTCCCCCATGGAGGTTATATAGTGCCTCTGAGCATCAGTTTATGAAATGGGGATAATACCATTCTTGAAGGGGTATTATAAGAAATAAATGAGATTCAGTGTAATATTCTCTTGACACAAATTTTAGCATATATTAAGTACTTAATAAATAAAAGCTATTGTTATTACATATTACTCATAGTATTCAATTCACAGACATGTATGTGTACAAACGTGTGTGTATGAATACATATCCTTATACATCATCTGTTACATATATCATGAAAAATAATTAGTTTCCATATTGAACACATATGTGAAAGAGAATGAAATTCATCTATATAATAGGGAGTGGGAAGTGGAGTGAAAGAGACAGAGAGGTATTGAGTGAGGAAAGGTTCCATGAAATAAAGCAGACACTCTATAAATTAACTGTGCAAAATCTCATTCACATTCCAATTTTAGATCTACCAACAGATATGCTTGAATAATCTATATGATGTCAAGAAAACTGAAATGAACTATCTTGACCTTTATTCTTACTATAAAAACAATACTAAAACTTCTGAGGACAGTGAGTTCTAACAATTTTCTAAAGTTTCTCATAAAAACAGATGGTTGTATCCTGTCTAATTTTCACCTTATTTTAAGTTACTAAATCATAGCATGTGTTTGTTATGCTTAAATGTGCAAAGCTGGAACAATTTTAAGTTTTTCTTGGCATTGTATATATTCCTCAAAGGTTTTTATTGTTTTCCTAAATAAGGCTATTTAAATCAAATGGGGGGGGGGGAATCTCCCATATGGTAAAAACTATTTACCAAGCTTTTCTCATTTAGCAAATTAATACAAATAATAAGTCATTTGACTCATGTTGCTAACCAATTCCCTCACATGCCCATACTCACTCAGTAATTACTGAGATCCTACTGTGTGCCAAGTATTATTCTAGACCCTGCAGAAAGAGAAACAGCTCAGTTTCTGATTCTAATAGATTTATTAAATCTATTACCAGGGTACTACTACATTTTTTTCCCAATCCCGACACAGTATGATCAGAGATAAATATGGCAAGAAAGGAAGTAATAAATATTTTGTGGGGAACAGAGAGAAGTTATAAAATAGTGGTATCATGGAGGTGATATTTCAATTGGGTATTATAAGATAAATAGGAGCGTCTCAGACAGAAATAGTAGAAGCACAATTTAAGCAGAGAAAATCGCACAAACAGTGGCAGAGATTGTGGAAAAAACTATGAGATATGATGGATGAAGGCAAATGACTCCCCTGGGTGGGAACCTAAGGAACAGAGGGAAGAAACACAGCAGGTAAAGTTTGGAAAGACATTCAGAAGAATTTGGACTTTGTTTTCTCAGCATAGGATCCTTCAAGTATTTATTTTCAAATTACTGATTTAGCGCAAATATCCAAAAGTAAAAATCAAATAAAATGATATATAATGCATATTTTCCTGTCTTGAACCCGGGCACTACAGTATTATACTATGTTTCCAGCCAATTCGGAATATATCTGTAAGGTCTGCTAGTAAACTATATAGCAAGAGTTCAAAGTAAAGAAGTTTTAACTGATGCAAGTCTTGGAGTAAGCTCAGAATAGAACCCTGCTTCCAGCATGAGGTTCTCTCTCGGTTATTCCACCGTGGAAAGATTTAGACTTGAAAGACTCCAGAGTCTTTTCCTTCCATCTTACCTATAATTAGTGACTGAAAAAAATCAATAAAATAATATTTTTAATGATCCATTCCTGTAAAAAATATAAATGAATATTTCAAAACTTATAAGAACAGTATATTTCTTGGTTGGGGTTGGGGGAGTGACATCTGCACAGAAAGCCTAAAAGTAACAGGATCAGAATATCAAAGAGGCCAGGGACTGATTTTTCAGAAGACAGTGGGAGCAGATGTTTATGTGGAGGTTTATATTGTGGTACAGGTCTTTGACTAAATAACAAATAATTCCAAGCAATATTTAAAACAACTCTTTAAAAAGAAGTAAGAATGTTGAGAGAAGGAATACAAATCTGAAGTAGATTGATTTTCAAAATGTCAGATCAGAGAGGAAGAAGAGGAAGCAGAAGAGATCATGAATTTTTGAAATGTCAATGTCAGAAGTTCTAAGAGTTAAAATAAGAATGATCTTTTTTATCAATTTTAATTTAATAGAAAAAAATCAAATATATTTCAACTTATAAACATTTATAACCAGTGGTTCCTATTAATTGACATAGATATGTTTTGCATAGCTATTAGGCTGTACATTCAAATTTGTATTTTTATTTACTATTTCTCCATATGCTTATATTCCTGTATAGTCTTTCTAATTCTACATGTATTCTAATTAGGATCTCTTGTTGGACCAATGATGGATGTGAGAAGGAATTTTTACCACCTATAAATCAAAAATCACTACTTTTCATAATCTAGTTGAATTGCATCTGAAAGTACACTAGACCAGGAATCAAAAGACCATATTTTAGTCCCAGCTGTACCTTTAATATCCCAAGGAGCCTGCTGCAAACGATATTACAGGTATCCCCTGCTTTTCAAAAGATCCCTTTAGGCCATTTCACTTTTATGAAAGACCTACATGAACATACACTTGTTTTCGCTAACCAAAAGAAACCCAAAGAAGATTTTTCTTTGATGAAAAGAAACAAAAGGCAAAAATAGCTTTCAGCACTTGTTTTGCAGTGAACCATTAGAGAGGCAGCCCACCCCAGGCAGTGACAGTGACACTGCCAAGCTCTTTCCCCTGGAATTACACTCAGCATCTCAGAATCAAGGCACCAGAGTTCTGAACCATGTCTGTGAGCATCTGTGCTTTATCTCAATTTATTTTGTGCATCCATTAGCAAGATGTGTCCTAAGGTATCAGAAAAACCTAAGAGGTCTTATAAAGGTGTTATCCTTAGCATAAAACTGAACCTAATTAAGCATTTCAATCGTGGGGACTGAAATAAAGACACTGTGCATGTGTTAAACTTGCCTGAGTTCACAATTTGTGCTATTTACATGCAGAGAGAAAGAATCTTGAAAGCTGCCAAAGTTACTACTGGTTCTGCTAGTAGCAAAGTGGCCTCTTTTAGATGGCATCCAGTAATGGATGAAAGGGAAAGCCTATTGCTTGAATGGGTTTATGGGTGTACAAAGCGTGGTGTGTATTTATTATATCATTACAGCTTTTACTATATATTAGTGTTATTTCAGGTTTTATGTGTTACTAGGTATGATTTGGTGGGTTATTTGGGGCGTCATGGAATGCTCAAAACTTTTTCCATATAAATTAATGGTAACTGCTTCTTTGCTTTAATGCCATTTAGGCTTACAAAAGGTTTCACAGGGATGCTCTGTTTTTGGACAACAGGGAAACCTATACCTCTTTCAGGCTCCATTTTTCCAACCATAAAATGAAAGGGTTGGAAGGAAGATGTAGGTATCTTCCAGGCTCCAGATGCTGAAATCCTGAGAAGTAACATTCATTCGTTTATCCATTCATTCATATATTCATTTATTTATTTATCTATTCAGCTGATATTTACTAGGTGTTTAGTCTGTGTAGGTATAGTCCCTGGGGATACAGCTGGGGACAAGACCATCATAAGACCCTGCACTGAGGAACTTACATGAGCATGGTAGGAGACAAAAATAAACCAACAATAAAGGAGATCATTTCAGATATTTATAAACGCTGGCAATATGATTAAGATTATCTGTGAGGAAGGAACTAGGCTTTGGTTTTGGTTCATGTATACAAATTAATGTACAATGCAGAACGTACTTTGCCCTGTGGTGCTTCATATTTGGGTAATGTTTCTTGCAATTAAATTACCCACTGGCACAAATAGCAAAAATAAGAGGCTTATATAAATGCATAAGCTTATGTAAATATATTGGTATGGCATAAGCTTATATTAAATATCATATGTTTACATGATGCTTATATTAGAATACTTCATATATTGTTCTTTATAGATTAGTGGCCCAACTTAGGCAAAATCCCTTTTAATATATAATTTTAATCTGGAGAGAATATTAATGTGAACTTTAAAAGATAACTAAGCACAAAGGAGATGAGGAGAGGATCATTCACTTATTCCTTCTCAGGGCTCCATGATAGATCAAAAAGTGGGTAACACTTACCATGTCCAGAAGAGTAACTCAAAGTCACAAGAGTAAACCAAGAAGACTTTGAGTCCCAGGTTTCCTTATATAACTTTCCCTAGATTATGAGCATCTATGTTTCAATTTTTTCTTTCATTAAATGACAGAACAATTGGTCCCTTTTTATTTCATATACAGGACATAAACACATATTTATAATTTCCCTGAATTTGAGACACTATTTGCTGCCATGTGCATATTGAGTTTACAGAAGGAATATCACCCCTAAAACCACCTGAATATGTACTAACAGTCAAGTGGAACTTTGTTAGGGTGAATTTTGAAAGCATGCAAAATGTAACTATAGTGTGATTGTCATTTTTTAAAAATAAAAATCAAGTCTATGTTTTAAATCATAATTATACTTCAATAAAGTTATTTTAAAAAATTAAAATCAAGAAATCCCTGAAGTCATTCTTCTCTTTATTGATTTGGTGAACAAGTTCTATATCTTCCAAACATCTCATCTGTAAGATACTTCAAATAGTGCTATGCAAAATTGATCAGAATTGTAACTGGGAGCTTGTTAGGAATGCAGAATCTGGGGCTCCATCCCAGACATATTGCATTACAGTCTGTATTTTAACAAGATCCCTAGGTGATTCTAATGCATTTTAAAGTTTGAGAAGCACTGTATTAAATTATATTAAGCAATAAATTATCAAACTAAATGAAGATTGATCAATCATGAAGTATTAATGATAGTCTCAGAAGAAAATGAGCAGCCTATCCCAGTATAGTTTAGGGGAAAGAAAGTCAATCTTAAAGTATTTGCATTGACAAGGTTATTCCTATTGGAGCTCATCCTACCTAAGCATCTGTGCTTGCCATTCAACCTATTCTAAGGAGGGTAGCAATGAGGATTCATAAACCCATTTATGACCAAAAGACACTTCTGTACCACATAAGGGCATCTTCTAGCAATGCTTACAGCTCATGAGTTCTCTGTTCACTCTATACGGTTTTTCCTTTTTTTAGAAAAACCCTTATTCCAGTTCCTTTATCCTTATGAACTCAGGAGAGTCTCATTTGATAATCTAATAAAATTTTGCTCCAATTCTGAGCTCCTTTATTAGTTTGTACAAATCTTCTATGGCTCTATCTGTCCACAGAACTTGTCAGCTTGGCTATCTATGGATTGGGAAAAACTCAACTCTATAACAATTGATGGTGTTTAGACTTTCAATGGTTTGGTTTCTCCCTCTCTTTCTTCCTTCTTATATAGTCATCCTTCTTTCCTAAGAGTTTTTCATACTGCTTTTCTTTCTTTACTTCCTCCCTCCCTCCTTCCCTTCCTTCCTTCTACTTGTAAACCATTAATACAATATCACATAAATATCTCTTTGTTGAAACCATTGTGCAATCTACATACTTAGGAAGTATAATATAAGAAATTCTTTTGTGTATTCTTCAGGATTGGCAACCAGTATCCTAAGCAAGTGTGAGTACAATTTTCCTTGTATCTTACGTAATGAGTCAGGATTAAGGAATGCCAAAGAGTTGGGATGAAAGGATAGAACATCCACTTGCCAAAATCATTGTAGGAGTTTTCAATAGGGCAAATCTTTGTGTTGGACCTAGTGTCCATTCATAAGTAACAGTAGATCTCTTTTGATGGTCTAACGGTGGGAATTCCCCACATGCTGGCCAGCAGTGAAGATATGTTGCTTCAAGCAGAATTATTGATGCTTTCAATCATACCACATAAGGCTGCTTACATAAAAAACTAGTCCAAATAACAAAAAAAGAAGAAGTCATGTTTCTTGAGAGCAAGTAGAATGTGATAGAAAGAACACTAAACTACAAGTTGGGGACTCAAGAGGTAGTCCTGCGTTCTGCCACTATCTAGCAAATAATAAGTGAGTTACTTCATGTCTCTGACCCTCATTTCTTCAGCTGAAATGAGAATATTGGATTAGATGATCTTTAAAGTCCCTTCCAACTCTTTGTTCTATGGTTCATCATGACAACGATTTTAAAGAGAAAAATAACATCAGGGTTAAATGAAATAAATGAATAGGAAAAGGAGGAATATGAAGGGATCTGAGGTGAAGGGTGGGATGTAATAGTTCCAAACTGCTTGATTGAATAAATGCAGCTATTTCTTTATAAACAAATGAGATCAGTTTAACTGACAAATTCCTGCCATGGTTGTGGTTCCTGCTATGTGAGCATTCTAAGTGAGTCAGTATTTTCCCATAGGCAGATCAGAACCTCCTCTGGTAACAAGGAAGGCTAAATTTCAGCAGTGAGCTTGGGATTCCACAGTATATGAAGGGTGTTTTCAGGAGACATTGTGGACTCCTGGGAGCCCTCACCAGAGAGAGAAGACTTCTCTGTTTTTACACAGAAGCTGCTTGGCAGCAAATCCATGAGCACAGAGCATACCACTTGCCTTTTCTCATATTTTCTATGTGAATGAGGGGAGCCGAGGAAATAGAAAGCATAAGTGAGAACTCTGTTAATAACTCCAAACTAGATGCTTACAGTTTGATAGAAAAATTAAGTTTTTAATTTTGTAATTTTATTCTTAGAGTCTCAGAAGAATGAGAATTGAATGGGAAGGGTGTTGCTCCTTCCTTTTCTTTTTTCTTTCAGTGTGATTATTTTAGGAAAATTATTTTGCAATGCTGATTTTAAAACTTTCCCTCTTAATGGCTCTTTCATTTCTGCAGAGCCTGAGCAACTCCCAAAGTTCAAAGATCATAATTCTTTACAAGGCAGCTCAGTATAACATGATTGTGTTCACACAGAGCAATGAACTGCAATATTTCATGCTCTTTCAGTAGTTGTTGGCAGGGCAAAACTATTGATAATCCTTTCCACAGCTGCAAAATAGCCTCTGTGTATGATATCATTAGATTGAATGACAATCAAAATGTGCAATACCTTAACAAATCTACATTTAATTGAATTATTGAGACTCAAAAATTCAAGATGTCTGAAGTTTCACATGCTAACCTCAAATGATCTTATAAATAGAAGGTGCATACTTAATTTGTTTGCAACCTTCCATGAAATATGCATTTGATTTCACTCATTGTATCTGACAGTGCTTTATTTGGCTAGGATGCATAGTACTATGTACGTGCCAGAAAGATTGCTGTTTAATAAGCAGAAATAAATGGAGCTTATAAATGTTTGTGGAGGACTGGAATGTTCTAGCTAACACTAAATATCAGTGATGTATTATTTAAAAATTATAACAGCACTTTGGAATTTGAAGTGTCTGATGTACCACTAAACGGTATACAAATACCCTCTGTTTTGAGACAAATCCAGTAGCCTCAGCCTCTCCACTGCCACCCAGAGGAATTAAAAATCAACAAATGGATAATGTCTCCAGTCAGTATTAGGTGGAAATTTTCTGCTCCAGAGTTTCTATAGGAGTTTGAATTTGGGGACCATCAGCCAAAGGGTAACAACAAAAAATTTAGGAGAAAATTTCAAGTGACTAAGAGATCTCCAACTGAAATTCAAACTTAGCAAGTGTTCTAGCGTTTCACATAGCAGTGTAACACAGGTTTTCTTGGCGTAGGGCAGAACACAGAGCATCTCTAAGCATGTCCCATTACTTAACTGCATGGAAGCACAGACTGGAGCAGCTGGGTTTTTTCAAAGCTTTTACCCTTCAGTTAGTCTGGATAAAGTAACTTGCTCCAAACTTAATTGTAGGTTGCTTTTAAATACAGTGTAAAGGGTCTTCAATTTATGATTCTCTTTTTCGTTTATTGCAAAGATAAAAGTGGTGTGTGTGTGTGTGTGTGTGTGTGTGTGTGTGTGCATTTCAGTTGAAAGTCTCTTATAAGGGTATGTCCTGAGAGTATACTAATGGTCTTCTTAGCAGAGATATATTTTTGTTCTATTGATATGCTTTGGGTAATTCCTCATTCTTTCTTCATCTTAACATGTGTTTTATGCATTTTCCCTCTTTTAAACAATTTTCAGCACAGCTTAAACAGAGAAGGTGGGAGAATCTGCCCCAACATTTCTAGAGTCTAAGAAATGATCTTTTCATAAAAAAAGGATTAAGAGCCCATTATTCTCACTGCACAAAGCCAGCAGAAGATACAGATGCAAATGTTATGGTTCTTACCTCCCAGGAGGTTCAGAACTTTATGTACAAGGTAAACACTAAAAAATACACATATTTATATTAATAGGGAATATATATATATATATATGTGTGTATATATATATATATATATATATATATTCACACATATATATATTCAGACATGCATGTGTATGTATATTTTTAGGGGAGGAAAGTCAGGTCAAATTAACATTTTAATATCAAGTTCCATTTCATTTTCTAAGGGAGAAAACAGGTTTTGCTTTTGCTTAGAACTATAGGGAATATCCATCCATATTGTTTTATTTTATAACTATATTAAGGTATAAGTGAAGTATATAAACTTCACATATTAAAAGTTCATCATTTGATCAGTTTTGACATAAGTATACACCTGTGAAACCCCTACCACACTCAAGATAAACATGTCCATCACTTCCAAGAGTTTCCATGTGCCACTTGGTAATCCATCCAATCCTTCACCTGGTTCCAGGCAATCATTGATCTTTCTGTCCCTATAGATTAGTTTGCATTTTCTAGGATTTTACATAAATGGAATCATAGAGTATATACTCTATTTTTTTCCATCTTTTTTCACTTAGCATAATGATTTTGTGATTCACCAATGTGGCAGTGTGTATTAGTAACAGTTTCTTTTTATTGTCCAGTAGTATTCATTGTCTGGCTATACAACAATTTGTTGATCCATTCTTTTGATGGGCATTTGGGTTGTTTCTAGTTTAGGGCTTTTACAAATAAAACTGTTATGAATAGTCATGTGTAAGTCTTTTTATGGACATATACCTTTTGTTGATTATATCCTTAGGAATTAAAAGATCAGGTGATATTGTATGTGTATGCGTATGTTCATTTAAGAAAAGTACCAAACTGTTCCAGAGTAGTTTTACCATTTACATCCCCTGCAGCAATATATTAGAAGTTCATTTAAGCCACATCTCACCAACTTACTAAGATCAGTTTTTAAAATGCTAGACATTATACTATGTGGGTTAGGTTATCTCATTGTAGTTTTAATTTACACTTCTCTTCTGACTAATAACTTTGAGCATCTTTTCACCTTCCATTAGGCCCTTTTATTATAGTTTCCATAGTTGCGTCTTTTCCGAAATGTTTCATAGTTTTGCCTTTTCCAAAATGTCATATAGTTGGAATCATACAGTATGTAAAGTCTGGCAAGAGGCTTATAGATTTTATTCAACTTTTTAAAGAACCAGCTTTTGGTTTCATTGATTTTCTCTATTAATTTTGTTTTCAATTTCATTGATTTCTGCTCTAATTCTTATTTCTCCTTTTCTGCTTGCTTTTGATTTAATTTGCCCTTCTTCTTCTAGTTTCCTAAGGTGGAAACTTAGATTATTGATTTTAGATGTTTCTTCTTTTCTAATACTTGTATGTGCATTCAATGCTATAAATTTCCTTCCAAGCACTATTTCCAGTGCATCCCACACATTTTGATAGGTTGTGTTTTCATTTTCATTTAGTTCAAAATATTTGTTTCAATTTCTCTTGAGAGTTCTTCTTTGATTCATATGTTATTTTGAAATGTGTTGTTTAATCTCCATGTATTTTGGGATTTCCTGCTATCTTTCTGTTACTAATTTCTTATGTTAACTCCATTGAGATCTGAGAGCCAACATTGCATAATTTCTGTTCTTTTATGTTTGTTAAGGTGTGTTTTGTGGTCCAGGATGTAATCTATCTTGGTGAATGTTCCATGTAAGCTTGAGAAGAATGTATATTCTACTGTTGCTGGATGAAGTTGTCTTTACAGGTCAATAATACTCAGTTCAGGGATGGTGTTGTTGAGTTCAACTATGTCCTTACTGATTTTCTGCTTGCTGGATCTGTCCATTTCTGATACAGAGTTGTTCAAGTCTCCAACTATTACAGTGGATTCACCTATTTCTCCTTACAGTTCCAACAGTTTTTGCTTCACATATTTAGGTGCACTGTTGTTAGGTACATACATATAGAGCGTGCCAAAAAAATGTATACACACTTTAAGAAAGAAAAAAACTGTATTAAAATTGTAATAATATATTCCTATAACAAAACATGAACACAAGTCATGTGTATACATTTTTTGGCACCCCCAGTATTAAGGATTGTTCTGCCTTCGTGGAGAATTGACCCCTTAATCATCATGCAATTGCCTCTTTATCCCTGATAACTTTTCTTGTTTTGAAATATAATCTGTCTGAAATTAACATACGTACTGCTGCTTTCCTTGGGTTGAGGGTATCATGGTATATCTCTTCCATCCTTTACTTTAATCTCTATGTATCTTTATATTGAAAGAGGGGTTTCTTGTAGACAATATATAACTGGGTTATGTTTTTTTTTTTATCCACTCTGACAATATCAATGCTTTAATTGGTGTCTTTAGACAACTAGGTTTAAAGTGATTACTGATATAGTTGGATTAATAACTACCGTGTTTGTTACTCTTTCCTATTTTTTGTCCTTTTTCTTTGTTCTTTTGTATTTTTGTCTTCCACACTTTCTCTGCCTTTTTTGGGGGAGGAGGGGAGGTTTAATTGAGCATTTTATATGATTTCATTTTTCTTATTTTGTAGTATATCAATTATTCTTTTATTTTCACTTTTTTAGTGTTACTCTAGAGTTTGCAATACACATTTACAACTAATCTAAGTTCACTTTCAAATAATACTGTATACCACTTCACAAGGAGTGCAAGTATCTCATAAAAACAACATAATCCTAATTTCACCCTCTTGTCCTTTGTATTATTGCTGTCATTCATTTCACTTATATGTATACATATATATATATATATATATATATATATATATATATATATATATATATATATATTACATAGCACACATACTTGTACTAGAAAACATTATTGCTATTATTATTTTGAACATATTATCTGTTAGATCAATTAAGAGTAAGAAAAATAAAAATTAATATTTTACTTTCACTTATTCCTTCTTTAATGCTCTTCCTTTCTTTATGAAGAACTGAGTTTCTGGTCTATATTATTTTCCTTCTCTCTAAATAATTTATTTTAATATTTCTGCAAGGCTGGTCTATTTGTAACAAATTCTCTCGTTTTTTGGTTGGCTGAGAAAGTTTTTCTCCTCTTTTGAAAGACAGGTTTGCAGGGTACAGAATTCTAGGTTGGTGTATTTTTTCTCTTGCTACTTTAAATATTTCACTCTACTGTTCTTGCTTGTGCAATTTCTAAGGAAAACTTGGATGTTATTCTTACTTTCACTCCTTTAGGTAAGGTGTTCTTTTCCGTCTGGATATTTTCAAGAATTTTTTTCTTTATCTTCGATTTTCTGGAATTGGAATATAATATGCCTAGGGGTTGAGTTGCTTGTTTGTTTTGGCATTTATCCTACTTGGTGTTCTCTGAGTTTCTGGATGTGTGGTTTGGAGCCTTCCATTAATTTGTAGGAATTTTCAGTCATTATTTCTTCTGTTCCTTTCTCTCTTGCTTCTAATGGTATTCCCTTTACACATACGTTATATATCTTTTGTGGTTGTCCCACTGTGCTGTTTTTTTCTGTCTTTGTTTTTCAGTTTTGCAAGTTTCTGCTGTCCTGAAGCTCAGACAGTCTTTCCTCAGCTGTGTCTAGTGCACCAATGAGGTTATCAAAGCATTTTTCATTTTTGTTCCAGTGTTTTGCATCTCAAGCATTTCTTTTATAATCTTGCTTAGAATTTTTATCTCTCTGCTTACATTATCCATCTATTCTTGCATGTTGTTTACTTTTTCCATTAAAGCCCTTAACATATTAACCATACATTTAAAAAATTCCTGCCCTGATAATTGCAACATTCCTGCTATATCAGACTCAGGTTCTAATGCTTTTTCAGTCACTTAAATTGTGTTTTTGCCCTTTAAAATTGCTTGTAATTGTTGTTGAAGTGTAAATTATGTACTGGATGAAAGGAATTCTGGTAAATAGGTCTTTAGTAATATGGTGTTAAGGTATGGGGGAAGGGGAAGAATCCTATTGTCCTATGATTAGGTCTCAGTGTTTTGGTGAGTCTGTGTTCCTGGCCTCTGAACTTCACCAATGCTTTTCAATCCCCCCTCATACACACACCCTTAGATGGGACAGGATAGTTAGAGAAGTCAGGAGTGGGGTTTTTCCCTTTCCCCACTTTGAAGGATAAAGTAATCTAAAACAGGGCATTTCCTTTCTTTCAAATGAAAGGCTAGAGCTGACTGGACTTGTGTATTTCCTTCCCCCAGCTAGGTTAAATTCTGATAAAACCCACATAAGTTGACTCCCTAGTAAAATAGTTTATTTGAGAGTACTCTGATGTATTTCAAAATGGTATATTTTCTTATCCCCCTACTGGAAGTAGTTACTGTGAGGACCTGGTAGAGCTCTTGAAGATAAAATTGACAAAAGCATGGGGCTCCATTATGACTGGGTTCTCATGGATATTTTAATTCTCAGACTTATTTACAATGAGTCTGCAGCAATATGTCAATTAAAGTTCAAGTTTTCTTACCCTGGCACTAATATCTGTGGAAGTTTCTGCTCACTGGCTTATGCTCCAGTAAATTATGATTCTCTGTATCTGCCTGTCTATCTCTACAATTCTGGGGACATCAGTTTGCCTTGTGACCTCACTTCTCTGATGGATCTAAGAAGAGTTGTTGATTTTTCAGTTTGTTCAGTGTCATGTGGGGCGGTCTGTGGGGTCTCTTCTGGGGTCTCTAGTCCCGCTCCCCACATAAGAACACAGGATATGGTGAGGCCAAAAAGGAACACCCACGGAGCCATAGGTTGGGGTGTCACACCACCATAGTCTCACTGGAGGCTGGATTCACACGACATGAGACCTGCTGTCTGCTTTTCTGCCAACTGACTGACTCCCCTTGCTAGCTGCAATCTGCCGTGCTAACTGCAATGCGTGCTTGCTAGCTGAGCCCCCATCTTCTTGCTAGCCCCCATTTTTCTGCTAGTATAGCCACAGCAGTTGTATTAGTGGCCAATGGCTCACTGGTTACAGCTGACAACCAACAAGCCACAGCTGATGGCCATCCAATCACAGTTGATGGCCATTTACTACCTGAGCCAGTACCTTTCTATGTGAGGCTGAGAGCCTGGAAACTGCACTTATGGCTCTGTCCCCACATTCAGTTTTTTTGTGTTTGGTTTTTTTTCCTTCTTGTTAAGACACAGTGGCACGTCTGAGCTCCTTACATGCCAGATCAGAAACTGGAAGTCTCCTATTTTACCAGTATTTTTGAAGGATATTGTCACTGGATATAGAAATCTAGATTGATAGTTGCTTAAACACTTTAAACTTGTTTTATTGTCTTCGGACCTCATGTTTTTATTGAGAAATTGCCATCACTCAAATGTGTTCCCTATATGAAATGTGTCATTTTTGTCCAGTTACTTATAAGGTTTTTAAACAAATCTTTGGTTTCCTGAAGTTTGAGTATAATCTGTTTAAATTTTATTTTCTTTGATTTTATCTTGTTTAGGGATTTTCTGAATTTATTAAATATGTGTATTTTTATCTTTCCCCATATTTGGAAAATTTCCAGCCATTATTTCTTCAAAAGTTTTTATTACCCCATTCTCATTTTCCTCTCCTTCTGGAACTCCAATCACATGTTTGATATTTTGTTATTGTCACACATGGTTTTTTTTAATTACTCTTCTTTCTGTTCTTCAAATTGAACAATATTTACTTATCTATTGTCAACTTCCTCTGTCATCTACATTCTGTTATGGAGCCCACTCAGTATTTTTTTTTTTTTAATTTTAGATTCTATTTTTTTAAGTTATGATCTTTCCATTGAATTCTTTTAAAGTTTCTATTTTTCTGCTGCCAAATTTTATATTTTGATTTATTTGAAGTAGGTTTTTTTCATAAAACATAGTTATAATGGCTGCATTAAAAACTTTGTCTAATAATTCCAGTATCTTAGCATCTGTTGATTATTTCCTGTAGATAATTGCCCACATTTTCCTGGTTCTATGCTGAATAATTTTGGATTATATACTGGACATTGTGAATGTTGTCTAGACTCTACTTCCTCTTATAATCCTCTGGAGCATGTTGATTTTTATTTAGGAAGCAATCAACATGGTTAGGTTCAGACCACAAATTCTGTTTTGTTTTTTGTAGGTTGTGGTTCAAATCTTGGTTCAGTTTTAAAAAAACACTTTCTCTATCCACAAAAAAACATGAGACAGAGATATCTGCAGGTTCATAACAGAACTAAGGGATCCTCTTCTATTGATCTCTTTGTTCTGAGAATCTCTCCTCATTCTCTAGCTCCTAGAGACTCCCTTGCTGATTTCTTTGATTCTAAAAATGAGCTTTCTATTGAAGTTTTGCCCCTCAGGCATCTGCTGCTGATATGGTGGGGCCCACAGTTGGGGCAAAGTATAAAACAAAAAAACAAAAATAAAAAAAGGAAAACAGCCTATGCATTTACTTTTGACTCCCTTCTTCCTAATTTGGTTATTTTTCAGAGTCCTCAGGTAGTCTTTTTTATTTCCCCCAGATATTTTTGTTGTAATTAGTGGGAAATATGGGCTACTGTCTGCTCACATGAAAATGCCGGACCCAGAACTCCTGTCCTTATTGTTTAAATTAGTGTTTCTCAAACTGTGGGTCAAGACCACTTGTGGGTCATATAACCAAATTAATGAATTATTGATTCACGTTTTTAAAATTAAGTGTCTAGGGACTAGACTAGATTATATCAGATTATATTGCATGTAAAAAAAACAGTAACTTATTTTATACAATTTTTACTTGGTTTTTATTCAACAAATATTTCTGAATACTCATTATGTGTCAAAGACTGTTTTAGATTATGGAAAATATAGTAATGAACATGCATACTTGTCTTTTTAAATGGGTTGAAGGAGAAAAATACATTTTTTTAAAGTTAGTACAATGCATAGTATGTTAGACAAATAAAAGGAAAAAAAGTATGCCATACCTGTCTACTCTTGCGTGGAGGGATTCTGTGGGGAATGCTGGGAAAATGTGACTTCCCAAATTTACCACTGCATTGACATCCATGGGGTAACAGTTGCACCATATCATAAGAAAGACAAATCTAACTTTTCTAGGCAGTGATCAGAAGCAAAGTAACTGGTGGACCAAATATAACTAAAAGCAAACAAAAAAACAACTACAGTTGGGGTTTTTTATAGAGCTTACACAAACAAATTTCTTTTCCCCAAAAAAATGTATTGGTAGTTTTACATTGATTGTTTATAAAGATGAAGATGAAGAGAGTTTACATTACATCATTGAATAAAAAAACTAGAATTGTTAAAAGTTCTTCTACTGCCCCCAAAATCAGGAATTCTCCGTTGACTACATTTATCTTTAAGGTGCAGGCCCCTAACATGGTGCCTGGTCTCTTTGCTTTCTCCTATATTCGCTTTTAGGTTACCTGCCCTAATCATCACATTCCTGTTTATATCTTATACAGTACAGTGCAAACTTTCATTTTTTCAATTTCTTGCCCAAGAGCTGATACATGAACATTAGGATCTATTCTATAGAAGGTAGGTATCACTCTACCTTCCCATTGCTAAACAGACTATTTTTCCTTTGCATTTGGGATCAGGTCAACTTTGGGGTCTTGGTATGCTATTGGGAGTCCTGTTTTAACCTCTGCACTTGGAAAAGGAGTAGAGCAAGACCCTATGATCCTCATCTCCAAATAACCCCAGGAGTGGAGGTAGGATATGTGAGGGTATGTTTGTCTAACTTCAAATACCTCTGATAACTTATTGGATAGCCAATAATTAAATGGATCAGAAAATTATATATAGTCATACATGCTTTTTTTTTCCTATTCTAAATTTCATTTGTTACAGACATGCTTATTTTTAGCAGAAATGCTACTCACCTGTTTCTGATATGGCATTGATATTGGGATGAATGCCACTCAGCACTCCTTGCATATAGCAGAGATCATTAACAGAACAGCTCCTTGTAAGCCATTTCCTCCACCTTCAAAATTCTTCTCAACACAGCTTTGAGGCAGCCACTGCCAATTAATCAGAATCGAAACAGGAGATGAATTATATTTGCCAAAGTTTGGGTCATGGCAAAAGCTTTCCCAGAAAGTTCTGTTTTTGCCAATTTTTACAAACCAATTTGCTGACTGAGAAAGCGATATCCATTCTAAGTCTTTCAAGGTTTTCTATGCACCATTTTCAGCCATAAAGAGAATTAACTGAACATATGTAGCTTTAAAAAATGTACATTTAGATAAACACAAAGATTCTTTTTAAAGAACAAATATTTCCTCTTAGTCTGCTTCTTTAAAAATAAAACAAAATAAACAAAAAAAACAAACAGGCAGATCTGGAAGCAATTTAGTAAAATTTACTGCATGTAAATTATAATTAACTTTAGAAAGAAATCATTTGTTTTCTTGAAAAGAGGTAGATAAACTCAAGGACAAGGAGATCAAGTTCAAATCTTAATTCCAGCGTTAAGTGAGGCAGAAAGAGACCCAATATGCAATGCCAACTTTAAATATATGCTAGGCTGTTTGAATTGTTATGTTACTGTCCACAGTGCTACATTACTATTTTGCAGTAACAAAATCTTACACATTCATGGCTTTGACTACACAGAGATTTTGTGAATGTGACCATTTTAAAACACTGCTCAGCATATAAAATTGAGATGCATTAGAATGTATATACCACAGCACCAAGCCTGAAAACACAATATCGAATTCAATCAATTCGTTAATATGAGTATTAGTGAAACTTCTTAAATAAAAATAACACTGTTCACAGAGTAAAATGGATAAACTGAAGCAGAAATTAAAACTCTCCTTCGAAAAAAAAAAAAAATGGTGCTTTGAAATGCCTTCTCTAGTCATACCCCCTGGGAAAATCTTCTGTTGCTCACAGATTTTTCTGAGTGAACAATAGGGCCCTATGCTTCCACCTCCCCACCCTACAGATAACTAGAATGGGTCAACAGTTAATTCTAAGGTAATACCACATTGAGCCTTGACTTGGTATGAAAGACTCCACCTAGAAAGCAGATAGCCAAGCCAGTCAGATTTATCTTAGAAAGCTAAAAAACAATAGGTATAGAAGAAAATGCCAGTTGGTGGTGAGCCGTGAAGCTGTAAGGTCAGGTGGACTCAAGGGTTAGAACAGCCATTGTGTAACATGAGTAAGATAAGCAACAAAAGGTAAATTTTGAGAGCAGCACAGAAAGGTGGGGAGTGGGGGGAAGAGAGAGAGAGAGAGAGAGAGAGAGAGAGAGAGAGAACAAGGGCATAGAGAAAAGCAGATGACTGAGCAGCATCTAAAATAGAGTAGTTGCATCTCTCTGCTCATCAAGGAACCTGAGATCACTGACTTTGTCCTGGGGATGCCACTTAAGAATGAGGTTTCGAAAGTTATGTCTGTGCAAAAGAAGACCTGTGCTAGGCAGTGGGTCAGGTTCCAGGCACTTGTCATCATTGGGGACCACAATGACCACGTTTGCCTGGCTGTAAAGTGCTCCAAGGAGGTAGCCACAGCCATCCATGGGGCCAGGAGCTTTCCATTGTCCTATTTTCTATTATATTTTCATAATTATCTATCTCATAAATATAGAACCTGGCCAGGAAGAGGTCATAAGTAACTCTTTCCTCCTATTCAGGGCCACCAAACCCTCAGGTCCCCTTAGACATTACTGTATCAAATATGCATCTCCCCACTCACTTTTTTCACTCAACCTAGATATGTCATTAAATCTCTCCTATCTTAACTCTTGAGGACTGCATCTTCCTATAGCTAATAAACTTATTTCCTTTCTTTCTTAGGCATTTTGAAAGCCTACAGAAATATCTATATTTCACACCTCTCATTAACCCCTCAGCCTACTGTAAGCTGGCTCTTATTTTCATTCCACAACATTTCTCTCACAATACCCTTGATACTTTTGATCACCAAATTGCCAAGTATAATAATCTCTTTTAAAACCTAAGCAGAATAGTCTCCATTTACCCCACCAGATCTACTCTCCACTCTTCCCCATCCTGCTTACTACTCAGGGAAGCTGACCTATATAAACTACATCAACAGTTCCTTTTTTAATTCTGGCAACCAGTTGGATGAAATGTAGGAGGCCAGAATATCAGAATCTGAGAAGTATACATCAGGAGTCCCTCTTCTACAGCTCTCTCTCTCTCTCTCTCTCTCTCTCTCTCTCTCACACACACACACACACACACACACACACACACACACACGCTTCTTAATTATCCCATTTGAAGGGGCCATTTATTTCCTGGCAGAACTCTGACTGATTCAAGTCCTTGTCAAACTTGTCTTACAATGGAATTTATTCTCTTAAACATCTCTTCCTTCTTGATATTCTATAATTTCTTGGATTCTTAACTTTTTGACTGCCCATCCTCAATCTATGTTATCAGGCCCTCTTTCTGTGTTATTCTTTATACTGGTGTTTTCCAGAGCTTGGGTCATATTTTGTTTTCATGTTTTCACTAGGATATCGCAATCCAGTCTCTTAGATTTAATACTCACCAAAAGCACAGAACTTGGTATCTAGTAGGTACGCAATACATGTTTGCTGTATAAGTAAGTGAATATGTATGCTGATGATTGCCAAATCTTAATCTCTACTCTATATCTCTCCCCGATCTACTTAATATGTGTTTCTTACTCCCTACTAAACATCTCCATTTAATTGCCTCACAAGCATCTCAAACTCAACATGTGAATTTAATATAATATTGTATATTAGCTATTTTTAATAAAAATCTTTTTAAAAACTGTTAATTATCTTTATCTTCAAATCTTGATTCTTATATCCCTTATCTTATTTAATACCAACATATCTACCCAGTTACTCAATTTAGAAATCTGGGAGTCATTTTAAACAACCTTGCAATTCCACACTTTGCTCATTAAATCTTGTCATCTCCACCTAGTATTAACTTCTCTCTTTTCCATATCTTGTTCTCCATCTATTACAGTTTTCATCAAGGCCCTCAGGGTCTCTCATTTGACTAGTACAATGCTTTCTTACTTGGATCGCCTCGGCTCCTGCTTTATTCCTTTCCAAACTATCATTGAAACAGCCTTCGGGGTAGTCATTGTATTTCACTTTCCTACTGCAAATGATTCAATGATTCATTTGCATGACTTTCTTGATGGGCTCCCTACCTATCTTTCAAGCTTTTCATCTTTTACTTCGAAGTGCACTTCACACTCAACAACTTGATGTGACTCAAAATAACTCTTATTGTTCCCTCTGCTAGAATTTGATTTGCCATTTTATCTTCTAAGCTGTTTCACATCATCAAAGATTTAACCTAAAAGTAGTCTTCTCGCAGATGCTTTTCCTTATTCTTTTCATCTCCCTCTTTTTCATCTTAGCTAGCACTTTGTAAATTATAATCATTATTATATGTAAATTATAATCATTATTATAACTCTGAACACATTGTGTTGTAATTAGTTACTTATTTATCTGTTTCAACCAAAAGGCTACAAGACCCTTAAAGATATACTTTATGTCTGACATATAAATGGAATTCAATAAATAAGTGTTAAATAAATTTATCTGCCAATTTATGCTATTCTTATCCAAGGTTAACATTGATAATTGTGTTATGGTTGAATTATGTTCCCTCCAAATTTATATATTGAAGTCCTAATCCCCAGTACCTCAGAATGTCACCTTATTTGGAGACTGGGTCTTTACAAAATAATCAAGTTAAAATGAGGTAATTAGGGTTGGCCTGAATCCAATAAGACTGATGTCCTCATAAAAAGAGGAAATTTGGACACAGAACCACAGAGAGAAGATGACATGAAGAGATGTAGGGAGAAGATGACCATCTAAAGCCAAGGAGAGAGGTCTAGGGCAGAACCTTCCCTCACAGCCCTCAGAAGGATCCAACCCTGCCAACACCTAGATTTTAGACTTCTGGTGTCCAGAACTATGACACAGTAAATTTCTGCTGTTTAAGCCACCTAGTCTATAGTAGCTTGTTATGGCAGCCCTAGCAAACTAATACACATTGCAGTTCAGCAATCATTTTTTACACAAGCTTCTTTGGTCTTTTTTAATTTGCCATTTCCATTAAACCTTTACTTAAATCCCTCACCTGGACTCTGGGCCTCATGTCACAAATTTTTCATCATTAAATGCCTTTGCCTTAACTTCTTTCTAATTTAGTAAGTCAAAAATACAACTAACAATGTCATCTTCTTATACTTTCATATAAATCTTCCAATGAATCTTGAAAATACTTTGTTAAATTTAAATTCTCAACTATGTTAGCTGAGGCTCGTTTTGCATTGCTCTGATTCTACTATTTTTTTCACCATATATAATTTTCCTTAGATATTTCCTCTTTAGTGAAATTAATCAATGTACCCTATATAACCTATTCTCTCTGAAATTACAAACCTTATAATTCATTCACTTCTCAGACATTGATTGAGAACCTATAGGGTTCAACAAATTGTCCCCAAAACTGAGGGAGGTAAAAGAATAAGGCCATCAAGCATGATCCTTGACTACAAAAAGCCTGTCATCTAGCATAAAGGACAAATTTAGAATAGTATATCTTGAAATTATGCCACATATGTCCAAAGATAATATGATCCCCATATGTAAACACCACCATATAATTTTATCAGTGGCCTTATAGCTAAAATGGATAAAATAATACAAGCATCACAGAGTTGTTTTGACAATTAAGAAAAATGAGGTATCACAGAGAGCAGCGCTATTGCACTGAAGTATGTAGGCTCTATGTGTTTGTCTAGACTTTCTTACCTGTTCTGTGACTCATGCTTACATACCAGCCCCGAAATGCTCAGAATTCAAAATGACACCTCAGCAAATATGACATGCCATGGATTTTTAAGTCTCCTTCAAAATCATCAGATGCCGAGAGTTTGCCCTATACAAATGGAGACCATTTAAGCAGGAAAGAGGGATTACGAGGAAGAAGAAATCACATCTCCTTGAGTAAGAAGAAACTTGATTAAGCAAAATTAAATACTTATGCATACAGGGATCTCAGAACTTTTAATATATGAACATGAATTGTGGATGTTTAAGAATGGTTAAAGGATTATAGCTTTCCCAGTTTATATGATCACAAAGACATTTCTTTACAAAAGATAACTGATGGGACATTATTACTCTTAGAACTCAGCTTGGCAATTCTAGCTTCCAAAATAAATTCTAAGCTCTTGAGCACAAAAAGCCTTCCCAACATTGCTCAATTCTATCTTTCTGTTATTCCCTTTTATCATTTTCCCTTCTAATCATCTTTACCCTAAGTTTGTAATGGGCTCTATAGTTCCACAACTTCACATTCTTGTTCATGACATTCAACCTGCTTGGCCTGGCCTGGCCTGGCCAGTTTTCCCACCCCTTTAAGCCTTCCCAGCACACAAGATACTATTATATATCTCATCACTCAAGACACTGAAAAAATGTATACTTTTCTTCTCTGAAGACTTCCTGTAATCTCCAGACAGAATTATTTCTTGTTCTTCCCTCTATACCTGTGAAGACAGAGCCCCAGAAAGCAGTTTCCAGGCTCTCGGCCTCACATAGAAAGGTGCTGGCTCAGGTAGTAAATGGCCATCAACTGTGATTGGATGGCCATCAGCTATGGCTAGTTGGCCATCAGCTGTAACCAGTGAGCCATTGGCCACTAATATAACTGCTGTGGCTACGCTAGCAGAAAAAAATGGGGGCTAGCAAGAAGATGGTGGCTGAGCCTGCAAGCGGCACAGTGAGGCTTGAGAATTGTGTGGCTCCTGTTTCCTGTTTCCCCAACCCAGCTGCCAGTGAGAGCATAGTAGTATGACTCCCCTACCTATGGCTCCGTGCGTGTTCCTTTTGGGCCTGGCCACATCCTGCGTTCTTATGGGGGGAGTGGGAGTAGAGACTCCGCAAGCCGCCCCACACGACAATACCATAATCGAACATTGAGCCTTTCTACATTCTAGCACATTTCATGGGTAGAAATTTGTTTGTGGCTATTTTCCTTACTAGGTTATTAACATCGCAGAGGCAAGAACTGAATGGAATTCCTCTTTCAATAGGTAGCACTCAGCACAGCTTCTAGCCCAATAATATCTTCTCAATCCACATTAATTAAGTGAAAGAATAACATAATTAAAGTTCAACCTCACAAATATATAGAATTCACCAGTCAGATTTTGACTATTAATGATTGACATCTGGAGAGTGGAAACTGAAAAAAGGAAAAGTTAGGATCTGACTATCTAATGAGCAAGGGATTTTAGAGAAGTTGTAAATGTCTTACTGAAACAGCTGTCCATCAGAAACAGGCTGAAAAGAGAAAGAATTAAAGAGATGATGAAATAATTAAGGAAAATCAAAAGATTCATGATTCAATGAGTACTCAAAGCATATTCAGTAGGTCCAAAAATCAGAATGATAAGGCACTTGGAGCCAGAAATGTTATTTTTAGAGTTTAAAATTTAGAAATGGAGGTAGGAATGAAACAGACCTGTGTAAAAATTTGGAGAAGCAACAGAAGTCAGGACTAATCAGTGAGAATCACAGAAGAGGCAAATTACAACTCAATTCAAACAAGAAGTATTCAGGCCATATGTAGCTGGATAGGAAAAACAGGGTAGACAAATAAGTCATTGGAGTTGGTGAGACTGCAACGTAAGAAAAGATTACGTAGATGATAGTAGATAGATGGATGGATAGATAGATAATGGAGAAGAGAACTACATTGCGATCTAAATACTTAAATTACTGTAAAAGGAAAGAGATGGTCCTAGAAAACAGTAGATAATGTTGCTGGCAATAGGAAGACAATAATGAAAGAAAATTGTATAAACCTCAAAGACAGAGAAGTTGTTAATTAATGGTGGCTAGGAGAAGCTGATTTCTTCTCCAGGCCTGATGAATTACATGAAAGAGGAAAATAATTCAATTCAAGGACTTTGTCAGTCAAGGGGAAAAGAGGCTTAATTAGTTAAGATTCTCTGAGGAGGTGAAAAGAGAGGCAGAGGAAAGAACATGTACAAAGATACACAGCAAAATATTAGCAGGTTTATTTGTATTACAGTGGGAGATCTACATAGATGAAGTTAAAAATACTTCAGTATTCTGTGTCAAAATGAAGAATTCACAGGTTAATATTTTTTGCTGATAAAAGTATGGTACAGAATATCAGAAAAAGTATTCATTCTAATACTTAATTATTTTTAATAATTTAATAATTAATAATTTTTAATAATTTTTGTTTATTTTAATGTATATATTTTTAAAGCTAAAGTACTTAGATTTTTTGAACTAGCTGAGCTTATCAAAATCCATTATAAAAGTTTTTATCATAAATTTGGGAGGGACATTGACAAATTGGGAAATGTTTCAGGTAAATATAATTAGAGTTGAGAGAATCCAGGAATCAATATTATGTAATAAATGATTTTGAAACACATATGCATAATATAAAAGAAAAGTCTTAAGAGAGGGCATAATATGTATCTTCACATATTTAAACGACTTTTCTGAGAAAGAAATTAGACTTCTGCAGACTCCCAGAACGTAGAACAAGAGTTGATCTGTGGTAGTTTCATTCTTGGAAGCAGATGGTAGTTTAATAAAAAGAAAATTTTGACAAGTAGCACCGAGTAACAAATTGGCTGTCTTGTGAGGTTGCTGGCTTCCTGAAGGGAGAGTTGTCTAACAACTAACAAAAATGCTAAAATATGAGGATTTCACTATTATATATGATTCTTGCATTGGAAGGTGGTTAGGCTGCTAAAGTCCTTTCAAACTCAAGTTCTAGGTTAAATAGTAGTGTATGTTTAGCAATCTGTTTTAGATTTTAAACAAAATTAAGTCAAGATCTTTAAGGAACAAAGTGCATATGTTATAAGCTCCATTTTATTTTAGTGAAATGTTTAAGCAGGTTGAAGGATAAGTAAGTTTATTTAAAATATACTTGATTTTTAAAAGAATGTGTTGTTTTTTTTCAACCATCCCTGGATCCAGAAGAAGAAAAAAAAGTTAGTGTCTGAAGTTTGTTACATGGATTTGAAGGAAATTGACTCATGATTCATTTCAATGAATTTGAAAATGGTTGACTAATGTTTTCATACTTTCTGTCTAGACTAGGAGCTTAAAAAGCACACCTGTGACTCCCCAAACTTCTGATAAATCATGTCTGGGAAGACAGTTTTGTATGAAGAATAAAAATTCATCACCCACAATACCCACAACTATGAAGATGGCAGTGTCATCATTGTGTTAGGATCCCAGTGCGATTTACATATGACTCCAGCAGATCTTCTAAGGAGCTTTGGGCCTTTGTGCCAGCACAGAATGCATATTCCAGAAGTAGCTTAGGAAGGGGTAACTGTGGGAAGGAAAAAAAGTCTGAACCATCTGTCAGTTTCCACTCCATAAAATCTCACCTCCCTTCTTCATAAATCAGTTCAAGGGGCCCTGTTTCTTTCTCTTCTCCCATGCAACTCCCCTGCCAACATTTGGGGATCCATCACTTTCCCACTTTAACATTTGAGAAAAACTGGTATTCACAGAGCAAGACTGTGTGTATTCATTGTGTTTAAGCTAAAATGCAATAGAGTTCTTTTAACTTACTGCACTGAGCGCTTAATGATTTATTCATTTACTGGAAAATTGTTCATTCCAAGATTGCTATGGTACAGAAATGACTAAAATAATCAATTCAGTAATTTAAAATGTTGATTGTTATCTTTAAACTTTGATGTTAGCAGTTTAACAATTATATTTTTTAAAAATTGTATTGGTGCTCCCCAACATATAACACAAAAGCTGAGCGTCTCTAGTTAAAGTAGCAATAAGGGTCTGAATTTCACCTACTCCACCTCCCCAGAGCCCTGCCTTTGAAGTGCCCATTAGTTCCAGAGGCAGCTTAGTAGTTGATACAGACATGTAAATAACTAATACAGAAATTGGGAATACAGACAAAGGAAAGATGAAAATCTGCTGGGAGTATTTGGACAGACATAGCAGAAGAATTGACATTTGCATTGTACATTGAAAAACAAGCAGGATTTTGACACAAAATATGAAAGGAAAAAAGGGGGAAGAATGTAAGTGAAAGAAAGGTTGGAGGAAAATTCACAGAAGCTTAAAAGTAGAACTGTGTTTTAAGAACAAGTCAGAAAATGTAGATTCTTGATTCTTGTTTCCTAGAAGGTCTTCATTCTCCCTCACTCCATAATGATTGCTTGGCTGGGAATGATGTAGCACTGCATGGGTTTGTAGGAATGGCTTTACCTCTGCTCTAAGTAAGCTTGCCATCCAAACAGGAAGATAAGACGGTTATGTTAAATACAGGCAATGTTAATACAAACATTTATAATGGAATTGCAAGAGTGATTCAGAGGTGAAAATTACACTGCTCTCCCCAATTTGCTTTGCTCATTCGTCTTTTACCATTTCTACTCTCATAGTCACTGAAATTTTCCCAAATTGATAAATCCAAGAGAATAAAAGATAACTAGATCACAAACCACTCTGGAACTTTTTGTTTCTAATATAAAATGAAGAGGTTAAATTAGAAGGTCACAAATGTCCTTTCAAGTTATAACATTGTTTGACTATGCATATATATATATATATATCTTGCCCATATTCTCTCTCATCTTTTCTCCCTCCTTTCCTCCTTCCCTCTTGTTCTCTCACTCAAACATATATAATAAAAATGACATATTTTTAACAACAACAAAAAAAATTGCTTAATCCTTAGACCAGTCTGAGTTTTATCTGGAGTTATTTTGTCCCTAAGTGAATATTCTTATAGTATATTCACATATATATTCTACTAAATAATACAAAAATATATGTCATGTGTATGTATGTGTGTGTATCATTTTACACATATGATGTGGTTATGAAGAGTTTCTAATATAAAATGGTTAATATCAAACGTGGGTCAACATAACTTTCAACCTGGAAGGAATACCCTGTTTCCCCCAAAATAAGACCTAGCTGGACAATCAGCTGTAATGCATCTTTTGGAGCAAAAATTAATATAAGACCCAGTCTTATTTTACTATAATATAAGACCTGGTATAATATAATATAATATAATATAATATAATATAATATAATATAATATAATATAATATAATATAATATAATATAATATAATACCTGGTCTTATATTAATTTTTGCTCCAAAAGACATATTAGAGCTGATTGTCCGGCTAGGTCTTATTTTTGGGGAAACACGGTACCAAAGACTGCCCAGAGAAAGTGAGGCTTGATATTTCAGTTACTTCAGCAGCCTCACTAAGACTCATCAGAACTCTCTTCTCCTCTAGGGTTCAGATTCAGAGCAGTGGTTAGGCCATGTCTAGGGAATTCCTTTAATGGACACTGACCACCCATAACACTTTCTCAGTCCTCACAGAAAAACAAGGTATATTCTCACCTCCCTTGAATAAGTGGTGATCCTGAACCCAGAGTCTATAAGGGCCCCACAGAACGTTCAGGACCGGTTTCAGGGGGGTTGAGACCTTTTAGGCCTAGACTTAACCGAGGCCCCAGCCAGACCACTTCCACTTAGAATTTGAGCATTCATCTGAATGCCCACTCTGCTGGTAGTTTGGACCTCATGCACTCACAAAAATTTGTTTTATGCTGTTTCTTAATGCTGACCGTTTAGAAGGGAAGTGAGAACTGAACTATTCTGAAGTATGTGGACATGCTGATCTAGCCCATTAATTAGAAAAGTCCTGGAAAGCTAGCAAAGCACAGGGAACAATCAGGTAAACAATCCATACAAACTGAATCTCAAATAATTTTGTATTTCATACACATAAGGACATTTGTCTTCTCTCAAACATGTTCAAAGTAATTAACTCCTTAAAACTATTCAGATAATGTCATAATGGGAATAACAAATATAATAAATAAGTTGGTCTAAACAGCCGTTGGCTAGACTGATATACAACAGGCCCTTACAAAGAGGCTCAGGATACCCTGTTTATAGACAATTTCATAAACTTCAGAAAAGCCTTATGTACTAATGTTTGTACCACTATGGAAAAGAAGTCATATGGAAATCTTCACTCAGCAAATCTCAGTCATCAAATTTTCTGACTCTGAGTGTTTTAACAAACGTTGCCTTACGTTCTGACTCTTGTACATGGGTAATAACATATATTCCTGGGAGAGATATTTAAATTGCACTACAGCAAAACAAAGAAAGCCTTTCTAATCAAACAAACCACACTATAAACATACTCTTGAAATTAAACTAAGCAAATTTTATAGAATTGTTGGACTAAACCAGCCTTTAATTATACCAGAACTATTAGTTCTGCGATGATTAAATTACGGGTTGTCAGCATTTCCTTTTAACTCCTTAAATTTAGTAATTAATAACTTGATCAGGAAATTTTACTTTCAGCTAAGGCTTGATATGGGATGGCCATAATTTAATCATGAGAGCCGTAACAACATCCACAACAAAGACATAAAGAGCCAAATAGAATTTTCTAGGAATTCAGCTTTTATACCTTTTTCAAATTTGTATTGGTTAATTTTAGGTTGTTAGTATTTAATACAGGTTCTGCTCATGTGTCATTCTTATGAAATCAAGTTTAAAATTACTTCAGAAATAATATTTTTATGTTTTCTTTAACATTTTGTACACAAAAATGATTAGTCACAAAGTAAAAATGTATTACATGCACAGTGATTACAGAGAAAAACAGATTATCAATTTGTTATTTCAAAGTCACAACCAATGCACTGTTTACTTGATGAAGAAATTGACTTTGAAGATTTGTTTTTAAAAAAACACAATCATTTGAAGAAGTCAACATGATATCTGGAACAGATTACTATAATTTTTTTAAGCAGAATTAATTTTAAACTTTAAGTGGCAGAATTCTTTCAAATAATTGGGGCTTTCTAGGAAATACATAATTTTTAATTGCTTGTGAGTGTATGAATAAATTACAAATCCTCTCAAACAATTAGCGTAAAGTATTAGCTATATATTTTAAACTGGCTTTAATAAGGATTAGATTAAATATTAAATAACAGAAGAATCGACTATGTCCAAAAGCTAGGGAAATTGTTGTTCAACTTCTCTCTTTTAATGCCACCATGATAAAGAACGTCTTATTGTACTATTAAGTACTACGTTACAGAAATGTTAACAGTCTTATAGTCATATTTACACTGTCCTACTGTAACATGAAGATAGTGACTTAAATATCTCAATCTTAAAAATTCTGTGGTTAAGTTTTAAATATGGCTGCCCTAAATTCTGAAACTACATAGTTCATTCAGACAATTGGGGAACTGCTCCAAATTAGTCACTGAATGTCCCTAGTATATGGAAATGAGGTGTAGAGTTTGTGCTCTCTTCACTAAGTTTGCCAATGTTTCTTAATCATATAGTTCAATGACTTAGTCATTTGGGGGATTAATTAAAGATGGTAAAGAGAAAGCCCCAGGAAGATATTGTAAAATATCCCATGCTAAAAAGATTTTGTGGTTTAGGCTTGACAAATGTGAAGTGACATCTACCAGGCCCTTTTGTAAAAACAGATAAAAGAACTGGTTCATCAAGAAATAAAAGAATCCTTACCAGGAACCAGTGAGAGGAAGGACACATCATTTAAAAAGAAGCAGAGCTAAGCAAATGATTCACACATATTGCTCTAGGGAGATGAAAGGGAATGGTTTTTAATTCATTTTATGTAGACCACAGATAAGGAATCTTCTAGATCAAAGCCTAGCAACATAATGAAAGCTAGTTGAATACAACTAGATCTAAAGACATCTGTCAAGGGTTTAATGTGCAAAAATGAAATACCTTGGCTATACTAGATGATCTTTAAAGACTCTTTCAGCTCTATTGTCGTATACTACTATATTACAAAATAAGAACTAAAAGGACCTGTATCCCTTCATGTTGGTACTTTCTAAATCGGGGGAAGTGTGCCCTGCCTAGCCATGTAAAACTGGGCTATGGAAAAGGACTAAGTACTTTTAAATTAAATGAGAATTTCCAACGCTATATCATTTTCAGGCAAGATTTTATAAGTTTTAATGTTTAAAGGTGATTATTATTGGAGAAAATGTTCATTACTTTAATACTAATTCGGTCATTGAGTATATTTAAGTTTGTTAACTAAATTTCAACTACCAGGCTCATATCTTTGTAATATTGTCCTTGTTGTGTTTCAATTGTCTTTTTACACACGTAGCAAGGAATCCTATTAGTGGCCTTACCACCAGAGAATAAATTGGTAACTTTGTTTTGTGAATCCTCATTTCAGTCGTCTCCTACAGCGATGTAAGTGTAGGGCCCATGGGCCCATTTTTCTAGTCAAAAGGTAAATACCTGTAAAGAGATAGATTTTTCTTATAAATTATCTCCCTTAGGTACACATATGGTCAACTAACAGTTACATGATCCTGTCAGAAGCATATAATAAAAGCCTTTTTAGTTTCAAGGGATTTTTTTTGAACAGCTTCCCCACTCAGGTGTGGAACACGTTAGTTACCTGGGAAGATCGGGGCTGCAATGAGGCCCCCAGGATACTTTTACAAGAGAACCCTAGAACTATGCAAGGGAAGAGCTGGAGCCTTGGAGAGATAGACTGGACCTTTGGACTTGCTGCTTAAAAGGACTTAAATGCTGCAGCTTGGGGACAGGCTGGAGGATGGCATTTATAGCACATGAGGGTCAGGGCTGGTGTTACAAACTCAGAAGCCTAAGATGCTAGACAGGTGTATTACCTGAGTGATGGCACTCATCTTAAAGGGACAGCTGCTTATTTCTGCCATGAGAAGTGTTTTCACCCAGAATTACCAGGTATTGCTAACACAGCTCTCTGCTGTGAAAGATTTGTATATGCTTGCCAGACCAAGTGAGAGTAAGGGTCCCATGCTCCTTTAAGCTCCAGAGCTCTCTCCAGTTATCCCTTTTCCTGATCAGGTAGCCTGGAGGCAAATCAGAAAAACTGATAAGCCTATTTACAACTAGGGGAAAAGATTCCAGTCTCCCCTTTTTGCTACATCCTTTATCTTCTATAAGTGATTGTCTCAGCACTCCTTCTTGATACTGAGGATTGGAAACAGTCCCTTCCTCTCAGCCTCTCTTTATGTACATCTCTCCCAAGAAGACTGATGAGTCTTGTTCTCTTTGGTCTATTTTTACTATTTTTACACTAGCTGCTGGAGGAGGAGGTAAAGGTGGTGGTTGGTGATTGTCGTGCGGGGAGTCATGCGGGGTCTCTGCTCCCGCTCCCCACAAGAGAACGCAGGACATGGTGAGGCCAAAAAGGAACACCCACGGAGCCATAGATGGGGGAGTCATACCACTATATTCTCGCTGGCAGCATCCACCTCTCTGCAATCCGCTCTTGCTAGCTCAGCCACCATCTTCTTGCTAACCCCCATTTTCTGCTAGCGTAGCCACAGCAGTTATATTAGTGGCCAATGGCTCACTGGTTACAGCTGATGGCCAACTAGCCACAGCTGATGGCCATGCAATCACAGTTGATGGCCATTTACTACCTGAGCCAGCACCTTTCTATGTGAGGCCAAGAGCCTGGAAACTGCTTTCTGGGGCTCTGTCCCCACAGTGATAGAGTTAGCTTACTTAATCTAATTAAGTAAGTCCTGCAGGAAGGTAGCTAACCCTGACTTCTCTAAGTACCTTGAATGTAGGATATAGGGATTTTAGAAACTTTTCTTACTGGCTTTTGGCCTTAGCAGAAATTCAACGAAAAAAAGAAAAATCACACTTGACATCCTGCTATAAGAGTTTATCTTGTGACAAATGTCTCTCCATTTTATTATATTCCATTCTTTGTCAATGAATGGGACTCTAGAATTTTATGGTAATAAAGTAAACTTTATACACTGATATTTAAATTCCCATTTTTATTTTCCCTCTATTTCCTAAGTATCAACCCGTCTATGATAATAGACATGTGCTATCGGAGAAAGGTCCTACCAAATCTGTTATTTCTAGCAGAGAGCTCCAATTCAAAGCTGTTTCATGAGTTTAAGTAATAGACCATTTCGTTTATTATCTTAATTCTCATTGAGCATCAGTGGTAAAAAAAAAAAAAAAAGCTCTAATGAAATCAAATCAAAATAAACAAGAACGAAGCCACTGGGCATGTGGCCTGAAAACAGCCCTCTTTGGGTGGAATGCCTTGGCTTAAGAAAATTGTCTCCCCCAAAGT
The DNA here is from genome assembly GCF_036562045.2 of Rhinolophus sinicus. Lineage (NCBI taxonomy): Eukaryota > Metazoa > Chordata > Mammalia > Chiroptera > Rhinolophidae > Rhinolophus > Rhinolophus sinicus. The sequence continues at coordinate 154,464,789 of NC_133752.1, read as the reverse complement.
TATTTCTCCTTCCAAGGTCAGTCCACATCCAGTGATTACTCTATATGGGGTATAAAGTCCAGATTCCTTGCCCCAACTCAGGATAACCTGAATGACCACCACAGATCTAGAACTCCCCAAGTGTTGGCTGAGGCCTTCACTGGGACCACATCATAGTTCAACTTTCTCTGCCCAGTCCTGCTTCTATCACATCCCTTCTTCAGTGTTGATCCCAAGAGTACTCCATAACAAATATCCCACATGTTAGTCTTTTTTGTGTTCCAGAGGAACCCTACCTGAGATGTAGGCTGAGGTCAGAGTTATAAAATTCTACAGGTTTCATAGTTCTTTTGTTTAAATTCCTGAGAAAGTATAATTTAAAGGGATGTTTTAGAATATAAGTTAAGATGACAATTTTAGAAGTTGGTATTAGGGTCTGAAGAATATTTGATGTAGATTTAAAACATCCCAAAAGGAATTATGGGAAATGGAACTATTAGATTATTTTAAATGATAGCATGCTGTATAATTTCTATAATCTGTTGTTTTTTTGTTTGTTTGTTTTTTTCGGCTAAAAAGAGGGTTTATTTGGGAAAAGAAAAAAGCAAAACTGCAGCAGTGTGAGAACACCTACATCTGGCTGGCCACCCACGTGTAGCGTTCTGCTCTCCTGTTTTTTTGTTTGTTTGTTTGGTTGGTTTTTTTAATTAAAGCTTATTGGGGTGACAATTGTTAGTAAAGTTACACAGATTTCAGGCACAATTCTGTAACATATTATCTATATCTCACATTGTATGTTCATCACACAGAGTCAGTTCTCTTTCTATCACCATATACCCTCTGCTAGAGCCCCCCTTACCCTCTGGTAACCCCTAAACTATTGTCTATGTCTATGAGTTTTTGTTTCTTCATTTGTTTGTTTTGTTCTTTTGTTGTTTTCAGTTTTATATACCACATATCAGTGAAATCATATGGTTCCCTACTTTTTCTGTCTGCCTTATTTCGCTTAGAATAATCTGCTGTTTTTATAATAATATTTGTGTGGTTCTTATGAGGAAGATAGTATATGGATGTAATCTATCAAATAAATTACAGGATTATTTACTGATGGAAAAACCAGAAGAACATCTATGAGAGAAAAACTAGAAGAACATCTAACGCTGGCTCAGAGGAGAGCAGACTTGGTAGAGAGTTGCAGCTTTATGCTGAAGCCATGATCCGTAACACAAAACCACTGGAATACCACTATCTGTCTCTCTAATTTGATCAAACACATGATTAGGAAGCCATGCAAATATGTTGGAATGACTTCTTTTTCTAGCAACATTTTTCAGGAGATAGCTAGGAAGTAAGACATATTGTATTAACACTTTTCTATTTATCCATCAGAAGTTCTTATTAACTCTGACCAAGTATGAGGTTGGTGCAAAAGTAATTGCCGTTTAAAAGTTTGAAAATAATTGCAAAAACCGTAATTACTTTTGCACCAACTTACTAGATCTAACAAAGTTATTTCAATGGCACAATGAAAACACATATTTCTAAGTAATGGCACTGGTATAACAGTATATAGGCTGAATTTTTAAAGGATATGTTACAAATTTGGCATTAATTCATGCAGCAATAATGCCCCATAACTCCAAAAAGGCCTAGCTTATATGTTCATTTCTAGTCATTTGTAATTCTACAAATAGACATAAGTGTATAAACTTATAACTGTACATACTGCTTAGATTTATGTTTACTTGGAGTTATAAGAAAAACTGATAATTAAGCAACTTAAATATAATTTCCTGAAATAATTTAGGCTTGTTCTTTCATCCTGGAAGTTTGAACGGCCCTTAGTCAGATGCTATTTTCCTTAGGCACTGCATAGAGATACTTTCCTTGATAGAAATTGAATCTATTTACTAACTGTGTCATTTAAATGTATTTCTTGAGTTTTAGAAACAGTTATTCAAATTTTCTTAAATGATGGTCACCTTCATAACTGCTAGAAATACATAAATAAATTTTCAGAAAATGTGAAATTCTGGCTGCAATACACATTTAAAAATGAAAAAAAATTACACCTAAAATTATGACTGCATTATCAATTCAATGTTAATGTTAATTGCTAAATTTGCCTTCATTCTTCTAATTAAAATAATTTGATTAATATGTTATCTTAAGAAAAATATAATCTTATACTTTGGTTTAGAGCAGTTAAGCCATGGCTTTATTAAAATATGATGAGCAGATTGAACTCTAGTTGTACTGTTTACATATTTGTAATATTTGTGAATAACTAATTTCAAGTGAGATTGAAGGATTAGTTATTTAACTTAAAATATGAAAAAATACCAAAATGATAACAAAACGGAATCCACAATGGAGTTAAGTTTACCAAGTACTTTTAATTTTATTATAACCTCTAATATAACATCCCTTAAAAAAGAAGAGAGCTAGTGTGTCATGGAGAAAACACTTCACTACCCAATAGCTCTCCAAATATGAGAATTTAACTAAATTCTAAACTTCAGCTTCTTAAGATAGAGATAATAGGTGACAATGTGATGGTGAGATTAATCAGGTGATCTAAGTAAAGCACTTAGCACATATAAAACCCCTGGCACACAGTTAGGATTCAGAAAATTGTAACTATCATTAATATTTGCAGTCAAAACATGTGGATTCCTGTTTTTTTTATTGTTTTCATTGTTTTGTTTTCATCTTTTCATTGATTCCTGAGCAAGTCATCTGACAATATAGTAAACAACATAACAAATGGATTAAATGCTCCAAACAAAAGACATAGGGTGGCTGAATGGATAAGAGAACAAGACCCTTACATATGCTGCCTACAAGAGACTCTCTTGAACTTTAAAGACATACAAATGGAAAGTAAAAGGATGAAAAAGATATTTCATGAAAATAGATATAAAAGAAAAAGTTAGGGTAACAATACTCTAGACAAAATATACTTGAAAACAAATATAACAATAGACAAAGAAGGACCAGTAATCCCACTTTGGGTATTTATTGTTAATTCTTTATAGCCCACATCAAATTTCCCATCCTCCCTGAGGCTTCCCATCATTCTAAAACGTTTTGTAGGCTATATCACATATTCCTTAAAAACAATGTCAATTTTTTAAAAATTTATATTCCCCCAAATCAGGTAATTTGCAGTAGAACTTAAGAAGGTCATCTAGCCCCAGGATTTCCAAAAATTTTCCATGATCCGGTATTATTGATCTGGTACACAATGTCCTTCCCATAAATTCTGAACTGCTCCTTTTGAAATAATAGGTCCGATTCCCCTCAAAGCCCACAGTCCTCAGTGTGGGGAGAATCCTTGAGCCCACTTCCTGACACTCTCACTGACCAGTCACCCCAACTGTAGCCAAAGGCATGGGGCAGTCATTGCTAGAATTTCTCAGATTTCTGAGAATATTTCAAATAAAATACAATTGATTTTTTTTCTAGTTTTAGTTAACATTCCTATGTAAAATAGAAGTTTCTACTTTTAAGTGTGAAAACAACATAGTATAGGAAAACACTGGATGAATAAACTCTACATAATAAAAATACAGATTCCCAAAGTGACAACTATTCAATAAAATAATTACATATAGAAATTCCATAAAATAAGCTTTTTGTTGCAGATTTATGCATTTTAATAATATTTTACTCTATAGGAGTATATGAATCTTTTTTTGATATTCTTATTGTGCAGTTGAGCCTTTCCTTCTTTTTTGCTGTTTAAAATGACCTTTGTTTTATTCAGTGATGGTGGTAGTTGAATATAGTTGTTAATTTAATAGCTTTACTTACAAAATTAAAAAGTGTATAATTCAATAATTTTTCCCCTATACCCACCCTCACCAAAATCTTAAATATAGACATGTATTTACATATGTACATGTGTATATGTAAGCACAGTAAAGGGTTAACTCAGGCCTGGTTTGTTCAAACCCCACACATTCCAAAGGTCCTTAGGACTGGCCCTTAACTCCCCAGGGAGATAACCTCTAGGCCCTGGGAATAGCCTACTTAATCAAAGTGGCTCTGTATACCTGGGCCATGCCAGATATTTTCTCGTAGCAGTGTGATTTATGGTGAATGCTTATTTTTATTTGTCTGGGACCCTCAGTGATGCTGTATCAGTTTGACCTCTGGGAGAGACTGAAGACTGAGTAGCTAAGGTCAGTCACAGTAGCACTCCTTGACAATATGACTGACCCCCAATACTAGGGCTAGACACCAAGGACCCAGTGTGCTTCCTGGTTGTCATACATGTTGTCATTGCTGGGGGCGCCAAGCACTGACTGCTGTCTGTGTGGCTCCACCGGGAGAGGACAACTGAAAGCTTGAGTCTTGTCTTTCCCAGTCTCCACCCTATGTACCTTTTTCCACTGCTGATTTAATCTGCCTCCTTTTGTGTAATAAACCCTAACCATGGGGATAACAGCTTTTGTGAGTTCTATGAGTATGGGCCCTTTTAGTGACCCACCAAGTCTCAGGGTCATCTTAGGGATTCCAATACAACAAACATGTGTATGTGTGTAGGTATATATACACATTCCGCTGGTTGTGAAAACCAAAAGCTTCATGACCCAGGGGTCTCAGCTCCCCCCATTCATCCCCACGTCCGCATCCCTGGAAACTAGCCTACCCACCTCATCTCTGCTTCCTTGTCTCCATTTATAAATGAGGAACTATGAGTCCAAGGAGATTAAGTAATTATTAATATAATATATTAAACATTATAATATTAAATATAATGTAATATAATTATTATATATCATTATTTAAAATATAGTTAACATTTATTGTATCCATAGGAAGAGCTAGGCACTAATCTAAACACTTTTCTTAATATAACTCATTTATTCTTCACAAAAATCCTAAGAGATAGTAACTAAGATTCTCATTTATGGGTGAGCAATCCCTGAAGCCTTGAATAACAGACTTGCCAAAGGTCACCAGTTAGTAAAGGGAAGAGTGAGGATTTGAGTTCAGGTATTCTGACTCTAGACCCCAGTTCCTAACCATCACGTTACAGTATCTCAGTGAATGACTGAATTACCTATTTCAATTTACCCTATCACACCTTTTGTTCACTTCTTTGGGATTACCAATATACATTGTCTACATCAAGGCAAGCGTCTATAATTAATGACTTAGACCAAAGAATGTTGGATTATACAGCAAGGCCAACACACTTGGCCATACAGGCTGTACCATTTGTCATGTGTGCTATGTGAGTGTCAACTCCTGAAGATGTTCAATTCACTGACTCTAATTGCTGGGCAGTTAGGCAATCTGACAAGCTCAATGCCTAATTCAGGGCAATACAAGGTTTATACCAAGGATCGAGTCATCTCTCTGCAAAACAAGATTCCATTCAGAGTGTAAATGGTTAAATGCTTATGGTGTGGTTTGCTAAGAAACTCAGGATACAAAAGTAGATCAGATAATGTTTCTGCCCTCACATGTCTTGCTATCGTATCTAATGAGGGAGACAGACCCATGCTGCTGCACAAAAATCATAAAGCAAAGAACTCACTTTAAATACAGACTCACGCGGCCATCATTTTTTTCTTACAGTGATACAATAAACTCATCATCATTTGCTGAGATGCAGTACAACTAGGCTGTTAAGAACACAGGTTGGAGAGTTGGAATCCCAGCTCCATTGTTAGAGGTTTTGTGACGTTGGCCATGTTTCTCAAACTCTCAATGCCTAAATTTTCTCATGTGTAAAATGTGGATAATAACAACATTATCTACCTCCTAGGGGTGTTAGGAGACCCAAAATTAATTAACACTTAGAAATGTTTAGCACAGGGTCTGGCACATGGTAAGTGGTAGGTAATTGTCTATTAAGTAAGTATCGTGATGCTTAGAGACATCTTGTTTGTTGTTTTTAATCCTGACTGGTTTATTGTTCTTAATATAGCTCGTATATTTAGAAGACTTTAGTCAGTTTATGTTGTTTGTATTCATTTGGGGATAGGACGAAAGGATAATAGAGAAGGGGAAATAATCTATATTTGTATTATTGCTTTTCCTCACCATCAATAGGATGAAAATTTCCTCAGGATGCACTTTCTGGTTCCAGGGAAACTGTAAAACACACTAGAGGGACTTCACAGAAACAGCCACATTCAAACAAGTTATGAACTCTTAACCAACAGCTGAGGAAATTAAAGCCAAATTTGAAGTCTAGGTGGGAAAAGGCTTGAATTACAATCCAAATTCAATTTGCTTCAACTGATTTAGATGACTTAAGACAAGCACTGGAAATTTCAGGGGCTCACAAACAATATAAATTCAAGATTTCAGTTTATCTCATAATTATCTTCTACAGTATAATAAACACATTGACAGAAGGAATCAAAATTCTAACTTGCAGTGACATTTAGTTACTCTACTTCAATAGGTACAAATATTTTTATAAATTTGCCTAGAGTCTAATAGGGAAAAGTACTGGAACAGCAACAACAAAAAAGACTTATTTATTTGTTGCATTGTCCTTATACTGATTATTTAATAGAGAAAATAAGCACCAAGATACAAAATAATTATGTGTTCACCTCTGAAGTATTTAAAGGAGCAATTGACTTTCACTGATTTCACTGGAAGGCACTAGAAAATGCTGTGATAAACTGTCCAAAATAGCTTCTCAGAAACTCTGAGCAAAATAGACAGCTTTATTTTTACATTATCTACTTAAAAATCTAAGGACAAGTAAAAAGAGTTTCATAAAAACTCACATGAAATGAGTATAATTTCTCATTCTTTTGCTTCTTACACACTAAGATTTTAAAAAATGATAAAAATTACCTGATTAACCCTAAAAAAAAGGAAAGGAGAGAAAAAGAAAAAGAAAATGCAAGAAAATAAATAAAAAATAGATTTAAGTTAAACATACCAATAATTATCTTAATGTAAATGAACTAAATACACCATAATTACAACTCAGAAATTATTAGAATGGATTAAATAACAATAATATACTTATAAGAGACACATAAAAATACAAAGGTCCAAAAAAGTTTTTTTTAAGTAGATAAAGATATACTATACAAATAATAACTATAAGAAAACAATATAGTTACATAGCTACACTTATGCAGCTATATCAGACAGAATAAACTTTGAGGCAGAAGCATTACTAGAAATAGAGAAATTTTATTATGGTAGAAATGTCAATCCAGCAGAAAGATGTAAAATTCAAATTTGTATGCAGATAGTAATACTTGTATCGCTTCAAAGCATATAAAGCAAAATTTGATAAAAACTAAAAGGAGAAACAGACAAATTTGTAATCATAATGGAAGATTTGAACACACTTGTCTCGGCAATTGATAGAAGATAGACACACTCATACACAATGAGAATATAGACAATTAGAATATCACAATTAACAAAATTGGCCTAATTGATATACATAAAGCACTGCACCCCAAACTTCAGAATATATATTATTTTAAGTGCACATAAAACATTTATCAGAACTGACAATGTGCTAAGTAACAAAGCGAATCTCAACAAATTTAAAATGAATGGAGAGAAGTTCTGTTACTATAGCAAGATTAAGCTAGAAATCAATGCTAAAAATTTCATTTTAAAAAGCTTAAATATTCTGAAAAATTAGGAATACGCTTCTAAATAACTCAAGGGATAAATGATAAATACATAAATTAAAAAAAATTCTGAGCTGAATCATAATGAACATATGATATCTCAAAACCTATGAAATGCAAGTAGAGCTGTGCTTAAGAGAAAATGTATGTCTTTAAATGCTTATATTTGAAAGAAATAATGGCAGAAAACAGATTATCTAAGTATCCATTTTATTAAGTTCAGAAAAGAATAACAAATTAAATCCAAAGAATGTAGAAGACAGGAAAGAATAAAGATAAGGGAAGAAATCAATGAAATATAAAACAAACCTATAATAGAAAAAGATCAACAAAACCAATAGTATTCTTTGAAAAGACTAATAAAATTTATAAATCTGAAAATGTTGACAAAGGAAAAAGAGAAAAAAACACAAATTACCAATATCAGAAATGATTTATAGTCCCTGCCAATATTTGAATACAGTAAAAATGACTGAAAATTTTATGCAAATTAATTCAAAATTTTAAATGAAATACATTTCTAGAAAAACACAACTTATCAACACTGACAGAAAAGAAATAGAAACTTTGAATAGTCCTATATCTATAAACATATATTTCTATATTAAATAAATTGAATAATTTTAAAAGTCCCCCCACAAAGGAAAAATCTAGTTACAGGTAGCTATTTGTTGATTTTACTAAACATTTAAGAAATTATATTAATCTTACTGAAATTCTTCCCCAAAATAGGAAATAGAAAACACTTCCCAAGTAGATGAAATTTGATAAAGAAAAAGAATGATGGAAGTAGATTAAAAATAGCGTAGGGGAGTAAGCATCATCAATAAAGTAAGCATCACAAATGCAATTTTGTAACTTTAAGAAATTCTTTTTTACCTCCTCCTGATTTTGAACTTGAAATGGAGTTCAAAGAATGGGCTTCTTGGTATAACTCCACTTGTACTAATAGGATAATAGGCATTCATGTATTCAATAAGTATGTATTGATCACCTCTGTTTTCCCTTGTTTTTTACCTTCTCTCCTGACCCGGGGCTTTCCCCTTCTGTGTACACAAACTTGATTGCCTTTCTTTCTCAAAACTCCCCTAACTTAGCCCTATAATTTCCTCTGCCACCCTACTGCCTTCCTTAACCACTCACACTTGAAAAATTAACCTGATCTCTGTCTCTAATTTTTCTCGTCCCATTTTGTCTTTTAGCCTCAGCAATCTGATTTTCAACTGTACCATTCCATTTAAACTGCTTTCAGAAAGGTCACCACTGAAGTCCAAATTGCCAATTGCAATGTAATCTTTTCAGTCTGTTTTACTGGACCTTTCTGCTGCATTAAAACTGTTCACATGCACTGCTTCCCGAAACTTTGCTCTCTTGACAGCCTTGATAATAATCTCTTCTGGCTTTCTTATCATGTTTTGGCCTTTTTGGAGCCTTCCTCCTCTAATTAATTCATATCTTTCCTTCATGACACCAGGGGTGTCCTTACTGTATAGAAGTAAAGTTTCAAAGCAGCCTTTCAGACTAATTTAAAGGAATGCAAACGTACTGTTTATGTATATGAGGTGGAACTGCTTTAATATATTTCTAAATAGATGTTCAACTTTTAAACATACGCATTATTTTTATTTAGAAAAATAATTTGCATATCCATAATGGTTGTGCTAAAGATTTAAAGAAAAATTTTTTGAGCTGGTTGAATATCACCTATTTGACTGCAAATTGCCTTATTGCTAAAAATTTAAATAATCTAAAAAGTTAATATATGCTAGCATATCAGAAATCCTAATTTAATGAATTTACCGGATAATGGATTTAGTATTGTTTCCAACTCCACTCTCCATCGAATTGAAATATTTTAAATGATTTTAAGTTCATCGTGATGCGTTGTATTACTATTCTTAAAATAAATGACAATAATCAAAAGAGGAAATATGTACAAGTTTAACCTTTATCTTTCTGTCTTGCTCATTTTTTGAAAATTTAGGATCATCCTTTTTGCTAGCGAGATAAATCAGAATGAAAATAAGTGACAAGACTAATAAGATATATATTACACTCTCTCAAACCCTTCAAGGCAAACCAGTTAATCACGAGGGTTTCCACCTCATACACAATGCAGAGACTGTGATAGATTCTTCCTAGAAGCACTTCACAATTGGTCCTTTCCACTCCTGAGTAAGAACGCAATTGTAATCTCCATCTAATATCCTAAAGCCTTGCCCTGGTAGTCACTTTGGCCCAAATTAAACTACAAGTCAATAATTAAACATACAAGTCAATAATTAGAGTGAGAAGACAGACTATGCAGCACTAGAGTGCTCACTGAGATGCTAGAAAATGACTTTTCTAAGTACCAGAAAAGTATTTCAATTAACTTGTCCTTTGGAGAAAAAAAAAAGTTAGGAGCAGTTTTTGCATTTGCCAAACACCAGACTCGGATCAGAAGAGTAAGTGCTATCCAGCTCACTGTAAACTGCTAATACATTTAAGGTCCAAATGTGTCCTCAGATGAAGAAGCAAATGTTACATGCAAATCACCATCTGCAAACTTAATACACAGGTTTCTGATAAACTCCCTGAAACCAGTATTTACAATCAAGCTGTGGAAATTCGCAAAATAGTAAAATATATGCTGAATTCACCCAAACAAATAATTTCAGTTATTTGTCTACAGCTTACAATTTCACATGGGTGGGCAGTCATTGACTCATCTCATAATTTATAGCCTACTAATGAATGATGTAATCCACCACAAATTCAGAGAATATCAAACACCTCAATTTAGAATATTTATTTTAAATTTCCAAATCTTTCTATTAATAAAAACATTTTGAAGATATTATCTAACAAAAATTATATTTTTATTCTTTAGTTTGACTTTATCTCTAGTTCTTATATAATCCACTTATCAAGTGAATATAAATCATTTAAAAAAGTAAATTTTCTAAGTAGGAAAGAACTCAATGAACAGGAAGAACTTGTGTGGGAAGGTACAGCTAAGGCTTTTAAATAAAGGTTCATGTTTTAAAGGACATTTAGTGATTAAATTGAAACAGAATCTGGAACTCCATTGTATTTCAGTTCAGGTAAAATTTCTTCACCAAACATGAGGCCATTCTTATAAAGAAATCTCTCTTGCTATATAAGACGCCTAGCTTCCCTTTGAGTCACTATGAAGAATGGGCCTGTGAAAGGTAAATATATGCATTGGCAGGTAACCCGATCCTAAGAAGGAGCTCACTAATTTCTGTTCATGTATGTCTTCCTGGAATGAAGCACGTTGTAAAACAGTGGATGCCTTCTTTGAAAGAGTCTGCATACTCATAGCATAAAGATAGAATAAAGGACGTCATAATAGTGCCCCCAGTGCTTGATTCAGGTAGATTTGAGCATTTACAAGAGGTGTTTGGATTGTCTGTTTCCCATTAATGACAGAACAAAGCACAAGAAGAGGCACTACGGCCTCTGCCTCCCTACCAACCTCCGTTCACCCCTGTCAATCTTAACTGCAACAGATTATTCTCTCAACTGATGAACTGAAGTATTCCACCATGAAACCCTATCTTTCGACATCTTTCTGAAAATCTAGCGGAACCAGGATAAGATAAACGAGGCAAGAAAGAAAATTGAATCTGAGCATCATTTTGCTAACCCTTGTCTTTCCTGACTTCCATCCCAGGTTTCTTGTCTAGCCCCTAGCATAGAAGAGAAGGGGCTAAATTTTCTAGGGTTCTTTTTCATACCCTTTCAACTCCCACACTCTTCTCTCCCCCCATCTTCCCAGTCACAGCACCACAACCCCCTTCAAAGCAAATTTCTGTTTCCTATTAAAATTGACTTTCTCAGTTTTCAACCGCCAAAAAACTCCAGTGCTTCCAAAATGGCTAAACTGAAGTAACAACAGTAGTAAATTAATCCATTCTAACAGAGATGGGTAGAAAAGCCTGAAACTACCCTTCATTCCCCACCCTGAAATAAATACATTTTAGCAATAATTTGGAATAGTAAAAGTTATTTTCTGGCAAAATGTAAAAGGTATAAATTGGGAGGATTATGTGAAAACTGAATATCTTTTCCTCCCTTTTCCTCCTTTTATAACAACTTATATGTTCTCTGTTAGCTCCTAAGGTGGGCATGCTGTCACAGAAAAAGTCAAGTACCAGAATTTGAGGTCCTCTCTGGAACTCACTCGATGTATTTCTTAGGGTAAATCATTAATCTCGTTAAGCCTTAGGCTCATCAATTGTAAACAGAGTTTATAAAAATATCTAACTCATAGAGGTGTTGTGTGGATCAGATTGGCTTTTATATAAACTTGAAAAGCATTATAAAAATAAAAATGTTTCTTTTGTTATTTAATAGCCTTATCACAAACCCCAACAATTCCATTATCTGACTCTAATTTACCCTCAGGATGATATTTTTGTACTGTTACTCAGTAAGCAATCAGATTCTATGCTGCCAAAATATATTACAGTCTTAGCTCTTCACAACTGATAACACTTTCCTAATAAACTACATGTGATACATTCTTTATAATAACCAGGCAACAATAACTAAAAGCAACACCTTGGCATGTGGCCAAGCTGTCATCATGGAAGCTGAGTTTTCAGGCTTGTGTGAAGAGAAGATGGTTGAATTTTCAGACAGTCCAAGAGCAGAAATAAATTACCCATATGCCAGGCAGGCAACAAAGAAATGAAAGCTCAGTGACATAAATGCAACCTTTGGCATAGCTGTAGGAAACAAGAAAGAAGTGAAACGGATCCACAAATTTCCAGGCAAGCTATTACAAAAGAGGAGGTTAACATTAAAGAAAGGGTTGGAAAGTTATGAAGTGGAAAGGTAAAGTCACAAATAGTGACCAAATGCCTAAGTATTCATTATAGTCACCCATAGTTAATCTTGACATGTAGCTGTTAAGACAGATGGTCACAAGTTGATTTACAGTAAGCAACACTTACTGCCAAAGTATAATTACACATTTTATTTTAAATCTCCCAAGAATCTTTTCCTGACTGATTATTAATCTGAATAATTTCTTTGGCAACAAGAAAGTACAATGGCTGGCTAGCTCAAGGTCACACAGTCCTAGAAAAACCTAAAAAACAGGTTTCTTACAACTGCTTTTGATGTTCCTAAAAGAGAAAGATAACTTTATCTCTTTCAAACTTCTCTCTTCTTTGGAACACATTCTTTACATTAATTTTAACATCTGTAATCATGCTATATTTAAGATGGTTGGCTTCTGTCTTAAATAAAATCTTTTATCAGAAAAATGTTATTCTATTCAAATGTCAAAACAGATGAAAATTTATTTTTGAAATAGGATCTCCTTCACTATTCCTTATTTCCATAATAAAATCACTTATCTTGAAGGGTCATGAACTCTTTTTATAAGAAAATAGTACATGAGGATTCATGTCATCATCTGTGACCCATTATCTTTCCAAAGACATGCTGTACATGGAATAACACACTGACAGCATTGCTTTAACTATGGAGCATCATTTCAACTGCTTTAAAAGGATATAAAGTATAGGGTTGGACTGATGGAAAATGTGTGTGTGTGTGTGTGTGTGTGTGTGTGTGTGTGTGAATGAGTTTCTTATAGCCTTCTTACAAAAATGAGCTCATTGTTTAAATAACATAAATTTCATCTTTATGATATATTTTATCAAATAACATCAATGTTAAAAGTTCTTAGTTTGATTTTCTTTCTACTTCACACTTCAGGTGGAACTTTCTTTCACCTGAAGCCCAAGGATTTCTTCTGCATTTATTTCTGATCTTTGAGCTATGAATATGATCCTACTTATGGAAAATGGTAATGTGCTTTAACCACAGAATTTTAGATTTATGGTTCATGGTTCCATTAACAAATTAATGATTTACCAAAAATAGTGATTTTTCTCCCAATAAGTAAGAAATACCTCTCTTCAGATCTTGAAAATATATAATGAATTTGCAGATGTTCCAGGGAGAGAATAGAGCTGACTCAGAAGATGAAAAAAAATAGATCATCTGTGAGATATTGGATATGATGAGAGCATTTAAAAAAAACAGGATTAAGGACAAAGAAAATCAATAATGATACCAAGTAGAGTGAATATGCATTATTCAAGAATTCCCAGGATATTAGGACAATGCAAATGTGGCCAGATAAAGTCTGTTAGGAGCCAGTAAGCCTTATGTCCTCTTATGAAGTATAGAATAAAAATATATCTAAGGCCAACAAAAAGAAAAGAAAAATCACAAATTAAAGTTACACTGTATGTTGTTAAAGAAAATCTAGCATATTTGAGGTATGTTCTTACCTTTGCATATGATACTAAAAACTATCAAGAAAATGTGGCAGAGTGGATCATAGGCAGAAATTTCTAAAGAAATTTTAATAATAGTTATGTCACAATGATGATATTATAGATAATTTGTTTCTCTGTTTACTTTTCCATGTTTTCTTTAAAGTTTCTATATGACTTTTCGTAACACATACTTTGTAAGTATAAGAGTATAGATAGTCTGGAGCAAAATGTTGATAGGGTACAATTTATTTTTTACAAGTCAGTTCCCTCTCTAAACTTGTTTTGCAATCTAAATGTGAGGGCTAACACAGCATTTTTCTGCAGCCCTTCACTATATTAGTTTTAAATCTTGAAAATAAAAGTCTTGTAGATATATGGTCCAGAGCTGTGACATGTCAGAGATTTTATCCTGCTTGCAGGCTAATAAATTAGTCTGTCACAGTTTCCTGGATGCTTGTAGAAGACATGAGTCTCCAGAGTCAGAGACAAAGGATTGTTTATTAGTCACAGCAACAGGAGCAGCCTGAGTGTCAGCTTTTGTGCTGTTTCCCTGAGTCCCAATTCCTATAATAGGGTGATGCACAGAGCCAGTGATATCTGCACACATAGTAGGTTGCATTACAGGAGTAGAATTCTGAGCTTAGGGAACCTGAATTTTTTATAACGAGCAGTAAACCTGCCTAGCCTTATACCAAAAATGACATATTTATTATACTGGGCAATAAACCTGCCTTTGCTCTGGAGGGAGATACCATTTCTGTCTTCTAAGAATATTTGCTATACCAGGGGTCAGCAAGTATTTTTGTAAAGAGATAGACAGTAAATCTGTGAGGCTTTGTGGGCCATATGATCTCTGCAGCAATTACCATGCATTGCTATTGTGTGGAAGCAGAAACAGGTAATATACAAATGAATGGATGTGCAAGTTCCAATAAAGCTTTATTTACAACAACAGATGGCAAGCTGAATTGACTAATGGGCCACCTGTGGCATTAAAACGTCCTCAAAAATATAATATGAAACAAAGGCACTCAGTGTCTCTGCTCACAAGATATGTAGAAATATGAGAGACCCATAAGGAACTGTCTCCCAACATTATGAACAGTTTTCAGCTCTAATTAAAGGTTAGCTATTTCAATGAAATTATGCATCTAGTGATACACACACACACACACACACACACACACACACACACACAATAATATATCAGAGAAAGTACCACTTAAAATGACTGCATAAACTGGCCAATTAAAAAAGTTAATTCAATAAATGTTTATTGAGCATCTACTATGTGCCAGATATTATTCCATGTCCTGAGAATATAAAAGTGAACAAATCAGTAAAATTTATATTATAGTGGTAGGAAAGAGATCGTGAACAAAGGAGCAACTTAAGTGTAGAAAAGTGCTAGGGAGAAAGGTAAATAGAATGACAACATAAAAAGTATTTTACAGTACAGAATAAAGTCACAATAATAAACAACCTTATGCATATAAACTAACTTGCTACATGACAAATAAGGCACATGGAGAAAGTAAGGAAAATTCAATAAGTAACATTTAAAAATTGGTTACCAAAATGGAAAAAAATAAAATTATAACCTCACGTAATACAACTAAAGTCCAGAGGAATTAATAATCTGAACAAAAATATAAATATCTGAGAACATAATGTATAGGTCAGGTTGTGGGAAAGCTCTTTCAATAGCATATATCTGTAAAGAAGGATGCCCATACCAGCATATTGTTTATAATACCAAAAAATTAGAAATTCCTTAAACATCCATAAATAGGAGAATAGATCAAAAGTGGTAGATATTTAAGATGAAATGCTGTAATTTTTTTTAAAAAATAAAGTATATTTAAGTGAATCAATGCAACTTTATCCCAAAAACATTTTGAATAAAAAGAAGCCAAGTTGCAATACTACCAGGATAGCTTGTAAACATTTGGGGGGCGGGGGGGGTCTTACACACACACACACACACACACACACACACACACTGTATTTTACATGAATATATGCATAGAAAGAGGGAAAAGTTTCTTAAAAGTACTAGAAGGATAACAAAATAAACACAGAGTTGGCATCTAGGGAATGTAGAGTGGGCCAGAATTTGGAGCAGAGGTCAAATCTGTAACATTTTAAATTTTAAATTAAATAGACAATATATTTATATGTGTGGTAGGCTAAAAATACCCAAATACCCCCCAAAAAAAACAGATACCAGACTCTGATCCCAGAACCTATAAATGTTAGCTTATAAGAAAAACTATGCAGGTGTGATTAAATTAAGGATTTTTAGATGAGATTATCTTCGATTATCCAAACGCAATTACATGTATGCTTGTAACAGAGAGGTAGAGGGAGATTTGACAGACACAGAAGAGAAGGCAATGTGAAGATAAAACAGAGATTTGAAGATGCAGACCTTGAAGATTGGAGTGATGCAGTTGTAAACCAAGAAATGGCAGAAGGCAGCAGAAGTTAGCAAAGAGGCCAGGAATGGATTCTCCCCAAGAGCTCCTGAAGGGAGCACAGCCCTGCCAATACTTCCTAGTTCAGCCCAGTGAAATTGATTTCAGACTTAGGGACTCCAGAACTATGAGAGAATAAATTTCTGTTGTTTAAAGTCACCAGTTTGTAGTAATTTGTTATAGCAGCCTCGGGAAACAAAGACTGTGTGTTAACATATGTAATATTTTAAAAGAATACATATAGGGAAAAGATAAAACGAAAAGACAAAATGTTAACAGCTATTAGTTCTGGGTCATGGGATGTGGGTAATTATTAATTTCTTCCTTTTCTGAATTTTTCAAATAAAAAAAATTGGAAAAAGTCAATGATAAATATCAGGACAAGGAGAATGCAAAGGAAAGTTACTCAGAGAATTAGAGCCTTTAGACAGTTTTACTTTGGAAATAAATTTCTCAATTAGGGTATTAACTATAGAAAATTTGGTTAAAGGTTATATACTTCTCTAAAAAGTATTAATGTCATTAAAGCAGATGGCCATTGCCTTTAAATTAATTTGGTTCACACACAATTCCAAGGCCTCTGGTGTACCATGAAGAAAATCTATATTCTATGGAATACTCTTGGTCTCTTGGTTATTTCTAGACACCTTGGCATGAACATTCCACAATGACCTTAGTTTGGCCTAGTGGGTTCTGTATCAAAGAAAGTCCGGAGCCTGTAATAGAGAACCTGAGGCTTGGACTAGGCTAATAGCCACAATGGAGTGATCTGTGATTTTATGCTTATTCCCAGGTATATACCATCTATTCTGATGACTGCTGCCATTCCTTGGCTTGTGGCTACCTCACTCCAATCTTCACAGGTATTCTTAATCCATCTAAAGTGTCCCAAGGTTCTAACTGAGAAAGTGCCTTTGATAAAGAGGCAAGTTTTCCTTCACATCCCTTCACATCCCAAGTTCTCACATCCCTTTCATGATTTCCATTTTCCTTACAAGGAAGGACCTCATTCTCTTGGATCCTGAATCTTACTATGGTATATTGCCTCAGGAAATACTCCAGCATAAATAAACATCCATGGATACATAAACTAATTAGAGGAAATAACCCAATTTCCATCTCCTTAAGAGCTGTATTACCAATAAAAGTTTATTTTTACATTTACCACTCATTTATCAAAATGCATAATATTCTTTCTTATCATTTTTATACTCATAGTATGTAATCATAATTATAATTTAATTCAGAAACTTTTTTACTTAAAGCCTTATAGTCACAGGAAATAAAAAATGAAATCCCAATTTGTATATATTTTTTCGTGGCAAATGAGTATGAGAAGGTGCTTATCTTAGTTTGGATCTGCAAACAAAAAACCTGAGGTAAAAGCTATGACTTTAATGAGGGTTGCCAAGCCAAGTAATTAGGAGTAAGGGAAAAGGAGAGAGGGGCAGAGAAGGAGGGTGACAAATACACAGGAAGGCCAGATTTCTTGTACCCAACACAAAGATACAAGATAGGAAAGGAGAGTTATTTAGTCCAACCATCTTGATCATATCAAAGCAAAAGTCTGTGTGTACTGGCAAGGGGGTGAGTCTCCCCAATGTCAAGGGGCTTTAGACTGGAGACTTTTTAGCCATTCACTTCAATTTTGTATTACTTAAAGATACAAATCTCTGTTTTGCCTCTTTTATTTAAACCATTTGCTATTCTAAAAAAAACCTAGGAAAGGAAATGTAGATCTAATTTCAGTTTTACTCATGCCAAACAATTCATTCTCCCACCTTTACATTTTGATACGACCAAACTTCTCTGTCTTTAAAAGAACAAACAAACCAAATTTATAGGCTTACAATCGTATCATTTAAGGATTGTGGAATACCAGCTATTTCACTAATCATAAATTCTGCATTCAAGTATCCAAACCTCTTGAATTATGAAGGGCATTTTCAACAGGAAGACAAATAATTACATTACTTTTAGTCTGGGCGTCTGATCAAGGAGTTTCCTGTCACCTTTGAGCAGGAATTTCTATTTAGATTACCAGTCAGATAGATGCCCTATCATCTTTTTAATCAAGCTAGCAACTCTTCAATCAAGTTTACAATGAAATCAAAATAAATACAGGAACATGCATTTTGTAGACAGGAAAGATGCAGGTCATGATACAGTACAATTAACTGTTTGCTCATAGTAAAAAGGCTCCCGTTGTTGCTATACCAAAATTTAAAAAAAAAGCAAATTAAAAAACCACACTGAAATTCATTTCAGGTATATCTTTCAGGCTACATGGTGCCAGTCTATAACTTAATTCACAACTTATATTAGAGTATAAAGCTCCTTAAACAGTTTTGTGTGTTTATTACATGATATCCCCTACCCTTCTTTGGCTGCATCTAGGAAATGTGATGTTCTTTTTTACTGAAGTGCTACATTTAGGAAATTTTATGTTCAAAGTCAAATTGTACGACTCACGTCTCTCCAGCAGTTCCTAGTTAAAATGCAACTACTCTTTTAGCTCTTGCACCGCTAGGCCGAGTCAATCACTGCAGGAAAGGGTCTTCCCCCCTTGAAGATTGTCCCTAGTGCCACAAAAGCTGAACTAGGAATTTGAAACAGGAGTGGCATGCAGGTAGATGGGGGGTGGGGATGAGGCAAGTTTTCGTGTTTCTCTAAATGTTTCAACACTCTACTGTCAAGAGATAAGCCAAGAGTCTTTGTTTCCTTACCTCTTAACCCTTACCTAATTCTTCATGCCAAGGATCCTGTGGCCTGGTTTTTATTGAAAGGTTATTTAAAAATCCAGAGATGACATGTTTTCTTTTCTAGGTGAAATGCTTTAAATTGTTACTTAAACAAATATTGTTATTGTCCAAGTAAAATAAGCATTCAGGTAATTTTTAGCTCTGAAAAGAAATGTAATTATCAAGGACTAAACCTCCCTCTTTTTGTGGAAAAGCTGAGCAATTTTCTACTGTGTTTCCTTTTAAGTGGAGGCCTCAGTAATGTTCAAGCTTCAGTAAGAAAACTGGGGTGGATCCATCAGCTCTGGGTACATCATTATTTTTCAGGATGATTGGTGATTAACAAATGCATTATATCATCAGCTTGCATTTAGTCAGTGCCAAAATGAACATAATGCTATGCTGCATGCTGTATGAAGCAAGTTAAATAGACACAGTCTCTACCCTCAAGGAAGAAATTGTTCATATTTATCAGATAGCAGCATGATGTAATCCATGCAGCACTGAATGAGAGCAGGTTTTATTCATAAAAGTATCGTTAACTGACACAAATCCTTGAGAAATTCCCAATAAAAGCAAAATCAAGAACTGGAGGAATTACTCTTTTCTTTCGCCTAGGTATTCTGATGAGAACCAAATCTCTGCTTCATGTCAGTCACTAAGGGATAACGCAACCACCAAAAAATAAATTTTAGGGAAATTTCTATTTCATCAGTAAATTATGCTGATTATATCAGAGAATCCCCAAGAGTAGTTAACTTATGATTACCTAAAAATTTTATGTGGTACATGAAAGAACATTTTATTAATAATATATTTAGAGTAATGCATATTAGAAGTAATTTATGCATTTGCTCCCGAAGTCTTTGACATAAAATTTCCTTTTAGAGAAATTTATTTAAATTTAAAATGTGATTATATTTTTAAAAAAAAACATATTAAATAGCATGCAGGTATGGCAAGAGTCATGAAGACAGAAAGAAAGATAATGAAATTTGGGAAACATTGGGTTAGAGTATGAGTTCAACATGCAAGTAGCAAGAGAGTAATGCCAAATAGTCTAGTTGGCTTTTCACATAAAATTGCCTTGTTTGAAGTTGTAATGTCATTTTTGTAATTATAACAGTTAAATGTAAGAGACAATGACTACATCAACAATATCACCAAATAACTCAAAACTTACTAAGAAAACAAAAACCATTCCAGTTACAATAATATAAAAAATAATAAAGTACTTAGAAATAAATTTAACAAAGGAAGTATAAGACTTGTGTATTTAAAAACTATAAAAATAAAACAGCATTAAGAAAAATCAAAGACATAAAAAAATAGAAATATACTCTTTGTTCATGGATTAAAAGACATACTTTTGTTAAGGTGCAGTATTCCCCCAATTAATCTACCGATTTAATGTAATTCTTAGGAAAATCCCATCTGGTTTTATTGCATTAGTGGACAAGCTGATTCTAAAAGTCATATGAAAATTATTACTTTATAACTAAACTGTGTATATCAATAACCTATAAGTGTAAAGTACCAAGAAATTCTGTTTAAGTAAAAATACTTGCTTGCTAAACTGACAAAATTATTATGTAAATTCACACACATAAACACACCCAACTTTGTATTTCCTAATCCAGTTTATGAGGAGCTCACAAAGTTATATGTGGGTTATAGTCATTAGATTTTATGGCATTTGGATTTCTATTTGAAACATTTTGTTTACACTGGATAATCAACATGTATAGGATGAATGGAAATAACTAAACAGCGTTCTTTACAATAAAAAAGTTCTTCATTAGTCATTCCCTTTCCAGAAGAAGATCTTATGATCCCTTGTTAGAGAGAAAACAAACAGGCAGTTTCTAGTTTCCAGCACATGGACTGAAACAGGCTCTGCAGGAATAGTCTGAAACCTGGGCCACACTTCCCAACTTTGGTTCTGTGATATGACAAATCCAGTGGTTAGCCCAAGAAAGTCCATCAAGTCAAAATGGGGAACCAGCTGAAGTGTAGTACAAATCAGTGGCAAAAACCACACAAAGTACATCTGAAACAATACTGTGGAAGGACCAGAGGCAAAACAACCATGAAGCTAAAGACACATCCGGGCCTCATGCATCCACAGGCGACCTCCAAGATTCCCCGCAGGACCCTATCAATGAGGCCACATGATCATTTGTTTTAAGTTTGCAAAGATATTCTGTATTCTGAATCTTAAAGAACACCATCCCTCTGACATCAAATAAAACTCAGTCCCCACATAACCCAAATCCACCCCTGGTCTTCACTCTTCTAATTATCCTTTTTATTTAGATATTTCTTGGAAACTTTTCTCCGCTTAATGTAAAGGGAATGCATTCTCCTGGCTTTGTCAGCACCTCATTACTCTTGGATATCTGCATCCTGTCACCCTTGTAAACCAAAGGAAAGAAGAGAAGGATGAATAACTTTCAATTCATTTAAACTTCTAATTGAAAAGAAAAAAAGAATAACTTGGGGAGAAGCTTAATTTATTGCACAAAAGGTTGATGGCCAACAGATAACATTTTTATACTACAAAACACGTTAACGACAGTATAAAACCCTGGCTATAGCAGAGGAGAAGACCAAGAAAGCCCTCTTTGTATTATCATCCCTTCTTGTTCTAAAACACAGCTGCTTCCAGAGGCAAAGGAAAGGAGTGGGCAGTAGATACCTCAATCTCTCCCCAAAGTTTTATTTCGGTTTCATTTTCATAGCAGGACAAATGAGAAAAATGCTAAGATTAATGAAGAGACATAACTATTTAATAAATGACATCTGCTTGAAAGTAACCTTAGAGAATTCAATCTTTTCAAGTGTAAAAGCACACACACACACACACACACAACCAACCGAAAAACAAAAACCTGTAAGCTTCCCTTAACAAAGTAAAGTAGTACAAATTGAGCAGAGCTCTTCCAGGGATTGGAGGGTAGGGGGAGCCCAGAATATTTTTCATATCTTGCAAATGCAGGTGCAAAAGAAAGAAAATTGTACAAAACAAGTGATATACATAATGAAGTAACAGATCACCAAAGTTGAAACATTCTTGAATGAATATTCACTTTAAACTTACATAGGACATAAGTTGCTCGCCATTTCCTCCTTATTTTAAAATTTACTCATTCACAACATACAAATATCAAAGAAATGTAAAATCGAATATTGTTACATTCGGTATTTATTTCAAAGATTTGTTCTGCAACGTGTATGTCTTCCGAATTCTCTTTGATGCCCAACTAGCCCCAACCTTCTGTTAAATGATGCTCATCAAGCTTTTTAGTTCATTTGATTTGGTTTGATCAAGTGCCCTAGTCTCCTTTCGTTTTGTCTTTTCGCTCTCAAAGCAATGATTTTGGAAACATAAAATGACTGAAATGCTACTTTACTAAGGAGCTTTATTTTAATTCCAGATAATTGTGAGCAAGTCACATTCTTTATACTTGACCTGGTTTGATAACTAGAAAATTAAAAGTTATGACTAATGTTTTACTTTTATTATTTACTTATTTTTTCTATGCCTTATTCCAAGTATATTCTAGTTATGAAGTTGACAAGATACGTATAGTAGGATATGATAGGTAAATATTGTGATTTTTATATTAAAAATATATAATGACTATCTTATAGTATTCTCCAAAGACTCATCAAAATAATTAAATATTTCAATCTTTGTTTTCAGAGCATTATTCACCTAAAGTAGCTCACATATGGTGGCAAAGAATTCTTATTGCCTCTCAAGAGTCCTTCTGCCCTTCTTCCATAGTTAAAGAACGTCTGACAGTTGCTTTGGACACATGGATGCCCAGAATATGAACTGTGTTTCCTGGTCTCTCTGGTAGCTCAATATGGCATATGATTGAATTCTAGCTAGTAACATGCAAGCAAACTTTTCTTTAAAAATAGCTGGCCCACACCTTTTGCTTCTTTCTTAGCTGTTTCCTTCCTGTCTTTTAGAATGTGGGTGGAGCTGCCAATACGAACTATAGTAGATGCTGGGAATAGAAATCTATGAATTGCAGAACAAGACGGGAGGAATCTGGTTCCCGAGTACTTTGTGGAACAGATCTCCTTACAGCTTTTCAGTGCCCGTTTTGGAATTTTCCTTTAGAGTAAATAAATGGCTTTCTTATTTAAACCATTGTCATTTTGGGTTTCTGATACTGGCAACTGAACATTACCATATCCAATACATGACATTGCACCAGCTAATTTCCTTGAACACCAGTGTCAAATACTAAGCCTTGTCAAACATGTATGTTTTATTAAAAGTCTCAGTATATATAAATATTTTTTGTACACTATTTACAAAGTTTATAATGGCAATAAATTGATATTTATATCTGATAATAAATAATGCATACCTGAATTTACTACAACTAGATACAGAAAGAAAAACAGCAAACATATTCAATGGGAAAACTTCCTAGGACCTGTTCTGGGAAGTTAAACTCTGCACATGAATTCCAACCAAGTATGAGTTTTTAAAATCATATTGTTATCAATTGGCCAATACTTCAGCTCCGTCTTAACTTTTGAGGGGAAAAAAACAAATATCTATAAAGAAATAAAATAATCAGATCCAAAAACTTGTTATGAAAAATAAATAGTATAGTTAGTTAAATCATTTATTCAATGAATATTTATTAACTTTCTCTGTATCATTTCCCATGCTGATTTATTCACATACATATAAAGAAGATAAATCTCTGCCAGGGCATTGCATTTTTATATTTAAAGAGAAACAATTGCTTCATTTTTATACTGGAAATTATTATCACTTACCCTTTTTAACTTAGAACTAAAAATAAATCAGATTTAGCAAGATTTGCTTAAAGTGTGAGTTTATAGTATAGTGAGGGTATTTAAACCATTCTGATTCATTTATTGAATGAAATAATTGTGTTACTATTTCATAATTGTAGATAATTTAATGTATTAATTCATTTAATAAGTGTATTGACATGTAAGCATTCATCATTCTTTGAATTTACAAAGTTATATTGTAAATCCAATATACAATATTGGATTTACAAATATATCACTGGGTGTTATATTTGATTAAATTACAAAGGCAGTGCATTGAAAAAGACAATATTCTTTTCCTTACACACAATGTGCAAGTTGTAGAATGACTAACCAGGGTATTTAACCAGAGCTTAGTTTGAAACAAAAAAAGGATGGAGGCTACAGGGGCAGAACTAGAATGTGGTTATACCGTGTTTCCCCAAAAATAAGATCTAGCCGGATCATCAGGTCTAATGCATCTTTTGGAGCAAAAATTCATGTAAGACCTTGGTCTTATTTTAATATAATATAAAATCAGGTCTTATATAATATAATATAATATAATATAATATAATATAATATAATATAATACCGGGTCTTATATGAATTTTTGCTCCAAAAGACGCATTAGAGATGTTGGTCCAGCTAGGTCTTATTTTCAGGGAAACACGGTAACAGAGTAAATGTTAAGACCGTGACTAAAGAAGATCCAGCCAGGCAAAGATCCAAGTCAAGAAAATTAACAAAGGCAGACTAGAGTTGGCAAGTACCTTGGACTCTGATTACAAATCAGGTAGATCTGGCATCTAGGATGACTTCAAGCCATACTAGAAGACTGAGACCAAAGGTCAGAGATTCTGGGCAATACAAGATCAAAAACTCAAGCAAATGAGCTTAGCAGCAAGGGCTTATGTTCCCATTAAAAAGATTTGAGCAACAGGCATGGATGATCAACGGTAAAAATGGGGGTTCTTATTGAGCTGAGGAGTCTGTGATCCTTGGGCTCCCTATATGTTTAGCCTAGGGCTGAAATTTGTCTCATAAAAGGGACTGGCCTGAAACTTCAGATACCCTTGAATGCGAAGAAGAAGTGAGAGAATGAAGAGTAAAGCAATTCTTGATATAGGGAGTCAAACTCCAGATATGTTAGAATTTCTTGAGCTCATTTATGAGCATGACAAAGTTTTAACAAATACAAGACCACAACAATTGTCAAATTAAGATCCCTTAAAATAAGGGTTAGACCAATTTAGTGGAGGCTCTGATACGACATTTTTACTTTGCTAGAATTAAGTACTGCAGACTAGTCTTATATCTTCCTAAAGATAATGCATAATCTATGTTATTATTGGAAATCTGAAAGAAGACATTTGGTTTCAAATGTGAGGCTATGGAGTTTTGCCCTTTAGGCTTTAGACCTGATAGCCAAACCTTGAGAGGGAAAATACTTCAACCCAAGAGGTTGAGTCACCTTAGAGCATAACAGCCATGTGACTGATGCTATGAGTAAAAAGCAATTAGGATACAGAGATAGGCAGTATCATGAGTTCCCTACATCAACAGAGAGAGAGAGAGAGAGAGAGAGAGAGAGAGAGAGAGAGAGAGATACTCAGGTCTTTTACAGACACTGAGAAACACATTTATACCAAAATTTGCTTATTTATCTTGATGTAGGATTTTAGTCTACCTGAGTTTTCATAGAGATTTTTATCTTACCTAAATTTTACCTACTTCTGAAGTTCCATCATTTTTAGAACAAAATAAAATCCTAGTTTTTTTATTCAGACTTATAAAAAGAGGGAGAGGTAAGTTCTTTTTTTCAATCCATGTAGTATAGTTAAATTACAGAGTGAATTCTAATGCTAGAGGTGTGATTATTAACATATAAATTTCAACTCATTCTGCTCTAGTCAACATAGAAAAATAGTAGTCTGAACAAGCAATAGATAAAGAGATCATGCTATAAGAAGATCAATAGAACAAGATTCCTGAAAGGAAAAAAGAAAGAGAAGAAGAAATCTCAAGTAAAGGGATAAAATTACAAATGGGCTTTTGGGCAAGCCATAAGTACTCCAGGCAATGAAGGATGATTGAAGACTTGAATTAAAAACAGATTCAACCAACAAGAAACATATTTTGTAAGAAAGGACAGATGTAATGGCTTGAGGGGAAGAAAGGAAGTGAGTGATGGAGCAGTGAACATGAAAGAGTGACTCAACCATGCAGTCACAGAAAGGTGATCAAGAGAAGATGAGGTCGGAAAGTACAAAATAGAGACTGACTTTGCAAGTCAAGCAGGAAATTTCAAATTAATTTCAGAATTTTATTAGACGTAGTGAAATAGTAGCTGATCCATAATCAACCCTCTCTTGTTCTTAAAATTCTTGAGGTGGGAAGAGGAAAAATTTGCAATGAAATGAACAGGGAGAAACTCAAGAAATTAACAGTTGTCTTCAAGGAAAAGCCCAACTAGGAAAATACTTCAAGAGAGAGACAACTCATCAGTCACCTATTTTGGCACTGCCTATATGCAAAGTATTGTGTGATATGGGTGAATGGCCTTAGATTCAAGCCCTGGCTCCACCTCTTACAAGATCATTTCACACAAACTCTTGGCTTCTTTGAGCAAAAGGGTCTTCATCTACAAAGTGAGGATAATAACACATTTAATAAAATATTATCATTACTAAATCCAA
The DNA here is from genome assembly GCF_036562045.2 of Rhinolophus sinicus. Taxonomy (NCBI): domain Eukaryota; kingdom Metazoa; phylum Chordata; class Mammalia; order Chiroptera; family Rhinolophidae; genus Rhinolophus; species Rhinolophus sinicus. The sequence continues at coordinate 154,438,145 of NC_133752.1, read as the reverse complement.
TAAATGGTGCTACTGTGCTATGTAAATGGTACCATTATTTTAGAAATAACGATACCATTATTTTAGAAATAGGAGCAGACATTTATTTTAGAGTATTTTTAAGGGAAAGAAGAAACTACTTAGAGAAGTTGAGTCATATGCCCACAGGGACATAGTGACAGAGCAAGAATTCACCCAAGGCAATCCAGCTGAAAAGTCTGATTCTAAAAATACTTGGCTCACTGCCTCAGCCCCTGATTTCAGGGAATGTACAATCTAGTTGAGGGGAAAATAGTGGAATGCTGAATGATAACACAACAACAACAACAACAACAACAACAACAGTATCGCAAAGGAACCCCTGATCCTGCGTTCAATGAGTTTTACAGACAGGAAGGTTTAAGCTGGATGTTCTTAGAAGACCTACTGGGTGAGAAGAGTTAAGTTATGCTTATAAGGATAATTGGAACTGGCTAATCAAAATGAGGAATAGAAATTTTTTAGAAAACAGCAAACTAATGAGGCTAAAAACATAAAACATAAATATTCAGGTTACTTAGTCCATTTACGTTAGAGAAAACTCAAAAGTATAATAGAAATTTAAAATGCTGCTTACATTTCGTTGAAATCGAGGAAAATAGCTGCAAATAATGATTCAATTCCAACATATAGACTGTAACTCTTAGAACAATTTATTATTTACTATTTGAGGGAGGGTTTAAACTACATGACTACAGGATACACTAACCAGAGACCAAAAATCAACTAAAAAAAAAAGTAAGCTAAAATAAACACAACATTAATCTTTTCAAAGAAAAGTATTGTTTCTTTAGACAAAGTAATACTACTAGGATTTAACCCTATTTTTAAATATCACTTCCTGATTTTAATGCTTATTTCAGATTTAAGGTTTTTAAAAAATATATTGTTTCAAAAATGCTTATTTTCATTGGCCTTGAAAGAAATTAGGAAAAGAAAAATTTAACCTTAAGACTTTTTTTATACTACTTTAAAAACTGTTAAAACGTACCACAATATAATAGTCTTACAAAGTATAAAAACTATATTGATAATCTACTTATTTGGGGAATTTTAAAAACACTAAGTTAAAACTCAAAGTGAAAACACAAATATAGAATAAAATATGTAAGAGAAGAGGAAGCTGTGCTTAAGTTAAAATTAAGTTTACAAAAGCTTCAAGGTGCTTTTAGGGAGCATAGATCTAGAACAAATTCCTGCTCTCTTCAACTCTTTTCATCCCTCTTCTTTGCCCTTTTGGCTCCTGCCAGAGTGTCAACTGTGAACACTACGTCTGTTGTGCTAGAATTCTAAGAAATATTATTCAGGATGGTCCCTAGGCAACTTTTGAGTAAGACCCTACCATATTATTACCAAAACATTTCTTCCATTAAAGCATTTCTTATGAAAATGCAACCTGTATCTGGAAGGAATAACACATTTTACTATTAAAACCATGATTAATATTCATGATCAGTTTAGCTATCTATTTTCCTAGTAGGACTTATTTCCCTAGAGGATTTATTTGTGGGAAAGGAAAGTTAGGGAGACCCTGGTATGGCTTATATATTATTTCAGATTCTTTAGTAACAAAAGCCTGGCAAACTTAAGTCAAAAGAAAACATAATGATATGAGTAGCTCATAGACCCTAAGGGAGAGTATTGGAAAAAGAGAAAAAGACAATCTCAGAGGTCTTCCCAATCCTACCTGGCCATAACTGCTGAGATATGAACAGCCATTTCTTCTTGCTTTGCATTACTTCACTCAAGAGTCAGTATCCCAGGAGAGCAATTGAGTAGCCATATTTAAATCTCTTCCCTTACTCTTGACTATACTGGGGAAGGTCAGAGGAAGTGTTTAGCAGGAAGAGCCAAATACCTTCTTTGGTTTCTTTTGTAGAAGCAAACCAAGCACTTGGGTTTCCATAATGTCAGTGCTGCATGCAACAAAAGAGAGTTAATTTGAAAAGAGCAAATAAGAGTGCTATTAGGAAAGGGGAATAGAGTTTGGGCAGCCCAAAAAAAAGAAACAATCAAATATGGCTACAACAGAAAGTCTTTATGGAAGGTTCTCAACTGAAGCAGCCCTGGGCACCCAAAGGCAATGGCCCAGAAAGAAATAACAATTGCAAATGTATTTTCATTCAACACACAGAAGAACACAAGCTGCTAAAACAACTCAGTTACAGCAATGGTGAAAATTACTGAATATAGAATATATTCCAAACCAAAAACCAAAAGCTAATAAGAATGGTATGCCAAACAACAGTAACAGCATTAAAAAGAAATATCATGGACAGACCAAGAAGTACTACTGGATAAAAGCACATACTCGGGAGTCAGTCTTGTGTTATGACCCTGAACGAGCTACTGAATTTTAAATAATTTATGTAACTTTGTGTTCCACAAATATTGTCTTCAGCCCACAGAAAAGCCAAAATATTTGAGACCAGTGGCACATGTAACATTCACAAGTTGCTGCAGAAACTTGGGGTACAGATGAGGTCACTTCTTTTTTATTTTTCCCATTAATTGCTTAAGCCCATATCTGCCTTTTTCAGTAGGAAGTTCCGCATCTTCCTTAGGGCTCCTCCTTTCCCCTGAACTCTCCAAAATCCTTGGCTTTACCCATTAGAAAAGAGGTCCATCCTGTCTTCTGCACAGAACCAGAGAGCGAGCTAGTTCTGCCATTGCTGCTTTCTGCCACATGGTATTTCTGTTGAAAGCTAGTAGGACTGGCAGACAGTGCATGTTATTAGAGATACACACCCTTCCCTGTTCAGGCAGCCTTGGGTCCTAAAGAGAGGACAACTCGTCATCCAGGGATAAACCCCACACTTGGTTTCCAAGGTCACATATGGCCATTTCCATTCTTTAACACATTAAAGATTAAAGACCCAGAATCACTGTCCTTTTTCTTCCCCTAAAGATCTGGTAAAGATCTGGGAGTGTTTTGTTTTTAAATCCTGCTAACTCAAAAGCTCTGATTATATCCTTTACCCAGTGACAAGGAGCCTTCTCAAAAATTGGCCTTAGGAATGATACCCTCAGGGTCCCCTAAGCATTACCACCCACCCCACCACACACACTCTGAAGAAGATCACCTGGAGTGTTTACAAAGTGATCCAATGGCCGAAGGGAAACTCCCCAGCTGATTGTAAGACAATCACTTTCAATTTCTCTATTGAATCCATGTTTTCTTTGAAATCCAGTTTAAGGACTTTATATTTAATGCGAAGGAATTCTCATCTGTGAGTATCCCTGCTAAGTAAGTTGTATAAATTCTCCATTAGCTTCCCAATGCATGGAGAATAGAATCCCTGACCTGGAAGGCCAAACACGATCCGGCTCATACCACCGTTCTGAATCTTCTCTCGTACCATGTAACCCACTGCCCCAGTGACACCAGCCTTCTTTTGTTCCCTTGAATATGCCAACCTTGTGTCCTACTCATTGGCTTGCACTTGGCACTCCCTTTGACGGCTTTCCCATGACTCTTCAAATGGCTGATCCAACTCTTCACTTCTCAGTTTCAGTGTTACCTCTTCAAAGAGTCCTTCCCCAAATTCCCTCTCTGTAGTCACTCTCTATTGCATCACTCAATTTATTTCTTCTGTAACATTGCTATTAAAATGTGTCTTTTTTACCTGTTTACTGTTTGCCACCTCTGACTAGAAGGGTCCTTTTCTGTCTTATTCATTGCTGTTTCTGGCTCCTAGAAAAGTTCCTGAAACATAGTAGGCATTCAATAAATATTTCTTAAATGAAATGAACTCATCTTAAACAAAGCATAACTTTTTTATGTCTGTTTCTTTATCTGTAAAGTGGAGATGACATCTGTGCTATGGGGATCAAATAAGAAAAGAGCTTATAAGCGCTCTCTGATACCATATTACTCTAAATTCGTAATTATAGTTGTACATTAACGATATAAACAGAACTGATAAATTCCTAAGCAGTTACCTGCCAGGCTGTGAACTCCTCAAGAACAGAGACCATAGCTATTCCTGTTATCACCTGTTATTCCACGGTTAGGTAACATAGTGTCTGCCATGTACATATTTGTTGAACACATGGAGGAATCGATGAATGAGCAAAGCATCTCTCTGCCTCTTGAAAGACTTCCACCTCGAAGGAATAAAAGTAGCTGTAGTCCTTCATGAGGACTACATCAATATTATTGTGTTCTATTCATTTATTCATTCATAAGAATTCTTGAGTACCTACTCTGGCCAAATACTGTTTAAGATGTGGAGGGTACAATGATAAAAACAAGGAAGCCAACCAGTCAACCAACCAACAATGTTCCTGCTCTCACGTATCCCATTGTTTGGTGAGAGACATTAATGACATAATCACAGAAATAAATTTATCAAGTTTCAACGGAGATAAATGCTAGGGAATGGGATTGAATTACTTTGCAAATTATTATGTGTAACTATTTAAACCAGATGTTATAAAGATTCTAAGACAAAACATATATTTTGGTTATTAAAGAATATAACTTTTTGAACAGAGCTGGATACAGGGCTATACTAAATATATTAGTATTTTTTGGCTCATCCATATAAGTTTACTAAATTAAATTAACTGCAGAATGATTCACATGTTCGAGAATTTGTTTTCAGGAAAAATGTCCTCTCTCTTCATCCTTTAGTCTGTCAGCTGCCTTTAAAAGTCACCTATATTTGAAACGTCTCTTTGTGCTGACAAAATGAATATTTCCTCTTCTTAATGTGTTTTGGCTTGAATTCCTCCTGATCTGATATTAAGATCATAACTATTTTAGATGAGCCTGTTGCATACAATGTAAAGATGTAAAGTTTGATTTCTTTCTGGAAAAAAAAATACTTTTCTGGAATTAAGCCATTATAAATGTATTGATATGGCATATATTTGGTCTCATTTTTATCACAGATTCTTTTAAATTGACAGTCTGTGTCAAAAGGCAAAATGGGGGTAGATATACAAGAGATGAGTAAGGGTCATGCCTGTGAAAGACAAGGTGAGAAGGAGCAGAAGTAGGCTGGAGAAGCCGTCAGACCATGGCACTGGTGTGAAACATGAGAAAAGAGGGAAAGCAAGGACAGTACAGTAGGAAGAGCCTCGGGCTAGTGTAGCTCTGAAAACCATGGTGGCCAGTCCTAAAGGGGAGTTCTGGAACAAAGATTGCCCATGGAGCGTCTCGGTGGGCAGGAATGGCCAGGCTCCATCACCCTTGTCCTGCTAAGTCACTGGCTGGCGTTGCAGGAGAGTGTGAGCTCCAATGCTGTGCCACTGCATGCTTCACGGCAGGCTCACTCTTGGAGAAATATCTGAGTGAAAGCTCCATGGCTGCCACAAACATTTTCTCTTTTATTCAATCAAGTATAATCTACACACAGTAAATGTACAGATCTTGAGTGTACACAATCTAACAAGTTCTGACAAACTTATAAATCCATTTACTCCGTCCCAAACAAGATAGAGAACATTTCCTTCACACAAAAAAGTGCTCATGGGTCCTGGGATTCAACCCCCTTCCTTCTGCCCCTCGTCACCCCTCCCCCTCCACACACACACACACACACACACACACACACACACACACACTGAGGCAACCTCTGCTCTGATTTTTATTACCATAGTTTACTTTGTCTGCTTTGAATTTCATATAAATGGAATCACAGCACATGTTCTTTTGTTTCTGGCTTCTCTCATGCAATACAATGCTTTTTATATTCATACATGTTGTTACATGTATCTTAAAGTTTTTATTCCATTGTATGAATATATCACCATTTCTTTAACCATTTTCCTTTCATAGGCATTTGGGTTGTTTCCAGTTTTTGGCTGTTATATATAAAGTTGCTGTGAACATTTTTGTACAATGTTTTGTACATGTTTTATAGCCTTATGTTTTCATCAATCTTTGATAAATACTTAGGATTGCTATTAGTCATACAGTAAGGTATGTTTAAATTTATGAGAAACTGCCACAGTTTTCCAAATCATTGGTGCCATTTTTCACAAACATTTTGTTGTTTTGATGGTGTTTAATTGAATTTATTGAATTGACATATACCCATTTGGGGTGAACTGACAACATATTGTCTTCCAATGATCATCATATCGCTCTCCATTTTCTTAGGGTTTTTTGTTTTTTTTCCCACCCTCCGGATATGTTTTGTTGTTAATGATGTAGAGGATATGTAAGCCTTTGTTAAAAATATTTCTAAATATTTTATGTTTTTATTCTATTGTAAATAGTGTTTTAAAATGTTAATTGTTCAATTATTCATTGATATTATATAAAGTTGACTTATGTATATTGACCTCATAGTCTGTGAACTGACTGAAATCATTTATTAGTTCTAGATGTTTGTTCTCTTTGTAGATTCCTTTGTGGGTTTTTGTTTGTTTGTTTGTTATTTGTTTGTATACCATCACGTTTCTTTCCAAAGGTAAAATTTTAATTTTTTCATTTCCAACTTTCTCTGCATTTAATTTCTTTTCCTCACTTTATTGCACTGGCTAGGGCCTCTAATATAATAGAAGTGGTGAGTGCAGATATTATTGCCTTTTTTTGATCTTAGGAGAAACTGTTCAATATTTCACCATTAAGTTTTCCTTTCACCATGGGTCAGATTTTCTTGCTTCATTAAATGTCTTACTTTTTAAAATTTCAGTTCCAACATTAAGTATAAAGGACCAGTGTTGTTTTATTTCTCTAATAGTACGAGTTCCTTCCTTATTTGTTGGAAGGAAAGGCTGTTTATTCTAAGGGTTTGAGTCATACTTAGACCAGCCCACATCTTTAACCAGATTGAGTTCACCTACCCTCAGTTTATGGAAGTTAAATGGCTCCCTGCTTAGCTATGAAGAATTAATTTCACTCTAGAACTCAGTTTAGCAAGGCTTCCTTGCATCCAAGACTCTTTTAGAATTCCATAGAAAATTATAACTTTTATTTTGTCCCAGATTTTCTTGTTACCACAAACATGAAGGTCTTTTGTATCCTTTTATATCCTAACCATTAACATTTTATTATTCTTCGTGTGTGCATGCGCACCCACATGCGTGTTCATGTTCATATTTTCACATATGTGGGTGAATTCAATTTTGTTCTTTTTTTTTTGTCCCTTATTGTATTTCTCTCCTTGTCTGTTGGTTTTCGGTGCTTGTTTCAATTTCATTTCTCTGATAGTTTTGCTTTTGTCTTCTGCATCTTCTTGAAATCTGTGTCAGGTTTCGTCTCCTCCTTTTGTCTGTCTTATGTTTCTTATTTTCTTTTCTTCCTTCTTCTGTTTTGCAATCTGCCTTCATAGAAGTGATTGTCCTACCAAAAATATAAAATAAAAGTGTACATCATAATTTTTAACTTCTTTATTGCCACCTTTTATAGTCTATTAATAAATTTTGCTGGCCTCTTTCACATTTATCTTATAGTATCTTTGTGTTACTCATTGTTGTATGAGTTGGGTTTTCCTGGACCAGTTACCATGTTTCCCCAAAAATAAGACCTAGCTGGACCATCAGCTCTAATGCGCCTTTTGGAGCAAAAATTAATATAAGACCCTGTATTATATCATATCATATCATGATGGGTCTTATTTTATAGTAAAATAAGACCAGGTCTTATATTAATTTTTGCTCCAAAAGACACATTAGAGCTGATGATCCAGCTAGGTCTTATTTTAGGGGAAACACAGTATTTGCAGGAAGTTCTTGGTTAGGAGGAAAAGACCAGAATAATTTTCCATGATTTATAACTCAAAGATTCTCTCTTCTGCTTCCCACAAATGCAATACATATTGTTTGCAATGCTTTGTTAAGCCCCAAACCAGGTTCAGCAGGTTTTTTGCCACCAATCTTGATAGTAAATTTCTCAGACAATTCCGAACAAGAGATATAACGTTTCTTTAGGGTAGGTCACTCATCTTCAGGAAAAGCTTTTTTTTTTTTTTGCTGCTTTTGAGATCTGCTGTCATTGAACTTGCTTCCCACCTTTTTATCCTCTTCCTACCATACAACTGGTTTTAGGTCTCAGCTGCTCTTGGTAGCTCTTGCATGTAATTTGTTTGCTTATTATATTGTTTGCAGATTGTTTGGGTTTTTTTAATGTTGTTTTCCTTATTCCTTTTGTATGACTTCCAGAAGGAGGGGAACGTCCACTCATACAACCACGTAACTATCAGAAGGCACCTGAATATGTTTTGGCAGAGACCTAAGTTTTAACTCATGTCTTACAAGACTTACTGTTTAATTTTCTCTTTTAGATGACATTAAACCCAATTATAAAAATAGTAACCAAGGACTTAAAATGTTAAGTACTCTAATTTGTCTTACTGAACACATGTAGAATATTTACCAATAGCTCCTACTAGGAGAAATTCTATTCCACTGCAATTACTAGAACAATTCAACTGATTATCAAAATACTTGATTTGTCATCTAGAAAGTGACTTCATGATAAAATAAGTATCCTAACCCTGCAGAAATAGGCAGAGAAAATTATGGGATATTCTGAGCTTTCCTTAGAACCTTAAGACATGAAGAACACCTAGTAGAATTAGATGAGCTAGGAGTGGATTATAAGTACAGGGATATATTTCACTGTGAAATTAGAGTAGGCATTGAAGTTGAAGTTTGGCTCCCAGGGAGTTTTCTTTTGGGAACACTAAGTAACCATATGTACAAAGGTCACAGAAGTATCTTATGAAGTCAACCATTTATGACTTTTTTGTGGCTATGGAACTGATCAAGCCAGTTGTCAAATACAGACTGAAAGCATGGGGGCATGAACCAAAAAAAAAAAAGGGGGAAAGCAAAGGAGGAACACACAAGGAAATAAATATAGGTAGTCATCTTTATATACATACAATATTTTCTAATACTTTTTTAAAATATAGCCTTAAAATGCAGAATGATTAAAGAGGACTTTTTCCTTCATACTTTTCCCCTGTCTCTATCTGTGCTTCCCAACGTTTTTTCCTCACACGTAGAAAATGATATTTGTATTACACTAAAGTACATAAAGATTTAGGGGGTATGAGTTAGTGGGGGAAAAAATTATTGCCCTTATATAATTATGATAAGAAAAATAAAACACAGGAACATATTAAATATTGAATTTATAAGAAGATTCAAAATAAAGTAGTTTCAAATTTTTAATGAGAAATTTGAGCTTCTCTGACCCTATGTTTTAATGGATTTTGTGTGCGTACACTTCCTGGTCAAAGCTTATGATTAAAAGAATAAGTGTCTGTGTCAGTACATAGAAAATAGTAAATGCTATATAACAACATATAAAATTTTGTAGAAGAATTTTACATCTTTTTTTTTACAATTATTCAAAGTTTACAACACTTGAAATTATGTTTGAAGAAACTAACAACTCTTCCTATTCTTCTTGGAAAAAAAATCAACATGAAAACTTTTTCATAATAATGGAAATGATTATTGTATTTAACCAAATTTCTCTTATTAAGTATATTAAACTAATTATGAAGCTCTAATTTATAGGACACACATTGTTAGAGAAATCATCCTAATCCTAGTTTGGATGTTTTAACTGTTTTTATTTTTTTTATTTTTATTTTTTTTTAATTTATTGGGGTAACAATTGTTGTGTGGTATAATATCTATAATAATAACTAAAAGAATAAAAACATAGACTGAAATCTATGTTTTCATTCCCTTAGTGATTATTATAGATATTATACCACACAATTCTAACTTATCAAAGACTAAAAATTAATCAACATATGTACCCATTTTTATAGATAATACAACAGGCTTAGATCATTAATTCCTTTTAGTTCCCTCCCAGCCTCTATATTATCCTTTTTCAACCCAGAAGATATTATAGATACTATCATTTTATAGAGTCAATGTTCGTTTATATTTAATCACATATTTACCACTTTTCCTGTTCATCATTCATTCCTTCACCTTGAGCTTTTGATTTAGGATCCTTTACCTTAACCTGAAGTGTTTTGGTTTTTTGTTTGTTTGTTTGTTTGTTTGTTTGTTTTAATTTCCTCTAGTTAGTCATTACTTAGTTGCAAACTTTCTCAGTTATTTTAATATATTCCCTCATTACTCTGGAGAGTTATCCATCACTCTAGTCATGCCTTGAAAATAATCTTTCTCTGGCTGCTTTTAAGATTTTTCTTTTTATAAAAATATAATTTATTAAGGTATGACTGGGGTATTCATTCAGCATTTTTAAGCCTATTTGTTACATGTCAGGCACTGGATGGGTGCCTGAGGTATAAAGATGAATTCCCTGGAATAGTTAATAGTAGATGAGCCAGATATTCAATCAAATAAGTATCATGTGATGTGAGCAATGAGATAGTAGAGATATATACAAAGTGTTATAAGAACACAGATTTCACAGACAAGACTTTCAACCTAAACAGAAAAGACGTTCTGTCAACGGGAACAGGAAGTTGAGGTGTACAGCATGGGAAAACTTGCTGTATTTGGGAAACAGCAAATAGCTGAAACAAAGGTGTGTTTTATGGAGAAAGTGGCAGATGACACTTGAAAGATAATCTGAAGCCATACTGTGCAGGTCTACATGTTCAGTGTTTAACGGATTGGGACTTTTTAATTCCAAAGATACTGGGAAGCCACTGAAATGTTATATGGTCTAAACACGACAGGATCAGATTTTTACTTGCAGGAGGGTAACTGACGTTAGTATACAAGAACTGGTTAGAGTGAAGAATAGAGGCAGCCAGTTAGAAATTATCACAATAATCAAAATGAGAGACAATATGTACATAATATACACTCATCAAATGTTTCACCATGAAAGTAATATTTCTCTTTCAATGCCTTGGGAGAATGTTCTTGAATTCACAATAACTGCTTCCCAGATTTTCTACTGGTCCTCAAATGTGAAAAGTGCATCTTTATTATTTATATACCATAAACATGTATTAAATTTCCCTTAACATACTTCATGGAAAAATGCAACTTAAATTAGTTCCTTTTTAAAATCATATGCAATACAGAATCCATTTTATTACAACCTAAAGAAATTATAAAGATTATTTACAAAAAGAGTCTTCCTATTCCTTTTTTTAGAACACTAGTCCTTTACGGCCAGGGTAGGGGTAGAAACTATAATCAGCTAAGGTTAAAAGCCTATTGTAGTGAAAAAAAATTCAGAATCCTGATTTAAGCAATCTAAGAAAATGCCAGTAAGGCTTATCAGAAAAGAGGGATTTGAAATAAAAGCATAAAGAAATGAGTCCCTCACCTTACTCTCCATTCCCCAACCCATCCTGCTGCTCAAACACCCTCAGTTCAGGAGTGACCAACTCTTTGATCTCTTCCCTTTAAAAACAACCAAATAGCTCTTGTTTTGACTCCAATCCCTCCTTGTAACAGGGATTCTATTTCTATATTGGTAATTGATTTGTACTAAGGAAACTGACAATGTTAAAGACAATTTAATAGATCTTATATTTTGTAATATTTTCCAATACGTCTAAATTTAAATAATTGCATGGGTTTCCTGACTTCTTTCCATGAGTAAAATTTTTCTTTAATATGACGGGATCTATGTACACAGGCAGAGTAAATTAGCTCCTGCCTCACAGTTGCTAAGAAAATGAATTGCTTAAGAAGATTAGAGTCATTTTCTTTACTTAAAGGTATTCCTGACAACCCACACTGAAATTACACAAGATTAACTCCATTAACACCATTTCCCATTCTTTAAACTAGTAGCTTTCTAGAAAGCAGCATTTAGACTGAACAGTTCAAAGCATACTTTAAGAGGAGATTTCAAATGCTTAGAAATGCCAAGAAATGCACAAATATCATTGAAGGATTCAGAACGGAGGTGCTGAGAGGTCAAGTAACATTACAGGTCATACAGTAAGCTTGTTTTCCTCTTTGCCATTTAGTCTACATATTCTTTTTGCAGATGGCCTTTCAAATAAAACGATAGCTTGAAGGATACAACACCATAATCCCGCAAAGGCAGGGATGTTACCTGATTTATTTTTGTCTTTCCCCATAGCATCTTATAGACTACCTTCAACTTAGGGGCACTCACATATTTGTTGATAATTATGTCATATATTTTACAGAAAGACTTAGAAAAAATAAATAGTACCAACAGTACCATAATAAAACAGTATCATAAGACATCAAGCTATCTCTAAGACAGAATCTTTCTGAATCTGAAAGCAAAATCCATAGAACAAGCTTTTAAGTTTAATATAGTCCCATTCATTTAGTTTAGCTTTTACTTCCATTGCCTTTGGAGTCAAATTCATAAAATGCTCTTTGAACCCAAGGTCCATAAGTTTAGTACCTATGTTTTCTTCTATGCAGTTTATTGTGTCAGGTCTTATGCTTAAGTCTTTGATCCATTTTGAATTAATTTTGGTACATGGTGACAGACAGCAGTCCAGTTTCATTCTTTTGCATGTGGCTATCCAATTCTCCCAGCGCCATTTATTGAAGAGGCTGTCTTTCCTCCATTGTATGTTTTTAGCTTCTTTGTCAAAAATTATCTGTCCATATTTACGTGGTTTTATTTCTGGGTTCTCAATTCTATTCCATTCGCCTATGTGTCTGTTTTTCTGCCAATACCATGCTGTTTTGATTATTGTAGCCCTGTAGTACAAGCTAAAGTCAGGGAGTGTGATACCTCCAGTATTGTTCTTTTTTCTTACGATTGCTTTGGCTATTTGGGATCTTTTGTGGTTCCAAACAAAAGCTTCTGCACAGCAAAAGAAACCATCAACAAAATAAAGAGGCAACCAACTGAATGGGAGAAGATTTTTGCAAACAGTGCCTCTGATAAGGGGCTAATATCCAAAATATACAAGAAACTCATGAAACTCAACAACAAAAAAACAAACAACCCAATTGAAAAATGGGCAGAGGACCTGAAGAAACATTTCTCCAAAGAGGACATACAAATGGCAAATAGACATATGAAAAAATGCTCAACATCACTAATCATCAGAGAAATGAAAATAAAAACCACAATAAGATATCACCTCACCCCAGTCAGAATGGCTGTCATCAACAAGACAAATAGTAACAAGTGTTGGAGAGGCTGTGGAGAAAAAGGAACCCTCATACACTGTTGGTGGGAATGCAGACTGGTGCAGCCATTATGGAAGGCAGTGTGGAGGTTCCTCAAAAAATTATGAATAGAATTACCATATGACCTAGCAATCCCTCTCCTGGGTATCTACCCAAAAAATCTGAAAACATTTATACATAAAGACACGTATGCTCCAATGTTCATTGCAGCTTTGTTTATGGTGGCCAAGACATGGAAACAACCAAAATGTCCTTCAATAGATGAATGGATAAAGAAGTTGTGGTATATATACACAACGGAATACTATTCGGCGGTAAGAAAAGATGATATAGGAACATTTGTGACAACATGGATGGATCTTGAGAGTATAATGCTAAGCGAAATAAGTCAGACAGAAAAAGCAGAGAACCATATGATTTCACTGATATGTGGTATATAAACCAAAAACAACAAAAGAACACGACAAACAAATGAGAAACAAAAACTCATAGACACAGACAATAGTTTAGTGGTTACCAGAGGGTAAGGGGGTTGGGGGGTGGGAGATGAGAGTAAGGGGGATCAAATATATGGTGATGGAAGGAGAAGCGTCTCTGGGTGGTGAACACGCAATGGGATTTATAGACGATGTAATACAGAATTGTGCACCTGAAATCTATGTAATTTTACTAACAATTGTCACCCCAATAAATTAAAAAGAAAAGAATCCATAGCACAGGCACTAAACTGTAAACTATTTATATTAACTGCCATTAGTGCTATTAAAATGTGCAATGCAGCGATTTCTCTCTGGTAATATTTTGGCATGAGCTACCAGAACCATTCTGAAAAAATGCAATCGTAATCCATCAAATGCCTTACCTTACCCTTTCTGAACCTGAAGTAGTCTTCAAAGTTTTTAATGCAAAATTAATACACAAACATATTCTTGTTTTAAAATGCAAACATTTCAGAAGTAAATAGAGAAAAAAAATGAAAAGTCCTATTTTTCTTACTCCCCATACCATCCTCCAACCTCTTTTACTAGTCTTACATAAATGCGAGACAGCTCTGCATTGGTAGACAGAGCTTCGTTTTCTTTTTGGCCTCTTAATGACAGTCTGTCCCAGGTGGAAAATATTGAGGAACACTGACCTAGATAGTTCTTCAAGATTTTAACTTGAATGAACAGCTGAATTCCCAGATCTAGAAATAGTTATTTCCACTTACCAAAAATAAATAACTAAATAAATCTGAAAGTGTCCTGATTTGTAATTGCTTTATGTTACAACACAGTGAGATCAGATCTCAAGGGAGAGTCATTAACTATTCAATCGTAAAACTTTTCATCAGACAGGATAGTAACATAATATCAACCGTACTAACACTAGCTGACATTTACTGAGAATGTACTAGGTGCTAGATACCGTTCTTAGTGTTTCATAAGATTCTCTAAAATAAAGTCCCTATTGGTGAAATTTTAAGATATGCATGAAATCATCAGTACCTATGTTCATAATGTCTTGAATTTGTACATTTTTCATTATTCTGTTTGACGCAATACTGTCTTGGTCTGAAAAATGATTATGGACATTAGTTCAAACCTGAGCTCACCACAACAGAGAAATTCAGTGGGTTACTAAAACCACCTACGAACACAGTGGTACAGCTCCTGAGTTCAGGTACTCACAGCTATGCGAGTATTTCCCAAACTCTAATCACTCTTGTACTGCTGCTGCTGTATCTACACTAGTATTTCCTTAATGTCTTTAAGTTGATTCTAGCTGTTTAAAATTAAGTTTATTTTTAAAAGAAACATCACCTCAGTGGAAAACCAAGATTCTTTGCCATAAATAATAATAATAATTAAAAAAAAGGTAAATGGAAGAATAAACATAAAATAACAAAGAAATTTTATTAAATTCTGATTAGATATTGTTGTATGCCTGCTGGTATTCCTGAGCCTGAGACCTGCACTGTCTCTGTTAAAAAGGTAAATCAGCAAGTGTGAGTGATATGTGTAAACCAGTATCAACCAGCTCTCTCCTTGTCTTAAAAAGAATGATTGATTAAAGGAATAAAAGAGAACTGAAAAAGGAGTGACTCCCCACTGTACATTTCCAATGATATTTAATACTGTGCCAGGAACAATCTAATCACCTCCCGTTACCTATGATATCTTTGCCTGTGATTGTGGTACAGCGCCCAAAGTGTTCTGGAAAATACCCCAAAATGATTTGGGGATTTCCTAAATGATCTCCTTTACTTTTATTTTGCTCTCAGAATCTCAAAAGGAATCTTGTTTCTCTCAAGACAAGCTCTAATAACATACCTATTAATCAATGGCAAGTAATAGCAAGTTGGTACATGGAAGTTATTAACCAAAAAACTTGTTTTCAGAAGGTAAATATTAGGTACTGATCTAGGAAGCATAATCAAGTGCAACCACATACTATCTCGCTTGACCTTGAATAGGTCAGTAAACTACACAGTATTTTCTCATCTGCAAAAACAAGAAAAACACTACCTACCTGTCCACCTGTGGCGTGAGTACATGGATTAAAATGAGAGAAGTGGAGATGCCTGACACAACAGACACTCAATAAATGTTATTGGATCAAAAATTATGTATGACTTTCAGCTTACTGTAACTCACAAAAACCCAAGTGTTTTTGTCCTAATAAAAAGACCTCCATTTGTTTTACCTTAGTAATCTAGAGGCACTATTGCTCAGTTTCAAACGTAACCTTGAAAATTAAAATTCATCCAAAGAGTATCCTTTTGAAAGCCTAAAATGCCCCAGAAAAACAGCAAAAATCTAGGAGACTTGTCATCATTTGACATCCAAAGTATGTCAAAGTCCTTAAACTGGAAAAAAAAACAAAAAACGAACATGGGAAATGATATTAGTATACAAAATGATTCTCTACATGTACAGTATCTGAATGCATTTCACAGTGGCTTGAAATAAGTGTACTGATCTATTCTTCACGGGTGATGAAAATAAATAAATAAATAAATAAATGAGATACCTAAAATTATAGTGCCATCTACAGGCAAAGAAAATATCAATGATAGCACATTTTAATGCTTTCACATTTCCTAATTGCTACTCAATGTTTAAAAACACTAGGATTTAATAATTTACATAATTCATTTTCTGATTACATTTACAGAATATAATTTATCACATAAAATGAAGTAAAACATTCTTTCTAAAAATGTTTTACTACTTAATATAGCATCATTTCACTTTCAACAAACATTAAAACAATAAACGTAATTTTAAAAATCCATGGTATTGCAATCTCCATTTATTGTGTCCTAAATTTATTTATTATTAAAATAGATAATGACAAAAAAGGAACTTTTTAGCATTAAAAAAAATCCAAACACCCTATCATCTTAACAGAATGGCATATTCGCTTTTTTTGTTCCCTTCCAAACTTGCATCTATGGACATTTGTTTAACAACAACTAAGTGCCAGGCACTTTTCAACTAAGTGCCAGGTGCTTTACATATATTAACTCAGCAAATCGTCACAATAATCTTAAGGAATATTAGCATCCCCCTTTTATAGATGTTGAAGCACACAAACTTTAAATAAGTTGTCCAAGGCCACACTGCTGTAAGTTTCAGAGCCAAGGCTCAAAATGGGGGAGTTTGCCTCCAGTATCTGTGCTTTTAATCACTGTGCTAAAGTGCCTCTCATTTGAAAAGGCTGCACATAGTGTATACACTACATTTGTAATATATACGTTCTGCTTTTGAGGGGCAACATTTTCTCACATAGCTAAAACCGCATCATCATTTTTAACAATTAACATGTTTCTCCATCAAGTTGGTAACATCCCATTTTACTTACTTTCATTATCTAATGCTGGACTTTCAAACTATTTCTAATTTCTTTCATTATATATAAAAGTGCTGCAATAAGCAAATTTTGCATTGCATATAGCTTCTTTTCCTTCTTTTGAATTTCGTTTCTTATACTAATACACCCAATCGTTTGACTGACTTAAAGTATATAGAAGTGCCACATTACTGAAATATAATGCTCTATACTGCTTTTAAATGTCATCATTATATAATGCTAACAACAATGAAAGAATGCTCAGATCTTCCCAATCAGTATATCCCATTTCCTCCCAAATGTAATTAATATAAAGTGGTTAAGGATGATTTATGATGGGGAATAAATAGTTAAATCAACAAATATTTACATTTTTAAATGGGCAAAATGTTTTCTTCCTCTAGCAACATAAAAGGTAGAGATGATCCTATTATTGATGCTTATGAGATTTGTGTAATATTGATTCTTTAAGTGAGCCTCAAAAAAAAAATCAGTACCATACCCAAAGTCACTAGTAAAAGTATCAGAGGTAGAATCTGAGCCTAGATCTGTCTGACATTAAAATCTGTGTTTTAGATAACAGAAAAAAAATAATAAAATAACAAAAAATTAAGAAGGTCAATCTATGACGAGATAAATAAACTGTATAAAATTTTTTATTTCAATCTTCATTGAAGATTATGCATCTGACAAAGGGGTAAACTACCCTGGGTTACCTATCATAAATAGAGGGATCACATTTCCTTGATATATTGTTTTGATCAACAATTTCAAAACTAGGAAAGAATAACAATAATAATTAACAAAATGTTTCCTCTCTCTTTCGCTCCAACCATGCTTTCATTACAACCATGTTTCATCTGTATTCTAAGCAAGGAGAGAGAGGATATAAACATTACTCCAAAAACATTTTTTCTTAAATGTTATCTGTAGTATGTGCGTATGCTCCTAATAGTCCAGAAAGACTGTAACTTTTACAGCACAGAATAAAGGTCACTGAATCATTAGATAACAGAAGAAACACAGGCTTTGGAGTCTTAAATTGAAACCCTGCCACTTAATAGCTATACGTCCTTTGCAATGTTAGTATCAAATTCCTACTTCATCGGGCTGTTGCGTAATTAAGGGAGATAACAATTATAAAGCTCTTAGCACGTGGCAGATGCCCAAGAAACATTAGCTCCCTTTCCTTTAAAGACATATACACGATTATATCAAGGGCACTGGCTTTAAAAGTCATGCTTCATTATTTCCCTCAGACAAACTGTAGCATAACACGAGGCGTCAAGATCAAAAGAGACCAAAAGAGATAAAATTGCTTCATCGATGTGGGAACCTTCTGCTTTGACATCAATATCATGTTCTTCTATTAGTTGGTACGAGACATTATGGGGTTGTTTCAAAATCTTCCTATAGCATCCTGGAACATTCAGTTTCAGAGTAGGTACTTTAAACCTGCATGTCTGTAGTCCATCTCTGCTAAGTGTTTCCTGGTACCACTGCCCTACTTTGTTCTTCGGGTACTGAATATTGTATCCAAGCACTGGAAGAACCACCTGTGGAAGGGGAAAAAAAGATGCATGAAACAGTGTTCCGAAAAATGTATGATCATATTTTAAATTTGCTTTTATGACTAGGACCTGGATCTGTAAAAACAGTCTCAGGATATAAACATACAATCAGCCTAAAACATGCCATTGAATACTATACTACTTTGATTATTTTTAATGCTGCCAGGCAAAGAAAAGAGGAATCATAATATCATAAAATCATAAAATCAAGAAGGAATCTTAGTAAGTAAGGTAACCAACTCAAGTCAGATATTATTAGACAAACTATTGCTAATGTAGAAGAGATGGAACAAGTTTAGATACATTTAATTAACCAACAAAGACTTAAATCTCTGTGCAGTCATACAATCCTAAAAGCATATTCTTTCAATAACACAAAAAATAACCCTTACTACTCAATCATATAACTGATATTCTCTTTGATAACTTTACATTCTTCTTATTTAAAAACATGAAAGCAAACAAGAGGCAGCAAAAATAATGTTTACTTTCTCAGCTGCTTATGATCAAACACTGCATTTTGTGGGGTTTACCTCCTTTGCTGATTACTTCTAGATATTTTTCTTAAATAGTACCAAAAGGTTGTCAAAAAAGGAAAAAGGTGAAAAAGTCAAATACACACAACATAAACGAATTTCAAATTCATTGTGCTAATTGAAAAAAGCTAGACCCAAAAGGCTGTATACTATATGATTCCATTTATATGACATTCTTTCAAAGGCAAAACCACAGAGATAGAAAATAGATGAGCTGTTGCCAGGGGCTGGGGAGAGGGGTGGAGTTGACTACAACGGAGCACAGGGAAGTTTTGAGGAAAGATGAAACTGTTCTTTATCTTGATTTTTGTGGTGGTCATATTACTATATACATTTATGAAAACTCATAGAAGAGTTAACTAAAAAGAGTGAATTTCATTGTGTGTGTGTGTGTGTGTGTGTACACACACACACATATCTATATATACCATGTTTCCCCAAAAATAAGACCAGGTCTTACATTAATTTTTGCTCCAAAAGATGCATTAGGGCTTATGTTCAGGGGATGTCATCCTGAAAAATCATGCTAGGGCTTATTTCCCAGTTAGGTCTTATTTTCGGGGAAACATGGTATGTATGTATATGTATATATACATATAGAGGATGCCAAAAAAAATGTGTACACATTTTAAGAAAGGAAAAAATTGTACTAAAATTGTAATACAATGAATGACGTTAGCATTCACTTGATTAACGCCATCTTTTGAGCGAGCGTCACACTACACATTGCTACTGTAATTCAATTCAACTTCTCAAAGTAATACATAGATAACATCTCTTAAAATGTGGACTTTTTTTTTTGGCACCCCTTGTATATATAATACCTAAATTTAAAAATGGTGAAAAAAAAGAGGGTGGGGGAGGAAGGAGAACTGGTCACATTTTGCCTTTTGTGGACAATGTCTATACTTACATCCAAATGATGCTAATTTTTAAGCAAATTTACCTGATGTATTGCATATATATTAGCCGATTCCTCTTCTTCAGTTACTAGATGAACCTATTTTAAAAAAACATGATAAAAATATAGATGATTCCCAAATGTTCCAAATTCTCTCCATTTTCCCTAATTCACATATGCGTAATTTGAATCCTATGGTGAATACAAAATAAAATCTTTTCACAATTTATTTCTGGAAGAGTAGACTGCATACAAATTAGAATGATTCTTCCTGCTGTAACTACTGACAACTGAAGTTGGAACACACAGATTACGGGGGGCAGCTTAACATTCTAAGGTGACTCTTTTCACCTCAGTCAGCAACAATGTTTTTCTAAATTAAATGTTCCTTATTACGCTGAATCAAAAATCTGTTCCTGGGAAACCACCCCAACAAATATCATACTCTATGAGAAGTGGTGTTTCTCAAAATGTGTTTCATAAAATAGCTATAGGTATCACATGAAGGAGGAAAAGAAAAAGCGGTGTGTATTAAATTAAGTTTGAGAAATGTTACTGTAGGACATCAGAGAATTCTGATTTCTCTTGCACAGGAAAGCTCAAATGTAAAGGCAGCTGTACTCATTTCACAAGCACTGACAGCGTTCCCATCTTCTTAAAGCATTCATCATATAATAGTGTCTAGATCTCCTCTAAATCTGCTTGTTTTCCCCTCTATTCTCCCTATTCTTATCAATAAATTCCCTCATTTTTTTTATTTGGTTTTCATTTGACTTTGGTTTTTCATTAAATAACTGGTTTTAATTGCTGCACTCAGAAATGGACATAGAACTCCAGGTGTGATCTGACCAGAATACATGGGACTATGATTCCTCTTGCATAATCACCTCCAGCTTTTTGACTTTCACAAACTCATAAACATACCTATAATACTGTAATTTAGGTAATTTATGAAAATACTGAACACGGTCAAGTACAGAAGTCTGCTTTGTCTTTACAGAACTCCCTCCAGGTTAACACAGATCTATTAATCAACAAACATGCTTTTGCTGTATGGCTGCTCCCCAAATATGAATTCGCCTTAGTATTTAATTGTCAACTCACATTTCTTTATCTTGCTCACACACACACACAAAAAAAAAATTATGAGAGAATCTTCCAGGTGACTTGAAATAAAGAGACACCTGTTAGCCTAATAATCCCATCAGAAAAGGAAATCAGATTAGTTTCCTATAGTTACATGCCCTATATACCTTTTATTAGAAATCTCATTCTACCTTTTTCCTTTTCGTATTTAAGTTTTAAGCCTCTAAATCTTGACTTTTCTTTTCTCAATGTAACTGATAAAATATAAATGAGTTGTCTTAAAATCTCCCAATAAATTAAAAAAAAAAATCTATACAGACATTTTTTTGCTGATAATAAAAGGAAACTGCAAGAACTGAAGGAGAAAATGTTCTTTTCTTCTACAGCACCAGAAACAAAAGCAGATACTCGTACAATTCTGATCACAAAACTGACTTTGCAAATGTTACTTTGAACAAAGAACTCTTATAAGACACATGTATGTCAGAGATTATTGCTGTATGTTGTCAAAGTACCCTTTAACTCCTTAAAATCTAAATTAGAAATGGCTGGTTTACTAAATCATGTTTTGCTCAGGTAACATTTAAATGAACATGTTTTCTGGAAGGTGGTAAAAAAAACTTATGATTTTTCATTATTCATTAAAAGGGGACTACTGACATACATATTCTTCCATTCATATGAGGTAAAATAAAACCTAAGATGCAGCTAGATTTCTTTTTACAGTTTCAGAGTCTGTACCTCAGTTAAATGACCATTCTCAGTGATTTATGCTTCCAGTAATTACTTTCTCATCTAAATATTTATAGGCCATCCATTCAATGAATTAATAAAGCTGACATCTGTTGTTCTGGCTTACTCAGCCAGCCATAACTCCCTCTTTTCCGGTAGCAGCGTTTTCCAGGGAGCTCCCCTCCCAGTTCTCAAATGTGGTTCGGGTGGGATGGTTCCAGGAAGGAGCCCTTGAAACACGGGCTTAACCGATCACATACTCCAGTCCACAATGACTAGTTTGAGGACATGCGACCCAAGCCAGCCCATTCCTGGTCACTGAGATTCAATTCCATGGCTTTTGTTGAAACTGTTGGGAAAGGAAAGCCCTCTTTTCTGGAGAAGTTGTGAGAAATCAGCGTAGTATTGCTAATAACCATCCTGCCACCAAAGGAACACGCCAGACTAAGAATGGATCTAACAGAGGAAAATAGAGCTGAAAAATGGAGAAGATGAGATGGATGACTTAGGATGCTGCTTAAGCACCTGGGTACAGCTGGGCCTAACTTAGTCATGGACTTTCAGTTATGAGGGCCAGTAAGTTCCCGTCTGCTTTTCCTTAAGCTAGTTTGAGGTGGTTTCCATTATTTGAAATGAATATAAATGTCTTTAAAATATTTTTAAGAGGAAAAAAGCAAGTTGTGAAATCACATTTATATAAAAGAAACATACACGTTACGTGACCCATATACCATTATAAAAATCTTTTTTTATATATTTTAAGCTTTGAGCCTCTATGTCCTGCCTTTTCTCCTCTCAGTGTTAATTAATAGACTGAAAATCCACTTTTCTTTGCAAATTTATATGAAAGCATAGAAAAAGATCTAGAAGAAAACATTCCAAAAAACAGGCAAGGGAGGGAATCACAACAGAGCCTTGGCAGTGATGACAGCTTCATCTGGTATGTTTTGATTCTGATTTTTAAAGAGACTGTCTTGTGCATTATTTGTGTAATTTTTTAAATACTGTGTTCTTTAAAGGAAGCTTTACTATCTTTGTACCTTTCATTTCATATCATTGACTATTATATTTTTCCACTTATTGACATGTCAGCTGACAGCAGAGTAGAAGCAGGAGATGAGCAAATGTAAGTTAAAAAAGAAATCTGTAAAATGCATGTTTAGTTGCTAATTGTTTCTAAAACAAGGGCTTCTGAGAATTAGTGTTCTGCTGTGGTGACTACTCTTGGAAAGCTGTGACGAAATGATACTCACTTTACTACTTGGGAAATGCTCATCATCACCACCTTCATCCAAACAGACTAAATCACCCTCCACCACTCTTGGTCCATAGGTTGCGAGTCTATAAGATACTGCCTCATTCCAAATTTTGCTGCTATATGCATGAATGTAGAAAATGCGCATAGAATGGGGAAGTGAGAACCACGCCTGGATACACCCCTCCTCTGTCATGCCAAAGCGATGCAGTGACTCCAACAGTGCTCTCTCTCGAACTTTGAATTCAGGCATCAGTGAAAGTGTGCCTTTAGCATCCTCTGGAATAAAGGAAAAAATCACTTAGCCAACCACTTTTATTTAAAGGCCAGTTATAAAGACCTTTAGTATGCTTTCTAAATGAAAGGCAATGAAATGTGCTGTTTTACACCCGAATATGAGAATGATGCTCTCAGCACCAATGATAAACTTAGCTCCTCTTGAAGAGTTTGTTTTTTAATAAAGATTGTTAATTATATGGTCCATTCACTTCCCTGCATTAAAAAATGGTAAAAAAAAAAAAAGCACATAAATAATTCCTACTTCAGAATGGAGATGAAATAATTTGCAGTTATTCAGAGGATTTACAATCCCCTGAGCCTAGAGATTTTTCAGGAGCTATTACGGACATTTACACAGAATTTTTTGATTAAGAAAGGGTTGATATCTGGATCCTTCAAGTCTACTATTAGGTTTTGCTAATGGGGTGTTTTTTAAAATTAGATTACTGGATTCTACTGTGAAGATGTTGATTCAGGTAGGGCCTTGGATTTTTAATAACTCTACCAGGCTTCTTATGCACACTAAAGTTTAAGAATCATTGCCGTAAGAAAATTATCTTCTCAGGACTCTAAATAGATACAAAAAAATAAGTCACTT
This sequence comes from Rhinolophus sinicus, assembly GCF_036562045.2. NCBI lineage: Eukaryota > Metazoa > Chordata > Mammalia > Chiroptera > Rhinolophidae > Rhinolophus > Rhinolophus sinicus. The sequence continues at coordinate 154,414,294 of NC_133752.1, read as the reverse complement.
TGAATTTTCTTTAGTATTACTTACATAACATTTTGAAATGCCACACTATTTACAGATTGCTGTATGGTATAAAAATAGTTCTTCTATGAATAATCACATATATATAAAACGTACAAAATTAAACACAATGAATGAAGAGTTTTAAAGACTGACGTCCTTTATTTCAACGTAAGTGAAATTCAGTATGCACATATATGTAGATCACATATTTGAATAAATCTGAAATGGTATGGTTGCTGTTACTGGTATTTAAATACAAGTAATATTTGTTCAGTGTTCAGTACGTACCAGGCACTATTTTAAGAGCATCACATCTATTATCTTATTTAAATCTTGTAACAGTCTTTTGGGTACCATTATTAGCTTCAATTTACAAATGAAGAGACTAAAACAATGAGGCTAAATCACTTGCACAGAACCATACAGTTGGAAAGTACTAAAGCTGAGAGTTACATCCATGTAGACTGACTCCAGAACCCACACTCTTAACCACTTTTCTTTAGTGCTTTCCATTAAGCATTCTGCATATACATCATTATATTGAGCTAAAGTTTTCAAAATCTTCAGTCAGGGCTGCATGGCAACTAGACCAAAAACAATGCATGAAGTATCAGATATAATAAATGTACTTTTATTTAGTTTATTTTTCAGCCTCCTCTAGACGTAGTGAATTATACTTTCATCAGTACCAGTTTAGAATTGGGAACTCCCATCTCCTCAGAGGATTTAGGCCAAGAAAAGGCACTATCTCCCCTCCTACCCCTAGCCTTACCCCCGAGCAAGTGTAAGGACAAAGGTCCTTAAGATCTGGCAAAAAATGGAGTACCTAGGGAATGTAATACAATGATCAAATATACAATATCTTACAATCCATTTCTTATCACTTTTATGTTGCAATGAATGCCCTCCCGCTGACAGAACATTTATATTACGGATCTCCATGGCTCTGTATGGGGTAAAGAAACTTTTTAAATACCAGTTTGAAGAAAATACTTCTTTGCTCTATTTACAGGATCATCCAAATCTTCTGGTGTAAGAAATAATTTTACAGCTTTCACCTTTAAAAATCAAGAAAGTAAACATGTTAAATGAAAATGACAAATCATTTTTAAAAACAACATGCATCTTAAAAGAACAGGCATTTAACAAATGATAACTGATGCTGCAATTTTATCTTTAAGCTTTCAAAAATTAAACAATCAATGTTAAATTTAGAAATAAACTTCTGTACAAAGCAAGCTTATACATAGGTTTAAGATATTATGAACTGGAAAACGGGCTCCCCCATCACTTCCAGTTCTTCTTCTGTCATTCTTTACTTCTAGTATCAAAGTATAAATATAGGTGTGAAGTAATGACATAAAACTCAGACTTGACCAACATTGATAATAAAAGTAGGGGAGGAAACCTGCAGAAGGGAATGGTAAGCCACTAACTTCATTCATGTTCTCAAGTCTCAGAATTCTTTGAGCTAAAAAGTAATTGCCAAAATCTCTTTTAAGAATTGCCAACTGTAATATTATCTTCTAAAACCTACATAGATGACAAGATGTTCCTTTAAAAAAATGATATCTACTAGTTCCTGTGTTTTAATCACCGTCTCCAGCATTGTGATTTACGTATTTCTAAGGATGTGTCTTGCAGTAGGCGCACTAGCTACACATTTGTAGATGTGGTCTACATGCTCAGCTCTCGGCCTTATTCCAACACACTAGATACTGTTCACATGCACAATACTTTTCACAACTGCTTTTACTGTTCCTTTCTCTTCTACTCAAGAAAACATCCTATAACCCAAATGAGTGAGTACGACACTATCATATGAATAATCGTGCATTTGCACAAGTATATAATTTTACAGTTTTATAGTTATTCGCTATTATGTACTTTACCCAGTGCGCAAATACATCTGTATGTATATAACATGTAATTATATATATAAAATATACATTTAAAAATATATAATTTTAATAATTGGGCAAATGTGGCTTCTTATTTGTGACATTCATTTATAGTTTTATTTGAAACTACTCAGATATATTTTTCAAATCTGCTGTTCCCATTAGTCTCTGGCTTTGGGTGAATTCCTATCTGTTGTATAATCTTATACCAGATTTCTGGAATTGTAGGTAAAAGTTTCCTCTAAATCCTCTGTTCAGTTCACTAAGAATTTGGTGAGAGTTGGTCAATTCTCTGTTAAGTTTCAAAGAAGAACTAAACACAGGGACATTGCATACAGTTTGCTTTCTTATAATGAGATACTAAGAATATAGTAGCTGCTCATATGTTCAGTGGTGCAGTACATGGTATATGTGTGTATGTATATATGTGTTTATATGCTGGGTTAAGAAAGCAAGAAGCTGACTTATGTAATAAGTACAACTGAGAAAACAGATGAGATCATAGTTTTAAAAAATACATACCATTTCACTCTTCAGCAAAGCCAATCCAATTTGGTCTGTGTGAACTTTCCTTCCCATCCCAAATCTCTGTGGTCCATAGTAATTCACAAAACCTTTATGCTATGAATAGGAAAAAAAATCAATTAAAGTGTATTGTTATGGACTACATGCCTGTGTCCCTCCAAAATTCATGTGTCGAAATCCTACCCTCCAGTGGAATAGTGTGTGGAAGTGGGATCTGGGAAGGTACTTAGGTTATGAGGGCAGAGCTCTCATGAACAGGATTCGTGCCCTCATAAGAGAAAGCCTCGGAGCTAGCTAGCTCACTTGCTTTCTCCCTGAGACTACAATAAGAAAACCCTGCTGGCACCCTGATCTCAGGCTTCTAGCCTCCAGAACTATAAGAAATAATTTTCTGTTGTTTAAAAGTCACCCATTCTGTAGTTCTGTTACAGCCCGGAACAGACAAATAAATACAATGCTTCTGTCAGAATATGTAATCAAGTCTTTCTCTTCATATTTATTTTAATAAAAAGAGTCCTGTAATTTGTCATATACACATGGGGACCAAATGGTCTGAGAAATGCTATATAGTTAGAGAGTAGAAAGGAGGAAAAGAACAAGTGATTAAAAGTTAGAAAATAAGATGAGTAAAAAAGCTTTAAAAATATGTCAGCTCTTCATTCACATTACAGACGGGTTTTCTGACATGAAGGACTTTGGATGCTAAAACCGGGAAAGTTGTGGGAAAACTGGGATGAATTGGTTGCCTAGTATTGGATCTGATCGTTGCCCTGAAGCTTTTGCTGATTCTGCTGAATGGAGAGACTTGGAATAAGAAACAGATTTATTTTGAAACCCAGAAAGTTTTGGCTCTTTGTATGTAACAGTTTATTTTTCAGTTATGTCAGTTTCTGAAAGCCTGGGGCAAGACAATGGCATAGTGTCACTTTAGCAGGACAAGAAAACTGTAATTTATTACTACAACCATTATAAAGACATTGGTCAGTAGTTAAATGTGCTATCTCAAAGAACACACCAAGCCCAGATGGTTTCTTAAAAGTGAAAGAGTCTTCCACACTCACTTTATGAGGCGAGTCCATTATAATTCATTAAATAATTGTTGAGGACCAACTCTAAGATTGTTCAATAAAAGATGCTAAAACAATTTGTTACAGGCATGGGACAAAAGCCACCCTTACCTCATGCCATTCACAAAAATCAACTGCTGATAGAATAAGTACTCCCTGTATTAAATCTCATAGTTAATATTTTAAGCATTTAAAATTTGAAAAAAAATAATATCCTAGAATGGCCAGAAGAGTTTTAACTACCCCTTCTAATTACATAGGGTTGGAAATAACAAGGTTTATAGCAATCAGAGCCATAAACTTCTAAAACAAAACTTCAAAGACTTCTTATTTTCAGGGCTTCTCAACTCCCTTCCCTTTTCATGAGAACTCAAGGAAAGTGGGCTAACACTAAGATTATTATTAATGGGGACTTTATAATGGGCAGTAGTATATCCATAGGTACCAAATGAAAGACAGGCAATAAATGCTCTCAGAGTTCAGAGAAACCCCCTCTTTTGGTGTTCTGAGCACCCAATTTCAATGTAGAAAGGGGTTCCCCACATTCAGAAGAAATTCTCTGGCATCAGCTGGGTAGCCCACCATTCAACTCAATTCTTACACTATCTACTCAGAGATAGCTCTAGGTTCTACAGGTGAAGGCTTCAGTCCGACAGACTGCCTCCCAACCAGCACCTTCAGATGCCAGGCCAGTCACAAACCCAGGCTGTCACCGGTGCTTCTGATGGACCTGCTACAGAGTGGAGGTTACAACAACCACCTCCTTGGACTTCAGACACCAGCTACAAATCCAGGTTGTTACCTGTACTTCTCAGCAACTTGCTTTCAATTAAGAGGTTCCCAAAACCTCTACACCTCAGGTTCAACTAATTTGCTAGAAGGTCTTACAGAACTCAGAGGAACATTTTACTTACCAGATCACCAGTTTATTATAAACTCAGATTTATATAATTCAGAAACAGTCAGATGGGAGAGATGCATAGAGCAAAGTATGTGGAAGCTTCTGTCTTTTCCAGGTGTGCCACTGTCCGTGCATCTCCATGCATTGATCGACCCGGAAGCTCTCTGAACCCCATCCTTTTGGGTTTTTGTGGAGGCTTCATTACATGGCCATGATTGGTTAAATCCTAGGCCATTGGCAATTGATTCAATCTCCAGTCCTTCTCCCCTCTCCCCCAGTGGTCAGGGGTGGTACTGTAAGTTACAACTCTAATCACTGGCAACCAGCCCCCGCATCCTTTCAGTGCTTTCCAAAAGTCACCTCATTACTACAACAAGAGACAGCTCTATCACTCTTAACACTTGGGAAATTACAAAAGTTTTGGGAGCTGTGAGCTAGGAACTGTGAATAAAAACCAAATATATATGAGAAATATGTATTTGGTCATATTTCTTATAAATCACAATACTGCTCTCCCACGTTTTTTTTGTTAAGGGGTATCATTTTAATAACAGTTTTTCAGGGTAAAAGAAAGAATTTTAGGTAGGTCTAGAAAAAAGAAAAAAGCAACTATATGAAGACTACACAATCAGAGAACTCCTAAACATAGGTGACTATGCTGAATTAATAAACTTTAATTGGAAGACACTTTCTAGATTAAAAGACATAACATTGATTAAAAACCAGTGTTTGTTGGTTTTCCTGGAAGAGAGGAATACAATTGTGTAAAAAGGTCTTTGTGGTCAGAAACTTAGATCAATGTTTCTCAATGTTGGCTACAGAGTAGAATCACTTAGGGAGTTTTAAAAAATATTACTGCCTAAACTACATCCCCAAATGTTCTTACTTAATTGGTTTGGGAGTAGAGATTAACTGCTGAGAATTTTTAAAGCCCCCCACGTTGAGAATTACTGGTCTAAATCAGAGGTTGGCAAATTACTAACTGCCAACAAGTCAAATCTGGCTCAACACCTATTTTTGTAAATAAAGTTTTGTGGGATCATGGCCATGCTCATTCATTTATGTAACGTGTATGGCTGCTTCCACACAATGGCAATAGAGTTGTGGCAACAGAGATCCTATGCCTACGAAGCCAAAAAATTGTATTATCTGGCCCTTTATAGAAAAAAAAAAAAGTTGCTGACACATAGTGTAGACAATCAGACTGAAGGCAATGGTTGTATATGCATATTCAGATGCCTGGCAAATGTCATTTAAATATATACATTAAGTTTTGTTTTCTGTTTGTTTTTGTTGTTGTTTTTTACTAAGACATAATGAAATGTATACAATTTCTCCTTTGTATACATTGAAACAAAATTCAAAATTAGATTGAAAAGAAAAAAATTGTGTATAATTCTAAAAGGTAATTTGCCAAATTATCAAAGATTTCTGAAAAGAATTACTGAACAAAGTTTCCAAAGAAATTAATTCCTTCCTCTAAAACACTACTCTATATGGCAGGTGCTAAAAAACATTCTTCTTATACAGACAGTTTTTTTCCCCTCCATCTCTAGGGAATACATTTTATTTTTTTAATTATATTAAAGTTGTGGGGTTTTTTCCAATGTAAAAATGTATTAAGAGGAAAATAAAAATAAGCCAAGAGGCCCTAGTTATTATTTTAAAAATTAATTATACATGCAAATAAAAACAAAAGGTGCCAAAGAAAAAGTTTCCTTTCTTGCCTCAATGTAATGAGAGGGACTATATTTTCCTGTAATAGTCTATTTTAAAACTGAGTATTCTTACCTTAACATTTTCTATCGCCTCCAAAATTCTCTCTCTCAGGTTTGCAGAATCATTTACTTGGTTTTTTAAGTTTCTGATGACAATATCAAAGTGATTTCCTTTGAGCTGACCGAGTCTAAGGGAATCATCTACAGACCGAATATTAAACACATTCATTCTTTTCTTTTCAATTTCTTTTTCAATATCTTTCAACCTATAAATGATAAATCATATAGACTCAGTTAAATCTTACATTTCATTTCAAAAATTGTAAGTTTTAAATGACAGTTGCCAGGTAACCACTTGTATCAGAATACTAAAACAAAAATTTGGGGGAATATTCCAAAGTTAATGCATTGTCAACAAATATGCACTAAAAACCCATTATTATAGGATTATGTTAACTAGTTATTTTAAGGGGAGTACTTGTACCTAATGCTATCACCTTTAACCTCCAAGTGATAGAACTTCTCAACTGTTCTCCTGTTCTTCCTCTTCTTAGACTCTGCTCCTTTCCTCAGTCTCTCTACCACCACTATTACCAAGAAGAAACACTAGCACCAGAGGATTTTCCTAAAATTATGCTCTAAACGCTTCCTTCCTTCAAACTTTCAATTCTTCCCCAACACCTAAAGAATAGATTCCAATTATCTTAGCATAACTTTAAAGACCCTGTATAAACTGACGTAAATTTTTCTTTACATTCATGTTTCCTGTAGTCTTTATAGTGACTATCTGTTTTACTAGGCAAACTGCTTAGCTTACTGCCCCTCCAAACATATCTTCAGATTCTCTGCATCTGCTAAAATCTTACTATAACTTGAAGGGTAATTAATACCGCATCCCCATAAGCTAAATCAAAGTACTCTTTCCTCCTAGGAACTAATAATATTTCTTGCCTTTGGTAGTTAAAGACTAGCTTTTAACATCTAAAGTCCTTTTCTCTTACCTAAACTGTACTTCTGGACCACACAGACAAAATCATGTACATGTTTTGTCCCTCATAGAAGAGCTTAAAAGCATCTACCTACAAATAGTGGATATTTAAACATTTTATGACTAGGATTAATATACCAATATTACATCAAATTAGGATGAATTTTGGCCCAATGATTCAACTTTCTGGAAAATAGCTACGAGGTGCAGATTTAAGTACAATAATATTAATCACAGTATTATTTACAGTGAAATACTGGAAAGAAGTTCTATATCCAAAACTAGAGGAATTTTCAACAAACTAGCCTATATAATGGACATAATTTTGAAATATTTCATGACATACATTTTAATAAAACAGTGTTAATTATTTTATTTTTATAAGTAAAATATAAGTGGTATACAATATGATTTCCCATATATAAAAAATGTCTCTGTAAAATGTACGTATGTACTATAGTCTGAAAAAAGTCTGGGAGGAAATAGATCAAAATGTTATCATGGTTCTTTCTGAGTAATGGAATTATTAGTGACTTTTAATTTATATTTTTATATAGTACTTTTTTCTATTTTCTAAATCTACAATGAAGATGTATTTATTTTACCATTACAAAAAATATTTTAAATATTTGATTAAGCTGAAGGGAGGCTAAATCTGAGTGTTTTACATTCTATTTAACAAAGACTTTATTTTTAAATTAATTTTTATTAAATTTATTAGGGTGACACTGGTTAGTAAAATTACAAAGGTTTCAACTGTACCTTTCTGTAATGCATCATCGATATATTGCATTGTATGTTCACCACCCAGAGTCAGTTCTCCTTCCATCACCATATATTTGACTTCCTTTTCCCTTTTCTAGCACCCCTGACAAAGATTTACTTTAAATATAAGAAAGTACAACAATGAAAGTATAAAAGTATTACAGTAATTAGAAAAAAAATTTGCAAGACATTGTCCTGAATATGAATTCATATTTGAATATAAAACAGGATGTTCAAAAACAATTTAGGTCATTTAAAATCAGCTGCTGCTCCAAGTTCCTGTCCTAAAACTACCTATATTTTCAATGTAAATTTCAGGCATAACTAATTAGAAGATAATTATGCTATTAATGCAGAATGTGCTGCTTAGTAAGCCTGTAATTAATGAATTAATGTTGACAGTGAGGTTAATATGCTCCCAGTACTATTCTGAATTTTTAATCTTACATTTGTTTATTCGATGCAATAAGAAAGAAAAGTTCTCTCTTATAAAGTAATGCCATTACCTCTCTGGAGTCACTTTTCTGACAACCATTGCTTGATAGGTGATGGCTTTCTTGTCTTTAAGGCCTGCATAACTAAAATCTGAAGGAATCACACCAAGTTTGATAGCTAAAAAACCAATGGCTTCAAACATTTCCAGATTTTCTTTTCGTAGGGTAAAGGCTGAAACAAAAATAATCCTAGATTACAAAAAATCAGCTACTATACATCAATTATAATATTAGCAGACTAATAGATTAATATAGTGAATCAAATCATTAACTTAAATTTAAATCAAAATACAAAATCAGTGTCATAGATTTCAGTGGTTATTTTTAAAATGCTAATTGGCTCATTAAAACCTTACAGAAAAAAATCCAAATCCCTGAATTTGGCGTTTATATCTGGCCCCAATCTCCTTTTTCCGTCTCCACATATGCTACTTCCAGTCATATATCTTATAATCTTGACAGAGAATTTCTCATAATCCTTGGATGGACTAGAACCTTCCATAGCTTTGCACTCCCTCTGTCAAAAAATATGTGTTCCTCCCATTTTACTTGCCAGCCATATTTCTATTCAATCTTCACGATCCAACAGCAGCAGCAATTCTCCCTCAAATTCTTTCCAGGTTCCCAAACCTGAATGCTCCCAAAGCAGGGTTCATGTTTGTTTTATTGACTATTATATCCTCAGCCTAACACATAGAATGTATTCAAATATTTGTTGAATCAGCAAGAGTAAATAAATGAATTCCACAAGTAATTGATTACTTAATCTTGCATTCTTGCTTGTCTCCACAAGTTGTTATTATCTGCATCACTTCACTTAACGTCATGCATTATAATTTATCTCTTTATGTTTGTCCACCCCCATAGACTGGGAGTTCCAGGCCAGCAAGCCAGTAAATAAAATAGTGCTTGCTTCATGATAGATGTTTAAAATGTCTATTAGATGAGAGGGTGGGAGTGAGAGATTGTGGAGGTGGGGAAGAGGAACAAGCCCAATAACAACTACCACCGATCTTATTAATAATTTAAACATCATGTGCCATCTGGACAGGCTGGGAAGTTTTTGTTGTTGTTGTTTTCTAAATTATTTTTGAACCCAGAACTTCTGGCTCCTTCATATCTAACTGTTATTCCTTAAAATTTTACGATAAGTAGTAAAAAGCCAGGTGGCACCTTTCACACTTTGCCTGCAAAGCTCTTTTAGTCAGAGCACCCCTTCTTTAGATACATTTTCTACTTTCCACTTCAATACAGGCAACAGTGTTGCTAAACTTTCTGCCACTACATAACAAGGATCCCTTTCTTCCAGGATCTAACAACATTTTCCTTACTTTCCTTTAAACTCTCATTGACAGCTTCCCTTAGGTACCTTCAAACTTCTGCCTGCCTACAGGTCCCAAAGGCATTGCTATCACAGATTTTAGGCTTTTATTACAGTAGCAATTTATTTCTATCTCTATTAATTACCTAATGCTGCACAAGAAATCACTTCAAATCCTAATGATATAAAACAACAATAATCATTTACTATCTGAATAATAATTTGCCTTAAAAAGAAAGACAATTCTAACATATGTACAACATGGATGAACCTTGAAGACCTTAAGCTAAGTGAAATAAACCAATCAGAAAAGGATAAATATTGTGTGATTCCACTCATTTGAGATACCTAGAGTAGTTAAATTCATAGAGACAGAAAGCAGAATGGTGGTTGCCAGTGGCTGGGGAGAGGACAATGGTGAGTTAGTATTTAATGGGAACAGAGTTTTAGTTTGGGAAGATGAAAAAGCTCTGAAGATGGATGGTGGTGATGGTTGTACAACAATGTGAATGCACTTAACATCACTGAATTGTACACTTAAATGTGGTTAAAATGGCAAATTTTATATTATATTTTGTAACAATTAAAAATAAAAATACGTTTTTTTTTCAAGTATTCTTCTTTTAGATAGCTCTCTCCTAACTAAGGAGTTTTTTTTTTGTTTGTTTGTTTGTTTTTTAAGATGAGCTATTTTTGTTGTTATAAAAGGCTGGCCTAAGCAAAATTTGGGATAGGCAAAGTTTATCTATGTCTTTTTCTTTGTTTTTGGACTTGTAGGTATACCAGTACCTTCATACTATCCTCTTGATGAGCCATCAATTCCTCCCTATGGCATATCCCTCCAATTTATTATAGTTTTTCTAAAACTAATGTAAACTAATATGTAAAAAGTTTCCTCAATTTGTTTTTGTTCATTAACTCAAATTAATAGTGTTAGAATTTTAAGTAACATAAAATTTATAGATGTTTAAATCACTTATTAGTAATTCTTCCCCATACATGTAAAGCTAGTTTTTGTTTTCCTTCCAAATAGATTTATCTGTTAACGTTAACTACATGCCTCACATGTCAAGTCCTATACTAAGTGCAGCTATCTCATAAAAAAAGCAAGTCACACCACCAGACAGAGATTTCCAGGAGAGAAGATGCCAATATTTAAATAACTATTATGTACTAAACATTTTCTTTAATTATTTCATTTAATTCTAACAATATCATTGTGAATTATGCGTCACTACTACCCCATTTTTAAAGTACAACCAAGTTATAAATTGCTAAGTAACTTGCCTGAGGTATTCTTTCCATTTTCATATTTGTAGAAATTATGTCTTAAAGATACTAAAAAGTTCATAAATTATTTTATGAACTAAAGTCATAATATAAAATAAAACCGACACAGGTCCAAAGTCCAACCTCCTCTCATTTACACAAGGAGTTCCTACATAGTACAATCCTGTTTCTGTGCCACACACATGGATGCAAATTTGGATTACTGCTTTTATCTTAAATGCCTTGCTGTACACATTTATAAAATGTGACCATTTTCCATCCCTCACTTAAGATACAAGCCAATTAAACCTGGTCAGTCAGACTTGTAGAGTGAGCTTTCATCAGTTCCATACCATCCTAGGAACTGAATATATCCCCTAAAACAGTGATTCTCAAAATGCAGTCTCCAGACCAGCAGAAAAATCATCTCCTGGGAATTTGTGAAAACCCTGCCCCAAAGCTTCTAAATCAGAACCTCTGAGAATAGGGCTCAGAGATGTGTTTTAACAAGCCCTGTCGGTGATTCTCATGCACGTTAACATTTGAAAACCTCTTCTCTAAAATACGGACAGAGCCAAAGGATGAAGCTCCCCGTGTTTTCAGGTTCCCTACCCTGGGTAGTGAGATTCAATTGTTTTAGAATAAAAGTATTCACTTTCTCAAGTATAGCAAACATATTCGACTTAACTCCAAATACTTCATTTTAATTAAGATAATTTTCAAACTATGATATTTATGATTTACTGCCAATAAAATTTATTAAACACAAAATAACTGCTTCAATTATATATTCGTGACTATGTTAAGTATAAATGTGTGTGTTAACCACACTTTCATTAATAAGATTAATTTCTACAATTATTGTAATTTGAAAGACTTTATCTTCCATTAAAAAACAGATCCATGTATTTTTTCCAATATCCCTCTGGACAAATCTATTCAATTCATTTGAATTATTCACCTTTCACTGATTTTTCACTGATTCACAATTTTAACTACTTTTATCAAAGAAAATGGTAATGATTTATTAAATTACCTGTGTATATAACTTTTCTTTCCTGGCATTCAAGCAGAGACCTTTTCCTGTGCTTGTGTGCTTTTTCTCGAAATCTTACTGTTATCACTATATTTGGATTACCAGCACTGCAATTAGGCTCAGGAAAAGATTTGGTTTCCACAAGATTTCCAAACTTTTTGTTAACAAAATGGTGAACAGCTTTTCTGTGGTCTTTGTCTGTATCAGGTTTAAAGGTAAATTTGGAATTTTCTTTCTTTGCATCCAAATATTTGAAAAAGTCAAGTGCTTCTTCTTCGGATACCAAGTGAAGAAGTTCTTTATATTCAAGATTTGGTTTTACAACAATTTCACTGTTTTTTCCTACAGTTATTAAAAAGGGAAACTTCTGCCTAACAGCACTATGCAAAATAGCCCTCTGGTTTTTGTCAAGGATTGTGCCCAGGAAGAATTCAGGAGATGGTCCAATTAGCTCAGTTTTAGAATCCCACTTCTCTTTTATAGCACAAGCAAACTGATTCAGCAATTCACTAGTTTTTTTATCTAACAAAGAGCCTAATACATCGACTTTTTCTTCTTCACATTTGGAAGTTCCATCATTGATTGTATCTTCCTTTTCTGAACCAGTCCGATGATTTTGGTCATCATCGGAAAACCCAGCCAAAGTATTGACTTCTTGGTTGCGTCCCTCTTCCAAGGACACATTTTGAAGATCTAGTTTTGTTTTCTTGGCAAAATTATTTGGCTTGGGTAGTACTTTACTAATCTTGTCAATAGGTTCATCAGTGGCCTTATTAACTAACTGTCCCTGTTCATCTATTTCAATAACAACAAAGTCACTTGGTGAGCTTTTTATAGTGCCATGAAACCCAACATGATCAGTAATGAAGCACAAAGAACTAAATCTGATTCTAAAATCTGTATCCTCTTCCATTCTTAAATAGCAATGCCTACAAAAGAAAACAGAGAGGCAGTCAGTTACTAGAAAGAAAAGTTGTGGGTCACAAAAAGAAATAGGTTTGCAGGATTTATTTAATTCTCTTTCCCCCTTTCAATCCTGAGTCTCCTTTAATAGACATTAATAATCTACTTCTATATATCCTGTGTATTTTGACCCTCCTATACCAAGATGAATTAACATGCAAACTTTTTCTGGTATAACTGGTGAATTGCAACTTGACTCTTCATCCACTCCAGGAGTCCATCTATTATTCAGGATTAAAATGAGTTAGTTTCAACTCCACTTTAAAAATATCATTTGTAGGCTGGCCCAGTGGGCTCTCAACCACAAGGTTGCCAGTTCAAGTCCTCGAGTCCCGCAAGGGATGGTGGGTAGCGCCCCCTGCAACTAAGATTGAACACGGCACCTTGAGCTGAGCTGCCATTGAGTTCTTGGATGGCTCAGTTGGTTGGAGCGCGTCCTCTCAACCACAAGGTTGCTGGGTTCGACTCCTGCAAGGGATGGTGGGCTGTGCCCCCTGCAACTAGCAATGGCAACTGGACCTGGAGCTGAGCTGCGCCCTCCACAACTAAGACTGAAAGGACAACAACTTGACTGGAAAAAAGGCCTGGAAGTACACACTGTTGCCCAATAAAAGTCCTGTTCCCCTTCCCCAATAAAATGTTTAAAAAAAAAAAAATCATTTGTAGGCCCACAAAGAACATAGAACTGTGTACAATGTGTGCAGTGATTTTCTTAACCCTACCTCTGAAATTTCTAGCTAAATCCAGAGAACTTGTGGCTAGATTTTTATATATTAGCTGTTAGGGATGGGAGAAGGATGAGGAGAAGACAGGAAGAAAAAGGCCAAATTGACAAATGAAGCTCTAAATACCAACTTGCGATATGATTACTTGAACCTTAAGCCTTCTTGAAAGCCCATATAAAAACTTTTATAGATACAAATGTCTGAGGTTGACCCAGAGGGAAATTTCAACCTTCTCACAGTCCTCAGAGAGAAGAAACCCTCACAGATTTTCTTGAAGCAGCAGACCAGAGAATAGTCCTGCAAAGAGGCCTTCACTCACTCTTCACACAACCTATGGCTACCACACCAGATGGAGCTACAGGAAAGCTAAAAATGCCCAGGGCCCCATCATATTCCTTTGTGTTAGCCACACTCTCCAGGTAATTTAATCATCATCTTGACCTTCATTCCATGTTGACAATGTATTATACTAATCTGAAACAATTTAGCAAACCCTCCTCCTCCATCCTATTATGCCATGTAGAAATCAGAGCAAATTCTCTACATCCTTATTTCTTAGGAAATATAGGAGGACATATTTATTTTCCTTCATTCCTTAATTTCCTGTACCGTCTCCTCAGTTTTTCTAGCCTTCACTGAAACCTGGCTATTTCCCCCAGGCTGCTTCCTCTGTAGTCCTCTCAAGTGAAAGCCATTTTTCCTTTCACACCCACCTAACTTAGGACCTGGAAGTTGTAAATATTTTGTTTGCCACTACTCCTTCCAAACCATTTCTTCCTCCTCTACCTCCCCAAATCCCAGGTCCTTTGAAGTTCATGCCATCAGGCTCTGCCATCTGTTGTCATCCTCTCTCTGGTCCCAGGATGACTCTTCCTTATTCACTGAAGACTTTAATGTCCACTGTCTTCTTAACCAGCACGACTTGCGTGACCGTCCATATGGATCATCCATTTAACATCGCAGTGTCTCAGTTCCTCAGTCTGAATCTCAACCCACTTCCACTTCATCGTGGTCATGGCCTTGACTTTCTGATCACCAAAAATTGCATCAACTTTAAGCATCTGGCTCTCCGATTACTCCTGCTGTCCTTTCATCACCTCCACTTGGTACTTCATTCCATAAGTCCTTAAACATTGTAAAGGCCTCTAATCTCTGCTTCTACTACTGGTCCACATAACACCCAGAATGATTTAAAAAGTAAATTAATCCGTATCACAACCCGGTTTAAAACCCTCAAACCACATTTATAATGAAATTCAAATTACCCTGGCTTCCAAAGATTTCTAAGATTCTGGACTTTGTCTAGTCTACAAATTTATTTTGTAACCTTTCCCCATTTCCAGCTATACTCCAGAGACACTGGCCTTCATTTCCTTTGTACTAACTGTTCCTGCTGATTCAATTGGTTCTTCCCAAATCACATCCTACGAGGTCTTCCCTGACCAATGTCTAAAGGAACCAGCAAGTCACTCTCTTTCACAAAAGTTTATTTAGTTTTTTGCACAGTATTTCTATCTAATCATTTTCATTATTGATTGTATATCTCCCTCAACTAGATTGTTAGCTCCATCCCAGCAAGAACTTGTCTGCCTTATTCACTGATTATCTCACATTTAGAACACTGTCACGCACGTAGTAGGCATGCAATCAGTACTGACAGTTGAATAAATTAAAGTATAAAATAAGAGGGTACGAGTGAAAAGGAAGAAAGGTCGCTTTTGCCTATGATACTTGGTAAAGTCATAATGCAAGAAGTCGCCATCTAAGTCCTCAAAACTGTCCAGGCAATAGAAATGAGGCAGAGGCATATCATAGGTAATGTAAAAACAAAATATGCAATGTGTTAGAGAAAACTGAACAGTCCAGATACAGAGCTGTAGGAGAAAACGTTTTCTAGTACAGTTCTGGAAAATGCAGTTGGATCAGTGCCAAACTATCTGAGACACTGAATGCCCTGTGAAGGGCTTAGAATCCAGAGCGGTCAATGGACGGCCACCGGGGAGGTGTTTGGGCAGGAAAAATGCACAATCCAAAGTGATGTTTTGGTAAGATGCCTGATGGAACCGAACAGGATGAATCAGAGAGTTAGGAAAGCAATGTAATCAAGGCTACTGTTGTAGGATCGGCCTTGGGAATAATAACAAACTCTTACCCCAGTAAAAGGAAGATATGAAGACATTCTAAGCTAGTACAATGGGCAGAACAAGTGACTTGGGGAGAATGTGTAACAGCGAGGGAATTACAACCAAGCACCTTAGGAAACGAGCGGAACGCAGCTGGAGGGCGCCCAGGAGCCCACGTGGAGTTCAGCACAAACGTGCGGTGTTCCTCCGCAACCGGCTGGCTGATGAGGGTGCCAGGTGGAGAGGGGTAAGGTAGTTTGACCCACGGTTAGTGAATTCCCGGCTGAGGACAGACAGATACAAGGAAGATAGAAATGGAGGACGATAGCGCCTTTTCCCTCATGCTCTTACTTCACTAATCGGCGAAGCTCCGCCGAACTCACTCCTACGTACTCCCCGCTCCGTCCCCAACCTGCAGAACTTAAATCTCCGGCGAGGTGGCCTTCTGGCGCGTCCAAAAGCACCCGCAGACACCGCCACCAGCTCCCCGTGCTTCTCCTCCCTCCCCCACACCCGCCTGGCCCAAGGCGCAATACTCGTCCACCTCACCCTCCGCTCGGGGGCAAAGGCTTGGGGTCCCAACGCCAATCATGTCATCGCCCCTACAGAAGCCCACATTACGCTAGATGCTCCACCGGGTCTACCTCACCTCCAGGTGAAGGCATGCCCCTGCACAACGTTGTGCGCATGCCCGGAAGACACTCTATTTCGCCTCCGACGGAGGCGTTTTTAAAGGGACAGGTTCCTCCTTACAGAAGCGACTAGGACTTTCCCGCTTGGCGACGCCGCCCGCAGGGGCCAGGAGGAAGGGAAGGGCGGGGCCTGGCGTGGGGAGCCCTTCCCGTCACGCCCCGCCCCGCCCCCCCGCGCCCCGCCCCGCGCCCTGGTTCCTCGCCGGCTGGCACTACCGGGCGGGGTCCAGTCCGCCTCCTGTGCCCCGCGTCTGGGCAGGTAAGGATTTCCGACTGTGCGCGCATCCTTCACCGCAGGTTGTCCGAAGTCCGCGCCCCGGCCTCAGTCTCCCAGCCCCAGGGTTGTTAAGGGACCGTTTCGGAAGGAAGTTCGCCTCTTATCTTCCAAGTGAGAGAAGTTCGGGAGGAACTAGGTTGCGTGGACCGAGCTTGGTCCTGGGTAAAGATTTGGTTGGGTCCCTGGGGATCAAAAAGTTAGTGGGACCTGAAGAGGAATCTGGGGCGTGGAGAAGCGTCCCCCAACATTCTGTGGCTCAGTCGTTCCTCGCCCCGAGTCTCAACTCCTATGAGTTGTGTTCCATCCGAGTGCCGGTTTACAAAATGAAATCTTTTTTCCTGAGAACCAGGAAGTAAGTCCCGCGCCCAGCAGAGATGCTTGTTGCTTGGGAGACATTCTGAGCCTGCACAAGATTCTAATTAGTTTGTTTCTCTGGCTTCCCAGCTTCCAGGAACTTAGAAAGTGGAGAGGAGTTGTAAGGTTCGGATAAGTGCATTATCAGATGGGGAAAGTGTACTTGACAGCCTAGAAGCAAGAGAGAAAACAGAAATGAAAAGCAGACCTTGAGAAATTGAGGAAGCGTTGTAGCCATTTAGAATGGGAACAAATAGCTCTTATTAGTGCCTCAAAAACGCATCTGCCCCCAGGGAACCCTAAGAACAGAGAACATTTAAATCTGCCTTGCCCTTTCTTTCTGGAGTAGGCCTGGAAGAGATCTGTCAGAAAGTTCAGAGTTGTTTTATTCTCCTGTTCGCAAGCTAAACATTCGTTTGAAGTGTACTTTCTACCTATCCAAACTGAGCTCATGCTCTTCCAGACCAAACGTGTGCCTTCCACACTCTTCCCTATCTCAGTAAATGTCAGGAAACTTGTTTTGGCCAAAAACCTTGATGCCATCTTCTCACCTTTCATATCAGCAAATAGGATTCTCATTGCTCTACCTCGGAAAATATTGAGCATCCCAGGGCTTCCTACCTTCTCTGCTACCTCTGTGGTCCAAGCTGCCAGTACCTCCCACCTGGACTACTGGATTACTCTACTAAACTGGTTTCTTCCTTCTTCTCTGCCCTTATTCCAGGAGGCTTTATTCTCAGCAGCAGCCCCAGTGTCCTTTTAAGACCTCAGTTTAGAGCCAGACTCTCCTTTTCTTAAAGCCTCCACTGTCTTCTTATCTTGCTCAAGGATCAACAAAGTCAATACAAAGTATACAGCTCTAGGAGACCTAGCTCTGTTACCTCTCTCATCTAATCTGCTACTTTCCTACTCCCTCTCCAGTCTCACTATCTCCTGGCTTTTTCTCAATGACCCATTTCAGGCCCTTGGAATGTTTTCCTACAGATATACCAGTGGCTGACTTTCTCATTGATTCAGACCTTTAATCACCTTCTTTGTTTCCCTCACTCTTCTTTCTCTGTAGTGTCTGATCTTTCATGAAGTTAAGATCAGATGCAGTCTCCTCAATGTTTGAATGTTTTCTTCTGCATTCCCTGACCATATACTTTTTTCAGGTTTACATTTCTGCTAGATTATTGCAAAGTTTTCAACCTGGTCTCCCTGTGTAAATATACATCCCTTCAATTTTTTATCCAGAGGAATCCACTTAGCCAAATAACACCTTTCCTTAAAGTCCTATAACTTTTAGTATAAAGTTTATACTCCTTGTCATAGCATATGAGGTACATGATGATTTGGCCCTGTCCACTTCTCCAGCGTCACCTCTTACTACTTAATGACATGCATCCTGGGGTCCAGCCATAGCAAACCCTTGGCCTGAGCCTAACCCATGCTCCCCTGTGCTGTCCCTGCTGCCTGGAGTTTCCTTGAGTTTATCCTCATTCCTTTTCATTCATCCTTCCAACCTCCCAACCCACCCAAATCTGTCTTGATATTCCTCCTTCGGACTGGCTTGGCTTGATGTCGCTTCTCTGGGCCCCAAAACATACCTCTTGCAACATTTCACTGTAATTGTTTTATCCCCTGCTAGACTGAACAGCTTGAAAACAAAGATTTTTCTCTTCTCTGTAGCTCCTATTACTTAGTGCAAAGCCTGACATGTATGTTTTTTTGAATGTATGAATGGATAGAGGAAATGACTGGTCTGTCTAGAAAAGAGAGTGAAATGAACAATGCATTGCGTTATAGAAGCAGGGACATAAGGCATGAATTTTGAAGTCAGATATGGATGGGTTCAAGTCCTAGCTCTTTTACTTACTACCTTTGTGAAATAGAGATGATAAAACTGCTTAGTCACCTTGAGGATTAAGTGAAATACATAAATCACCTCGCATGGTACTGGGCAGGAACATGTAACAACACCATTATCTACAATGTGCTAGTCACTAGTTATATATTAGTAAATAAAATGATCATAGTCCCTGAACTCGTGGAACTCATAGTCTAATGGGGGTGACAGTAAACAACTGAACAAATAAATATATGGTTACAAATAAATTGTGCAGTAATGAAAGATATTTAGGTTGAGGGCAGATAGACCTACGTAGATGTAATGGTCAAAGAAGGCCAAAGAGAAGAAAATGCTAATACAGAGGATACAGAGAGACTTTTTGCTTCTTACTCTTTTATAGCTTCTGAATTTTGTACCACATAAATATATTCTATACTCCAAAAATTAGTTATATTGCATCTTAAAAATAAAAATATATAGGGGAAAAGGAGAATAATTGGCAGGAGAATATCTGAATCTATTTGTCTTGATTAATTAGAAGGAAAGGTGACCGCCTGCTGAGAAAGATATGGGA
Organism: Rhinolophus sinicus; assembly: GCF_036562045.2. NCBI lineage: Eukaryota > Metazoa > Chordata > Mammalia > Chiroptera > Rhinolophidae > Rhinolophus > Rhinolophus sinicus. Next base: position 154,394,770 of record NC_133752.1, on the reverse strand, counting down.
CCATGGAGATCAAATAAAACCACATGGAGAGAGGTAAAGGTGTGACATAGTCGCTGAGGACAATGGGTAAAGACAAGGATTCACAGCAGTGTTGAAGGCCCAGTGGAAAGGGGGTTGCCATAAATTTGTATTCACCCCATTCTACTCAGTTACCTAGTTCTCTACAGCTGTATTAAGCAGTGCTGGTGTACAAGTAAAATTGTGAGATTGTCCCCAGGTGCAGCTCTCCAGGGTGGAGTATCAGAAGAAAAAGGGGAATAAAGTTCTGTCTAGAGAGTAAGTAGTTAAAGTGGTAAACCACAGGGTTTGGCTTAGTAGGAACTGTATTGTGATCAGACAGGTGATAGACTCAATAAATATGAAGGAGTCAAGGAAGAACATGTTATGTGAACAGTTGGTGGGTGTCTTTTCATGCTACATCAATTATTTCAGGATATATATATTTTTTTCACTTCCACCAAAAAGTGTTGCATAAATGTTTAATAGTAAATAACTACCGATTGAGAAAATATTTTAAATTGAAAAATAAATCTTTTTCATTAATAGATTTGATTCTTGAATACGTTCACAGGAATTTTTCTGAAAAAGTAAGCTTTTTGCTCCTTTGGTAAATTTCACTCAGAAAATGTCAGTGTCAGAAAAAAAAAATCCTTTAATTTTTTTATTGATGTTATAGGTGGTGAAAGAAAGGAAGCCCAGAGGATAGACAAATAAACCACAATTGTAATTTCTTCTTGTGATATCAACTACAGCTGATCCTTGAAAAGCGCAGGGGTTATGGGTCCCCATCCCCCATACAGTCGAAAATCCAAGTATAATTTTTGACTCCCCCAAAACTTAACTACTAACCTATTGTTGACCAGAAGCTTTACCAATAACATAAACAGTTGATTAACACATATTTTGTATTATATGTATTATATACTTTACTCATACAATAAAGTAAGCTAGAGAAAAGAAAATATTAAGACAATCATAAGAAAGAGAAAATACATTTCTAGTATTTATAGAAAAAATATCTGCATATAAGTGGACCTGTGCAGTTCAAACTCATGTTGTTAAGGTCAATGGTAATTGACTTTGGAGTATTCCTTAATTATGGTGTAATCAGTTGCCAACATTTCATATGTTATAACAAAGAGTGATATATAAGCTTACAAATGTCATTGCTAAAACTACTGTAAAATTTTAATGAGAACTTTTCATATTATAGGACTAGAAGATGAACAAACCCGTAACACCATCGACATATGTTCGCTGCCTCAATGTTGGACTAATTAGGAAGCTGTCAGATTTTATTGACCCTCAAGAAGGATGGAAGAAGCTAGCAGTAGCTATTAAAAAACCATCTGGTGATGATAGATACAATCAGTTTCACATAAGGTAAAATATAAAATTCTTTTTCTTTTTAAATTCTTACATACAATCTAGAATGATTAGTATATATAAATATTGTCTAGTATTGCTGTTCAGAAAATAAACCTCTCTCTATGGGAGATAATGGTAATAAATAACAGCCCCCACCCTGCCTTTTTTTTTTTTTTTTAATTGCAATTTTTGCTTTATTCAGCTAGGCTAAGATTGTGAACTTGCAAATAAGTTTTTGGGTTAGAATCAAGATTCCCACTTTTACTCTAGTTCTCTGTTTGGCAAGCCAAGTACGGTTCACTCTGCCCTACACTTGTCAGTTCCAGACGGAAGTAACATAAGAATATCATGGGAATCACTAGTAAAATTTTGAAGCCTAAACTTCTAAGTGTGTGAATCTCTAATTCACTTTAACAGTGTATATTGGGAATTCAAATCGACATTTTATAGTTGCTTGTAAATGTATACATCTGTGACAGAATTCTTAGTTCTTCGCCAGAACTTTTCAACACTTACTTCCAATAGTTTCTATTTTTTATCTCTATTCATCTCTGCTTTATTTAGTACAGATATAAGTACAGATTTTTGTCTGTTATTTCAGCTCAAACCTATGTCAATATCTACCTTTAGAACCAAGAGGAAAAAATTTATTTGTGATTGTCAGTGTTAACCTAATAAAGAACCTAAAATTGTAGCTTCCTTCCAAGAAATACTTCCTCATATGAAGGATGAACATCTTAGATCACTGAGAAGAAGCTTAAGTTTAAAGTTTGAAAGCCTATTTTTAACGATAGTTTATTGATATTACTATTATAAACTTTTAGAGGTTAATTGAGGCAGTGGTGGTGGGGAGGAAAAGCTCTTTTTTGCAGAATAATGGCAGCAAATAATTATTGAAAGAATGATAAAATTAGAAAGTTACCAATTTACAACTACCAATGAGTAATTGATTCACGCAAGGCTTATCAGTAAGTGCTAAAACTGCAAAGTGAAAGATTATTGATGAACAAGATATGCACAAGATTTGAAAGTACTATCCAAAGGTTGCTTATGAATTATGAAGGGGAAATAGAAACATTTCTCTATAAAAAGAGAGAAAAGATCTGAAGTACACCTTTACCAAGTAATCAAACTTCGCGTCACCAATTGCCATTATGTGCCTCTAGATATGATACAGTGGGAAGGACACGTTGTCACCTCTTTAGTGTTCTTACAGAAATTTTTTAACCAGAATTTAATCATGAGAAAGTAGAGAAGTCTAGACTGTGAGACATTCTATAAGCATCTGGTCTGCACTCGAAAGCACAGAACACAGAGATAGAGGGCGAGAGCACAAACAGGACAAAATGTTAGCAATTGGTCAATTGGTAAATCTACATGAAGAGTAAATGGTTGTTCATAGTATTATTTGTTCAGCTTTTCTGTAGGTTTGAAAGTTTTCAAAATAAAATTTAGAGGAAAAACATAAAAAAACTGTATTGCTTAAGTTTTTAAACGTTATTTTTCAAAACTTATTTTTAAAGAAATAGGAATAAAAGCTGATCTGTGTTTTTCTTTTAATTTAATTAAAATATAGTTAAGATCAAAGGAATACTTCTCCAAGTTTATGTATATTCTATTTCTTTAAGCAGGTTGGTTTGTCAAAAATAATATAGCTAATAGAGTTAATACATCAGGTGGGGAAGTAATTCAGCTCACTAGGTTGAGAGCACACCCTTATGTCAAGTAAAATCTGAATTTGTATCTCAGTTTCGGTACAGCTTATTGGCCATATCTGTGGGCTGGCTACTTTACCTGTCCACGCCTGACTTTCTCATTAGAAATTAGCATGATACTCACAGTATCTTTGAGAATTCAGTGGTTCATGTATATGCATCCTGTAGCCCACTGAGCAAATACTAAGTATTCAGTGTGTGTTAACTATTGTTATCATTACCTTCAGCATCTTTTTTCCTTCTACCTATCTTTCCTGTTCTCTGTAATTCTTGGGGCTTTCTTTCTGGCCTTTTCCTTTAATATTACAGGAGGTGCTGTGGGTGAGATAGGGGCAGGGGATATGATTTACTATTTTCATGTTAACTCGATTTATATACTAATTTTCTTTCTCTGTTACTTGCTTTTAAGGAGATTTGAAGCATTACTTCAAACTGGAAAAAGTCCCACTTGTGAGTTACTGTTCGACTGGGGCACCACAAATTGCACAGTTGGTGATCTCGTGGATATTTTGCTCCAAACTGAGTTTTTTGCCCCCGCGAGTCTTTTGCTACCAGGTAAACTGAGTGTGACTAGGGCATCAACAATTAGGTGGAAAGACAAGTGGCAGAAATAGAAACGTTTCTTCTTACTCTTCCTTTTTTCTCATAGTAGATGCACCTGACATTTGAGACTACTTTTCATTCTTTCAACTTTGTCCCCAAGTCTTTAACAAGCACCCAGGACCTAGGGCACTGTATGCAGACTTGCTGTTAAGGAGACAGAGGTTTTGTGATTGAGTCTGACCCTACGTTAAAGTAAGGTAGTTTTGTGTCAGTAGGAAGATTAGAAGAATGGAAATTAGTTTTGGGTTTTAGTTTTGGTTTTTGATTTTGGTGTTTTTTTATGAATTCTTGTCTTGTTTTCACCCTCAATTTCTAGCCCAATGGGACTCTGTGATCATGATTTCCTTATACTGTATTCTGGTGGGTTAGTGTCTAGTTGCCTTTCCCATAACCTTACTTTTTCCCTTTAGTGCCATTTACACCAGTGGTTCTCGCCCTTCAGTGTGCATAAGAATCACCTGGGGTTCTTGTTAAACAGGTAGTTTCCTGGGCTCTATTACAGATCTCATTATCAGAATTCTGGAATTGGATTCAAGGTCTATGTTTTAAACAAATATTTCAGGGCTTCTGACACAGGTGGCTCATGGACCACTTTTTGAAAATACTTCTTTACCCACTCTACCCATCTTTTATCAAAACAAAATTCTTAGTAGGTAGCTTCTTGGGTGTGCTGTGAGGATATGGGACTGGAATGATGTTACATTTTTCACAAACACTTTTTTTCTTATGGAAGGGCAACTTGTATCTTACTTCATTTGGCAGATGCTGTTCCCAAAACTGTTAATACACTGCCTTCTAAAGAAGCTGTAACAGTTCAACAAAAAGAAATGCCTCTCTATGGCAAAGACAGGACATCTGTGATACCTGTACAGAGTCCTGAACAAAACTATATGCCGCCTGACTCCTCAACTCCAGAAAGTTTAGAAGTCAATGACACACGTAAGTAACATTTGCAGTGCATTCCACTACTGGTTTGCCATTAAGACTATCACTGCTTTAAACAAGTTTCTCCTTTTGTTTGTGCGTACTGGCAATAGTTCTGTTGTGGATTTTTTTTTCCTCCTGATTTACTAAAGCACCATTTTCATTGTATAAGTCAGTGTGTTCTCAGTGAATGGAGGCAATAAATAAATATTTATATAACGTGAAAGGATTATTTTATAAAGAAAATAAAGTGACTAAAGTTTTGGGTGGAGGATCACCAAACAGAATTCTCAAGATAAAGATAAAATTTTTATTTAAAAAAAATAATTTTGCTCTCTCCCATTGTGCCTAATCTAAGTAGTAAATATTTAAAGAGAAAACAGTAATATTATTAAAACCAATTTCTTTTTTATTGAAGCACTTTTTTCCTTACTTTATTGACATTATAGGTTTCCACAGTTTTTCATTTTATGAATTGAAGAGTGTCACAAATAACTTTGATGAACGACCCATTTCTGTCGGTGGTAACAAAATGGGAGAGGGCGGATTTGGAGTTGTATATAAAGGCTGTGTGAACAACAGAACTGTGGCAGTGAAGAAGCTGGCAGCAGTAAGTTATAGTTTCAGGAATAAAAAGATTTAAAGGAAGAGTTGCTGTATAATCAGGTTTAAATTAATCTTTAGGAACTATATTATTTCAGTGCACATTTTCTTTAAATAACCATCATTTTAAGCTGGTAGTGTTAACATTTAAAAATCCATGGAAAGCTGTGGGCTCAACCCCTACAACAATGTAGTTCTGCACACATACATACAATTACACATATAATTGTGGAAGATTCACAAAATAAAATTGAGAAGCCCTGCTTTACACAGTGCTTCATGAATAATCAAGATTAAAATAGTAAGATACTAAGAAAATTTTGTAAAATAACTTTCTTATATTACTTTTCTCATTTAAAAATAAAGCTTGTTGAATGTCAACTGTAACTGAAAAAAAAATAAAAAATAATCTAAAAAAATAAAAAGGGATAGCAGACCACCAGATGGTACCACATCCTGCTTAATAAAATAAATAAAGCTTATAAAATATACATTAAGTAAAAAAGATTGAAAATGTTCTTGTCTATGTCCTTTGTTCCCATTTCTATTAAGGGGGGTTCACCTATTACGCATTGATTTGTTACTTTCTAAATCTGTTATAGTCTACAAATATGAATATAATACATATTTATAAGCTAAAGATAGTGACATTTTGTTATACATGCTGCACATACTTTTATGGGGTTTTTTTTTTTCTTTTTGCCTGCAAATTAACTTATGTTTTCCGCAACACATAATTATTTTTTTTCAAAATGTTTTTTTCAGTGAAGTCTCAGTATTTCTTTTTGTTCCCACAATAACTCAGTGAGGTTTGTATGGTTACATGGTTTATAAGGGTTTGTCCTTCTACAAACCAGCCATGGAACCTTGAGCAAATCACTAATGTTTCTAGTTTTCAATTCTATGAAATGGGGAGAATAATGCCATACTGTTTTAAGGAAAGCAGGTTCAGCCTGCTGATTTCTGAGACCTCTTCTAGCTGTCAGAGCTTTGGGACAATTGTATTGTTATACTGCATATCATTTTTTTTTTTTTTTTTTAGATGGTTGACATTAGTACTGAAGAACTGAAACAACAGTTTGATCAAGAAATAAAAGTAATGGCAAAGTAAGTTAATTTGATGTTGGGGTATAGTGGAAAAGCGTGAAACATGGACTAGGGGACCTGGTTTCTTCCCTAGAGTGTGCCATGAGCTAGGGATATTTTCACGTATATAAAATTAAAATAAAGGGCTTAGATTAGAGGAATTGAAAGAACTTTGATTCTACAATTCAATGACTACGTATTCCTTCCCTGATTAAATTATTTTAAATCATAGCAAAGTTACATGGAATTTCAACTGTCTCCCATTGTTAAATTTTCTGCTCCCGGAATTCATTAGAGATAAATTATAGAGATACAACAGGAAGGCAGCTATGCTCACCACTATACCACCACGCACACTGACAGGAAAAAAACGTATAGACTAATCGGCCCTTGGATATGTTAACACCCATAAACCAGGGAAGTGTCATATGCAAGAATGCTTAAAAGGCATTGACCCAGTATGCTTGAAAATTGTTGGGCATCATCAAGAAGAGTAGGAGAAACAAATTAGAAAATTTATTCTAATATTATAGTGACTGATACCTGAGTGTATACAATATGCCAGACCCTGTGCAATGTACTTTAGGTGCATTGTCTCATTTAATCCTCACATCTGTTGTAACCTCCCCACGCTTTTTTTTTTCCTCACTGATGTTTAGAAATATTAAATAACTTGCTCAAGGCCATATAGCCAATAAATATTAAAGGCAGGTTTCAAATCCAGATCTGTCTGATTCTACAGTTTGAGTTTTTCATCTGAATACTAATGGGATTTACCAACTTACACTTATTAGACCCACTGCTATAAATCACCAATTCTGCTTGCTTAACTCAAGAAATAAATAATAGACTGGAATTAATTCACAGTAAAAATAGTGCTTGCTGATGAAAAAATCAAAATTCTTTCACTATTTGTTCAAAGTAGATAATCTGGGAAATAGAGGAGAATATTTTTAAAATAATAAAAATAATCTCTTCAATATATCACTCAGAGATAACCATTGCTAATATTTGATGTACTTACTTCATGATGTATGTGTAACATTTTCCCCATGTCATTGAAAATAATTTTGAAACATTTGTACTCTGTAAAATGTTTTTGAGGATAGACTGATTTCAAATCAAAATCCAATTTGAATAATGAAAAGCCAGAAATATAGATCATTTTGAATGAAGAAAATAAGTAAGCACTTGGGTGCAATATTTATGCTCAGTATATTTCTGGGTTCTCATATATATTTACTCACTTAATTCTCACAGCATCCATGTTACATAATAGGTATTACTATCTCCACTTAGCAGGTAAGGTTGCTGAGGCTCAGTGAGTTAATTTGCTATAGGTCACATATCCAGGAGGTGGCAGAGCTGGACTTTAAACTTGGTACTTTGAACTGAGTCCACATTTTTTCCTACTGTGTCACAGATGCCTGCAGTTTTGCTATACTTCAGCTTTCTTTTATTACTCTCAAGTACATAAAAAAAGCTCATAAATAATCAGATATAGTTAAAGATCAGAGATGAGTCAATTAGATGTGATTAAAAATCAGATGTATGTAAATCAGTGCTTTGGATATGTTAGAGAATTTTTGAAAGGGTTGTCATACAAGTTTCAACAGACTTCTTGAAATCTTGTTTGTGCTAAATTTGCTTGTTTGAAAATTATGCTAAACAATAGTAAACATTAGCCTAGTCCTTAAACAAACAATCACAAGTTCCAGTAGTCTGAATTATTCAGCTTTTACTTTAAAATAGAAAGAGGTTTTGCTTCTGATGTTGATCGGTGTTGACTAAAAGGGGAACTGTCCGCAGAAAATTACGAACAGTTATAACGAACATATGTAAGCATATATCACATTATAATGATATATAGCATATTATTATTCTCTTGCTTCTTTTTTCTCTTAAAGTGCTAAACTGAATGACTTCCAACCTATAGCTGAATATATGTATGTATCATAATAATTTTGAGTGGAAAATTATCTGTCACAGGTGCCAACATGAAAACTTAGTAGAACTCCTTGGTTTCTCAAGTGATGGAGATGACCTCTGCTTAGTATATGTTTTCATGCCTAATGGTTCATTGCTAGACAGACTGTCTTGCTTGGTAAGATGTTTGTTCTTCAGATTTTTGGCTTTCTGTTTCCGTGTTGGATACTAATCCTTACTTTGTGACAGGATCATTTAAATTGTATTAACCTTAATATTTTACCTGCTCTATGAGAAATACACAGTTCATGTGTAAAAAAACTGGGATTGCCATCATATTAGGTGATGATCTAAAATGTAAAATTATCTGTCAAGGCTAGACTTTGAAAATGCTCTTAAATATTATTATTGTCAAATGAGAAATGCTAACCCCATTTGATCTTAGTTAGAGATTACTTTTTAACAACTTTAAAAAAAAGTTAGAGTCCTAAATTCTTAGTGATATAATATTTTCAGTAATTGCTTAGAAAATTTTTCTGTTATACATTTCTATAGACATTTTTATCTTCCTATTTTTTTTAATTGGTTTGTTTCTTACTTCATAAGGATGATACCCCACCACTTGCTTGGCACACGAGATGCAGGATTGCTCAGGGTGCAGCTAATGGCATCAGTTTTTTACATGAAAACCATCAAATTCATAGAGATATTAAAAGGTAAATGCTTTAGGAAAACCATCTTTAAAGAATAATTTACTCTTCACTAGTCACTATTCACTCTTCACATGCATATCTTAACCTAGCGCACTCCAGGATTATAGATGTCCCTTTTCTCCCCAGTGCTCTGCCTTTATTTACATCCTCACTATCTCACATTTACATTAATTCAAACCAGTCTGTACCAGTTCCCATCTATTCACTACTACATTGCCAGGTTATGGTCCCAGAAATCAAGCCGGATAACCTCAGCTCTCTACTATGAACACTTCAGCTGGTATCCTGTTGTTCACAAGATACAGTTCAGTTTTTTCAAATGTTCCATTGATACCAGTTTCTTGAAATTGGTCATGTGTTTTTATGTTTTCATCACTATCTACACGTTGCTCCATTTGCCTGAAATGCCCTTCTTTCTCTGATTTAACCATCAACTTCTAATAATCCTTCAAGACTCAGCACAATTTTGCTTGGAATTTTCTCCCATTCTCCCAGTCATGTGCTTGTTCTCTGCATTTGGTACCTCATATCTCCATTATGGAGGACTTAACTGGATTTTTAAAAATTATTTCTGTACCTTTGTCACAGACAAGATTGGAAGATTCCCCTCATGCCCAGCACTGAGCTTAAATACTATGAAACATAGGGAGTCCTCAATAAGTTTTGTGGAAGGAAAGTATGAGTATATGAGTGAATGCATGTAATGAATGAATGAAGATCTTTTAGGTATATTCTTTCTTCTTTGAAAGATTTCAGATAGTACAAAAATAAAAGAATAAAGAACTGTATAGCTGAGCTATTTGGGTTGGAAATCTGTTTTTAAATGAATTTATAAGTGCTAGGAAAGGAATTAAGAATGGCTATTTAGGAGACTAAGGGAAATTACCCTGTAATAAATTATTTGTGAAATAATGAAAATATCTCTCACTAATGTAAACAGTACTATTTGATTTTTATTCTCCTAAAATTTTTCCTCAAGAGCAGAAAGGAAGACAGTTGTTTCTCTTGAGCTTTAATCTGAAATCTAGATTTACACACATTTTATGTATGTAGGCTTTTATGATGTATAATATAAAATGGTATACTCTGTAAATATATATGTGCATAGATTCATACACGTAAGGATGTATGACTTGCCTAAAAAGAAAACTATTATATTCTCCAAACTTTACATTTTTTTCAGTGCCAATATCTTACTAGATGAAAACTTTACAGCCAAAATATCTGACTTTGGGCTTGCACGGGCTTCTGAGAAGTTTGCCCAGACGGTTATGACTAGCAGAATTGTAGGAACAACAGCTTACATGGCACCTGAAGCTTTGCGAGGAGAAATAACACCCAAATCTGACATCTACAGCTTTGGTGTGGTAAGTTTCAATAATCACTCTGAAAATAGTGGGGAAATTCAAGCAGAACATTTTGAATATACCTGTCCTGCTTAGCTCTCTTATGTAAAGATGTGAAGTGTTCACTTTAACCTCTAGTTAAATGAGAAGGTTATACAAATTTATCCAAATTTATAAAACTTTTAAAGTGATTGCTGAAATTAGTGCAAGAAATTATTTTTTTGCCCCACTAACCTCATGAGGTATATGACACTGTAACATAAACCATGTCACACACGATGCACTTTAGCGTCACATTTTAAAAATGAAATACTTTTAAAGGGAATAACGCTTTGGCATTTTCTGATCTACCAGTCTGTTCCTGGTAACTTTTAAGATAGAATGAGGAGTGAGTGGGAGTGATTGGAGAAATCGGGTGCTTCTTCATCTTATTTTTTTCCTATGTGTTTTATATATGGAAAGTTAACATCATAGCACTGTGATGTCAATGCACAGGGTGTGGGATATGCCAAAGGTTTAGAAAATAGTATTCTCCTAAGAGCCAGAAAAAAATTATTCTTGTGAAGACATGCCTACAAGTACAGGAAAAGGTGCGTCCAGAACACATGTTGAGTGGAGCTGATTGTTTAGTAAGTTGCCAATAGGAAAGAACTGCTTGTGGGAACGGGTGGGATCCAAGGTATCCATGAAGGAAGGATGGTGAAAATGACAGCTCAGGTTCTTTCTGCTTTAATGCCTAAAAGACATAAGGCAGTGTGTGGAAATGATTAATTATATTTCATAATCAGGATTCATATTTCTTGTGGTTTCTGTATGTTGCCTTAAGTGTCACATTAATGGATTTGGTTTCTGTTTTTATAGGTTTTACTAGAAGTAATAACTGGACTTCCAGCTGTGGACGAACACCGTGAACCTCAGTTATTGGTAAGTGAAAGATTCATTTTTTTTCCAGTCCTTTTCTCTTTGCATTTATAATCTAAATTTATATGTGTAAATTTAGCCTCTAGCAATGTAATTTTCTATTGGCAATTACACAGTGGCATACGGAAAGAGCATCAAGTATTTCTAATCTCAACTCTGCCAGTGAAGCTTGGAAAAGTCATTTATATATTTTGTGTTCTAGTTTCTTTGGGGGTGGAATCAGCATAAAACTATATGATTTCTGAGGTCGTTTCCAGTATTTTGTTGTTGTTGTTGTTGTTGTTGCTTTACAGGTGGTTACTAATAGCCTTTTCAACTCACAGAGGAAAAACAACATGGTTTCCATTTAAATATATATCAGAATAGAATTGCCAGTAAAATTCTCTATCCACTTCTATTATGGAGTATTTTATTTATAAAGTTATCATAGAAAACATCACCTACTGTGTTTCCCCAAAAATAAGACCTAGCCAGACCATCAGCTCTAATGCGTCTTTTGGAGCAAAAATTAATACAAGACTCAGTCTTGTTTTAATATGAGACCCGGTCTTATCTAATATAATATAATGTAATATAAAACCAGGTCTTATATTAATTTTTGCTCCAAAAGACGTGTTAGAGCTGATGGTCTGGCTAGGTCTTATTTTCGGGGAAACATGGTATGTGTTATATCCCGCATTCATCGACCTTTACGTAAATAAACTAACTGAATGCTAAAGCTATAGGAAAATTATGCCATGCCCCTTTTTTCCTATACAGTAAATTTTAAGAATTTAGAGGGTCTTTTTATAAAATTAAAGATTTACAGAAATACCTGCTATCATGTATAAGTTTTTCTTAAAATTAGTTAAAGAACTACACTCACTTTATTCTAATTTATGTGTTCTAATGGGACAAACCAGTGTGACAAATTCAGACAATATGTGTACCTATATCAGATTATTTTCCTAGAATGAGGATTAGAAAGTCAAAAGGTATATTGCCCTTCCCTTTTTGGGAAAAATTCAGCCTCAACTCAGATCCCATGGTTACAGTATTGCCCAATTCCTACAGGTCAACAAGATAACAACGTCCATACTGAGATTTCCTAGGAATGACTCTTCCTTGTGCTGTGAGACCACACTCTTTAACCATAGATTGGTCGTCAGTCCATACTTTGCATTGGTTTATGACAAAAATGGGGAACTGTGGATAAAACAAGAGGTTCTATGGAAAGTAATCTCACAGGTGATCTGATTGTAAATTCCTCACTGGGCAGGTCATGGTCGGTAGTCACACCCCAGGCATATAACTTCATTAGCAAAAGGTTATCTTTGCCTTAAGCTGGCCCCATCCATTGTTTCTGTGCCTCTAGGTTGACACACCTTTGAAATAAACTATAACCACACTCAACAGAGCATGTAATCTCTTTAACTATACTGTAACCCAATCCCTGCCTTGTTTTCTCCCACCTCCATGTGATCTTCCTCACAGTAATTTCAAATGCATAAAAGAAGATGCAAAACTGTTATTCTCTGGAGCATTTGAGATCTCGCTCCTTGGTATTTGTTGTTTGGCTCAAATAGACTCTTACAAAAATTTAAAAACAGAAGAACTCTAAATGTATACTGTATGTGCTCAAGGGCTTGATACCATACTCTCAAGAAAAGCCCTGAGTACAATGTCTATATATTATAACATGGCTACAGATGTCCTTATAAAACTGTACACTATAAAACTTCCTTTGGTTCCCTGGATATGTAAGTACTGCAGTAGTACATGCTAGATAATATTTCCCATAAAAGTATATTTATAGAACATAGTATTGTGAAAAATTATTTTTATAACATTGAATTTCTTACAGTGGCACACAGTGAAATTTTGTTTTCAGCAAAAAAATGAAATTCTCTGTCTCAGTGGTAGTTGGAGGTCAGGAAAGAAGCCTGTGCTACAGATACAATTTTTGAGCCATTAGTGCATAGGCATAGATAACGCTTTGGGTGTAGATTGAATTATGCAGAGAACGTGTATAGATTGATTTAAAATACTGGAGGACAGTAGAAAGAAAGAGAGAGAAAAAGAGAAGAGAAGAGAAGAGAAGAGAAGAGAAGAGAAGAGAAGAGAAGAGAAGAGAAGAAGGAAGGAACCCAGTATTTTGCTACTTTGCAACTTGTACCTTTTAAGCAAGGCCTACCTTTCTAAAGGCCTGAATTTTCCATCCTTCTACCTGAGACTTTTTCTCCTTCAGAATATTATAAAAGTCTCAAAACTTTGGTTTGAATAAGGATGAAATACAGAAATAGAATCCATTTTAGTCACAAGTTTTGTGCATCATCATATAATAGTGAAAATCAAAACTTCAGGGAAGATTATATTCTTTCACTTATTCTTAAGGTCTGAATGCAGTATGATATAAAATAATAAGATTATAATACAAGTATGACTAAAAGAGAGTGAGTGATCCTTTAAAGTACCTTTATATCACCAGATTCTGCCATCACCCGAATACTTTCAAAATTCATCTGTTGGAAGAGTCTCTGGAGAATTTTAATTGACTTCACATAAATAGTCTTTTCCATCTGTATTAGTTCCCTGGGGCTGCCATAAACAAAATCACCACAAACTGAGACTTAAAATGACAGAAATTTATTCTCTCATAGTTCTGGAAGCCAGATGTCTGAAATCAACGTTTTGTCAGGGCCACACTCCCTCTGGAGGCTCTAGGGGAGAATCTCTCCTTGCTTCCTCCATCTTAGGGTAGCTGTTGACTTGCCGTATCACTTCATTTTCATCCTCTGTGGTTACATTGTCTTTTCTTCTGTGTCTGTTTTGTTCTCTTATACAGACCGTTGTCATTGAATTTAGGGCCCACCTGGGTAATCCAGGATGATCTCATCTCAAAATGCTTAGTTTAATTACATCTGCAAAGATCTTTTTCTCCAAATAAAGTACATTCACAGGTTCTGGGGATTAGAACTTGGACATATCTTTTGGGGGCCATCATTCAACCCACTATACCATCCTAGCCCTATACCTCTCCCTATTCTTTTCTTTTTTATCACGGCCCTGCCCCCTTTTCCTTGTTTCCTTTTTCTCTTTGATTCAACAATTTGAGTATCCATAGAGAAGTTTGCCTGTGAAGGGAGAGGAAGTCTGGGTTCAGAAGTTGGAATTGTGTTATCAGGAGCACATCAAGAAGCAGACTGCTTTATGCTGGCAGCCTAGTAAAGGCTGCGCATAGGGAATACGAGAGCAATTAGCTGAGTAACAGAAATACAAAAATTAGAAGGTAAATTTCGGGAAGTAACTAGAAGGTATGGATGGATGGATGGATGGATGGATGGATGGATGGATGGATGGACAGACAGAGAGACAGAGAGACAGATAGGGAGTTTCTCCTGTATATCTTCAATTCTTAATAAGTTTATAAAGGTAGGCAATACAATAAGAGTGCATGTTATTATAAAGTAGATTAAATAATTAAAATTTATGCTCTGATATCTTGAAGTTTTAACATTTATTTCAAAGCTAGATATTAAAGAAGAAATTGAAGATGAAGAAAAGACAATTGAAGATTACATTGATAAAAAGATGAATGACACTGATTTTGCTTCCATTGAAACTATGTACTTTGTTGCCAGTCAATGCCTGCATGAAAAGAAAAATAAGAGACCAGACATTAAGAAGGTATTAATTTTCTACGCTTATTTAAAAAGTGAAGGAGGTGGGGTTTGTCATTATTTTCCTAAGTGTACATTTCAAACCAACTATTTAATATGGTTCTTCTGTTTTTTTTTCTGTCTTTTTTTATGAAAGGTCCAACAGCTGCTGCAAGAAATGACAGCTTCATGAAACTATAGTAGAAAGGACTCTTGGCTTTTTATATACAGCTATCTAAACCATTTTTCAAACTCATTTTTTTAAAAAAAACATTCTTTTTTACCTTTAACAAGGCGGCACCGTGCAATGCATTGGTTATTGATGCTTGTGTAGAACCCAATGCATGGAACAAACAAAAGTAGAGCCGCCATATTGAAGCTTAGTCCTACCTTCTTAGTGTCACCCTCAGTTCTTGCAGGAATCCCTGAGACAGTTTGAAAACGAAAGGATTAGCAAAAAAGGACTAGACTATAGCAGGAAAAGACCCTGGCCTGAAGCCCAACTCTATTACTAATTTGCTGTAAAGCTTTGGGCAATCTCTTAGCATGTTGAGCCTTGGTTTTTTCCACCGGTAACATGGATAGTCATGAAAATCAAATGATGCAGAATGTTTACAAGTACTTTGTAACTTATAAAGTGACATAAAATTTAAAATTTATATAGATTATTATAAAATCCTGCTACAGTCATTTGCTTATAGGGTCATGTTCACCATATGGTATTTTATGCAATTATTCACCACAAACCAAACCCAGATGATACTCCCATGATGACATGGCCATTATTAGATTATGTTACCTAGCAAAGTTGAAGGAGTTTTGTAGATGTAGTCAAAGTCCCTAATCAGCTGATTTTGAGTATGAACAAGGAGACTGTGCTGGGTGGGCTTGACTTAATAAGGTGGGCTCTTACAAGAAGTCTGAGAGATTCTCCTGTGGGGCTTAAAGAAGTAAGCCACCATGTTGTAAGAAGGCCACATTGGCTAAGACCTAAGGGTGGCCTCGAAGAGATGAGAGCTACCTTCCAGCTGTCAGCCAGAAAGAAAAATTGGGACCTCGGATGTATAACCACAAGAAACTGAATTCTTCCAACAACCTGGATTAGCTTAGAAGAGTACTCCAAACATCAAATACTACCACAGCCCCAGCTGACACCTAAATTTCGGCCTTGTGAGACCCTCAGTCGCAAGCCTAGCTGCGCTGTGCCTGGACTTCTGACATACAGAACTGTGAGATAATAAATGAGTTGCTATAAGCCTCTAAGTTTGTGGTAAATTATTATGCAGCAATAACAAATGAATACAGACATTCCAGTGATGATTCACCTGTGTGATATCCCATAATGTTTACAGCCTCTGCTCACACTCAAGGGGCTGATGGGAATTATACAGTGTGTACACCAAGAAGTTGTAGTGATTTTCACTGGATTTCTCAATTTTCCTCAGTCCCTACTCTTTTATTGTATGTTTGTTTGTTTGTTTTACTAGAGAGAGTGAAAGACCTCTGGATTGTAGTGGTGGATTGATTTTTTTTTAAATCATTTTTAACTATTTCTTCTAAGGTTAAATTTTCTCGATTGGTTTATACTATTCGAAAATTCATTTTACAGCTTTGGATGAGCAGAAGGAAATAATTTACTTAAGCATGAAAACTGGTTGAGAGAAAAACTAATGTGTATAGAAGGAATCCTGAGGGTCTGCATTGATTCATTCATTCAGTAATCTTTATGCCTTTAGTTCTTTCATTAACACACTCAGAAGAAAAGTACGTACAGTGAGCTATAGTAGAAGATGATCGTTCTCTTTTTTGTATTGTTTAGACCTTCCAAATGCTTTCCTGGGAAACAAAGATAGTACATCTTTCTAATCAACTTTATAAACAAAATAAACAAAAAGAAACATTTGCTAGTTGAAAAGAAAAAAGGAAAATAAATAAAATGATTTAGTCAAATTTCAACAGGAACCCACCTAATTTGAGGCACAGTATGGTTTATAACACTGAAAATATTTGAAAATATAATGAACTATTTCTTGAAATAAAAACATATATTAAATGGCATATATGTAGCTCTGATTACGAACTGTGACCAAACTAATTAAAAATTTAAAAATGAGTAAACCATTTAATTGATTTTGAAAATTTCACAGTATGCTTGATAGATGTTTTAATTCCATCAAATGGAATTGATATCAGATTTACTAAAATTAGGCATAGCTTCCCTCTCAGGATAAGACTGTACCTTAACTCTCTTGAAGGCAATAATAATACAGTAAGTAAATCCAAGATTCCAAAGCAAATGTTAGCCACACTGTTTCATCTCTTAGGTTGATAGTATCTGATGCATCATGGATCCCTGAACCTGTGTTCTCAAGGCAGAAATTAAAAGCACGTGGTGACATCTAGTTGAAGCATTTTCTTCACTTGGAATATGCTTCCCCCTAATTTTTATAGAAACAGAAAAAATTAAACAGATTTTTGAAAAAACTTTTGACAGAGGTTTTGCAAGCTTTGATGTGTACTTTTAATGGTGCCTCCAACAGCTGTTGTGCAAACCACTGAGTAACAACACGGTGAAGCCACCTGCCTCCCCCATTTCCAAAAAGAACAACTGTTTTTATTCCCATATTTCTGACCCATTGGTTTGCTAGCTAGCCAACTAAATTTTTTTTTTTAATTCCTCTCAGTATGTTCAATGATGAACATACAGGTAACAGGAACAATTAGTCAATGCTTTGCTTTATTTCTCTAACATACAGTTAAGAAAAATTTAAGATATTCTAAAGCTTTTATTGCTCTGTTCACTTTTTGGTTCTGTAGCCATATAAAACGGCCATATACAATCAGCCATTCATAAAAATCTCCTCTTACTCACTTTCAAAATAAGCATGTTTTGTTTCTTCCAGGTTTACTGTGGTATACTTGACAAATAAAAATTGTATATACTTAAGGTGTTCAACATGATAGCTAAATATACGTATGTATACATTATGAAATGATTACCATAATCAAGATAATTAACAATTCCATCAGCCCACATACTTTCTTAATTTTTTTTTTGGTGTGGTGAGAACACTTAAGATCTACTCTCAAGTATTCAATACAGTGTTATTAATTATGGTCACCATGTTATATCTACACTAGATCCCCAGAACTTACTCATCTTATGACTGAAAGTTTATACACTTTGACCAAACTCTTTCCATACTCCTTCAAAGTTTGTACTATTCCACTGCAGGAATGGACACAGATAGGAATGGCTTCTTAATCATTCAAATTCTGGTCTCAAAAATCAATACAGAGGCAACAGCCTCCATGTTAATCTCCAAAATTAATGCTAATATTTCTTTCCTCTGATGAAATTAGAAAAAAAAAATCATGAAATACTCTTACCTAAAACAATAATTAATAAATTAATTCAACAAATATTTATTGATTGTTTTCTATGGTTCAGGCAGTTATAAAAGCAATGGATATATCCAAAGTCCTTGTTCTCAAGGAGATTGTTCTCAGGGGAGAGTCTCTGTGCAGATGGAGATGCAATAAGTAAGACAATATCAGGTAGTGACAAGTGTTACGGAAACATGAAAACTATGTATTGTGATAGCTTCCCTTGACTGAGAAGCTTTAACAACACTCAAGCTCAAAAAGGAAAAAAAAAGGGCTACCAGTTTATAGTCTCAGGAATGACTAGAATGTCATTTATAACTTAAAAAAGAAACAACGTAAGCTGAATCAAGTTTTCTGTCTGTTTTTACGGTTTATTTTTGTGTTCTTCATTTTGTTAATTCTTTTTTTTCAATTACAATTGACAATATTATAGTTGTTTCAAGTGTACAGCATAGTGGTTAGACATTTATATAACTTCTGAAGTGATTCCCCCAGTAAGTCTAGTACCCACCATATAGTGATTTCAATATTATTGACTATATTCCCAATGCTGTACTTTATATCCCCTTGACTATTTTATAACTGCCAATGTGTATGTACTTTTTAATCCCTTTACCTTTCTCACTCCCCTACCATCTGGTAACCATCAGTTTGTTCTCTGTATCTGAGTTTGGTTTTTTTTTTTTTTTTTTTTAGATTATACATATTAAGCAAAATCATATGTTGTCTTTCTTTCTTTGACTAGGATGGCTATAATAATAAATAAATAAATGGAAAATAACAGGTGTCGGTGAGGATATGGAGAAATTGGAACCCTTATACATTGCTCATGGGAATGGAAGTAGTGCAGCCACTATGGCAAAGTTTGGTAGTTCCCCAAAAAATTAAACATAGAATTAAAATATTACACAGCAATTCCACCCCTGGGTGAATATCCAAAAGAATTGAAAACAGGTACTCAAACTCATGTACATGTCTGTTCATAGCTTCTTCCAAAACTGGCAAATGGCCCCAAGAAAATAGAAGCCACCAGATGTTGGGTTTCTCTCTGAATTTCTGTCTTCTCCGGATCTTGGTCCTATAGGTCTTTACTGCTTTATTATAGCACTCTGATGCCTTCGAGCAGCATTTCCCCCCTAGTTTTCTTCAGAAGTTTGATCTGAATTATGTGATCTGATCTTAGTGAAAGTATTAAGTCACTTGATTTCATTTTCAAGTTGTATAGAATTCAATCCCCTTTCTTGGAAATTTTTTTCTTGGCTTCCTAGTTTTTGTCCTGCCTCTCTATTCCTCAGTTTGAGTGCTTTTCTGCCCACTTCTACCCTGTTGATGATTCCATCCTAGATCTGCTTCTTTCTAGACATAGCTATCTTGTCTAATTATGGAGTTTCAAGTATCATTCATATGCAAATTCACTAGATTTTTCTAGTTTTATCTTTAGCCACTGAAATATGCTTTTCTCCCAAACTGCACTTGGAATTGCTTGAAAATGACATCTCTGTGTATTTGCATGCTATCCATCCTATTCTGCTTGGAATGCTCTTACCTCCTTTGTCCACCTGGCAAACTCATATCAAGTCTTTTAACATTCAGTGCAAGTGTCCATTCCAGTCTTTTCTGATTCCCCAGGTAGAAATAGGTGCCTCGTCTGTGTTCCTCTAGTATCCCAACAATAATTAGTAACATTATGTATGTTAATTTATAAACTAGTAATTTTTTGTTATGTTGCACTATTTTTAACTATGAGTACTGTTCAAAATGCTTCCCCTATTATTTAATCCTCATAATAATCCTATGAATTTAGTAATATTATTATCCCCATTTTACATATTAGGAAATTGAAGTAACTTCCCAAGATTGTGCAGCTAATTGCAGAGCTGGGATTTTAACTCAGGCATTTGACATCGGTCTGTAACCTTTTTTTCCCAATTTTTATTAATCGGGATGACACTGGTTAATAAAATTATGTAGGTTTCAAGTGTACGTTTCTATAATACATCATCTATATATTGCGTTGTGTTCACCACCCAGCCAGTTCTCCTTCCATCACCATATATTTGACCCCCTTTTCCCTCTTCTACCACCCTCTCCGCCTTTACCCTCTGGTAACCACTAAACTGTTGTCTATTTTTGTCTTGTTCATTTGTTGCTTTTAGTTTTATTTCCCACATATGAATGAAATCATGGTTCTCAACTTTCTGTCTGACTTATTTCGCTTGGCATGATAATCTCAAGATGCTGCAGCAGTAGGAAAGTTCTAATCTAAATTATGCACTCTATTGATGCTTGCCTAGGTGTCAAGCTATTTAAAGTGCTTTTTGGTTTACATAGGTTAATTAACAAATGAATAGATGAACCGGATTTTTAACCTACTACCAGGTATGGCATTATGCAGAATCATCCAAACATTAAAAAAAAGATATACTAGAAAACCAACTTAGCACACAATTTAAAGAGAAAAAAATTTATTGCAATATAAAATGCACTTATAAAATGTCCACAGAAGGCATGTAATTCTTCACTGCTATATAAATTTATTGGGAATACTTTATTCACCTTCTATTGTTACAATGATACCACCTAAAACATACTGTAAACGATGAGTTATACTCTATAACAAATGCATCACTGATTTTCAACAATCATTGGTTTAATAATAATTAGTTTAAGACTATATAATCACATCTATATTCTGGAATGTCCATTTACTGTCTTGTAGTGTAGTGGAATTTAGAGTATAATTAATTGCACATGGATGGTACAGAAAAACATTCACTACTAAATTATTTTATACCTTCATGAGTTTTACGTTCTTCCTGACTAAAAGTAACAGCTTCAGCTATGGTCTGCACCACAGCTCCAGGATTCTTAATGCACTAATTTGTGTATGTGTGTCTACGTGTGCACCCATGAACAACTTAAAGTATTATCTTTAGTAAACAAGTGCAACATCAGTTGATTATTTTGTATGTTTAAATATTATAGTCTGATTATTTGTAAACAAACAAAACCCCACACAAATACTCTTAATTCTAGAAAAAAAAATCTGTCAACCCATAATTATTCTAATATGCTTTACTTGAACACATTGTTTCTGAAAGGTGCATATATTACCTTAGATAATAAGGTGTAAAATGAGTTTTCATATTTTATATTATGAAATGTGCATTTCTGATACTTGTTTTATGCAGCATAAAGTTTAGATCAAAAAATTCTAAATCCTGGATCCCCACAGTTCATTTAGAAAACAGCTCCAAGTTATGGCTCTCGCAGCAGGTTTAACAGATCAAACATGAAGTGTTCTAGCTCCCTCTATTTCAAGTATCAAAGAAAAATGAGGCTCAAAAATCTCTGTAGATTGTAGCTGAAAATGCAAAGCTTTAGAAAACAGTTAAATATATTTTGAAATAAGATTCTTAAGTGTTTATTAATCTGTGTTAGGTTGATAAGTACTAGGACTTTAAAACAATTTTATTAAATCTGAATATTTGCTCAAAAGTGATAAAGAACACAATTTGCTATAAAATGTATGGTTTTGTAGAGAAATCAGTCTTGATGTTTAAAATGTTTTCAACATTGTTTAGTTTTATTTGCTTTTGAATATTAATTTAATATTCAACTGAACATAAATATTTGGCCTCACTACTAATAATGAAGTATTATTACTTTTGAAATAGAAATTTTTTAAAGCACTAGAAAGAGAATTTACTAAAGCCATTTAAATGTGTCTTTCAATATCATCAGAAATCCTGCAGTACAGAAAATATCTTGTACCCTTCAGGTTTCAGAGTTAGCTGATCTTCTGAAATTTTAATGTCACTTTAAAAACCAAAAGTCAAATAGAAGACTGCTGCAATAAAGCACTGTTTCTCAAAGTTGTAGACATGATCCCACAGTCTGACAGTTAGCAGTGCTCCTCAGAGTAAGCACCTTTCCACCTCGTCTTAGGCACACTAAATTTTCCCCTTAGAAAATAATTTAACCTGGTCCTTAACATATTGATTAAGCAGTATGAATATGTTAAGGTCGTTCTCTCATCCTTAAAGGAAAAAAAAAAAAATTGGTGTCTCACTAAAGAGTAATAAGGAGTGTATCTTACTTTTAGATATTAGACTTTCTGGAATTGGCCCAACTTATAAAACTTTAAGAATTATATGAAAGTGTAGAATCATCACTCTATGAAAACAGTGTGACAAAATTAAACATCACTATGTTGAACCCTTTTCTAGCTTTAACTCAAAAATAGAAATCATGAGACTTCTATAACATTAATTTTAAAAACACACAGAAGTGAAAAGTGCTATTTTTCAAAAAGTACATTTTCCCCCCTACTATATATCAACATGGAATGATTTCAGTTCTCCTGTACTAAAAGCTGAACTTTTAAAAAACTAGTATTGTAATACTTAATATAATGATATTAATCAGTAGTGGCTTCAGTTTCAGCTGGACCCCTAATTAATCTTCGAATTCCTCTCTTTCCTGCAGGACCTTTTGGTTTTGCAAAACTTTGCTTATGTGCATGCTGCTTGGGGTGTACTTCTTCATAAAGGAAGTCTGCTGTCAACTCATCCCCATTGTCTATCTCAATCTGTAAGAGATGAAATTAGTCAAGTGTAATGCAATATGAAAAACTACAACATTCAAAAAAAGTACAACATTCAAGACAAGCAATGAGCCAATTTTCAAGTATGAATGCTCACAAATAAATACGTAATATCCATTCCAGCAAGAGAGAATCAAAGACCATATGTAAATAGTTTCATTTTCATTTTTTTGGGAGGAGGAAGGGGGAAGTTAAATGAATTGCTTGAATATACAATCAGCTGTAATAATTTCTTTTTCGTTTCCCTCTTTCTTTTCCAATTTAATGTTTAAAAGTAGATGCCACCACTATAACCGCTGTATTCTCAAGTTGTTCTGCTTTGATATACTGTATTCAAGAAACATTACTAATGGCCCCTTCATCACCTGGGACACTTAAAATCATTCTAGAACAGGGTTGGCAAACTTTGTTCCACAGGCCAAATCTAGCCCAAGTTAAAAGAGTGCGGTTTACATCTTTAAAGGGTTGTAAAAACAAGACAAAATAATAAAACAAAGAAGAATAAGTGACAAAGATCTTATGTGGCGTGGCAAAACCTAAAATATTTACTATCTGGTTCTCTTGTAGAAAAAGTCAGCCAGCCAGCCCCTGCTATAAAAGATGAATCTTAAGAACTTAAAAAATGTGAGGGGTTCAGTAGCTAAAATACTGGTAGTTTGTAAGGACCTGTGTTTTAAGAGTTGAAGGGCACAGGAATAAACCAAACCCACATCTCACATGCATTTAAGAAACTAAATTTAAGAAAATCAGTAGCTTAGTTCCCAAAATGCAAATGTTCATACCCAGTTCCTCCTTTCCCAAAAGATTCTCAACCATCACATGATTCAGTTATAAATGGAGACTGTAGTTCCTTATTAACAACAAGTCTTGAAACAATCACAAATGTGTAGCTCTAGTAGCACTGTCCAGCAGGACTTCCTACAATATGGAAATGTTCTCTGAATTCTGCACTGTCAAATATAGTAGCCACTAGCCACATGTGGCTAATGAGCCTTTAAAATGTCGCCAGTGTGACTGAGGAACTGAACTTTACATTTTATTTAATTTTAATTTATACCTAAATTTAAATAGCTACAAGTAGCTTGTGGCTACATATTAGAGAGTACAGATCTATAGGGAAACTGAGGTCAACATAGGTCATCCCAGGCACTTAGAGAGTGGAGGAGATCCTAAGGATTTATGATGAGAACAAGAAAAAAAATACTTCCATTCATAAATCACAATATATCATCATCTACATGGAAAAGACAATAAAAATCTAGCAAAACTGAAAAATTTTAAATAAGTAGGTATTAAATACATTAATAAGATAAACTAGATAAATAGGTAGGTAATTACCTTTCTAATGACATCCATTTGTAGTTGTCTTTCTACAATATCTAGCAGAGGGCTCTTGCAGCTAGAATACAGCATCCGTTCTCTTATACTGCATGTGTATCCCGGCATTGAATAAATAAAAACTGTAAGTTAAAAAAAAATAATAATACAATTAGCAGCATCTCAATTACAGCAAATACTAAACCTCCTAAAACTACATCTAAGCCTTCTGGGCGAGAAATAAGCTAAAATATCAATAAGCAAACTGAAAGTAACATGTTAAAAACAAATGTATCATATACCTATGGACTCCAAATAGTCTCCTTCATGGGAATGTTTATACAGAAAGAAATGGTAACGTGCTGAATCCTTGGGAATCCTCTTTGGCAAATCTTTTAGTTCTGTATTTGCTGTGTTGGCCAGAATTATAATTTCATTTTTTATATCTATTTCCTGTCAATAAGAAACAAAATGCACTCATTAAAACAGATACAAAAAAATTTTAAATAATTAAACTACTAAGAGACAAGGAGGTACAGGTTTGACTTTTTCACAACAAACATATACCACTTTTGTAATTTAAAAAGTATGACTAAAAAACCCAGAAGCATATAAAAAAGTTTAAAGTCTATTAAAAAAAAATTTCTGTAAGCCATAAACTACCAAAAAGAGCAGCCATTTTCATAATAATCATGTCTCTTACCAATTGCACATAGTTGAGCTGTCTGTTACTCAATTTTTCCAAAGCCTGAAAAGCTTCTCGAGAAATAGGAAATGCTACTCCTTGCAGTGTTTGATGCTTAGTGTCCACACCCACGTCAGTTTGTACCTAAGTATGACAGATTGAATGTACTGATGAGGTTTTAGCATCAGCAGTGTCATGGCAAAGACAGCAACCCGACCTCTACAAAGTGCCATTCCACCCTTACCCATTTTAGTATAATTAAAATTAACACTTAAAACACTACGAACTTAAAAAGCAAATAATTTTTCACATTTGTTAATATTCTGGTAGCACTTTGTCAACATGCAGAGTACTTGACACATCTTTACAAACATGTTGGCAGTGAATGTTTGAGTGTTAGTAGAACTTCAGGGGTTTTTGTTTATGTTGGGCACTATTGCAGTGAGCTACATAAGCTCAGGGAAGTGTCTTCAGATTACACCTTTATAAAATTTTACTTGGTAAAATTTATAAACAGTGTGATATATATACAATATGTATAGAACTTTGTTCTGTTAGACATAAAATATAACACAAACACCATGCACTGAACTGAAAGGAATACAAACAGTATACAAAGACACAACACAGTTCAACAAATTATACTACTGCAGAAGTTCCAGACTTAGAGTTTTCATTACTAAGAACATGGGTGTACATGTACTGGAAGAAGAGATTACTTCAAGAGAGCTTCCAATGCATATGTTAAAGACTTTTATACTCAATAAATGATAGCTAGTACAGGGTCTCATTTGCAGTGTTGCAACAGAAACTCCAAAATAAATTTTACTTTAAAAAAAAGGAATGGAGATTCTACAGCATAAATGATATTGGATAATGAAAACATCATAGAACATATGCAAATGCATACCCCAATACGATCCTCTGGGTTCTGATTGCAAGGGATAAAACAAACTATCAAACTTATAAAAAAAAAAATCACATAAAAATCCCTACTCACATAATTTGAGTTAAAATAATATAAAGATAGATTCTTGCTATCATGTTAATCTTAAATAATACTCACTTTCCAGACTGATTCCTATTAGTCTGTTACTCAGACTAGTGAATAGTGGTTTCTGCTACTTATTCTTTTCTATAAATCCCAGTAGAAATACAGTAGCTTTTCTAACTTAGAATGGCTGCAGTAAACACAATAAAAAAATGACAAACTCTAATATGGGAGAAATTTGACTCTAATATGCTAAACAAGTACCCAAACAACCATTTCCCATAAATATATGTGCGCATCCAAGTAATGTTCATAGAAGATAATTTACAGAACTTTTAAAAATCCTAAACATCCTATAGCATTTATATTTTATTCTCTTTAGTCATCACTATTCTCTGAAGTAACATAACAAAACAAACCTACTTCAGGCAACCTCATTAGATATAATATTGTTTTCAATAAATGGGTAACACTTTTTCCATTTATTAGGTATCAAAGTATTAAGTTAAAAATAGTTGTACCTCCAACAGGAAGAGTTACTGTATGTCACACACAATAAAGACATAAGCAAGCTCTTTATGAAACTGACATGAAATTTAATGTTCACTTTTAACTTTTTCTCCTGAAAACACATTGAACACATAGTCTTGTCTCTAAACTAAACAGAATAAATGTAAGCTACCTACCTAACCTATAGATTCTCTAGTTATCTCCAT
Organism: Rhinolophus sinicus; assembly: GCF_036562045.2. Taxonomy (NCBI): domain Eukaryota; kingdom Metazoa; phylum Chordata; class Mammalia; order Chiroptera; family Rhinolophidae; genus Rhinolophus; species Rhinolophus sinicus. Next base: position 154,368,225 of record NC_133752.1, on the reverse strand, counting down.
GTCTATGAATTAAAAATATGGTATTTTCAAACACTTAAAATCTTGCAATAGTTTCAAAATGGTAATTTACCTCATTAATTTTAATCTGTCGTAATTCTTCCTCAGCTGCAGTCAATGGGGCAGGAGAAGATTGTGACAGCAAATATTTTTTATATCCATGTAATGATACATCTTCCTGTAAGCAGAGAAATGTACTATTACTAGTTATTCTCTAGAAGTCTAACCTGAGGTTACTTAGGAAAAACAAAATTAATTTAACAGAAAAGAAACTATTTTAATTGAAAAGAAATAGTGTCAAGAATTTTATTATATCTTATTTTTTTTACCCTTTATTCTATATGTTTCAAAAAATTTTAAGGGGAGTATCTACTCTTCATTTCCTGAAATTTTATAATTACTAAGTCTTTTGTATGAGTGTGGTGGTGGCAATGCCAGCCACCTGATGAACTTGGTCATGCTTCAAAGTCTAACAATTATAATTAACCTTCTGGGGAAGCCTGCCCTATAATGATTTAAAAATCAGTATATTCAGATTCTGAATTATTACTGTGATTTATATAATTTCTCTATAATTATTCACAGAAAATGATCATTCTTATTTAAAAGAAAAAATATTCCTAAGAGGTCTACTTTTCATCAAAATTTTGTGGTTTGGAAGCCTGAGGACAGAATTGAGAAAGTAGGCCACCTCACAATTAATGGTGAACAAAGTATTCCCTCTAATATTGTGCTCTACCTACCAGATTACATTACTTTTTGAATCACAATCAAACCCTCTTCACAAAATGTATTTCAATTTTCTTAGTTTGTGTGTATATGTATAAATACATGTATTTACATACAAATTTTGTAACAGTAAATTCTCTGTCATAAAATTTGACTAGTTAAATATATTAATTAAGCACCTAATTATCGCAATTAATTATCAAATCAATTTACCTGTCTCAGTAAATTTAAATAACATAGTTTCTGGTTTAAATAACATAGTTACTACTTCTACAATGTGGGTACATATGCCCAAAATATCTAAAAATCACTTTCAAGTAGTCTCATATTTCTGAGCCTATTTCTTCATCGTTATAATGAAAAGGCTGAACTAAACGAAGGGTTAAACTAGATCATCTCTAAGCTATATTCTAGTTTTGAAGTCTAACAAAGGAGATTCCAACATATTTTAAAAGGATAAGTACAATATTTCAGTTAACCTGCATATATGAAATATAACAATATTTTCTCTCTTATGCTTACAGAATCATCAATATGAATTCTTATCAATTACTCATTACCTAGTTCTTCAATCATGTATAATTATAAAAGCATAAATTCTGTACCTTTACTGTTCCAAATACTTCATCTTTAATGTGGCCACCTCCAAACTCCTTTTTCAGGGTTGCTCTTGTCGCTGCATACAACATTTTTTGACGAACCTAGTAATTAGTGAAAGTTTCCTTAGAAGTTTATAGATAAAAACTATCATTACAAAAGAAAGCACTTTCTGAATTTATTAAAATCTTCAAGCACATTAAAAATAAAATAAACTGTGATAAAGCTGAAATCCATTGACTGTAATATGCTAAAGTATGTGTCTACAAATAACTGTCATAACCATCACTGCCTATTAAGGTAGATTTCAATTTATAAGTAATATTTTTCAAAAAGTGGAAAAATTTTAAATTTTAAAAAATTACTAATTTTTCAAAATATAATGAGTTCAAGAATAAAAAGCTACTTAAAACAATATTTTAAAACATGAAGAAGAAAACATTGGAATGAAGCACCCTTGATACTAACATTTTACTAAAAACAAATCCAGATTAGATATTACTAATTAAGTTAAGAATCAAATATGCATGGCATACCTATGGCATATACCACTGTATGAGGGACACATAAATGAAAAGAACAATATATACTATTATTAAAGGCTCTAATACCATTAGGGAAAACTAAAGATAATTGCCAACCAACAGAAATCATTTCATAATCTTACATGGTCAAATCCAGTATTTCTTTCAGATAGGACATATGGAATTATAGAGAAGGGAATGACTTTTGAGATTGCTATCTAGATACCTTTAAAAATTATTACTTTTCTACAAGAAACAAGAGAATTACATTTTAAAATACTGGGCAGTATCCATATATTAATTTTGTCTTTTGTTCTATTTTGTCAATCTATTAACTAATTTTACTAAAAAAGTTTGTGTATATCACTTGAATGGCAGCTATGAAGAATATTTAATTATAGATGATGTAATACAGAATTGTACACCTGAAATCTATGTAATTTTACTAACAATTGTCACCCCAATAAATTTAATAAAATAAAATTTAAAAAAAAGAATATTTAATATAATGTTCAATTAGTTCTCAGAATTATTACAATTATTACTCAGACCAAAGTAATTAGCTTTATTCTTTAGATGTCTATAGTCATTTATAATTGTCACAGATTTTAAAATTTAAAATCAATAATAATTCTACTCTTTCATGGGCAAAACTTCTGAATCTAAGCACATTACTCCTACTTCCACATTCTCAATCCAACGATTTTCTCCATGATCATTCCCTTCTATGGGAAATGACTGTTGCTTCATAACTTTCTCTTAGCCTACAAACATGTCAGAATAAAATTTTCTAGCATTTAATGTTAAACTTAAGTTACAAAAAAATTACTTACATGAGAATGATCTGGTGACCATGCAATGAATATCCATTCATATCCCTGGGCATTCTGAGAATCTAACCTGAATAATATATAGCATGGTTGTTTGTCCTCCAACAGGGGTAAAACAAAGGAATCATAATCCTTATCCCAGGAATCTGAAGGCTGACTACATGATCCAATCACAAGTTTCTCTATGAAGAACAATTTTTAAAAAATACATGAATGGTATGAAATACCAAATGGTAGAATAATGAAGAATAAATTAATATATAATTATTAATTATTTCCTAATTACTATTGTTCACATCAAAAAGAAAAAGGTTGCAACACAAAATATTATGATATATAGTATTAAAAACAGATGAAAAATATATGACTAGCACGATTAACATACATATAAAAAATAACCACAAAAAAGGAACAGATAAAAATGATCATAAGCAGTTGAGTTGGATGGGTTGAAACATGGGTGATTATATTCTATTTTCTAAAATGCTTATGCTACAAGTTATCAACAAAATATATTTAAATAAGTGTACTACCACTCAAAGGATCAGTTCTGAAAGTAACACTGAGTTGTACAGTAAGAAATGTTAAATAAAACCAGGTTTAGCTCCTATATGGCCATAATGCTACAAATTAAAAATCTGTCCAGAAGCATAAATTGGTATAGCCACTTTGGGGCACTATTTGGCAAAATCAAGTAAAACTGAATGTACTCTGCATAGAGAATCTCTTACAAATATATACAAAGGTGTTCACTGAAGCACTACACAGCTGAAACTGAAATAGCCTAAATGTTCTCAATAAGAGAATGAACATACAGTATGTAGCATAGCCAGATAATAAAATTCTATTCCAATTTAATAGTTATTAAGAGGAATTGGAAGTATTTGTTATATTATTTATACTTTGTAATTTAAAATTTTTTCTCAAAACAAAAATAAAATTGGAAAATAATGATTTAGAAAATAGTGTCATTTTCCTTCTGTAGAGATGCTAGTTAAACTTTTCCATTTTCGTTACTTAACCAGTCAGTTAGGAAGTGACGGCATTTAAAATTTTAGCTCAGTATTTCTAAAATATGCTGCTTTACAGTTACATTTATTCCTGTTGAGTGTAGTAACATATGTAGAACTGTGTATTTTTCAAACCATTCTGGTATTTTTAATATATAAGTAGAAAATGGAAAGCAAGTTATATTTACTTCCAGTTTATGAAAGAACAAGTAATTTTTCGAACGCAAAATATTTCAAGGTATTTAAGAAATTAGGCCAATGGAATATTTTAACATATTCGTTTGTGATTAGGTAGCTATATTAATTGTTCAAATTCAAAGCTACTGGAATTAAATGATTCTCCCACTCAACCAATTTTAGTCTGCTAACAGAATTATTTTGAAAGGATCAATTTATACTTTGTTACATTCTTAGAACTTTTTCCCAAAAGAAGGGGAATCAGTTCTGCAACATACAGATTGCAATCAAATGGAGAAAATGTGAGTTTTAAATCCTTTGTTTCTACCTCAAAACTAACTTTACTGAATAACAATTCACAAATAACTATTTTATAATCACCTGTTTACTGATTCCAATTCCAGATGAAAGCACTGACATTAGAAATTGATTGTGGTGCAGAAACTGGGACAAAAAGTAAGAGGAAGACGACACACCAAAAACCAACATCGTTTTCTTTCCCTGATAGTCAACTTTCAGAATTTAGAAGGTAAACAAGGGTCCACGGGACATGCCCAAAATGTACAGGATCAAAGTTACCTAAAGGCAAGCTTTGAACTTGCTTCACCTTAACAGTTGAAACCACTGACGACTTAGAAGTTTAAAAATATAACATCCAATAATTAAGGACAAGCAATATTTTAAAATGTTTAACTAACCATTTTCAATAGATATTTTCAAAAGTCTGTATTTTCCATTTCTTGCTCTGGCAAAGACATCTTTAACATCTTCACTTGCTGTGGAAAAAGATAAACATAATCCTATTTTTAATACTTATGTAAGAATACTTTCTAATGCTACTTACGTGAGGAAAAATGAATAATACAAAGAAAAATATCTTGAGTATGTAGCATCCTCTTATCAGTAATTTAAATTATAAAACTTAAGGTAAAACATAGTGGACACTACAGCTAAGAAATATAAATGCATTTAAAAAGTATGTTAATACTAGTTCTAATTTGTTTTAGCTAATTCCACAGCAGAAATAACACCGAGAGTGAATATATTAAATTTACTCAAACACAATAATGAACAAATTACAACTCTGAAAAAAACCTTTATTGCTTGTTTGAAAATTTCTGAAAGCCTGGACTAGAAGAGAATGAACTTTCATTCTCTTCTAGTCCAATTTCAAGCTTACGATAAACAAAAACAACAATTCATTTTCTACATTTTCACATTAAAAACAACAGTAGATATCAGATGTCCTATGCTGATTAAAGAAAGTTAATAAAATGCATTCAAGCTTATTCTTCTGCTTACATTTTTCTAACTTGTACGTCTCAAAGACTGGAGTAAGCTCAATGAGCAAATGTATATTTAATAACCTAATCCTTGTGTTCCTATTAAAGCTTCAATTTCGTTCTAATTTCGTGCTTGGGTTGCATACTGACAGCAAGAACCACTATTTAACTAGTGCTTGCGATAAGGTGCAGGCATGAAAGTCAGTAATTACACATTGAAAGTTCAAAACTAACGCGGACAAATAAAACACTGTTAGGTTTTAGACTTTGCTTGTGTTTGTGTGTGCAGGGGCAATGTGGAGTAGTGTCAAAGACTGTTGAGAGCAAAACACAACGAAGTGTTCAACTAGGGAAAAGATTCGTTGTCTATTAACAGGAAGAGCTTGGGTTTATATTAGAACTCATTAAGTGATCGCGAGTAACCCCGGGACATATTATTTGATTGTGATGAGGCTTCCAGACTGCCCATTTTCAAACAAGGAAATAATGGAGGTGAGACATAATTGCACATTCAACTGCCTGCATGGGATGATTAAACGCAGCTACACCGATCAGACTTTTCAGTTCCCTAGAGGAGAACCTAAGAAAAAAGATCAAAACACTCCATACTCAGGATTTCGCAGAACACAGTTCATGTTCCCATTTTGGAAGAAAATACATCAGAGTTTGGGAAGGACCCTTACTGGAAATGAAAATGTTCCAGCATCTTTCTTTTTATAATCAAAACCCCATTAACAATTTCTTTGGGTCCGTTAAAAGGAAAATTCTCCCGTCTCTCGACAGCAAAAGAAGCCCCTGTCGCCTCCACCTTTCCAGGTCTTTCCTACCTGATAAAAAGGGGGAAAGTTGGGCTAATGTAGGGGCCGTTGGAAGGCACGCCCCCTTCACCCAGGCCGCCTCGGAAACCAATTTCCTCCGTTCCTGCGAATTTCAGGTCCGTCTGCAACGTGGCGGCGGCCGGGAGAGACGCAGGCCGGGAGAGCCCGGGACACTGGAGCGCGGAAGCGCCGAGGCCCGGCTCGCCCTGCGGGACCGAGTCCCCGCGCTCCCGGCCCGACTCTGGCCCAGCCAGGCCCGCAGCCCGCCCGGCTCTCCCGGGGTCTCCCGGGAGTCCCTTCCCCGCGGGCCGCGCCGGGCGCCGTTACCTTGGATGCCGGTCTGGTGGGACATGGCGGCGGCCGCGGGCTCCCGGCTCCGGCGCTGAGTGCAGCGAGCGGCCCCGGCCGGCGACTCCAGGAAGTGGCCGCTCCTCCGCCAGCCCCGGCGCGTCATCAGCCTGCGACCAGGGACCGCCCCGCCCCGCCAAGTCGACAGCGTCTTCGCGCGCCCGGGCGGCCTGTGCGGTGTTCGCGAGGCGGGGCTGCGGCCCCCGGCGCCCGGCTGTCACCTCCAGGCCTCCGCCCGCAGTCCCTGACCCCCGCGCTTGCCGCCGCTTCTCCCGCTCCACCTCGGTGAAACCCCACGGAGCCAACACGATGGCTTTGCTTCCAGCGACTCTGCCGACACCGCCATTCGCTGGTTCGGCAAAAGGATGCTCAGAAACGGAAATGACCATCTTACTGAACGTACACTTTCAGCTTTCAAAGGATGTGCACAATATCCTTCTTGGTTCACGCTTTCTGTAATCTATACAATTTAATGTAAAAGGTCACTTCCGCCCCATTTTTAAAAATGAGAATATGTATACTGTAGGCGACTTCCCATCAAATTTTCCCACGTTTTTAATTAATCTCAGACTGTCAAGTTCTCGTTTTTCAGTTGGCCGCATTTAGGAGACCAAGTTTTTCTTTTCATTCGAAAAAGAGAAAGCCACTGCGAGTGAGAAGATTATTTGACTTGAGTATTTCTCTGTGGTCGATTCTGCCATAGAAAACTATAATACTGCCCTGCTTTCCATTAGCCCGTTAATTGTTTAACCAAGCTATTATTCATGATTTAGTTGATTAATTTGCAAGGTAACAGCAGATATTATTTAAAATTCTTTTCGGTTTTTTCCTTATCTGGACGTGTGTTGTTTCCCCTTTTAAGGGTAATTTTAGTAATTTTTTGTACTACTTTTCTACTACTAGATTACAGTTTTCTGGGTAGAAAGCTGGGACTTTTGTTTCTAAAGCCTTGAACTGATAAGTATACAAAATTACAATCTGCTTATCAGCAAATACTTTGTTTAGGCCAATAGTATAAGGCCAAGTTAACAAAATCACTCTTCAAATGTATTTTTAGTTACTAAGTAGCAGGCAGACAGTTGTTTTTCTTTACAAGGATCACAACGAATGTGGTAGCTATGTTCTGTTCCTTGTTATCTAAGCCCCATTTCTCAAACAGATCCTCATGTTCCAGAATAAGTAAAATTTAATATGAGTTTTTATGACTTATTTGGACTTAAGAAACATAGGGAGGAGTTGCAGTCTGACCAAATTCTTCCTGACACAACAGTTCACCCTGATGTACTAGTTTTGACTGCATTGTTGAACAGAGAAAACTGGAGAGTTCATCTGCAATTTTTTGACTGATTCGTGTCCTAGTGACTAGGGAAAATTGCTTAAGGAAATTGGCACTCTCAAAAGTGCTGGTGAGAAAAAGCATAACTCTCACATTTTCATGCCTAGAAAGGACCACCGTGTGCTCAGCTCTGACAAAGGGGGAAGTTCACCCTGGCATCCTCCAGGGTGAAAGTGCTTATTTTCTTCCAGTACAGTAGTTTGACTTTAAAAAGCTGCATGGACCTTGGGTGCATTATTTTTGAAATGGCAGAAGTTTCTCTGAGCAAAAGAGGTAATCTGAGAAGGGGAAAATATTTGCTAAACTATGAAGAGCATAGCCAAAATGATTTTTTTTACTGTCCATCAACATTTCTACATATAGTTAAATGAGTTCCTCTATTTTACTATATTCTATGTACAAATAAAAATGGATTCTTGATGCTTCCATAGGATGTTGTTTTATAAAAATGTTTATGGTTAATATTAATACACTAAAATCTCACTAACTTACTATGTATGTTTATTTCAGATTGGTTAAAGTTTGACATTGTACTAACGGAGAAATGTTTCATTAAGTATATAGAGTTCTAGCGATGTTTTATTGAGTATATAGAGTGTTTTATTGAGTATATAGAGTGCTAGCATATATTTTACCTACTTAAGAGAACAGATTATAGTACAAATCTTGCTCCTTTAATCTCTCTTTCTTACATCTTAAATTTGATCCCAATCACATAACTTCTCCCCTTAACTTTAAAAAAATTGTGACAAAATACATGTAACTTAAAATTCACATTGTTGTGCAACCAATCTCTAGGACTCTTTTCATCTTGCAAAACTGAAACTCTATAGCCAATAAACAATTCCCCATTTATACCCAACCACCAGCCCCTGGCAAACAACATTCTGCTTTCTGGCTCTATGAATTTGACTACTCTTGATACCTCATATAAGTGGAGTCACACAGTATTTGTCTTTTTGTAACTAGTTTATTTCACCTCTCATAATGTCCTCAAGGTTTGTCTGTGTTATAGCAGGTGTCAGAATTTCATTCTTTTTAAGGCTCGATAATATTTCATTGTATGTATATGTACCACATTCTGTTTATCCATTCACCTGTTGTTGGGCACTTGGATGACTTTCACCTTCTGGCTATTGTGAATAACATTGCTATGCACATGGGTGTACAAACAATCTGTTCAAGTCCTTGCTTTCAATTCTTTTGGGCATATACCCAGAAGTAGAATTGCTAGGCGGTATGATAATTCTCTTTTTAATGTTTTTGAGGAATCACCGTACTCTTTTCCATAGTGGCCACACCATTTTACATTACTACCAATAGTGTACAAGGGTTCTGGTTTCTCCACATCCTTAACAACACTTGTTATTCTCTGGTTTGTTTTTTGGTCAGTGTCTATGGTAGCTATCTTAATGGGTGTGAGGTGGTATCTCATTGTGGTTCTGATTTACATTTCCCTAATGGTTAGTGATGTTGAGCATCTTTTCATATATTTATGGCCATTTGTGTATCTTTGGAGAAATATCTATTCAAGTCTTTTGCCTATTTTTAAATTGGGTTGTTTGTTTTGTTGATGTTGAGTTGTAGGAATTCTTTATATATCCTGAATATTGATCCCTTAACAGATATATGATTTGCAAATATTTTCTCCTATTCTATAGGTTTCTTTTCCATTCTATTGATCATGTCCTTTGATGCACAGAAGTTTTTAATTTTGATGTAGTCCATATGTATATCCTTTTTATTTTTTGTTGCTTTTCACCTTATCTTTAGACTATCTTTGCTAATCTTCTGCATATCTTCTAACTTTCCTTCCCTAAGTTTCTACTGTTTTATAAATATAATCTACACTTTCTATGTCTATATATCCTTCCTCACCTCTCCTTAAATCCATGGTTCTCAAACTGTATGCTGAGGTGCCAAGCAACAATGAACTCATGGGACTGCCTGGGGGATATTGCAACATTTTTTAGGGAAAACATCGTGATACTTGATGTCTTTCTGATACTGCACAAAATATTAGCTTGAGATACTTTACTGTTTCAGCTTTAGATGGCTCTATGTTCCTTTCCATAATGTCATATCTTTCCATGATGTCTTATCTTTTCAGTGGTTGCTGTGACAAAAGCAAAAAAAAGATAGGTCTATATCCTAATCCCCGGAATCTATAAATGTTACTTATTTGGAAAAAGGATTTACCCCATCAGATTTTGGACTCGCCAAGTCTCACAATTGCATGATCCAATTCCTTAAACTAAATTTCTCCTTCAATGTATGTATACATCCTGTTGGTTCTGTTCTGGAGAACCTTGACTAATGCCCTTTAACTCCTTCTCTGTCTTCTTTACCTCACTTTGTTAACATATGTAAGAAATGAATTCATTATGTCTTTAGCAAATTACCCCTTACTTTAGATTTCAGTTTTCTTTATATGATACCATCACTTAAAAGCAAGCCCTTCTAATCTGCAACCTAGCTGCTTCCAGACCTGGGAAGACTTGCTTGTATATACTAACCACATCGCTGGTATCCAATATAAAAATGACACAGATCATAATTAAAATTCTCAGTTTTGAAACTGTGAGACAGAACTCTTCCATATTCAATCTCTATTCAGTAAATCACTCTTGCTAATTACTTAGCAAAGTTCAATGAAGCATTGGACAGAGTAGACAATTACTTTTAAAATAAATTATTCCATCTACCCAGTCCCTCATTTGTGCCCCTTTCAAATCCTCACATCCAATTATTTTCTAAATCTTAAAGATTCAACTGGTTCTGCCTCTGAAAGCATGACCTTCCTTTGGCTTCCCTTCGTTGTGTCTCATTGCCCTGCACTTCTTACCTTATATTATTTTCTATTTTAGCCCCACATGAACAAATCCACACTCAGTGGTCAAGTTCATTTCCTGAAATTCTCTTCAGACTGGTCTGCTCAATCCCCTGCACACTGACTCTCAGTGCCTCCCCACTGCCTAGAGAATAGGGTGCAGGCTCCTGAGCGGGGCACCTCCGGCCCTCTGGAATGTCTTTCCTAATTGTGCCCTGTGCGTCAGTCCCACTGACCCAGTCATCACTAAAAACCACACTGCATGGTTGGTGTCATGCTGTTTCCTGATCTGGAAGACAACTCCTCATACCTCTCCCTGTGTACCCCACCTCTTTTTCTGCTGTCTCTACCTTTCAGTGTTTAACGCATCCTTTGGAGCTGTTTCAACCTGCATGTAACCGTTCCTCAGTCTCAGTATATATGAAGTCTAGTTTCTTAAAATGCCTTTGGCATTTTATGTGTCTATTGTAGCACCTCTATTCCTCTTCCCTGTAGTCACAGATGTGTGAGAACATATTCCCGCCTTCCTACTGGACCTTGTAGTCCTTGATGTCAGAGACTTTATTTTGTTCCTTGTTGCTTCTCACATGTATGTAGGGCTCATTCATTTTTTTTTTCTCCATTTACTGCATTAAGTGTTCATAAGTTGGGGGTTTAATCGTGATCACCGTGCTCTGTAAACATTTCTAAAATGTAAAAGGTTGATAATTTTTGTTTCACGTATAGTAATGGATGTTACTAAGTCGCTTATCCTCAGTGGAACTAGGAAATAAGGGTGCTGAACAGTTTTCCAAAAATGCTTTTTTAAGTTATGAAATTGTATGATTTTTTTTCTGGGTAATTAGCATGACGATATATTCACTCCGTACAATAACTATTTAGAAAGTTCCTATTAGTTTATACATTTAAACTGAATTTCTTTTGAAAAATCTGTATTGTAAGATTTTTCCTTTAAAAACAAAATATTTTTATGGTAATTATGTTTTGAGCAGAGACTGCTCAGACAGTTATAAAAATTGCATCGTTTAACCTCTTGCTTTAAACATTAACTGATTTAACAGTGGCACCTTACTGTTGGCCCCATCAATGATACATTCTTTTTTCCTGTTACTTACATATGTGAATCCTCTGCTCTAGCCACAAATATTTTCCCACTTTCCCTCATCTATTAAGTCAGAACTGTCATAGTAATAGTGCTTTAGATTTGTATCATGTCTTTCAGTTTTCAAAGAATATGTATAGACTTATAAGCCCATCTGAAAGGTCGAACAATATATGATCAGGGCTTGTTTTTTAACTTTCAGAGATTGGGAAATTGAGGCATGGAAAGGGACAGTCAGTAAATTTAAAGGATAGGACAAGCATTTGTAAGAGACAGAAAACATTTTAAGACAATGTATGCAAATAGCAGGATTTATCATAAAGATACAGGAGAATGTCAGCGATCCAAGGGCCTGGCTTCATCTCTGCTTCTCTCGTTATTTCTCTGTCTCCAAGTGGGACCTCTGTACTCGTTCAGTCAAAATGGTAGAATATGGCCACTCTACACTTCCCAAAATGACAGTCACAGTTCTAGCCACATGGAGAGGTTAAATAATTGTTTCTAAGTCCAAGTTCCAAAATCCTAGGAGAGCATGTGACTAACCCTGCTTGTCTCAGGTGTCAAATTACCCTTGGCCAAGCTGGCTGGTTTACCCAGTACACATTAGCCTATGAATGAAAGGCAATTACCATCGGAGGGGAGATGGATCTTGGGTTTGAAAAACAGGCTCAGAATTCCTACTTTTTACAATTTGGTGGCACTGGTGCTTCAAACCTAAGTTAGATGTCACAGATGCAAATGTATACAGAGGGGAATTTGGAACTTGGACTTAGTAAAAACAATTACTTAAGTTGTTTCTAACAAACAATTATTTAATTTGTTTCTCTCCAGGTGGCTAGAACTGTGACTGTCATTTTGGGAAGTGTAGGGTGGCCATATTCTACCATTTTGACTGAACGAGTAGAGAGGTCCCACTTGGAGAGAGAACTAAATGGATGAAGCTGGCAGATGTAGACTGCAGCACCCAGATGGAGCACAGGCTCCGTCTAAAGGGAGCTGCTAGTACTCAGTTCCAACTGACTGATGCGCCATGGGATTTCAGGCCCAGGGGAAACACTATTCTGGTTTTCAAATGAACTCAGAAATTGGGAGTTTATGTAAAAAGCTTTATTTGCATGTATTTTATAAAACCAATGAGAAAACAAAACAAACAACAACAACAAAAAGAACCATGACTGCAGGTTACATTTGACCTATGAACTGGTAATTTGTGACTTCTGACAGAGGTCTTCTGTCTGATTAATTGTCAAATAATGACATTTAAAAACTCACGTCCTCCATAAAATTTTTAGGCAATGGAAGAGAATATAATGTGTACAACAATGATGTGAGTAGTACACCTGCTTGTGTACAATGCATGTACACATAAAACTATAAACAGCCATTCGTCCATTTTGTCTCTGAATTAGAAACTTCTGATGGAAGAGAATTGTCTCATTACTTTCTAAGATAATTACTATAAAGAACTGCACTATTTGTTTTAGGCTTTTCTACAGAGGAAACCCTGTTATGGGAGAAAAAGTCATGTACAAGCTGTATGACGTGAACAGTTTTTTAAAAAACGATGTTTACTCAAAATATAACTAACATACAGTATTATATTAGTTTCCGGGGTGCACCATAGTTATTCAACATTTACATACATAAACAAGTGGTCACCATAAGTCTAGCACCCGTCTGACACCGTACTATGCTATCACAATATTATTGACTATATTCCCCTTCCGTACATTACATACATTCCCATGACTTATTTGTTTTATACCTGGAAATTTGGACCTCTTATCCCCTTTTCACTTCCCCCCTTTTTAAATTTATCAATTACAGTTTACATTCAATATTATTTTATATTAATTTCAGGTGTACAGCATAGTGGTTAGACATTTTTATAATGTAAGAAGTGATTCCCCTGACTAGTCTAGTACCCACCTGGCACTACACATAGTTATTACCATATCATTGACTATATTCCCTATGTTTTTTCTTTACATTTTCATGACTGTTTTGTATTTCATGACCAATTTGTATTTTTTGATCCCTTCACCTTCTTCACCTTGCCCCCAACCCCTCCCATCTATCATCCCGACAAATCTAGTACCCATCTGACCCCATACATAGTTTCTACAATATTATTGACTATATTCCATATGCTATACCCTACATCCCCATAACTACTTTGTAACAACCAAACTATACTTCTTGATCCCTTCCCCTTTTTTCACCCACACCCCTAACCCTCCTCCTATCTGTCAACTCAAAATGTTTTCTGTGTCTTTGAGTTTGTTTCTGTTTTTGTTAATTTTGTTCTTAGATTCCACGTATAAACGAAATCACGTTGCATCTGTCTTTCTCTGTCTGATATACTCCACTCAGCACAACACCCTCCAGTTCAATCCATGCCACTGGCAGATGGCAATAACCCATTCTCTTTCATGGCTAATCAATATTTCATTGTATATATGTACCACCTACTCTTTATCCATTCATCCATCAACAGACACCCAAGCTACCTCCACATCTTGGCATTGAGAACAAAGCTGCAATGAATATATGGATGCACAGGTCCCCTCAAAGTAGTGTTTTGGGTTTCTTCAGATAAATACCCAGAAATGGGATTACTGGGTCCTTCTTTGTTTCTTGTTATAGCTTTTGTTTTAAAGTCTATTTTGTCTGATATAAGTATTGCTACCCCAGCGTTTTTATTTTTTGTGTTTGTTTGTTTGTTTGTTTTCCATTTCCATTTCATGAAATATCTTATTTTCCATTCCTTTATTTAATCCAGAAGTGGGATTACTGGGTCCTTCTTTGTCTCTTGTTATAGCCTTTGTTTTAAAGTCTACTTTGTCTGGTATAAGTATTGCTACCCCAGTGTTTTTGTATTTTGTGTTTTGTTTTTTTCCCATTTTCTTTTCATGAAATATCTTTTTTCCATTCCTTTATTTTCTGTCTGTGTGTGTCCTTGAATCTGAAGTGAGTCTCTTGTAGGCAGCATATGTAAGGGTTTTGTTTTCTTATCCATTCATCCCTCCTATGTCTTTTGATTGGAGCATTTAATCCATTTACATTGAAAGTAACTGTTAATAAATATGTAGCTATTGCCATTTTGTTATTCATAATTTTGATTTTTTCCCACCATTTTAAAGAAGTCCCTCTAACATTCCTTGTAATACGGGTTTGGTGGTGATGAACTCCTGAAATTCTTTACCTTTTTCTTGTCTGGGAAGCTCTTTACCTATCCTTCAATTTTAAATGGTAGCCTTTCTGGGTAGAGTTGTCTTGGTTGTAAGGTCCTTGCTTTTCATCATGTTGAATATTTTGTGCCAATCCCTTCTGCCCTGCAAAGTGTCTGTTGAGAAATCAGCTCACAATCTTATGGGAGCTCCCTTGTAAGTTACTAGTTGCCTTTCTCTCGCTGCTTTTAGGATTCTCTCTTTTTCTTTAACCTTTGCCATTTTAATTATAATGTGTCTAGGTGTGAGGCTGTTTGGGTTCATCCTGTCTGGGATTCTCTGAGCTTCCTGGACTTGTATGTCTATCTCCTTTGCCAGGTTAGGAAAGTTTTCAGTCATGATTTCTTCAAATAGGTTCTCAACCCCTTGCTTTCTCTCTTCTTCTGGTGCCCCTATGATGAGAATGTTGTTACACTTGATGTTGCCCCATAGGTCTCTTAAACTATCCTCACTTTTTTTTTTTTTTAATTCTTTTTTCTTTATTGCTGTTCCAATTGGGTGTTTTATTCTACCTTGTCTTTCAAATTGCTGATTCATTCCTCTGCTTCACCTAGTCTGCTGGGGATTCCTTCTAGTGTATTTTCATTTCAATTACTATATTCTTCACTTCTGACGGGTTCTTTTTTATGGTTTCTATGTCCTTTTTTATGTTTGTTATCTCTTTGTTGAAGTTCTCACAAAGTTCCTTGAGTATCTTAAAACCATTGTTTTGAACTCTCTCTGGTAGGTTGCTTGTCTCCATTTTGTTGAGGTTTTTTTTTTTTCCCCCCTCTGGAGTTTTCTCCTATTCTTTCTTTTGGAACGCATTTCTTTGTTTCATTTGGCTGCCTCTGTGTATGTATTAGGTAGATCTGCTATGTCTCCTAGTCTTGGCCAGGTGGCCTCATGTAGTAGGTGAGCTATGGGCCCCAGTGGCAGTCTCCCTGGTCACCTGAGCAGGATGCTCCAGGAGTACCCCTTGTGTGGATTGTCTGTGCCCTCCTTTTATAGTTGAGCTTTGATTGCTCTTGGCATGTCAGTGGGTGGGATTGACCCTGAAGCTGACTGATTGTGGGGTTTGGCCACGTCCACAGCTTATGGGCTGCAGTTTGGGAGGCTTACCCACTGGGTGGGATTTGGCTCAACAGGCTGTGGTGTCTGTTGAGACCACCCTTCAAATGTACCACTAGTGGGGCTATTTGTGTGGTGCTCTGCTGTGGTCTGAAGCCAACCTCCAAGTATATTGGTTCTGGGGCCTCTTGGGAGGGAGGGGCTCCAATGCAGGCCCAGGTCACCCACTTCCTCTGACTGGCCCGGGGCTACCTGGTAAGAGCTACAAAGTGATCTGCAGTTGTTCACTGCCTGTGCTGGACCTAGAGGTGCATGGGAGAAGCCACGCTGCGAACTGAGGATGGTTGCCACCAGTACCGTGTCTAGGGTAGCTCTGCAAAAAGCCAGGAAAGCCCAAGGCCTGCTGCCACCTGTTGGCTCCCTTAAGGTTCAGCCACTGCTAACACCTCATGCTGTACATGAGTTGGGTGAGGCAGGGTCTCAGGGAGTCACTAGAATGGGAAGAATTGTGGTCATGAGGTTAATGTAAATTCTGGTTTGGTGCCAGTGCTGAGCCTAGAGCAACTCAGCAAAAGTCTCAGAGCACACTGAGGCCAGTTGCTGTCCACCTGGGACCCATGGACTCTGATAGTTTTCCAAGAAAAAGGGTAATGTGGGTGGGGCTGGCTGTTTGTGGAGAAAGTGCCTCTAGTGTTTCGAAAGTTGGGTGGGGTGGGATCCCAGTGAGTCAGCAGGGTGGAGCTCACCAGGACAATAAGATTCAGATTTGGCCTGAGGGGGCAGGCTCAACAGAGGAAAGATGGTGCCAGGCTGTTGGTGATAGGAAAATGGACCCCTCACCAGGAAAATGCTGCCTGTCCTCCAATCGCCCTTTCCCCAGAAGCCACACACCTCAGTCTGTGCCCCGTATGTCTCCAAGCCCCCCTCCCCCCCCCAGTCACTGTCCCTCCACTGGAGCCCAAGGTGAATGCCTGTGGGTGAGTGAGTCTGTGCATAGGCTGATTCAGAGGACGTCTGAGTTTCCCGCAGCTTTCCAGTTCACCTGAATGGTCAGAATCCCCACTGTTTTTCACAGCCAGTTGTTGCGGGGGCTCCTCTTCTTGGCACTAGTACCCGGGGCTGGGGAGCCTGGTGTCAGGGGCTGGGGTCCCTTGCTCCTCCAGTGGGAACCAAGGTGGCCAAGATAACCCTCCTGCTTCTTAACCTCCACATGCAGGTGTGGGGCCCATTCCGTGTCTCCAGCCCTTATACCAGTCTCTTATCTATAAAGGCATGGCTTCTTTATATTTTCAGTTATAGGACTTCTGTTTGGCTAGACTTCAGATGGTTCTCCAGGTTGATTTTTCTGTAATTTAGTTGTAATTTTAATGTGTTCATGGAAGAACACAGGCACAGTGTTTATCTACTCTGCAATCTTGGATCTCTCCCCATGAACAAAATTTTTTAACCTCTCTGAACCTCAGTTTTCTCTTATGCTAATACGAATATCTCATGGTTCTCATGGAAATCAAGTGAGATATGAATTTCTAAAGCTTTGACACATATTAGGTGCTCAGTGTATGTGGGGGCAGAGCCCCAGAAAGTAGTTTCCAGGCTCTCGGCCTCACATAGAAAGGTGCTGGCTCAGGTAGTAAATGGCCATCAATGTGATTGGATGGCCATCAGCTGTGCCTAGTTGGCCGTCAGCTGTAACCAGTGAGCCATTGGCCACTAATATAACTGCTGTGGCTACGCTAGCAGAAAAAGAGAGAGAATGGGGCTAGCAAGAAGATGGCGGCTGGGCTGGCAAGCGCGGATGGCAGTTTGTGGACAGTGTGGATCCAGCCTCCAGTGAGAGTATAGTGCCGCCAGAGAGAATATAGTGGTATGACTCCCCTACCTATAGCTCCGTGGGTGTTCCTTTTTGGCCTCACCATATCCTGCGTTCTTATGTGGGGAGCGGAAGCAGAGACCCCCAAGGCCGCCCCACACGACAAATGGCGCAGCGAGCAGGGTCTCCTGCATGACAGATGGTGCCAGCCTGTTGGTGATAGGAAAGTGGACCCCTCACCAGGAAAATGCTGCCTGTCCTCCAATCGCCCCCTCCCCAGAAGCCACACACCTCAGTCTGTGCCCCGTATGTCTCCAAGCCCCCCTCCCCCCCAGTCACTGTCCCTCCACTGGAGCCCAAGGTGAAGGCTTGTGGGTGAGTGAGTCTGTGCATAGGCTGATTCAGAGGACGTCTGAGTTTCCCGCTGCTTTCCAGTTCACCTGAATGGTCAGAATCCCCACTGTTTTTCATAGCCAGTTGTTGCGGGGGCTCCTCTTCTTGGCACTAGTACCGGGGCTGGGGAGCCTGACGTCAGGGGCTGGGGTCCCTTGCTTCTCCAGTGGGAACCAAGGTGGCCAAGATAACCCTCCTGCTTCTTAACCTCCACATGCAGGTGTGGGGCCCATTCTGTGTCTCCAGCCCTTCTACCAGTCTCTTATCTATAAAGGCATGGCTTCTTTATATTTTCAGTTATAGGACTTCTGTTTGGCTAGACTTCAGATGGTTCTCCAGGTTGATTTTTCTGTAATTTAGTTGTAATTTTAATGTGTTCATGGAAGAACACAGGCACATTGTTTATCTACTCTGCAATCTTGGATCTCTCCCCATGAACAAAATTTTTTAACCTCTCTGAGCCTCAGTTTTCTCTTACGCTAATACGAATATCTCATGGTTCTCATGGAAATCAAGTGAGATATAAATTTCTAAAGCTTTGACACATATTAGGTGCTCAGTGTATGTTAGGTTTTATATCTGCCAACTAGAATTAAGTCCAACACAATACAGTCTGCCTGAAACTTACCTTATGAAACATACTGTATGTTTCAAAGTAATATGACATTCAACACAGAGCAAATAAATTTAGACTGAATTTTCAAACATCAAAAGCAATGATCCAAAATTGGTTTCTTAAAATATCATTATTAACTGCTATGTCTTCTTTAACATTTGCTTAGAATTATAAAGCATCAAATAAGAAAATCACTCTTGGTTATATAAAAATGAGGATCAAGCATTAAATAACTTTGTGTATACCTGTAATTATAACCTCCAACAATCTGTAATGAACACCTGGAAAAATGGCTAAAACTTTTAACACAATAGAATATATCACAGAAGATTCTTTCATTTCTGTCAGGCTCTGTGGTGCTTGAATGAGTCACCTAGGAAACAGAACAATGACTTTGGATTAAACATCAGTCAAGCAAATAATATTTCTTTGTTACCTACCCTAAGAGAAATCTGGGCTGGTAATCTTAACAAGTGATACATACTTTCTAATGAAAGAAATGGGGAACACTTTGGTTCAAAAGAGTTGCTGATAATGATAAGGATGCTTATTGGAATTATAGTGTAGGAAAGCACAAAGCAACCAGCTTTTTAATGTATTATTTATAGTGGGATTTTCACCCTGGTTTGAATAAGTGCCTTAGCAACAGCATCTTGAATCTCATTCTCATTATCTCTAATGTCTTCATGTGGGTAGGATAGTTTAAATGGCTAATGGGAATATTTGCAAACCACTTTGAAAACATGTGTTCTCTCACCCTGTTTTTCTGTCTTTTCTAGTGATGCTAATTAACACCTAAAAAGCTCCTCTAACATTGAATTAGCATGCACAGAAAAGGGGGGCAACCTTCTGTGTCCTTGAAGTATTTTTGTAGTCACAACAGAGGCAACTCCAGTGTTGCCACATTAGAGAAATTTAGGGCTGGAATCTGCAATCTGGTTGGAAATCAGTGCAAGGGGGACTGTGAAACTGAGCCTACAGGTAGGAGTGTGTGTGTGTGTGTGTGTGTGTGTGTGTGTGTGTGAAATAAAGTTGAGAAAATGATTTATATCAAATAATTGGGGATGGGGCTGGAGTTGAGTGAGATTATGGGAGAGTTAAAGCCCCAGTCACACCATCCTAAACTACTCTTTGGAGATGCCTGAGAACTACTCTCTTGGTCCGGATCCAAATTGGATTAACCTTTACCTAAGCATTGCTGCTCCATTAGAAAGACTTTATACCAAAGCTTCAATGTATCTATTATGTTTTTAGGGGTAGGCTAACCTCCTTTGTTTAGGCATGTGTCAGAGAGTTAACTCTTACACTGTATATGTTAATGATGGGAACAGTAGTACAATGAATCCCACAAAAGTTATCATTCATAAATCATTCAAATAATTGCATTGGATAATATGTATTTTTAATGCTTTAATAATAGCTTTTGGTGAGACTGACAGGTACTACACAATAGTCTTACTCCTTAACAAGAAAACTCAGATTTTTATTTGGTGTGGCAAGGTGCCCAGATAAAGGTTTGCATTTGTACCTCCCTTGCAGCTGAGTGTGGCCATGAGATAAAGTTCTGGCCAATGAGATGGAAAAATTGTTGGGTGAGTCTTCTTGAAAGGCTCTTTAAAACATGGCTAGGTAGCTGGTGAGGACCCTTTTTTATTTCCTACTGCCTTCTGTTTCCTACTAGAATAAAGATGTGATGAGTGGAGTTGTAGCTGCTGTCTTGGACCTGAGACAACCTTGATGATAAAAGCCACAGATCAGGTACATGGAAAAGAAAGACAGAAAGGCACCTGGATCCATGTTGACTGGCTCCCATTTCAGACCTGGCTGCCTACCTGCAGACTTCCATCATATTTGGGAAAAATACTTCCATCCTATTTAAGCCACTGTTATTTCCAGTCTGTTACTAGCAGCCAAATGTATTTCATAAGTGAGACATTTTGCTTCACCGAAACTGTTATGTATAAGTATTCCTTACTATATAGCTCTTTATGTCATAGAGAACTTGGATAGCAGGTTTATAAAATGAGAGATGTGTTATCCAAACCCATTTGTTTCCTGGATTTTGGACAGCAATTAGTGAGAATTTAGACAGGAAGGGACACAATTTTATAGGTAGAATTACACCTAGTTGATATTCTATGTTCCTTGCATGTAACAAAATAATGGCAATTTTTTTTATAACTTTGCTAAATAAGGGAAGCAAATCAGCCTACATCTAAAAATATTCCTTTGTACAAAAGCAAATAAATAGTCATTCTTTATCAGATTTAGAAAAACTGTAGATCTTTCAAAATATGTAAATATTTCTCTAGTCTTTAACATTTTTTTTTAACTTTAATGAAACTCATTTCTATAGCAATTGAAACATTTTAAGACATGTCTTTTTTGAATTTCAACATTTTCCTAAATATTGATTCAACCCAGTGTTATATAGGAATTCAAAATGTCTTCACCATCTTAAAAAAATATTTAGGAGTCTACTTGTTGACTAGCTTTGCCAAATAGTGTTGTGAACAGATATCAATACTCCCTCTCCGAATTTATGATGTAATCTTACAATCTTGGTTTGTGCCTCATTCTTTGTTACCTACAACCTCAGATTGGATATTGTTTTATTTGTTCTCTCTTAAATGAGTTCTCAGAGACAGCTAAAAAAGAAAACTCTTTGAAACAATTTCTCTCTGGTGTTTCATGTCAATTATGTTTGACCTGTTGTCAGTGGAGAATCAAGCTTGTTGAAGAATTAATTGAGTGAAATGGGATCATGGAATCCTCAGGAGCATGGAGACTTGTACCACCTTTTGTTTCTCTTTACTCACAGCAGTGGAGCATATTTTAATACAAGTAATATGCACTTTGGGTTAACTACAGTAAGAGGAAAAGGAAGGGTATCAATGCCAGTGGGAGAAATGGCAAATTTTTCCTTTTGTGCTGTTCAGTTATTAGGTTGGCAAGGTTTCACGAGTTAACCAGACTCTTCAATGTACTTCTCATTTTTACCTCCCAGTTTATTACTAGCCTTTGCACTGGACAGTTCGGATCCATCTTACTAAACCAGTTGACTTTGATCCTAGGATGAGGACGGGCTTTCTCATGGAGAAGTGGAGTCTGCCACTCTGGTTCCCCGGTCCAATTCCATTTGACCTCACTATGGAACGGTTCTTCTCGGAGTCTCCTGACTCAGTAGCTCAATGGGTCCATTCCATTTGCCCTCATAGTAATACTCTTACCAGCCTTCCCAACAGTGCTGGGTGCTGTGCTTCATGCAGACTTTTTGAACTAGTTTTCTTTCTCACTTCTTAAGATCCTCAACTCTTTTTTTTTTTTTCCTTCCTCTGAAACAACACCACAGCTTATTTCCTCTCTAGCCTTTGCTATGGCCAGTCACATGGGTCTCATCCATCCATTTCTCTTGTCAGGGTTCATTACACTTCCTCTCGAAGCTCACTTCAAGGCCCTTACTCACTGGCTATTGCTTCTTCCTGAACGATTCTTTCACAAAACAACAGCACAGTTCCAGTGAAACCATGGTCCATTTTCCATGGCTTTACACATGATAGCCTTTAATCTGCTTTAACTTTTGTTCTTTTTGCTTTCAAAGGTAATTTTTCCTTCCTACCTCCCTCAAAAAATGTACAGATCTTTCTCTTCGACAGGTCGAGAATAGAAATACATTTGAGATAATGGATAATGATCGTGAGAAAAATACAACTCAAAGTGAGGTAAAATACAGCCTCAAAGTGAGGTTAATTGCACTTTTAAGAATGTAAAGCCTGTGCATACGGGACGCTGTATTACCCAATGGGAAAAGCCCCGAGTTCTAATCTCATTTCCGTGAGTGCCTAGTTGTGTAAAGTTGAATGTGAGATGGTAAAAGAGAGAAAGAAGGGTTGGTAGCAGTAGAGTCATCTTGGAGCCACAATATGAGCCCAGACTTGTTTTTGGTTCTTCCTTATCTTTACTGGGTTGTTTCTTTCTATTCTCCTCACTGCCGTCCTTCTCACATTATAGTAATTTTGTGATTTTTTTTCCCCCTGGCTTCTCCGGATGGGTGTTACCCAGACCTGTAGCTGCTGGGCCCTCTGCACTGGACTGCACCTTTTCTTTGTTCTACCACAGCTAACTTGCCCAGGGTCTCACTTATTCAGTATACTTGCCAGGTAACTGGAAGCCAATCTGGTTAAGTAATTCACAACAAGGTGCTCATTCACGGCCTCATAAAACATTTACTGAGCACCCCAGCTCCTGTGCTAGGTGTGAATGTCTGACCAAGCCCACTTGGCTGCATTATCAGTGTGCACTGTGGTGACCTTGGGCTTTGGGGTCAGACAGTCGCAGGTTTGAATCTTGCCCTGTCACTTGCTAGATATCATCCTGGAAAAAATTATGTAGCCTTTCTGGAAGTCTTGGTTTCTTCATCTGTAAATGGAGGCAATAATAACACCTTGCAGGAGTTTTGGATTTTAAGGACAATTTTATACAGTGGCTAACTCATAGTGGATGCTAAATAAACAGTGACCATTATGAAATTATTGGTTACCTTCTCCATGTATCATTTATAGGGACCTTTAACACTTTGGATGTAAATTGGTAGTGCCTTAACAATTAATAAGAATTTTAAGTCTTATGACAAGTTGCGAGAGACATTTAGGCAGTCAGGGAAGTCTTTCCCTTCCCTTTACCCACACCAGTTGTCTCAGTTCTGACAATGGAATACCCAAGTATCAGCTGTCTGAGGAATGGAAGCAGAGCACATTGCTGAAGACACAGGAGAGGTATTATAAGGATACACAGAGGTACGTTTTTCAAATGAGGCAGCCTGGCCACAAACTGCCAGGAAACAGCAACGGCAGATCACCGAAGTGAAAAGTAGGTCAGTTGTTTGGAGTCAAGGGATCAGGTAGCATACAAGGTGAAGAGCCCAAAGCCATAAACAGTAACAGGCTGTGAAAATTGCTACAACAGCCATAAACCAAAGGACTGCCTTCCTGCATATGCTGGATGGCGAGAACTGCTGGTCATGCAGCCCTCCTTTTGCCACAGGTGCACACTTGCGAAACAACAGCGTCAGCCTTCAGCATCACTGGAACATAGAGGACAAGGAGAAAGCAGGAGACCAGATAGCTGGCCATGCCCAAGGGCCGGAGGGCAGCGCAAAAGAAAGTGGGAATAACGCTCTCCGTTTATTTTGTTGGCCACCTAAATTTGTGTTGTACCTTTCAAATGTTTATGGCTTCAGATTTTAGTGTGTCAAATGTCGAAATACCTACATAAAACATCTGCTCGTTTGCATGTTCTTGTACGTTGAGTAGGCCTTCTGCTGTTGTAGGATGTTTTTGCATTGTGAGAATTTATTTTTGAACACTTACTTTGCAGGCACATTATACAGGATTCTGAGCTGAAAGCCTGGGGCTACCACTTCAAATGGCATTTGAGCAGTCATCTGGGGTTGTAAGCTTTGGGAGATTGGAGGAGGCAGACGAAACATTTGTTTGGATTGTGAGGGAGAGTGGTAGGTGTGGTGTTCTGCTCCATTACTCTCCATGCCCCCCCACGCCTTTCCACTCTGCAGTTCTCTCTTCTTACTTGTACTCACCTCCTTCCCACTACCATGACAGTCTAAAATCTGGAGGGTTGGTGGAGATAAAAGAGTAGCTGGGAGAACAGGAGTTTTGGTAAACTCAGGATTTAGAAACGAGTTGCAAAGAAAGAAAAGATTTAGACATTATATGCCAGCGTTTCATTGGGTCATTTGGTTCAAGCAGAATCCTCTAAGTACCTTAGGCTTCTGAAATGAACTGCGCTATGATTATTACCTTTTAAAAAATGACTTATGTATCATGAGCTAAAGTTTCATTAAAGTAATATATTAATTGTCAAAGTTATTAAAAATAAACTACCTGAGACCCACACTATGATATGATGCTAGCATGATTTTCTTTGACATCTAATATATATTAATTTTATGCAAAATGGTATAATTAAAATTTCACACAACCTGATGACCATGAAGAGTTTAGAATAAACTGAAATTATTTGGAAAGTAGGAGCTATGAAAGAACACAGAAATATCCTAGCTGCCCTAGCCCTCTCGGTTGTCTGGGAGCACACTGGATTCTGCAGCATTTGAGTAGATAAAGGGTTTTCAAAAAGTGAACTTTTAAATGAATATAAATATTGGTTCTAATATGCTCTTTTAAAAATAAAAATTAATGGTGGAATTGAATACAAATTCATATAGTTTTAAATGGTAAGGAAAAGCAATTTGTATAGAAAATGTGTCTGTTAATCCATTCTCAGTAATCTTTATGGATCTCCATCAGAAGCTTTGGCCTTACCTGAAAGGATGGCAAGCCAGTTAGGGAAATATATTCCTGTTGGTAAGTATGTTTTTAATACATACTGATTGAATAAAAATTCCTCTTGGGGGAAAAATGAGGATGAGTTAGAAGACACTCCTTTTGTTGTATGATTTAAAAGAAAAATGCATACATTTGTTTATTTCCATCTGGAGTCCTGACTTGACAAGAGCAAAATTTGAAATTATGGCCTTAAGTGACTGAAATGAACATAAGATTTTTATATGTTTAGACAGCCACTGAGAAACTCTTTCACTACTCTTGAAGACAGTGGAAACTATTTCAGTATTATAGACTTGACTGACTTGGAGCTACATCATTCTTTTGAGTTAAAGCCAACTTTTATTTTTTAAACTATACATTATATTAATGTACAAACACAACTGTCCTAAAATATTTTTGAAGGGACACTTGTTATATTGGTTGATTCCACTTAGCATCAATGCAGAATCGATAAAAACACATTTCCCCCCTAAGCTCAGGCTTAGACTGAATTATTTCTTTATTCCCCACTAGCATAAAATTTATTTATATCAGCTATATTAATGCAAGCATAAGAGCTTTATTCTTCAGAGAGGTTAGTTTCATGAACTAAATTTAGAGACACTACTCAGTTTATTTCATGAGTAATGATGCTATTTCAAAAAGCAGAGAAACAGGGAGGCTTTATGTTCACTTGTGGCCTATCTTCCTTGAAAATGTGTACTTACTGTCTTTCCCCGAAAATAAGACTTAGCTGGACAATCAGCTCTAATGCATCTTTTGGAGCAAAAATTAATATAAGACCCGGTCTTATTTTATTATAATATAAGACCGGGTCTTATATGATATGATATGATATGATATGATATGATATGATATGATATGATATGATATGATATGATATATGATAGTTATAGAACAGTTGTATGCTAGCATTCATTTACTTAGCAGCTTGAAAATATGGGAAAGAAGGTTTCATTTTTCAAGGATGCCGCTCCAATGAGTTTGTAGAATTTTAAGTGCATCTTTACCATAGTATTGAAAAAAAGGACACTGTTTTTATTCCTACATGCACTTTAAAACTTACAGATAGCTTCTCACATCTACCCATTTACGTATGATTAGTTCTAAGTGTTTGAGTGAATCAAGTTTCTTGTGGTGAATAGAAAGCACATGAAAGTAAGTGCTGACTTTTTTTTGTCATTCCATTTATTAAAAAACTAAAACGAACTTTTAAACAAATGATTGATTTCTAAATGTATAAGCAATTTGCACTTACACCCCCTACCACTATAGCTGCCTTCTTCTCTTACTTTCAAATTTTGTTTCTGTTCTCTTAATTTTAACATTTAAATATCACCTTTATGGTCTCAGTTCAGATTTTGATGTATTTTTTAATGAAGTGAGACATAGAGATTAGAGGGATATGTATGTCCATAATATTTTAAAGGAACCACATAATGCCTTCATAATACCTCTCTCCTTTTCATTTCTTTCCATGACTTTCCTTTGGTTCCTTGTAATGTGTTCTTTCACTTGAAACACCTCTCAGCATTACATGACTCTACCAAAACTGATGAGGTTTCCATAATTTTCCATGATAGGCTGCATAAATTGACAATACCAGGTTAACACGAAGCCAGAGATTAAGTGTAGAGGAAGAGGCAACATCAGGTCACAACCACTGATTAAGTCACTAAATACACAATAGGAGGTGAAGGGCTTGTTGAACCAGTTGTTTGATTGTTGACCTAATAATTCACTTTCTATGGAGTGTGCAGACACAATCTATGCCAAGCTTTTACTTGCTGTCTTGCTCCTTAGCTTTATTAAGGGAACAAAAGAATAGAGGCCTCTACCTGTCTGAGTCTTTCTATTTATTGCAGGTTTTTCTTATTTGCGATTCTAAAGCTTGATCTGTGGCTTGATTGGTGGCAGACTCCACTGTAAGATGAACTTCCCTATCTTGTTTCTCAGAATAGTATTGCATTTCTTATATTTCAGAAGGGATGTCTGACCCAACAGCATTGATTTTCTCTATCACCATAGTCATGACTGGGGAGTTAAATTGAAATATGCATCATTATGGCACATACGTGTAGGCTGATGCTGAATTCTAGATAGCATTTGATCTTACTTTATGTTCTATTTCTCCGATAAAGGATTTGAATAAATATGGTAAAATAAATTTTGAAAAACAAAATGAAAGAAAACCTATGATTCCTATATCTTTTTCAGATATTCCAGCTCTCTAGTTCTTATAAGCATGTAATTAAAGGTGTGTTTTCCAAGCAGAATCAATGCATTGTTGTAGAAAATAAGCAGCAAACTTTTTTCACTCTGCAGATATGCGATTTTATGCATCTCGCCCACCTTATTATCCTCATAATGAGAAGACAGTAGGAAGAAGAGCACACTGCACACTCAAAAGTAGAAGATAAAATAGTCTCAAACACACAGACACAAATGAGTTGAATCTTCACCAACTTGTCTAAGTTTTTGTAAGAAGCATAGAGACCCAAAATAAATAAAATGTGCATTTATTACCACTTGAGAGAAATTATTTACAACTATAGAATTTTAGGGATTAAGTAGATAATTGTTTGTGTGTGCAATACCCTTATTTTTCATACAAAGAAATCTTGTGCATTAGGAAAAAAACCCACAAGAATGTGAAGTCAAACTTGGGTGCCCATAGAGAAGCCCCACAAATGCCTGGATGTGGCAGAGCTAACTAAAACTCCCCTTTTCTGATTTTTTTTTTTAATTCTCCTTTTCTTACACTTCAAATGTGACTATTTTCAAGGCTACTGAATTATTAAATCATTCTGTTTCTTTAGTGGGGAAGGATAGGCGAATTGGCCCCTCTCAATAAAGAAAAAAATTGCAAAATGTTATCTTATTTTGCACATTTCTAGAATGTCAGCCCTGAGGGCCTAGGAGACCACACTGGGTGAATGAACGAGGTGTGGATGTGGCCACGTGGGTGTGGGCCTAACATATTATTTGTCTCTTTTATGGAGAAGACTACAAGGAAGTGAAAGGTAGTGGGCCTGAATGCATTTT
Organism: Rhinolophus sinicus; assembly: GCF_036562045.2. Classification (NCBI taxonomy): domain Eukaryota; kingdom Metazoa; phylum Chordata; class Mammalia; order Chiroptera; family Rhinolophidae; genus Rhinolophus; species Rhinolophus sinicus. Next base: position 154,340,138 of record NC_133752.1, on the reverse strand, counting down.
TATAAACTTTAGGAGATCCAGGCATTTGTGGATATGGAATTGATGGTCAAGATTTCAAGACTTCTCTATGGCCACCCAAGATTCAATCCATGTGCTCATAATGTATTTTTACTAAGACACAACGTGAATTGACTTTTATGGCAGACCAGCTTCAGAAAAACAGCCACGTAGCTCTTGTGTGAGCCCAGGTAACCATCAAACACCCTTACCAAAACAAGTATTTTCTTAGTGTTAAATCCTGCAGAGAAACACTCAGAAAATGCTTTGTTTCTTTTAGATTCAAGTAAATTCATGATTAATGCTTTTTCACTAATGATGTATTGCAAAATTGTTCAGTTACATGACAAAATTAATTTTAATAATTTTATAAGTGGTTATAGCTTAGTAGTTATAAATTCCTTAAAGATCTAAAGAGCCCTTTTGCTTTTTCCATTATGTTTTACCAATACGTTATTTAAAAAAGTATGTGCTATAATGACATCTTGGAAATGACGGAATCTATTTTAAAGTTCTCTGGATGTATCTCTCTTAAATGTAGTAGGTCTATTTTGGGACAAGGGAGTAATTCAGACACAACGTAACCTATGGATTCACAGAGCAGAACACAAATTAATGTAAAGTAATATACAAGTAAAGTGCCATTAAAACAAGCTCTATTTGTGATGGTAAAATTGTTTTCATAGAAATCTTGTACTATCATCTGTTACTTCTGTGAATCCTTCTATATCTCTAGGCAAAGCTAGTGACTCAGTACTCTGCATTCTCATAGGATATTTATTCCTCAGTTTCTAAATTGTAGTGCAGTGATGATGTGTTTACCTGTCTTTTTCTCTATAAGATGAGCAAGGATAATGTTATCTTAGTTGTTCCTATGGTAGACAGTAAGTGTTTGCTAAAAGGATGAATTAAATATTGCTTGAAGTAAATGGCAATCTGTTGAAATTCGATATTTTTCTTTACAGAGAATTCTATTGAATAGTAACAGTGAATTAACTGAAGTGCTTTCCACATCAGTCCAAATGCTAATTTTCAAGTTTTTTTTTCCTTTTAGTGCACATAAGAAACATTTTGTGCCAGCATAGTAGTTTTAAGTGACAAATTAGTTACAGTAATGTATTCATATACGTTCTCATAGCACTAAAACACTACATTACACGCAAATGTCTAGCATTGATATTTTCAAAAATAATGCTCAATCCATTAGCTAATGTTTGTGGAAGTAAAGGAAACAAACAAACAGATATGCAGAAGTTCATTATTACAGGGAGGGGCACTCTTCTCAAAATCCCCTAACAAGTCCAGTGCCCCACAGACCTAGGGAAGCTCTCCGGTCAAACAAGCCGAGCTGCTCCCTCCCCAGGAAGAGTGATTTCACTGAGGTGAGGGGCTTGCTAGAGTTCATTCCAGGGAATCCAGGTGTTGGGCTGATTTGTGGTTAGCTGGGAGTCTAGCCCTGTGGTAGAATACAGAAGTATCAGTGTCAGTGTCAGACTTCACCTTGGCTTGAGGTGCATGCTGCTTCCAGGGCAGCGACACCAGCTGCACCACCTCTCTCCTTGTGACCTGACACTTTGGCAACTACAGCTCCAAGAAATGGGCTCTAGAATCGGGATAAAACCAGAAGATACGGTAGGGCCTGTTTCAAGTTGTTTCTGCAAAGTATGTGCCATGCTTAAGGGGACATTGGGACCTGTGACGAGAGGCTGGCATGAGGACTGAGATGCAGGATAGGGGCTGGGGAAGCTGAGATGATAAAGCCCTCTGAGAGTGTGCAAATGCCTTCAGCGGTCAGGTGACCAAGCTGGTAATTTAAATGACTGCAGAAGGCCCTGTTGTAACAGCCTGTTTTGCCGTTCAAGAATGTAGGCCCAGCAAGCCCAGTTCTTCAAGTTTTCACTAGAAGCTAGGAATTCAGGATTTTTTTTTTCAAACGTGAGGACTATTGGCTTTTCAATATTTGCAACTAAGTTAAAGTTTTAAAGTAGTATGAGGGTCAAAGATAGTAATCCACTGGCCAAATTGCCACCCGTTTGCAGGCTTTGATGTAGGGCAATTATTTGGAACTGTGGAGGGTGAGGACCTACCTCATTCCCTCTAAGAGATAAGGATTTCACTGGTTTGGGATGGGTCCCAAGTATCAGATTACCCTCATGTGAAGTCAAGGTTGAGCCCTACTCGCTTAGTAAGTGGTATGATGTGACTGAATTCCAGGGACTACAGGGCGTTATCAAAAGGCTTCTCTGGCTGCCTTTCCTCCTGCATTCTCCTTATGCAACTGTATCTATAGAGCCATAACATCAGCAATTCCTTCTACCTGTATCTCTCCAACCTAAATATGCATAAGAGTCACTCAGGAGCTTACTAAAACAGAGATTACTAAACTCCATTGCAAGAGATTCTGATTCAGTAGGTAGATTCTGGAATTTGCTAACACCCACTTTAGTTTACTGTAACACAGATGGTCTGGAGACCACACTTTAGAAACACTGACTCATCAGTGCCAGCTGGTGGCTGGCACATCTGTTATTTCAGCCCTCGTTTCTTGCCTAAGTTACAGAGCGGTATATACAACTGCTTGCTGGAAATATGCACCATCTTTGCCTGGATATCTCAAAGTTATCATTGTCTAAATCCAAACTTATTATGGCCATGCATCATATAACAATGTTTCAGGTAAAGAAGGGTTGCATATATGATGGTGGTTCCATAAGTTTATAATGGAGCTGAAAAATTCCTATGGCCTTGTGATGTCATAGCTATTGTAATGTCATAGTGCAACACATTACTCACGTGTTTGTGGTGATGCTGGTATAAATAAACCTGTGCTGCCAGTCGTGTCAAAGTATAGCACATACAATTATGTACAGTACATAACACTTGATCTGGATAATAATCACTATGTTACTGGTTTACATATTTACTATAGTATACTTTGTATCGCTATTTTAGAACGCACTCTTTCTACTTATAAAAAAAGAAAGTTTGCTGTAAAACAGTATGCCTGTTACAACAGGAGCAGCCTCGGATATCTCGTGTTCACCACATGTCTTGATTGTATCAGTTTCTCTTGTGCTTGATTTAATCTCCTGCTGTTTTGTACAGTAATGTGCTGTACAGGCTTGTAGCCTAGGAGTAATAGGCTATACTATAGAGCCTAGGTGTATAGCGGGCTGTACCATCTGGGCTTATGTAAGTGCACTCTATGATGTTTGCACAATGATGAAATCTCCTAATGATGCATCTCGGAATGTATCTTCCTCTTTAAGCAGCGCATGACTGTATTTTCATTTAAAGCCTGCACAAAAAATTATGTTCTGTATTTCATTGAAATGCATCGTCATTGGCTCAGTTGCTCAAGTCAGAAATCTGCATTTGCACCTTTGGTGGGTGGGAACTAACGTTCAGGGTGCAAGGGGTATGTGGCGGGCACCGGCATGCCCACCTAGTAGCTGCTTTCCTTTCCAAGCTTTGCCATAGCTGCTCAGTTATTCTACCTTGGCTTTCTGTGTAACCCAGTTCTTTGGAGGCAAGCCAGTAACAACAACCACTTTATTTACTGAGGCCTACTCTGTGCCAGGCACTCTTCTAAGTGGTTCACATGTATTAATGCAATATTTCTTGACACCACTGAGTTCCATGTTGAGTGTTTGGTGGCTCAGCACCCCCTGAGGCTAGATCTGCTCCCCATATTTCCAATTGCCAGCTGGGGCCTCTGCTTTCATAGAGATGATGTCATCTTTCCCATAATGATGCCACCCATTAACTACAGACCCCAGGGTCTAGGATCCCTGCTATTGTTTTCTATTCATGATTCCAGGGATGATGGGGGCTGCCTGAATTGGAATCCTATTTAATGTGTCTCCTTAGCTACGGTAAATCAGGTTGCTGCCTATCCTAAAACAATAGAGTGCTAGAGTCAGAAGCTCATTTAGAGAATGTCTAGTCCAATTTCCTTACATTACAGACTGGGAAACCAAGGTCTAGAACCATGAAGTGACTTGCTAAGGTTAAGAGAGAAGAGAGAGAACTGGGAACCAAACCTCAGTTTTCTGTTTTCATGTCTAATACTGGAATGTAAGCCCCGTCCTAGGGCAGTTACATGATACTGAAGATTTCTGTGGTGTAGTTTCTGTATCTGACTGCACCTACTAGAATGGTGCCTGGAATGTAGTGACTGTGGATGGAGACAGCACAGGTGCATCAGTCTATAATTGGTTGACAATGCGACGACCAGCATACTCCTTTGATGTAAAGAACTGTTATTACAGGATGACTATGTTTAATGTAGTATGTGGACTATTTAGCCCCTGTAGTAAAAATTCAGTGGAGAAAATAGACATAACATTGTAGCAGCAAGGAGCTGGCTTAACTATTCTGCATAAATGTCCCCTGAGAGAAGCCTGCTCTGGCCACCCTTTCTAAAATTGATCCATATGTTTCTCAATGTTGTGATTCTACCTACTTTTCTTACTAGTAAGTCTCACTGTCTGAAATTACATCGTTATGCATTTTGTGTTTATCACCTGCGCATTCACTAGAATAAGCAACATGAGAGTATGGATTTGATCTTTTTCACTACCGTAGTGCCAGAACCCGGAACTGTCCAACACAGAAGAGCTTCCTGGAAATGATAGTTTTATATTTTGGAATGGAAGCTTAAATAACATGCAGCACTTTGGCATCCAGAAGCCTGATAAATCTCCACAAATAGAAACAAAACAAAAACTCAGCACTGTACCATGCTGGAGTCATAATGTGAGAGATTCTGATAACATTATTTGGAGGGATATTTAAAAAAAATAATTACGATCATTAAGTAAACTATTTCTCCTATGTATTTTTACCCTATACCAGAGGAATGACCCCGTACTGTAAGTAAAATTATGACATTTAGACAGGGGACACTGGCTTATTTATAAATGTAGTAAGTTGAATAGTGTCCTCCCAAAATTCATGTCCCCCAGAACCTCAGAATGTGATCTTATTTGGAAATAGGGCCTTTGTAGATGTAATTAGTTAATGATCTTGAGAGGAAATCATCCTGGATTTGGGTTGGGTCCTAAATCCAAAGACTGGTATCTTTCTAAGAGAGAGCAGATGGAAATTTGAACACAGAGACACAGAACAAAAGGGGATGTGAAGATGGAGGCAAAAATTGGGGTGATACATCTACAAGCCAAGGAACACCAGGAACCACTAGAAGTTTGAAGAGGCTAGGAAGGATTCTCTCCTAGAGCCTTTGGAGGGAGTGTGGCGCTGCCGACTCCTTGATTTCCAGACTTCCGGCCTCCAGAACAGTGAGAAAATAAATTCCCATTGCTTTAAGTCATATTTTTTGATAATTTGTGTGGCAGCCTAGGAAACTAATACAATGAGGACAGGAGATATTTGTTGACTTGTGGATAGGAGGATATGTAGATTGTGCCATACATAAATTAGTCTACAATATTTTGAAGTTAAATATTATAATACCCAACACATATAAGTGCTCACTATGAGAAGATAAACCTCTCTGTGCGACTCATTTTTTAAATAACACCCTAAAACTCAGAGAAGTGGGCCATTCAAGCTGAGCAGCTGTGAGAAGGGACACAGACACTGAAAAAACACATTCCAAGACCCTTTCTTATTTCTTCAAATGAATTGGGAGGTAGGGGAGGGCGTGGGGAGGATCGCTTCCCTTAACTGTTGCAAGAAGCGGGTCCTCTCGCAACAGTCCTTCCAGTGTATGGGTAGAGGCTGAAGCTTACTGGTTTTCATTTCATGGCTACATGAAAATATGACCATTGTCTTCAAATACAGAAGTAAATCATTTTTACTTATTGTTTAAAATATCTGGTGCCAAGTATTTCTCTTACCTTCCATTTTACCTTTCCCTATCTTATCTCCTTGCCTCCACCCCCCAACTGCTAAAATGGCTGGCACTGAGAAGTCCATTCTCAACCACCAGGCTTTCTCTACTTCCTCAAATGATGTATCTCCCTATCTCCTACTGCCCATTCTTGTAAACGGACCATAGCATTCCTGCTCCTCCTGGCTTCTTTCCTTTATCTCCTCTCCCCACTTTCTCTCCTCACCTTCTCCTGGTCTTTCTCTTTGATTCAGCCATATTTGTTGAGAACCTCCTGGGTAATGAGCGCTGTTTCTGGGCTGGGCCCTTTTGACTGGAATGTCTTCTTTTCTTCTTTTTCTGCTTATCTAAATTCTCCTTATCTTTCAACATTTGCCTCAAGCTTTTCCTTCCATCTGGACTTCTATACCGATTCCTAAGGATAGTTTTATTTCTCCATTTTAAATTGCTGTAGCCCTTATGGTCAGTAAAATACATGCATTTGGCCCCAACCATGTGTCATCTTGTATTACTATTTATGGTGATGATAAGCCAGCTCTTGCCTGCTCATTTAGATCATGAGTTTCCTGAGAAAACAGAGATGCTGTATTTATCTTTGAAACCTCAGCACCTTGTAGTGCTTTGCTGGACTAATTGCTTCCCCAAAAATAAGACCGGGTCTTATACCATATTCCCCAAAAAATAAGACCAGGTCTTATACCATATTCCCCTGAAAATAAGACCAGGTCTTATATTAATGTTTGTTCCAAAAGATGCATTAGGGCATATTTTCAGGGGATGTCTTATTTTTTCATGTGCGACAATTTACATTTATTCAAATACAGTCATGTCCTCTTCTTCTGGAACACCGTCATAATGTACTAAATGCGTTCGTCTGGCTGACAATCTTAACTGGGGCTTCTTTTCGGTGTAGGTCTTATTTTCAGAGAGATATGGTATATTCCTTGATTGGGCAGTGTATTTGATACTTTATATGAAATCAAGACTCTTGAAGGCCAGTATATGTTTGTGTTCCCTCAAATGAAGCCCTTCCCTACCTTGGGCTAGGTCTATCAAACCTTGTCTAAGTGAGTCTGTTGGAAACAGAAGAATGAAGATCTTTTGTTTTAAGAGAAAGCAAACAAGAACAAAGAGAAGGTAAGGTCAAAGTCACTGCCAAAGACAGATTTGCAGTTTAAAACCAACAGTCATATTCCTATGGATAATGTCATCACTAATCTCTATCAAGCACTGCTTCCCGGAAGTGAGGCACTGGTCAGGTTTAGAGCCTCTATATACGTAAGAATGGCTGTGGGACAGAGGGGAGAGCAAAAAGAGGCAGAGAAAAGAACTGAAAGGCCTGGGCAGTGAGACAATCACCCCTCTCCTGTCATCACATGAGGAATGGCTCTGACAGAACTGTTGCATTTGCACATTCTTCAGGACAGGACCACGTGTGAGTCAGGGCTGATGCTGGCCACCAAGTAGGCGGCAGCTCTACTTCTGCTAAGACTGCTACCTGACCCTCTGTTTGCATGATTCCTTTGCTTTAAAAGCTACGCAGAAAAATCCTTCTGTTCAGCCATTTATAGGCAAAAGTGCAGGCTAGAGAATCAGTCCTTTGATGAAAGAAACTCTGAAATATGCAGAATATAAGCAGGGCAAGGATGAGATGAACAATAATGATAATAAAAAGAGCATATATGCAGAATTGAATATGTACCAGACCAAATGTTAAAAGTGTAATACACATCATTTAATGCCTCTACAACCTATGAGGCAGGTACTACTACTGTACAGAGAGATTAAGTAATTTGCTTAATATCACACTATTATGATGTGGCAGAATGAGGACTCCAGACCACACGCTCTAGTGTTCCAAGCTAGAGACATGTGATGACCATCTTTTCCCAAGCAAAATTCAGGACATGTGGCCTCAAATATATCAGTGTCCATTGTGTATAATGTTGTTTTGCATTAGGACTGTTGAGGAAAATCCTGGTCAATAGAGTCACTGGCCTTTAAATACAAATATATATATATATATATATATATATATATATATATATATATATATATGGATCATGTTCAAATGTCTACTCTTGCCTCTTTGGCAATAAGGAAATTATGCTGTTTACATTTGGAGTGTACAATTAGCATCATCTGATTGACCTACTGGAAGTTAAAAATAGTTTGGTTGTAGTCCATCATCTCAGTGATGAAAGTGTTTCCTGATTGACTTGGTAGAGATTATTGATGTTTCCAGCTATACTCATTGTTTCCTTTTAAAGGAGGCTTAGAAGGACCTTTTAGAGAGGATACATTTTGGTCATAATATAAATTTTTAACGATTTTTTTGATTTATCAATTTTTGAAATACATATTGTTTGTCTTTTTTTTTTTTAAAATACAGAGTACAACTGTATTATTAACCTACTGGAATATGTGAGATAAACAGAAAAACATTGAATCGTGTGGATACTTCTGATTTTTGTTCTCTTGGGTCAGATTTTACATAGGAAATATATGTAAACAAGACACATTTTAAGCCCATCTACAGGGTTGACTTTGTATGTGGAGTAGGCAGATGTTTGGATAGTGTGATTTGAAGTTTCCTACTTAAACTGTTTCTGTCATTGCCCCAACACTCTGTCCGAAATTGTGGCCAATTTGCTAAATTCCTATATAGAAAAGAAATGGAACTGTTTGGGTTAAAATAAGGATGGGATGAGTGGGAGATCTCAAGCTCTGCCATCAATCACCATCTGTGTACTGGACCAATAGATTTTGGTCTTAAGGAAAGTTTTCATAAAACAGTTACGTTTTGATGGGAGGGAAAAATGGCCTTTGTTGAGCATCTATTACCATGTTTCCCTGAAAGTAAGACCTAGCCAGACAATCAACTTTAATGCATCTTTTGGGGCAAAAATTAATATAAGACCCAGTATTGTATTATATTACGTTATAAGACCTGGTCTTATTTTAGCATAAGACCTTAGACCTTATACTAAAATAAGACCGGGTCTTATATTAATTTTTGCTCCAAAAGACGTATTAGAGCTGATTGTCTGACTAGGGCTTATTTTCGGGGAAACAGGGTACGTAAGTGACACTGTATAGGTACCTGACACACACTAGGGCATTTGAAACTAACAGGTCTGTGTGGTAGTGACTGAGATGGGAAAGAGACTTGAGAATAAGAAGAACAGTAACTTAAATTCTGAGTAAGATCTGTCCATGAACAGGCCAAATGACCTACTTTGGACTCCTAACCCCATATCCAGACCTAACATCTCACAAATTCAATGGTGAAGAAAGGCAGATCTAGGGATTCTTACTGTAATTTTATAGGAATAATTTGCTTAGGGTTGTAGCTCCTAAGTGGTAGAACCAGAATTCATACCAATGTTCCCTATTCCAGGTCTCCTAACTGTATAACCCATATCCCTTTCCTGGTACATGGGGAGGAAGTATAAGGTAAGGGGATAACGTGTGGGCTGGCATGCCACATTTCCTGGTTTCTGATCCTCACTCCATCACTCTGGTTAGTCTTGAGATCTTGCACGAACTCCACAGTTTCTGTGTCTCTTTCCTCAAAGGTAAAATGGAAGTGACACTACTAGCATCCATCACACAGGTCTGTGGCAGAAATTAAATGGTTTAATATATGGAGTGGGCCTGGTATACAATAAGCCTTCAATAAGTTGAGCTTTTCTCACTATCTGTTCTTGTGACAAAGATCAAGTGTGGAGGCTATTCCCCTGCCTGGTCCTTAGGTAAGACTGAAATGGAGATCCTGGGTCGCTGTTGAAACAAAGGACACAAGCCTCTTGGTCAATGGTAAACAGGGAGCACTGATATTGAAGAAAACCTCGCTCCTTTCAATATTTTGCCTGGAAGTGGTCCTGGAGAACATTCATTAAACCCTGAGAGCTCGCAGTAAGAGCAACTAGTGAGCATTGGTTGAGCTTAATTTTTAAATTATTATTAACGGAAGCAAGACCGTATGTTAAGAAGACAAGCATCTAAAGGTGGGGTAACAAGCTCCATGTAACTGAAGGCCAGACATTTCACGTTCTGATTAACTGAGTTCATTCTAGTAGACACCCATGCAATTCAACTGATAATGGGTGGAGTGAGTTCAATCTCTCAAGCAGACAGAAAAGAAGCTGCTCAATGATTTTTACTCCACTAGCCTATGAAATACGATGTGTTTTACAGACTGTCCTTCAATGATAGGAAACGTGCCTTCTGTAAGCACAGGCCTCAGTATATACTATATTATTTATGAAGCTTTAATATTTTCCAGTTTCAACTGGTTGAAGACTCCTTGCTTTAAACGGAGATACAGGGAGCATATAGCACATGAAACCCATGTTAAATAACTAGAAATTGTTTGTAAAATAATCCTAATCGTAGTTATAAAAGCACAGTAGAATCTATTGATTAATCTATGGGATTAATCTACTACTTACTGAGTCATTACTATAACTCACCACACTAGGTAGTAAGAAAGCCATAGTGAGAAAGATTTAGTCTCTGCCCTCAAAGAGTTAGTGGGGGAGAAAAAAGACATTGTAAAAAACTACAGCAAGATGTAAGAAGTACCATAGTAAATGTACAAAGTGCTGGCATAGGAAATAACTGGTCCTGGGAAATCTTTGGAAAGCCTCACTAAAGAATCTTACTAAGCTAAGAGTTCAGATGATCACAAACTATAATTACAATGTAGATACATGTGGTCATTCTTAGATGCTTGAAAAAAGAAGTATGACAGTGAACTCCCAATTATCCATGTGCCAATTAGCTACACTGCAGGACTTAGCAATGGCTCTCTCTAACCCACTGTACAATCTGCTGACGTCTCAGCTCTCTCTCTTGCATCCCACCCATTTCTGAATCATGCTGCCAGTCTAGGAGAAGGGCTAGTTTTTCTCCTCATAAGTTTGCTATTGTAGGCATATGTGAATTATCCCCTTTCCCATTTGATATATAAACTAGCGGTCACTTCTATTGGTGTGGAATATCAGTATGCTGGATAGCTGTTTTTAATGCATTACAAGCAACCAGGAAACTGAGGTAGCAGTTGTTATTGGGTGTGGAAGGAAACAAAGGCCACACATATACGATGAGAAAGAGGTTACCTCAAGAAGAAAGGAATTGGTCAAATGTGGTGAAAGGGTCTTCTTCCCTCACACTGCCGATGTATCATTTCAGCGGTACAGAATGATTGGTTCCTGCGAGTTTCAAGCTGCACAAAGGCTAAAAACTGCCTGCGTATGTCTGTGCTTATACTATATATGCGTGCATATACATATGTAGCATGCAGATATATTTATTTCGAAGTGTATATGAATGTGTGTGTGCTTATAAATGTGTGTGAATATATTTGCATATATGTGCCAGATCAGACAGACCGGAAAGTAAGTGTAAGACTTCTCACACTCCTCACCGGCTCTGTCTCTCCCCACCCCCACCACCCATAGACTGAAGCAGCGAGGAGGCTCTGTGACCTGAGGCTGCATTAGAAAGTTTGCAGCTCTCTGAGGACATTCCATGGGTTTTAGAAGTCGGCGATTCCCCCAGGAAGAAGGCACCGCTACTGACACTCTAGGCTGAAGGCTGCTCCCCTACTCCCCCAGCCCCGCCGTGTTCCTAAGTCGTCCCCCTCCCGAGCCCGGCGGCTCTGCAGAAGCGGGCCGGCCCGGACAGGCTTGGCCGCAGGGTGCGAGGCCCACGGGCTGGAGCCGCCCGCAGCGCAGGCGGGAGGGGAGGGAGCGGGAGGGCGGGGGTGGCGGGAGGCCATGCCTCCAGATGCGGAGGCTGCCACACAGCTGGAGCCACGGCAGTCACCTGCACGGCGCCTTTGCCCTTGTGCTCCAGCTGCCCGGCCGCCGGCGGCAGACTTTGCGGAGGGCGCCCGGCGTAGGCGGCGGCGGGTGTGGGCCGAGACGGTATTTATAGCTCGGTGACAGCAGCGGCGGCAGAGACATCGCTGGCCCGTCTCGCCGCGCTTCCCAGTGAGGCCGCCGGCGCGGCCGAGGGCTGTGCTTGCCGGTGTCTCCCGTGTGCAGACGCCCCGAGCCCGCACGGCCCCATCCGGTGAGTACGCAGCCCCGCGATGGGCGCGCCTCCCCCGCCGCGCGGTCCAGCCGCAGCCGGGCTGCGTCTTAATCCCTGCCGGCGAATGCAGAAGCGGCCCGGCACCCCGGCCCGAATTCCCCCGGCGCCTCTCCTCCTCCCTTCCGGAGGATGGCTGGCAGAGAGGCAGGGGGAAGTGTCTAGGAGGGGGGCAGACGCACCAGCCCTTTAGGGAAAGGGCAGAGGAGACTCCTAGGCAGGAGGCTGTTGGTGGGGAACCCTCAAACTCCAGGGCTTCAGGGGGTAAGGGACGTCTCCAGAGCAGACCTTGAACTTTCTCCGCTTCACTAATTCCTAGGATAGGAGCTGAAGACAAGCCCTACCTCTCCTTTGTTAATTAAATTAACAGGTTGCAGTTCATGGGTGTTCTCATTAAACACAACAACAACGTTTGAGTGTTTGGGTGTTTACTAACTTCGTCATAACTAAATAAAGCTATTTGATTCCTATTTTCGAAAATGCCACAGGCCCTCAAGTGTGTTTGACCTATGTGGTATAACACTTTGCCATTAGTCATTCCACCAGCTGTGGAACAATAAACTGAGTGTGTGTGTGTGTGTGTGTGTGTGTGTGTGTGTGTGAGAGAGAGAGAGAGAGAGAGAGAGAGAGAGAGAGAGAGAGAGAGAGAGAAGAGATGGTAGTAAACATCATATGCTTGTTTTAGTATTTGTGAATATAAGTCTCATGAAGCAAAATAAATTTTTTGAGTAAAAGTATATTGAATAAACGTATTTTCCCTTAATTATAAATGATATGTTGTTTGAAATCCATAAAGGAATTCTAGGAAGATTTCAGGGTTTTGTGTTGTCTTCAGAAAAAAGTTCTTCCAATTTATTGAGTAGTAGCATCCCTGTAAAAGCCATTTTTTGCTGTAAGGTATTGAATTTTTGCCATGCGCTTTCTAACTCTGGAAGGTACTTATGGATTTTGACGTTTTGACTCTGGTATTTACTCCCTAACCCCATCCCACCTCTATCTGATCCCTGTGATCAGAAACAAGTACTTGTTTAATTTACTTCTTTAAATTGCCAGTCATTTAAAAAATAATGAATGGTATGAATGAATTTTATTTTATTCATTAACTGTTACTTTGGTGTTGTGTTTAGATTCTTTATCATAAACAGATGTCATTGAAAAGGAGGTCTAAACATTTAAAAATGATTCATTGGTGATTGTTTTTCAACTTTATTACATGAAAAGGCTCATAAATATTTTTCATTTTAATGAAAAGTTGGCCATGTCTTGGTAGAAGAGAACCCCATGTCTACTTTGCTTTCAGGTTCCCTGCTTTAAAAACTTGGATTGGTTCAGTGTTCTGTTATCCCAAGCACTGCAGGATAAGAACAAGGGAAGAAAATCACTTAAAGGTTGAATCAATGTGAAGATAAAGTCTAGGAAGTGATTTATGGATGCGATCTTCCAAATTAGCTAGGGTACCACAAATAACCATCCTGATACCTCTGCAGAGCCACTTATGGTGGTTTCATTGATTGACTTAAAAGGTTGCTTTTTATTTAAAAGGCTGTGTGGTCTCTCGTATTGGACTAAAAATAAGAAGATCCAACTTCTGTTACTGTTGATACTTGTGTTTTTTAAAAACCTGTATTAAGCACTTGTATTATATAAAATGCTGTGTGTCATCTCCTCAGGACTGTCTTTTCATCGAACAATTCAAGATAGTATACCAAGACCTCTCCTTATCTCAGGGCTGGTCCAGGCAAATATTTATTTGGTTTACTCCTTTCTGCCATTTTTCCTTTTAAAGACCTGAGTATCCCATTGTCCAGAGTCTATTCTCTCTGGAATGGAACCTTCAGTGTTTTTTTCTCACCTAGAGCTGGTCTGTTATCCATTCATCATCCATACATTTATGTTTTCATTTATTCATCCATCAGCAAATATTTATTGAGTGCCTAATAGGTGCAAGTCATCACCAAGTACTTACTACTTCCTAGTACTTCTACTTCTTTCAAAATGGAACTTTATTTTGTATTTTGTACTTCTCAGTGTAGGGAGTACAAAAGTAATTAAGAGTATTGACGTTGGGGTCATGGAGAGGTATTTCTGCCTGTTTCTGCCAGTTGGTAGCTGTATGACCTTGGGCAGATTATAACCTTTCTGAATCTCTCTTTGCTGGTAAATCCAAAGGGTTGGCATAAGGACTAATTGAGATAATGCAAGGAAAGTGCTTGCCAAGAGCCCAACACATAAAAAGCACTCACAAATATTAATTATCATTATGTTGTTTGTGTCTGTGTCTAGTGTTCATCTCGGGAAGTACAACGCCCATCTCAGGAAATGGCAATTCCATTCTGGGTTTTGCCAGGCCATGTCCATAGGCAATCCATCAGTAAATCTTGTCAGCAATTCCTTTTAAATGTGTCCCGGAGCTGGTCCATTTCCAATCATCACGTAGAGTGGCCCTTCTGAGATGGAAGTCATCTTGTGTCACTCTCTGACTTCCGGTCTCACCCAGGATGAGAGCCCACATGCATATAGCAGCCCCCAGGCCAGATCATGATCTTATGTGACCTCCCAGACCTCACCTCCCTTCATACTCCTCTGTACCCACACTCTATCCAGTATACTAGCCCTCTGCTATTCCTTAAATGCATTAATCGTGTACTCAGCACAGGCCTTTGCAAGTTTTTGTTCCCTCTGTCTGGATCACCCTTTCCCTAGATATCTGCTTGCCTCCCTTCCTTCTTTCACTTCTCTGTTCAAATGTCATCTTATAATGAGGCCTTCTTCAACTTCTTTTACTCCCAATACGCCCTATTAATTTTCTCTCCGTCACCTTATAACTTTCTAAAATACTATGTATTTATTTTTTCTCTGTTTAATGTCTGTGTCCCTCAATGAGACTATAAGATGCAAGGCAACGAGGGCGTTGTCTGTTAGGAACCCTGACACATAGGCCACTGGCTGGTACAAATAGGCAGTTGGGAATACTGAACGAATGAATGACGAATGTTATTATGGAATTAACAAATCTGGACTTCACCACTTTCTACATATGATTTTGGACCAGGAAGCTTAAGCTTTCTGAGCTTCAGTTTCAGTATTTGTAAAATAAGGGTAATACCCATCCTTTACTTTGTAGAGCTGTTACTTTAAAATCCTCTAATTGTATATGAGAATAGCATATACAATCACTCAGTAAGTTTAATAGATAGTTGATATTATTTTCATGCTCATTTTTCATGGGAATGACCACGAGTCATTTGTGTGTAAACAGTGGTCTTCAGGATAGGAAGTACCTGGAATTCACCAGGTGCTTGACAAAATCCCCTTTAGTCTTCATTACAACCCTATGAGGAAAGTACTTTTATTAGGATTTTACTGGTGAAGAAATGGAATCTCAGAGAGGTTCGGGGTTTTTCCTAGGTCACAGAGCTAGTGAGAAGCAGAGTCAAGTAGAACTGGACCATACTCCTCCTACTAATTTAAGCAGCCTTCCGAAAAGCAGATATTCCTGGTTCCTTTGAGTTATTCTCATATCATATTAATGGTGTGATTTTGCCCGTTAAAAACACTAAGAGGTAAAATGGGATATAAATGTAAGCTATCATTTATCTTTCAAGGAAACAATATTATATAATCTGAAATTCTGTCACCTTGTTTGACATATAATTTTTAAAGTCATTATATCCTAGGAATTAAATGAAATGATTGTAAAAGGTGTTCCATTAACTGCAAAGAATTTCACATGTATTAGTATAACACTATAACCAGGTGATTGAGGAAAAATAGCCTTTAACTTTGTCTTGTACTAATATAGCCAAGAACTATCTAAAATAGAACTATACACATCACAAAGAGCATATCTAAACAAACAAATAAAACAAAACAAACCCAAAAAAAACCACAAGAGATATTTTTAAAAATTATTTTTTAAGAAATTGGATTCAAGGTGCTGTTTGGCAGAGTACAGGCACAGAGTACAGCATTTTAATAAGAGCTTAGAGGGGTTACAGATGAATTTTTAGACATAAATACCAAGGAGTTTCAAGAAATTTGGAGGGAGGATTTTATATTATTATTATTTTTAATCCTATAATAGAGCTGTGCAATGATAATGCTCTAACCATGTTACCTGGTTAGGCATTACTACCTGCTAAGACCCACATGAGCAGAGCTGTGCTTTGGGTATGGTTTACTCGACTAGTAATAATGTCTCTTAGATAGCACATTTTATTAATTCATCAGGGACTTTTCCATACACATCCTTACATTTCTTTGAATGTAAGTGATAACACTCCATTTTGATCCTACTAGTCATTATGCACCAACTATTGCCTGAGCCGGGGTCTCTATTGAGAAAAATGAACTTCACACTCCTGAAGGTCTGTGAGTGTTTTCATTTATGTGTAAAGACCTAATAAGGAAGGAAGGGAGGAAGGGAGGGAGGGAGGGAGGGAGGGAGGGAGGGAGGGAGGGAGGCTGGGTACTCTGGTCCAATCAAACAAATTGATACAACAGCTATTAGGGCACTGATGTTGCCCTGGTCTGGTACTTGATTATCTTTTATTTAAACTGTTGGAGTGGCCTCTAAACTAGTCTCCCCACTTTCATCATGCCTTGCACTAATTGATCCTTTTCCAAGCTAACAGAGAAATTTGTCCAAAACCCTGCTCCAATCAATTGTATCGCTCTTCTGTTCTGAAACCTTTGCTTTTTCTAGTCTCTACTCAGTAAAATCCAAAACAACACTTTTGTATAATCTTCCCTCAGGTGGCCCCAAATTATCCTTAACTCTCACAAGATACCCCCAAGAGCTCTGTGTTCCAGTTACACAGAACTACTGATACATCGCTGTACCTGTCCCAGACTCTCTCTTCTGTGCCTTTGTTCAAAGTATCTTCCCAACCTGAGTGTCCTGACTTCTCCCATTTTTCCTTTGAATTCCTCTCCATTTTTTGCCTTTACTCCAGGTAAAATACTGGCTTGTAGTAAAATGCATGGCGCTTCTAATATCAAATATAAATATTAGAACCTCTAGAGTGGGAAACCATGATGGAAGGCCTATGGATTATCAGACAGTATATAATGTTTCAGCCTATAGTTACCCATATCTTCATCACCGCTATTATGTGTAAAAGGAGAGGCTTCCATGATATTGATAGTGGCATGTACCTAATGATGTCATTACTTAGAAAAGGGAATTACATGGTGTGGATTAGTCTAGTTCTTAGAGATTCAGTGTTTTCTATAAGTGTTGGAAAAATCACAGAGTGAACATCAGTGACGCATTGTCAAAGGACAATCAGATTAACTCAACTACTTGTATTGCTGCTCAAAGAAGAAGAAAATTGAGCAATCCTGGCGTGAGTCACATGGTCCCAGTTCTTTCTGATCATGCTATCAAGGTCTATTTTGAATAGTAATAGTAGACTCAGTCATCCTAGAAGTATTGTGAATCTTATATCAGAAGGTTTTATTACCAAGAACTTTTTTACCAACATGTAAAGGGCAAGATTTTGGAATTTATGTCTTGGTGTGGGGAAGGCATAACAGAGTGTTGCACCCAGGTGGCTTGGATTTGAATCCCTGCTCTGGCATAGATTCGTTTTATTCTTTGGGTACTAGTTACTAAACTCTAAGTATCAGTTTTAACATTTATAAGATAAGAATATTTCCTTCATTGGGCTGCTGTGAAATTTAAATGAGATGTTTGTAAAGCTCATTACCATAGTGTCTAGTATATGGTAAGTACTCAATAAATGCTAGCCTTATTATTCATAGTAATAGTGATACTAATGCAGAGCCTGGTGCTGAAATAAGATGATATTGGGGGGGACCCATCACTGCTATCACTGGCCCCGGCATCATTGCAGGCTTTGGGCCCCCTGCTCTTCGCTCCCTTAATGGAAGCTAATAGCAGGCTGCCTTCATTTTCTGAGTTGTAACATGGGAGTGATGGTAGCATTCATTGCATTACAGTAGGAATTAAAATCTGTGCTAGTGTAGGACTGTTGCTGAATACTGTTGTTCTCTTTCTTGAAACAATATAAATACTGAAGAGGAGCAGCTATATCCAACATTTTTTTTTTTTTACTGTTTTAATTCAATTTGGGCATGTAGACATTACATAGCCCACAAAGCAAGATTCTAAGTTAAAAACATCAATAAAATAAGTATATGCCAACCCTCCACAAAGCATTATTACAAAAAAAGAATCAAGGTCATTCCGTGTTCTAAATTTTGCTGCCTTGATTGTGTATAGGTAGGGGCAAGGGAGATGTTGCAACATCAGAATTCCTCACTGGTAAGAGGAACAACATAAAAACCTGTTACAGCAACATCTTAACTGATACCCCTATCCTGTTCCGATGGCATGTAGGAAACACTTCTGCTTCGAGACTCATTGGCTTTGAGAAGATTTCTGTGTATTCTCTTGTGGGGGTAGTCTTTGGACATTTCCAAAGGTGTTGCATGAAATTGGCTTGATAATTGACCCATTCTGGCATTCTTACGTAATGAATGTCATGAAAACGCATACTGTTCATTTTTGTTCTTCATTGTTTTCACTGTTCTTTTTGGTGTGAGAATCACACAGATCTCTGGTGCTGTACTGGTTGATGAACCACACATTAAAAAACAACAACAAAAAACAACAATCCCCCCTCAAAAAAAACAGACAAACAAACCAAAACAACTTGCAGTAGTCACCATTCCTGAGTGTCTGAGCTGCAATTCCTGAGAATAGATATTTCAGAGTATTCACAAAGATAACAAGGTACTTGAAGTTACTTAGAAGGTTTATGAATCCAAACACAGTGACTGTTTGTTTTACTGAATTTTATTGTCAGTTCTTGTCAGTGTTTACATTGCTTTTCTAAAATTCTTAGGACGAGTTTTCATTAACTTAAGACCGTGGCTTTAATTGACATTCATGAGCCTAGAATATTGAATTGGGATTTGGGAACCTTGGAGCCTATTCTCCGAACTTCCATTGACTTAGAGTTACTTCAGGCTTGTGGCTTAATCTTTGTACTTACGTTTTTTCCTGTGCCATAGAAGTATCCGTTACAGAGTTAATATAATCATCTCTAGAGAAGAATGTATCTCCAGAAGGCATTCAAGAGATGACATCCTGGGGCTGGGCCCTAGGTCTGCCCTCTCAGGCAGGGAAATTGCCAGGAGCTGATCTGGCTGCCTGCAGGGGACAGTGAGCAGGACTTGGGGTCAGACTTGAGAGGCTCAAATCAGAGTTCTGCTCAGTGACTTTGGGCAAGTTACATAATCTATGTGAGCATCAGCTCCCTGCCTGGAAATGAAGTGATGACAGTATTTCAGAAGGTGGTTAGAACACAAATGAAATAAGAATGCATACAGACATTCAATGCAGAGCCTGGATGTCAAATACTGTAGGCTTTGTAAGGGTCCCTCTTTTCTTTCTCAGTTCTAAATAAATTGAGAAAGAAGGAAAAAGAATTGGCAGATTGTGGAGAAATTTTGCCTTTATGATTACTTTTTATCTTAGATTTAATCAGTTTTATTATTGAAAAAAGAGAGATATGGCTTAAACTGAGCACCAAATGAGCTCACCAAAACTGGACCCCAGAATTAAACGTAATTACTCAGTCACAATCCTGGTAGACCTACACAGACTGCATTCTTTATACACAAGCTAGCTCCCAGAGAGGAAAGAGAGAGTTGCTCAGCAAGACTTCAGAGTTGGGGTCTGGAAATCTGCATTTTAAGAAAGTGTTGTCTGTACTTCCAATGCATATCCAGGTCAGAACCTACCACTGTTACCTAATAGGCATGTTACCTATTTTGCAATGCCTCTGTGCCTTTGCATATGCCTAGCTAGATTGAGCTTCCTTGACTTTGTCACTTGGAAAAATAATCCTACTGATTTTCCAACCTCAACTTTGAGTATCTCGTGCTCTGTGAAATCTTCCCCTTTCTACAGACGTTCCACAAGCAGAGTTGCCCAATCCCTCCTGGGTGCAACTATTCTACTATAGACTTAGCTATTCTATAAAACTTATTCTGTGTTGAAATTATTTGACAGATAGACTGTGAACATTTTTATAAAAGTCCATACACATACACACATTTGTCAGTGTTTAGAAAAATATGTGAAAATATATCCACCAAATTATTAAGGAATCTTAATTCTGGAGAGAGAGATTTGGGCAGAGGAAGATGTTTATTTTTTAATATGTTCTCAGTTTACTTCTACATTGCTTTAATTTTTAAATTAGTCTGTATCATGATTGTAACATAAAAATAATTTAAGAGAGGAAAAGTATTGCATTGTTTTGTTTTGTGTTTTTCTCTGCCTTTCCTCCTGAGATGACTCTACATGTCATCACAGTCATTCAAAGTTTGGACAGTGTTCTGCTCTCTCATGTCCCTTCCTCTCCCCCTACTCTTTTATTCTTCTCCTTTCCTAACCGCCCCCTCCCCGGCCCCATGATCATAGGTGTAATTAGATGATGGGGAAAGGACTATAGTTATTAGGTTGGTGCAAAAGTTATTTGCGGTTTTTGGAATGATTTTTAACCTTTTAAACCGCAATTACTTTTGCACCAACCTAATAACTGTTCTCAATTTCAGACTTGTCTTGATGCGATAAGTAGGAACAGATATTATCTTTTCCAAATACCTCTTTGTTGAGCCATTATAAATCTGAACAGATAACAGGAAGAGAGAGAGACCATTTGTTTCCCTGCTCTAACCCTATGTATCTTTTTTTTATGCAGGTAAACTACGGAATTGAAGTTTTGAAGGATGGGTAAAGACTTTCGTTATTATTTCCAGCATCCCTGGTCTCGCATGATTGTGGCTTACTTGGTCATCTTCTTTAACTTCTTAATATTTGCGGAGGACCCAGTTTCTCATAGCCAAACAGAAGCCAATGTTATTGTTGTTGGGAACTGTTTTTCATTTGTAACGAATAAATACCCTAGAGAAGTTGGCTGGAGGCTGCTGAAGGTGCTTCTATGGCTACTTGCTATTCTCACAGGACTAATAGCTGGCAAATTTCTGTTCCATCAGCGTTTGTTTGGTAAGTACTGGGGAAATGTAATGTTGGTAATCATTCAAATTTCATTCTTCAAGATAGAGCTTTGTTATTTCTAAGTGCCACATTTAACATGCATTTCACTTTGCCCTTCAGCCTTTATTTGTTAGGCGCTCTTGTAGCCAGGTTCTTCAACTGTTCTCTGTTTGCCATGGCCTAAGGAACGTGAGCATGTGAGCATGAGGTAAAATCGGTGCCAAACTTCACTTCAAAATGTGGCTTTAGAGCTGAAATGAATGTATGTGTAATCTTATTTAATGAAGACATGAAAATAGCCCATTCCCCATAAACAGTACCTTAGTATCATAAATAAGTCAAAATGGGCTTTAGGATGTTTATTTTGAGCCTGTTCAACCCCAGAACCCTATGTTAGTAAGGGATCCCTTAGTAGTAGGCAATAGAACAAGAGACTAAGTTAGTTTAAGAGAAAAAGATAACTTACTAAGGATTTTGGGATATTTCACAGAGACCAAAGACAGAATTCATTTTAATAATTGGGATGAATGGAACCAGGACCTTGAATTCTAGCAGGATATTTTTTTGTCTTGACGTCTCTATCATATTTTTAATTCTCTATTCAGACTGAAGATCATTTTCTATCTACACAGAAAGACTGCCCTGACTTGCTAGATCCCAAGTTTAAACTCTCAGGGAAGACACTGAAATTGACCCAGTTTGGGTAAGGTTTCTGTCTCTGACCGAATTGATTTTGGTCGGGAGATGGGTGATATTTATCCAACAAATATTCATTGATCAGTTATTACGTGTCAGGCACTATTCTAGACAGTAAATCAAAAAGGCAAGTTTAGAAGTTTGGTTAGCAACTTACATATGTAGTTTTTTCAATCTCTACTTACTCCTCAAAATATGGCCATCTGGTTGTATTATATAAATATCTAAAATGTTCATACTTTATATTTATTTTACATATACATAATTTCAAAAAGTTTGACGAGGAAGTGGAAGAAGGAAATGGGAAGTAGCTAAAAATGGAAGGACAGGGTAGATTTTTTTTTCTTTTTTTTTTTTGGTGGCGATGGTTTTAGTTCAAGAATGAGATTGATTGATATGCTTGTTGTTGTGGGGGGAGGAGCTAGATTAAAGTGTAGGTGAAATTATAGAAGAAAGACAGCATCTTTGAAGGTTTCTTTGGTTTGTGACTTACGACACATATAGAAATGGTGGCCTGAGAGAGGACAGGAAGAGAGACCCTGGTTCCTCAGAAATAGTCATAAGTGAGATAAAGGTTGGTTCTCTAACAGGTATGATTGAAGTGGAGGAGTAGAGAGGTGTGTGCTACCATCTGGTGATCTCTTTTTCACTATGAAGAAGGAAGAGCTAAAGGTAAAGATGGAGAAGTTGGGTGATACAAGGGGTTTAAGAGAGTGGTCAACGTTTGGAACAGTGACCTGAGGGAGTGTGGAAGTGATTAGACTAGAGACAAATGAAAAGTTACTGATTATCACTGAGGGATGTTGAGGTTAGTTCCTATCAATTCGAATGACACCAACCTGAGTTGAACAGTTTTCTCTCTGAGAGCTCAGTCACCTGGAACAGGATTTGAGAGTGACTCATCTGGGTGGGGACTGCTCAGGCTTGCTGGATGGGAAACAAAGGATAGAAAATAAATAGTGTTCTAATAAAAGAGTTGTTGATTTGATTAAGAGGGGGTTCTGGCTGGACATGGAAAAGGGGTGAAGAAATGATGATCTGGGAGGAGTGGGCAAGCGCCTTTAGATTTGGAAGAAACTGAACGGGTGTAATGAGAGTAAGAAAAGTGAAAGAACGGATGGGTGTGGTTAGATGACAGGCTGTAACAGAATTACAGTCATTCCTTAGTGGTAATTCCCAGCTAGGGTGTGGTCTTTAGAGAGTGGGTGCTAAAGTAAAGTGGAGTTCATTGACACAGAGGGTATCTAGGAACTGGGTGTTAGTTGGGCCATCTACCAAACATTGAACAAGCATGGTGTCCTGCATAGTAATCATATGGATAGAAGCAGTTATCCGGGTCAGGGAGAGGGTCCATTTCCAAAAATGGGTGGAGGGTGCTGGACAGACAAAACAATAGATACCCATCACAAGCAATGACTGGATATGTTTGTAACCCATTCAGGAAATTTTCTCAGTGTAGAAAGTCAAAGAAAACTTATACCAAAATATCCAGTTTGGAGAAAAGCTTTCTGCCTGTGTTAAAGACTGATTGAGAATCATATGGTCAATATGATTGAGAGTCATATTAATATATAGTATTAATAATAAGGTCAGATCATTTGGTTTTGTAATTGCTACCTTTTGTTAAGTTATTCTATTGCAAAGTCTTACCTTTTATACTAAAATCATATTTCAGTCATAGCTTACTTTTTAATTTCCCTGTTGCTGTAAATAATTCAGCCTTGAAAGTTCACTCTGATTTCAAGTGGTATCTTGAGTACAAATTATTATAAAATAGTGCAAAAGTGTGTCTTATTAGTTATTTCTTTATTATTGCTTACTATAGGAAAGATTCTATAATGTAGTCAGCTTATCACTTCTATTTGGCAATATGGCAATATCCTTTTTTATTTTTTTCTTACTAAAAATCTATGAAATTATATTGGGTATTAGAGAAAGAATGATAACCTTCTGCAAATTTTGGTGATAACTGGACTCCTAACTGAATTTTCTAATGAACTTAAAACGTGTCTCCTCTTTCCGTCTCCCTCCATCTTCCTTTATAGGCATTGATTCTTCCTTCATTCACAAACTTTTGATCATTTGCTTCTAATAGTTCTCTCCTTCCCAATTTCGTTCTGGATTTTGCTATTGGAATAATTTTTCTACACGGCTAACTGGCTCCTGTCACTTATAGAATATAATTTTAACTCCTTTGATTGGTATCCAAAGCTTATTACGGTCTACTCCTACCTGATCTCTTGACATTCCACACTGTGCAGAAGTATTTGCTGGTTCTCCAACAGTGGGGGAAGGAGTTAGACTGAAGTGGAGATAAAGATACCAAAGAAAGAGAGCATCTCTGAAAGTTTCTTTGGTCTGCGACTTAGGACACATGTAGAAATAGTGGCCTTAGAGAAGACAGGAGGACAGACTCCGGTTCCTCAGAAATAGTCTCTCATCTTCTCTCATGCCTCTGCCTTTGTATGCATGCTCTCCGATGCCCATCATGCTCATCCTCTCCTTGATAAGTTGGCTAATTTTTCTTTCTCTTTCACATCCAAGTTCAAGCATTATCTCGTCCGTGATGCTTTCTTTAACTCATGTCTGTCTGTTGTCTTCCCTTTGGCTTCCACTTATGTCTACTTGCACCAAAGAGAGTACATCAGGGAACTCTGGAACTGATAGCTATGCAACAGTTTGGAAAAGAATCCAAAATTTAATGCAAGCATAAAGGTTGTTTTTATTGGCTTGGAATGTGATAAATATCCACCTTTGTTCCTAAATAACTAGTACTTACACATAATTCATTTTTTAAAGGTTATAGTTAAACATTTAACAATTTATAGATGCAAGCTTGTGGTAGGTGATGGTGATGGTAATGATGGTGTATGTATGTTTAGAGGAGGGGATTGTTAATGACAAGCCTAGACAGTTTTTTACAGAGATTGGAATGGTTTACAAAATAATCAGAATAATTTTGTGAGATCAATTAAACATTTTTTTTGGTAATTTTCTTATGAAATGCCAAATAAAAATATTAAATACAATGCCACTACCTCTTTCATTACCCCCTTTCATTTCATTAATTTGTGAGTCTTCCCTCATTTATTTTATTATGGAAAAGCTCTTCTAATAGTCTCCAAAAGGACAGCACAATATTGCCAATTTAAAGCATGCATGAGGAAGAGTGAATGATACTGTGAGTGCACAATTTAATCCAGTTCATTGATTATAACTTTTATTTTTAATGAGACATAAACATTATATTTTGTGGCTGTTTTAGTTAGGAACATGAAACCCTCTTATGGTTTATAATTTGTAGTGAGAATTGTCCCAAATAAAAATGGCAACTCTTAAAAATTGGAAATTGCATATTATCAGAGACACAAATGGTGAAGTGCATTTTAAATTATTTTCCTCTCACCTTCGCTGTATTATTGGAATAACGTGAGAGAGTTGGTTTTCCTACATACTAGCATTAAACTTTTATGATTTCACACTGGTCACAAATCTTAAGTTTCCCAAATATGGAAAATCACTTAGAAGCACATGTGAAATCAGAATTGATATATTTTAGAAAAATTTCTTTAGATTTAATATTGAATATTGTTGAGGTAAGTATTATGATAGAATTTATAAAAATTGGATTCCATTAGAATATCAGTTTATATGTTTCCAATGCCTTTCTCTCTTCCATTTGTTTGGAAAATTCCATTAAAAAAAATAAGCATGTGCTAAAAAAAATGTGTCTTAGCCTTTGGAAG
Source organism: Rhinolophus sinicus (assembly GCF_036562045.2). Classification (NCBI taxonomy): domain Eukaryota; kingdom Metazoa; phylum Chordata; class Mammalia; order Chiroptera; family Rhinolophidae; genus Rhinolophus; species Rhinolophus sinicus. The sequence continues at coordinate 154,314,712 of NC_133752.1, read as the reverse complement.
ATTATACATTAGAGATATCCATGAATAGAGAAATCCAAAATTATTATGCTAATGATCAAACTTACATACTACAAAGGGGAATTTAATTTTTTGAGCTTATTCAAGAAATTATTCCTAAAAGTAATTGAAATGATTTACAACAATATATATGTTTAATACAGTAGGAATAGAAAATGAGGACCACAGAAAAGAGGGAAAACATATATATTTAATGAGTTTTGTTACCGTCTTGGTTTTGAGCTTCCTTGGAGATTGGACTAAAAGAGAAATGTGATACATTACATATCTTCGAATATCAGAAATGTTTGTACTAAATTCTGGAATTTCCTTGCCCTCAATTCTTGTAAAGACTTTTTTTTCCCCCTTTGCTTTGTGTAGGAGACACTGAATGGTGACATGGGAAATGCAGAAATGGATTTCATATCTTGTGTCTTAAGGCAGACTTTCACTAAAATTTAGAGTGTAACTTAAGAGTATAAAAGCAGTTCCATGATGCTTTTAGTCCCTGAAAGTAATTCTGTGAAGGGCAAAGTAATTAAGGTCTAGGTAATGCCTTCTGATTGAGTAACGTTATCCAAAGATGAATCTTAGAACATCAAGATTATGAAAAATGTTTTTCCAATAAACTGCTCCTGCTATTTGTCTTCCCTCTTTTTCTTTTTTTTTCACTAACATATGTGTATGTAGAGCCTCCATTAGTTGCAATTTTCTTTTCATTGTGGATGGAGGACAGGCCAACTCAGAATGAATTGACAATTACAGCATATGAAAATGATTCTTAACCTCTGAATTTTACCTCTTTTTTTCAAAAGATATTTGTTTGTATATATACCATATTTCCCCGAAAATAAGACCTAGCCGGACCATCAGTTCTAATGTGTCTTTTGGAGGAAAAATTAATACAAGATCTGGTCTTATTTTAATATAAGACCCAGTCTTATATTATATTATATTACCGGGTCTTACATTAATTTTTGCTCCAAAAGACGCATTAGAGCTGATGGTCTGGGTAGGTCTTAATCTCAGGGAAACATGGTAGTTATTTATATCATATTTTTATTAATGTGTAGCATCCCAGCCATACCATAAGCCTCATGGGAAGGGACTATGTTGTATTGCTTATAATTTAATCCTCAATGCCTAAAACAATGCCAGGAACATAGTAGTATTTGATAAATTTGAGTGAAAAAATAAATTAATATCTTTTTCATGTTGTCTTTGCCAATGTTCATATTGCCTTTTTATTGTAAGCTATCGAAGGGTATTCATTTTTTTCATTCATAAAATATGAGACATGGTCTCTGCTCTTAAGGAATTTAAAATCTGGTTAAGGAGACAAGATATATATGCATGAAAAATTAATTACTCTGATAATACAAGGAAATGCGTATCAAGTATCAAATGAATAGTACAGACTGTGAGAGCTGAGGGAATTCAAGAAGGGAGATCGTGGTGGGCCAGGAAGGCAAAAGAAAACTTTGCTGCCGAAGTGGGATCTAAGCTGAGTCTGAAGCATGAGTGGGGTTAAAATAGTCAGATATGATGCAAAGAATTCATTACAAATTTCAGGTCATGGGGTAGATGGTGTGAGTAGAAAAGATGAGAGCAACTTAACTCTTTTTGGAATGAGAAAAAACTGAGGAGGTCATCCTCATTTTGACTGGAGTGAAATGTTTGTGTTAGGGAAGAACAGGAGATGCAGTAGAAAGGTAGGTTGAGTCTAAATTCTTTGATCTTCAATGCCAGTCTCAGACTTTGGGCTTTATCTCTTCCATTGTGGTATTTGAATCAAGGAAATTCTTTGAACAAGATGGGAGATGATGACAAGATTCATCTTGAAGCAGAATCTAGTAAGAATTGGAGACGGTGAGATTAGGGGAATAGAAAGGAAGTAGGACAGTATTTTTGGAGCTTCTTTCGATCATTCAAGCTTGATATTGTTTGGGCCAGTCTGGAATAGGGGTGGAACAATGGGCAGTAGGATGGAGGTACTTGGAACCCTGTGAAGCTTCAACAACTGATGGGATGTGAGGAGATGAGGATAAGGGAGAAATTACAGGTAAATAGGAAGATTGGGCTGGGTGACTAAGAGGATGATTATCTTATTAAGAAAGGAGAGAAAATCATTAGGAGAATCCAGTTAGAGAGGATAATGAGTTCAGTAAATGATGGGTTCAGGTAATGAGAATGTAGGCGCTGGCCCATTTACCTCGAATAGGGTTCAGAACAGCACAGGATGGGTTTACTAAACTTAATCCAGGCCGACTATTTCTTATCCAAACCTTGAGACTAAATACAGTTTCAGAACTCAGTGCCTGTGCCTATATTTAGTAGTTCATCCTACAGGGTTGAGGAAATACTCCATCATCAAACACATTAATATATCTATAGCGGAATATGTATGTAGTCACATGAAGTGGTATAAAGACTATAAATAGCTTCAAATCAGTTCAGGTTAGGTTTTGCTGCTAATGAATTCAGCTTGAGTCAGGTCTTGCCAACAAATCAGTTACAAAGATCAGAGTCTTTTGGATTTCAGAACTACAGAAACTGGATAATGGACCTATGCTTGATGATAATCAACATTTCATATACATATTTGGTTCCCCCACGATATCGAGTTGCATGGAGATCATGATTCCTTTTTAGAAGCTTGTCATTTAAAAAAAAAAAAAAAGAATAGCTTGACTAAAAAGTAGATATCTATAAAAGAATACATGTTGAAAGTGTATTTTTTATGCTAATATTATCATAAGGAGTTTGCTATTTTCTGTATACCTATGTCCGTTTTAGTTTTAAACAGGCAATTCTGAATAAAGCATTCTCAATACATCCAGAAATTTAACAATACAAATTCTAGAATCATTTTTCTTTTATTTAACAAAAGGCTGTTGTTTCCCATAAAACACTAAATAACTCAACAATGTTTGTCATTTAATGAATTTAATAAAGCTAAATGCTTGTTTGTTTTCTATTGTCTTAACTTATATCTAGTTTCAAATTTTTTTGTGTTTGAGCTGCACATATTATTTTATCATTTCAAAATAGAAAAGATTCAGTCATTCTGGAAAGTGTGGGCAACATAGTCATGGTGATACAGGAACATCAAAGCACAAAGAAACAGGTTGAATTATATATTTAGGAAGGAAAATCATTATTTTAATGCAGTGATATAAGTATAATACGCTCTCTTGTGTTGAGATCTGAGTACCTGAATAATCCGAATAATATAAATGACCCTCAAGTTTATCCTGAGAGTTGATAGTAAATTTAAAAAGTGTATATTTATTACTCAGGGTGATTGTCAACAATTGTTTATTTTGAAAATTGTACTATCAAGGTAATAAGGACTTTATTTTGGAGGAATTGCTTGAACAAATGCTATATACATATATATATATATATATATATATATATATATAGCCAAATGCTACATAGAATATCTATAATATTAAGGTTTGTCCTCTTAAAACACAGTGTTTGGTACTCATGATATATATTATTTAAATGTTTATTGGCATCTTCATTCTCAACCAATGTATACTGAGTGCCAGAATCTTCATTTTTCTTGACACTTGAATTGTCAACGTGTAATTCCTTTTGTTAGAGTAAAATAATTGGAGAGTCAGAGTGACTACAGAACTCAGGTTAGAGAAAAGCGTTCATCCAATGCTTGGAGTGTCCTTTAACATAGAGAATAAAACAAAGCTTTTGATATGAAAGGTTAGGAAATGTAAACTAGGAAATGATTCATATTTAGCGTTAAAATAACCCCCAAGGAACACCCCTCTTCATAGGGAAATTTTATGTCTAAGAGTTATTGAACTTGGCAGCCCTTTACAAAAAACTTATCCTTTTACTTTAATGTTGTCTCTCATAGAGGGAAAGGAAGGTGACGCCGGCAATCCTGTGTATACAGCTATTTCCTCCCACACCTGCTGATTAGGTGCCTTCATTAGTTTGCGGTGCAGTAAGTTATGCATCCATTAGTGCTAAAGGGCAGTCAACTGCAGCTTTCCGTGTGCTAGGATCACCTGGCTGCTCTAGTTCCTACCGGACAGAGGATACAAACACTGTAAAAGGATACCTCAAGGACTTAATAAAACTAACTCAGGTTAGAGCATTGTCATTAAGCGGTTGTTAACCAGGTACCTGTCTAGTTAATTTTTAGTGTACTTGATAGAGGTGAGTCATTCAGCAGGGAAGGCACCCGTTTCAGTCATTGCCTCCACTCCTCATTTCCCATCTATGGGAGGTCATGGTAGAAATGCCTTCAGAAAGCGACTATCAGATAGAATTGCAGCAGGTAGACCCACCACATGGTGCAGGGAGAAACCACTTCATTGATGAGTGAAAGGTAACTGGCCAGGGGTAGAACTTGACAGCTGGTGAAACAACATAGAGTAAAATGGGCAGTGACGAGTGCTTGATCACTTAATTCTTTAAAACCACATTGATAGATATTCTGTTTGTTTGTTGTTGAAATAACAAGGTAAATAAATACTCCTGGGTGGAAGAGGAGGAGTGTGATTTGAGAGGACACTGACAAATACAATTTCTCCTTTTTTTCTTTTCTTTTATGAATTCCTACAACTAGAAGCATTTCTTGAAGATGTTTTCACTGGGTTATTGTGCTACTTGGGAGGTGTGATGAACTAGCACGGTTGTTAACTATTGACATCATTGAGAGATGTAGGTCCAGAGGGTAAGACTTGCTAGGTGGGAGGGTGTAGGAGGGTGTTCTGATAGGGTAGCTGTGTTGCTGTGCAGGATTCTGGATAGAAGGGAAGGCCTTTAGACCTAGGGGTCCACAGGGGGTTGGGCTGGAATAAGGAGTCCATAGCCTCTCCAAAGACAAACTTTAGATGCTTTCCAGTGGTGGCTGTGAAACTGTATCTTTGCTTCTGAGTATTGGTGGTACTCAAAGCAGTTCTGTTGTTTTTCATTTGTATTTCTATCTTGACCATGGCCCAGACTTGTTGTTTATGGGTAAACAAAAATGTGCAAGGTTGATTTGCCTGGCTCCAAGGTCACCACAATAACCAGCAGTAAAAATTGGAACATACACTGAAGCCTCCTGATTCTCAGACAGGTGCCTTTTCAGGTATCCCAGATGGTGAGCTGGCAGCCAGCAAGTCTCAAGTGCCTCAAGGCTGGGTCGTGTTAGGCCACTCCCTACAGCTTCGCTCCACTTTGTGTTCAGGGATCTTTTCTGGCACCACCTCCTGCCCAACCGGCCCTCTTTTTTGGGTAAGGAAAGTCATTTAGACAGCACAAGAAGCTGTACAGTCTCCGAACAAAGCCTGTCATTGTTGCTGCTTGAGCAGCTCTCCACACGACGCTTCCTGCCCTTGCAGCCATCAGTAACCTTACATTCTGTGCTGGGCTTTACTTCTCTTGATTCAAGAGAAATGTGATTACACATTAAGATTTCCCTGGGCTAGTCCATGCTTGTTATGATACTTTGTATGTCCTTGAGGACATGCCATTGACATGGATAGACCAACTGGTAGAAGACAAGCGAATACACACATAAACTCAAGAGGGCGAGTTTGAACTTACTCTCCGGCTGCCCAGGGAAGTTAATGTTTATATTGTAAATTTTTTTAAGTTCCTATTTTCTGCTGCCTCAGCATCCCCACAAACAGGCTTTCCCAGTGTGATGCTTCCCTTTGTTGCCCTTCCCTCACTGTGACCTCGTGGCATTCAAACACACCAATGAACTCCCCTTGCATCTTTTGCTTGTGTGCTCCTGACCCTGGTAAAGGCCCTTGCCTACGGGTCCTTACTCTCTTGGCTCCCCACCTGCTTGGCTGAACCTGCTCCTTTGGCCCTGCGTGCCTCCTCCTCTCAATGTGGCCCCTTTGGGCTATGCAGTGATTCTCTCTCTCTAGGACTTGTGAGTACAATGAATTTTCCTCGCGTGTCCCCTCTTGTGGCCACACGAGACTGACCATCTCATGAAAGAATACAAAGCTATGTTTCTTGTTCTTCCCAGTTCATTCCTATTTGAACTCTACCCTTTTTCAGCATCATCAGTGACAAACGTATCGAGTACCTATCATTTGCAAAGAACAGTACTAGGTGCCGTGAGTCTCTGTCTTTCAGGAGATTGCAGTCAGTAAGGAGATTATGAAAATACAGCTGTAATATAACTGCATTGCCAGCATATAATAATTGCCATATAAGAGCGAGGGACAGTCTATGCCAAAAGGGGCAAGAAGTCATTACCAACAGAAATGGTCACATAAGGCTTCATAGTAGAACTTCATGGGAACCATAGCATCTCAGGGTACATGGATTTAGTGAGAGATTCCTTGTGACAATTTCAGCCAGTCTCTGAGCACCTTTAATAATAGCGAACTCACCATCTCCTAAGTTTGTGTCTGATCACAGTTTCCACAATAGTTCCTGGGTCTGAGTCTGAGCTGTGCCTTCCACTCTGGTAGAATTCTGTTGGATGGAAAAGGAGGGCATTCCAAACTGGAAAAATGGCAAGCACAGAAGTCATGAGGAAGGAAAGGACAAATGGTTTGGGGGTAGATTATAAATCGGGCACTTTTCCTCTCTCCGCAGGTTTGGGTGTAGTGGAGCCAGCAAAAGGAAGGGGCAAGGCAGATTGTGGAGGGTCTTGAATTTTAGGTTCAGGAGCTTAAAATTTATTCTGAAAAAAAAAAAAAACACACACAAAAAAACAACACAGGAAGCCATGGAGCGTGTCCCTCCCTTTAAAATGTTAAAGTACAAAAGTAGTACAAGCTTGTTGTTTAAAAATCCCAAAATATGGGGAATCAAAGAAGAAAAATAAAAGTTTTTGATCACAAGGATAACAAAATCAAAATAGGAAGATGAATGCAGAATGACTGGCCTTGAGGCAGGGAGGTGGGCCGCAGTCTCGGGTACACCTGACCTCTAATGATGGTGGTTCTATTTAGAAGTGGTAATGAGGATGGAGTGGAGAAGAAGGAAGGAAGCGAGGGTGTGAAAGAAGACCTGACAGCACAAGCGCTCTGTTCTTTTTCCTAAAACCAACATCTTCACTTTAAGAACTTCTCTGAGTCCATTCCTATCATTTACTGAGCATAAGGCATATCAGTCTATTTCTGGAATTGGAAACTTGTTAGCAGTGGATCATCCTATTTTCTTTTCTAAGTTTGCTGAAAGAAATGAATGTACTATTCTGGTTATTTTTAATACTAGAAGAGGCTTTAAGAAAAAGCAGATTTAGGGTCAGAGATAAATATATGATAGGCTGTGAAAATAGTGATGCCACTGAATCTTTTTTGAAGCTTAGTGTTTACTTGAACTTGTTCCCTCTGTTGAGTCATGCTCATTGATTTTTTCCCCCCTCAATTCACTTGCAAAGCATGGGAGCCTTAATTATATAGCATTAATAAACACATTTTTTTTCATTCAAGAAATACTTATTGAGCATAGTCTAGGCTCTGGGGATCCAGCATTGAACAAAACAAAGTCCCTGCCTGATTGAAACTACATTCCAGTAGGAAAAGACAGACGATAAACAAAGAAGTCATGTATTATGTTAGAAGGCTATACATGCTGTGGGGACAAATAAAGAAGGAGGGCTGTGGGGTGGCATCTGGGAAGTTGCCAGAATTCCTTTTCTGACAAGGGAACATTGGAGCAAAGACCTGAAGCAGACGAAGGAACAACCTAAGTAGCTTTCTGGGGAGAAGTTACCCAAAAAGAGAGCAGGACGAGTGTAACAGCCGCAAGCAGTCGTGTACTTTGAGTGTCTGATGACCAGCCAAGAGGCCAACCGCTGGAGCCAAGTGAGCAGAGGAGAGTAGAGGTGGAGTTGAGATGGGATAGCACGATCATAGGCATTTCATTGTGAAAAAGTCCTTTCCCCTTGAAGTAAAAGGAAAATACTAATAAATACCTCTCTATAACTTTGAGAATTTAGTTTCTAATATAGACATATATTTAGAATTGTTTTTTTTTAATGAAACCATTGAGCCCTGCCTCTTAGTTTATGCTGAAATAATGCACAATCAATGATTTTTATTCTGAAAGTTTCTTTATTCTTCCGCACTCCCCACTAGGCTCCTTTATGGGGGTGCCTGCCTCACCTCCCTCCCTCCAGTGGGACATAGAAATAAAGAAAGTTGCTTTTTTTTTTCTTTTCAATGGTCAGTGAGTTATTTATACTTTTAAAGAGTGTCTTTAGTCTGTACTTGTCCCTCATCCATGCCAGCAGTGCTAGCTCTGAAATGGTATTTTAGTGCTGGAGGTGGGGAAGGCGGTGCCCCTTCGCAGAGGCAGCAGTTGCGAGGGGAGTCAAAATTGTTTTTCTTTGAGGTTCTGAGTCTCAGATCCTCCCCCCACCCCTCCCTCCATAGAGTAAGGAAAGCATCTTTCTTTTTCTAGGGATGAATAAATGTTCTGTCCCTATGAGGGAAGGTTTTAGAGATGGGGATTCAAAGCCCTTCCCAGTTTTATCCCCATTATAACCCCAGTCATGAGGCTATTAGTTTAGCTACTTGAAAAATGACCTTATCCATTTATATCTAGGTTGCTCTTCTGCTTCTGTTTAGAGCCTAAACAGATTAGTGGATTCTTTCCCCTCCACTGAATTTTGTATACACAAGCAATTAACCATCCATGTTTAAACCAGAACAGAGAATTTACTTAATAGCTGAATGCTAGATGGCAGATCAAAATGAATATGAAAGAATATTTTTCACTCTTTTTCAGAAAACTGTCAGCAGTGGGTGGAGGAAGATCTTCAGGGAGCAAGTCTAGATATTCTAGACTTAGAAATACAAGAAAGGTTAATAACAGACGTTATGCAGTCATTCAAGAGGTAATTCTAGAGTGCCTGTTATGTGTATGGGAGACCCAGTTCTAGGAACTGAGGATACAACAGTGAACAGTAATAAAAACAACAACAAAACATTCAAGGTTATTTTTTTTTTCATATGTCATCCTTCGGGTGGGGGAAGTATAGACAATTATGATTATTCATACAGTTCATCAGATATTTCTGTCTCACCCATCTGTGGAACATGGTGGGGTTGTACTTCCTGGTCTTGTGATTAGTTCTGGCTGCTCAGACGTGAGCAGGGGGGATGTGTGGACCTTCTAAGCTAGAGCATTTGGTTGCACCTACTAGGCAGTCCAGCTTTTTACCCTCATTGCTTCAGCAGCCAGCACTGTCCCACATACTTGTTACTCTCCTTGCCTGAGTCCCAACGTGAAGGCTTTGTGGAGTAGAGCTCTTAGTGGACCCTTAAGGGACAGGTAATAGGACAAAAGGAGGAACCTTTGTTGTTTAAAGCCATTGAGATTTTGGAGTTGTTATTGTGGCGTAACCTAACCGATCCTGACGGATAGAGAAAATTAAAAATCAACAGTTTTTAGAAATAGACCATTTCAGATAATGATGTATTTTATAAAGAAAACAAGACAGGGAGCTGTGACACTAAATGCCTGGGCTGCAGTGTGGAGGCTCCTCTAAATAGGATGGTCAGATTAGCTCCTTTTGAGGAAGTTGGATTAGAACTGAAACCTGAATGATGAAGGAGTTAGCCAAGTGAAAATCTGGAACAAGTGCACTGCAAATTTAAGGAACGGCAAATGAAAACAAATCTGAGTCGTAAAAACATTTGGTACATCAAGGATGTTTGTGGAACCTAAGGAGGGAGAGGGAAGAAGAGGTAGGTAGGACTTAATGACGTAGGACTTGGTAGAGCATGTAAAGAAATATTATTTCATCTTAAGACTAAGCCATCTTAGGATTTTGAACAGAGGAATGACATGATCTGATTTAGGTTTTTATAGTGACTTTTCAGATTGCTCTGAAAGAATGGTTATATGGGGGAAAGAAGGAAAGCAGGAAGACTAACTTCTGATTGGTAGGAAATTTCTGTGTTAGTCTTTTGTGAAACAGTATGGTGATTTGATTTAGGATGGTAACCGTGGAGGTGGAAAAAAGTAGATGGAATTAGCATTCATTTTGGATGTTGATCCCACAAGATTGGATGATGAATCGGATGTGGGTGATAAATTTAAGATATAAGGATAGGGGTGTGTATGTGTGTGTGTGTTTGAGCAACTGGGTGGATTATGTTGCTATTTAATAAGGTAGGGAGATTGGGGAAAGAAAAGATTTGTGGATTAAAAAAATGAAGCCTCTAGCTCAGGGCTGGTATAGCAGTTGGGATGTAATGAAGGAAATCTTGAAAAGGGCCAACGCTTGACAGACACGGTTTAACAAAACCGACACAAGGAAAAATAATCTGAATAGCTGTATGTCTATATAAAAAATTGAACTCATTATCAAAAAAACTCTCCACAGAGAAATTTCCTGGCTTAAATGTTTCCATTTCTAGTGGTCTTGAGGACTTAGTATTATCCCCTAAGCAAAAAGGAAAAATCAAGAGTCATTTATATTTATTTAATTTTGTATAATACTTATTACGTGTTTGGCATTGTTCTAAGCACTTTACAAATAACTTGTCAGACCATGTATATGGTGTTAAGGACATGGGAAGAGGAAGGACAATTTGAAGAATGATTGTTTCCTGTAATATATACTCAACAGAACTCAATGTGTCTGGCTGTTTTCTGCCCAGTGGTGACAGAAATTTGTGGGCCAACTGGCACGTGCTTTCCAATATGTGCTCTGATGGCCTATTGAATAATCAGTGTCTTTCTCATTTTCTCTCTGAATGCAGAACAGAGTACAGTTGTTAAAGCCTAGAATATGAGGCCCAATATAAAGCCCACTGGAATGGTCTTTGTTCCCTGTTCTTGTCTCATCCTTTTCTGCCTTTCTAACTCACGCTGTCTATTCTCTTCAATCTCTATCTGTCAAATCTTATCTGTTCTTCGAGTTTATTCCAAGTATTACCCTATGATACGTCCTATGATTCGTCTTGCCATATGATTTGTCTTGGTATAAACCCTCGTCATCTTGCATATTTCAGGGGTTTAAAAAACATTTCTCCCCGCCCCCCTTCTTCCACTTCCTATTGCTCAGGGCAGCCCAGCTCCAGGGAGAGCTAGCTGTTGTTCACTATCTTAGCTGAGGAGGGCACAGCTCACTGGCCCATGTAGAAATCAAACTGGCGACCTCAGCGTTAGGAGCACGGCACTCCAACCACCTGAGCCACCTGGCTGGCCCCTAGAAACATTTCTTGAAAGCATTCCATGAGTAGATAAATGAATGAAGGCAGGGGTCTATGATGTTAGGTGATGCACAGAAGCAGCCTCTCCTTTGCAGTTTCATCCTCTCTGGTATCAGTTTTGCCATTGGAAATTAACTGAGTAAAACGTCTGTCTAATTTGGCTGGCTGCACAGAAGTAACTCATGTTTCGTACAACTATTACAGAGCAATTTTGTGACACTTGAGAATGGATTGACTTGTTACTGATTTGATTTGATAATTGATGTATGCCAGCAAGAAACATGTATGCAACATGTTTCTTAAAATGTTCACTGGAGACATTTTTTCAAGTATTTATGAGGAATCTTTTTTTTTTTTTTTTTGGTGGTTACAGCACAGAACTAGATCCTATTGGTCTTCAGCAGTTCACTCAGGTGTTATTCTGATAGAAAAACACCACAAAATATCAGTTGATGAGCTTTCAGGGTCTTATCTTAGTTCCTTCATTTCTTAGTCAACATATTTTTAAATATTTAAGTATATAATTGTGCTTAATCTTAAATGAGAATTGCTCAGAGGTTATTGGTGTAAATAAGTGTGGCAGTATCTGCTATTTCATGGGGTGAGTTGTGACTAAGGCATTTGCAAGCTCCCTATCTTCAGAACCACCTGCTACCTATCTCTGCCGCAGGCTCATTTTCCACTTTTGGCTTATATCCTGTAGTAATCAAGGATTGGCTTGGAAACAGTACTGGCACAAACCATCATTATGAACACAAATACTACTCTAAAAATAAACGAAAAAAATTGTCTGTGCCTCTAACCACAGAAAACCTATGACTAAGGCATTGAATTTATTTGGCCAATGTGGAACTCAGTGACACAGCAATAAGAAGTAGGAAAGTTCTTTTTTTGCAAGGCAATTTCTTTTGGGTATCTAATTTGCTAACTTTTAGATAAGAATTCCAAATAACTTTCTTTACAGAGTTTTTGTGTGTGTTTTAATGTTACCAGACAATTAGCTTACTCAAGAATGGAAAATCATAAATCATTACATGACATCGTATATTGGAAGAGGTTGAGCATGATTTGTTGATAATCCTCCAGTTGCAAAGGTAATTTTGAATGTTTCCATACTCCAGTTAAGACATTTAAGATAACGTATTTTGTCACTCTCCCATCAAGTAGTACTATGTCTTGCTTCATGATGCAAAGAAATTGTCATGAAATAAAATTTAGCCAGTTTTTGAATACACTTAATAGCATTATGCAATTTTTATAACATCCACAGATTATAGCTTACTTCTCTTGATTCTTTTTTGGCAAAAGGAGAAAGAAAAGAAATGATGATACAGATGAGGTATTTTACTGCATTTTTATAAAATATATTGAAATAGAAGATTATAAAGTCAGAATCTAAAATGTAGAAGCAATAGTCAAAACAATGTAGGAAGACCAATAGAGAACTGCATCAAAGATGCCATAGGAAGCAAAATTTTAAAAATAGGTGCTCAATAGAGATAAAATGCTTTAAGAAAGACAGAAAGATGTTGCAAAAAGAGTCATTAAATGTGGTGATAGTTAAAATAGAGACAACAGTTTGTCTCTATTATTGATGTAAATAATAATAGCGGTAAAAACCGCTTCCATTTTATCCTTTTTATGGTATGATAATACTTTATAGATTTGAATTCTCAAAGTGTTATCTCACAGTTTAAAAATGAAAGAAAAATCTTGAGAGTGTAATGCTGAGCGAAATAAGTCAGACAGAAAAAGCAGAGAACCATGTGTTTTCACTGATATGTGGTATATAAACCAAAAACAACAAAAGAACAAGACAAACAAATGAGAAACAGAAACTCATAGACACAGACAATAGTTTAGTGGTTACCAGAGGGTAAGGGGGGTGGGGGGTGGGGGGTGGGGGGTGGGAGATGAAGGTAAGGGGGATCAAATATATGGTGATGGAAGGAGAACTGACTCTGGGTGATAAACACACAATAGGATTTATAGATGATGTAATACAGAATTGTACACCTGAAATCTATGTAATTTTACTAACAATTGTCACCCCAATAAATTTAATAAAAAAAAAAAGAAAGAAAAATCTTATTTTTCTTCTTTTTAATAAGCTTAGTTTAGTATGAGCAGGTACATTTACTAAGTGCTCTGCAGCACAGGGATTATTTTAAAAGTTAATTATTTGTTTGAGAATCTAATCAAAACCTTTTAGTATATGAGAATATATTTACATTTTACAAATATACCTGAAATTCTGTTAACTTGAATATATGATGTAAAAGAATCAAGCTCATTCAACACATTGAGATGTTCAAAGTTCTAATGAACGTTGTTACCAAAGTATAATAAAAATATTGAATCTGCTATTGTTTTTGCTTGCTATAGATACTAGCCAAAAACTGAGGCTTATGCTGAGGCAGGAAGACATTTCTGTTAATTGTATATCATTAATAAAGAAAAAGAAACTTGCTTACTTTCATTTTATACTTTTAAAGGTTTCTTTCTTTACTATTTCTACCTATTTTTACCGTATCCTTTTTTCCAGTTGGTTTTTCTTTCTTTCTTTTTATGGTAATTTCCTGTGTCTTTTAATACTTAAGACAATATCAATACTTAAGTTTTTGCTATTTTATTTTTGTTTTTTCAATTCTTTTTATTCTACCTTAAAGTTATCTGCATATACTTGTTTTCTAGTTCATTTATTTTTATTCTTCCAACCATATTTTACTCATTTATCATTATAGCCAGTGAGTTATAATTGTTTTTGCTACTAGCTTTTAATCTGAGCTATATGAAAAATTCATGTACCTTTTTCACTCACTATCTTCTAGTCTTTTATTTTGATTTTTTTCTTCTCATTTCTTTATTTTGTTCTTATTTTCCTATCCGAGTTGTTCTCACTTTGATATTTTTCTCTTTGGACTAGTAAAACTGAAAGTTCCTATTGTATAACATTGTAAGAAGGACTGACAATGATGAAGACGAGAACATTCTGCTTTTCCACCACAGTAAATAGGAAAGAATTATGGAACTTTAATTTGTCTCTTTTCTTCAGGGGTGAAAGGTCAAAAAGACATAAACCATATTAAATCCTGGAAGATAACCTCATCTCATCTGTTTATCTTCCTCAATCTTTACTCCCACTTTTTGTTTTTAATCCACACAGGTTCTTGGGTAGTTGATCCTGCATTCTTAGTGTTCTTCAGTTTAAGTCCTTTGTTAGTACTTGGTACACAAGAAACACTCTGTGTATGTATATATATATATATATATATATATATATATATATATATATACACACACACACACACAGAGTGAGAGCTAGAGAGATAGATATGTATATATATACATATATCTATATCTATCTCTATATCTCTATATATTGAACTGATATATATATGTATATGATATACATATATATGTATATATGTATATATATACACACATATATATATATATATATATATATCAGTTCAATTAATTTAAGCTACTATCTAATATACTGGCTTCTTCACCATCTAAACACGCACTCAAACCCCTCATTTCTGTAAGGGTAATGGTGGTATCGAATTGGACCCTGTGAAATGGAGTGAGGCCAGAACAACCAAAATCATGCTGGGGATGCAAGTGGGAATTATGTTTTCTCACGACTAAATAGCATTTGATATTTGGTAAGTGTTCTCTTTTAGTTTCTCAAGTAATAGGAGAGCCCCAAGGGAACTGAACTGAACTGGTTAATATAAACTGTATTAATTATCCTCTGCAAAGGACAAACTAGCTTCAACCATTTAATTGGAAAAAGGGATACAGTAAAAATAGGTAGAAACAGTAAAGAAAGAAACCTTTAAAAGTATAAAATGGAACTTTTTGTTTTTTAATGATATAAAATTAACAAAAATGTCTTCCTGCCTCAGCATAAACCTCAGTTTTTGGCTAATATCCATGGTAAGCAAAAACAGTAGCAGATTTAATATTTTTATTACACTTTGGTATCAAAAATAATTGTTAAATAAGAGCTTCATTAGAACTTTGAACACCTCAATGTGTTGGATGAGCTTGATTCCTTTATATAATATATTCCAGTTAACATAATTTCAGCTATATTTGTAAAATGTAAATATATTCTAATATAAACTTGTAGACTATTCGAACTTGAATAACTTGTTGGTGTCCTTTTGATTGATTTAGTCCCTAAGGGTAAAACACTCATTATTTCAGATTCCCTCTCCCTCTCCTACCCCTCGCCCTTCCCCCATCTCTCCCCCTCTCCCTCCCTAAGATGTCATCTGGGGGTCTGGTAGAAGAGTATGCCTTTCATGATTTTCGTGGTGTCCAATGGCTCATCCGGTCCCCATGGCCTTGTCCCTTTATTCTGGTCATTATTTGTCTTGCTGGCATTTATGGTAAAGATTAGCAGCTGATATAACTCTTGGTTTGGTTTCTCTTAGATTGTTCACTTGTGGCAGTATCCCTGGCTGATTTGGCTGTCGGGTCTCTGACATAGTCATATTCATCTGTTGTCTCCTACCTGGGGTGTCTTTGCCGTGGCTGCTTAGCCTAGCAATGTGTTCTCAAATTAGTTTCCTGAGGTGTTGTTCTGTCAACTCTAGGATCATTCCGGAACTTAGGCTTATCTGCAAAAGGTGGTTTTCGGGGGCACCCAACTCGTTACTATCTAGTTGCCAGATGGAGGACTAGAGGATGGAGAAGGCCATGCCTGCTTCTTACTACCTCTGCCTGGAAGTAGCATATGTTATTTCTGCTTATATTCTATTGGTGAGAATCTTGGAATCTGTTTTTTATTGAAATATAATTGACATACAACATTATATTAGTTTCAGGTGTACCTCAAAATGACTCAACACCTGTAAACACTGCAAAATGATCACCACAATAAGATCAGCCACCATCTATCACCATAGAAAGTTATATATTTTTTTTATTGTGGATTTTCAAGGTTTATTTTCTTAGCAACTTTCAAGTTTGCAATATAGTATTATTGACTGTAGTTACCAGGCTGTACATTATATCCCAATAACTTTATTTTATGTATGGAAGTTTGTATCCCTTGATACCTGTCATCCATTTCACTCATCCTCCAACCTCCCTCCCCTCTGACGACTATCAGTCTGTTCTTTGAATCTGTGAGTTTAGTTTTGTTTGTTTATTTTTATTTATTTATTTATTTTTAGATTCCTCCTGGAATCTAAAAAAACATATGGTATTTGAAAACATATGGTATTTGTCTTTCTCTATCTGACTTATTTCACTTAGCATAATACCCTCAAGGTCCATTAATATTATCACAAATGGCAAGATTCACTCTTTTTTATTGCTGAGTAGTATTCCATTATATTATATACCACATGTTCTTTACCCAGTCATCCATTGATGGGCACTTAGGTTGCTTCCATATTTTAGCTATTGTAAATAAAGCTGCAGTGAACATAGGGGTGCATATATCTTTTGAAATTAGTGTTTTCATCTTTAAATAAATACCCACAAGTGGAATTGTTGGATCATATGGTAGTTCCATTTTTAATTTTTGGAGGAACTTCCACACTGTTTTCCATAGTGGCTGCTCTAATTTGCATTCCCACCAACAGTGCACAAGGGTTCCCTTTTCCCCACACCCTTGCCAACACTTGTTATTATTTATCTTTTTCATAATAGCCATTCTGTCAGGTGTGAGATGTTAGCACATGATTTTGATTTGCATTTCCCTGATGATTAATAATGTTGAGCATCTTTTCATGTGTCTGTTGGCCATCTGTATGTCTTCTTTGGAAGAATATTGGAATCTTAAGATCTGAGTCTTAATTTTCTATCACTTATTTGCTCAGTAACGTTAGGCAATTTATAGAACTTTTACAGTACACTGCACATGATGATACCTCACAGGCTCGTTAGAAAGATTAAATTATACTATTTCAAATGTTTTTTTCGCCTTTGACCTTCTCTCTCTACCTCTCAAAACCCTTCTTCTTACCTTTCCTGAGGTCCGTTCTCCTCCTGCTCTCACAGGCACATAGAGTGATTTTTCATGAAGGTGCTCCTTTTTTCAGCACTATGCTTAGCATAGTGCCTGATATAGAGATACACGATAGATATATGTATTTCCTTTTTTGAATAAATGACAAGCAAAAATATGAATTGATTATTCTTAATCTTATTAGCATTTTGACATATACTTTCCCTCATTATCCTTCTTTTTGAAATTATTTTATAAAAGTGAAATTCAATTAGGTATTTTATTTCTTATTTAGCAATATTTTATCAACATCTTTCCTTGTCAATAAATCTATATTTTCACTATTTTTAAGGCACAGTAAACACCATTTTAGTGTATGCTTAGTGTTCCATTGGGTGTGTCTAATATGGTTTAATAGTTTTCTTGAATTTTTAGATGTTTCCTATTTTACTCTTTTATAAAAAGTTTCAAATATTCACTTACATACAATTTTTTTTTTAAAAAAATCAAGGCTCATTTGCTCATTTCTTTAGGAAAAATCCCTAGAATTGACATTGCCAAGTCAAAGGATAGGAAAATTTTTAATTTGCTATCTATTGCCAATTTGACCTAAAAACTTTGTTTTTTAACTTGAAACAATATCCACTTATTTAAAAAACAGCCATAATCTTTGACCTATTCAATTGGGAAAATTTATCCTATAGAAATAAAAGTGGTTTTTATATAAACGTATATGTAACTCTTTATTGGGCTTTATTTGAGGTTCCAAATCCAATTCCAATGTGTGGGGGACAGGTTTCCCCACATCAATAAGCAGTTCTCCAGACACCAGCTGCATGTCCTGCCATTCAACTCAATTTTGACATGATTTACCTGGAGATAGCATCAGATGCCATAGGTTAAGGGTTGAGTCCTACAAGGCTGCCGCTCCCCCCCCCCCCCCCCCCCCCCCCCGCCCAACCCAAAACACACACCTCTTTCAGAAGCCAGTTGGGAACCAAGGTTATTACCTGTGCTTCTGACCTTCTGACTATAAATCATAGGTTGCCACAAACCCTCCGTAGGTTCAGTTAATTTGCTAGAGAAGCTCACACAACTCAGAGAAACATTTTACTTACTATTATAGATTACTGGTTTATTATAAAAGGATACAACTCAGGAACTGTCAGACTGACGAGATGCATAGGACCAGGGACTGGAGGGGGAAGGGTGCAGCACTCTCAGCATCTACATGTATTCACTAACAACCCTGGAAACTCTTAGAATCCAGTCCTCCTGGATTTTTATGGAGGCTTCATTGCACAGACAGGTCATTCGTAACTGAACTCAACCTCCAGTCCCTTTCTCCTCCCCAGGGGTGGTGGTGGTGGGGAGAGGGTGGGAAATGTAAGACTGAAAGCTCCAACCCTCTAATCACTTGGTTGGCTCCTCTGGCAACCTCCCCTGTCCTTAGGTGGGGTCCAAAAGTCACTTCATTAACATAAGAAAAGACACCTTTATGGATCTCATCACTTAGGAAATTCCAAGGCTTTTAGGAACTCTGTGCCAGAAACAAGGAGGAAAACCAAGTATATATTTATTATAAATCACAATATCATAGGCTTGTAGCAGCCAACAGCTGAAATCAATGTGAATGATCAAAAATAATAAAAAAGTTGACTAAAATGTAGACCACCCATGCTACACATTGTGTAACCATTGAAAAATATCTACTGACTCATGGTGATGTCTGTGATGCTAAATGAGAAGCACAAATTGCAGAGTAATGTGCCTGGTATGATTCTATTTTTGTAAAACCAAAGAGCAAAAAATGTGAGTGCGCGCCCGCACACACACACACAGTCACCCTTTATGTATGTATTTTGTTTATTTGTTTGAACATAGAAAAAGTTGTAAAAGGATACACTCAAGTTTTTGAAACTGTATCTTAGTAGGCAGTGTGTGTAACTATCTTTGTATTGTTTCACATGCTACAATGGAGAAATTTTACTTTTGAAAGGAAAAGTTAGTAACAAAAGTAAAGGAAAAAATATCACAGCCCTAACAAATTGTGCTAACTTTTCTGCAAACTGCTCTCTAAACTAGAGAGCTTCCTGCAGTCCCCAGAGGAATTGCAGGGCTTTGAAGAGTGTGCCCTGAAGTCAGGATGACTTTTATAGTTAACTTAATTGTATGTTGTTATTTTACACAAGGTAATAGCTAAACTATTGGGATTTCTCCAGTTATTGATGTTCTCAGGGGGAACCATTTTCAGAAAGGCTGCTGAAAATATGGTCAGTTCACATCCTGGCCTGGTTCATGTCAAACAACTGATTTTTCAGAAGAGGAAATAGAGGATGAAATAGCAAAAGTGTATCAATTTAGGAAATTGTTTTCAGAAATAATCTATAATTTTCCATCCATAAGAAGGAACACATTTTGTATTAGCGAAAAATATAGAATCAATTATGGTGAAAACAACAGGGTACAGCCAAATGGGGTGCTTTTGGTAACTCACTAGATTTATGGAAATTTTGATTGAAATTTTGTCTTTTTAACAGAAAGCAATAAGTATTAGATGGACAAAAAAAACACCAAAAACCAAAAAAACAAACTTTGTGTGTCTTAGAAATTTCAAAGCCTGGTAGTACTATATAAAAATCATTTAAAAATGAGAAATTTTAGTAATTTAGGGAACTAAAGTAAAATAAATACTGTATTTAGAAAAGTGAAAATGGTTATTGCTCATGGATTAAATCTTGCTAATTGAAAGTCCCTGAACAGAGATGGTGACACAGTGACTTAAATATAGTAGGTGATCAGTTTATAAATGATATTTTGAAAATATTAAAAGGAGTTCCTGGGAAGCTGTGCTTATACTTTATTAGCCAACAAACAAAATATTTGAGTTAAATTATAAATGCTAATCATCAATGCTAATTATACATACTGGCTTGTGAATAAGTTTGTGACACATTTTTAGATCAGGGATCTGGACACTATAATGTTAACATTATTTTAATATGGATATATATAATATATATATATATATATATATATATATATATATATATATATATATATATTTTTTTTTTTTAAGGAGGGCGCAGCTCACAGTGGCCCATGTGGGGATTGAACCAGCAACCTTGGTGTTATCAGCACCACACTCTAACGAACTGAGCTCACTGGTCACCTCAATATGGGTCTATTTTAGAAGCACATCTAGTTTTATCCAAAGCATATGCTGAAATTATTCTACTCCTGCAAAATTCTCAGAATTTAAACTTTACTATAATTTCAACGTAAGTCATAAGTAAGTGGTGACAGGTTAATAAGGCAGATTTTATTTTATATTTTCTAAAACTTCATAAGCAAGAAAAATATTTTAATGTGTTTTATTTTATGACAACGAAATTGAATGTTGAAATAGAAAGGAAAAATTTCCATGGAGACCACCATGTATAGTTCTGTACATAATTTGCTTGCTGCCTGTTGGTGAGGTCAGTGGAAGTGTCATATCCCTCTGGAGCAATTTTTACAAGCTGTCCTGGTGCAGGTCCCAAAGCAGTAAGTACAGTGTTTTGCTATTGGGTGAGGCATGTGTATCAGTGTGTGTAGCTCACATGCAGAGGGGTCCCGTTCCTGCACCCTCCTCATTCTGGGTGTGATGTGGGCTGTGGCTTCTCCACAGAGTTTGGATTCTCAATTGTCATCTTGCTATAATTTAAGGAGAGCCCTGGCTCCTCTCTGCAGATTTCATCAGTGTACATTTTATCAGTTTGCACAGTTTACAACATTCATTTATTCGTTTATCTAACTCAGCTAACTGTTAATTTGTTTCTGCTGCATTGGGGGCACTCTATCCCCAGGCCTTTCTGTGTTATCTTGAATAATTGAGAGCGTTCTGGTACATAGAGCCACACTACTGTGGAAGCTGCCACTAAGCCTCTAACAGGCTCCCTTCACTTCACCAAGATTGAAAATGATTCCAGCTGGCTTGGAAAAAAAAAAAAAAAATTCATGAAGGCTGTAATAGACCCTTAGGAAGGAAATCTGTTTCCACCAAGACAGAATGATTCATATGTAAGGAATATAAATTAAAGCTTCCTTCAAGTCATTGGAGAGTCTCTAATGTTTTTCAAGTAGCATTTTTTTTTTTTTTAAACAGGTCTTATTTCATTGACTTTTAGTGGGTGACTTTCTGAATCTTAGTTTTGTCATTTATAAAATGAAGTAATAATACCCGCCCTTAATTCTACAATTTTGTGAGGAACATACAGTTAGGGGGATGTGAAGTCTCCTATAAATTATAAATTGTTCAGCATTCTACGGCATTGTTTGATTTGTGTGTATGTGTGTGTTTGTGTGTGTGTGTTTGCCTTTTCATTACTTTTCATAACTTCTTGAACTATATCCTATTACTTGGATACAACGGCATATAACTAACCATGTTAAATGGTTACAGGACTTTTAAAAAAATGTAATTTCTCACTAACTTGAATTTTTATCCCTTTTATTCTTCCTATGCAGAAAGAATATCAGCCTGTCAGTTACTCATGTCCAATTTCCAAATTATCTTGCAGAATGAAGTAAGTGAGGCCTTGCAGAAATTTGGGAAGCATGAGTAACTGTAGATGAATGCCAGCTCCTTCTGGGTGTGCAGTTCCTAAAGAAAAAGTTATGTGGCTCAGTTTCAGTTAGGGGTGCCTTGGAACTGGGTGCAGGGGTCCCTGAAAACCTGCTCATTCACAGACCCAGAGACAGTGCTTTTCTTTAGCCATTTTTCCACTGAGCCAGAGCTGTGTGACCTCTTGCTGCTGCAGTTTCTCAAAGTGATTGTATTTCACTGCTCTCATAAACACATCTTGTAAAAGAAACAAGGTTGTCTTTTAAACCTGTGCTCCTGCTGGACAAGAAAAATAAAACCCAGTGTCCTTTCAGGACCTTTTGGCCTAATGAGAAGTCAACCCTTTTCATTTTTGTGAAGAATGCTTTTGTATCAACTTCCCATTCTTCATGTGGAAATACAATGTATTATGAAGAAAGAGAATCAGGATTAATAAATAGGCCATTTTATACTTTTGTTATCTGGGATTCAGAAAGTTCTAACTAAGCAGAACTGGTTAAATAGAGAATTCTAAGACCCATAATGAGGAGAGATATTTGTTAAATTCACTGTTTAATGCTTGCTTTTTTTTTGTCAGAGGTGATAAACATTTTCTTAAATTTATTAAGTTTTTTTTTTAAATATTTCTTTGTTATTGTAAAAGCTGTTTTCTTTTTACAAGATTTTTATTAAAAATATAGCTAACATATAATAGTATATCAGCTTATCAGTTTCAGGCATGTACCATAGTTGTTCAACATTTATACACCTAAAGAAGTGATCACTGTAAGTCCAACACCCATCTGACACCATGCTACGCTATCACATTATTATTGACTATATTCCCTATGCTGTATGTTACATTCCCATGACATATTGTTTTATACTTGGAAATTTGAACCTCTTATTCTTGCCCCCCCCCTTTTTAAATTATACGTGTGATATGTACTAGCCATCTAATGTATGTGAGAGCTTGCAGCTTTTGGTCTATTATAACTTCCCATGTATTTTATGCTTTGCTGTGTCAGTAACACAGATATGATTAAATAATGCCAGGATTTATTTTATTTTATAACTGTACCTTATACTTCAGTCCACCGATTGTAGAGATGAAGGGAATTTAGACCAATTATTTTCATATTATTTATAGCAAGAAAATATTTGTGCATTCCTGTCTGTTAGTGGTAAGGATAGGAAAAAATCTACTTGCATTTTTGCGTGTATACATTATGTGACCTAAGAGATACAGGCTGAACATTTTAGTCTTTTACTCAGAAATTAAGTTTTGTGCTATGTGAAGGAGGTTTGATTCTCTAGATATGCATTGTTCAATGCAATAGCCATTAACTACATGTAGCTATTGAACACTTGCAATGAAGCTAGTATAATTGAGATGTGTTGGAAGTGTAAAATGCACACTAGAATGAGTACACAGAAAATATGTGAACTATTTTACTAAATCATTTTTCTTTTGATTACATCTTGAAGTATTTTAGGTATATTGGTTAAGTATATTAAAGTCAATTTCACTTTTTCTTTCACTTTTTAATGTGATTATGAAAACATTTATAATTGCATGTGAGACTCTTGTGTTTCTATCTCACAGTGCTGCTCTAAACAGTCTTGGTGTAGACGTATTATGTTTAGATCCTTCTCTTTATCAAGTTACCTTACCTTACCTCTGATTTTGAGAGCAATTTCAAGAGGTCTGCACTAGAATGGAAGCATCCATTTTCATTGTCTCACATCTAAAATTTCACTGGAATTACTTCAAGAGTTTGCTCATCTCTTAGAGGTTTTATTTATAAAACGTTGATTTTAAATTCACCCTGGGTCAGTGAGTTGTGTACTTCAGCGGTGTATATGAAGGAGGATTTTCTTCCTAGAGAGAGGGCACCGTCTTGTGGAATGTACTGAATATAGCAGTTTAGATTTCAGCTGTAGATTGTAAGATCTTGGCATAAGCAAATAATTTATTTCAGATGTTTGGAGAAAAATGTAAGACTAACGATAAAGATGTTGACTTATCTGCAGCAGCATTTTTTATAACGAGCTGATATCAACTCTGGGGCTTATTTTTCTTAGTTATACAATGCTAAGGCTGAGACAATGTCATAAGAGCCTTCTGATTTTGAGTGCTTTTTAAAATTACAAGCTCTCGTTCAAGTCTTTGGACTATTTTTTTCCTCCCCAAATTGCCGAATGAGGTTTTTGTATTTTATTATGAAAAGAAACAGAGTTCTATATTTTTGTCCTTTTTCTATGTAAAACTTGTGGGTGTTTAAATTATTTAATCCAAGTGTCATTAGATACATGAGGAAGAAAAGATATAAACAGTAGTATTATCTTAAGAACTGATTTTAGTTATTTCCTAGACATGCATTTTAAAAAGGGAAACAATGACAAAAGGACACGGTTCATGTATTTCTTGATTTTTATGTTTTTTTTCTTGATGTATTACATATGCATCTGAAGATGAATTATTCAATTCATATCTCATTATCACTTTTCATATTCAAAGCCTGCCAAAAATAGCTGCAAAATCACTGAGATCTTAATACTGAAAACAGAATAGATTTCTCATGATTCGGAATTACATGAAGGAAGTCCAGCAAAACAATTAAGATATGAGCCAACATCCAGCCAATCAGCTAAGTATTTATTGCCAAAGCATTTATTGCCTTTTCAGGCTTCCATAAGAAAGTAGTTAGAAGAGTGATTATAAGGAAATAGATCGGTTGGATTTCCCTTTCATGTGGAGACCCTGGCAGCCCTTTTCTAAAATTGGGCTTGTTTTATACATTCTACCTTCTTTGAAACCCAACAATAACATGAAAAACCATTCTGGTTATGAAAGCATAACAGAAATACCAGGACAAGACAAACACAAAGAAGGAGCTAGCCAACCAATTCTATCCTAAGGAAAGAAACAGAGTAAGAATGGCCTACTCTATTAGCACAGGGGACCAAAATTTACCCATATTGACAGCAAAGAGCTGAAATAATTGTTTCATTCTCATGAAAGTATTATTACTGTCTATTGCTTAATAAAAAGGCTTTCATGAGTTTCTTATTAATAAAAAGGTAATAGACTTTTAGATCACTCATATTACATAGTCCTACTGTTAAATATTTATTAGATAAGCTCTCAATAGGATAAAAAAACTCACATAAACCTACTTTCTCATGTCAATTTTTAAATTTGCTGTATTGGTTTTAGTGATGACTGTTGTTCAGTTCTTTCTAACATTTCCAGAAATTTATGTTTGTTTCAGAGCCTCCAATAAAGGCTTCTGTTGATAGGAGATCTTAACCCAATGTCTTCTCTGATAGATAACCATTTTTTTGTAGAATGATAGCCATTCAAGTGGAATCTTCCAAGCAACTGTCTCAACCATCTCCCCTATATCTTGCTTCCCTCCTACTCTTGTTGTTTTCCTAGCCCGTCCCGTTTGTGAAAGTGAGGCAGTGAGCCAAAAAACACCTCATAGATTAGTAGCAATCAAAGTCACTTGAGAGCAGGGTGGCCCCAGGGCCTCTTTTGGCATGAACAATTCAGCTTTGTGTGTACTGGTCCTAGGTGAGGCGGGCTCTGTAAAGACACTGAGATCATGTTTTGTTTATTTATTTTGTTCTTTAGGTTCCGCTTATACATGAAATCATATGACATTTGTCTTTCTGACTTACTACACTCAGCACAGTTCCCTCTAGGTATATCCATGTTGTCGCAGATGGCAAGAAGTCATTCTTTTTTATGGTTGAGTAATATTCCATTGTACATAGGTACCACATTTTCTTTATCCATTCATCCTCTAAGGGACACCCAGGTTGTCTTCATATCTTGGCTATTGTAAATAATGCTGCAATGAACATATAGGTAAACATATCCCCTTGAAGTAGTGTTTGGATTTCTTCAGGTAAATACCCAGAAGTGGGATTACTAGGTCCTTTTTGTCTCTTATTATGGCCTTTGTTTAAAAGTCTATTTTGTCTGGTATAAGTATGCTACCCCAGCTTTTTGTTTGTTTGTTTTCATTTTCATGAGATACCTTTTTCCTTCCATTTACTTTCAGTCTGTGTGTGTCTTTGATCTGAAGTGAGTCTCTTATAGGCAATATAGGCAAGGGTCTTATTTTCTTATCCAATCAGCACCCCTATATTTTGATTTGAGCATTTAATCCATTTCTTTCTTTTTTTTTTTTTGTATTTAATCCATTTCCATTGGAAGTAATTGTTGATAGGTGTGTAGTTATTGCCATTTAATTATTCATATTTTTGATTTTTTGTTTTTGTTTTTTCATCTTAAAGAAGTCTCTATAAGATCCCTTATAATGCTGCTTTGGTGGTGAAGAACTCCTTCAGCTTTTTCTTGTCTGGGACGCTCTCTTTCTGTCCTTCAATTCCAAATGATAGCTTTGCTGGGTAGAGTAATCTTGGTTGTAGGTCCTGGCTTTACATCACTTTGAATGTTTCCTGCCAATCCCTTTTGGCCTGCAAAATTTCTGATGAGAAGAAATCAGCTGATGGTCTTATGGGAGCATCCTTGTAGGTAACTAACTGCTTTTCTCTTGCTGCTTTTAAGATACTCTCTTTGTTTTTAACCTTTGATGTATTTTTTTTTAATTTATTGGGGTGACAATTGTTAGTAAAATTACATAGATTTCAGGTGTACAATTCTGTATTACATCATCTATAAATCCCATTGTGTGTTCACCACCCAGAGTCAGTTCTCCTTCCATCACCATATATTTGATCCCCCTTACCCTCATCTCCCACCGCCCACTCCCCTTACCCTCTGGTAACCACTAAACTATTAATATTTTGATTATAATGTGTTTTGATGTTGGCCTGTTTTGGTTCATCTTGTTTGGGACTCTTTGCACTTCCTGGGCTTGTATATCTACTTCCTTCGCCAGATTAGAGAAGTTTTCCGTCATTATTTTTTCAAATAGGTTTTTAATTCCTTGCTGTCTCTCTTCTCCTCTGGTACCCCTATAATGCGAATGTTGGTATGCTTGATGTTGTCCCAGGGGCCCCTTAAACTCTTGTATTTTTTTTTTTTTTGGATTCTGTTCTGATTGGGTGTTTTCTGCTACCTTATTTTCTAAATCGCTCATTCAGTCCTCTGTGTCATATAATCTACTGTTGATTCCCTGTAATGCATTATTTCTATTATTGTAGTCTTTATTTCTGACTGGTTCTTTTTTATGTTTTCTATCTCCATTTTTATGTTTCCTATTTCTTTGTGGAAGTTCTCCCTGATATCATTGAGCATCCTTATAACCAGTGTTTGGAACTCTGTGTCTGGTAGATCACTTGTCTCCCTTTTGTTTAGTTTTTTTTTTTTTTTTTCCTGGAGCTTTGTTCTGTTTTTTCATTTGGCACATGTTTCTTCCTCTCCCCATTTTCACTATCTCCCTGTATTTTTTTCTGTGTATTAGGTAGGGCTGCTATGCCTCCTGGTCTTAGTAGAGTAGCCTTATGTAGTAGGTGTGCTGTGGGGCTCAGTGGGGCAGTCTTCCTAGTCACCTGAGCTGTGCACTCCAGGTGTGTCCCTTGTGTGGGTTTTGTGTGTGCCCTCATATTGTAATTGAGTCTTGTTTGCTGTTTGCATGTCAATGGGTGGGACTGGCCCTCAGGCTCATTGGTTGTGAGGACTGGCAGTGACTACAGTGGAGGAGCTGTGGTATAGGGGCTAACCCTACAGAACGGGATCTGCCTCAGCAGGGTTCTGGTGCCTGCCCAATTCACCCCTGGGGTGTGTCATCCTTGGAGGCAGCTGGGTGATGCTTCAGCTCATTTTGAAGCTGGCCACTGGACATGCCAGCCCCAGGGCCACCTGGGAGGAGACCTACTGCAGGTCAAGTTCAGCCACAGCCCCTGCCCCACCCAGGGATACCTGGCAGAAGCCACAAAGTGAAATGCAGATGGCCTTCACCCATGTTGTGCTTGGAGTTGCCTCAAGAGGTCTAGCCATGAATCAATGCTGGTTGTTGCTAGTGTTAGCCTTAGGGCTGCTCAGCCAGAGGTACAGGATACGCTCAAGCCAGATGCTCTTGTCTGGATTCTGTGAATCTTCGAGAGACCCTAGGAAAGTCTGCAACATGAGCCAAGGCAGGCAGTTTATATATAAAAAACAACAACACTGGAAGCAGCTTGGGTGTGTCTCAAAGTTGGGTGGAATATGGTCTCAGAATCACCAGTCCCCGGCAAATGAACAGCGTTAGCCAGCTTGATGGAGACTCATATGGTAGCCACCTGTGGTCTATACATTGGGAAGGGGGAGGTCTCAATAGAGAAGTGATGGCTTCTTCCAGCTCCTCCATCCAAGCGAAAGCTGCCCCTCTAGCTCTTGTCCTGAAGCCAGACAATTCAGTTTCTCCCCATATGTCCCTGACATCTTTTAAGCTGCTGCCCCGGTGCTGGAGCTTAGAGCCAGGGAGTCTGGTTGGTGAGTAAGTCCCTAAACTCCAGCTTCCCTCTGTCTCACTCAGCCACAATCTCCACTGGTTTTCAAAACCAGAAATTAAGGGGACTTCTCTTCCTGGGCTGGGGAGCCTGGGGTGGCACTGGGATCCCTTGCTCCTTTGGGGGAGGGACCTCCACAGCTGAGATATCCCTCCTGATTTTTAATGGTCACCTGTGGGTATGGGATCAGCACATTCCACGTCTCTGCCCCTCCTACCAGTCTCGAGGTGGCTTTTTCTGTATGTCCTTAGTTGTAGGGATTTGGTTCAGCAAGATTTCAGGTGATTCTCAATGATGGTTGTTTTGTAGTTTAGTTGTAATTTTGATGTGTTGGTGAGAGAAGGTAAGCATAGCGTTTACCTATTCCATCTTGACTGGAACCCTTAAACCCATCTCTTAATGTTTCCTTTGGGAAATAACCTTTTGAATCTTCAAGGTTTCTATCTGCTTTCTAAAAGTATATTCATACCCACTTATTCTAATATAATTTTATCATAATTGAGGTACTCTAAAACCACCATACGCTCTTAGTTGTTTTCTCCATTGTTTAAGAGGAGCCTGAATTTAGTGTCTCTTCTCCCATAGTTCTCCTTCATTCCTTAACCTCTTGTAATCCAGTGTCTCACTGAAAAAGTTTGCAAAATTTCCCTAGAGAAAGTATAAACACACATTTATCTCTTTTTACTTCCACTGTTACCAGCCTACCTTTATCTTGAACCATTGCAATAGCTTCTTTCCTAACTGTACTCTTTGGCAATAATTACTTCTTTATTCAAATTCACCTCGCAAGCTGTTGGCAAAATATTCCTTGTGTTGGGCAGTCCCCAAGACCAACTCCAGTTCTGATGATTGCCCAGGAAGACTCCCAGGCCACTGCATGTATTAGTGCTCAATGGCTGTGATTTATTATAGTGAAAGGCTACAAAGCAAAATCAACAAAAAAAAAATGTACATGGGACAAAGTCCTGGGGAAACCAGCCACAAGCTTCCAGAGTCCTTTCCCAGTGAAGTTACACAGGACATACTTAATTCCCCCAGCAAGGAGTTGTGTCAACATGTATGAAATGCTGCCAGCCAGGGAAGCTTGTTAGAGACTCAGTACCCAGAGTTTTTATTAGGAGCTACTCATATAGGCACTGTTTTCCTGGCACATGCCCAAATTCCAGACTCCCAAAAGGAAAGCATAAGCCATATTATTTGTTCAGCATAAGCCATATTATTTATGCATATGAGTACAGTTTAGGTACAGTGACACAGCCTTATTAGTTATAGAATGATGGGAACCCTTCCAAAATCTAATTTCCCACATGCCAACCAAGTGCCAACTTTGCAAACAGGCTTTTCTAAAGATAGAAGTTCAAGTCTGCTATGTTAACTCTTTTCTGCTCACTCCTCCTAAAGTGTAGCTCTGATACTTGTTCATTAATGAGATATTTACTGAACATCTGCTATGCTTTGGACACTGTGTTAGGTACTGGAGATATGGTGGTAAACAAAATAGATGAAATTCCTGTCTTATGTTGCTTTTGTTTTAGAATGGGAGATTAAACAAATGTATTGCAACGTCAAGTGGTAATCAAGGTTATGAAAGAAAATAAAGCAGTTTTTATGAGATAAAGAGCAACAGGATTGGGTAGACACTATTTTAGATGGGGTCACCAGGGACTAAAAAGAGCATCTGGGAAGAGGGAGTAGCAAGTGAAAGGCCCAGAGATGAAATGAGCTTGGTGTTCCAGAAACAGGAAGAAGCTTAAGATAGACAGTGCGAAATGTAGAAGGTAGAGAGGGGAAGGAAATGAGTTTGGAGAAATAATCAGAAACCAGGTGTTGGAAGCAATGGTAGGGAGTTTGAATTTTATTCTAAATATGACAGAAATTTCTCAAAGCGCTTTGCACAGGGAACAACATAATCCAATTTATATTTTAAAATGATCATATTAGTGGTTGTGTCAAAAACTAGGACAAAATGGTAAGAGGGCAAGAGTGGAGGGACAGAGACAAATCCAGTACTATTCTAGAAGTTTTAAGACATGATGGAGGCTTGGACTAGGGTGGAATAGTGGAAAGATGAGAAGATATTAAGACAATTTACCACTTGAAAACTCCAGTTGGCTACAGTATCTACTTCCAGTACCTTACTGTGATCTTCAACACATTTTCAATCTTGAACCAACCATCTTCCCACTAAAAATTTCTCAAAATTTCCTCTTATACACTCCATAGTTAAACCTAAGTCTCTGGCCATTACTTAAATATGTTAGAGTTTCTCACCTCCGTGATTCATTTTATACTCCAGTCTACTTATGAAAAATTATAAACCCCTTTAGTTATTCCATTCCTGTTCTTTAAAACTCCCTTCCCATGAATTCTTCCCTATTTCTACTTTGGAATGAATCTTTATTCTGTGGTCCCACATATTTCACTTTTCTATTGCTACCTAAAAAGCTAACCCAAACTGTGGCTTAAAATACCAGTTTTGCTCATGATTTTTGGGTCAGAAATGCAGGAAGAGCTCAGCAACAGTGTTCACCTAGTGTGTTATCAGCTAGGGTAGCTGAGGCTGAAGGATCCATTTCTAAGATGGCTTCTTCACTCACAAGTTTGGCACATCAATGCTTCTTGGCCTTTCTCCATGTCCACATGCTACCTCATCCTTTAGGGCTTTGGTTTCTCACAGCATGACAGCCTCTTAGACACCAAGATAGAAGCTGCCAGTCCTCTTAAAGGTTAAGTGTGGAACTGGCATACCATCACTTTCATCATACTCTGTTGGTCACTGAAATCACAGGCCAGTCCAAATCAAGGGAGTGAAGGAAAAGGCATCATTCTTTGCCAAGGGAATGACATGGACATATCAGGAGGAAAAGAATTCATGGCAGCTATCTTGGAGACAGTTATCACACCATAGTACTTTACTCACCTTTCTACCGAGGGTGCCAAAAAAATGTATACACATTTTAAGAAAGGAAAAAAAAACTGTATTAAAATTGTGCTGATGGTAACCACTTTGAGCACCTCTTGTAATTGCAGAAGTCAAACGTGACTTGTATTCGTGTTTTGTTATGGGTATATATTCAGTATTACAATTTTAATACAGTTTTTTCCTTTATTAAAATGTGTATACATTTTTTTGGCACCCTCTGTACTTTCGCAGTGTTCCTTGGTATTGTAGGTATTTATATAGATGTCTCATATCCCTTATTAGATTGTAAATTCTTTGAGGGAGAGAATGGTGGCTGGTTCATCTTTTTATTCCTAGCGTTTAATCTGTTTTATACATCACAGCTTTTCAATGCTTTTTTCTTGAATAGAATTCACTTGGTAATATTTTTAGAAAATATATGCCAAATTAACAAAAATAATAATTGAATATGTACTAAATTTAATGGGTTAATTAATTATAAATATTCTATATTCCTTACATTCAAATAGTTTTACAGTTTACAAATAAAGTCATTAAACGTTTACTTGGCAAAGTTCCCTCACGTGTGCTGTGGGGAATACAAAGATCACGAATTCCATCTTTCACCTACATTTTAAAATTTGATTCTCACAACTGTCCAACGTACGCGAGGATAATTTGCCAGCCTCATGTTACAGATGATGAGTAGTCAAGGGAACTTATGGCAGATCTGGGCCTCTAATTTAGTCTCTTTATTTCTAGGGCAGTGGTATTTCCAACACCGTGCTGAGATCCAATGCTTAGTTTATACCCAAGGCTCTTCATAATATGGCTATAAACTTACCTTCCACTATTTTTCATGTACTGGATATGCTTGTTTTATAAATAAGCCCAAAACATTCTCATAATTTTGCTCATGTTTCCCTTTCTTGTCCCTTTATTTACTTACATTTATTAATATTTAACATGCAAATATTAATATTAATTGAGGTGCTGCTTTGTGAGATACTATACGAGGCACTAGAGATGAAAAGGTGAGTGGGAATTATTTCTTATCCTTAAGTGGCTCTCAGCCTAGCAGTAGGGCCTAGGTAGGGCCTCACCCCCTCTCCGTTTTCCCATCTCTTGTTGAAGTCCCATTTATTTTTCAGAGGTCAGCAAGACTGTTACCTTTCCCTTTTTATTTTCTGTGGTCATCTTATCCCTGTTATGTGGCAGTTATCGTATTTTCCATAGTTTGTAAGTGAATGGTTGTTTTCAGCTTCATGAGTCTCCTACTCTGCTGACATTCAGGGAGAAGCACAATGTGGGTTCAGTTTATAGCACCGAGTGTGGTGTAGGTACTTGCATCTTTTGGAACCCTGATGAAATTATAAAAGCCACTTTAAGTTGCCTGAAAACAAACCCT
Source organism: Rhinolophus sinicus (assembly GCF_036562045.2). Classification (NCBI taxonomy): domain Eukaryota; kingdom Metazoa; phylum Chordata; class Mammalia; order Chiroptera; family Rhinolophidae; genus Rhinolophus; species Rhinolophus sinicus. The sequence continues at coordinate 154,282,225 of NC_133752.1, read as the reverse complement.
CCTACACACCTTTTTTGGATTCTCCCTCAGTGCGTGGCCTCTGCGGAGGCCTTGGGGACCATAGTTATACCATGTGACCTTGCCTTCCTGTAGTTCCTTGGGCTGGGAATGTGCACATGACCCGAGGCTGGAGAGCTCAGCTGAACAGCAGCTTGTCCACTTGTCAGATGCTCTAATGAGTCTGCACTAAAACCGAGACGTTTCAGTTTGTGGTAGATGTTCCCCCTGTAATTTAAAATGTTTTTGAGTCAAGCAACGATATCTGTCTGTGCACAAGCAGAAGAAGCTATTCAAAGGAAAACTGGAAACTCAGAGAGGGTGGCTTTGGCGCTGGTTGCTTCCCAGTTCAACTTCCTGTAAAACTGAACTTCATGTTAGTTTCTTTCTTTATGAGATCGCCTCTCAAATTATTAAATACATCCTCCTTCACTTAAGTATTCTTTTGTAACCCGAACTACTTTGACCAAAACATTGCCAGATTCAATCATTTCTCAGTCTCGATCTCTCATTGCATTTTAAAACTGCTGGTCACAACTGCATTTTCAAACTGTGTATGTTCCTTGGCTTTTAAGGTACTGATTATTCCAATTCCCCTCTCACCTGACAGCTACACCTGACATCTTCTGTGCGTGCCTTTCTTTTCATCCTCCTAAATACGGACATTTTCCAAGTTTTTGCTCTTCGCCTTCATCTCCTTTGTTCATACTTTCTCTCATGTTCTTGTCTATTTTTGTGGTATCAACTGTCATCTCTATGAAGGTGACTATTAAATATATTACACACACACACACACACACACGCACTTCATAGCTCTGAATTCTCTCTCTTTTTTTAAAACTTTTATTTATTTTAAGTGTGTTTTTCCAGGACCCATCAGCTTCAAGTCAAGTAGTTGTTTCAATCTTGTTGCGGAGGGGGCAGCTCACACTGGCCCATGCGGGGATCGAACTGGCAACCCTGATGTTACGAGCATTAGGCTCTAACCAACTGAGCTAACTGGCCGCCCTGAATTCTCTCTTAAATTCTACCTTTTGCTTATTGGCATCTGATAAAACTTGTCAAAACAGATTTCTTTATCATTCCTACCAGATGAGTTCATATAGCTACTAGATAATTTTTGAAGTACTTTATTATTCTGAATCTCATGACTCTGAGTCCTCACGACTTTTTAATTTTCTTTTCATGGTGTTATTTTTCTCTTGGTAATAAGGTTATCATGTTTTTATACCCTTCTGGGTATTTTCAGTGTCAAGCTAGACTTTCACCGTATATTATGATTAATAATGATGGATAATAGAACCTACCTGAGTAATGATTAATAGTAGTAGACCTTAGTTGAACCCCACATTTCTAGACCTGGCCTGTATCTGGCTGTGGGATGGGAGACTGTTTTCATCTCATCTGTAATCCATTTTAGATATCTAGGATGCAGGAAAATAGTGACTCCAGAGTCCCAGCAGTGAGTTGATCTTGCTGACCTAATACAGTGTCCCCTAAACTCTGGGTAAGAGCACCATGTGATGTGGGTGTAGAATAACTTACTTCACAATGTCCTGCACAGTGGTTAGTTGTGCTGTACAGACTGCTTCTCTTACATAACACTTTTCTTGAAATTCAACTCCTGAAGTGACTTCTTAGTATTTGCAACAGAACCAGAGGCTGAGGAGATCTCCTGAAAGTAGGATTGGCTATAAGACAAAAGTGGCCTTAGAAGTAGTTGGAAAAAAAACCTATCTGGCTGATTTGAGAACATCCAGGTTCTGACTCCAGCCAAAGAAGACAGCAGTCATCTTCCGGTTGGCCTGGCGCAGCTGTCAGTCAGTGGGTATCTATCAAGTATATGTGATGTGCAGATTACCAAGCATTACGGGATCAAAAAGATCTTGAGAATGAAGCCCCTGCCTCCACACGAGAATCTTTCAGAGGATTGAGAATTCAATACAAGTTCTAATTCAACCACATGAGAGCAGTGGATGGTCATGCTGTTTTGTTTAGACTCATATTGCCCTGAAGTCTGGTCCTGCATATGTTTAATTAGGAAACCTAAAATATTTCCCTTAGCTACAATTGAAGGCATCCTAATAGCAGTGAGCTTTGTAAGGCATGAAGTAAAAGTTGAATTATCTAGGACACGGTTTACTGAATATCTTTGCTGATGGGTCCTCTGTCTAGACCACTGTAGCAATTTATGTTAATAATTTGTGAAAGATTCTGAACTGTCTCCTAGACTATCAAAAAGATACACTGATTTTCAGTATATGCTATAGGCTTTTATTGTGTGCAGTGTAAAACATCAGGAGTCCATGTATACATGTTGGGGTAACAATAGAAAGCAGCTTCATTTCTTGGTCATTCTGAAAAAAAAACAGGAATTCATCACATTGTGAATTTGGCATATTGGAATTTTGTGGGGAGTTGTACTTTGTTTTCTTTAAAAGCCAATTCAATTAACAGAAGACTTTGGAAATGCATTTTAGGTGTATTTTCCCTACATTTCAAATCTTTTTTTGAGAATTTTTATAAGTTTATTTGAGCCGAACTCATGACATATGCCGGGGAGCAAGATCTCAAGTGCTCCCTAATTCTCTTTGAAGTACAAAAATTACTGTCACCAATTAGAAAAACAGCTATCACTCACTGAGCAGGTCTCAGTGCTTCACACAGAGCAAGGTACTTTACATCCATTCTTTTTAATTGGCCTAACTTGAATAGCAGAAACATTAGTCCTAAATGGTGTATTAGAAAGAAAATGAGATTCAAAGACAGTTAGAACTGGATTTGCCACTTCCTTGTACAAACTGCCTTTCTTAACTCTGAAGAGGTTTGTCATAAGGATTCATACATACTCATTTAATTCTCACATGTATATTAATATAACACTAGTCAAAATTGGTAGCATTCAGTGTTTGTACTAATCCTTTCCTGTTGAACTGATGGGGTAAGAATTGAAAGTTAGTTTTTATATTGGAATTTGGAGCCCATCTCCAATCTATTGTCTATGTGTCTGATTCTCCCAACTGCAGTAAAAATCTACTGGTGGGATTAGACAGCTGGAGTTTACCTCAGCATATTACATTTGAATAATGTACTTAGATGCATTGTTTTTGGTGTATTTGTTTGCTTGCTTGCTTTGTCCTTAAGCTCTATCCTAGAGACATGCTGGGACAGTGTTCTGACTATAGGGGCAGCCACGGCACCGAGGGAGACTAAGAAATTGGAGTCTTGAGCACAACTCTTTTGGGAAATCATCCTTGATAGTTTATTAAGGAAATAAAAAGAGAAATCAATTAGATCCTACTCATGCTTTTAAATTATTTTATATTCTCATTTTCTTCAGATTATTTTAAAAGCAGTGCATGCTTAGTATAGAACATTTGGAAACTATACAACCGAATGAAAGAGAGACAGAGATAGATAGAGACAGAGCTAGAGATAAAGATAGAGACAGAGACAGAGACAGAGACAGAGATAGAGATATAGAAACATGGAGATAGAGACAAACAGAGTGGGAGAAAGAGAGAGAGAAAGAGAGAGAGCTATGAAAAAGAAACTTAAAATCACCTGCCATTCCACCACTCTTGACTAGCCAGAATACAATTTTGTTTCTGGACTTTCCCATTTCATTAAGTATATTACAACATAATTTTTAAAGACTATATGGTTTCCCATCATATAGATATTCTGTAATTTATTGAACCAAATGTCATTGCTTACTTAGTTCATTTTTTCTGTTGATATAAATGAAACATCTTTGTGTATAAATCTTTGTCTAAATGTTTGAATTGTTTTTTTTTTTTTTTCAGGCAAGACTCCTAGAAAGGGAATTATTGAATCAAAATAAGTTGACTTTTTAAAAAGTCTTGGAAACAAATTATGCAATGGCTTTCTGAAAAGAATGAAATGAGTTAACATTTTCTCCCAGTAGCATATGAGTTCCTTTTCTCCAAATGCCTTCTTTTTCAAAAATAGATCATTCATATGGCCCTCTTTAACTTATTTGCATTTACCTCACTAAGAAAATTATAAAATAAATTTGTATTAGTGTATAAAATGAGAAAGAAGAACAATCACAGAGCTACTAACTTACTTTTTGGAATGATTTATGAATATTAGGTGAAGCATCTGAAGGTATATTTAAGATCTGTGTTTAAAAATGGAAAAAAAGTGTACATAGTCCATGAAATTATGAATTCTTTTGCCTACTTATTTTTTGGGGGGAGCCTAGAAGAGAATAGGATTCAGTATTCAGCAAACATTATACTATTTCTTATGACATTATATATAAAATTTATGCTTGTTCCCCCTGTTATGTAGTGAAAATGATGTCATATTATATACAGAAAATGATGTTAACATATCTTGGTTTTGATAAGGCTATTGATTACCCAACCTACATAAGTTTATAACCCTATTAAAAATCCTGTTCGATCAATTATGCATTCCATTGGTGACTTTACAATTTTTTGTTTTATATCTTGAGACAGAGTTAGGCATGATAGTGTTTACTGTTCCATTGGAACAGAGGCGGTTTAAGGATCTGGAAGTTGGAACTAGACAAGTCCTTGAGTGGAAGAGGTTGAGAATGGGATGGGATGTGGGACGAGGACATAACTACAGACATTGGGTACAAAAATACACAGGAAGATACTTTGTGGTATACAGAGAACAGATGTAATGGTTTTATCAGGACAGAGAACCAGACACAGAGGGATGTGAGCGAGGGACCCAGTTACCACACCTGGAGAATCAATGGGACTTGGTTTCAGGAACAAGGCAGAAGCCTAGTTAAAACTTTGCCAAAGGATCAGTTATCAGAGTTGGACTAATAGTGAGTTTGACTTGATATCTAGTGCTCTGTATTGAGCTAAAGTTCCCTTCTCATGAGGATGCTATTGGTCCAAAGCCTGAGATAAGACTGAGCATCCAGGAGAGATTAAGTGGCTTCCACTGTGGAGAGAGAAGGCATGGAGGTAGGAGGGTATTGGAACCAGACAGACACAGTAGTATCATCCAAAGGTGACTATCAATGTTTTAAAAGTTAGAAAGATATATGGTGACTCAGAGGAGTTAGTCCTAGATTTAGTGCTACTTAACACTTCCATTAAATTGATAAATTAGAGAACAAGCCATTAATTACTCAAATGACGTTAAATAAAAATAGTAGCTTGTACTGTGGAGAATAGAATGTCAATATGACTTTGAAAAACTAGATAAATGATTAAAACCCAACAGTAACTTAGCAAGAACAAATGCACAACAGTACCTTTAAATAGGAAAACAAATGATACCAATAAATTATTTCTACTAAATTACAGACTAAAGGATTGAAGACCTTGATTTTCTGGTTGACCTTTTCTGGAAAACTCATGAAGTATTGATGGAATTTTTAAACTGTGACATTAATAACTTCATGCCTTCCACTTTTAAGGTCTCCTGAAACTTAGTTGATTTTGTAGAGTCCAGTTACATTTGGAACAAGAATAAAATATTTATCAGACCTCTCTCGGTGCTTGGCAGGTACTTTTCAGAAGAAGTATTTATTTATTTATTTTTTTTGGTTACAAGTCAAGTAAGGTGGATACCATGAAATTATGAAAAGAAAAATCTGGTTTCTCTAGTGCTGGATGGGAAAAGGTCACTAAGCACTAATTACTGCTTCTGCTGGTGTTTTAATAACAACTTTTTCTAAGAATTGAATGTTGAGGACTTGAGGTCAATTGAGTACAACAGGAAATCATTGAATATAGAACAGAGGAAAATACAAATTAGCTGAGAAGACATCAGAATGAGTCACCCCACTTTTCTTAAATAGGAAGATTGGTGCTGTAGAAAATTTTATTAGAATGATTTTCAAGTGTTGCACTACTAATCTCCATTCCATTTCATTTAAAATGATCATAACACTTGAAAAATATCATCCTTTGAAGTTGGCTAGTTCCTTTCTGGAGAGACAAGATGAAGAGGTTAGTGATAAGGGAACATTTATAGCCTGAGATGTGGGCTTTTGGCGAGCCCTGATATTAGAGAAAATGTAAACATGTCTGCTATAACTGCTTTTATAAAATTTCTGCCTGTGGGCTTGTTTTCTTGGAGATTATTCAACCCAAGCAGCACTCTTTATCTGGCAGCTCATCTCAGCTTCAGCCGTTTATACGCCTAGCCATGGTTATCTGGTTATCTGACCCCTTGGAATAGAAATCCTGTCCTTTGGAATTTTCCTGCTACCAGGAGTAGTTGAGCAAGTATTTAATTCTGCTTCAATAACTCCTTTATGTACTCAAATACCATCATTCTGATGTCTTAACTTTTTCTTCCACAGAATGAAACAAAGCTCAATTCTGTAACTTTCATCACTATCATATTTAATGATCTTGCATTCAGAGTACTGTGCTCTATCCAAGGAAATGCACGGTCAGCTTGGCAGATAGTACAATCTGAGAAAAGAAGCATTTTGATTTTTCTAAGATCAGTGTGCCCGAGATGCTTGGCATCTTCACCAATTAAAAAGAGTGATCTTTAAAAATCTTTTAAGATCATAAGATAAACTAGAGTCTTTAAAGTTTCACTGAAAGAAATTTTATTTCTTTAAACAACTTCTTACTTTGAAAATCCTTTCTGGTGTTAGTGTTTTAAATTATATCCTAGTCTTTCAAAGGGGAATTTCTTAGTATACTCTGAAGTGCTGGCAACTATTTCATAATGTAAACAGTTTTTTAAAAGATTGGGAAACTGTTCCTTTCATATGTGTGTGAAACAAGCCTTGAAATTAGTGGGGAAAAAATTCATGACTAGACAGAAACGGTATTATTCTTTTTCTAAATCTGATGGCAAAGCAGACTGTGTTTGAATCAGAGGGGTTGCTTGACATAGATTTGATCTTTGAGTTGTCACCGAGTCTCCTCCATGATGAGAAGAAAAATCTTTACCCAGTCCAGGAAAATGTTTACATTTCAGTTCAATCTGCACATATTAAATTATACTTTAGGCCTGAAGATTCCATGAGGGTATTAGACAGCCTTTAGCATAATTGTTAAAATTGATTTTGATATCACCAATTCCAGAGTCCTCACCTTGCCCTTTGACAAGGAAGTCTTGCTTCCTAGGTCTCAATCCGCTCTGTTGTATCAGTTGATCATTTATCACCCCCAGGTGAGTGCCTTGGCTTCCATCTCTCCAATCTTCTACCCATTTAAAGAAGAAAAAACAATTATACAACTAGTAGTCTCTGCACCCCAGGAAAACAACTCTTTTACATTGTTATGCCAAGCAGTTAAATTTCTTACTGTCCCAGTTTCTTAGTTCCAAAATAGCATTTGCTTCAACCTTTGCATATGGAAAGGTGTGTTTTTGAGTGTGTGTGTGTGTGTGTGTGTGCGTGTGTGTGTGTGTGTGTGTTGTGTCATGTGCCTTCTTTTTAAGATTTCTGGTCCCCTAAGTTTTGCAGACAAAGCTTTGAGATGGCAGCTTCAGTTGAAAGGCTTCAGATGAGTTTCTTAGTACTTAAGCTAGAATATTTGAAGATTCCTTGTTCATGCTCTTATTTCCAGTCTGCACCCATTTGAATTTTCGATGCACAGGTTGGGAAGGTTGGTGGGCAATCCTGATGGGGAATGGGGCGCGGAAGATAATCTCTTTTCTCTTCCTGGCAAACCCCATGGATCAAGACTTTCTCTCATTACATTTCTCCAATTACATTAAATGTTAATCAATTCGCATACACTTTTTAAATCCCATGTAATATTTTCATTCTATTTTATTTGTGTGTGTGTGTAAAGGGTAATGTTAGAAAAATGTATTTCAGGATTCTTTGATCTATAGCATACGTGTGTTAGGAATAACTTGAAGTGTTCAAATTAGAGAAGGATGAAGACTAATTTGCTCATTTAATTTAGGAAAGTTACTTAGGCTTGGAGCAAGAACTTTTTCCATAACTTCTGGCTCTGGTTCTGGCCTATCCATATGGAGAAAGGAGTAAATTCTTTCCTCAGCCTTTGTTATCTTATGATCCTATGCTCCCAAATCCCCCAAAGCTTCCCTTCACTTATGTTTAGATTAGGGGACTGAATATAGTTAAAATCATAAATTTTCTTAGAATTATGAAACGCGTACTATCTTTACTATTTACTTCTTTATTTCTGTGTTTTGGTTATAATGATTCTTTTCAGTTTTACCACATATATTTAACAGCATGCCAAACATTACATTGTATTTTGCCATTAATAGTTTTCTACCCAAACACTATTTTCTCTGTAGTATACTTTCTTTTTATTTCTATTTTATTTTTTCTACATTAGTTCTATTAATACTTACTCACAGGTGAGCAATACATGTTAGATGAATTGAATTATTAAGCGAAGACGGTAGCATGGAAGCTCCATGAATGCAGGGAGTTTTCTCTGTATTCGCAACACTTACAAGAGTGTCCAGTACATGGTAGACGCTCAATAAATATTTATTCAGTTATTGAAAAACTGAAATGTGATCTCTGTCTCCCTTGGTTAATATTATCCTTAAGGTACTGATATTTTTACTGGTGCTTTTCATGTGATTTTCAGTTAACACATAGTCTTTAATGTATTTTATGTCCTCCAAGGAAATGAGTCTTACTGCTTTATATTAACAGTCATTTCAACCCAAAATAAACTTTACAATTTAAGCATCTATGTACCATGTTTTTCTACCATGCTGTTGGAAGACTTTAAAAATCAGAGCCCTCCTCCAAGAAAAACATGTCATTGAGATTATTCACCAAAGCTGTCCTAGGCTTTGAAACATTTTCAAGGAAGAGTTCAAAAAATGTTTCGAGCAACTGGTAATGTTTTGAGAGATGGAATACTTTTTATAAGCCCAAAGTCAGTGGTTCGTAACCTCATTGGGGAGTCTAGTCCTTTTGAAAATTTGCTAACTATCAAACATCTGATCCTGACAAATGCACATACCAACATGTAACACATTGCATTTACTTTAAGAGGTTTATGGGCCTCTGAAAGCTCATTTGTGAACTGTCTGCAGGTTTTTGGACTCCTGTTAGGAAACCTGACTTTAAAGGCGTATCTACTAAACTCAGTGTCTACATCTGATTCATTCTCTACCATAGGAAACTACCTTATGTTTAATAAATATTGATTAAATGAGACAATTCTACTAATAAAACAATCATATTGTTTTATGATCATCTTTTAAACTCCTTACTGTCCACATATTCACATAGGTTAATAAAATTTTTGTTAGGTTTCTGTTCTGTCACATTGTGACATAAAGGACCTAATTATACCTGAGGGGCAGGGAGTGAACAGAGAGGGACTTTTACTTTATAGAAGGGCTGGGACTCTCTCAATGGCATTTGCAGAGGAACTGGACACAGGAAAAGGAGCAGCAGCAATGACAGGTGAATCTGACCATGTGCAACTGTCACTCTATTTAAACCTCACTTCCAGTTGTTCTCCAAGTTTCTAAGTCCTTCTAATATTTGCCACTGTGTGACAAGTTGTCATTACAGCTTGCACTATATTCTCTCTAGAAAATCAATACAAATTGGATTTATGCAAGGCACAGATTCACACATTACACATTAATAAGAGAACAAGGGAAAATCTTGACATCTCCTTTTAATTAAGAACTTTGTTCACTTCTATTATGGCAAAAGAAAAATCGTTATTTTTTCTTGTTTACAGAATTACAGTTGAGAACAACAATATTACAAGTGACTAAATATTAAATTAGTCTTGTCCAATAGAACAAAAGGTATCATGGGCTCTGTCATTTATATTGATGCTTTTCAGTAGACTTTATTCTCCTACATGTTTTGGGGCTATTAAATATATATATCCAGATGTGAAAGGTGAAAATGCTTTATCTTTTCTGTATTTTCTCTGGTGCCTCCTGGGGTAGACAAAAGATCACAGGAGAAGGCTTTGGCTAAATTCAATCAATTAAGTGCAAGCCCTATTCCCACAGCCTGATGTACAATTGATATGTGGTGGAGTGGGGGACATGAAGAGGGTTAGAGAGAGGATAGGTGTGGAGGGTTTGGTGCTACCGTGTTTCCCCGAAAATAAGACCGAGCTGGACAATCAGCTCTAGTGCATCTTTTGGATCAAAAATTAATATAAGACCTGATATCATATCCTATCCTATCCTATCCTATCCTATCCTATCCTATCCTATCCTATCCTATCCTATCCTACCCTACCCTACCATATCATATTACATATCATATCAATCATATCAGACTTATTTTACTATAAGACCCAGTCTTATATTAATTTTTGCTCCAAAAAACGCATTGAACTGATGGTCTGGCTAGGTCTTATTTTCGGGGAAACACTGTAGCAACATTTAGGGAGAAAAAACTGAGTTAGTAAACTTGCTCTGATTCTGCTTTGGTTTTGCTCCTCTTCCTCTCCGTCTGTGCTTATCCCCGTCTCAGACCTGCGGGTCTTCTAAGAATCTTAGTGCTAATGAAGACACTCTTCATTCTTCCTCTAGATTGTGATCACATTTTATTCTTCTTCATCCTTACTCTACATCTGATACAATGATTGAATGAATTCATTCATTCATTTTGTGAATAAATATGGAGCTCTTACTGTGTGCCAAGCACTGTGCTAGGTATTCAGTGGAGAACAAAAGAGACACAGTCCCTGCCATTGGCATTTTCAGCCTCTGCTAACTCATTCTGCTCTCTGAGCTATCTTTTGGGGCAACGTGATCATGCTGCTCTCGTTGGTCATCTGAAGAGGGAAAGCATGGAAGCAGAAAGGTACAGGGGGGAAATAGAATGGAGAAAGGAGAGGGATTCCCTGTTCCAACTGTTTGCTCTTCACGAACAAATATGTTCAGTGACTTAATGCTCACCACGCTAATCTCTTTGTTTTCTTAAAAACTATTGCTTAAATTATTAAGCTAAAACAAGAACACTGTGTAGAATTTAGAAAATGGAGCAAGGTTCGAAGAAGAAAAATCCTCTAGAGACCACCACTGTTAATATTTTGACATGTTCTCTTAAGAATATGAATTTATAAAGCATGAACTTACACTGTGTCTTCAATATTTATCATTAACCCATGCCTTTCAGGTCATTTAATATCATTTATAAATACATATTAATAGTTGCGTGATTTTGTCACCTTATTGTACCATAGTATTTGGTGGAACATTGAGGACGTTCATAGGATGCTGCCTTTATTTTACTATTTACATCACTCCAATGTGAACATCTTAGCCCATAAATCTTTCTACATTGTCGGAAAGACAATGAAGTGTCATTGCATTACTGCTGCTGGAATATGCAACTCCTGGGTTCTGATGGTGCTCTCTGTTTAGCAACTAGAACTGAAGTATCTAAAGTTGTCTATTGCAGCTTTCCTACTCCATCACAGGACTCGTGTGTTTGCTAGGGATGAAGGAGCTAAACCCTAAGCCAGGTAGATATACTGGTCTGAGCCTCTGGCTCCTTCTGATTTCCTGTTGGCTTGAAGTAGTTGCAGGCTTCTTTCCTGATCGTACAATCTTAGTGTTAGAGCCTGCTCCCCTTTGCTACTCCTCCCAGGGCTCCCGCCTTGTTTCCTGCTACAATTAGTTCCATGTTAAGGTCACAGCCTCCTAGAGCGTATTCAGATTATCTGACACCATTTAGTTAAAACCTTTTATGCCCAGTTGTAGATGTGATGAGTTGCAAGCAGAGATCAAATCTGATTCATTGATACAAACATCAAATGATTAATAATAATAATAAACGTAGCTCACCTTGAGTGCATGCCATGTGTCAGGCACTTGAGTAAGTGATTTATATGTATTACAATGGAATCCGAACAACAGTCTTATAGCATGGTTACTATTGTCACTCTCACTTGGCATATGTAGAACCAAAGGTGGGGAGAGGGTACATAGCTGGCTCCAGGTCACCGCAATGGGCAGTAGCTTAACCTGGGTTGTCTCCCTAGCCCTTACCCTTACTCATTATGCTTATTATAAACATACGTGTCTAGTTTTTAGCTTAATTTGTTTTTCTTGTCAAGTTCTTCGGCTAAAATAAAATGAGGAAGTTTGTAATTCTCACCTGAATTTTCAAACCATTTTACTCATTTCCAATTGTAGGTTCCTTTTAGACAGGCATAAAGCAAACATTTTTCTGAGGATTTATAAACTCATAGAATGTTGGAGCTGGAGTGAGTGATCTCAGCAATGCTCGTGTCCTAGCATCTCGTTGTATAGACTTAGCTCATACTGTAAGACATTGGCTCGTTGCAGTGGATTTAGATTTCTGTTCCGATATCTAGATGGTGTTCTGTTCTCTGTTCCAGTTGCCTGGTCTGTGGCATGGAGTCATCCTCACCAGTTTGTCAGATTGATATTTTAGTGTTCTTCTCTAGTGGGTAGGAAAATCCTTCTGTTTCTATTTCTGCTTCACCAGAACACTCTTATCATCCAGGACACAGCCTGTGATGGACCATAACTGTCAGACACACTAACATTATTTGACAAAAATATTGCCTACACGTGGCCGCAGGACTCCCGGCAGAGTGCTGTGATTACGGCTGTTATAGGGACATCATTCTGTCCTCGCCTGGAACATTTCCTTTTTTATGTAATGAGCAACAGTGCCCTTTTTGTCTATGCAGGCTCCATCTGGTGTAATCCGATTAAAGTTGATGGTTATTTTCATGGCATCAGCAATCATATTTTTTTGTTCCATTTTTAGAACATCTCTTGCAGGGATTCTGAAGACTTTTTGGACTCCTCTTTTTGAACTTATCACCAGATTCTTGCAAAGGTTAACAGCAAGGTTTTCAACAACAACCTCACCTGAGAATTAATCACTGCCTAGACAAAAGGTTATTTCACCATGCTCATCCTTTTGGACAGCTTTGTACAGCTGAGTAGTTAATTAGTTAGAAGCTACTTCTGATTTTATTTTTTAAGATAAGTGCTTTCTGGGCTCTGAACCTTTTCTTTGAACCTCTCTCCCTCCCTCCCTCCTTTTCTTCCTTCCAAACTAATTTGATGTTTGCTAACAATGCCTCAAGTGGCTCTTGTTTCCCTTAGCTCTACGCCTGCCTCCTGAATGCTAGGAATTATCCTACATTCTACCGAGTTCCACAGCTGTCTGTCTCAACCAACACTCAAAACCACTTTAGCATTCTCACCACGCTTCTGAAAATGCTTCTTTCAATCTCAGTTGACCATCTACACACCAAATCCTCTTTTTCCTGTCTTCATTCGCTTTCATCTCTGTACAGTGTGATACTATTACATGTACTGTCCTTGAAGTGTTCTTATTTGATTTCCATGAGGAACATTATCACTATATCTGCTTCTTTTTGGTCTCTTTAACTGGTTCTTTAACTTCCAGTTTCCTACAGATAGTAAGTGAACCTCCTGAGATACCTGCTTCTATAGGTTCATAAACTCCGGTGTGTGTCTCTAGCCCTTCTGTCTCTACCCTTCTTATCTCCTCACTTTAACTCTCTCTTTTGGTGACTTTACTTACTCTTAAGAATATACTGATTAACTCTAGGTTGGTGCTGGCAAGTTTATATCTCTAGGTCCCATATCACTCATGATATTTCCATCTCTCTTAGGACTTCTCCATTCTGGTATTTGACAGGGACTTCAGATTCAATCTCTGATTCTTTCCCTCCACAGCACCCCCCGCCCCAGCAGTCAGTCTCTGCATCTTCCCCTTTTCTCTTATTGCCATATCATTTCCCATTTTCCTGAGTTTGAAATGCTGAATCCATTCTCTGACCTCTCTCTCCCTTATCCTCAACAAGCTATCAGTTATCAAATTTCATAGATTTTATCCCTTAAATGTTTTTGCACCTCTTCTGCCTCCCTGCCCCCACTCTTTTTGCCATATCAGTTCAAACCTAGAGTGCTTTTTACTGTGATATTTCAGTAACATTTTCAAGTCCATTCTTTACTATGTGGATAACTTTGTATAAATTTATCTCCTAAAGCAAAATTCAGAGAGCCTCTTCTCTGCTTGGAAACTTAATTATTCATTGTGTTCGAAATGAACTCTAACATTTAGCCAGATATTTGAATCTGACCCCACCCTACCTCTGTGCATTTCGCTCCTAGAGTCTGCTTTTGTATCTTATACTTTAATTACATTTTTGCTTTTTGTTAGTCCTCGATCTATATTGTGATTTTCACATCTGCACTTTTACTCGTGTTGTCCTCTGTAAGCTGAGTCTTAACTCTAGTTATAATAAGCCTGCCCACCTCTCCATCTTTTATTTAATAATGCCTTTATTGATTCTGTTAAAATAATGTGATCTTTCCTCATTTGAACCCTATAGCATTGCTTGTTGGTTTTTTTTTTCATGACACTTTTCTTATTGAGTCCTCATTTGTACTTTTGTTTTAGTTATGCTTAATGATTTAAATGTCTGTGTTGTTTTGTAAGGCAAAGGCATTACAATAAGATGATCAATTTAGTGAATTTACATTATCATAACATCATCTTATTTATTATTATGTTCCACTTGGTTTGAAAATCACCTTTGCTTTGAGGGTTTCTTGGTCAAGTCATGTTAATTTGTTAACCTTACCTTTGACTAATTTCTTGGAATCTCTTTATTATGACTTCGGACAATCGAGGTAGCTTGTATAAGTACAAAAGTTGGACCACATGAAAATGCTGGTTAGTGTCTGGATGGTTGTACTTTGTCTTTTTGTAGAATGTTTGGTTGTTCTCCTCACTGATGTTTTTAAGTCCTTTAGAAGGCTCAATAAGAAGCACCCCTCTTCTCTAACCAAGTTTCGAGTCAATTAAGAAAGAAGATAAAAATAAAGCATATGGTGGCCAAAATACCTCTTGTGGAAGACTATGAACTGAGAATGTGGCTGGTATCTTCAGGCAAGGGGACTTCCTAATACTAAACTCCTGAATAAAGTAGACTTCCCCGACCCCAGGCGGTACTGCAGTGACACCCCTCCCCTGGAGAAGCAGAGGCAGATTTTTGGTTTCTCTCCAGGAGACACTTGCTTTCTCGAGAAAAGGTGCTAAGCTACACATGCCAATTTTCTTATTCCAAAATGATCAATCAGGGAAGTCGCTTCTCCCTGGAAGGACTTGGACGAGGGAATAGCCATCCCCCCAGCAGTGGTAGTCTTCTGTGATAAGCTGATGATCAGAAAAAAAAATGTTATGACAAGTTATAATGGCTTGATCCCAACATGTTTCGTAAAAGGAACAGTTGAGGTTTCGGGTAACAACTTTGCATTTAACTGGTATCTAAAAATGATTTCTTCATATATATATTTGATGTGCCAACTAGGATAGTACCTGGTCACACATTGGCAGTTTCATAGATGTGGCACGGGTCCCCAGTGGGCTCCTGCAGTAGATGTCCCTGTTTTGTCTTATATGTTAATGATAAACCACAGTGGCATCTAGCTTGTTACAATATCAATATTCTTCACCATCAACACATCATGAGTTATTATTTCCCCCAGGCACTACAAATAACTATTTCCAAGAATGTACAAGAGTCTAACACAAATGAGATTATATTTGCAAAGATTTTCTCTCTGAAGTTGCTGGTTTGCATACCTGATTAAGTGAAAATTTATAAGATAATTTTTCTGTCGTAATTTCCAGTTAGCATACTATAAAATTTTCAGTTTCATTTTGTGTAGTCATATAACTGCACTGAGGACAGATAGTTCTTTGAATTAAAAGTATGGAGAAATATACCGATATTCTAACCACAGATTTTTATGTCCTCATATACAGAAAAAATAAATGTCAGTAATATTTGACAGTGATTAAATCATAGAGAAATATAGTTGTGATGCTCAGGATGGGAGAGCAATTTATACTATATAAATATTAAATTATAGCCATCAAAGGTTAGGATAATGACTGTACAAGTACTCTTGAACAAAACACTTGCAGTATAGCCTAGGAGACCATAACACTACATGAATGTCTATTAAATAAAAACTAAATAAAACAGTGGACTCAGGAGGGGTAGGATTTCAAGCAAAAATATACTGTGAATTCTAATGGGTGTATGTCTTTACCTCTTTTCTGTAAATGCAATTTGTTAATTATCCAGAGTGTGGTGTGGCTTCTTATTTGTTTTGCTTGTTTGTTCTTTCTATATCTGAGATAAATTGTAAATCTCAGTAGATTAAAACTTGGAAGCAATATTGCCTACATATTTAAAGACGAAAGAACTCTACCATCTAAATTATAATTCACTGTTATTCATTCAGTTTGCATAGATACAGATCTTCTAAAATAACCCATATCTATTATTTTATTGTTAATGTAAGCATCAAAACTCTAACTAAAATGGTATAAAATATGGTAAAATATGACATGTGACTTATAGAGATCAAAAGAAAATATCATTAGTGATATGTACTACCCAAAGGTTGCCCTTTGAAATTATTCAGTTATTTTGAGGCTTTCATGCTATAAAGGTTATTTTCACAAAGATTCTTTTGCTCTGTCATCATCATGGCAAACATTTTATTAAGGTAAAGTAACCATTTACACTTGACAATTATACTTTTATTTCTACTTTGTGGTCTCAGCACATCCTTTGCTTCCTAATGGTATCCTGGTGTGTTTAGACAACTTTCTTTGTTGATGTCCCATCCATGGAATACTTTTCTTATTTCAGTTATTTTTATTCTGTTCCCATTTCAATTAGTAAGTCTTAAAAAATTTTATAGTTCTTATAGACTATAAATTTACACAAATCAGTCCTGAATATTTCATGTATTTATTTAAGCCTGACTAGAAGTGATTAATTTTTAAGTGCTCTGATCCAATTTCATTTTATCTTTTTTTTTTTTCTTTTTTTTTAAGATTTTATTGGGGGAAGGGCAACAGGACTCCATTGGGGAACAGTGTGTACTTCCAGGATTTTTTTTTTTCCCCAAGTCAAGTTGTTGTCCTTTCAATCTTAGTTGTGGAGGGTGTCGTTTTAGCTTCAAGTTGTTGTCCCTTCAGTCTTAGCTGTGGAGGGCGCAGCTCAGCTCCAGGTCCAGTTGCCATTTTCTAGTTGCAGGGGCACAGCCCACCATCCCTTGCGGGAGTTGAACCGGCAACCTTGTGGTTGAGAGGACGCACTCCAACCAACTGAGCCATCCGGGAGGCAGCTCAGCTTAAGGTGCCGTGTTCAATGTTCTTAGTTGCAGGAAGCAGAGCCCACCATCCCTTGCGGGACTCCAGGAGTTGAACCGGCAACATTGTGGTTGAGAGCCCACTGGCCCATGTGGGAATCGAACCGGTAGCCTTCGGAGTTAGGAGCACGGAGCTCCAACCGCCTGAGCCACCGGGCCAGTCCCATTTTATCTTTTATTCTCTTATTTTAGACATAAGAATTATAACTTAAATGTATTGTCAGGTATTCTAATATTTAAAATCTTAAATATTAACTTGGTCTTTAAAGAATCTTATCAGTGTGTTGCTGTGGGTTCATTTTATATAATAGAGTCATATGACAGATAAAACATAAGAAGGAACACTTTTTTTTTCTCTTAATGGGTAAGGATAATTTTTTTTAAAAAACTTTTTAAAAGTCTTTTGAGTTAGCAGACTTTGAGCCAATCTCTTACTGACAAAATAAACCCTACAGTCCTAGAGATGGACTGGATCATAAAAGTCATATAATCTAGCCCTTTAGGTTATACCTGGCAATCAGCCATTCCTCCTTGTCTGCACTTAAGGGAACTTACTACCTACTGAGTCTATCCTATAAGCTTTTGCTATTACTCCAATATATGAAATATGTAACAATTAAAATGACTTCCTAGAGGAGATCATTTCTGACCTGCATTTTGAGACCTGCAGGAAATACAGGAATTCATAGAATGATGGGGCAGGAAGAGTATCCCAGGCAGAGGTTTCAGCACCAACATAGGAAACTGCAAGCTGTTTAGTATTGATGGAACTAGAGTGAAAGGTAGGAAATGGTGCGAGTGAGGAAAGGTATGCTGGGATCAAATCAAGCGATGCCTTCCAAACTTGAATTTTATACTATAGGGGAATGTTGATTGTTGAAAGGTTTTAAGTGAAGGGGCAATGTGATCATACTTGTATTTTAATTAGATCTATTGGCTAGGTGGAGGTTGGATTTGAGATGGAAAAGGCTACATAAGAAACACCAGTTAGGTTGTTGCAATAATCCCTTTAAGAGACAATGGAAACCCAAATTATGAGAGAAGATTGTGGATGTAAGTTTGTAAAATAATAGGACTGTCGATTGAAATGGAAGATGTGCAAGAAGAAAAAAATATCAAGAATGGATCTTAACCTTGAGTTATTTTGAAAATGATGAGATGGTAAAATCAGAAGTAGGAGTGGATTGAGGGATGAGAATAATCAGATTTGAGGTATGGGTATCTTACATGCTGGGGCAAGAGATGGATATTTTGAATTTGTTTTTGTAAACTTTGAATTAGCAGTAGGACATTCAGGAGGACAGTGGACAGGTGACTCTTCTAGTATGAAGCTCAGAAGGAAAAGTCTGTGCTGGAGATACTGGATGTTAAACTCATGGGAGTAGATAAGACCATATAGTGATATGATACAGACAGAGACTGAGAAAAGATCATGGGGAATATCATTTATGGAACAAATGGAAGAAGAAATGCTCAAAAAGGTGATGGAGAGTAATCAGGAAACCAGGAAAAGAGAAACAAGAGTATTTGGTGTTAGAGAAGCCAAGGAAATAATGTCAAAAACAAAGAGTGAACAACTGCTTTGCCAGATGTAACTTAGATGTCCTGTAAGTTAAAGGCCAATATATTTCTACTGGGTTTGGCAATGGTGGGGTCTTTAACATTTGCTGGAAAAAGTTTAGTAGAGTGTTTGCATTGCAAGTAAGATCTCAGTGTATGAAGGTGATGAAGAGTGCTCTTTCTGGAAGTCTGGATGAGAAGGAAAGGAGAATGGATGGTAGTTCAAGGACATGGGGTCAAAGAAACATTGCTTTTAGGATGGGCTTAAGAGGCTCTATAGACAGAGGGAAAAGAACCAGGAGAGAGGGAGAGATTGGAAATACAAAGGAGAGAAAGGATGGTTGATGGAGCAAGGTACCAAAAGAGGGGAGGTATGGTTGTAAAAGGCACGGGTGGGATCTTTTGCACGAAAAGCAATGCATCCTCTGAGAAAAAAAAGGAAGTAGGGATAGCACTAAAAGCAGATAAGTGGATGTATGTGAGTGGGCATGAAGTTGAAAGGAAATCATGTTTGGTGGCAGCAATATGTCTTTGAGGTTGGAACCAAGATCGTATTCTGAGAGTGAAAGAATCTTAGTAGGAACTTTGGCGTGAAATTGGTCATTTGCTGAGGAGGATGGGCAAGGGAATTGACAAAGACAAGGAAAAGTGTTCTGTGCAGCGCTGTGGCAGCTGCTAAGTTTGGGGCTCCTGATTACGTAGTGGCTTATCAGCCCACTTGTGTAACTTTTTTCCACAGCAGTTTACTGAAATCAGATAAAGCAAACTGCAGCTCTGCTTTAGAGTTGGGGTTTTACAAGGCAAGTATAAGACACATATTGGGTACATAGGAAAAAAAGGGGTTGAGCCAAAGAAAGTCTGGCAAAGAAATAAGAGTTTCATGCTGACTTGGAGGGACTAGAGCTCAGAAGGTGGCTAATTGGGAGAAAATGAGGAGGAGGGGAGGCTGTTAAAGAGCGGACGGGCTCCATGAGGCTTAGAGGGCAGGGTAATAGCCACATCTACAAACACAGACGGATTTTAGTCACACAGGCGAATATTGCTTGTTCATTTGTTTGTGTGTCGCTTCATGTTTTTGTATGTTGACCAAATGTTTATTTAAGACATGCTGTGTACCAGTGCCAAGGAGATGCTAGTGGTGAAGAAGACAGTCCTCACTGCGTTACAGTTTATACACAGGTGTGGTGCACACAAGTAGACAATGAATTATACCAAGTCTCGGGCTGTAAGTCTTCTGAGAGGTGACTGCATCATTGCCAACAAGATGTGTTTTCCCATATTTTACTTGTAGAATTTTTCTCTTGGAAGGCTTGAGGGCATAGAGTCCAAGACAGATTTTATTAGTAAAATCTAACATTTTATGAATAAATATACACTCAGCTTTACAAATATATCTCTTATTAAAATAAAAGTCATTTATGACCTTGTCAGAAATGTATCCCTCTTAGTCCCGTCTTTTACTTCTATTGACCTGTAAGGACTATTTTCATTCAGTTTTCTCCTAAAACGCATCTAAAGGAAATTCTTCTATAAAATTCTGAATTCTGTGCCCTATAGGAAAGGTGGCATATAATTTATTATCCAAACCAGTCCACTTAAGAAAGGAAGGGGTACTATTGGTAATTATGCCGGGACAACAGTTATAAGCCACTGCTGTCCCAAGCAAACCAAATGTATGTTCACTTTACAGAGCAGAGACAGCGCTTTTTCATATCACCTCCTCAGGTAATTTTGAGGTTCTTGGTTTGATGTGATTTGACTCAATATTTGGGTCACACCAGTTCTGCCCTGAAATATTGCAACACTTTTATTGTATGCTGCAAGTGAATGTCAAGCCATGTTAACCTGCCATTTTGTGCTAATGACTTTAATGACTGAAATTAGTGCCAGACAATGAGCTTGGCCATGACAGCATAACTGGTACTGTCACATTTCTCTTTTTACTAACTGTATTATTTCAGCCAGTGTGCGGTTAACCCACCACGTTTTATTTGCAAAGCACTCTTAAATCGCCAGCATTATTATTTGACTTTTAAAGTATATCCATTAGTGAATTTTTTGACTATGCATATGTTAAGAAGGAAATTCACATTTATATTTTCAAGTGACTCTAATTGCTGGTCTTCACCATTCTTCAAATAGGTCTTGGTTTGAAGCTGAAAGGACTGGAAGCAAAGGGAATTTTGAACAAAGAGAGCCCATGAGTCTAAAATAAGGTCACATTTTCAATATATACCCGAATGATGATTGACTTTGAACAGCTCCCTGCCTTGCTCATAGCTGTATCTTCACCTAGAACCATGGCTGGCATGTAATAAGTACACATTAAATATTTGTTCAATGAATAAGTAATATTCTTTACAGTTTGCTCTACGATATCTATAGCATTTGTTTTTTTACTCTGAAGCATTCTGTGCTTAATATCTATTTATAATAGTCCTGTCAATGTGTTGTGTGGAGACTTGCAATTCCCTAGCTTTCCATAATTATTGATTCAATTAATCGAATAAGGTTGTAATTTGCAGTGCTAGTATTGTTTGCTTGGTAGAAAGTTTTCCACATTCTTCTTTTGGCTATAATTCACATTCCTTCTGACTTTCAGATTCGTCCTTTGCTTTTCTTGTGCATGCCAAGAAACCAGATGATGTAACCAAATCTCCCTTTTTTTTGCTCTATTTAAAGTTTTAGCTAGGGTAATGTTTCCGTTAGCCTGGTTTCCCATTGAAATCTAAAGTGCTATTTGAATAAAAGTGAGGTACAAGGGAAAGTCTAGTAGTTAAATCTTAAAAAACAAACAACCATTTCCTCCTGTGCTCAGTAACCTATAAGAGGGCTACTGCCTATCCCTAGAGAGATAATTTCCAGATGGAAATACATATTTTTTTCATAACTTTAACTTATCATCAATAAAACAAGAATATTTTCTTTAGTGAGAAGTTCTATGATAAGATTTCAGGGTTATCTTATTTTAATTATAGTTCCTATATGTATATCATCTTCCATATCATTATTTGGTACGCTTTCTCAGGAATGGAGATATTAGTAAGTATAACAGACAGTTTATCTTAGGAAAAGCCAGGGTGACCTGTGTTCATTTTTTCCTTCATCCCAGGATTTTTTAATCTTCCTCACCTTTGAGGATACTAATGCCCTTGTTTTTCTTCTCTACCAGTGATATCAAACATTTCTCTGAATGAATTCTGATATTAGTAATTTTTACTTTAGTAGTCATCTTAATACATTTTCCTCCTTGAAATGTTTGCATTTTAACATTCTTTCTCATTTTAGCATCTGCCTTGGTAAATGGAATGTTATTCAGGGTGGAAACTATGTTTTGTTGGGAACCACACCAAGTTCTGTAACCCGCGTACATACCTTCCCTCCCCAACCCACACACTGGTGAGCATGCCTGGTTATGGGTACGGACATTTTAGCTAAGAGTAAGGTTAAGTCATCTGTCTCTTATGACAGAGACTTTATTTTTCCTTTTAAGTTTTCATGTACCTTCAACAATTGGATCTTCATGTAAGTGAGGTCTGCCTTGGTTTTATTGTGGGACCAGAACTGGGAATGGGTTTACGGAGTTTATGCGAGGTCTTTACCATTTGCCTTAACTAGTTCCAGATGAATGATCAAAAACATGTTTATGAAACAGGAAAGAGCAGGTGGTAGTGCTCTAATTCATCTTATTTTCATGCCAGCATAACTGACGATCTCTGCATACTGTAGTCTCATGGTAGTATTGTTTGCTCCAGCATGATATAGGGGTTGTCTTGGACTTCACACATGATCGGTTGTTTACAAAAGAACAAAAGGACATTATATAGTGGTTTCACTCGTAAGGCAGTTAAGACTTCAGAATAGAGTGAGAGCAAAGCAAAGATGTATGCATTTTGAGTTATGATGTACACTGATTTCTACTAATATTTACATTGCAGGTCAGTTGCTCCGGTTGAAAATGTTTCGAGAGGATCACGGGTCATGGATGACAATGTTCTTCAGCACAATTCTCTTTCTCTTCATATTTTCGCACATATACAACACGATTCTTCTAATGGATGGGAACATGGGGTAGGTTATAGTTTTGCTTTCTACGGTGGTGAGTGTTATGTTTGAAACTCATAAGAATTCAAAGAGAATGTTTTAGTTTGTAGTAGCCTAAATCTCCTTTACAAATAGCCCACACTACATCTGTGCATTTTTCTTACCTACGATATTTCGAGTTTTTTTCTCCATGAAGCTTTTTACAATATTTATGTTGTGTTCCTTATTCTTTAGGACCACTTGGTGGGGATAGATTGAGGGCCTATACTAATTTTATTATAGTGACAGAGAGTATGAGAATAAGGAAATCTTATCGACTTGTTTATATTCACACGATTAGTAAAGATGGGTTATGATGAAGGTCTCCAGATTTGCAATTCTATTGCTCTGCAATGCCTGGCTAAATAAAAGTGTTTGATACTGGTAGCATTTTTTTTTTTTTTTAACTCTCTTGACAGTTCCAACAGAGAGACCTTTGTTACAAATGGGTCATTTTAAAAGTGGGCCACACTGTATTAAATCCAAGGTTGTGATCTATACTTATCAAATCACTAATCAAATCACCATGGCATGAAGAAGTATTACCAAGTAGATTGTAGATTTTTTTTTTTTTTTTTTAACTTTCTCGAGTTCTTGGTTTGGTAAGCTTTATGGGCAGAATATAAGGAGAATGGCTTAGTCTACAGCATTAAGAATTAGATTAGTGACAGTAATAAACCAATTTAGGTATTTGTGGTGCACTGAAATTATTTGTAAGGAAGGTTTTGATCTATCCTCATCAAAAGACTGGAAAGCTAGGTAATACCCTTTTCTTCTAAATGCAGGCAAGACAAGGTTGTCGGCCAGTTCTACAGTGCAATTACTTTGATGTTATGTATAGATCTTAGCCACCACTGTTCAATGCTGAGAGGGAGAGCTCAATTAAAATTTTGTGCTTTCCCCCCACCCACCATTAAAGGAGATGAATAGTAAAGGGAAAGCAGGTATTTCACAAGGCTTTTACCCTGGTCCATATTAACAAGTGGTAAATTCAAGAATATGATTTTCAATCAAATGTTCAAGCTTTAGGAAGTTATTAAAATGCTTTGTCTGTAATTCTTTCTTGGGCTTTAAATGATGCCATTTACCTGGGTTCTATTTTTAAATGGTGGACTTGCAGACTCTAACGCATAGCTAGTCAGAATAAGCCTCAGCCTGTGATAATGGAATGGGGGCGGGTGCTGTGGGAATGACCGAACACAGCCACAGGTCCGAGAGGTACTGCAGACTTTCACCAATGGAAGCAAAAGGCAAAGGGACCTGTGTGAAACTCACATTGTTTTTTAAGCTGTTGCTGGAAATAATACATTAAGTAGTATAGAAAATAATCGTTTGTTTAGAAGTTGACTTTTCATCTAAGTCTACTTTAAAAAAATAAACAAAAAAATAGGGAGTGAATAAGCTACCCAGAAGTGCTTATTCTGAGGAAAGAGGCAGATTTCAAAGTAATGAATTAAATGCAATAATAGACAATCCCTAGCACATTATAAAGCACTCAATCGCTAATAATAAAATTAATCTTAATGAGCGCTAACAGTTCATGAGCTCTCAGTACCAGATGTGAATTGTCTCAGTTAAACCTCACGATGACCCAATGCAATAGGTATTTTTATTATGTCCATGTTACAGATCAAGAAACTGAGGAACAGAGAGGTTTTGTCACTTGTCTAAGGCTACATTATCATTAAGTCTCTATTTTAAACGATGAAAGAGGAGTTGAGCTAAGTTGTGAATTCTAGCAATACAGTCTGCTCTTAGGCTAGCAGATTTGATTGATGGTCGATCCTGTTGCTCAATCAACATGTGCCTATTAGCCTTTCTTTATATTTGTATCATTCAAGCTGCATTTGAAAATTGGATGAAGTAGGAGGTCTGTGCAGGAAATGAGAGAAGAGTTAGTTTAGAATTCATGTGTATCAATCTTAACCTAAAATCGAAAGTGATTCTCTTTTATTCTCAGACTAAATACAGTATGTCACACTTTTATGTAACTCTTGAACATTTCATCAATATACCTCATCTTTGTTGGAAAAAGATCATTGACTGAGAGGAGATTTTGATGATGGTCCCTTAAAAAAAAATCCAAAGCAAGGGACAAATGGTTTAGTTCTACATATAAAATCAAATCGCCATTTATAAAAGATGTATGACCAACTTTTATGACATATGTCATTTGAACTAGTGAACACATTATGGTAAACTTGGAGGAAAATCAGTTCTTAGAGCAAATGGATTTGGCTATGCCTTTGGGGTTCTCCAGAATGAGGCCTAGCCTCATCCTTTGTCTGGCGGGGAGTGATGGAGTCAGAGGGTGTGGGATGGATAATGAGGCACACAGGTATCACAAGTGACTGGTTTATATCAGAGGATTGATGGTGGTAGAGGGGGAACTCAGGATTCTTGACAATGAATCTGATTTTCAGGGGGGATTCCAATGTACCCTGGTTTGTGGATCTCTCCGGGAATATTGGTTTAGAGCTATTCTGAAAAGTGTTTCAAGGGTTTTCTATGATGGCTAGACCTGTGGTTGTGTTTTAGAACTCCTTTCCAAACTGGATGCCTTCAGGCCTACAATGAGCGGATTGAGGGTTTCAGAGAGGGAGAAAGGAGTTTTCTTAAAATGCTTTGCCTTTTATTCCCCCCAATTTTATAATAGGATTTGGGTGTAAATTATGGCTAAGCCAGAGTTCCTCGATCCATTCTTACAAAGAACAAAATCCCTAGGTTTCTCTAACCAGAACCTCAAGAGTTTTAGCCAGACTGTCTTGATAAGAGTCAGGTTGCCTGCTCCTGGTTTTCTCATTACAGTGAATTCCCTGAAGTATGCAGTAACTCTTAGGGCTTTAGCCATCTGTGGGAAGCCAAGCTGAGCGGCAGTTAGATGGAGAGGGAAGTTAGCTGGCTGGGCTAAAAGGGACCAAGGCCCAGACATTCCATATTTCCTATCACTTTGGGGGAAGTCTCCTTTCACCTCTGATTCTCTTTCCACCCCTCTACACCTCACACCATCAAAATGCTATCATAACTGCTTGTATTTCTTCAGTCACCAAAATGAAATGCCATGCTTCTTTCTATAAATGTATGAGGTTGTAGGTGAGGGTTCTATTGCAGAGAAGGCTCTGATCCTGGGCAGGGTTTTATACCTAGAGATTTTGAGCAACTTCCTTTTACAATGTGGCAGACTACAAAATCTTTAGCAATGCTGGAAACTATAATGCAGCGTGATAGACTCTTTTTAAATGCAAAGCTGGGCTCACACAAAGGTCAGGAAATACCTTACCTTTGAGGCCACAGATGAAGAAGGATCTGAAAACCTGGGCAGTGAGCCTCTGAAGTGACACTCTGAGACAGTGACTTAGGCACTTGAGTTTTAACTCTCCTGTCAGGACCTGAAATAAGGATTTGGTCCTGTGTTAAGTGAGCAATTGCAACAGAAGCCCCAGTATTAGATGGCTCTGCAAGGTGCTATAGAGGAGGGTAGATTAGAAAACATGACCAGTGGCACAGGCAGCGTCTAGAAAGCTTGTCTGACTCATACTGGACTTGGAGTGAAAAAAAAAAAAAAACTCTTCTGGGGAACTCATAACCACAGATGTGTGTATTTTTATTTTTTTATTTTTTTTTTGGTTTTGATAGACATTTTCCTTTTGATTTTGGAACCCACCAAAACATCCCTGGTCATTCTCTTCTCGCAGTTTCAGGTTCCTACTTCTCTGTGGAGCCCCCTTCCCCGATAAGTTCTGGTTCATTATGTAGAGCAATTTAGTTCCCTTTAATCTCAACTTCTGCCACTTTGATTTACCTGGGGCTTTTTCTTTCATAACCAAAATCTTATTAATGCGCATTTTCCAATCAAAAGAACCAATACTCTGAGATAAATGTTGCTGCTTTCTCAGAATAGGAAGGGGTTGTTGCCACAGCATTTTGGTTTTTGAATTGTTTTTAAAATAGCAATTTTCCTTTATCTTTTGAGTCAACTAATGTTTAATTAACTATCTCTTGGGAGAGAGAAGGGAAGATATTTTTTTTAAAAAAGGGCAAAACAATCAAATAAGTTAAAATGAGCGCTACGTAGTTCAGCAATATGCTTCATGGTATACGTACAAGATTAGAGCCTCAAGAAAGTGAGACATTAATAGGAAAGAAACATGAAACCATTTTCTTCCACTGCTACGGGACTTGATTCAAACTGACCCTAAATGAATCTGCCCCCATTTTGTTTTTATTTACTCTGTGTTCAACTAGCTATCCTAAAGCCAATCTATTTAGAAATTCTCTATTTGGTAGAAATAAAGAGAAATGTGCTTCCAAGTCCAAGCTGAGGTCTTTACTGGCTAGAAACCAACCCTTTAAAATGTTTTTGATGTCTTTCTGAAGAACTTCTCAGTCATGGAGTTTTTATAGTATGCATCGTATAAAGCTCTAACATAGGGAAGGTTGTTCTGGTGTTCTGGTGTTTTCAAATACCCCATTTTCCCAAAGGATAACACATGTATTATATATAAGGAATGAAATGGTAAATAGTTGATGTTCATAAAATGATTCCGAAAAGGGCCACTTGATGGCAGCAAAAGGCATGTTTTCAGCACTGACTGCCTCAGTGTAGTCTCACAGATGGGCTTTCTGAAACCTCAGAAAAAAGAATCTTTCCTCTTCTGAATTACTGAAACTGGTGTTGAAATATTCGTCTTCCTAGACGTTAATGGACTTCTCTGAAGAAATCCATGTAGTAAACACTATAATAAACACTGATTACTTTGTGATGTGCTTTGGCCTGCTTTTATTTTCTAAACCAGGTTTAAATGATAGTACATAGAAACACATTTGTGCACACAGATCCATCTATATGTTTATAGACTTATTCCAATATTACAAGGATAAATATTGTGTTTAGCACTGAGGAAATTAGACACTTCACTCATTTATAAAAGTTCCTCTGTGGACTGGAATTTCTAAAGACTACATAGTATTTAGGGAAGGACATGAAGAAGCTGATGGTTTCTAGTTAGTGTTCATGACCAAAAAAAACCTAAAAAACAAAACAGTTCTGTTTTTCCTGATCAATGCCTTTTTTAGAGAAATTTTACAAATATTAATTAATATAGCAATATGTGTTAAATATTCTAGGGACAGAATTTGAGAACTAAGACAAAGTGATTCAGAGACAATTTTGAAAAATGTATTAGTATTCGTAATTAAGGCCTGAAAAAAAGTGAAGGTAAGAATAGGCGGTGGGTGTAGTGAAAATGGAATAGACTCTGTCTCTCTCTTCTGTTTCCTTTCTGGTAAGTTTTAGTAAGAACTTAATGTGGACTTCTCATTAAATGCCTGAGTGTGCGGAGCACTCTCGCTGAGAGGGCTATGACAAGGGTGATCGGTCTAGGGGAGGACAGGAGGGAATATTTGAAACGGACACTTAACTAAAATCTAAAATGTGTGACTTCTATGTTCAGAGGGGGCAGCAAACGCAAGCAAGGAACTAGCATCGATGCATCAATGGGCTGGCTGAAATTGTTCAAGATCTAATGCTTTTTAAAGCCTGTGTAGGAGTGCACAGCTGACCTACACCTTAGTCTCTTACAGTCTCAGCCTCATTTTTAAAAGAATGACCAGTACTCTGGTCCATCAGTGTGTCCACAGATTGTATCAGAAAAGACTCTCTGATTCACAGCTTCAGTTTCTGTTGCCACAGGTATAGGTTTTAGCACGTTATTTTCCCCCAAGCTGAATTATCCTTTAATGGAAAAAATTCAGGGTAACATTTTACTCCAGGCAATACTTTTTTTTTTTTTTTAACTAAGTTCACTATTTTAAAAACATTCACTAATGCTTTCAGATTCCTTACTCAAACTTTTTTCGTCTTTCTAGTCACCATTGACCTAGAAGTAGAAGCCCGGGAATGTCTTTTACTGTTAAGGACCATGATTTTCACTTGCTTAGCTCTTCAAGTACAAAGTTGGTTGACCTGCTACCATTGTTTATACTGGTCATTTCGGTCTGAGAAAGGAATTTCTGTGTGTTTGTTTCTTTGTTTTTAAAGGGGCTAAGTTTATTTTGGGAAATGTCAAGAAAAAAATGAAATTGTCTTTGATAATGTTAAAGTATACAGTTTTGGTAAGACGTACACTGACGAAATTATTGAAGTACAAAGTTATCAATTTAAGTTGTAGTAAATGGAAAAAAAGAGGTATGACACTATTTTTGAAGTGATGAGTATATATAGGGCTTGGATAAAGGATGTAGGCACTGGGCAGGGTTCAGGAGCCGGGTGGGGAGAAAGCTTAGCTGTAAATATTCATGAATCCTGGAAGTACTTGAGTCAATAGCTGAAAAGCTTGATTGGCTGCTAATACGAGGCTGAATGCAAATTCTGCTGGAGTGGTGCTTTAAGTAATTTGTTGGCTTCACTCTTAATTAGGCTAAACATTGACTTGCTTGTACGATTAATTCACAATAATAGCACAATTAATGACTGAGGCTGGGAGAAAGGGGCAGAGCTGGTTGCTGAAAATGGACTGGTGAGCAGAAAAGCTGAGAATGGCTGAGTCTGGTCAAGAGGGCTGACCTAGTGTGACACTAGAGTGAGAGAGGGAGGCTTGGTGAGAGAGAATGGGAGGAAGGGAGGGAGGGAGAGAGAGAGAGAGAGAGAGAGAGGAGAGGGAGGAGAGAGGAGAGAGGGAATAGATAGAGAGAGAGGGAGAGAGAGTGACTTATTTAGCCAGATGCAGTATAGCAATAGGCCACAGTTTGCTGCTTTTAATACTATTGGGTTCACATTACCTGGTTTTGATAATAATACAAAGGTAAAATAGTGCAGCATATCCAAATTATCAGAAGTTTACTGTTAGTGTTGTCTGAATTGATAAAGTTTTAAAACATTAATGCAAAGCACAGTCAGTGTTACACCCTTATTACCCTGTGGGAGTGCATTATCTGTCCAGAATCGACATTCATTTGCCACACTTAAGAGGTTCTGTAATCTTTATTCATAGTTACTTATTTCAGCTCTATCATTAAATGGTTTATCAGCTTTTACAGGGGAAAAATTCTGATCCAGGAAACAGAATACTGGATTTTAGCCCCATCTTAGCTACTCACTGGCAATAATAACTCGGAAGAGTTAAACAGTTTCCTCGTTTTTAAGATATGGGTTGTGTTATAGGTTTGTTATTAGTATTACTGTCATCATCATCATCAATCTAGAGGAAATGCATGCTTCCAAAGTGGAGAAACAAACTACAGTTAAGATTGCTAACAATCTTGGTTGCTGTTAGCTTTGCTTTGTGTGGAAGGTAGCATGGCATAGGAGAGCCAGCAAAGACAACTTCCTGACACCCTTGAGCTATGTGGCCATAGATAAACTTCACTTTCTGAGCCTTATTTCCTCAAGCTTAAAATGGGGATATTAGTACCTACCTTAGGGTTGTTGTGACAGTAAAAAAAAGACAATGTATGCAAAACAATTGCTATGGTGCCCACTGTATAATGAGCTCCTGATAAATGTCAGTTTCTATTATAATAACAGTAACAGGAAAGAATATCTACCATATATAAAATGCGTATATTCTTTTAGCAAAATATTAATTGTTTTCTTTGCTTCAGTATTGTCCATATACTATCTATATATGCATGTTCTGTTATATTTTAGTATATTATAAAATATATAAGTAATAGTATAAGTTATTCAATATACTGTAATACATGTGCATCTATGTGTGTATATATATATGAATGTCCATTTGTTAGGTAATCAAATCTATTAATTAAACCATTTTACTTTTATTAGAGAATTTGATGTGCAAATGAAATCTAAGCATTCAAAATAAATCACTGATGATAAAGCTATGAGTAACCACACAGAGATAAGAATTTGCTACTCTGTATATACTGAACCTTGCCGAGGCATCTTAATTGAATGTGTGGATATATATTAAACTGACAAGTAAGCAGGATTTCATAGGTCTTAAACAAGCAACAGATGTGATATTTCTGTTGAGATAATGTCAAGTGAATACAGGGCTCAGCAGAAAGGAGAGGGCTAAGCTAGAGACTTTCAGCTTCTTAAACAATTTAAGCATCATTATGGGAGTGGCCTTTATTGTTACTTCACTGCATCATCTAAAGGTGAGTCAGTTTAGGGTAAGTTTATGAAAACTCGATGACCTAAACTAGTAAAGAAGCTAGATTTGTGCACCTATTTGGTGAATTGCTTCTAGAGAATTTACTTATTACCTGAACCTTTCAGGCTTTTAGAAGGGTTTGTAATTAAAATTCACAATAGCCATTTTTCCTTATCTTTCTTAGGAACAAATTCTCAGACAAAGCCAGACCTATTGGCACTGTTCATGTTGCTGAGTTCTGCCTCACCGATGAAAAATCATTTTCTGAGTGCTAATTTTGGGCACCAGTTACCAGTTATAGTTTAAAGTCTGTCTCTTTGAGATCAAATAAGTATCAGGAGCTGGTTCAGGAAGCAGGTCGTGGACACATTTTGTCATAGACAGACAATGAGTGATGACAGGTTACAAAGACTAGGTAGGAATCTAGGACTAGGAGATCTAAGTCAAGCTTGGCAACAAGAGGTTACCTGTTATGGTTATAGACTAAACTCATACGTTACTTAAGACTCAGCAACAAAGACAGAAGAAAAATTTAATGAACACTGTGGCCCTTCTTCCCTAGCCTCCTAAATTTTGTGTACAGTATGAGGGAGTTTATAGGCTCCATGTTATAAACCACTGAAGTGTGTATCTCAACATTAGGACATGAAACATGAGCCTCTGATGATAAGGTCTCCAATCTAAAATGTGTCAGTCAGGATAGGTTGTTGTATGTCTCAATAACAAACAAATCCAAAAAATTTCAGTGACTTTAAGACCACAGATTTTATATTTTACTCACACGCACTACATTTTCATTGTGAGTCATTTGGAAAGTTCTAATTCAAGTCACCCTTCCTCTGCAATCAAGGCTGAAGTAGCAGCTATAATGTGGAAAGTTGCTGGTTGGTCTTGGGAGTCTCAGAGCAGTAATTCAGCATTCTGCTCGGAAGTGACATACATCACTTCTGCCTACTACTCTTTGATTAGAACTAAGTATTTGGCCCTGGCCAAGCACAAGGGGCCTGGAAGTGCAATCATGGCACGTACCCAGAAGCGGGAGAGCAGAAACATTTGAGCAGCAACACTCCTGACTACCTCAAGGAACCACTCCCACCACAACTAGGAAGCAATGAGTGTACTTTCTGATAGCCTACTTCTTCCTACATCCAGTGCCTTTAACATCCTTCTGTGCCTTCTAATACACAGTGTGTTTCTTCATATGAAGCGAATATATAAAGTGATTTTAAAAAAATCATTGTAACTATGATTTGTCATAAAAGCCAGGGATGAATTTCATATCAAAATTGAATTCTTATTCAGTTGTATATGGTATATTCAATGGTATGTTCTATAAGAAGAAGGAAATGTATCAAGGTAATTAGACGCTGGACCGATTGGTGCCTAGTCTGCTCTGGTTCAGTTTTTGTCTACAGCGGGTATACATTCTGATTTGGTGAATACATCCATTCTGATGGGTACTTCTCATACCATGTCTGTTCTGAACACTTTGAATATCATCCTGGTTAGTAGAAATAAATGAATTAAGTTTGTGAATTC
This sequence comes from Rhinolophus sinicus, assembly GCF_036562045.2. Lineage (NCBI taxonomy): Eukaryota > Metazoa > Chordata > Mammalia > Chiroptera > Rhinolophidae > Rhinolophus > Rhinolophus sinicus. Next base: position 154,249,775 of record NC_133752.1, on the reverse strand, counting down.
AGGAGAAACGATGTAGTTCGGCAAGACCTTATAAAGATATGGATAAAATGTATATTATGTCAGATGAATTCTGAAATATTTTACTTTCTTGTGTCTACAAAGTTGAGATGAGTGAAGAACACAGCTAGAATTTGACCGACTAGAATAGAGGATCCAACTGAGGCTGAACTTATGCACTCCTCCTGGTTTCCCTGGCAACAGGGCTCTTTTCCCATGCTAGTAATATTATAACGTGAGTGATGTAATAATGGTAGGTAGAGAAATATGTGTTCAAGTCAACTCCTACTTCTGGGAAAGTAGGAGAGGAGTTTGCTAAAGGCATATGGTGAGGTCATGAGAAGGGAAGTATTTGAATTAAAAAAGAAAATAAAAAAGAATTAAATTGAGCCTGAGCTTGAAAGCTTATGGGCATAGAACTACACAGAGCAGTGTTTCTTCCCTGACTTTGGTTGAAGCCAGGGTACATAGTAAATCATGTGGTTGCATATCTACATGATCTCTTCCATTGTAGTCCAGAAAAGCACTGGCCATGGAAATTGTGACCTGTGTAAATTGGTTTGGCCTGGAGCCATCTGCTGTGTGGATTGCTCTGCCTGCTCTTACAGGTACCCAGAAAGGGTCAAGAGGGAGTCAAAACAGGCTTGCCAATATTTTTCTGTGAATTAACTTAACTTTGTTGTCTTAAGTGTATTTAGCCCTTGCCAAATATATCTTTTTAAATACTGCTTCATTGTCTGAGCCTTTTCTGCTTTTATTAAATAGATGTTGAGTTTACACCATTGCTTGAAGGATTGAGAGAATGGCAAGAGTCAGCAATGAATACTTCACTCTTTCGTTTCTACTTTTCCTTCTCTGAATCTTTCTCACTAGAAAAATATTCAGAAGATAAGGAGTGCTCCCTCCATCCTACTTTCTATAGCTCCCTAAACAAATCCCACACAATAGAAATAAGGAAAAAGAAAAAACACAACAAAGTAAAAAAAAAAAAAAAAAAGTAAAACACAATAGAAATAAGGAAAAAAAACACACAACATTTCCTAAAAATAGGATGATAATTTATTATTCAAATCAAGACTCTTTTGAAAATGAAAGGGACTGTTATTAATAACACAGGAGAAAAGGCATAAACTGTGATGCCCAAGGCTAATTGAAACATGTGGTTACCTTACCTAAAATCAATAGGAGAGAATAGATATAGGAGGGAAAGATGATCATCTATGGGTGTTCTAGAATAAACTCTTGGCCTTGATACAGACTATTCCTGGACAGTTAGAACTAATTTACAGCCAATTTCTATTCTGATAAGGACTGTGAAATTATTTTAAGATTAAAAACCTCATTGTTCTTTTTCAGGAATAATCTGTGTCAGATTAGAATGTAGTAAGAATGAGTTAACAGGGCAAAAAATAGCCATAGGAATCCGCATCATAGTGAAGCCTCAGAAAGGGCCCTAATGATTGACCAAACAATCAGGACTGACTGACCAATTTGATTCCATTTTCTGTGCCCATGGCTATAGTTTAAGAAAATTAAAATAAGTTCCATTTTGCTTAAAGCAAACCTATCAAACCCCATTTTCTCACCTTGGATCCCAATAGGAATAAAGACGACTCCCTGTAATGTGAGAACATGACTTAACTGTGTGCAGGGGGCAGCCCATGAAATGGCCCCGTGATCCCGGCCTCCTGGTATTCAAGCTCTTGTGTTTCCCTCCCCTCGACTGTAGGTTCAACCTAGTATTTGGCTTCTAATGAACAGAATATGATAAAAGTGATGGGATGTTACTTCCAAGATTAGGCTTCTTTCCTCCTCTCTTTCTCTCTCTCAGAGCCCTTACACTGGAAGCAAACTGCAACATTGGGAGATATCTTATGGGGATGCCCGCATGGCAAGAGACTGTTCCCAAACTACAGCCAGTAAGGACCTGAGACTACATGAGTGAGTTTGCAAGTAGATCCTCCCCAAATCAAGCCTTGAGAAAACTATAGCCTTGGCCGATACGGTGATGGTCACCTGTGAGAGACAGTGAACCAAAGGACCTAGTCACACTGTGCTCAGATGCCTGACCCACAGAAGCTGGGAGATAATAAATGCTTGCTGTTTTAAACTGCTACATTTGCGATAATTTGTTCCCCAGCAGTAGATAATTAATCCACTGTTTAACATAGTGATGAAAATGTTTAGAAAGAAATAATATATATACTGTGTTTCCCTGAAAATAAGACCTAGTTGGACAATCAGCTCTAATGCGTCTTTTGGTTTTATAGTAAAATAAGACCGGGTCTTATACTATATTATACTATACTATGCTATGCTATGCTATACTATACTATAATTTATAATATATATAATACAATACAATACAATATAATATAATATAATACTTGTTCTTATATGAATTTTTGCTCCAAAAGACGCATTAGAGCTGACTGTCCAGCTAGGTCTTATTTTCGGGGAAACACAGTACATACTTAGACACATATACACACACATCTAGAATGGCCACACAATCCCTGTGTATGCTGGATCGGAGTTTTTCCTATGTTCTCCTCCATTGTTTGTACAAATTTTATTTTCTGCTCTATGTGTTTTTTGGGTGTCTCCTTCCATATCGATGATGGGGAGATTTTAAAGTAGTCTCATGGAATATTAGCAAATAATTAACAATCTTAGGCATAGAGACCATATATTGTATTCGATAGTAGATATTTGGGAAAAACACTACTGATATTTTTTATGGAAACCAGAGAGAACATTTTCCTGTGAGTTTTTATAAAGAGGACCCTCTAACATGTAGAGAACGACATCCTCAGTGACATTCCTAATAATTTCCTTACAATAAATAGAACGATGAATTTTAGTGAGCCATTTCTTTTCTGTCTGTCAATTTGGTCTTTATTTCTAAACTTAAGGACTAACTTAATTGTAGGTAGGACACCCAAGTGGAACTTACTCATTTCCAAAGAGAATGTCTTGCATCCTGGGATTTTTCAATAGTATTAAGCATTGTGGCAAAAGCATTTGTTAAATTTCTTCTGCAGGTGGAGAGTTGTCTTTTAGGGATGGTTTAAAGTTCTGTTGTGATTGAGGAAAAAGTTGTTGGCAGATAACATCTTAAATGTTTTTCCAGTTGTATAATTTTGTGACTTTTTTTGTCTAAAACCTATTGTTCTTTTAGTGTTTGCTATTAAAAAAAAAAAAAAAAAGGTAAGTATTCAGCTTGAAGAACCCACTAAAGGAAGGCTAAGTCCCGGCGATTTCTCATACTATTCTGACTGTAGGGGGAGCTAAAACTCCGCAGGATTTTCCTATTTTTCTCTTTAATGGAGTGCAAATTCTTAAAGTCATCAGATTCTAGGTGCCATATACCACTTTAATTCAGGAATAATGGTGTAATGCTCTTTCAGTTAGGCATGAAAAAGTACCTGTATTTAAAACTATTTCCAGACTTGGCAGTTTTTACTGCTGCCTGCACGTGGGCAAATAATTCTTAGTAAAATCACTTAACACTTCCTCGCGAGCTTTGTGTGACACATTGATTTATATGTATATCCTTTTAGTAGGAAATGAATTTGAATTTCACTGCAGGAAGTGAGGATTATATTGCAAGCAGAAATATAAAAAGATACGATAAAATCTTTCGGCTAGTAAAGTCACAGCATCCCTAATCAAAGGAAGTACAACAGAGCCATAGGAATATCCTTTTACTTTGCAGAATGAAGCAGTTTCCTTTAATGAGCAAAATACTCGTGTTCGATGTCTGTTAGTGTGCTGCACAGATTTATCATCCTTTAAAAAATTAATTTAAAATCACAGCCCCACCCTTATATAGAAGCCTTGGAGGCGTCTGGCATTCACTTGTACTTCTTCCATTCTTCCATCAAACAACTTGCTTATTATTCTCTCTCACTCACTAAGAGTCTTTAGCACCTGTCTCTTGTTTTTTGCCATCATCCTGGATGTTCCCAAATCCACATGATCACCCGTGATCTTGCCAAACCGTCCGGTGGATATTTCTCAGCCTTTATTTTACTTGACCTCTCACTCCTGCGCTTGGCACTTGTCATCATTCCTGCCTTCTTGAAGTGCTCTATTTCCTTGGTTTATATTTCCATACAGTCTTCTCTTTATTCTCTCCTCTCAAGGTATTGCTCTGTAGTTTCCTTTTGGCTCTCATCACTCAGAGTTCTAATTGATTTTCTCAGCCTCTCCAGCCTCTTTGTATGAGACCTACCTTCCTGGCTTGATTGCGTGTCTTACATGGGTGATTTGAACATATTTGTTTATCCCCGTTTTTGTTTTCTGAGCTGCATATCATACTAAATACTGTACATATCCATTTGAATATCTCGATAGTATTCAACCTCAATAAATCTACAATTGAACTCATCTCAGCCCCCCCCCCGACCCCCCAGTTCTGCTAGCCTCCTCTGTTCCATACCAGTGAATGGTGAATGGTGCTGTTTTCTAACCAGTTGCTAATGCCAGACACTTAGGTATTGTTCATTCTTCCTTGCCCTCCCTTCTCTCATTCATGCAGTAAATCACAAAGGCTCATTGAGTCTACATGCTAAATATCTTGCAAATCCAACTACTTAGGTCTGTTCTCATTGTTACCCCCTTCTTATTTCTTCCATGTGTTACAGAAACAGCTCCTCTTCCCATTCGTTCTCACACTGTGGTGATACCTCTAAAACACAGATACCCCTGCTTATAACTCCTCAGTGGATTTTCACTGTCTTTGTAATAAAGTCCAAAATCTTCCCATGGCTTAGAAGGCTCAAAATAATATGGTCCCAGCTTACCTTATTATTCTGCTCTTTCATTACTTTCCCCCCAAAACAAAGTTCCATCCAAAGTGAACTTCCCTTAGTTCTAAGAATAGAACATTCGCTTTCTTCCCTCTGGGTCTTCAAATAAGTTCTACTTCCCCCACCCCATCACCCTTCCACTACTTATCCCTTGGCTAAATCATATTCTGCTTAGATATCACTTCCTCTGGGAAAATACTTAAAGGTTAGGTAAAATGTTCCTTCTGTATATTCCCATAATACAATGCACAATCCACATCATAACATTTACCACGCTGTGTTTTAGTTGCCCTTTACCTGTAAATATGTCTCACCAAATTATGAGTTTTATGAGGACAGTGTTACCAGTGCTCACCACCTCTTTGATTCTTCTCTGCTTCCTGAATACAGAAAAGATTTTCTTTCCGTATTTCTGAGCCCCCTTACAGTTAGGCAGAGCACATGACTCTCACCAGAAGTGATGATGAGTGCCGTCTATTGGCACATGCCCTTTCCCTAGAGTGGGGTTCTTCATAGTCTGTTCCCCTGCCATGGTGACTGAGGAGACTGAAAGATCCAAAGGATTCAACTACTTGGTGGTGAGCATCCATCAACCTTCGTCCATGAGGGGTCAGAGGCCCTGCGGACTGCAGGGCACGTGCAGCCTGATGAGAAACAAACATGTATTGTGTTGAGCCACTGAGATTCCTGATGGTTTGCTTGCTAGTCTCTCCTGACCACTGCAGGCTGGGCCACTGCAGGCTGGGCTCGTGTCTGTTTTCTTTCTTTTTTTTTTCTTTTCAGATTTTTTATTGGGGGAAGGGGAACAGGATTTTATTGGGGAAGAGTGTGTACTTCCAGGACTTTTTTCCAAGTCAACTTGTTGTCCTTTCAGTCTTAGCTGTGGAGGGCACAGCTGAGCTCCAGGTCCAGTTGCCGTTTTCTAGTTGCAGGGGCACAGCCCACCATGCCTTGCGGGAGTCAAACCAGCAACCTTGTGGTTGAGAGGATGCACTCCAACCAACTGGCAACTCAGCTCAAGGTGCCGTGTTCAATCTTAGTTGCAGGGGGTTCAATCTTAGTTGTGGGGGTGGAGCCCACCATCCCTTGCGGGACTCGAGGAATTGAACTGGCAACCTTGTGGTTGAGAGCCCACTGGCCCATGTGGGAATCAAACTGGCAGCCTTCGGAGTTAGGAGCATGGAGCTCTAACCATCTGAGCCACCGGGTCGGCCCCGTGTCTGTTTTCTTTACTTCAGTATTAATAGCACCTAGCATAGTGACTACCTGGGATGTGATAAATACTCAGTAAATATTTATTGATTGAATGGACTTACTGAGTTTTCTTTCCAAAAAGTGTGTTATGTAGCACTCTAAAAAAGTGATGTTTTTAAATGATACTACAGGGAACTGAAAGAATTAATTCTCAATTGCCTAAACTGCTACCAGACCAATGAATGAGCAACACATATAAGAAAACCTTATAAATGCTTCAGTGGTGTAGTACCATGGCTTTACATTACCCATCAAAAAGTAACACTACTGACCACACATGAATTTGATATGTATTTTGAATGATGTTTCTAGGAAGAGTGTGTCTGTAGAACTACTGTGTTTACTTCTGACATTTTATTTATTTGTTCTTTAGCTTCAGTAAGCCTTTGAAAACTTTTCAGCTCACTCATATTTTTGTCAGCATTTCTCTCTGACAGGGAGTTTGCAGATAGGATGAAAATATACAGCTGCTTTACAACCAGAAGTTGTTACTCTGAGTTAAGTGATGGATGAGTGCTTTTTTTTCTAACATTGATGTATTTTTTATTTTATATCAATACCTTGATATCTACAGTCTGAAGGTGTCAATTGCAGACTTGGCTGAGTGGAATAAGTTTTCCATTTCGGTTCCTCTGTTGCGTTAGCTCACTTGGTCAGGGATGGTGTTCATGTGGACATAGCAAAAATTCAAACCCTGTACGCACCAAACAGCTGCAGCAGGCACTCCTCACTGCAGCGGTGGAAAAGGATGGCTGTCTGCGGCCATTTTGACACCATAAGCATGAAATAGGGCTTGTGCTCTGAGATATTTTCCTGTTCTAGACTTGGGATGATCTTGCTGTGCTTTCTTATATTTTACCTCCATGGAGAAATAGAATTGTTGTTATAAATAAATACGTAAGGAAGTGCTACATGTTTCTCTCTATATTTCTTGCTCTTCTTAATAAAGGGAAAGCACACATAGAGGCATGAAGAAAGCAAGACCTTAGAGTTAGAAGCATGGGCAACCCTTGCAGGTTTACGGGATTTGGAGAGACCATGACTGTAATGGACCAGATGTAAGTTTTTCAAGAGGATGGTGGAGGTTTGAGTCTTGGCTCTGTTTATTAGAAATTGAATCTTAAGCAAGTTGTTTATGTCTTTGAGTCTCAATTTCCATATCTATAGATTGAAAAACAATAGCTTTTAGACTTGTTTTGAGGAGCACGTGAGATAATGGATATGGAAGCGTCCATGCAGTGCAAAGTGATGTAGCCCTTTCAGTGATGGTGTTATTGTTGTTAATTTGTTCGTCTCCACAGATGTGCTGCTGAACACATTAAAAAGCAGTTGCTACTTTGGAATGTGTTTAATGGGAAAATATGAAACAAGACTGGCTGCCCTTTGCAATGGCATGTACTTTAGGACTCTCACATTCTTGTTGCTGCATTCAAAGCTGCTCAGGCAACCTTGTATTTCTTGGTTTGGGATTAGTTTCCAAGATGGCATAATTCTTCCTGAGATACTTCTTTAGATGCCTCCTGTTTCAAGAAAGCTAGAGGTGAACTTCTTTGACTATTCCTAAGTCAAGTTTATTACCCATTTTTATATGTGAAATTTTAGTGACTTTCGTATTTTTAAAGTGATGAAGTTTGCTTGAGATGCCCAAGAAGCCAAAAGAAAAGACAGTTTTGCATTTTTTTTTGTCAGGTTAGATATATTAAACAAGAATTCTTACAGATAATACCCTAACTGTATGTGAGTTAGTCTTTTCCACAGATCCGTTCCAGCTGTCAGGCAAGAGAAAGAAGGGCTTAATTAAAGTGAATAAAGTAACTTTTTCTATGCCTTCAGTCATTTGACTTGAAGCCACAACTGGAGACCAAAAAAAAAAAAAAGGATTTCCTGTCTTTGTCATGCTCTGGAAAGATCTGTCTGTGTCATTCTACCTGCTTTTTCACCTGATACATATCTGGGACATTTCACCATCTTTTCTCATCAATGTCAGCGTCAGGAGAAGCCCTGATTGTATGTCGCTAGTTAAGTCCCAGTATTAGAGACTCTAAGTAAACTTCAACATTTTAAAATTTGATTTAACTCAGAAAACTTCATTTTATAGGAGAATATTATTGTTTGTTTAAAATGAGAGAATATATAGCTGGGAATTATTCTTCGGAAAGTATGTTTTGTGATGGAATTGCTCTATTTTTGAGTTCTTGATTCTTTAACGTATTTTAAAAGAGTGCTTAGTGATTAAATATACATTAGACTGGCTGATACCTGATAGTGGAAGAATGCTCCTTAGAATTTCTGTTCTTATTTCCCTTTGTCTTTTTAATCTAATAACTAAAATAAGCAACAGTTATGATCTGTCCCTCTCTTTTACCTTCCCTTGTTCCAAATGTACATTTTTGTCGTCTTTTATTCCAGTTATCATGTATTTAATATAATATCCTCGACTTTGCTACAACATGGAAATAGAGTTTTTTTAACTAAAAAAAAACATGAAGTAGACAATTAAGTTTTCAATCTTTATATCCTTCCCCTCCCCAGCTTTACTGAGTTATAAGTGACAAAAATTATATATACTTAAGGTATATAATGTGGTTATTTGATATATGTAAACATTACGAAATGGTTATCACAACCAAGCTAATTAACATGCCCATCCTTTTTCATAGTTACCTTTTGTGGGTGTGTGTGCTAAGAATGTTTAAGTTCTACTCTCATAGCAAATTTCAAGTATATAGTACTGTATTATTAACTATACTTACCATGTATTATATCTCTAGACCTTATTCACCTTCATAACTGAAACTTTGTACTCTTTGACCAATATCTCCCCATTTCCCCCACCCTCCAGACCCTGGCAACTGCCTATCTACTCTGTGCTTCTATGAATTCAACTTTACAAATTCCACATACAAATGAAATCATGCAGTGTTTGTCTCTCTGTGCCTGGCTTATTCCATTAAGCATATCCTCAAAGTTTGTCTGTGCTGTCACATATGACAGAATTTCCTTCTTTATTTAAGATTAGATAATTTTCCATTTTCCATTGTGTGTGTATACGTGTGTGTACACAGATATCTGTGTGTGTGTGTGTGTGTGAGTGTATGTGTGTGTGTGTGTATATATATATATATATATATATATATATATATATATATATATAATTTTCTTTATCCATTCATCCTTTGATGGACACTTAGATAATTATATCCTTTCCTTTGGGTATATAACCAGACATAGGATTGCTGGATCATATGTTAGTTCTATTTCTAATTTTTTAAGGACCCTCCATACTGTTTTCCATGATGGCTGTACCAATTCACATCCCCACCAATGGTACACAAGGGTCCCCTTTTATCCATATCTGCGCTAACACTTGTTATTTATTGTCTTTTTGATGGCAGCCATTCTATAGGTGTGAGGTGATATTGTGATTTTGATTTGCATTTTCCTGATTTAGTGATGTTGAACTTTTAAAAAATATATTTGTTGGCCATTTGTATGTCTTCTTTTGAGATTTATATTATTACTAATATTGATGTCTGTAAATAATATGTAATGCTCGTGAACAATTTAGCCTTGTGAGTGCTCGTCTTTGCTTATGAAAACTTAAGGGGCAGTCTAAAACCCAGGAAGTTCAGAGGGGTATTAAGAAACGAAACCATTTGTATAAAATATTAACATCAAAATGCCATTCAGCATTTACCCTCAAATACTTGACAACAAATGAATTTGTTGCTGCCTCACATATGCCCTGCCTTAAACTGCTGCTTGTCTGCCTTGTAACTCATCTTTCCTGTGGCCTCATTCTTAACCTGCCTTTTGTTTTTACGTTGTCACTATAAAATCCCTAACTGGACTGGGTCTTCAGTTGCACTGTTCCTTTTATTAGTTTCAAAATCCTATTTTTATTTTTTTATTGTGCCAAATGATATGGTCAGAAAGACAAATTGTATTCACTAGGGGGAAATCAAATTCATTCTATGTGTCCTTGACTCTACATATTTGTGGTTGATTTGGGGTTGGACAACTGCTTCAGATACAGCCTCTGCCACTTTTCTAAATCTCTTGTCTTAGGCTGTAATAGTTATAAATAATACTTATCAAGACCTTACTATTTGCCAGGTACTATGTTATGTGGTTTATATGTATCATTTTATTTAATGCTCATGAAAATCCTAGGAGACGAGAGCACTGACAGAGGTTGTGTAGTTTGCCAGTGGCCATGTAGTTGATATCACATCGGGCAAAGTCATCATCCAAATGCAGACTTTCTGACTCGAGAGAACCTGCAGTTTTAGTCACATTGAGTTTTCCCAGCTATAAAGTAAAGATGGTGATAACTTCCTTATAGGATTAGTTTGGTGATTAAGTAATATCATGTGTGCAAATTACATTTTTTTTCTCTTTAAAATCAATCTTTATACACAAAATGTTAGCAGACCCTCAGGGTACATTGCATTCTCATTAAATAAGGATGATTTTTTCCAGAAATCCAACACCTTTGTTGTAGTGATTCATTATTTTATGCTGAAAACAACAACAACAACAACAGAAAGCTTATGGTTTTAACATGACATGAAGAAGCACATGTTAAAAAATGCAATGGCCAGGTGACCCCAGCGGTCTCTAATGGTGTGTGCCACTGGCCTCTGAATCTGCCCCTGTCCTGTCTGCCTGTCAGCAGTAGATTAATGATAAAGAAGCTGAGGAAGGTAGTTAAGGGAATCAGCATTAAAAAGAATCTCCATAGACTAGAGTGATGGGTTAAAAGTAGCAAGAATAAAATTAGAGACAATTTTAAATTCTACACTTGGATTAAAAAGTCTACCAGAAAAAAATATGGGTTGTCCTCCCAAAAGAAGTTAGTTTAGTAAAGCTTTTAAAGTTTTAGCTGACTGGAGGCTGAGTGGGAATCCCTAGTGCGTCAGGACTGTTAAAAGAGCTAATGCCTTAATAGGTAGCTTTATAAAGAAAGAAATGACTAGGACTCTGCAGTATCAGACCATGTCTAGCACATTTTGACTACGTCTGGGTCCATAGGCTGAAAGGTTCATTGGTCATCTCCTTGCATTGGGAGGCCAGACCACCCTTATACAGGGTTTTCTGATGTTTGATTTAAGGAACTGTTACATCTGGGTTTTCGCCTGGGGATGTTATCACTATCTTCAAATACTTGAAGAGCTGTCATGTACAATTGGGAGTAGACTTAATCTGTGTATTGCCAGAGGACAGAAAGAGAAAGATGAATGGATCACAGTTATAGGGAATCAGTGTGGGCTTGCTATAAGAAAGAGATTTTTAACTATTTAAGCCATTTGAAATTAAAGTGACTGTTTTGTTGGTATAGCATTGAGTTAGTTCTCTACCTGTAGAAGTGTTCAATCTGCTAAGTAGATAAACCACCTGTCAGAAAGAATATAGAAAAGATTTCCACTTTGGGCAATTAGTTAAACCTGCTGACCTCTAATGTCTCTCCCAAGTCCAAAATTACTTAATTTTATGAAAAAAGGACACATAAATGTTTGCAACACGGCAAATTATTGCCTCATGAAATTAAATCTAAATGAAAAAGACAATAGGTTCTATTATAGAAATCACATTTTTTAAGAGATATTAACTTTCTATTGTACCAGTAAATACAATTTTCTTTTCATCTATGTGTGGGAATGTGGATATATATACTTAGGACAAGATTGCAAATGTCAGGAAAACTGGATTTTTGGGTCAGTTTAAATAGTTTCCCTGAGGAATACAGTATTGGATGTCAAATTATCAGTAGGGTCCAGCGTGAGGGTGAATCTGGATATAGGGAGTAGTCGAACAATTGAACGTTTAATCATGTCAGATTCTAATGTCTCCATCTCCACAAAAGGGAGATGTCTGCTAGGCAAACTCAATCTACACACTGATATAACAGGTTGCCCTCTCTTTACAAGGTACAGAAAAAGATGGATCCAACTAAGAAACCCACATACTTTTGTTTCCTAGCCATTTTCCTTCTAATTAAAAAATAACACTTTGGATCAAGTTATAGTAAATCTTGTAGTGCTATAGGTAGTTATTTAATTTTAGATACTTTTAGTTTTGCTTGGATCCAGTATGTGTGTATCATTACCCAAATTTCTCATGAAGTAGCTTATTCTGACTCATATTTTTTAAATTGCCTGTTTTGAGCAGGTTTCTAGAAAGTATCCAAGAAGACCAGTGATGAAGTCCCTTTTTAAATTGATAGTGAGCTTATTATGATTTAATTTTTCTACATTAACATAATTATTGTATCTACCTCCCTATATATACTTGACAAGTTTTTGAGCTGGCAAATTAATGTTTTTCTCTTGCTCATACTGGGAAAAGGTCTCCATTTCCTTTCAAAACTCATTTTGTCTGCCTCCTTTCTTCAGGAAAAATACCCCAAATTGCTCAGTCATCATTTTTCTGGGAATACCCCGGGTATATAATATTTCTTCTTTCACTTCTCCTGTGATATCACCAACCAGAAAATAGAGAGTATTTATGTATTATTAGGTTGGTGCAAAAGTAACTGCGGTTTAAAAGGTTAAAAACAATTGTAAAAAGTGCAATTACTTTTGCACCAACCTAATACATATTTTGTTTAGGAGCTCAGCCATCAAGGACTTGAACCAGATGAATTTCCGGGAAAAAGTCCTTGAACCTCATTTCCCATGGTTAAGGGTTTCCTTACTCTCTGTCTTCTCAAGCAGAAAAACAAAACTTATTTTAAAATTCTTACTACAATGTTGAAATTAATTATACAGTTGAAAGAGCTGCATAATAAACCACCCCAAAATCTGGTGGCTGAAAGCCAACTTACTTAGTGGATTAAATAAAACAGCTCTTTTATTTGCTCATGTATCTATGGGTCAGCAGTTCAGGCTGGGCTTAGCTGGGTGTGCTTTTGCTTGTCTCCTGCAGCTTTAGTCTGATGCACTTTACACGTAGGGAGGCCTTACTCACGTTAGTCTGTTGGTTCCTGCTGTTGGTTGGATGACAAGCCCCAGTAGACTTGTATAGGCTTGTTCACATGGTGGCAACAGTCCAAGAGTTGCAAGAGAGAGTTCTCCGCAGCATGAAGATAAGCGCAATGCACAAGCAATTTTTAAGCCTCTGTTTGTGTCATGTTTGCTTATATTCTATTGGTCAAAGTAAGTCACATGTTGGTGAGGAAGAGTCATGGATACAGGGAGGTGTGATAAATTAAGGCATTATGATAGCCATCTATTATATTTGTGTGTATGTTTATTTTAATTTTTTTGATGCATTTAATTTTTGTTATTGGTAGGGTTTCCAGGTGGGAATTCCCGCCTGTTTTTGTGAAATTCTTTCGCTTTCCCATTCCCAAATCCCAAGAAAAGTTGGTCGGGAAATTGGGAAAATTGGCTCCTGAACCCGGTTGGTAGTATCAGCCGTCACTTTGTGGAAACAATTCATCATAGAGAACAGAAAATAGTTTATATCTCGGGATTCTGGAATGGGAAAGCGAAAAAACAATTCCTGAGAACTGGCGGGAATTCCCACCTGGAAACCCTAGTTATTGGTCAACGTAATATGAGCATAGACTAGATAAAGTAAAGAGAGCATTGTGGACAGGAGGGAATAAATGAACATACATTGAGACCTCATAGTACCAAGAACTTCACATATGTTATCTCATTTCATTTGTGGACTGGGACTGAAAAAACTGAGATGTAGAGACAGTAAATAACTTGTCAAAGGTCATAGTTAGCAAGTCACACTTCAGTCTTATGGTATCAAAAGCTTCAAACAAACAAACAAAAAGGATAGTTTAGAAAATATCAGTAATGGTACATGTTAAAGATAGGTACTGTTTCATAAACTATATTTATTTTTATGTGTTGGCTCACAATGCATAGTCAAACTCTTGTCAAGGACAGTTTTTGTAAAATGCTTACAACTTACTCTGTTACCCCATATAGCCTCTTATGAGCATGTGAAACCAGAATGCTCATAACCAGGGGGTATTAAAAATATGTCACTATTTTCCCACTCCTGATTTATCTGAAAGGTGTACCTTGACTACTGTATTACATTGACATAGTGTTTTAATCAGATGATGAGCACCTGACCTTTTCCACTGCAGTTAATCTCTTTTTACCAGCATCTACTAACATTTCTTTGTGACTTAAAAGAAAATCATGACCTTAGGAAAGATTTGATATTCTGGGTAGAAGAGATTAGAACATAAATTTCCCTTATTGATAGACCCTTTTAGAAACCAATAAAGAGAAAAAGAGGCACTGAAACAGTCTGGATGCAATGCCCTGGGATTGAACAAAAGCATTTGTTCCTCAGATTTTGTGTCTAGAAGAGGTAAGGAGAAAGCATGCTGTCACAATCTGTTACTATTTCTTTGTTAATCTCATTTTTCTCCAATCATGCAAAATGGAGTATTTGTTTTAAAATCAGCCCCCAGGCTGAAATGTCTTATTTTATTTGCAAAATGGAACTGTTGCATTAAATGAGACTTTTAAGGAAATATCAACAAAAATAGGAGCATATCCAATGGAAGTTTCTTTGGGCTGAAATAAGTTTCTGCTTGATGGCTTTATTTGAAGCTTCTCCCTCTGAGATTTTTTTTCATACTTACCCAACATGAATAAAGATTGCAAATTAATAAACTGGGAATCATTTGATGGAAAACAATAGGATGAAAATTTCCATAAATTTCTACAAATCTCTGCATGCAAAGAATTCAAATAGTAACTTGAAATTCTCAAGAGTGCTTTAGAGATTGATTAGAGATTTTTTAAAGCCGTCATCTTCTGTGTTCACCAAGTAAAGTGTGGGCAGGAAAGTTATTTTAAAGTCATTTTATTTCAGGGACTCTGGCAAAGAAAACAGCAGGATTCTGCCAGAGCCCAGATGCTTGTAAAATTGCAATAAAACATTGAAAATTATAAGGTCAAAGCTTTATATTTATATGAAAGTAATATTCGGATGAAAAAAGGTGATATGATTTTTCTAAACTACAGCATATTCCCAAGAAACACTGAAAGACAAAATGCCTAGGTTATTTTTCATAATACCTTTTGATAAACACCCCAAATTAAAATGTATATATAAAATGAAGTGCATATGTTAACTATGATAGTTTTTCATTTCAAAAGTGCTTATGAGATGTAATTGTTGTATGATTATTTCTTACTGTCTTTATTTTCAGATATTGTTTTGTATATGGTGTATTGTTTTGGAAGACAAGATTTAGCAGCAGCAGTTTATAATTAGTGCCAGGTATGTTGATGAAAAATAATCAAGACGTTAGTAAACAAATAATAGTAACTGGAAATGAAGGTGATTAAAAGAAAGTAATTTCAAAAACAAACTAAGGTTAACTGAGTATGGAATCCCAGCAGGATTTGGCTCACTGGGCCACACATATGACTGCTCACATACCAGGCCCATGCTGAAAAAACAAACCATCAATGGGTGATCCAAGTGGACACCTCAAACTGAAAGTTCTATAATTTGTTGGTTCAATACCATCTTGTTAATAAAATAATTCCTTACACCTGAATTCCAAGTGACTGCCCCACTTTTGTCTTAATTATAATTTTGGGGTCACACATTTTATTGGAAAAGAATAAAAAAGTTTTTGTATGAATACTTATTTTTAATGCACTCTGAGTTATGATGCGCCAGGAAAAATGACATTTGATTAAAGTGGAGAAAATGACTATGACATTTTTTCCACTGTCCTAAAAAATTTATATATATATATATATATGCATAATTTGTTTGTTATTTTTTGCATAACGTTAATTGTTAATGTTAAATGTTAGATATTAAAAGCAACATTGACTCATTATAGAAAATTTTGAGAACACAAAAGTATAAAGGAGATTAAAATCATGTATAATTAAGTACTTAGTACTTGTGATTAACTTGATTAACTTTTTGGTATAGATACATCTGAGTTTTTTTTTTAATTTTTATTTTGTCTTCTTTTTTTCAATGTGGTATAGCTGGATATAGAATAAGAGATGACTATTATTTTCCTTCCTTCGAAGATATTAGTTGTCCTATTGCATCTGTTGTTGCTGAAGTCTTTATATTTTTTTATTGCATTCTAGATCATGATGTTTTCCCCCCTCCATTACTGCTTTTAAGATCTCTTTGTGTTTGAAGTTCTGCATTTCACTGCAATATTTCTAAATGTGGATTTCTTTTTATTTATCTTGCTGGGAATTTTTGAGTAGTTTTATCTAGACGACTCGGTAGCTAAATTTCCTGTTTATTTTATTGTGGTAAGAACACAATATAAAATCTAAACTCTTACAGTTTTTAAGTGTACAATGTATTATTGTTGATTATTGGCACGATGTCCAGCACAGTGGTGTCCAATGTTGTTCATCTCACTCAACTGAGATTTTCTGCCTGTTGGTTAGTAACTCCCCATTTTACATTCCTCCTAGCCCCTGGCAACTACCATTCCACTGTTTGATTTTGTGACTTTTACTATTTTAAATACCACGTATTAGTGGAATCATGCAGTATTTGTCTTTCTGTGCCTGGCTTATTTCACTGAGCATAATATTCCAGGTTTATCCATATTGTAGCATAGTGCAGAATTTCCTCCTTTTTAAAAATTGAATGTGTATATACCATACATCTTTATCATTTTATCCACTGATGGACATTTAAGGTTGTTTCCACAATTTGGCAACTGTGAATTGTGCCGCAGTGAACATAGAGTGCTAATGTTTCTTCAAGATTCTGATTTTAATTCTTTTGCATAAATACCCAGAATTGGGATTGCTGGATCATATGGCAGTTGTATTTTTTAATTTTTTGAGGAAGCTCCATACTGTTTTCCATACAGGCTGCATCATTTTGCATTCCCACCAATGATGTTCAACGGTTCCAGTTTCTCCACATCTTTGCCAACAATTCTCTCTCTCTTTTTCTCCTCTCTCTCTTTGATAATAGTCATCCTGACAGGTGAGAGGTGATCACTTATTGTGGTTTTGATTTGCGATTTCCCTAATAATTAATGATGTTGAGCATTTTTTTATATATCTATTGTACATTTGCATTTTTTTTGAGAAGTGTCTGATCAAGTCTTTTGCCCATTTTTAACTGGGTTATTAGTTGTTTTGCTATTAAGTGGCAGGAATACCTTATATTTTTTGGTGATTAACCTCTCATCAGAGATACGGTTTACAAATATTTTCTTCCATTCTGTAGGATGCCTTTTCACTCTGTTGATTGTTTCCTGTGCTGTGCATAAGCTTTTTAGTGATGCAGCCCCACGTGACTTGTTTGTTTGTTTATTTATTGGTTGTTGGTGTTGCCTGCGCTTTTGCTGTTATATCCATGAAATCATTGCCAAGACCAACGTCATGAAGGTTTTCCCCTATGTTTTCTTCTAGGAGTTTTATAGTTACAGATGTAACGTTTAGGTCTTTGATCTATTTCAAGTTTAGTTTTGTGCATGGTGTAAGACAAGGATCCAGTTTGATTCTGTTACATGTGGTTACCCAGTTTTCCCAGCACCATTTATTGAACTGACTATCCTTTCCCCATCGTATATTCTTGGCATCCTTGTCAAAGATTATTTGACTGTATACGTGCAGGTGTATTTCTGTGTTTTCTCTTCTGTTACATTGGTCTGTATGTCTGTCTTTGTGCCAGCACCACAGTGTTCTCTCCTAGGCAGCTAGACTCTGCGGGACCTGCCAGAGCTGCAGAGCTGCTAAGACAGATGCTCATTATTTAGGTATCCTTGGAGAAGTTGAGGTACTGAATGCATGGATCAACTTCCTCCCCATGGGGAAGCTGAGAGCTGGAATTTTTCATTTACTCATTACACTTGAGCGGGGGAGTAGAGAGAATCTGTAGCAAATGTTAGCCATAGCCATCGCCTTCATTCCAGGCTGCTGGGCTGTGTCAGACCCCTCAAAACCTCAGGACGGATATGACGGATGCCAGTTTGTTGTGTGGGCCCAGAGAAGTTTTGTCATTGGACACACAGATCAACTCTTTTTCTCCGCAGGGGGAAGCTGAGAACTGAGAGGTTTATCCACTCACTCTGTGCTAAGCAAGGGGTACGATCTATGTCATTTACCAGCCCAAGCCACCATCTCTGTTTTCCCCTGGGTGGCTAATTTGTGCTTGACATGTCAGAGCTCCAAAACTATCAAGACAGAAACCATTCCTTGGAAAACATGGGGTGTTGGGTGTGTGAACCAATCCCTTTCTTCCCTTGGGTGAAACTTGGGGTCCTGGGGTCTCTTCCTGATCATATGGCACTACACCAGGGGCAGGGACTCTGGTAAGAGGGTATCCCAAATTTCCCACTGGCTTCAGTGAGTCTGCTTTCACATTCTCCTGACACGCAGGGACCTTTCAGTAAGTTTCTGGATTTCTTACGAAGGGAATTTTTCTATTAATTATTGCTGAATAAGTATGTTTGTGGGAGCAAGGAGGGTTCAGAACTTGCCTCCAGACTTCTTGCTGTCACCCAACTGTTTTCAAGTTTGCTTCTTGGAGGTGTTGTGTGTCCTAGGTCAGCTTAAAAAATAATTATCCAATGGACAAAAAATAATCCAATAGACTGAAAAATAATCCAATGGACAAAAATCCAACGAACAAAAATTGAATCTCAATTTATCTTATTAGATACCAGTGATTTAAAACTTGTTCATATACTTATTGGCTGTATGCATTTCTTCTTTTGTAAAGTTAGGGTCAGTGTTCAGATTTATCTCTTAAAAAATGAGTGTATTTATCAGCATACATGCTGTTCTGATGAATCAGTGTTATCCATTTCTGAGCTCTGTCATATCTGCAAGTTATGTCTTTCTCGGCTTCCTCCAGGAAGTTAAATATTAATATTCATTTCTATATTTGGCAGGAAAACACATGAGTTTGAAGATGGGGTAGAATCTTATTTTCAACTCTACTTAATACCTGCAATTAATCATAGAAAACCACCAATTTCAATTTGTCAGGATATTGTTACTGTATTCTAATTTTGCACCAACTAAAATAACATACTCCTTTTTTGCTTGTAATCCCTTTAGAGTTGTAGGCCAAGCCTCAGCGAAGATATTAGTGCCATGGAAAACGTGAAAACTTGAAACATTGTATAATAGAAAGATTTCAGTTAAATATCTTCTTATAAAGAGTAAAATAAGATCTGTGTAGCATTAGGTCTTCACAGAATGGGCCCCCTAAGTCTCACCTATAGATTTTAAAAAATGTATTAGATGCTTGGCTGTATCTTCAATAGTGGGGTCTAAATATGTGTGTTTGTGTTATGCAACCCTTGGTTTAGAAGTTCTTCTCAAAGAGATAGAAGAGTGTGAGTTTTATAGCTTATTGAAATATACACATATGACACATATTTTTTCAAATTTTAATGACTGAAATTTGGCAGCGTCATAAGTTATTACTACATTAATATGGTAACGTTTCTTTCTTTCTTTTTTTTTTTTTAGGAAAGCTGTTGTTAAATTGCTGCAAATTAAAATGAAGGCATTTAGACTTGAGAAAATGTGATAGATTATAGTGCATTAGAAAATTCTAGAGAAAATCGCACCAAATATTTAAGAATGGTTATCAATGAGAATTGTGTGGGGGATAGGTTAGGAGGTCAATTTGAGGTTACTCTGAATGATAACTGGTATTTTTCTAAACTACTACAAGCATGTATTTAAGTATTTTCTAAATGTACGCATAAATGAAAAAAAAAACAACAACACTGCTTTTTAGTTATAAGCAACATTTGTTGTTTTCCTTATGAGTTTCTAAGTTTAGGATGGGAAATCACCTCAGAACCCAAATTCACTTGATAGGTTATGCCTGCATGAGAGCATTGATTTAAAGAAGATTCTCAGACCCTCTCCATACTCAGTGGAAAACAGTATCATTTTTCAATAAGTGATGTTTACAGTGGGCAAGGGACAGGGGAGGGGTGGCACCAATGTGGGGTGTTTCCTAACTCTTCTCTAAGTTCTAATAAGATAGCTCATATCACATCCAATATTTTTACTATTTGGTCCTCATAAAATATATTACAAAATAGATTTCCAAATGGGCACAACTTTATTCCTTCCAATTTGATTTTCATAGTTCTGAGACATTTTCAGAATGTGTTACTCATGGGCATATGTTTATATTGTTGATTGCTTCCTAGTCACTGCTCTTGAGTCAGATCTTACCAGAATGGGACTTAGGCTGCCAGGCAGTTTTGTAGTAAGGCTTTCTTGGTAACTCATTTGTACTGGAAATATAGTTTTGGTTTCACCAATGTAAGACCTAGAATCTCTGCTGCTACATTTTCTTTAACTGCATTGTTAATGCTCTTTCCTATAGTTTATTCTACCCATGGCTGGTTTCTTTCTCCTTTTCAAAGACTAGCTGACATTTGTGAAAGTAACTTAACATTTGGATATAGGATATTTCTGCTATCACCTCCATGATTCCGATCAGATTGATGATCTCTTTTAATTTGAAAATACTGATTTTTCTGGACAATTCTCCTCTTTGTTAGGGAATTCTGAGCTGCTTAAGCCTTCTAGAATGTCAGAGCGTTTTAGGGAATTCTAGCTCTATAGAACCTATCCGTCTAGTCCCCAAATTATAATAATAACATATTATTCTTATGAAGTAATATTACTAATTTATTATATTAATATAATATAAATAATAACTTGCTATTATTTTGATTTTTGCCTAAGATTTCGTGTTCAAACAAGAACTGACTCTGGGTGGTGAACACATAATGTGAGATATAGATGATGTATTACAGAATTATATATCTGAAATCCATGTAACTTTACTAATAATTGTCTCCCCAATAAACTTTAATAAAAACAAAAACAAAAACAAAAAAAGAACAATGTGGAATCATTAACTTCATTTGGAGCTTAGATTTTAAAGTCTCTCTTATCTTCAGAACAGTGACATTTCCTGACTCTTAAAGAAATAGATTTTTATTTATGTGTTATTTCTGTATACCTTAAATGCAATATGTTTGAATGAGACAATGATTGTATTATGCACTTGCTGTCAAATAGCATTTTAGGCTCTATCTCCCAAGTGGGAAACTTGCCCTTTGATAAGATTTAAAATAATACATAAATCAAAGCCAGCATTGCCTAATGTGGAAGCTGATCTACCTTAGGAAATATTAATTATAAGAAAATCAGTTTAAGAGAAACACCTCTTACAGGCCATTTTTGGAATGGAGGATCATAGAGCAGTGGATCTCATGCCTCAGCCTAGGACTCCAGCATTCCTGGCAGCTGTGGATAGTCTGCCTGTTCCGCACCCATGTGAGAAATGTGGACAAATGTAGGTATTGAGGGTCCAGTGACTCTGAGGTCTTTTTTCTTGCAGTTTCAGAAATGAGACTTGAAACCATTTTACTATCCAAAATGACATCAAGGTAACTCCACATTTCCTTTTAAAATGCTATCATGAACTATGTCAGGATCCTCTGGAGTTTTAGAAGAAGATGAAATTTAGTACTACTGGGTTTTAATCTGAAAGGAGAGAACATTTAGAAAATAATCTTGTATTTAAATGTTTTTGAACCTCTCACCTCACAAGTTTTTGTATAGTTCACAATATCACAGTCAATTCCTCTGAAGTGTATACATTAATAGGATTTGCATCTTTAAATCATTAAAATTAATTAGGAATTAATGTGCTAGATCTTTGATCTCAAAGCCTCGTGCCTGTCTATATTAGCTTATTATTTTTTCAGTATATCCCTGTGAGGTAGTTGTTAAGTATTACTCCGTATTTTACAAATGAGGTACAAATGAAGCTGAGAGAGACTTAAGGGACTTGCTCAAAATCCCAGCGCAAGTTAATAGCAGAAAAGCAATAAAGGAATAGTCCCCTGACTTGAGAGATTTTCAACCTTTTCTCAGACTATACTCCACTCTAAAAATGCTACATTGTCCATGGAAATTAGCATATTATTACATGCCTAGTGCTTTAGGAAATTTAAATGGACCTAATAGGAATTTAATAAAATATCTCTTCCTCTCTATTACACTTTGATTAGGTTTCTGGGGAAATAAGTGTGATTGAAGTGTCCTTACTGCATATAAGTAGGTATTCTCTTTTGTCCAGTCATATAAGGAGCACTGAAAGAGAGTGTCTGAAATAGCAGCCAGGGAGAGTATGGTGACTGTAAGTGTGGTTGAGATTAGTGGTGCTTTTCTTCCTGATGGAGAACCTTGCAAGTGGAGATTTTTCTGTTATTTAACAGATTGTGCACCCTTCAGATTCACTGAATCATAAAACCAAGGGAATGTTTGTGTTATTAGGGGCCTTAGGATTTTCTGGGTCTAACTTCCACAAAATGTAGGATTTTGTTGTAAAGTATGCTTGATAAGTCATCACAGTCCGACGTGAGCACTCTGGGAAACAGAAAGCTATCTCTTTCTAAGAAATTTAGTTCTGGTGAATAATTATAATACCAGTCCATAAATATTTATTGAGCTATATCTATATGTATAATATTTATATATATAAATTTGCTATATATTACATATATTCATACATATATAAAGAAAGATAAGCTAATGTCTCTGATCTTGAAAACCTTGGCCAAGTTAATTTCTGAAACTCAGCTTCCTCATCTATATAACAAGGAATTGACTTGTTTTAAGGAATAAATAAGTCAAATATGATGCATTTAGGAGAGAGCCTGCTATCTAGTAAGTGCTCAATAAATGTCAGTTCTTATTGTCCATAGACAAGATGATACACATACACACACACACACACACACACACACACTAAGGTCAGACAATTAAGTTTGCAAACTCATCCTACAAAAAGTGCTACATACCTCATTACTGAATATCATATATCACATTCAAAGTACTCCCCTTGGGAAGCTATGCACTGACGCCATTGCCTAGTCCACCCTTCAAAGCAATTTTGGAACTCTTTTTCTGGAATGACCATCAGAGCTGTCATCCCATTACCCTTGATGTCCTGAATGTCATCAAAATGTCTTCCTTTCAATATTTCCTTTATCTTTGGATTAAGAAAGAAGTCATTGGGGCCCAGATCAGGTGAGTAGGGAGCGTGTTCTAATACAGTTATTTACGGGCTAAAACTGCCTCATAGACAGTGTGAGGTGTGAGCTGGTGCATTGTCATGATGCAAGAGCCATGAATTGTTGGTGAAAAGTTCAGATCGTCTAACTTTTTCAGGAGCCTTTTCAGCACTTCCAAATAGTAAATTTGGTTAACTATCTGTCCAGTTGATACAAATTAATAATGAATAATCCCTCTGGTACCAAAAAAGGTTAGCAACATCATTGCAACAAGTTTGTGAACTTAATTGTCAGACCTCATATATATGGAGAGAGAGGGGGAGAGAGAGAGGGTGGGTAAGAGAGAGAGAGAGAGAGAGAGAGAGAGAGAGAGAGAGGGAGAGAGAGAGAATACTTGTCATTCTGTCTTCTTATTTTGTTCTCCATCCCATTGCCAAGCTCAGCCCATCTTTATTTCTAGTTTGAATTACTGCAGGAGCCTCCAAACTGGTCTTCTTGTTCCCAGTCTCATTCGCTGTAGTCCATTTTTCCACACCGAAGCAAAAGAGAACTTAATAAATGCAAGTCTGAACATGTTAATAATCATATTAAAATTCATTGCTCTTCATACATTTTGGTATGAACCAGTGTATATGACTGACAACACACTTGGTGATCCAGCCCCTGTCTATTTCTTCAGGCTTGTGTATACTACCTCCGTCCTCTGACTTGTGTTCCAAACTCTGAAACATGGACTATGTATCAGCACTCCATGCTCTCTCAGGTGTTCAGGTCTCCAGTTCTGGCCTGAGCCCATCCCACTTCCTGCTGGAGCTGTGTTACACTTCCCATCATCTGTCCCTGTTTCCTTTGCTTTCCTCAGGCTTTGTTCTACTCATCTGTCAAGGTTTAGTGTATACACCTCCAAGAAGTCATTTTTGATCCCCTAGGTGCTCTCAAAGACTTTTATTCCTACTCTCTACCTACTTAACACATTCGATTACAATAACATTTTTTTCCCTTTCCATGTTTAAATTCAAGAGCTTTGAAATCAGGGACTGTGTCTTGTTCACTGTCTTTCCTCAGGGTCCAATTCTTGGCACATCATGGATACTCAATAAATATTTTTTGAATGAATAATGATAGACAACAGTATGGAATAACTGCAAATGATTGCTTCAGACAAAGACTGTGATAAATGTTACAGAAAGGAGAGACTATCTCTGACTACGTAGGAAGAGAAAAGATCACAGAGGTGGTGGCACTTGACCTAGAGTCTTTTACTTATCTTTCTGTAATAAAGTCATTTAAATAAAACTCTAGGGCATCAGTTAGTTAAACTGTAGCCTTTGAGCCAGAATGTAATTCTAGCTCATCCACTTCCTAGCTGTAAGAAACCATACATCTATAAAATAGATATTATAATAATATCTATCACTCTACTATACACTTCAGCTCAATTAAACAAATCCTTGACTCTTTTGGGGGACAGATTAAGCAAAGGTAAGCTGTTTTCCTAAACCCAATGATTATGAACACGTATATTCCTCATATATTCCCGATATGTGCACTGGACCCTGTGTTACGGTTAAGGGTTTTGAGCCGAGAGCCTGTGAGAAGATGGAAGGGGAGCAAGTTGTGAGGAGAAAATGAATGGAAATAAAAAATAAATCACTGTACCTATCTGTCTCAGGGAGCAGATATAGAGTTATATATGAAATTCTTTAAAAACATACCTATAGTTAAGAATTTTTTTCCCTTTAGAACTCTAGTTTTATTATGAGTAGTTATGTTGTGAGAATGTTTTCATGACAATGAAAGTGTTAATGTAAGCTATTTAGAGTCTTAATCCTGCTAGATCAAGGATTAACCTGAATTGGGAGTCCTATAAATATCTCCTGAATGGGGTTAAAACTCCTTGAAATTAAAAATTCCAAATTTCAGAAATACGTTTTTCTTTCTCGGAGGGGAGAGACCATTGCATTGTCAAAGGTCCTGTGGTTTAACGGAGGTCAAGAACCATTAACATTTTTTATACTTTCTCCAAACTGAGTCAGGTAATAAGCTGCATCTCTGAGGAAAGGATGTATGTTTAATAATAATAGACACCCTCAAAATATTTGGTTACAGTGGGATATCATGATTCAACAAGACGTCATATATATTCTCATCTTATATTCCTATTCCTCATAACAACAAAATAGCTTACTAGGTTAATTTACACTTAACATTTAATGACAGGCAAAAATTCTTTTCATAGAATAACTTTTGTATAATTATGAAGCTTTGTTATTTTGGAGGACCAGAGATTGGGAATTAAAACAAACAAATAAACATACAAATAAATAATAAAAGAATACCAGTAAAGTCCATGATTTTGGACATTAGCAAGAGCTACATGGTCTAGACATTTTACATGTTTCTGTTTCATCCAGTATTGAATTTTAAAACTACTTTTTCTTTCAATGGATTGAAAGGCTTCTAATTATTCCTTTTTTTGTAATGAATATATATGCTCAAAGGAAATCACAGTTTGCATTTATCTCACAAATTTATGATTGATAGAAGATAGCCTTCATGGGGATGGGAAGAGGAGAGTGAGGGAGGAGTTGAGATGGGGGTTGAAGGGAAAAATGGACTTTTGATGAGTGCCTATGGTGTGGAGGCCCATTCCGGGTATATCGCAAGTCTTATTGAATTTATACAGTAACCCCATTGTATTTCAGAAACATACATTCAACTTTAATATAGTGGAGAAAATTGAGGATTCAGAAATTAAGGACTTTGCTGAATGAAGGTCACGCACCTTACAAAAGGCCTTTAAACTCACCTTTGACTCTGAAGCCTGTGAACTCCCTTCCCTCTAGATACCTTTTGCAAAACCTGGTACCATCTACAGGCTTTTGAATATGCTTTAGTGTTTACACAGGAACTGGCATTGCTGTTACCAGATAAATTGGAAATATTTAGCCATATTTTTTGAAGAGCTAGAATAACCTTCAAAGATGAAAGCATCAGCAGTAGTTAGTGTCTTCTCATTTGCCAGGACTAGCTAGTGACCTGGACTTTATATGAACTGCAGACTACTGAATGACCATAAGTCACAGGCTATAAGAAAATAGGCTGTTTACAACTGAAGCATCACGGACACAGTGATTGCTAATACGATAAATAGTGAGATAATAAAATTAACAGTCTATGTGATTTTAAAAGGCTATGTCTGAAAACTCTCTTGTAATTCTCTCTCTCTAAATAAGCACATATGTTGTCTACAAAACATTCACAATTCCTATAAAAGTCAAAAGAAAGCTTACAAAACTTTTGTCTCAGTCTCTAGGGTTGTTACTAGAGTTATAAATTGAGCTCGGTATGATCCTGAGTCCTAGGTATTATGGGACTTAATCTGAAAGAAATATAGATGATATTAAAACAACCACAGAAATCTTTCACTGTTTTTCCTCTGATTATAAAAGTAGTATAATGCTAGAAAAATATAGTACAGTAAAACATTTTTACGAAAATGAAAATTATCCATGATTGTTACGCATGATAAATACTATTAACATTTTAATGCATTTTCTTACAATGATTTTAGTATATATTATGCTTTCTAAAGTTGTGATTGTACTCTACCTCCAGTTTTATATATATTTTCACTTAAATTTAATGTATCCATTTTTACTGAAATACATCATTAAATTTTTTTTAATAAACATTATTGTAAGTAGCTTAAATATACTAATTTAGTGGCTATTTATGGAATTTCTTTTCCCAAGCATCATCTTTTCTTCTGTCTCTCATCCTCCACTGTGTACATGGTTACTGAAGGAAGAAGGCGTAACCATGTTCTTATTTAGCCATATCCCATTGGTTATATTTGGTTGCAACGGAGGTGTCCTCTTGGCCAAACTTAGCTAATCGCAGTGCTTCACCAGAAAAACTTTAAACTTGAGACCCCCCTAGTAGTGGTTTCACTGGCTATATTGGTTGGTCTTAGTGAGAAAAAATTAAATTGACATTGCAGAGAGCAGATACAGGAGTCAGAAAAAAAGCACACTGCCAGTGTTTGCAGTTCCACTTGTTCTTGAAATTCAGCTCCACCTCTGGCTTCCTATGACTCATTTTTTCAACCTTTCTTTGGATGCCTTGAGCCAGTACATTCTCTTTCTGTTGATGCTAGTTTGATTTGGGTTTCTGTCACTTTCTACAAAATACTCTAACACGTTAACCTTTGGAGGTTATAGATGAGAAAACAGAGGCCCAGAGAAATTAGGTGAGCTGGAAAATGGTAGGAGTGTGACAGAACCCAGATATATTTAACTTCAAAGCCTGCATGATCAGCATTAAGATTCATACTCCCAGAACAGAGGTTTTTCTGGGATTTCTCTTCCCATATTTTTCCAACAAAAATAGTTGTAAGAAGAGGAGAAATGATGCATAGGCACCTGTTTGTTTTAGTTTTAATATAATTTAACTTTTTTTTTTTTTTCATTTTCTCCTCCTCCTCCTTTTTTTTTTTTTTTTGGAATGGGGGCAGAGAAACGGAGTGAAGATGCTCTCTTTCTGCCTTTGAGTTTTTGTGTTTCTACTTGAAGATCCCCACTTCAGTGTATACTCTCAATATATACTCTGTCCATAAAGTCCAGACTACTTGGGATTAGTTATCAACTTCTTTGTTTAATTTTGTTAAGTTTATTGGGGTGACATTGGCTATATAAAATTATATAGATTTTAAGTGTGCAGTTCGACATACATCATCTGTATATTGAATTGTGTGTTCACCACCCGGAGTCAAATCTCCTTCTGTCACCGTATATTTGACCTCCTTTACTTTTGCTTATCCCACCCCCTTCGTAACCACCATACTGTTGTCTGTC
Source organism: Rhinolophus sinicus (assembly GCF_036562045.2). Taxonomy (NCBI): domain Eukaryota; kingdom Metazoa; phylum Chordata; class Mammalia; order Chiroptera; family Rhinolophidae; genus Rhinolophus; species Rhinolophus sinicus. The sequence goes on along the minus strand of NC_133752.1, from coordinate 154,221,798 downwards.
TCTGAGTTTTTGTTTATTTGTTTGTCTTGTTTGTTTGTGTGTTTAAGCCACCTGGTTTGTGGTACTTTGTAACAGCAGCCCTAGGAAACTAATACAATATGTTTAATATTTCAGGCGTACTTTATTCCACTTGAATTACAAGGTCCAGGAAAGCAGGGGTTTTTCACTGTATTGTTAATTGATAAATCCCAGGCATCTAGACCAGTTCTTGGCACATAGTAGGTACTCAATAAATATTAGTTTAAAAGATGAATGAATGGATGAATGAATGGGCTTAAACACCAGTGGTAGCAAGGAGCTTGCTACCTGTATCAGGTGGAGATTATGGTCCTCTTTTCAAAGATGAGGAAACATACCTAAGATCAGGCTCCTCATATCATCACAGAATTTAAACCCAGGTTTTCTGAATTCTGCCTCCAAGTTTGAGCGACTACACCAGTGGATCTGAAACTTTAGTGTGCGTGAGAATCACCTGGAGGACTAGTGAAGACCCAGATATTCTGATTCAGAAGGTCTGGGGTGGACCTTGAGAATTTCTAGCAAGTTCCCAGGTGATGCCGGTGCTGCTCTTTCTGGGATAGTGCTTTGAAAATGACTGTACTATATTACAGCCAACTTCCTAACCTTTTATTATCAGGTTAGTATAAATAGCTCTGTGCGTGATCAAAAGCTATGTTATGCTACCCAAATCCACGGGTTGTGTACCTTTCTAAACTTTATAGTTAATCCCCTAGATGTGGCAAGGAAAATGGACACTTGTATTTCCATTACTTGGTTACTACGATTTTTTTCTTTAATGTTGTGCTTTTATGTTGGCCTTTTCTTTCTTTCCTCATTTTCTTTGTTCTCCTTTCTCTGATCTTTCTTTAGAAACTCTATTTGTTGTATTGTGTTTTTTTCGCCCATGTTCTGTGAAATACTGTGATAAGTATGTGAAAATAATATAATTTAATTAAGCGTAAGGTAAATTACCTTGCATCCAGCCTGAGAACAGCACAAAGGTTGCCATAATTCATGTGATTAACTTCACTTTGGAGGTTTTATTTGTTGGGGGGCATCTGAAAAACCTTCGAAACTCAGTTCAGAAAAAATAAATTGGGTGACTGCAGTAATAATGTATAAATCAGAGATTTCAGATTTCAGACACAGATGATGAAGTTACCATGGAAAAAAACCCTTTTTCCTCTGGCTGTTATTACTCTGTTACTAGCTATAAGATCTATCCAGGAACAATGTATCATCTAAAAGAGGGGAAGCTAGGCTTCAAAAATTTTTTTAAAAAAATTCCAATCAGAAAAAAAGACTGTTTTAAATCACTCAGTATTGTATCCATGCCTATGTCTTTAATTAAAAAAGAACAAAGCCAAGGAAGGCCTCGATGAATTGATTCCTCAAAGAACGTATTTCTTTGTGTCATGATCAAGTGAACAGTGATTAAAGTCTGACTATGTAACAAACTCAAATGATATGTCTTAGTATTTCCGAGATATAAAATTCTTAGATTGTATGGTTCTGAGACTTTTAAATACATGCATTCATCTCATAATATGAAATAGCTTCTGCCAGTAGATTTGTCTATCTGTGTTGAAATGACAATGAAAACCACTAGAGGGCACTGTGGCTAAACATTTTATACCAAGGTATCCATATAGGAGCTCTAACATGCCCAAATTTAGTGTTACAGGAAGTCTCCAATTACCCATATGTACTGAGCCTAAATTTTGTTTTTAAATTACTTTGAAATTTACAATGAATTTTTCTTATAGAAACAATAAAATAAGTAGTGGTATGTTTCTCAGTTAACTCCCGAAGTCTGTTAATTATGCATTATAACTGAGGTTTATTTGCTAGTATATAAAAGTAAACAATAACAAAAACAACAAAAAAAGGCCCAATAAAATTACAACTTATTTAGATATAATTGGGTTTTTAAAAAATCTGAATGTAGAGGTTGTTTTGGGTGGGGTGGGTGGGACAGGTTTAAATGCAGATGCCTACGAGCTCGGAGATACCTACTACAAAGTTTCAATCTCCATTCCTTCATAAACAACAGCAAAATAAAAATATTCATTAATGAACTATTCATCTATGGGTTCCCCCCCCCCCATAACTAGATTGCTAGCACTAGCCCCCTCCTCCCAAACTCCCTTCTGTTGGTAGGTTGGGGTTGGCTGGTTTCCTCCTCCCCCTTAGAGCCCGCTTGGCTGCTTTGCTTTCTGATGAGCACTACCTCTGGCCATATCTGTTTCTCCACCTGGTGCTGTTCAGCAGCATTTCTTGCTGCTTTCCTTTATCTTCAAAGGCAGCCAGATGTCCAGACAGCTCCAACCACTGGGTGAGGTTATTGCGTCGTACTCCCAAACTATGGAGGGTAATTTCTTGTAGCTTCAATCTCCCCCAGATCTAGTATAGGGAATTCACTCAGCTCTCTTCCCAGGTGGGGACAGAACCATCCACATGGCCACAGCACAACTCCCTCCTTTCTCTCTGTCCCCTCCCCTAGAAATGGTTTCCCTTTTTTCCTTCTCTCTTTAACTTTCTTCCCCCTAACTGAATGACTGTTTGTTTTTCAATATCCATTTTCTTCTAGTGCTGTCATTTCATTAGTCTACATTTCAGTCAATGAGTATTTTAAACTAGATAGGAGACAAAACATGACTTGACAGTTAATTTTTACCTTAATTTCTCACCACCCTTCTTCCCTTTCCTCTTTAGCCAGAGTTGAAAATCAGTTTGCTTTCTTCTCCTCAGAGTTAATGGGGATGAAGGTGGAGATGAACGGTGAGCAAAATGTCTGAAGGTGTGTGAATCGGAGGAATGTCGGCCACCATCTTTCTCTCTGGATGATGAACACAAATCGCCCTCAGAATTTAGGCTCTATCAGTGTCACCTGGGAGGGCTTGTTAAAAATACAGGTTCCCAGAGGTGTGAGATGAGACCCAGGGAAGTGTATTTTACATAAACATCCTTGATTCTAATGAGGATGTTATTCGGGCCACAGGTTGATAAATTATTCAATTGGTTCTCCATCCTCAAGCTTCCTTTCAGGCAAATGTGTTGTGATTTTTTTGTGAAAAAATGTGTATCTTTTGTTTGTGGGTCTGGTTTTAAGGCAGCAACTGTGTCATCATCACCAAGGAGACAGGAAAGGTATTTAGTTGGTTTGTTTGGTGAGGTTATGAAAAAACAATGTTTAGTAAAGACAGGCATTGATCTCATCTGCCCATTTAGGAGTACATGCATAGTATTTTCATCTACAGTTTTCACAAAAGGAGAAAGTATTATTCATGAAGCCTCTCTGTGTGTTTTTCTAGATGCTAAAAAAATGAAAGTAAAGGTTGGCATCAGTATGCCATTCAAGCTTTTCTTTTTCCTCCTCCTCCTCCTCCTCCTCCTCCTCCTCCTCCTCCTCCTCCTCCTCCTCCTCCTCTTTCTTCTTCTTTTAGGGTAATGAAGAGACAGGTGGTATATTTTTCTATAGATGAACCCCCCCAAAAACGCTCCAAAATCTCACAGTTGTGGAAGCAAATCTTATATAATTTCCAAAAGCAGATCATGGATCCTACTGGCTCCCTCTTAGCCCCCAACGACAGTGAATCACATGGAGAGTAGATTTGCATTTTATGAATTTTTGTCATTGGATTAGCTAAATAGAAGGTTTTTGGGTTGAAACCAGAGCTTTCTTAGTATGCAGAAAATAAACATGTAAGAAGTGATCATCAAATGTGTCCAGCTGATTAGTAATAGATACACTTCATATATGTTGGGGCTTCAATGGATAATAGGAACTGTACCATCCCCTACATGTACTTCAAAATATTGTATCATTTTACGGTTTATATCCTTTCATGCATCAAAAGTAACAGAATTACTTAAATAGAGTGAAGATACCGATTTTAGAAAGATAAAACAAGCTATTCAGTATGTGTTCTGGCTAGACAAATTATGGCAAAAGAAAATCTCTCTGATGCATCATTTTTAAATAGATCATTGAAATGACAGAGCTTTGATTTTTTCAATGTTCTTTTTCACATCTGACAAGTCTAAATGCTTCCATCTACATAAGTCACATGCTAATTAGTAATTAACCACTGTTATTTAATTAGACAATCTAGTTGGTGGATCACGCATTAATCACTCCCAGTTTGGTGTGTGCCGGCTGCTCGTGGTGACTAGGCCACTCCTCTGGGGTTCATTTCATGCTGTGTGATGCAGCTGGGCCCGCACTCAACCTTTTTCTGCCTTTGTCTTGAATTTAGACAAGAAATATAAAAATGTGTGAAATTGCACTAACCCTAGTGAGTCAACTAGACTTCTGAGATGGTTACAAAAGGTGAAAAAAAAAAAAAATGAATCTTGGCTTACTGAATAAAAAAAAGGACTCTTTAATTCAAGAGCTTCATTATATTTTCTTCTTCTTTCCTAAGCTTTGGGTTTTCTCTCAGATCATTTGAAAATGATATGTATGCTTTAAGAAAAGGTCAAAATTATATCTTAGACCTACTGAATTTTCAGGAACTATAAGCATGCAATGAAAATTCAAACTCTCAACACTTTTCCAAAGCTTTTGGTGAATAGGGTATATTAAATGAAACATATTTGAGAGAATTTTAATTAGAAATGGCCACGGTAATTTAGAAGTTATTTTAATAAAAATCTTACATTTCTTAGACTATGCTACTAACCCTTTGTACTTTTTATTCTGTTAGTTGTTACATAGATGGAGACTTTTGCTATTATTATGAATTCTTCAAACCTCATAATGTGTCTTGAACAAGTCCTAAGATCTTATCGATTGTTTTATCCAGACAGTACTCTTGATAATTAACTCTCCACTCTTGTAGCTGCACTTACCCATGAGTAGACTTCATTGAAATCAGTGGTCCTCCGCTCTGGGCAGAGGTCAGGGAAGGAGTTGAGTTATGTATCCAAGTTGCCTATGGAGGTTTTTGCTTGTTTAATTGTGTTTTTGTATGAAAGACAGTTGTTTGGTGTGGGGCTTTATGAAGAAGGGCAGCCATTTTTTGAACACATTTGGGGCAAGCTCATCCGGTGTAACCAGGCACAACATGTGAAATGTGCAAAGACCCAAGGCAAAGATCATGTCAGGGGCCAGGGGTGTCCAAACTTTTTTCAACGTTTTTCACCAAGGGCCATATGCGGTAAAATACACAAATAGCCGGGCTACTCGCTCGAGGTGAAGTATGTATGGCCTCACCTGGTTTATTTAAGTAAACTAAGTATATTTTTGGAATTTGCTGTGGGCCAATTAACAATGGATTGTGGGACGCAGTTAGCCCGCGGGCTGCAGTTTGGACACCCCTGCGTCAGGCAAATGTGTACAGCAGTCACAAGGCCCTGAATGACTGGACACAGTCAGGTCCTTCTGCCCGAAGATCCCTCATATTTCCTCAGCTTGCTCACCTATAGCAGCCCTGAGGCTCCCAGGGTACTGGCTCATTCCAGTTGGGAGAGTTAGTAAGCACTGGAATTAGGACCTGGACTCAGACCTTTTGCTACCCGGTCCAGGGTTCTCTACATTGTACGTTTTTTCTCCTCTTCCTCCTCCCTTTCTCCTCATGTTCTTCCTTCTTCTTCTGGATAAAGGTATTTAGACAAAGAAGTTTAAGTTTAATGTAGTCATTAATTCAAGTTTTATAAAATGTTTTATTTCATTAATAATTTCTGATTAATTTTCATTTCTTTAAAGTGGCAGGTTCATCAATCAGCGTAAATATGTATGATTATAAACTAGCCAAATGGTGCCTTTTATACTGCATGCATGTGTGGAAAGTCTTTCTTTTACATTCCTAATTATCAGAAGATGGAGTTATATCTCTGTAAAGTTTTGGAAGTGTCATAATAAAGCGTCCATGAGCATGAATAATGAGTCCCCCAAACTGCTTTGACGTTTCTCGTTCTATGCATGATAATAATCCCCACCTTTAGAAAAAAGCTCCTTTGAACAGAATGAAGGTTCTGATTGATGACACATTGTGATAGAATCTGGTTGGTGATAATACTCAGCAAATAGAAACTCTTCCTGCCACTACCACTCTGCAGTATAGGGAATATTTTAGTCAGTAATGGCGTTTTCTTAGAAATTTCCAGTTATTAACTATGCATCTTAAGAATAAATTAAGAAATAAGAACAAACTGAGATGGAAGAATGCCAGGTCTTTTGGTGAAATCCAATGATCGGGTCTATGATATCTTTGATAAGAGAAATAGCTTAACTCTTTCAATGAAAAGAGTAAGGTTCTGTGTTAGCAGTATTCAGATGTCACGATTGGTGACTCTCTATTCAATCACAGAGCTATGTGTTCTAAGTACATGTGGGTGTTATGCCTCATACTACCTACCTTCTCTATATTTTTCTCATGGTCGAAGACCTAAGTGCAGCTATAGGAGATGAATGCAGTTGGTCTGGTGCAGTGCATTAAAGGGGCTACAGAAAAGACAATGCAGTCAATTGATACATCTACGTAGACTATACCCTGAGCAACAGAAATGGCTTTGCTGGAAAATGAAGTCAAATAAAAATAAGGTGACTTGAACAGTATAGAGGATAAAATTATTATCGCTGGATAAGCAGATGTGAAAGGGAGCACTCCTCAACTTGCAGTGTATAAGTCTATGATGAGTGGTCTAGAGAGCATGGATTGTCTACATATACTAATTAGAACAAATTATTAAAACCAAGAGCAAAATTGTTTGGTATCTCATTATATGATACAGATAGCTATGCTAAAAATATTTTTTTGGGAAAGGATACAGCTGAATAAATGAATGGAAGGAAGGAAGGGAGGAAGTGAAAACAAATAACAAATGAAAATAAGTCAAGGGACTATGGTGATTGAGAGGCAAATTTACCCAAATGTGCCCTATTGTATATTTTTTAACATAAGGAAAAGTTACTTTAACTATTAGTACAGGTCTAAAAATAGTACTCTTGAATATGAATATATGAATACATTCATATATATTTATCCACTCATAAATATAGGTAGATATGGATACCTATGGATATCTTGGATATGGATAGCTTGGATTAGGGGCTAGATTTCCAGTTATAACTAAAAGGTGATTAGGTTGCTCCAACACTAACATAATAGGGCTCACTACATAGTAACTGAATGAATGACCTTAGGAAAATAACTTGACTTTGCTAGGCTTTAGTTTCCTCTTGTATAGAATGGAGATTATAACATTCAAATGGTGATTGTAAGGAGCAATGTCAGTACAATATTGACACACATTAAAGACTCGATTCTTTTTATCATCTTCATCATCATCACCACCACTATCATCATTGTCATCAAACAATGAGGCAGAAGGCAAGTTGGACAGGTACATTCTAGGGGTACTTATCACTGTAAGCAAGGAGTATGTAACAGTGTGGATTCATCAATACCGATTTTCATTTAAGAAGGAATGAAAGTCTAGATTTGCTTAACTTTTCATAAATATTCATACTAGTCAGGTTTCTCCTGCCTATATGGATATAGGCAGAGTTTAAACTTTAACTCATGTGGAAATTTAGGAAAATAAACTATATGGGTAAATAAAAGATATGGAGAAATGAGTAAATGTTAAAATTGAATTCATCCCATTGAAAGGTAGAAAACAAGAATGCAGAGAGAAATTCCTCCTTTTTACATTACTTTATTGATTGGTGTTGAAAGGACTTTTCATGAGTTTAGGAACGTGCAGTAATAAAATGCTAGGACAATTTGTGAATTCAGCTGTTGTATTTTGGAAAAAAACCCAAAAACTGTTGCTGGCAGACTGTTGAAACATCTCATTTTTTATTCTACTAAACTTATATTAAATAATCTTTTTTCCCTGAGTAAAGGAACATTTCTAGAGGAGATGACTGAAGTTTAAATATAATAACAGATGGTATTTCAAATATTCTGTCAGTTACATATGTGATAGAACTCCACATTTAGGTTCATTACACTGCTACAGATCTTGACAAAGAGTTTATGAACTTCTGGTACAGTCAAAGGAACATCTCTTTAGTCCCCACAGGGAACCATTTATATATCTCTTTGGAGGAAATTTCTGATGGCCCAGATCACTGTGCTTCCTTTCCAGAGATGACTCTGAGTGTGGTCACTCTTTAGTGGTCAACAGAGATCAGCGTAGGACTAATAATCTTTTCCACCGTCTGCATGGTAAAGCATATTGACTGGTTTGAGGCTATAGCAGGTGACCCTGTTATGCCATGGCTTGTCACTTCTTGGTCTTGTGATTATTCTCTTTCACTAAAATGAGAAGTATTGCCTTTCTCCTTGTAGTGGCTGTTCTGTAGATGTCTGTAGTGGTATTATCTTTTGAAGTATCTCCTATGTCCAAAATAATACTACAGGCTGTTCTGATTTTATCCTCCTGTTGCTTTGGTACCCTGTTGTCATTTTTTTTCCTGTCTTTCTTTGTATATTTAGATTGTGATGAAAAACCTTAAGGACCCAATTTATGACCTTAGCATATGCCATCGCATATGCCTTTGTTGCTTTTCCTGAGGTTTCCATATGTGTCTCTGCTTATGTGTCACCTTCTCAGAGAGACAGTCCCTGACTTTTACATTAGTGGTTCCCACTGAAACCTTCTACCCATTTCTATTAGTGCTTATTTAAGTACTGCATTTTTTTCATAGCCCTTGCCACAATTTATAATTATTACATTGTTCACTTATTTTATTCCCTGTTTCTCTGCACTCTTAAGGGTAGGCGTGACCACGTCTGCCTGGAACATCTTTATAGTTCCAGATCCTTGAGCTGGCAAATACATATTCAATTATTTTCTTAGCCTTTCATTTGGAATCATTTAAAACTTATAAGGAAGTTGCAAAAGTAGTACAAAAATTCCCATATATCTAGATTCACTATTAACATTTTTGTCATATGTGCACTATTTTCTCTTTGTATATACATAGTATTATTATGTATATATCTCTACATACTTCAGCTATATTTTCTAAAAATATCTCCTTTAAGGCCTTTTTTTTTGTTTATAAACACAAGACAATTATAAAGATCAGGACATTTAACACTGATATGATATTAATTGTTAATCTGTAGTTCACATCCAAATTTTGACTACAGTTCCATTAATGCCTGTCATAACAATTGTTTTACCAGTCCAGGATGCAATCCAGTATCATGCATTGCATGTATTTATCACATCTGTTTAGTCTCCTTTAACATCAAACCATTTTTTAGCCTTTAATAACCTTGACATTTTTAAAGACGATAGGTCATTAATATTGTAGAGAATCCCTCAATCTGGGTTTATCTGTTTCCTTGTGATTGGCTTCAGACACTATATTTTTGTCGCGATTGTATTATCCATTCATTCTCTGATGCTGTTAATTTTTTAGAGTACTCTGTGCATTTCTAAGTTCCTCAATAAAAGGGAGATGAGAAAAATGTGGACGTGAAAAGAGTGATGAAAATAGAGCGGTAAAGGGCTTTGTCCTTGGTTTTAATGGCCTGGCAAGTAAATTAATAGCATTTGGCTTTGCGTGTTATAGTATTGACATTATATATAAATAGTAGATATAAATAATATAAATAATAGTTGTAAAATTGGTCCAAATAAATTAAAATATATGTGTGACTTTTAATCCGATAAAATCTATGGTGATTGCTCCAAACGTCATGTTAGAATTCTGCAGTGCAGAAGTTGCAATTATTAGTAGCTATGTTCAGACTGTGGTCTTGGACTCAAGAATATTGCTAAGAGAGCGGGCTCTTATCACATTTTAGGGTTGATAACTTACCCACTCAACAATCAAGTTCAAATTAAATGAAAATTCAAAAACTCCAAAGGAATGATTATTTTATATTTTCATAAATTTATGCATTGTAGGAAGGTAATACTATATTATGTGCCTTTTAAAAGTAAGGATGCAAATAAAACAACTACGCATTTTGAGAAGTCTAGATGAATGTGCATGTATTCTGTGATTATTTTATTCATTTAATATTGTTTGGTATATGCCCAATGCTGGACATTTAAAGATGAATAAAATATTGTTCCTGCACTCAAGAAACTTATGTTCTAGTGAGACAAGCAATAATAAGCAAATAATTAAGACACAGTATTATATTTTAACTAGAAATATTCATAGAATGGACTGATTACAGAAACTTGAAGCAGGGAAACCATTTAGGAGACTACTGCGTTAGTCTAGGGTTAGCATTGCGTACTGACTCAACCATTGCTGTTACCTTAATCTAGCATGTTAAACTGAAGTGTACTCTTTCATTAAAGTCCACAATCTTTATTATTATGCTTTATACTCAGTCTGGCTTAGATTTTAGATAACTTTTACCTGCTGACAGTGCTAGAATGTCAAGGCTTTGCGATTAACTAAGCAGGCTATGCTTGATAACCAATCGTTGTGAGGTTAGGCCAGGGTGAGTGGGACAATGCATTCACTGTGGGTGAATGTCATTTGAATACTGATGAAAACAACTGGAATCACACTAGAAGGGAAAAGAGGGCAATCGAGGGGGACTGTTGAGGGCCTCCAGTTTTCTGAATGTGTTTTACTGAATGAAAGATAGAGCAGGTATTTTACAACGTGATGGGAGGACATTTGCCATGCTCTCCCACTGAATGTTTCAGAGCTTTTTGCTCTGTGCGATTTAGCTCTGTACTGTCCTATGCAGGTTTTGGGGTGCTACTAATACGGTACAAAGTTTCTAGATCATAGGAATTATTACAGTTCTCAGAGATTATGATCTCACTTTGCAGTGAAAAGAAACTCTCCCATTGAAATTCTTATGTACATTACCTTAAAAAAAATATATCTATTATGAAACATATCAGATGTAGGAAGGAGTATGTAAAATATTTGTAAGCTTTAAAGAATAATAATGAAAGGAACAACCCTCTGCCCACCACCCAGCTTAAGCAAAAGAACTTTAGCAATATCCTGAAGTTCTCTGTGGGCATCTGCCTGATCTCCTCCTCTCCCTACAATGGAAACTCCCATAATGAATTTTGTGTTTGTCATCTTTTGTTTTCCTTCATATTTTATCACATACAAATGCATTTTAATTAACATATTCTTGCATTTCTGAAACTTAATATAAGTAGAATCACACTCACATAATGTACATTTGCAAGACTAGCTTTTTTCATTTAACTTTATTTTTCTGAGATGTATCAATGTTGTTTGTGACTAAAGTTTATTTTCACTGCTGCATTATATTGAAGGAAAATACCATAAAAAATTGTTCTTTTTGTTCTTAGAGGAAATTTTGGTTGTTTGCATTTTTTTTTTTTTTTTTTTTTTGCCATTTTAAACATTGTCGATAAGAATATTCTTGTACATGTCTCTTTATGTTCATATGCATTGATAGAAAATAATACTAGGAGTCAAATTGTAGGTTTGTAGGTTATGTTCATCTGCACTGTTACATATGCCGATTTATATTCCTATCAACCACAGATCAGCTCTTATTTATTAAGATTCTCATCAAACTTTAAAATTTTTGTCCTTCTGGGATGTGTGATGATGTCTCATTGTGGTTTTAATTTTAATTTCTTTGATTAGGAGTGAGATTAAATATCTTTTCATATGCTTATGTGGAAAACATATTCATGTCCATTGCCCCTCTTGTTTTCTTCATTAAATTCATTTTCTTTTTCCTTATTAAATTTTTAGGAATTTTTCAAATATTTTGAATGTTAATCTTTTTTTTTCTAGGTGTATGCATCAATAATAATTCCTCTAAATGTGTGGCTTTTTAGACTTTTTATTATGAAACATTTCAAATATATACAAAAGTAGAGAGGTATGTGCATCAATAATAATTTCTTGGTATATGCATCAGTAATAATTTTTCTAAATTTGTGGCATTTTAGACTTTTTACTATGAAATATTTCAAACATATACAGAAGTAGAGAGATTAGCACTCTGAACCTGGGTACCCATTGCCCAGCTATAACAGTATCAATTTTATTAATATATGGCAACTCTTGTTTCATCTATATGTCTACCCACAATCTAATCCCTACTCCTCAAGCAAATCCCAAGTATCACGTAATATTACTGTGGCTTATTTTTCACTTTGTTGGTGGTTCTTTTGATGAGCAAAAGTTCTTAATTTTAACTTATCAACCTTTTTCTCCACAGATTGTACATATATGTTTTTTGCTTAAGAAATTCTGTACAGTGATATCATGAAGATATTCTCTTTAAAGCTTTTCTTTTTTAAAAAACATTTTATTTCTTATTCCCTTTGAAATTAATTTTTATGTATGGTGTCAAATATTAATTTAATTGTGTCTGCTTGTTTTGTTTTTATTAAGGATATGTCTTTGTCTAAGCACTAGTTATACTAGGTAACTCCGTCCTCCCCAGCCAATATCAAATGCTCTCTCTGGCATAGATCAATTTTACAAATATGTGAGAGCTTGTTTCTGGACTCTCTGTTCTATCCCTGTGCTAATGTGATGTTATCTTAATTACTATAACTTTATAATATGCATTAATAAGGTAGCAGCCCTCAATTTAGCTCTTCTTTAGGAATCTTGATTATTCTTGGACCTTTGCTCTTTCTTGTAAATTTTAGAATTAGATTATCAAGTTCTATCAAAAACCTTTGAGTTTTTAATTGGCACTACAATCCATGTATAGACAAATTTGTGGTGAAATTATGATTTTCAATCTCTGGTCAAGTAGGTAAATGCTGTGCTTGCTTCCTCTCAAGACCACATCTTACAGAACTAAAACTAAACTACAGAACAACCATGATTGAGGATCAACTGAAGTCTAGCTGAACTGAAGACCTATAACTAAGGACATGCAGAGGAAGCCGCCTCAAGACTGGTATGAAGGGTAGAGGTGTGGAACAGGCTGGTCCACACCCGTGTGTGACCATAAAACATCGGGAGGGATATCTCAGATGCAGAGGACCCACGAGGAGGAATGAGGGGTCTCAGCCCCTCCCCAGCCCAGAGTTCCAGTGCCAGGAAGAGAAGTCCCCACAATTTCTGGCTGTGAAAACCAACTGAGACTGTGGCTGAGTGAGACTAGGGCAGTTGCAGTCCCAGGTGCTCCTCTTAAAGGGCCTGTACATGGACTTACTCACTGACAGATTTACTCACTCTGAGTTCCAGTGCTGTGGAAACAACTTGAAGGTGCCAGGGACACTGGGGCAGGAACTGACTGAGTTGTCTGGCTGCAGGTAGAGGGCTGGAAGGGCATCTTTCTTCCAAATGGAGGAACTGGCAGAAGCCATTGTTTCTTTGTTGAGCCCTCCCCACTCCTGGCATGCAGCTGCAGACAGATGCCACATCTGTGTCTCCATCAACCTGGCTAACATTGTTCATTCACCCTGATTCCCTAAGAAGCTCCCCCACCCAACTTTTGGGTCCATCCAAGCTGCTTCCAGTGGCTTTTCTGTACAAACAGCCTGTCTTGGGTCATGCATTGGACTTTCCTAAAATCTCTCAAAGGTTCACAAAACCCAAATGAGCAGCATCTGGCTTCAGCATGTCCCAAACCTCTGGCTGAGCAGCCCTAAGCCCAGCAGTAGTGATAGCCATCCTCAGTCAACTGCTTGGCCTTTCCAGGCACTTCCAAGCCCACCGTGGTTGGTGGCCATCTGCAGATTGCATTGACGCTCATGCCAGGTGGCCCCAGGAAGGGCACAGGCTGCAGCTGAACTTGGCCTGCAGTGGGTCTCCTTCCAGGAGAGCCTGAGGCTGGCATACCAGGTGTACAGCTTTGGACCAAGCTGGAACATCACTGGCTTCCTGCAAGGAGGACACACCCAAAGGACAGACTGGGTAGGCACCAGAGCCCCACTAATGTGAATCCTTCTCAGTAGGGTCAGCCCATGCGCCACAGCTCCTCCACTGTAGTCACTCAAAACCAGTCAGCCCAAGGATCAAGCCCTCATATTAACATGCAAACAGCAACCAAGGCTCAACTACAACAGGAGGGCATGCATAATCCATACAAGGGACACACCTGTTTCACCCAGCTCTGGTGACCAAGGCGACTGCACCACTTGGCCTCACAGGATACCTACTATATAAGGCCACTCTACTAAGACCAGGAGGCATAACAGCTCTACCTAATACATAGAAACAAACACAGGGAGGCAGCCAAAATGGGGAGACAAAGAAACATGCCTTAAATAAAAGAACAGAACAAAACTCCAGAAAAAGGACTAAGCAAAATGGAGACAAGCAATCTACCAGATGCAGAGTTTCAAACACCGGTTATGAGGCTGCTCAATAATCTCAGGGAGAACTTCAACAAAAGATAGGAAACTTTAAAATAGAGATAGACAACATTAAAAAGAAAAGTCAGAAATACAGGATACAATAACAGAAATGCAGAACACATTAGAGGGAATCAACAGCAAGTTAGATGAAGCAGAGGATCAAATCAGCGATTTACTGTTTCCCCGAAAATAACACCTAGCCGGACAATCAGCTCTAATGCGTCTTTTGGAGCAAAAATTAATATAAGACCTGGTCTTATGTAATATGTTATAATATGATATAATATGATATAATATGATATAATATGATAAATATAATATAATATAATATAATATAATATAATATAATATAATATAATATAATATAATATAATAATACTGGGTCTTATATTGATTTTTGCTCCAAAAGATGCAATAGAGCTTATTGTTGGGCTAGATCTTATTTTTGGGGAAACAGGGTAGAAGATAAGGCAGCAGAAAAACACCCAATCAGAACAGCAAAAAAAAAAAAAAAAAAAAAAAAAAGAAGGAGGATAGTTTAAGGGGCCTCTGGGACAACATCAAGCATTACAACATTTGCATTATAGGGGTGCCAGAAGAAGAGAGCGAGAAAAGAATTGAAACCCTATTTGAAGAAATAATGATGGAAAACTTTCCTAATATGGTGAAGGAAATATAAATAGGAGCCCAGGAAGTGCAGAGAGTCTCAAACAAGATGAACCCGAAGAGCCCCACACCAAAACACATCATAATTAAAATGCCAAAGGTTAAAGACAAGGAAAGAATCTTAAAAGCAGCAAGAGGAAAGCAGTTAGTTACTTACAAGGGAGCTTCCATAAAACTGGCAGCTGATTTCTCAATAGAAACTTTGTAGGCTAGAAGGGATTGACATAAAATATTTAAAGTGATGAAAAGCAAGGACCTACAATCAAGATTACCCTGTAAATCTATCATTTAGAATTGAGGGACAAATGAAGAGCTTCCCAAACAAGAAAAAGCTAAAGGAATTTATGACCACCAAACAAGTATTGTAAGGAATGTTAGACGGACTTCTTTAAGGAAAAAAAAAAAAGACCAAAAATATGAATTATAAAGTGACAATAACCACATATCTATCAACAGTTACTTTCAATGTAAATGAGTTAAATGCTCCAATAAAAAAAAACAAAACCCCTTACCCTCATCGAATATATGGTGATGGAAGGAGAACTGACTCTGGGTGATGAACACACAATGGGATTTATAGATGATGTAATACAGAATTGTACACCTGAAATCTATGTAATTTTACTAACAATTGCCACCCCAATAAATTTAATAAAATAAAATTAAAAAAACAAAAACAAAAAAAACAAAACCAAAACAAACAAAAAAAAAAACGGTGGCTGAATGAATAAGAAAACAAGACCCATAAATATGCTGCCTACAAGAGACTTACTACAGATTGAAAGACACACACAGACTGAGAGTAAAGGGATGGATCAAAGATATTTCATGAAATTGGAAATGAAAAAAAAAAATCTGGGGTAGCAATACTTATACCAGACAAAATACACTTTAAAAGAAAGGCTATAACAAGAGACAAAGAAGGACCCAGTAATCCCACTTCTGGGTATTTATCCGTAGAAGCCCAAAATACTACTTCGAGGAGACATGTGTGTACACATGTTCATTGCAGCATTGTTTACAATGGCCAAGATGTGGAGGCAGCCTGGGTGTCCAGGAAATGGGTTCTTGCCATCTGTGGCAGCATGGATGGACCTGGAGGGTGTTGTGCTGAGGGAGTATGTCAGACAGAGAAAGCAGATGCAATGTGATTTCACTTATATGTGGAATCTAAAGGACAAATAAACAAACAAACACAACAGAAACAAACTCATACATACAGAGAGAACATTTTGATGATTGCCAGATGGGAGAAGGTTTGGGAGGGTGGGTGGAAAAAGGGGAAGAGATTAAGAAGTACAAATTGGTAGTTACAAAATAGTCATGGGGATGTAAAGTAAAGCATTGGGCATACAATCAGTAATATGGTAATAATTATGTATAGTGCCAGGTGGGTACTAGACTAGTCAGGGGGATTACTTCTTAAATTATGTAAATGTCTAACCAATATGCTGTATGCCTGAAATTAATATAAAATAATATTGAATGTCAACTTTAATTGAAAAATGTAAAAGGTGAAGGGGAATAAGAGATCCAAATTTCCAGGTATAAAACAAATAAGACATGGGGATGTGATATCCAGCATAGGGAATATAGTCAACAATATTGTGATAACATAGTGTCAGATGGATGTGTTAGACTTATCATGGTGATCACTTCTTTTAAGTACATAAATATTGAATAACTATGGGGTACTTCTGAAACTAATAATATTGTATGTTAGCTATATTTGAATCAAAATCTTTAAAAAAAAAGCTATGACTTTCAAATTTTGAGATTGTAATGCATTTATTTATTTATTTTTCTCTCTTTATTCTGATCTTTAATCAGGTTTCTTCTTCTAAGTGAGGTCTTTCCTATCCAGCCTACTTAAAATTATAACCCCTATCCTCTCCTCTCTTGCTTTTTAAAATTAAGTTTTCTAACAATTTCTTGC
This sequence comes from Rhinolophus sinicus, assembly GCF_036562045.2. Classification (NCBI taxonomy): domain Eukaryota; kingdom Metazoa; phylum Chordata; class Mammalia; order Chiroptera; family Rhinolophidae; genus Rhinolophus; species Rhinolophus sinicus. Next base: position 154,204,940 of record NC_133752.1, on the reverse strand, counting down.
TGGTGTGTAAGAAAGCATTAAGTTTTATGTAATGTCCCTATATCTGGCAAGCTGGCTAAAATCTATTCATAACTACAATATATGTATGCTTTTCTAGGTTTATTTGTAGAAAATCCTATTATCTGTAAATAATGAGTTTTATTTCTTCATTTCCAATCCCTATGTATCTTATGTCTTATGGCTGTTATTGTATTAACATAAACCTCTAGTATAACATTAAATTTTAGTGGTAATGGAAAGTTTTCTTTGTCTTACTTCTCATTTTCAATGAGTGCTTTAAGATTTTGTTTCTTTTGCTATCTTCTTTATTTGACAAAAGTTCTCTTTAATAGATAAGAGTTCTTTTTCATGAGTGAACGTTAAATTTTATAATATAATTATTTTATATCTATTGAGCTGATCAAATAGTATATAACAAAAAAATGTTCAACCTCCCAGGAATATTTCATGACATACCTAATAACATAGTGTCAAAATAGAGAAAGCAAGGATTAACAGAAGTAAAAGGACAACAGGAAAAAATAAGTACATAAAAAAAATAATGTATGTGAACAACAAAATTAGCTACTTGATCTATTGGAAGAATACTGAGCACTTCATTTAGTAATGTAGGAATACATAGTAGTCTTGACCCACATGAAATATCTATAAAGATTGGCTATTTTATAGCTGAATTATAAGCACGTCTCAGAAAATTTCACAGAATCTGCATCATGCAAGCAATATTCTCTAACCACAATTAAGCTTCTTTACTCCCTCTGAGTAATGTCTCAATATTTATAATCCATTTCACTAGTTCTTCTTTCAGCTGTGTATAATTTGCCTTTTATCATATTCATTTTTTTCACATTTAGTAATTATAGTTTTCAATTCCTAAAACTCTATTAGTTTTTTTTTAATTTGCTGGTTTATTCATTTATTTTTAATAATATCTTAAAATATATTTTTAAAATTCTTCAAATATCATCAAACATAGTTATTGTATATTATATGCTAAATACAATGTCAACAATCTTTGCCTGATTTCATTGTTTTCTGCTGTTTCTGTATTCTTGTTGCTTATTTCCTCATGTTATTATAATATATATACACTTGAACTTAGAACCTGTGGAACTTGAACTGTAGGAGTTCTTTTTGCACTTAAAGTGCTTTACTGTGGAGAGAATTTGAGTTTGATTCATTCCTAACTGTAGCCTCTAGCAACCTTGAATTACTTGATTTCAATGTTTTGGCTTGGAGGTTTTTTTGTTTTGTTTCTGTTTTTTACCACACAAACATTGTGAATTCAGTTCCCAAATCCCTCACCTCCCTCTGTATTCAAGACAAATAGGTATACTTTCTCTCATTTTCTTCTTCAGGGTATATTTTATTTTCTAGTTCATTATTTTGTAGAGGGTATTACTCTTTCAAAATTCTTGCTTTGTTCAGGAGTTTACTAATTTTCATAGCCCATAGGCTTTGTCTCTAATTTTTTACATGATTGTAGACTATAAAACCCAAAGTGCTAGGCCTTCAGGGAAAAATCCTAAATTGATCAAGGTACATACACTCGTATATCATTCATCATATATATTAATGGATGTGGTTGGTTGATATTTTGTTTAGGATTTTTGCATGTATGTCCACAATTGAAAGTGACTTCCAATTTTTCCTTTTGTATCAGTTTCTTGTCAGAATTTAGATTCAAGGCTTGATGACCTAAAATAAGTGAGAAAAGTTCCCTTTTCATCTATTCTCTGGAAGAGTTTGTATAAAGTTAGCTTTATTTTTTTTTTCCTCTTTCAATGTCTGATATTTCCCAACGAAGCTATCTGGGCTTGAACTTTTGTTAGGGAAATTTTTTAAATTACAGATTTGTTTTCTTTACTACTTATAAGACTGTTGATTTTTTTCCCCGTGTGTCAGTTTTGTTGTATTATTCTATAAATACAATAATTTTATTTACACGTTCAAGTTCATTATCATAAATGTTATAATACGCTCTTCCAATTTTAACATTTATAGATTTTATAATGATGTCCCTTTCCATTCCTAACATTACTTTTGTTTTTCCTCTTTTAGTCTTGATTTGTCTTTCCAAGGGATTATTAATTTTATAGTCATTCTAAAGACCCAACTTTTGGCTTTGTTGATCCTCTCTAATTTTTCTTTGTTTTCTATTTTATTTCTACTTTTATCTTCATACTTCTCTCTTTTCTACTTTCTTTGCATTTATTTTACTGTTAATTTTATAACTTTGGGATGCATGTTTAGCTTACTAGTATTCAGTTTTTTTTTTTCTTTTTCATTAAAGGCTCTACATATTCCTATTCACTTCTACAACAGCTTTAGCTAAAGAGGACTAATTTTGGTATATGGTATTTCTCAGAAACATATTTTTTCAGCTATTATAGATCAAAACTCTTTTCATGGCACAAAATACAGAGCAAAAATAAAGGTCATAGATAAATAAACAACAAATATTTCAGGGCATGTTCAGCTTCTAGCAAGGTAGTATGCTCATTAGCTGGGAAAATTTTTATCATGGTAGAGTAATACCAATTGGCCAAGACAATGTGATGTGCATTTGTCACAGTAGCTGTCAATGGCTCTGAACATATTAACATTCAGAGCACAGGAAATATAAGCACACACTGTGTAGAAAGGAGAAAACTTTTAGAAACGGATAGTATTATAACAAATCAATACTTCATAGGAGTAGCATTTAATGTTGTAATGATGTTTGTCATATTATGGACAGCTTTTAACACATTCTTGATATTTCCATGGCTGATAGTAGAAAATACATATTCTCAATGGAGAGTTTCATTTTGGTTTTAATGGTGGCTGACGAATACTTGGGTTAGTCCCTATCCATTTATTTCCTTGGATGTAGTAAGTTATGTGCTAGTACTAGGAGATAGGTTTATGTGTATTTATGCATAATGACAATTTTTCCTTATTTTACAAAATCATTCATCTAAAATGAAAAATTATATGTTAAACTATGTTTATGTGGACATATTCAGAGTATACTTTGAAGAATCATAAAATTAAATGATTATAGTTTTACAAATTGTATTGGGAAGTTTACAGTAGGAAAAGTATATAAATACAGAATATTAATATTTTTGATATTTTAAAAGATTCATCAAAAGATTGTATTCAAAATTACACAATATATAATACAAATTTATTAAGAGTATGTAAAACAAAGATAAATGGAACAAAATTTATTTTAAATATATTCAAACTATTTAAAAAACATGACCTCAAATATTTGATCCTTCTTGCCCTTAAAACGAAAGGCTGGGTTAATGGTTTTTCACCTGGAAAGAAAAGCCAAAGGAATTAACTTTAGATTTTGCCACCTTGCAAATAACAACTTTCCCAGAGCAAATAATGATCGATGCACAGTGAGTAATAACATTTTATTTTATTTGACAGATTTTGTAGAAAAGCTAACTATCTATATAGTCAATACTTGATCAATCAAGGATGGAGGGACAGACACGGCAAAACAATCAGTAATTCACAGTTCTAATGCAGAATGAAGGGAAGTGAGGTGTGGGCTTAGAAGGGAAGAGTGGTGAGTACTGGAAAGCTAGGAACCCAGCAGAGGAACAAAGCCACTGACTAGTGGGGTATCCAGACCACAGCCTTTGTTTGCAGATTGGGACCTTTTGAATGGCAGAGCTTCTAAAGCAGAACTTCAAGGGTAAAAGTGTCTAGGTACTATCAATTTGATATGCATGTGATCTCTTTCCTGATTACCTCTCCGCTCTTTGTCTCTATCTCTCTGTATGTGTTTTTCTCCTTTTAAAATCTTTTAAAAATCTAATATTAATGAAACAAGCGTATTTGAGGCATTGTGCTTATTAGGTACCTGATCTCAAGGAACTCTCATTCTCGTAAGAGAACCATTCAGAGATCTATTGCTAATATAGTTTTAAAGAGTGATTTCTTAAACCATTTTTATCTGTCACCTTTCGTTTCACAATGAATGTCTTAAATTCCCTTGAGTTAAGAATTTACATCGGCAAAGACTGAAGATTTAATCTTACTGACAGCCCTAAGGACATTCAAGGGCAATATCACCCATGTACTAGGAACTTTAGGAGTGAGAGTTATGGCCTATATTATGGATATTTAGATTGCAACTTCTTCTAAATGAAAATTTATTATTTCATTATTCCTGAGGTTTCATTTATTACAATCCTTGGGATTTGAGATAATTGAAGACAACAATAATAATCCCTTTATGTGTTATATACTGTAGAGTCATTCAGTTTGAAGGATTCCCTAGTGTGTCGCAGACTGCATGTAAAGTTGAGGGTGGGGAGCTCAGGAATGGTGAAGGAAATATACATGGACATACACACGGATGCCCTTGATGTCCTGAGGGGAACTTGCAGTCTCAAAATATATAAATCCTGTGGAATGTCAGAGGGGTTGCAAATCTTCCCCGCAACTCACAGTAGTGGTGGCAATTTGATGCTGGAGGGAAGATAATAATAATAATGCTGCTGCTGATAATAGATAATATCCACATCTGTTGTCCTAATGAACAACAGGTTCAAAAATGGTGCTATGCATATATGCAAGAAATGTCAGACTCCTTTTCATTTCTCAAGAATACATGAACAATAAGATATACTTGAAGCCTAGAAGTACATAATTAAAAAAATAATTATTGTAAAACGAGGCTCTGTCAGGACTAATGTTGTAAGAGGAAAATTGTACATTATGTATTCCTTCACGAAATATTTTCCATCCTGTCAAGTGGTAAATCAGGTAACCATTTAGAGGCATCTATTTAATAGATTTGCCATGATCAAGAGTTTGACAATGGACATCATATTGTCTTGATAAGGAAGTTACGATGCATAAAATGATGTCCTAACAAGTGTATGAGTGGGATCAATGGTGAGACAGAGGTGGGAAAGTGTGGAGGCATTAGTTTCTGAATGGCCATGTCCCACATGCACCCCACTTATTCACGTTACCAGAGAAGCAAATGAACCTGAGTATATAGTAGTGACTGTAAAAGGAATCATATGGACTTCATCATCATTATTCATTTTCTTAGCATGTTTTTAAAAACCTAAATTCAATTGGCAAGTCAACATAATACATTCATTAAGGGCACTGTCTCTGCTGTTAGAGATCTGGGTGCAGATACCAGCTCTACCTCTAATTACACAGGCAGTATTGGTTATATGATTGCATTTATCTAAGTTTCAGTTTCTTTATCGAATATGAAGGTGGTAATAGTACCTATAGTTCATAGTCTTCATGTAGATTAAGTGTGTGTAGCACACAATACAACTCAGTAAATATTAGTAATGGCAGTAAAATTCTAAGAAGATATTTATCTCATTGAATGATTAGTTTCTTCAAAAGATTCTAGATATTTTTAGCAACAGTTCTGTGGGACCTCATGACTTTTCTGGCATCTTTTAGGCAAAAATAAATTCATTTGGTTACTTCTCGTTTTCCTTGAAGCAGATTCAGTCCCGTTCGGGCCCAAACCAAACCTCCCAGGTACTTAGTTCAAGGTCCCTTCCTCCTGACTCAGGCTGCTTCAGGCTGCCTTCCGGACCTAAGCCATGGTTGGCCTCTATTTCATCACCTACCCTTCTGCCTTGTTGCGCCAATTTCCTAGATTGTTCTGACTCCTCCAGCAAAGGAAGGGCAAAGAGGTAAGGGGCAGGAGAAGTCATAACTGATTGTGATGGTCAGGGTCAGCCCCGCTAGGACTCTCCAGACAGTTGTGAGGGCTTTTGTGAATTCTTTGGAGCCCCTTCTGCAGTGTTGCTGAGAATCTCTCTTCGCAGTTCCCTTGATATACACAAATGAATCTCTTCTGGCTGCCCAATTATTCCTTATTCCCCAGATACTGCTCGTGTCTCCGCCTTGTCCCAAGGTCTCTCTTGGCCAGAATCTAAGACAAGTCCTATTAGCCCTCTCAGTGTGGCCCATATTTGACCCAGGGGGAAACCATACCTTTTGGCTCAACACATTCTGTGATTGTGGCTTGTCCCCAGTGCAGAGACCACTTTCAGTAACGCTGCCAGATCAGGTAGCCAGCCAGACTCTATTCATTTTTTAATTTCTCAGGTGTAAATCACATGAAGCCTAGTGTATCACCTTAGTTCTAGGAGACACGTGTGAATCTCTGATAGCACTTTCCCTGGGCTTAAGGTTCACAGACATCAATCTCTGCCCTCAAAAGCTCCTATAATTTCCAGCCTCTGCTCTCAGTCTCTCCAACCACAGAGGTGGGTGTCCTGGTCAGTGTTGCAAAAGAGATTCTTGGCCACCTGCTTTCTAAGGTCACTTTAGTGGTCTCCGACCACCAACTGGGTGTCCTACAATTCAATTCAGTTCTGAAACTGCCTACCCGAGTTAGTGTACACCCCACAGGTTAAGGGTGATGGCTTTCACTTCAGATGCCAGCCACAGGTCCTGGGTCCCTATACTGCCTGCACTTCTTTCCAACTTGGCTACAAACCTGGGAGTTTCCACAATCCCCCTTCAGGTTCGAACATTTTCTAGAATGACACAGAAGTCAGGAAAGCACTACATTGACAATGATTCTTTTATTATAAAGGTTACAAATGAGCAGCCAGGTAGCGTTATCTTAGGCAGTAAGATACGGCAGAGTCCTGGGTGCAGAACTCCCATGCCCTCTCTGAGCACACTAGTATGTTCACCAACCAGGCAGATTTTCAAGCCTCACTGTTGAGAGTTATTATTTATCTTTTATTACATAGGCATGATCGATTAACTCATTGGCCACATGATTGAAATCGATCTCTAGTTCCCTTCACCTCCCTGGAGGTTGGGGTGTAGAGCTGAAAGTTCTAACTTTCTAATCATGTGGTTGATTTGGGGGGCAGCCAGCCTGTTAATCTTGAATCTATGTAGCTAATAAGTCAGTTTACTAGCATAAACCCTTGTATGGTTCAAAGGGGCTTCTATGAAAAACAAAAGCATCTCCAATCACTTAGTAAATTTCAAAGATTTTTTTGAAGCTCTGCCTGAAACCTACAAATATATATATATATATATTTTTTTTAATTATGCCATTACTTTGGACCTTGGGGGTATTTGGTATGTATTGTCTAAGGGCCACAGCTAAAAAGTAAGACAGGAAAAATCCATTTAACATCCATTTAACAGTGAAAGTGTAACAGAACTATTTTGACATGAATGTTAGTCTATATAGGACAAGTATGGCCTTTGAATTTGGGTGGGATAACTTTAAATGTTCTTGGAATATACCAAGTTCGGTAATTATAAGTGGAAGGAAATGATGCAGATCGAAGACATTGCTGAAAAATTGCATCCCTGATGATTAGTGACATGTTTCTAATGTCTGCTGTAAACACCACAAAGCTCTTGCCTTTAGTGAACTAGTTTGAGTGGAAATCCCCTGGGCACCCAAACTTTGAAAGCGATGACATATATTGAAAAAAGTATTTTCCTATTTTGAAAGGTTAGTATGTAGAAAGAATCTATGTGCCCATAAATCTTAATTGAGGATTGGAAAGGAATAAGTTATCTAGTAATTTGTAAAGTTTCAAAGATGTCTGAGGGAACTAAACTGCTTTGAATTTGAAAAACACCTTGGGATCAAACTGAGACTTCTTGAAAGGCTGCTCTTTTCCATAATCTGGAAATCGATTTTCTTGCAAATCTGCCTGAATATACGAACAATCAGTTTTGAAATTCAACTGAACTGTGTCAAAGGGTTGGTTATGATAATTGTGAAAGCTGCATGGAGAGGTTATCTTAAGAAACATATGGCGTATTTCAAAAAAATATGTCTATAAATAAAATTTGAAAACTTTGGAATTTTTTGCAATGTATATTTTAAATATCAGAAGTACCTAGTTATCGCTTGAACACAATTTTCCTTTAGCTTTTAGGCTTATGAGTCATGATTGTACAATAAATGATATTTTTGTTACAGACAGCAATAGGATTGTTAATGTAGACCTGCCCTATTCTCCAAAAAATGTCCCTGCTCCAAATACCAGCATAGTAGGCAGAGTAGCCACGGCCATAAACTAACCTCATTGTTAACCCCACTCTGACCTTTATCAGAGAGCTATGTGTTTATTACTCTCTATATTTATAATAGATAGACAATTGGATGATTTAAATTCAAACTATTGTCATAGAAAACAATTTAGAATAAGGCAAGTATAAATCAGTGATGCAAACTCTTTTTATTTAAAAAAAAGAACTCTGTATAGTTAGCAGGAATCGTTTTATTCTGTTAAAGTTGAGACAGAAAATTTAGATTAGGCAAAACTTTGTATTAAATAAAACTTTGTTCGTTTCTACTAATTATTTACATTTAGGATGTTTTTCATGAAAATCAATACACACTTTGATGAAGAATAAACATTTAGCTGTCAGGAACAGTTAGTCAGCCTCAGTGATGCTGTTATTCTTTATGTATATCCCCTATGACACACCTGAAAAAAAAAATGAAATGAAACCACTCTGATTATAGCAAAAATGATACAATTTCTGTGTAGAAAAATTTTTAAATATGGATAGTCAAAAATCAACATTAGGAAAAAAAAAAGTAAATAAAAGCATGGGCTCTGAAGCCAGAACTCTTGAGTTCAAATTCTGGTAAAACCACATACTGGCTGTGTGGCATCAGGCAGGTTTGCATCCTTCTCTGTGTCTTGATTTTCCTCGTTTGTAAAGTAGTAACAATACTAATATCACCTTTTTTATAGGGTTAATATGAAAATTAAATTAGTTATTTGTAAAGTGGTTAGAACCTTGTCTGAAACATATTGAGTGCAATATAAATGTATTTTTAATTTTTTTTCAAATGGCGGTTTGCAGTTTATTTTTTACTTTTTTATTTTGTTTATTTATTTATTTTTTAGATATTTATTTATTTATTTATTGGGGAAGGGAAACAGGACTTTATTGGGGAACAGTGCGTACTTCTAGGACTTTTTTCCAAGTCAAGTTTTTGTCCTTTCAATCTAAGTTTTGGAGGGTGCCGTTCAGCTTCAAGTTGTTGTCCTTTCAGTCTTAGTTGTGGAGGGCGCAGCTCAGCTCCAGGTCCAGTTGCTGTTGCTAGTTGCAGGGGGCGCAGCCCACCATCCCTTGCAGGAGTCGAACTGGCAACCTTGTGGTTGAGAAGACACGCTCCAACCAACTGAGCCATCTGGGAGCTCAGTGACAGCTCAGCTCAAGGTGACGTGTTCAATCTTAGTTGCAGGGGACGGTGCCCACCATCCCTTGCAGGACTCGAGGAATCGAACTGGAAACCTTGTGGCTGAGAGCCCACTGGCCCATGTGGGAATTGAACCAGCAGCCTTCGGAGTTAGGAGCATGGAGCTCTAACTGCCTGAGCCACCGGGCCGGCCCTAAATGTACTTGAAATAAGTACACACACTTCCTCTTAAAAAAAAACACGAAAATTATCCTACTGTACCTCTTGTTCCTGTTTTTTCATTTAAGATGTTATCATGGGGCCAGCCCGGTGGCTCAGGTGGTTAGAGCTCTATGTTCCTAACTCCAAAGGCTGCCGGTTTGATTCCCACATGGGCCAGTGGGCTCTCAACCACAAGGTTGCCAGTTCAATTCCTCGAGTCCTGCAAGGGATGGTGGGCTGCGCCCCCTGCAACTAGCAATGGCAACTGGACCTGGAGCTGAGCTGCACCCTCCACAACTAATATTGAAAGGACAACTTGACTTGGAAAAAAAAAGAAGTCCTGGAAGTACACACTGTTCCCCAATAAAGTCCTGTTCCCCTTCCCCAATAAACACTTAAAAAAAAAAAAAAAAAGATGTTATCATTATTTTCCATGCCTTCAATATATTGTGCAACTTAATTATTAAAAGCTTATGGCAATTTCTTGTATGCTTATAGTAAAAATTATATAAACTTATTATACTTTTAGCTTGTTTCCAGCTTTTAATTTTTTAAAACAAAGTCATATTATGATTCTTATATCTAAGTTTACAGCAGTCATGATTTTAAGATAAATAGTATGAAGTGGAATTATAATAGATAAATGTATACATATTTATAAGCATCTTTTTTTTTATAAATTAACACATCACTTTTTCTAATGTCCCAGTAATTTTCTTCCCAGGATAAGTGAATGAAGATATTGCCATTCTTCTTCAAACCACTTGTTTATGCCAGGTTGAGAAAGGTTTCCACCAAAATATTTTTCACTGGATGAATTAATATTGTAGCTTATATTTTAATCTATTTCCTAGAGATTAAGTGTTTTCAAGTCTTACTTATACTTACTTGAACAGAGAATTGGAAGGGATTTTATAATGTTAATGACAGTTGTGGGTGTTAAAATACAGCTTTGAAAAAGTGTGTGGCAACTTTAGCAGATGGCAGGGACTTGAGCTTGACTTTCTCTTTTGTATCTTAACATAAATTATACTTAAAGAGCATCTGTGAGAAAGTGGGTGACATAGGAGAAAAATGAACAATAGGTTTTTCATTCAGCCTCTTAACAAGAACAACTAACATATGTGCCTGGCACTGTGCTAAATGATGTGTGTGTCAATGTGTGTGTGTGTGTGTGTGTGAGTTTATGTGCATTATATATATATATATATATATATATATATATATATATATATATACACACACATACATATATATAATTTCAACTCTTTATAATAACTTTATGGGTATTTTATATATATATATAATATAATTTCAATCCTTTATAATAACTTTATGGGACAGGCTATATTATTATCCTTATTTTACAGATGAAGAAACTGAGGCACAGAGAGGTTTTATAATTTGCTTGTTTCCGTAGCTGTAAGTGATAGAGCTTTGATTTGAACCCGGGCAGTCTGGCTTCAGAATCTGTGCTTGGCACATAGTGCCTTTTAAATTCCTTAATCAAGGAATCAAAAGAAGAGAAGGAAGCTATGTATTTGGGGTTTGGGGGCAAATTTCCTTCAGAAAGTAGAGGTATAACACAAAGCCTCTGACATCAATGCAAGGATTGAGAAACAGCAGCCCATGTAGGTCCTCTGAAGGCTAAATGAGCCAAGGGTGAGGTAGGACTTTGGTTCCATGGAAGGCTGGGGAATCTGTTCTGCAGAGCAAACATGAGCAGGCACCTGTATGCCAGGTGGAGAAATGGAAGCAAAAGCTCTGATCAAAGCAGATCTCATGCCTGTGAGTTATCCCTGACTCTCTGGGAGTAAGCCAGAGAATTCAGCCGTATTTGTATTTAGGATTATTTTGAAGGCAATTACTTTAATTGATGGCTATCTTCCATTTATGTGGCTTAAAAAGTTATGTTTTACATCAAGAGTTAAATCTAAGATGGTGACTGTGTTTTGTGAACTCCAGCTTGCATTAGAAAAGTACACTGTACAGCTAAATTTTCACATTGGTGAAGAGTGTCTTCTGAATTAATCATTCAACAAAAATTTCTTGGTCATATACTGTGTGCCAGTTGTGATCCTGCTAAATTCTGCTTAAATAAGACGGATATATGTCTGGCTCTTAAGGAACTTCTAGGGGGAGGCAAATAATGTAAAAGATAATGACAGACTGGGAATAAATGCTATGAGGAGATAATAGGGGGACATGATAGAGTGACTTTTGCGAACCCCCCCAAAACTGCAAGTATATACGACACATCTCTGAAAGAGAGTAAAAGATTTTCTTCTCTCACTTAGTATGTAGTGGCAGACAGTGTCACAGAGGTCCTGAGAGAAAATTGCCATAAAACGTCACTGCTACGATTAAGTATTTTGGATAAAATTATAAGGAGAAATTATATGGCCAGCTGATAAATTAGAAAACTGAAGATTTTTTAAAAACTATGTCACTTGCAATTTAAATTATTGAGGGAAACCTAAAAAACACTGTTCAAAGTGTCTAGAGATCTAGATTTTGGCCCTAATTCTGCCCCCATGAGCTGTGTGACAATGACGGAAACCATATACTTCTCTGTTCCTTGATGTACTTATCTAGAAATAGAAATACAAAATATATGTCTGGATAAAATTGGATAATGAAGCTTATTTGTTTGCATTAAATGGTATCTGTGTTTTAAGCAGTGCTGACTGGATCTGGTCTACCTAATGCCTACATAGGCTTTCAATCACAATGTCAGGATTTCACCAGTTCTGCCAATTGTATTTAACTGAGGTTATTCCATGCAAACGTAAATCATTGCCAAAACATTTCTTTTATTCCAGTTTTGTCGATAAGCCATTTAGGAGCAGCTGTGTTTCATTATTTATCATTATTCAATATTTAATTTGGAGAAAACCAACAATATGTAGATGTAGGAAACAGAGATGCTCTTTTTCTGGAACAATCATTGTACATGTTATTGACATCAGATACTCAGCAATTTAACTTGCTCAAAATAATATATTCAGTAAGACTCTCAGCAGCCTCTAGTCAAAAATGAAACCTCACTTATGCAAGAGGTAGTCAAATCAGTATGACAACATCTGAAACCTATATTTTCTGGCTGAACATGATCTTCCACAATCACAATACAAAGCTGTTTCACCAGGTGTTACCCAGGAAGGCATTGGTAGGTGATATTACCTGGATCAGTTTTTCTATGCTGTGAATACCAATGTAGTCGCTTCCTCGGGTTTTTGTATTTTTCTGCAGTGTTAATTTAGAAATGAATCAAGCACTAGTTCTTATTTTCAGGATACTTCTTAACAGTGTTTCAAACCGTTAACAAATACATATACTGAAGGATTAAAAGTTGTCGTGGTGATTTTATAAAAAGTACTCACATAGATACATTAATTCTGAAAGCATTTTTTCTTTAGGAGGGAAGTGCTTTCTTTAAAGTACATATAATTATTGCAGTAAACTGCATTGTAGGTATGAAGCAAGTGTAATCTAAGCTCTGTAGACTCATGGATTCTGCTCTTAAACCGTCTCTTTCAGTTTTTTTCTTCCCTGTCTTGCTGAAGTGTTTTGTCCATTCTCCTCTGTAAACTTGGCAAATCAGAGAAATCAACTGTATGAACTAAAGAGGGAAAGAATATATTTTAGTTTATTTAAAGAATATATTTTAGTTTATTCTATAATTTAGAAATAAATATGAATAACGAATAAATTTATAAGAAAATGGCTATTGGCACCCACCCACCTTCTTGTCGCTTTATCAAACATCTCTTTAAGATAAAGGGAAAATGTATAAATAAATAATTGTGAAAGAACTATGTATCATTTTTTTTTGTTTTTGCAGAGCTCCTATTGCTATAAGGTCAGAAGCTCAACTTTTGAGACAATTCTGCCAACATTTGTGCTAGCAAATATACTGCAGTGGTTAAAGAACACATGATAACCTCACTCTTTCTTTTTCTTTTTGTGGAGGTCCTTATTTTTTTTTTTTTAAGTGTAAATGGGTTATGGCATCCATTTTGTAAGTCATTTACCAAAGTTTGCACCATTTTACCTCTTGTCACATTGAAGAAATGAGGCCTAATTTTCGTGTTGTCAGCAAATCACTCCATGACAGGCAAGTGCCTCCATAGCATATGTAGCAACGTTCTCTAATGGATTGCAGGTCCCACACGAGAACTTGAGTGTGCTCATTAAAATTACAGCAACAGAAAAAGCAGAATAAATTGCCACCAAGTATTTGACTGTGACATTTATGTGTATTTCTTCTTGACATGCCTATGGGCATGTCACTGTAAATTGTCCATGAGGATCGTAGTGACAGCTTTATGGACTAAAGTTAGAGACCCAGCCTCTCATTGGCTAAATGATGACAGCCTAAATAAGAAGAACATAGTGAAATAGCTTACATGTAACTGTATAATTCTGTTATGACACATTTTAGGCATAGACTATCCCAAGTACTTTGGGAATTTGAAACAAAATATGAGAAACGAATTATCATCAAATTATTTCCAAATATGACAAACATGAAGGCTCCTAGTCCTGGAACAATTACATGGCGATGGCAGTATCTACCTCTCAGGAATATTGTAAGGATTCATGAATGCTCCTAGCCCAGTGACTAGGATACATGGGAGCTTCACAGATATTTAAAAGTTCCTTCTCTCATAGTATCGACCCTCTTTTTCTTTCCCAAACAACAACAAGTGGCTATCAACAATAACCACAGCAAACACTTCAGGGGGAAAGTTTGGAACAAAGGAGGAAGAATTCAGGGAGAGGTGGAAGTTGCTCTTATCTTTGAAGGAACTTGGAACTTGTTAAAATCGGAGGAAATGTGGAGAGTATCCTAGGCAAGAGGTCCTTCAAGAGCAGGGGTTCACCTGGCATTCCTGAGGTACAATGGAGGAACAGCTAATGTTGGAGGAGGCCTGTTATATGCCCAAAAGACTGTGGACTTGGTCTTCTAGGCAATGGGAAAGTTGTTGAGTGATTTTACTTGCTAGAATAATGGCAACATTTATAGAGAAAAATATGTCTGGAAAGGAGCAGGTTTCAGAGATAAGATGGTTTATTTTTTGACATATGGAGATTTTAAAAGAAGAGGGAGTCACAAAGCATAGGAGAAAAGTTATGGCTGCATATATCAAAGCTATAGAGTTGGTGGGTTTTTCAGAGAGACATAGAGACAGACACACACATGCATAGAGACACACAGAGACACAGAGACAGAGAGAGATAGAGAGAGAGAGGGAAGGGGAAGAAGAGAAAGAGGAAGAGCACAGAAGAAGGGAAGAGGAAGGGAGAACTATGAGTCTTAAGTAATTTTGGTATATGCTCACATTTAGCAGGTAGGGGAGGCAAAACCAGTAAAAGAGTACAGGAATGGTCACTGAGGAAATAGGAGAGAATAGCAGGGAAGATTGTCACATTTGTGGGGGAAGGTTGACTCTTATTCGTCTCCTACTAGATTCAGTTAGTTACTCTATGGTGGCTTTACAGGTTTCACCTCACTTTATTTTTGTAGCAACTAATAAAGTTCTATCACCAAATTCCAGAACAGAAAAGGAGGCATTGATTATGAAATTGGGCCATGCAATTTCTAAGTGGCAAAGTTGGATTTTAACCAAGGATTATTTGACTTCTAGCTCTGCTTTTATGATTACATCCCCAAAACAAGAGTTCAAAGAGGAAGATTTAAAATGGTTTTGAGAGGGTATACACAAAACGTAAATTAGACAAACTCATTGGCTTTCCTAGTTGAATCTTTGGTGAAGTTTGAGAAAGTAGTTTCCATGGAGAGCTGAAAAGATTCATGGCAGAGCACGAAGGAGGATTTCATGGTTAAAAATCAGAGACAGAGGGCATACATTCTCTGGAGAAACGGGGCAGTGTAAAAGAAAAATATGATTGTAGACCTTTGGTATCTGGGGTCAAAGAGTGTTTGGGTGTAATAATAGGGAGAATATTTTACCTTCTTAGCAACTCATGAGACTATCTTTGCAGCCTGGGAAGAACTCTTCTGACAAGATGGTGTTAAAAGGAAGCTGCTGGAGCTTGGCTGAGCTGTATTTTATATTGGAGCAAAAATTTTTCACTCTGCAAGATGAAAGGGTAGAAAGAGGAAGGGCTGGTCCAACATTTTCTAGTGGGAGGCTTGGGAGGCAAAGGGGTCAAGGAGGGAGACTGGGGAAGAGATGTGTTCAATGGAGATTTTTCTGAGTGAAAATCTGTTTCTTGTGACATGACACTGCCTGTGATCCTACAAAATCCAAGAGGTACTTGATATGGTTAGTTTTTTTTTTTTTTTTCTTGAAAGATTTTTATCAGTGTTGGTGAAGTACTGGAACAGTCACTCCACAGGAAGAGGTCCCATATTTATGGACATTTAATTTGTCATAGTTGTTTTATATTGTTTTAAGATTAGAGTAGTTGAGTTAGTAAATTTATGGGATAGAGGAAGGAAGAAGTAGAGTCTGAAAGATTGAAGGTACAGAAGGGAGATTAGATAGACTCAAAAAATAGGTTTGTACGTCGTGAATAAAAAAAGTTGATCATCTTTTCCTCAGAATTAGAAGAAAAGGGAAAAGCTTTGGAAAGATAGAGCAATATTGTACAGTGACACGGTGACGGTGCCTAGGAGAAGTTGGGAAAAGACACTCGAGGTGAAAGGTTACCCCAAAATGGGTATCTTCATATCCTCTCTGTCAGCAGGAAGCAGGATCATTTTCTGGGATGAGGAAGCAGGTTGCACGTAGGGCTCGAGGAAGGCAAATGTTTGGGCCCATTTGATCAAATCAATGAATAAAATGGTTTCAAGGCAGCACAGAAAGATAGCTTTGAATGTCATTGCATAGGTTTAGTAAATTTTTCTAGCAATGTTGATTTGGAGTAGAAGTGAATAAAGTCTAGGGATATATTTAGGTAGGAAGGACTGCATGCCATGCCTGAAATTATGTCAGGAGGGTTGTTGCCAAAGTTGAAAGAAGTGACTAAGTATATGCCAATGTTCTTAAAAAAGAAAGTCTCACTAACTAAATTTATATGTCTTAAGGCATCCAATTAAAGTATCTACATGGGTATTGATAGCATCGCCATTTCATTTTTTTTTTTTTTTTTTCTTCGCAGATTGTACCCTTGGTGGAATTATTTAAATGTGTTTAATCCCGCATTAGCTAGTTCAGTGTTTTGCTCATGATGAGCTATATTAGATATGTTTCATGGCATTTCTCGACCCTGTGTCCCTTGTAAGAGGAACTTCCACATTTAAAGTCTACTCCACTGAAAAGATAGACCGAGGAAGCCAGCCTGTTAACCAAATGGTCCCAGTCAGCTCTAGACCACAGCTGAGTGGAATATGGGAGTCCCCCGACCTAGGATAGCTAAATCATTGTTAGTGACTTATGACCCATGGTCTGGAAAGAAAAGATGAGCTAAGCTACTATGATACTCCCTCTAGGGAATCTTATTTGATAAATGCTAACTGAGACAAGAAACTGAAAGTGGTTACTGAAATGGAAAGGATGTCCTGACGTCTACCTGTGGACATGATGGTGGAATAGCCATGCTTCCAGGTCTAATTTCTAAAAGGACTTTGTGATGTAATCATAAAAACATAATTTTAATCATTTTTTATTAAAAAGCATTAACTCTCTGGCTCTGGATAAAATTATGTAATGTACCTGCCTTAGGAGCCACACAATGTATTCTCATTTGAACAGTTGGAACATTTAGCCGAGACTGGAAACAGTACCATTCTTCCTCTTGAAGAAAGGGACTGTTCAGATAACTCAGAAAGAGACACTGAAACTGAAAATCCTGTCTCCAAGAGTCTTTGATCATCTTCTTTGTAAAACATGAGGAATGTATATTAGTATTTCTTCAATATAGAGTTATTTCTATTTTGAAGCGAGAAGAAGCATTTAGGAGTATGAAAGAATGCTGCAAAGCCATTAAATCCCTGATTGGCAGTTTGTGTTCTCTGCATAACCTTGAATATTTTATTAGCAATGCCAGTTTGCTTCTCAAAATGCTGTCTTAGTGCTCAAAGTAACCTCCAATATACTTGCCCGTTGAAAAGTTTCTGTGTGGTTAAATGGGATACAAATTTGTCAGTCCTGGTTTTGTTTCTTACTCTGTACATTGTTCTTCCTCCGTTTCATCCTTGGGAGATGTAATAAAGCCAGTTAACAATATATGCAGTGTTCTGATGTTATAAAGGATGCATGTTTCTGAGAGAGAGAGAAAGAGGAATGGCTAAGGGAGGTTGCTCGGGGCAACCAACAAAGAGGCTGTAAATTAATAGGCTTGCTCCTTTTAAACATGACATTAATCAGGTAGAAGGAGGGAAATTTAAAATTGTTTCTCAGAGGCAAAAAGCTCATTTCCTGTTAGGGAGATTCTAAGCATGTTTGTATACCAAAAAGTATATTTATGTGTCTCTTGCGGGAGTCTCCTCCAAGGGATTACTGAGAAGCAATTCTGGAGAGAGAGCTATGTCTTGCTAGGTCAAAAAAGAAAACCACAGAGCACGAGATGATTCTCTAAAAAGACAGATGATGACGAATTTTTGGAGTCAAGCCACAAGTGAGTGGGTCGTGGGGGAGTTTTCTCCTTAAAGCCATCAGAACAATGTGAATCAGTTGACGTTTTTTTCCTATTTTCTTTTCAAAGAGCTTAAAAAGTATCTGCTTAAATATTGATGCTCATTTTTAGTTAATTTAAACTTTAGCTATTTGCATAATATATATGTTTTTAATTGGAAAAGGGTTTGGAAGCTCACGGTAATTTATTATTTCAATAAAGTTCAGGGCTTGCAATTTAGACCAAAAACAAACCCATGATTCTGCCACTAACTGGTGCTAAAGTTATTTAAATTGCAGGAGTATTTTATCAAGTGGCTCTTTGAAGACGGAATGTGCATGTTCTGTCAGTCGGCTGGTGAAGGCTTCTACAAAATGTTTTGCACTTTCCTTAGTGTAATGACTCTAGTGATAAATTCTCTTACCATCCACTTTTTTTTTTAACAGAATTTTCTCTCCTTGAACGGTATAATTACTAATGTGATATGATAAACTACTGTTTCTCTGTTTGGTTTTCAGCAGTAAGAAGCTTATGCTTAATTTAGTGTTCAATTACAAGAACCTTTTTAGTTTACTTTTAGTAATATGGCCTAAAAAAATAATAAAGTTAATGTGCAAGAGTAACAGGAAACTGTAAACTGCATGAAGAGGTTTTGGTTGTATTCATCACTACCCTCAGTGCCAAGAACTGTTCCTGGAACATATTTAATTCAATTATTTGAATTTAAAAGTGTTCCAGGAATATATTTAAATGAAATACTTCTTAAATATTTTCTTGAGGAAATATTTAAACTAAATATTTCTTGAGCAGTTGGATCGTCCATAGATACATGTATATGTGATTATAAGATTATACAGTTTTTTTGTTTGTTTTTTTAATTTGGTAAAAATAGAATCTTACCAACTTACAAATTTTATTTGATAAAAATTCATGCAAAGCAATCAGGGTAAGGGGCTTTATAAAAAGCACTGAACTGAAATTGTCCTGATAGGCAAGGAAGGGAAAAAGAGTTCATGTGTTGAGCCTGAGAAAATGAAGAAATCCCACTGGTGTGCAGGTAAACAAATGTAGCTGAAATTCAGTAAAATGGGGCGGGTGTGCATTACTGTTACCTTTGTGATGCGGTCACCCTCTCCATGTTAATGTTATAAAGCGCATGTCACATGCAAATGAAGTAAACAGTAAATAAGTTTTGAGATCCAGTTAGGATGTTTGAGAAAGATCAGGTGAGGAGTCTGGGAAAGGTTGGAGGGATAACTAAATGAGATCATAGGGACTGGCCTTAGCTTTATAAGCAAAAGACTGCGTCCTAAGAATTCTCGGGAACTGTTGGTAGCATTGTTGAGTTTCCTGCTGACTTGGTGACTCAGTAAACAAGCTAGCTAAATGTTTTGAGTTACTTGTGTCACCTATTCTATTTTGGAGCCACTGATTAATCGGAGAAAACCTCAGGCCTCACAGAATGTGGGCTTTATTTATTTCATGTAGGTGCTTTTGTAAATTGGCAAGGGTGTCTAGCAGTGATGGCAGCCGGTTGTCACAGTTAATTATTTTTCTTGACTCCTGCCAAGGAATTTGAGCCCACACAAATGGCTTTGAAAAAGTCAAAAGGAGAATCATCACTAAAGTCTTCCTCTTTTTGACTTTCAATTGCGTTTATTTACGTGACGGTTTCCTCTGCATGTGGCTTGTTTTATAAATCACCTCAAATCTCCTTTGGGAGTTGTCATAGCATAAATAATATATATTTTTTAAATGTTGATCTTGTTACAGTTCAGAAAAGCAAAAACCCTCAACTATTAAATCCATTTTTTGACTGAAATCTACAGTTTGCAGGAAATATAAGGGATCTATATTAATTTAAAAAGTTACAGATAAGTAAAGCAGTGCTGGGCAGGGGGAGTTTTTGCAGTTTGATAGGGAGGAGATAAAAGCCTCACTGAAAGGTAACATTTTAGCAGAGACCTGGCAGAAGAAAGGGAGTGACCCTGGAAGATAATCTAGGGGAGAAACACTCCAGATGAGGAAACTAAAGAAAAACAGGGGGGTGGGGCTTGAGGCAGGAGTGTGCTTGGTGTGTTGAGTCAAGACCAAGGAGTATGCCAAGTCAGGGGAGGATGGCAGGAGATGAGGTGGGGGAGTCCACAGGGGCAGACTGCAGAGGGCTTTTTGGGGCCTCAGGAAGACTGCCTTTACCCTGAGTGAGGTAGGAGTCCTTGGGATGTTTTGAAGTAAAGACAGGATGTGATCTCACTTAAGTTTTAAAAGGGATCATTCTGGCTTCTGTCATTGTTTCAGTTAGGAATATATTTGGTTGCAAGCAACAGAATAACTGACTAATGGTACTTTTAACAAATAGGGGATTATTTTTCTTATTTGTGTTTTTGATGCAAGAGGTTTCTGAAATTGTTTCAATGTTTCCATGAGGCCAGCACAGACCCAGGCTCTTTTGATCTTTCTTTTCCACCATCCTCCACATGCTGACTTTCCTCTCTGTGCTCCTAGTATGTCTGCTGCAGCCCCAGACATCACACCTTTGTTCCTGGCAGAAAGAAGGAAGGAAAGGCAACACTAGGGTCTCCACTGGGAAAGGTTTACCTCGGTGGAACAGGCTGTTTGGACCTGGAAGAGAGGATGAGAGTGCAAAGATTGGCTGTTTTATCCCCTGTAAAAGAAGCAGGAAAAGGAATTGAGAATAGGTGCTAGGTCGGTCATCCTATCGTGTCTGACAGTCATGATCTATTTAATCTGTGTTGCTTTATCAATTTACCAGGCTCTTTCATGTACTCCCCCCCACCTCCCATTTGGGTCCTATAATGATGATCCTCTAGGAGAAGGCAAGGAAGGGACCCTAAGCTCCATTTTAGAGAGAAGAAAGTCAAGGCCCTGAGGGCAAGTGACACCTCACAGGTATGTTAATGACAGAGCATGGACTAGAACAGATGTCACTGACACTCATTCATTAATTGCTGGCACCTACATTTAGAATCATATGAAAAGCCTGGATTCTGCCCCCAGCAGATGTTCTACCATTTGTTTCCAGCCTCCTCTAGTAAATGAGAGGCTACTGGAAGGCTCCTGCTTTTTTCTGAGGACTTGGAGATTAAAATTACTTTGTGGCTTTTTCTGGCTACCCCAGATCTGAGCTCCTCCAGGCAATGCAGAAAGCCAAAGAGTAAGGAAAAGCATTATTCTAGGAAGGGAAGAGGCAAAGTTGTCCTGGTGACACAGTGGAAGAGTTCCTCAACATTCATGGATAAAATGTTTCCTGCAGAAACATTTGAAATGCACCAGAAGAGCTCTCTGTGTAAAGAAAGTATATTTTCATTAATTTTGTGAGTTGCATAATTATCTTACAAAGATAACAATTGCCCTTTGTCTTTTGACTAAATCTGTGGTTTTCTGTATAAGATTTGCTTAAAGCTGGGTTTCCAAGTAGCTGTGAGAAGCAGAACAGCTGAGCTTCATGCCAGACAGGCATTTTTTTTCCTTGTCTTAGAGTGGATGCAGCCCAGAGAGGCTCGTGGTGCTCTGTAGATCCATCTTCTGTCCAGGTGTGCGTTCACCCTTCCCTTTCACAAGACTGATGTTGTTTTATCTGAGAGACTTTGGGACTGAAATAATTAATCACCCCGGCTCTGAGTTGGCTATGAAGGAATACAGGGAGGCCCTAAGTTTAGGCATAAAGAATAAAAATGTTAAAAATGATGAGGCATGGGAATTTCACCTTATATACGATGCTGGGAACGTAAACTACATTTAATCCTTACCACAATGTATGTGAGATGTTACTACTTTTATTACTAGTTCTGTTTTACAGCTAAAGAAACTGAAATTTAGAGATAATTAAATTACTTAAAATTACAACCAATAAGCAACCAAAAACTGGGATTTGGATCCAAGCATGTTCTACTTATCCAGATAGTGTTCTGGACACTAGAGCAACTCTAAGGAAACATTAGGAAAGGTGATAAATTCTGTAGAGTCTCAGAGACTGAATTCAGAAATAAGTAATATTAGAGGTATCCTATAAATGGGATTTGTTATGGCTTGATTCAAGGCCAGTTTTGTTGGTTCTCAAATTTCTGTGTGCTTAAGACTCATTTAAGGAGTTTCTTTTAAAATGTAGGTTCCTATGTGGTATATAAAACTGAAAATAACAAAGGAACAAGACAAACAAATGAAGAAACAAAAACTCATAGACAATAGTTTAGTGGTTACCATAAGTTAAGGAGGGAGGGGGTTGGCAGATGAAGGTAAAAGGGATCAAATATATGGTGATGGAAGGAGAGCTGACTCTGGGTGGTGAACACACAATGTGATATATAGAGGATGTATTACAGCATTGTACACCTGAAACCTATATAACTTTACTAACCATTGCCACTCCAATAAACTTATTAAAAAAAAAAAAAGTAGGTTCCTGGGGTCAGACCCAGAGGTTCTGATTAAGTAGGAGTGAGGCAGAATCTGGGAATCCACATTTCAGTAAGTGTCTAGACGACTTGGATGCAGGTTTTCTGCAAGTGACATTTTGTGAAATATTGCTCAAAATTGCAATTCAGTGGTCAGAACCACACCAGACATTCAGGAGGCTTCCAGCGTGACATCCAGCAGTTGGTAGAAAACAGATTGATGCACTGCACACAGATGAAGAAAAACGGGTTCTCTCCAATGGAGACTTTCCCAATTTGTTCCAACTTGGCACTGAGAACTCAGAGAAAATACAGAAGTAGAACAGCCCCTTTTGGAGGTAAGAATACAGAAATAAAAAAAAAATACTAAAAGGGAAACACACAGCATGCTCTATTTACTTTTCCCGCTTACTTTGATTCTATAATCTTTCATTTCCCTCACACAGCCAGGCACACTAGAAGGGATTCTCAGAGGATGCTAAAAATACTGCTCTTGTCATTACAGACTTTACATCCTCACTGCTTTCTTTCTTTTCTGAATCCTTGGCGGAAAATGTGTGTTTTGTCTTTTGCCTTTTGTCCGATAAGAATTAGGTTCCTGGGGTCTGAATGACTTTTTTTTCCTTAGGATTTATTCTTTTAACAACTTTCCTATATACGGTACATCAGTGTTAGCTATAACCATGTTGTATATTACATCCCTAGTACTGATTTATCTTATAACTAGAAGGTTATACCTTTTGACCACCTGACCACCTTCCCTCACTCTCTGCCTCTGGTAACCACAAGACTCATTGATCTCCTGATCACTTTTTCTATATATATATATATTTAAGATTCCATGTATAAGAGAGATCGTACAATATTTGTCATTTCCTATCTGACTTATTTCACTTAGCATAATGTCTTCAGGATCCATCCATGTTGTTGCAAATAGTGGGATTTACTCTGTTTTTTATGGTTGAAAAATATTCCCGTGTGTGTGTGTGTGTGTACCACAACTTCATTACTGTTCATTCACTGATGGTCATTTAGGTTGTTTCCATGTCTTGGCTATTATAAATAATGCTGCTTTGAACACGGGGGTGCAGACATCTTTTCCAGTTAGTGTTTTTGTTTCCTTTGGAAATATTCCCAGAACTGGGATTGCTGGGCCATAAGGTAGCTCTATTTTTAATTTTTGAGGATTCTCATGCTGTTTTCCATAATGGCTGCACCAATTTACAATCACACCAACACTGCACACAGGTGCCCTGTTCTCCATATCTATGTTAGCATTTGTTATCTTGTCTTCGACAAGATATTCTAACAGACAGGAGGTGATATCTCATTGAGATTTTAATTTGTATTTCCTTAGTGGCCAGTGATGTTGAGCATCTTTTATGTACCTATTAGTCTTTCTTATACCTTCTTTGAAGAAATGTCAATTTGGGTCCTTAGCCCATTTTTAAAAATTGGATTATTTTATTTATTTATTTTTTGCTATTGGGTTGTTGGAATTCTTTATATATATTGTATATTAACCCCTTATCAGATATATGGTTTGCAATTCCCCCCCCCCCATTTTATAGGTTATGTCTCCACTTTGTTGATGGTTTCTTTGCTGTGCAGAAGCTTTAAAGTTTGTAATCCCAGTGGTTTATCTTTGATTTTGCTGCTTGTACTTTGATATCCTAAAAGTCATTATCAAGACCCATGTCAAGGAGCTTTATTCCTATGTTTTCTTCCAGGGGTTTCATGGTTTCAGGTCTTATATTTAAATCATTAATCCATTTTGAGTTAATTTTTGTGAGTGGTATAAGATATGGTCCAGTTTTATTCTTTTACATGTGAATATCCAGTTATTCCAGCACCATTTATTGAAGAGACTGTCTTTTCCCCATTGTATATTCTTGACTTTCTTGTCAAATATTAGTTGATCATATATACTTGGTTTCCTTTCTGGGCTCTTGATTATTTTCTATTGGTCTATTTGCCTGTTTTTATGCCAGTATCATACTGTTATGATAACTAGCTTTGTAGTATAGCTTGAATCAGGACGACAATGCTTCTTGCTTTGGTCTTTCTCAGGATTTCTTTGGTCATTTGAGATCTTTTGTGGTTCTGAGTAACTTTTGTTATAGGTTCTTTACTCTCTGGCCAAATCCACCAAATCCACATCGAGGCCAAATGTTCAGGTGTCCTGGAGGTCATTAGACCTGACATCGGGCTGAGTGCCAGTTTTGTTTTAAATAGGGAACTCAGCCTGGCAACAAAAAGAACAAAACAAAACAAACCCTCAAGGCTATAGTCCTGAAATAAATTTGTTCCTTCATTCAACAAATGTTTATTGAGTGTCTGTTGTTTATCATGTGCCAGGTGCTAAGCTAATAAATAATTTATGATTAAAAGAATTGATCTAGAACATCACATTGTCTTTGGTTTCCTGTTGAAAACCTTTAAAAGTTGCTTACCTATTCTATATTATAAACTTATTTAAATATATTAATAAGTAAATCATTTTTGAGCATTTACTATACCTGTTGCCTGGAGAACTATATATTTTCAGTGTCTGGAGAATTCTACATATTTTTGGATGTGTAAAGAATAACAGAGGGTTAAGAGCATAGACTTAAGAGTCAAACCAACCTTGGGTCACATCTTGCTTCTGCTTCCTTTTAGCAGGGTGAACTCAGGCAAGTTACTTCTCTCCTCTAAGCCTCATTAAAGAAACAAACTGTAAAGCATACCTTAAAAAAAAACTTTCTAAAGATTAAATAACTATAGAATGTAAAGCATTTGGCACACATTTAATATTTAATAAATTTCAATTAATATTGTTATTGAGGTTTTTCAGCTGACCGCAAGGAGCCTGTAGTCCAGCTAAGGACATTTCACCTTATTTGAAGGTGAAATGAAAAGCAGTATGATGAGTACCAGATCAGTCAGAGCAACAAGATGCTGTTGGAGGTCTGAGCAAGAGGCGTTGGGAAGAGCCTCTCAGAAGAGCCAGTCTTAAAGATACAGTGTAGACAAAGCATGACGCCACACTCTGACTGTATTTGCAAATTAATCTCCAGTGTGCAGTACTCTTTTTTTGTGCTACACAAATCAAGACATGTTAGACACGTAAGAGGCAGAAGGAGAACAACAATTATTTCTGCAAGGGAAAATTAAAGCATGTGTTATTATTTTAATCTAGGAACATGGCTTCTGGTCCATGAGCCATTTTGGAAAGGCAAATACACACATACACACAAACACACACATGCCTCTATCAGAGAAGTTACAAATAGTAAGTGCTGATTAAACATGTGTTGATGAATGAATGTGATTTCCCTATTTTCTGATTGATTTTGCAAAGCCACAAAGCAATTTTAGTAAAAAACAACTTATCTGGAATGGAGGATGGGTAACTTTTGAAGTTATACTAGTTGCATTATAGCCAGGGTAATCATAAAAATCTGTCATTCAAAATGAGACACCTTTGAGAATAAAAAGGGCTCTTTGTGAATAACTAAGCTAAGATGACGAGCGTCAACCTAGTTTGTCCTGGGTAAATAGGTATATATGGGTAGCCTAATTATAGTTTTAAGTTATTAAATACCTATCAGAAATAGTCATTTTTTAATCAGAAATAAATTCATAGATACTATAAAAATTAGCTTGCACAGGCTCAGTCATGCAAATAATATGAGAAACTTGTGTTTAAAATAAAAGGAAGAAACGAAAGTTAATATTTATTGAATGCTTATTAGCTAGCCATTATCTCTCTCAATCATAGATATATAGCTCAGAGAGAGATATAAATTCCTCAAGGTTTCATTACGAGATATAAATGAGGCTTTAATTCCAGATCTGTCTGACTTGGGACTTTATCAGAATATACATTTACAGTTCTAGTCTCAAACAGAAAGATGTTTAATACCTGTGTTTAAGTAAAAATTGTGATTCTTAGAAAAAGTTATAGTGTCTTAGAAACAGCAAGAGAATTTGAGAGGAAGAGGTAGATTGGACCTTTCTATGAAGGTTGGAGTCTCTCTTCCTGGAATCCCTAATACTCAGAAGTTGAGTATTTTCAACTTACCCCTTGCCATGTGCTTTTTTTCATGGTGATGAGTGCTGATGTCTTCAACTGGTTTAGTGCGTAGTAACCTTGTCTGTATGTAAGAGACTAGACCAGGGTTACTTGGTAATTCCCATCTTGAACTTGAGCTCTGCTCTCCTCTCAGATTTTGACCAAGAATGGGCACATCTAAAGGATGATGATGATGTTGCATGAGGAACAGAGGAGCC
Organism: Rhinolophus sinicus; assembly: GCF_036562045.2. Classification (NCBI taxonomy): domain Eukaryota; kingdom Metazoa; phylum Chordata; class Mammalia; order Chiroptera; family Rhinolophidae; genus Rhinolophus; species Rhinolophus sinicus. The sequence continues at coordinate 154,178,270 of NC_133752.1, read as the reverse complement.
GGTGACCTTGAATCTAGGAGCATAGTGCTAGCAGGAGTCAGATCTCTGTTCTCAGATTCTGATTCAGGCATGCAGTAGCTGTGTGGCTTTTGACAAGTTACTTCACATCTCTGAGCAGGGCCGGCTTTATGGACCTGTGATCTGTGCAGTCACACAGGGCTTGGTGTTCAGGAAAACCCTGCTCTTGGTTGAATGCTCTGCTGTCCCTATCCTGAAATTGGTAATAATTTATTTTAAACAAGGAGCCCCACCTCTTCATTTCACACTAGGTCTTACAAGTGATGTATCGGGTCTTGTTCCTAAGCCTTAGCTTATTTATTTGTAGCTCAGGTATAGTAATATTTTCTTCATCGTAGAGTACATGGGATCCTTCTAGGAAAGGATATTCAGGCGGGCAGATACAATCAGGCAGTGAGTTTAATCCAAACTGAAAAGGAAGGTTGAATTTGACTATCACATTGTTGGTTTATCTAGCTGTGGACATGTGCCAGAAGGTGGAGGGGGGAAATCCAAGTGCTCTTTTAAAAAAGAATACTGAGGAGACATTAGAAACACAGGCAACCTAGTGTAGAACTGTGGTCACACAGTATGGCATGAAGATGAGAGAGGTTTCTCTTTACTTTAGCAAAGCTGGTGGTGGTGCCACAGTGTTGGTGCTGGCATTAGTGTACTGGATTTAGCCCAGTGCCAGCGGCAGTGCCAATAGTGGTGATAAAGTTCCCTTTTAGGTTTTGAGGGATGTCAGAGAGCCAGGCAACAGATACACCCACTATCACTATCACCATGACAATGAACTGACATCATTGTGGGAAGAAGAGGAGGAAAATGACAGATGCCAGGCGGTTCCCCAGGCATTGCATTAAAAACATGTGAGAAGTGTCCTACATTTTCTGAGAAATAATTGGAATGGTTTTTGTAAGGGGCTGGAGGTGCTGTAAAAGCCAGTGAGGAAATGATGTCAGAGAAAGGTGGGTTGTAGATAAAATTAAGACCGGTCTTGCATTCTGAGTTACTGTGTTTCTCTGAAAATAAGCCCTAGCATGATTTTTCAGGATGACATCCACTGAACATAAGTCCTAATGCATCTGTTGGAGCAAAAATTAATGTAAGACCCAATCTTATTTTCGGGGAAACACAGTGGTGTGGTCGGTGACATATAGGTGACCTCAATATATGAGTCTCTTTCACTTCTATTAATTAATGATGGGGAGAATTGAATTTCAATTATATGTAAGGAAACATAACATTCGAGCAAAGTCATAACTTGAACACCAAGAGCAAGGAAAAAACAATCCTTAATAAAAATGTTATTAATTCATCCCTTCTTCATAAAAAATGATAATGGATTATTACGGTGGTGTTAGAAAGGTTCTTATTTATTACTCACACTTCTTGGCTCATGAAATTGAAGGCGTTTTAGTATGCAAGTGAGGTATTCTGTTCACGAACCTACATTTATCCCGTAGTTTTAAATATGGATAGCAAATCAGCACATATCCTCAATTAGCCAATGCTGTCATGTATTTCACTACTCAGTATCCACAAAATTAGGTTACTTTCTGGTTATGCGTGGATAAAAGTAGTTGTCCCCTTAGTAGCTGAACTTTGGTATAATGAAGTCCTTGAAAGCAGGGATAGATAAAGAACTGATGATGGATTCATAGCAGCAAATTGTAAAATGGTTAGACCAATGGAAGAGACAAAAATGAAAAAAGATAATGCACCATCCATATCTGGGAGGAGTGGAGGTAAAGACAGGACTTAAACTATTGATTTCACACTTTGTGCAAAGTCCTTTTTTTTTTTTTTTTAAAGGCCAAACTGAAAAGCAGATTCCTCAATCTGTTGTGCCTGCAATAGAGAAGAAATATGCCATTTAACAAGTACTTTACCCAGGTGTTTTTGCTCCTACCAGCTGGCAACTACAGAATATAACACTGTCTTATACTCACTGGGAGACATTACAACAAGTTCCTGGGGAGTTAACAAATAGAAAATATCCAGGCGCGCTCAGCAGGAATAAAGCTTTAATATTCTTAACCCACTGAAGGTAGTGGAAAGTGTTCATTAGAACAGTTGCTCAAATGAGTCACATTTACAACGCCCTCCCAACCTGTGTTTCTTTACTGGATGCTATTCTGAAGCTAGCGTTTACTCAGCTACGACTTGCTGCAAACAGGTCAGGAACTCTGCTCTGAAGGGTTGCGGAATGTAGAGAGCGTTGTTTTCATTTAGTGTTTGAACCATTTTAGTTTATAGCCTATGTGAGAATATTTACCCCAAAGAACTTTATATTTTGGCTTACTTTTGAATGGTCTAAGCTAAATTTATTGCTTCGAAACATAAACAATGGTTTGAACTCTACATTTTCTAGCCCTTTTAGTGACCAAACAGATATAATGTCATACTTCAGCCCTGAGCTTGATTACTTCACTGCACCTTTATGTTGATCTGAAAGGAATGAATGACTCCTGGAAGATTTTGCTCTCATTTGAAATAGCATCTGCTAAATTGCAAAAGTATCTTCTATGCTTTTGTTTGTTTGTTTTAATTGATGGTTATTTTCTAAGAACAACGTAGAAACATTAAGGCAATTTCACTTGCAGTTGTGACCTTGGAAAAGATGCAGAATGTTATCGCTTCATGACTTTGGCAGAGTCCTTTAAACCAAAAAATGATTCCAACAGCATAATTTTATTTCATTTGCTGACAGTTCCAGGTTCCTGGTACAAAGCCTATATTTTCTTATTCATAGAAAATCTTTTCTTCTCAGAGACATAACTTTAGATATCCTTGGATACTAAAATATGTTATTGTATTTATATTACACAAACTCAAAGAGAAACTTGAGGGAGAAAAGAAACTAATATTTCCTTGACGTTTCCTACAAGCAAGTAGCTCAAAAGAAATTTGAAACCAAGAGACAGAATTCAGAAAGGAAAATGACAGGAATTAAATAATCATAACTTCTGTTGATGATAAAAACTTTCTTTTCAATAAATGGAACATTTGTTTAAAAGACATTTTCATATTATTGGCACTTTCCCCCCCCTTTAACTAATGTTTTACAGGATCATGCCTTTAGAGAAGGGAGATATGCTAACTATGCCAAAATATGTAAGATCCCATAGAATTATCTAATTTCATTTTGTAGCAATAAATAAAACCATATCAAATAATATGAATTGGATGAGGTGTCTGAGAATGATGTCATGCAGTAAACACACACAAACTCAAAAGTGTAATATTGATTGGACGAACCACAGGGGAAGGTGGGACTCAATGTTCAATATATTTATTTTCACTTGTTTAAACTCCAGTGTTTAAGGATCTGTCAAGATATTTTGGATAATGCAGATCCAGTGAATTCAATATAAAATTTTATGAGACCGAGAGGAAACATACTACAAAATTCTTTATCCTCTGTGAGGTACTTTTTAAAAATGAATTCAAATGAAATACAGTAAAGGACTTTTTCTCAAAGTAACTATATTGAGGTTTGGTAATTCTGTCCAAAGTACCATCTTAGAACCTTTAAAACCATATGAGAAACACAAAGTTATTTTTTTTAATGTGATGCATAAAGATGACATCTTTTAGGAAGAGACTTTTCTCAAAGAGAATAACTTTATGCTCTAAGTCAGGGTCGGTAAACCATGACTCATGTGCCAAATCCTACCTGCCTTGGTTTGGTCCATGAGTTTGGAATGACTTTCACATTTTTACAAAAGTTCACATTTATTGAATGCTTGTTCCACACCAGGTGCTACACGCCTTAACTCATTTAATCACTATACTCTAATGAGGTTGGCACTACAACAGTCCCCATTTATCAGTGAGGAAACTGAAACAGAGAGATGCAGCATCACCCAGCTAGTAAGTGGCAGAGCCAAGATGTGGGCAGGTTGACTCTAGAATCCTTGATTTCAACCAGCATGCTTGCTACTTCTGAAAGTCTAAACTTGCTAACATGCCATGTACTTTCTTCTACCACTTGTTTTATCCTTATTCTACAACAGCTCTCTCCAGATATCTGGCTCCAGACATTGAAACACTTTACAATTCCCAATATATCGTCTAACCTTTGCAGGCCGCGGATTTTCACTAAGGGTTGTCCCTCTGACTGGAATCCTCTTCTCCCATCTCTATCTTTCCAAGTCCTGCCCACCCTTCAAGAACTAGTTATTACCAGTAATAACCAACTAGAAGATAAAATACTTTTCATAATAACACCCAAACTTTTAGTTATTGACTAAACAAAGAAGATGCTTCCAGAATCATAGGAGAAAATTTGAATAAGTAGAATGTATTCATGTTTTTAAATGGTTGAAAAATCTCAAAAGAAAAATAATATTTCATGACATGTGAAGATTTCAGTGTCCATAAATAGTTGTTGGAACACAGACATGCTCATTCATTTAGGTATCATCTATTATATATTCTGTTAAGTATAGCTGCTTTTGTGCTGCAATGACAGATTAGCATTGTTACAACAGAAAACATTGAGCCTGCAAAACCTAAAATATTTACTATCTGGCCCTTTACAGGAAAAGTTTGCCAACTCCTCTTCTAAATTATTTAATTTCTGATCTATGATTGCCTAATGAAAAAGTAAGTAGTTTTTAGAGTTAAACTGGGCTTTACGTCATAATTATTTATAGACTAACATTATGAGCACACAGTCATAACATATTTGATTGGCCCATAGTATTTTCTTGCATTGGCATGTAGTGGCTGCCCAATAAATATATTTTTTTTAAGAAATAGATGAATGAATTGACACATAAAACTGGAAAATATCAGTACTAAAAAGAATAATCCAATTTAGCCATGTACTTTTCCTTCTGATTTAGTTTAAACTGTAGTTTTGAAGACTTGTTTAATTTAGTAATATTTGTCAAGTCCCTGAAGTAATTAATTGCCATAAATTTAAAAATAATACATTTATGGAATCACAAACTATATTTGCATTTGATTTAACTCAGCTAAATGCTATCCTAATTAGATGCTGGGTGTTCTAGATTTTCCTGTTCCCAATTTATTTTTTATGGTTCCTTTGTGTCATGCAGTATTAAAAATATATGCAAATCTCAATGATTAGTCACAGGAAGAGACAGAAACTTCTGTGATCTGTAATCATCAATTTTTACATAAAGAAATTGATTTGCAGGGAATCAATAATTAGATGGCCTTGGAATATAAATCTGAGATTTCTGCTGCATGTAGAATGGCTTTCTTCTAGTAGATTCTTCTGGTTCTGAGTCTAAGGCTTCCATGATTATTGATTATAATTATTTTTAAAGTTAATGACTCTCTTGGGTCTTCTTTTGAGGCTGGAGTAAGTCCAAAATGCAAAACTTCTGAGTTAATAAACAAATCAATCTCTAAATCTCATCCAACAGGTTCTTTATTGGAAGCCATGTAAATTAGAAGCGTGGTGTCCCATAATTTCATTAATAATATCACATCAGCATGGTTTAATAAGTCCAGATACAACATTTAGGTTTTAGAGCTGGAGACAGCATTACTGTGAGAGGGAATTAGTTGTATAACTCTTAATGTGAGAAATTTTTTAAATGTTTTAGAACAGACAGAAAAACTTTCCTAGAGAAAGAATATTAAGATATTAATTAATTTATTTTTATGATAATTTAAGTTAGAATTAGAAAAGGATTTAACAGTTAACATTTTAAAGGATATTTTAGTTGAAATTCAACATTTGTTTGCTATGAATATGTGAAACTTAATTGACACTATTGACTGTGTTAAATGACCTTTATTTCTATGGTTTTTAAAAGCACATATGAATAATCACTAAAATATAGTTGGTAAAAATGAGTTACATAAAAGTACTTTCTAGGAAGTTAAGAAGAAAAATTAGAACTAATTACAACTATGAAATGATAACTATGTAACATGATTTTGCATATAAACCTTTAAAAACATTTGAATATACCAATTTATAAATACCAAATAAGTCACGCAACTTGCAGGTATGTTATACTGCATAACAATATAATGAACTCTACCCTCAAATAAAAAAACAGAACACTATTAAAAGTATCATCCTATATCCCTTCAGAGGTAGTGATTATTTTGAATTTTTTTAATTAAGATCTAGCTGTACCATCAGCTGTAATGCATCTTTTGGAGCAAAAATTAATATAAGACCCCATCTTATTTTAATATAATAGAAGACTAACTCTTATATAACATAATATAATATAATTAATATAATATAATATAATATAATATAATATAATATAATATAATATAATATAATAATACTGGGTCTTATATTAATTTTTACTTCAAAAGATGCATGAGAGCTGATGGTCTGGCTAGGTCTTATTTTCAGGGAAACATGGTAGTGTTTTAAATTCTCTGCGGTAGCTTGGCTGCCTTCATTTCATTTAGTTATTTTTCTGGAGATTTCTCTTGTTCTTTTATTTGGGACGTGTCTCTTTGTTTCCTCATTCTAGTTGCCTCTCTGTGTCTGCTTCTATGTATTAATTAGATCTCCTATGTCTCTCAGTCTTTGCCTGATAGCCTTATAAGTAGGTGTCCTGTGTGGTCCAGTGGCAGTCTTACTGATCACATTTGCATCTGTTCCATGAGTGTCCCTTGAGTGTGCTGTGTATTCTCCTGCTGTAGATGAGCCTTAATTGCTTTTGACTGAGTGTCAGTGGGTGATATTAACTCCCAGCCTGACTGGCTGTGTGGATTGGCAATGCCCACAGCTTATGAGCTACTGTGTGGGGGCTAACCCCTCATAGGGGGGTTTGCCTGAGTGAGCTCTTGTACCTGTTGAGACCACCCTTTCAGTGTGCTACTTTTAGGACTAATCGGGTAGTGCTCTGGTGTGGTCTTAGGTTGGCCTCTGGGTATGTTGTTTCCGGTGCTTCTTGGGAGGGGCTCCCATGCAGGCCAATTTCAGCCTTGCGTATGTCTGGCCTGGGGCTACCTGACAGTAGCTACAAACCTATATACAATTGGCCACTGCCTGTGTTGGACCCGGAGACATGTTGGGGTGGCCTTGCTGTGAACCGAGGCTGGCTGCCACTAGTATTGGACCTGGGCAGCTTAGCAAAAGGCCCAGGACCCCCTAGGTCTCTTGTCATCTGACAGCTGCCCATGAGACGCAGCTGCTAAAAGAGCTTCCTTAGGTTCTCTTACCAGGCTGGTCAACAGGGTGTTGACAGTGCCCCCAGCGATGCTGCCCAAGTTGGGTGGGGTGGGGTCCAAGGGAGTCACGGGTGTTGCCTTTCTGGTTTCCAGAAAGTTAATGTAGATTTGGCCCTTTGGGGTGGGTTTAACAGGAAAAATGGCACACTCCTATAGGTTACATGTGAGGTGGGCTCCACACAGGGATAATGGTAGCTGTCCCTCTAGCCCTCGTACTGAAGCCACATAACTGTGACTTTCCCTCTATGTCTCTGGTGCCTCTCGAGTTGCTGCCCCTCTGCTGGAGCCAGGGTGAGTGCTTGTGAGAGAGAGTCTGTGCACAGGCCCTTCAAGAGGCTGTCTGGATTTCTAGCTGCCTTCCGTCTCACCAGGACAGATGGACGAAATACTCACTGATTTTCACTGCCTGATGTTGTGGTGACTCTTCTTCCTGTCATAGGACCCCTGGGCTGGGGAGCCCTGTGTGGGGATGGGACCCCTCTTCAGGGGAAACCTCCGCTGCCACAGTGTCCTTCCTGGTGGTCAACTCACTACCTGTGTGTTTAGGATCATCCCATTTCACATCTCCGCCCCTCCTACCAGTCTCAATGTGGCCTCTTCTTTACATCATTATTTATAGGAGTTCTGTTCAGCTAGTGTTCAGGTGTTTCTTGAGGTTGATTGTTCTATAATTTAGTTGTAATTTTAATCTGATCGTGGGACTCAGCAGACATAGCATTTACCTGTTCCACCCTTTTGGATCTCTCCTCGTTTTGGTCTTAATTTTCATTTTCCTGATTACTGAAGAGGGTGAACATCTTTTTATGTTTTTATTACTATTGCATGTTTCTTCTTTTTTGAAATGCCTTTTGTCATGTCATTTGTCTATTTTTTCTCCCTATTCAGTTGTTTGTAGTTTTCTTATTGATTTGTATTAAAATCCATTTTCCTAAATAAAATTACCCTTAAATACAACAACAACACCACCAAAACACCAGCAAAATATTTTGGAAGCTTACAGGATTTCAAAACATTATGTGGCTTCTGTAAAACAGTAATAATTTTTAAAAATTTCAAATGGTCTCCAACAAGAGTCCACTTCTGGTTGAACATTGTATATAAAGGTAGATGGCAGACTAAACCATATATACGGCAACTAGAACTATGTTTATTTTTTTTTAAAGCCAGAATTAAGAGTGGTCTTACATCCTAAAGCCTTTAGATTCTAATGTATCTATTATTTGGGATAAGCTGGGTACTAAACTTGTTTCTGTAAAAATTAATATTTTTATATTAATTATCATTTATATTATTTTACTTTGTACTTTGAAAAGTCTTCCAATATTTAAAAGTTCAGCATGATAACTAATTAAACCAATGCTACCATAGCTGTAGTTTTTTCTTTTTAAAGCCCTTTCTAGTAGTATATCATTACGCCATTGTCAATGGTAACATAATATCAATATAAAAGGTACTTAAACATCATTATGCTAATTATTGTAATTATTTAAAACACAACTTTAAAATCCAATTGTGCCCTAAAGTAATATTTCAGCTGTAAGAGGAGAATGTGTTATTTGAAGCATGAGCTTTCCCTGTTAGTTGTCTTTCATTCTTTCCTTCCTCTATATCAGAAAAGGTCACTGTCTGGAGATAATTATTCATGTCACCTTTTCTACCTGGTGTGATGGCTTGAATTCCCAAGACCTGCCCTTTTAGTGCTCCTCACTGGATCTCAGGCCCCCATGCTAAGTCTAATTTACTCGTTGACTTCATATGTTTACAATGGCTTAACAATGACAATGTTGGATTCTTTGCTGAATATATTCTCGTGCTGTTGCTTCCTATACAAAAGAGCATTCTACACTGCTGCTTTCATCAGACATTTAGACCAGCACTCCCCAGTCGGGGTGAAAGTTCATCTTAAATCCAGTTTCTGAAGAGTAAAGAAACTGTACATGGGGGAACTTCTCTGAGATCTTTGCTTCTTTGTACCATCTACTAATAACAGAATTCCTAAAAATTACATTCAGCTAGGATGCGGTGGGGATTAAATAATATTGGTTTCTGATGTAATAAGTGTTCATTAAATGTTACCAATGAAGGAAACAGTGTTGGTTCTGTATTGTTATAAATCCTTACAAATTTGGCATATACCATGTTATGTTATTAATTCATAAAGCTTCCTTACTAATCCTTTATTTTTAACATAAGGACATCTCACATTTTATAGTATTTGGGGGGATATTTTTGTGCTGGTTTTATTTCCCATAATCTGCTGAAAACTAGTTTGGTGAGGATTTTGTCTCATTTATCTACATAGTACCTAGGAAAGTGCATTTATAAAATAAATGCTCAAAAATTTTGTTTTGGTTGAATTAATAAGTGATCCAGGGCCTATTTATATCATAACCACAGATTTAAGAAATGCAATTGGCTAGTAGAAATATAACATGTATTCATTTGAACTTTTAATCAAAAATCGTAATTATAAAGCCATTATCATTTCAAGGTAGTTAGTGGTTCTGGGGACTGTTATAACCTCTTTGTCTGGTTTACTATCACCATGGTCACCATCAAATGACCCATGGGGACCTTGGTCTGAGTGCACACTCAGTGATATGTCACCTTCGGCTCCCTACTGCAGGGGTTCAAGAGTCCCATTCTCAACAACACGGAAAATAGATTGATAAAGATATATTTAGGTGAGAGCAGAATGGTGCTTTCTCACTTATGAGAGTTAGTTGCTAATAGTAAATTTTAGCCCTTGTGTATTACCTCATTAAATCTGTACTACTTTGAAATTATGTAATTTCTCTTCTTCCTGGAAAAGAGAAATGGTCTGCCTTATCGCCATGCCTAATCATCCCTGAATAGAACATTTATAAAATGCATAAAAATACTACTTCTTTTGCCTCTTTCTTGTGCCTGTCTTTTCCAGAGAAGAGAAAGAAAAGAAATGAAGTAGAGCTTCTTTTAAAAATTTAACTTCTTCTGAAGTCACAGTTTCTGGTAAAAGAGAATGAGAGATTAAATTTTCCCCCAAACCATTATGGCATATCCTAATTCTAGCTTGTCCTTTTCTATACCCAATCTTTGTCAGTCCTGCTTTTGCTGAAAGAATTGTTATTCTGATCTTTTCTATGGATTGTAAGACAATGCCTCAAGTTATTCTGCAGTTGGAGTTTTAAATTGTATGAATTTTTCTCTTTTACCAAAGCTTCCTGCTATGTCATCTAAGAACAATTACTCTCAACTATCAGTTTTAACAAAGAAGAATGAACCCGAAAGCTAACAACAAAGGAAAATGTAGCTAGTCTCTGTCATTTCAGTAGGATATTGAATCTTTAAAATGCTTTTTTTCTTTTTTATTAGTTTCAGGTGTACAAAACAATGTAATAGTTAGACATTTCACCCCTCACAAAGTGATAATCCCCTCCCCCAATCTATTGCCCCTCTGACATCATATTAAAAAAATAAAATAAAATAAAATAAAATAAAATGCTTTGGCTTGGGGAGTCCTGGTTGTTGCCTCCAAATCTTGATTCATGCCTACATCCTCCTTTGATCCTGTTTTCCATTCCAGAGCTAGGTTTGCATTCCCAGCTGGCTTTATGCTCAGATTCTAATCAAATCCAGATCTGCTTCACTTTCTCTGCTTCTGGCTCAAATCCCAAACAAAAATCTGTCTGGATAGATCAGAAATTCATATGGTCGAGGGGCATCTATAACAGTTGTGCTTTGTATTTGAAATTTTGGTGAATTCTCGCAATATCAAACAAAATAGTGAAGCCCAATTTTTAAAAATACGTATTTTCACTTTTGCTATTATAATGCAGGAACACAGTATCTGAGACCAAACAATACTTATGGCTTATTGTTACAATAACCACGGTCACTCCTGGGTCTTGTTTCCCAAGAACAACAACTTTTGTCTCATTTTAATTAAATAAATATTCATTATTTATATTGTTATGACTTTCTAATGTTGATTGCTAACATAGATATATTCCTATTCTAATTTTTTTTACTTTTTTTTCTGTGCCATAAAATCTGACCATTTAGTTCCAAATTATGTCTAATTATGTTACTAATTTTACAAAAAATATTTAGCTTAGTCAGAATTTTAATCAATATATTGTTCTATAAAATACTCCTGTTCACAAATTGTTCCAAAGTTTTTTGAGCAGGAACTGTGTTGGACTTTTCTCGTATGTACTTTAGAGCAATATGCTAAACATAAAAAGTACTCAATAAGCACCTTAGTTGATAAAACAGAACTTGCAATATTTTCCTTTCCCATTCTTATTATTTTTAAAGTGATAAGCTCACAAGTATATAACACTTAAAGATGTTCCTCTTTGTAATCTACACATGTATTTACCAAAGGAGCAAACAATGTGTGCTTTATTTGCTTCTAAATTACATTTAAGAAGCTCCCAACTTATAAAACAGTATCTCTCAAACGTTTTGATATCAGAACCCCTTTACACTCTTAACAGCTATTGAGGACCCCAAAGATTTACTTTATACAATTCTGGAAAACTAAAGGTGCACAAGCACACCATTCTATCAGCTGATAAAGTGATGAAATCATCATATATCACTTACCTTCTAGAAAACTCCCTGAACACTTGAGATAATCAGAGTGAAGAAGTCAAATAACAGCTAAGTTTTGCCATTAAAATAGTTTTATTGTTGCAGAACTGAAAGGGTCTCAGTACGTATGGGTCCCCTCGACAACACTTTAGGAACTGCTGTATAAAACACGAAGTGGTGATAATAAGAAATATCAGTAGAGTAACTTGAAATTTGCAATATGGTTTCACAAATGTTTTCTATTTGACTTACTCAGTAACACTCTGAGATTATGATTATGTCATTTTACAAGCAGTAAAAAATTATGTTCAGGGAAATAAGTGATTGGCTCAGCATTGCTCAACTAGTAAAATTAAACTTGGATCTTCCAATTGCAGAGCCTGTGACCTTTTTCATTATGACATATTTTCTCCCATACTTGTGCAACCTCAAAATTCTCCATGAAACTAGGTTAGTTGAATTAAATCTAGTCCCATCACAGCCTCCAGAGCATGAGACTGATTTGAACAGAACTGAATTCTCCATTTAATTTCTATGCGATCTTGTGATGTCTTATCTGGTCCTGGGTGATATCTGAAAGTTGAATTTGGTTCTCAAGTAACCTGAAGATTTGGGTGTCTTTCTTAGTTGGATCCTGGGTAGTTCTGAGATTACACCTGTAATGAACCTATAATTCTGCCTCTATAATATTGAACCTAGAATTTAGCTGTGCTCCTTAGAGAGTTCTGACAGCCACAAATGGTTTGTGACTGGGCTACACCACTCAGGGTACCTGTATACCTGGATGGACTTGCCATGCCTTTCCGAGGCTGAACTGTAGCCCCAGTTTACTAGACTAAAACGGTCAACAGCCAGGAGCCAACATATCCAATGCCGTTTCCCTGGAGCTGGCCCTAGTGCATTTATCTCTTTGGAGGACTGTACTTTCCTGCACTGTCTTTAAACTTTAACCTTTGGGCAAATCAAAATGACAGTACAGTACACCCTGTAAATCAAAAAGAACAGGGTCAAAGATCACTCTTTTTCTCTGTTGCTGCTCAGGGCTTTGATTCTTCAAGTAGTAAACATGAAGAAAACATGGATCACAGGTGTAGGGACCCAAGTATGTGCTGGGTAAGAAACTATATATAACAATGTTAAATTTTCTTTGAAATAAATGAAAAGGAAAGATGAATTTATAGAGGTCGTACAAAAAGTTATTTGACTATTTTCTTTGCTGTGTAGTAAACTGATCTAGTTAGATCGAATGAAATGACTGCTTTATTGAAATAAAAAAATGGTCGTATGTTAAAAACTGTAGCTTTCATTTCTTTTACTGCTAAAAACAAAGCAAAACAAGCAGAACAATAACCATCACAACAAAGCTCTCGTCTTTTGACTGTGAAGAGCAAGTCCATATTTCTTCACTTGGTATTCACATGCCTTGTCATTCTTGTGCTCAACTCAAAACCACCATTTCCACGTGGTCTCCACTTTTCCAAACAATTGCACCCACCACCTTATGTCACGTTGGCCTACATATTGTCCCACTTCACAGTCCCCATCTCTGCACTTTTGCTTATATGGTCCCTCAGCTTAGAATACTCTTCCCACATTTCCTTTCTTTGTTGCTTTCTATCCATTCTTTGAACATCTCTTTACCAGTTCCAGTGCATGGCAACCTCTTCTTCCTCTAACATTCTGGAGGAGGGGTTGGCAAAGATTATAAATATTTTAGGATTGGTGGGCCGTAAGGTCTTCGTTGCAACTACTCAGTTCTGCTGTTTTAGCATGAAAGCAGTCCTGGACAATATTTAAGCAAATGAACATGGCTGTTTCCAATAAAATCACCTACAGATCATTTGTAATAATTATTCGTAAAGGATCCATAGTTTGTCAACCCTTGTGCTAGAGCATCTGTTGTGATTAACAGTCACCTATCATGTAATGTCTTCTTTTCTTACTATTTCATGTGTCTATTCAATATTTACCCAACTAGACGATACACTCCATGAAGACAACCTTATCATTCTTAATATTCCATATATTTATCCTGGTGCCCTAAGCATGGTATACATTCAGACATTTGTGATTAGCTTAAATACCCTTTACAAACAAGAAAAACACTTGATTTCTCTTTACTTCCATTCTATTGCCCTTTTGTTTGTGTACTAAATTCTTGATGTTGTGTTTATATGTTGGTTCTTTCCTGAATGCGGGCATCAGCTCATGTTGAGATGTAGTGCATTGTCTCTCCGTTAAGCTATATATTGAAGATCAGGATAAATGCTTTAATGTGTATCCTAAGAAAAGATTTTGTGACTTATTTGCTGACAGAATGGTTATGATGAGACCTTTTGTTTAGCCTGCCAACATAACACTCATTTCTTAGGAGAACAAAGTACTGTAGGTTGGCCTCCTGATAGAAAGCTTGCTGAGTTTTACCATTTAATAAAATAGAGTACACAGTGTAATTTGTACAATGTCAAACTCCAAAGAACAATTTATAACAATAATGTTTCTATTTACAGCATGCCACTAAGGAAGGGACAGTAAAATGTCAAGCTTGACAATGTCTACTGATTGATATTAAGGTCAGGAAGGAAAATATTCTCAGCATTGCAGAGTCAGTTGGTACAACAGAGGGCAGAATACAATCAATTTTGCATGCTTTCCAAAACTCAAGGCTTTGGAAAGGACACCAGCCTAGATGTTATATTTACCCAAGAGAAGACAGTGTGTAAAACTGGAAACAAGTGAAAATTACATGTTTTCAGTCCTCCTCCTCCACACACACACACACTCTCTGTTAGCCTGGAAAAAATTCTGATAAATGTAGTTCGGTCATCAGTTTTTATTCATACTGTATTGTAACCATCTATTTGGATATGTTAGCTGTTCATTGCAAATACTATGCCCGCATTTTCTGGTGACTTAGATGGGGTCTGAGGAGATTAATTATAAGCCATGAGATGTATAGAACTCACAAGGGGGAGTACACGACTAGCAATACCAGATAACATGAGGAGATACTCAGCCCAGGTGCCTCATCTTGGAATATGAATTGCCTGATTCACTGGTAGCATAGAATGGTTATGCTGATCACGGTGAAGAATCTGATTTGTATCATCTACGTCTCTTTATAATAAAACAACACAGAGCTAAGTAGAGAAATAAGTTATTCTCATACCAGCATGTGAGATTAAATGCTTAACTTTGTTTAGGCATATTTATTACATTCTAGATTCTTCACATGTTAAGTCATAGAATTTCTGAAAATATTTTTCTCACTCCCAACCTCTGTCAAGACGTTGCTGTCTCAAAGCAAACCAAGGAACAGCTGACCCGTCACTGTGGGCCAGGTACCAAGCAGGGCTAGAGGTAGGGGCTGTCCGGAGTGATGTGCGATGAGATCAACTCACCTAGGAGGAGGAAGACGCTTTTAATGCTGGCTTACACAGATGACATTACTTTCTTACCCCTAGGAAACACCAGAGACATTTAAATAGCATCACCTCTCCCCCTGCGCATAGGAGTGGGACACAGCCAATGGGATAGCCATTGCTGAAGCCAACTTGTAGGAACAAAAATATTACAGTCAGTCAAAAATAGCCACACACTATAGAAAACAAGACACATACCAGAGAACTCAAGCTGCATGGAATAGCTTCGGCTGTCTTCATGTAGACACCAAGAGGCTGGGTATTAGTTAGTAACTTTTCTGCTAATTAGTTATTGAGCTGGAACTCTAAGCCATGAACAAAACCAGACAGACCTCACACCTGTGCACATGGAGCATACATTCCAACCAAATAACTCTGTGGTTATGGTTTTTAGTGCTACAAAGGAGGGGTACAAAGTGATTTGAAAGTCAATCATAATTGAACTGACCTAGTTTGTAATGGGGTTTGGGGCACAGTAGTTCCTTTGAAGCAGTGACATTTCAGTTGCAATCTGAAGGATGACTAGGAATTAGACTGAGATGGGTCTGGGAAGAGAGGGAGACAGTCTGTGCAAGTTCAAGATGAGGGTGATAAAGTTCTAGATCTACAAGAATACTGTTTTGGCTTGGAGCTGGCTTAGGCTAAATTGTATTTTTTATTTTATTTTTTTTTCTGAAGAAAGAATAACAACAGAATTTATCACACTGTTCAAGTCAAGGTATATATCCTCAACTCCCTCTGGAATAAAGCAAAAGACTTCTTTTTCACTTTGGTATTTCTAATTATTACCATGTTCATCTGTCTATATATCTGTCTATATGCCAATACCATACTGTGAAACCACGGTGAGATATCACCTCATATCAGTAGGATGACAATGATCAAAAAACAAAAAATAACAAGTGTTGGTGAGATTGTGAAAAAATTGAAACTTTTGTACGCTGTTGGTGGGAATGTAGAATGGTGCAACCACTATGGAAAATGGTGTGGAGGTTTCTCAAAAAATTAAAAATATAAATATTATATGTTCCAGCAATCCCACTTCTGGGTATTTATCCAAAATAATTAAATCAGGATCTTGAAGAGATATGTACACTTTTATGTTTATTGTAGCATTCTTCACAATAGCCAAGATGTGGAAGTAATTTAAATGTCCAATGAGGGATGAATGGATAAAGAACTGTGTTATATGCATAATGGACTATTCAGTCTCAAAAAAGGGAAAACCTGTTATATGTGGTAACATGGATGGACCCTGAGGGCATCATGCTAAGTGGAATAAGCCAGTCACAGAAGGACAGATACTGCATCATTTTACTTATATGAGCTATATAAAAGTAGTCAAGCCCATAGAAGCAAAGAATAGAATGGTAATTACCAGAGGCTGGGGTAGGGGAAAATGGGAGTTGCTGTTCAGTGGGTACTAAGTTTCAGTTATGTGACATGAAAAAGCTCTAGAGATCTGCTGTACAACATTGTGTTTATAGTTCATGATACTGTACTGTACACTGAAAAAATAGCTAAGAGGGTAGATCTCATGTGTTATTTTTTACCACAATAATAAAAGAAATATCACTAACCCATTACTTTATCTTGGATGTTGCTAATAGACAGCAGAACCATCTGAGAGACAGAGAGGTGGAACATGTGAGAACATTGATTCTTCTCGAAAGCAGGCATGTAGTCTGGATGGCCTCTTAAGATTCCTTTAGCTGTGGGTTCCTATGATATAAAAATACTTCTGTTTGAAGAAGTATGAACTAGTTTGCATATCATTGTGCATGATTTAGGGATGCTGTCACTAGTATGGGGATGATTTAGTAATGTTAATTTACTAACAGAGTATATTAATATACTAATGGTGGTATTTAAAGAGCTTGTGGGTAAAAAAAAATCAAGGAGAATAAAAAGCAAAGCACAAAAGTATCTACTTTAGCTGTGTCACTTATGATGTATTGTGGTCCTTGTTTGATACATGACTATAATAAAGCATTGCCATTCAATTAGAGTAAGTTAACTTAAAAATTAATATTGTCCTATGCTTGATTCCATTTAAAGGGCTGGAGAAAGGGAAGAAGATTTTGAGCCATTCCCTACGCATTAGCTTCAATGACAGAATATAAATCATAGTAAGTCATGGACCTCTGCCCAGTTCTGCACTCTGTGTGGTGCGTGTCAATGTCAAACTTTAAAAATGAGTGCCTTGGTTAGAATGGCATGCATTTTGTAATTGGACAAAAGTGAATGGAATGAATTGGAGGTTAAAACCTGGCCCTCTGGAAATGTTTTGACACTTTACCTAGAAGCCTGCATTTATTAATGGTAATGGTCCCTAAATTTTTATTTCGGCTGGCTTGCTGATTATATAGAAAGCCCCAGAAGGAGTGATGAGGGAAATGCATTAGTGAAAAGTATTAAAAATTATCTTTGACATCTCCTGCACAAGGAGCAAGTCCAGATGGTTGATAAAAGAGCATAAATCTATTGATAGGAACATCCATTTTAATTTTTTTCTTTCATGTCCAAGATTTAATTTTCCCATTCCTGTTATGAAGATACATTGAAATTTTTATTGTTACTAAGATAGTCTATCCTGAGGGCATGCATGTCAATCTTTCTCAAAAGTCACTCATTGTCGATTTATGAATAGAATGAATTAGGCAAATAACATGCATGTGTGTGTAAGTGTATGTATATAGGGGGTACCCAACTAAAGAGAAAAGGGGGAAAGGGAATTAAAATTTCAAAAGTTCCTACTGTGTCAGAGACTCTGTTAGACACTTTACCTAATTTATAAACAGCTAATACTTATTGTCTGAAAGTATGTGACATTGTTTCATATCTCCATAGCATCATAATTTTACATCAGCTGTATGATCTTACCAAGCTAGTTAATTAATTACAGTCATGCATCCCTCAATGACAGGAATCCATTCTGAGAAATATGTCATTTTGCAATTTCATTGTTGTGCTAACATCATAGAGTGCGCTTACACAAACCTAGATGGTACAACACACTACTCACCTAGGCTCTGTGGTCCAGCCTACTGCTCCTAGACTATCAGTCGGTACAGTATGCTACTGTACTGAATACTGTAGGCAACTGTATCACAATGGTAAGTATTTATGTATTTAAATATGTCTAAAACAGAAAGGGTGCAGTAAAATACAGTATACAACATTTTAAAAAAATGGCACACATTGTATAGGGCACTTACCATGAATGGAGATGGCAGAACTAGAAGTTGCTCTGGGTGAGTCAGTGAGTGAGTGGGGAGTGAGTGTGAAGGCCTGGGACGTGGCTGTACGTTACTGCAGCCTTTATAAACACTGTACACTTAGGCTAGGCTACATTTATTAAAAAATATTTATCTTTCTTTAATAATAAGTTAACCTTAGCTTACGGTAACTCTTTAACCTTATAAACTGTATAATTTTGAAATTTTTTTGACTCTTGTAATGACACTTAACTCAAAACATAAACACATTGTATAGCTCTACAAATATATTTTCTTGATGTCGTTATTCTATAAGCTCTTGTCTATTTAAAATTATTATCATTGTTTTTTACTTTTTAAGTTTTTTTGTTAAAAATTAAGACACAAACACACACACATTAGCCTAGGCCTACACAGCGTTAGGATTATCAGTATCACTGTTTTCCGCTGCCACATCTTGTCCCATGGGAAGGTCTTCAGAAGCAATATGTTCTCATCTCCTATGCGAAGAATGTCTTCTGCTGTAATTCCCCCTGAAGGACCTGCCTGAGGCTTTTCTTGAGGAAGTGTCATTCTTTTCAGAACTAAAGCCATGGTGGTTTGCTTGGTTTTTTGTTTGTTTGTTTGTTTGTTTTTCATCATAGATTTGCTTGTAAGTAGATAATGCACCATGAGAATTCCTCTCCATTAATGAAAGCCCTTTGTGTTGGGGTCTATGTTTTCAACAATTTTAAGGAGCTTGTTGAAGCCTGCAAAAGATTTTGCTAAACCTGTCACCGTGCATTTTCTTAGTTTTTTTTTTTCCTCCTACAGTTGCCTTTTCTTTAGCTATGCATTGCTGTTCCAGTTCCAACAACTCCTCATTAGTCAGTTCCTCAGACACCACATCTAGGAGCTCCTCAATGACCTCCTCACCCACACCAGGTTCAAGTTGTTTGTCATCTCAACACAGCCTTGTTGATTTTTTCAACCTTCTCATCAACCTTCAGATCCTTTGAAGTCATGGATGAATCTCTGGAGTGTCTCTTTCCAGATGCCATGCATGTACTCCTTGGTGACATCACCCCAAGTCCAAGCAAGGTTCTAGCTGTAACCCTTCCAGAATTGTACCACTGTCTTCTCAGTGTCTTCCTCAGTTGCATCGATAGCCTGGGCAAAGGTCCTCTGCAGGTAGTAGGCCTTAAAAATTGCTATAGCTTCTTGATCTATTGGTTGGATCAAAGCGGTGGTACTTGGAGGGAGAAATTCCATTGTGATATTAGGATGAAGATCACCACTAGGAGGTGGATTCCAGGAGCATTAGCTACAATAAACAAAACCTTGAAAGGTATGTTATTCTCCAAAGAGTACTTCTCCATTTCACTGGCAGAGAAATTCAGGAGCACATCTTGGAAGAGGAACTGAGTCATCTCTGATTTTTTTTTTTAATTAAATTTTTTGGGGTGACAATGGTCAGTAAAATTACATAGGTTTCAAGTATACAATTCTGTAATATATCATCTATATATCACATTGTGTATTCACCACCCAGAGTCAGTTCTCTTTCCATCACCCTATTTGACCCCCTTTACTGTCATCTATGACTTCTTATTGCTCTTGTAGTACATTGGCAGGGTGCCCTTGTTGATATGCTTGAAAGCCCTGGGATTCTCACTGTGCCAAATCACAAAGGATTTTAATTTGTAGCCTGCAACATTGTCCCCAAGCAAGAAACCCCAAAAGCCTTGAAACCTGGCATTGACTTGGCCTGTTTATGGATGAAAGTCCTTTCAGGCTTTCATTCCCAGAACACGGAGGTTTCATCCATATTGAATGCTTGCTCTGGCAAGTAATTTTCCTCCACCATCAGCTTATCTAGAGTTTCCAAAAATTCTTCGGCTGCTTTCACATCAGCACTCGCAGACTCACCACTCCCTTTCACATTACATAATGAATAATAATTCTTGAATCACTTAAATCACCCATAGCTGGCAATAAATTCAACGTTGTCAGTAATAGTCATTTGTTATCAAGTATTATGTACTGTACATAATTGTATGGACTATACTTTTAAATGACTGGCAGGGCAGTAGGTTTGTTTACACCAGCATCACCACAAACACATGAGTAATGTGTTGCGTTACGATGATACGATGACTGTAATGTCACTAGGTGATAGGAATTTTTCAGCTCCATTGTAATCTTAAGGGACACTGTCTTATGTGTGGTGCATCATTGACCAAAACGTTGTTATGAGGTGCATGACTATAGTTAGGATATTACCATGCTGATCAACTTTGTGTGTGTGTGTGTGTGTGTGTGTGTGTGTGTGTGTGTGTTTGGGGCTGGGGTCCTACAAAATAATATATTGCTTGAGCATTAAAGAGAATCACTACAATGTTCTCTTTCTGCTTCTGTAATGTGATAAGGAGTTTAAAAGAATATTTTAAACTGTGCTATGTACATACAATTTTCACATACAACACATACTGTACAAATACATATAAGCATTTTATCTAGAGTGTGATACTGAAGCATTAACATTTCTTTCTTTTTTTCTTTTTTGGCTTTTTCTGTGTGGAATCTCCAAAACAGACAATTCCTTGGCAAAAGCATTGAGAAAAAAAGAGCAAACTCATTCAGTAACTAGGACTGAGGAGTCATTTTACATAAAGTTCATGTTGAAGATGGTTTTGAATGAGGGCGTAGGAGGTTGTTTGCAGATAGAAATGTGATGGGATATATGGAAATACATAATAATGTGAGTGGAGAAATAGAAATTATTTCTCACAAGTAGAATCAATTGGAGGTTGGATCATGAGTGTGTCAGTACAAGAGTGGAAAGGATAAATGAAAGTGAGCCTTTATATTCAAAAGAAAGTTGAGGAAAAAAAGCACTAGAGATGGAGAGGAAAGAGAAATGAAAATGTTTGATTAACAGTTGTCACTTATGTTTAGTTAGGTATTAATTTCCCTGACTCAAAGATGGCTTCCATATCTTCACCAGTCGCCAAATTGGAATTACACCAACTAGAAATAAAATAACCTAGAATAGGTCAAAATGAGTGTTGCTGGAGCTTAGTGGCAGTTCTGATATGCATCCATAATGAATTTTGAAATAAGGAATGTAAGATGTTCCTCCAGAGAGTTCAGGTTTAATATATAGCGCAGAGACAGGTAGAGTCAGCTTTAGTGTAAAGTGGCCCCTGGGCCAGGAGGTTCTATAGTAACCTGATTGAGTATTAACGTATTTGAAAATCATATATGCATTAGTCAGCCTTGCAAACATAGAAAAAGGTGAGTTGAGTTCATTCAGCCAACTAATATATATTGAATGCATACCAGGTGTCAGACATAAGATATAGTAGTGAACAAGAAGACGATGACCCTGATGCCTCAGAGGACTTACAATTATAGAGTTCAGTGTTGGCATGTTATGGCCACCTATTGTCCAGGAGAGAGTCAGTGGGACCATTTTTGTGTTTTGCCCAGAGCACCTCTTTTGTGAAGATAGAGGCAGTAGGCATTTTTATGTGTTATTATTAAAGAATTGAATCATCTAAGTGACGTTCCTTTTTCTGAGTCCATGTTGACCATGTAAGTTTCTAATCATAATTTGTGGATTCCCACACGTGTCTGCCTATTGGGACAGAATACTCTAGTCAAACAAACATGAGGACTTTGGTTATTATACTGATTGTATTTATCTTTTGAAATATGGCCATTAGTGTTCAGTGTTTTGCATGAGTCCACTCATAAGGGATGGATCCCTTCTCAGCATGCTGCCAAAATCAGGTGTTTGATTCTTGAAGGCTGGGACCAGATCCTAGCCCATCATTACTCTCTGAGTTTCTTGAGAAACGGCCAAATGGACTAGGTGGTAACGCCTAGTATCTCTGTTAGCTGTTCTTATCCTGTCTTAAAATTTCTGAAAGGAATAGGTCTTATTCAATTCTTCCAAATGGTATCGATAGATATCGTCTGAGAGATATTCCTTTTAAAGCAGTGATAGAATAGATAAGTTCTTTTTTTCTTGTTTGCTCATTCTGGTTCCCTTATGTCATTCCTTGATCTCATGTTATCCCTGACATCTCCTGCCACCCCAGGTATGGCTGGCCACGGGCCAGCCCATCATCTTATGGGATGCCTTTCTACTGTTTGGGGAAGGGAGCAGCCTCTTGATGTGTTAATTTGCTTTTGACATATGGGTCTAGTCCATCTGCTTGGAAGTCTGCTGTTATTACCTGGTTACTGCAAAACCAACCTTAGGCTATCTTTAAAAAAAAAGTCAACCCAAAGTTACTTCCCGTTTTCTAAAGAGATTTTAAGTAGAACAGCAACTAATTATCTTTTCACAAAATCTGTCTTTTCTTGGTATCAGCATTTTTCTTTCCTTATTTTTTAAAACCTTTCAGCACAGAAATACTTAAACAGATTTCTGCCTGATGGCTAATAATCTATTTTTACCATTGTCGTATGCAGATCTCAGTGATATTTTGTTTTTCTTACCCCAAATGGTATAATACTTCACAGTGGACTTGGTTGTACAGATTAGTATTAGCACTATTTTCATCCAGAGTCAAAATGGGAAAAATCTTATAGTGCACACTTTCCCTTAGGATGCTCTAAGTACTTGGGTATGTGGTTGTGTAATTATTTTGCCATTGCTAGGTTTGTAAAAAACAATGACACAATGGAATGTCTAAAACTTTAAAACAGTGTGTTTGTCTTGTTTGGTTTTCAAACTAGCAGTACAACCCTTTTTCCAGATAAAATATGATAAGCCTGATCACATTTGAGATACTCTAGTTGCAGCCTGGATGAGTTAGGCAAAGTCCTGGCTTAGAACTCCATAAAACACAATTTCAAAATCTAGAGGTTAGGATTCCAGTGTCACATGTTATGGTGAAGAGGAGAATAAGAAACACAATATTATTTTGCCATCATATATGGAAGGGTACTTTTAAAAAGTCCGTCAAGACAAAGTGGTATTAATATAAAGGCTAAAATGGGCATAGAAGCCACAGCAAACCAGAAGCAGAGCAAGCCGTATGGCAGTGCACGCATTATGAATGGTGACCTGCTACTGTGTTAATGGGAAGTCTGGTTACAGCTAGCAGAGGAACATCAAACTCAGACTGAAAAAGCTTTCATGAAGTGTGTAAAACTATTGTAATAATTTAAGTGGTTCTTTTAGAGCAAAGGACTCTGGCATATCAGGACTCCAATGATTGACCAAGTTTAGTTCAATTTATTTATCCTCTATAATGCTCCAGACATAGTGCTAGGTACTTTATAAGAGTAGTACATGGTGTAGTAAAAATAATGCTAAGGCTAAAAGCTAAATATATGGGATATTTTGTGCCCTATAAACACGCCAGATGGGAAGTACTAGCAGTATATTACCCACTAATATGTGGGAGAATAATACACAGTGACTGATAATATTAGAATTGGGATTTACGCTTTCCATTTATAGTGCTGGTCATGTTTTTCCCTATGAGCAGTGCTAATAGAGAGTTTGGAAATCATATGTATATATATGAACATATATATGTATTATAGCATGCAGGAGCAGGAGGAGACCAATAAATCCCATTTAAACATCCTAATTTTCTCTTAGATTCTACACTTATATTAATGCTTATGTATTTCGTATCATGGGAATATTAATGCCATATTCATTCTATTTTTAGCTAAGGCTCCCTCATTGCCAAGTAATGATATGTTTCCATGCATGAGAATGTAATGCTTGATGATTCTTTGTTCATATTCCGCTTATTCTCTTCTGTCTAACGTTGCCCAAAGCAAAACTCATCTGCCTCTTTAGTTTTCCTCAAATTTATCTCGCTCTTCACCATCACCATAAAACTCCTAGATGGAAGAGTTTGTGTCTTTGAGGATTTATTTCTTAACTCACAGCAGTTTGTCTCCTGCTCTCGTTCCTTAGTAAAAGCAGCCCTATCAGAGTCATTCGTGATGACCCACTGAGCACCAGTTTTGCAGCTTCTTTGAAGCCTCCGTGCTGCTGCTTGTTCATCCTGGAGCGTCTGGTGCTGTTTGCCACATCTGCCACTCTTGACATCCTCCCTTCCTACTTCTTTGACTATTCCTTTCGGTCTCTTTCATGGGCTCTCCTTCCTCTGTTCTTTAATGGTCCCTGAATGGGAGATCCAAACCCTGCATTTCTATAGCTTTTGTCTTAGTTTGGGACTCATCATCTCTCACCAGGTCCATTTCAAGAGACTCCTAAGATTTTTACTTATTATTGGGCATAAGCCTCTCCTGCCAGTTCCAGATCACACTACAGACTGTGGCCAGTGTAGTCACTCATTAAAACAAGACTTGTCCTGCCCTTGATTGCTGAAAACATCGCTTACCCTATGGATAGATTATGAATCCTCGCCATGGAACACAAGCCCCCTCAGAGCCTGGCTTCCACTTTCTGTTCCTGCCTCACATCCTTCTACTCTCCTCTCTACACCAAATAGGGGCTGGCTGCTGCTGAACCTGTGTTCCTGCCCTCATATCTGTCCACCGGCTGTGTCTAGAATCTCCAAGGTGTTTAACCTCTTTGTGCCTTTTCCCCCATCGATACAATAAAGGAAACTGCAATGTCTGTATTAAGGAGAGATTGTGACGGTCGGAGGAAATAAGGCTTCTGGAACTGCTGAATTTCCTACAAGCACCGTAAGATAACCTATCTATACACATTCATTGTGGTTCTTGTTATTAGGTAACTCTGAGGTGGGCTCCAAGGGGATTTGCAGAGGAAGCTCAGGAAACCAATAAAGATAATTAAAAGTTTAGAAAATTAGAACTGAGAAAAACAGGTAAAGAAACAATTATTCAGCCAAAAGAGGAAAAAGCCTGAGGGAAGATATAAGAAAGAAAAATTATTTCCTAGAGGATAGACTGAAACCATCATCCATTAATACTGAGAAGAAACACAGCAAAGCATGTAGGATTTATATTTGCCCTAAGAAACACTTCCCAGATAAGGGATTGGCTATCTAGAATCATTTATTCATGAAACTCTCAAAATTTATTTATCTATAGATCTGAAAATTTATATTTTCTTGTGTTAGCCAATTTAAGTATGAAGCGGCCTGGATGCAGAGAAGTGAATTGGGTGATTTTTGCGGTCCTTTTTTCCTCAGTAAATCAGTCTGTCTTTCTCTGTCTCTTTTTGCCTTTATCCATTTCTCTGAATCTCTCTCTCTAGCTTTCTGTCTTTGTCTCTCTATTTCTGTTTCTCAGAAATACTTTCTTCCCCACCCCTATTCCTCAATACTTTTGCCCCATCTTCCTAGCCCCGATATGCAGTCTGAGCAAAAGATTTTCAGAAATGGTTCAACCACTGCTATTCTACTTTTTAAAATCTTGAATTCATTGTATCTTTTGGCTGGCATAATCCAAATATTTTTGGAGTAGAGGAAAATTTTTATTTCTGTAATGAGTTCAGGACAGAAAAGTATTTATGATCACTTACTTTAACAATATTGTTTTCTGAGCTCTTCCTCCTGCAATACACTTTTCCTAGCCCAACTCCACATCTTTTCCTTTTGAGAATTTTTTTTTTTCCAAAGCTTGTGGATGTGTTTTACTAGGGAACTGTTAAATTTCTTCATTACCTGATACTAGAAGTCCAAGGGAAGTGGCATTAATCAATAGCACTGCTCTGAGGGGCTGGGACAGCCACAGAATGCCCTGCTCACCTTTGAGCGGGGTCTTTGCAGGTTATGTTTCTAACCAATGAGTTTAGTAGATTGTAGTTGTTTGCTATAGTATCTTTTTACTTACATACTTGCTTTACTTACTTTTTTAACGTACTATACTACTTGCGTATGCACTTTCCCCTTTCTTTTGTTTTTCTCTCATTAACATTGCCTCATATTTCCCCTCTACCATATTCTTCTCATTCCTTTATAATTTTCAGACTTTTGGGCAGATTTCATCTTATATTTTTCTGAGATTAGCTCTTCCTTGCTCCGACCTACCCCTGCATCCTATCATTTGGCATGCTACTGGATCCCAGCCCCTGCTACTGGAATCCACATAGCACTTGAGGTGACAGACGTTAAAGCTGGTATTGTTTGTGTGAAAGTCATATGGCTGAATCAATACAACTATTTTTCTCTATTCCTGAGCAGGTATAATAGCTCATCTTTTTTTATTTGGTGTTTACTAGATTTTCCCCTTAAGCACTTTAGAAGATACCAAGTAATTTAATTTTGTTCCTGTTTTTTTTTCTTTTTTTTTTTTCCTTCACTAACTTTTATGTCACAGTTGAAGAGAATGAGCTAGGGTCCATTCTCACAAGTTCATTGTGACCCAACAAACCCCAGAATTAACTTTACAATATACACTCTAGTAAGAAGAGTGAAATTGACATTTCTCCTGAAGGGCGCGAGAGGTAAATAATACAAGAGAAAGGAGCAGTGGTCACTATTCGTAAGATATGGAGTTGCTAGTTTATAAATGACCACTCCTTACTGCTATTTCAACAGATGCTGCTAAATGGAAGCTGCCCTGCAAAACTTATTTGGAACTGAGTGTGAATAATGCTGCTATAAAGTAGAATTATTAGTTAGTATATCACCTCTAATAGCAAAATAAAGTCACTGAAATTATTGCTTAAGTTCCCTTCCTCTCTCCTTTTCTTCCTTTATTATTTTTTCATTATCTTTTCTTAAGTGTTACTAAATTACCTTATTTATTAATTTATTTAAGCCACACAAAAACCCTGTGATTGGTACCAATATGTCCATTTTAAATGGATGAAAGCAGACACAGTTTTCCAAGAGGGTGAATAACTTACTCGAGGTCAAACATGACTATAAGTGACACAGCCCAAGATTTTTTGAAATTGAACTCCAATTCTCTTTCTCTTATACCTTAGCTATTCTAATTGGTCTGTGGCTTTGAATGATAATTATATATAGTTGTTATTTTGAATAACAATTAATCTAGGAAAATACATTTGAAGTATGGAAAATTTCATCTATAGGTTACATAATCCAAATTAATAATTGACACCAAATTAATAATTGACAAGGAACAGATATTAAGTATTTTGGATGTGGAATAAAAGATGAGTTCTAATTATAGTGTACATGGAAGATTTAATATCTATTTTTGAGATTGCTTAGTCCTTTCATGGAAATGTAGATTTTCCTATGTAAAACAGAGGTTATACGGACGGTATTTTGTTTGTTACTTTTAAATCCCTTTTCTCTTTTTTCAAAAAATTAAATTTATAGGGTCACATTGGTTAATAACATTATGTAAATTTCAAGTGTCCTTTTCTCTTTTTATCTGATTTTATTAACACTGCATTCATAATCTAAGAGATCTTCCTACAGATGGCAATCAGGTTAAATGATTACTTGGCTATCTGTCAGTGAAGTTGATGGTATAATAAAACAACAACAACAACAACAGACATTTATTGAGTATTTATTAGGGATAGGCACGAAAACTTAAGTAAACTTTCCTCTATTCCCTAGGGCTGGTAAGCTGTAGGGTGAAAATTTGAACCCTGTTTGTGTGACTCCAGAGCTCAGACTGCTAACAGCTACAAAGAGTTCAAACAATAAAAGAAATCCAAGAAATATTTTTAAAATTATTAATTCAAAAAACACAAGAAATTCAAAAACTCTTTGGACATTCGCCCAATTAACATAATCCCTTTTAAGAAACATTAATACTAAAATTAAAATTAATTTTTATAAAAATAGTCATGTTTCATTTGTGGACGATGGTCAGAATTATATCCACGAAACATTTTTTTTTCATATCTTGGAAAAGTAGTATGCAGTCATTATAGGATAGGCCTTCCAAAAGTTGCTCATATCCTATACTGAACCAATTTAATAAAAACAAAAAAGCCATTAGTGTCTGACCTGGCTTCTAGGGGCCACATAAGTCCTTTTAGTATTTGCTTATTTGAGTCTACAACTTTGTTTATTTTTTATTCTGATACTTTATAGTAAAATAAGTAAAATCTTCTCAACAGTTTAAAATAGACTAAACCTTCTTTCATAGATATGTTGAACTATGATCGATGCACCCACCAAATAGAATTTAAAAGGGATAGTTGATTTTATCTCCTTCTTTACTTGTTCCACGAATCACTTGTGTCAAGGGAAACATATTACTTTATTAAATTTCTATTTTAAAGAAAAATGGCAACTTTCACTTCTCTATGTCCTTCTTATGTCTTTGTGTAATGGTGGGCAGGAATGAAGTATTAGTAGGAGCTTATAAGTGAGTGGCTGTGGAATTTATACTACTTTATAGAGAGATAAAAATGAAAATTAAGGGGCTCACTTGCATTTAGAACAATATTTTAGCATAGTGTTGGATGAATGCTAAAACTCAGGGATACTGAACCCAGACCCCAAAGAAACCTCATTTGAACAGCTCTGGAATAGTTGAGCAAATACCTAAATCACAGGCCTTGCATGTGGTCAACCTAAGAAACCATTCCCACATCCAATTCAGATTTGCTCAGTAGCCTCTGAAAAGCAGTTTATTCTCTCTGTGCTTTGTTTTCCCCATCTGATCAGTGAGGCTAATCATATTTACCACTCATGTCCATCACAGCAGTTTTTGAGATTAATAAAAGAATGTCCACTGAGCACTATGGATGCTGAAAAGTCACTGCTTAAGTATTAATATTATAAGTATCAGGGGTAGGGGTGGGAACACATTATTCTTCTGTGTATTTAAGTAATAAAACAAACACCTTGATTTCCTATAAAATACTATTACTCCCATATTTCTGACTTTTAGATTCTATATTCTAGACACACTAGTTTGGCTGTTATAGAAATGAATCCGAAACAATCTATAGATAAAACATTTCTCTACTCTTGGTCCAATTTACTATAGACTTTTCTTTTTAAAACTATATTCTGAATGAATTTTCAGAAAAAGACTATAAATCATATCTTTTCTTTAAGAGCGGTATGCATGAACTATTTCAGGGTTGGCAAATATGTAGCATATGTATCACCCACTCCTTCTGAACACATGGAAGATATTGCTCTGTTCTCTTGAGGAAAGACAGAACCTCAAAATTCTCTAAACACATGGTTTCAGGTAGCTATCCATCAGAGTTGGGGATGAATGAAAGCCCCTGTCATTCCTGATTGGCTCTGACTTTCTTATTTACAGATAAAGAATCTAAATTCCAAATATTATTTAAAAAATTAATTAAAGTTAACTTGTTATTTTGGTCATATGAACTGAAATCCAGATGTACATGTTCCCACTCTAATTTTACTCTGTGACATCAGGCTGTTCCCATAATTTTCCAGTTTGGCTGCATTTATTGTATTCTTAATATCTTTCATATTTTTTTCTGGTTGATTGACTTATTCATTGATTAAGTAAGATTTATTGAGCAACTAGTATACCTGAGTTAGTGTCTCTACTGTCTAGCAACTTAAATAGAAAGAGCAACTCATGTACAAAAATATCCATGATACAAGATAAAGTGCATTCTGGTTCAGTTCTCTCTATTAGAAACACAATTATATCTTTCTCATTTCTTAAGTCTAGATTGCCTAATTCTTGGTGTGTCTTTCTGTCCCTTTGCAGCCAATTTTCTGGTATTAAAATACCTACACTCATTGTCTCCATTTCCCTTATTTCTATATATAACCAAATGCATGGACTCTAATATTTGCCTCCACTCAGCCACCCAAATGTTCTTGCTGAGGTCAACAATGATTTAAACGATATTTCGGTTCTTAATTTTTAATTTCATTTAAGCATTTCATACTGTTAATTGTTTCCTTTTTCTTTACTTTCTTGTATCCCATTTTCTTGAATTTATTATTATATTGCATTATGATACTCACCTAATTTTTTCTCCTGTCTCTGGAGCAGCCCTCTCTTTGAAAATGTGGTTTCTTCTTCCTCTTTCAGTTCCTTTGAGGTTGGCATTCTTGGGATTCTCACCTGAATTCCATTTTCTTCTCTTTATGGAGTTTTACCCATTTACAACTGCAAACTGCAAACTCCATCTCTAACCTGAGTGTTTTTGCATCTTTTTCTCTATCCCAGTACAGACCTGTATATTCAGCTACTTACTGGGCATATCTTTGGTATTCCACAGGCATATAAATCTCAACTTTTTCAAAACTGAATATATCTTTTCAAATCTGCTCTTCTTCCTGTATTTTCTAATTTGGTGAATGGCGCCACTACCCACTCAGTTGCTGAAACAGAAATATAGGAGTCAAGAGATCTTATCAGTAAAATTCCTTACTATATCTTTGTGTTATATATTTATTGGGGTTATATGAATTATCAATTGTCTTATTTGTAGATTATTTTATAATTTGTCTTTGTAAATCATGATCTCTCTATCTAGTTATAATCTCTCTAATCTTGTGCCACATTTTATCCTTACATACATCTTGATTTCTTTATTTAGAAAATATATATAGAAAATATATTGGGAGGAAATTGTAGCAATTGTTCTGAGTGATGGGATGTCAGATGACATTTTTCTCCAATTTTTAATACTTTTCTTATTTTAATAGTGAACTTGTTTTAAACCTTATGATTAAAAAACACTTTTTAGAAGAAAAGCAACACAATATAGGGAACCTATGTTCGTGGAAAACAATAAAATAAAATTTTATAATGAGGCCAGTGCCCTTCTCATTGAGTAATGATCCAAATTTCTTTTGAAGAGAATGCCATTAATTTAATTAACCAACAAAAGTTTATTAAGTGCCTAGATTAACCAGGGGGAAAATACTATGATTTCAAAAACAGAAAAAACAACAACTCAGCTTTAGAAGGTAGGAAAGGAGAAGAAGGAAGATGAAGTGATATTGGAGCTTTATTTCAAAAGTTAGGCAAGGGTTGACTCTGAAAAAAGAATAAAGGAAGGTATCCTAGGCACTGTGCAAAACCTCACAGACGTAGAAAAGCAAGGGGGCCTCAGAATGGCTGGAGAGCACTATGTGTACGAGACAGAGAAGAGCGGACAGATTGTATGCCATGTTATTTTGTTGATCCATAACTTTAGTGAGAATTGGTGAGAAATAAAAAGCTTTAGTGAGAATTAGTGAGAAATAAAAAGTTTTTTTTATTTCTTTAGCTCTTTAAGTATTACACGATATCTGACTTTATTAAAATTTATTTACATTGCATTTTTCTTCAGCCTGTATTTTCCAGGTGTCAGTATTTTTTCACTTTTTTAAACTTATCACAATTTATTTGTGTAATACCTGTTGGGAAAATATTGTTATATATATATTTTTATCATAAGTAGTTTTATCTCCATCCATGGTTTTAAAACACAATTCTTGCATTACATTTTCCGGGTTCTCAGGCATCATTTGAAGATATAATTGTAGCCATTAGCAAAGAGACTATCTCCAAATTCCTAAATAACCTAAAGTAATATTATACTGCTTATCTTTACTCATAATTTATGTTCCACTGTTATTTTCTGGGGAGACACTGACTCCAGTGTGAATCAGAGCAGTTTGGGTGGGGTTATGTTGACTTACTATGCTGCACTTTGAGCGCGGTGTGCATCAGGCATATCACCTTATGGCTGCAGCTTGTTTCAACCAGAAGGGCTCTAATTCAAATAAATTCTCGTGTTGTTAATCACCACAGATATAATGATATCTTCCTGTGCTGTGTACTTTTAAATCGATGATTCTGAAGCAGATTGTTCTTTGATATTTCCATCATTTTTTCATGAGCTTGCATAGGGAATCAGGTAGTTAAAAGTTGAGCACTCTGAGTGAGGAGACTTTAGATGCCTCCTGACAGTAGGACATTCATGGCTTCTCTTAAAGGAATTTACTATTCATCTGGTGAATACTCAATCTGATGAATAAATAAGGGCCCCTTGGTGGAAGTCAGGAGGCCGTAAATATTTCCTTTTCATAAACCCTAGCTTAGATCATTCTTGATCTATCTAAATATACTTAATTGTGTCATTTTGGTGCTTATAATTCTTAGATTCTTAGCGTATATTCTGCTTCTTAGAGCATATATGTTTTTCAGTGGTTCTTTGTAGTGACTCCTGAGACCCTCTGCGGCTCGGTGTGGCAACTCTTGCCCCAAATTGCCTTCCAGACCACCAGGGCCCGTGTGCAGAAGCTTCAGCTGCAGCAATGGTTCCCAAGTCTGGCTGTGTGTTCAAATCACCAGGAGGCTTAAAAAATGCTAATGCCTGGGCCCCACACCAGCTTAATTAAGTCAGAATCTAGTGGGAAGGGGCCCAGGCAATATGTCTTAAAAGGTCCCCAGGTGAATCTACTACCTGTGTAAGCAGGATTGAGAATAAGGAGAGCATGGATTAGGACTGAAGAATGGGCAGGGACCGCTCACCTTTTGGCAATGATGAAGGGAGCTGAGGAGTCTGGGCAGGAGGTCTTGGAAATGAAAATCCAGAGACTCTTTCAGTAAGTAGCAGTCTGGTCAGAGAGGACTTTATCTCAGGTATAAAGTTAACAGGACAGTAACTGAAGGCTTGAAGAGAGCAAACTCAGAGCAGAGGGTAGGACATGGGCCTGGAACAAGTGCTATGCCATCCCCTGGATCCCTGAAGGTATGTACCCAGAGCAGGTAAAGCCATACGGTGAAGAGACAAGGTCAAGGAAAAAGGGATGGTTCCATTAAATGGACCACAAATACTTCAAATTAGTAGAATTACAGTTTTCCTGTTAGCTGTCTTCTCTCAATTTTGAGTGCTGCTGATTTGCAGGGGGATTGTTAGACAAACCAAAGCCACTGAAAACTGTATCAGAACAATGCTAAGTAAAAGATGTGGTGTACCTGGTTTTTCTTGCAATGTGCCCTTATACCTTGACTATAAAAATCAGATAAGGTTTACCTGGCTCAGACACCAGTGTATATCTGTAGGCATTCCTTAGGCCTATTCTTCTTTCCATTGTAAACACCGCTAGCATGCCCTTGTTCCAGCTCCAGGAGCTGGATAAAAAGCTCACCATGTGTGTAACCAGAAGGCCTGCTTTTCAGCTTAGGAGCTGCTACCCACTCCCCTTGTGCCTGCCTATGGCCCTTGTCCGATTTTGTACCCTCGTGCCCACATTTCTATTAAATAACCTCCATGGATTTGATGATTTTACTTTTTTTTTTTTAATTGGCTGAGCAGCTCTAAATAGGCCTCAGTTAGCTGCTAATCCTTAGATTTGGGATCCTAGTTCATACTGATTGCTTAGGCCCTTGCCTGGTTTCTGGTTGTGAGGATACATACATGGCAACCATTGTTAAGAGTTCCAGCGGTATCCCCACCATCTTTTCCTGCTTTGTAAGCCAATGGGGCACAAGTAACCACTCACTTCAAGTAAGGGGTGGGGTATGAGCAAACCTAACATTTGTAATAAGTATCTGCTTTTTTATCAATAAGTTGAGCATAAATATATACAAAACTCAGTTTGGTCTGATATCAACTTCCAGTTCTTACCATATAACTAAGAAGGAGGGGTTTCTCCGGAAGGTGGGACTTCCTTCCCTTTCTCTTCAGATTTAACCAATATTAACTGAACACCGGCAGCATCAGGTACTGTGTTAGATATTTCTACCTGTGTTTGAATAATGCGCTGGAATTATCAGGACTCCAGAAATGGTTTCTGACCTTAAGGGCTCTGTCTGACAGTGATTTCATATGTTATTAAACGTTCTCTACCGTTTCTCACAGGCTGATGACTGCTTATCACAATGTGCTAGTTACGGTATATTCAAAAGATAGTCTGTTCAGGGGATAGTCTATTTTTAATGAAAAAAAAAAGATAATTTCATAAAAATACCCAATTTAACTATGACCCCTGCATTCAAGAGGAATTAAAAGTGCATACCTTTGGGTTTCAAAGGAATGCTTTTTAGGCTGGACACGAATGTGAGTAATTTATCTGTTAACATGCAACTGTTAATGTAAGAGCAGGAAGCTGATACTCAACAGCAAAAATCATTCTAGTGTAAGAACTTCAGAAAGGAGCCAGAAGAAAAAAAGAGCTTACAGAGTCTTGTGTTGAAACAACAAAACTTATCACAGATGAAAGTACAGGGATGGATTCGTGGAAATTGAATTAGAATTTCAAAAATACTGTGAAATCCCACAGTTTGAATTATAAAATATTAAGGTAGGCTAAATCAGTATTAACTTCTCAATTAGAGTATTGATGAGAAGCATCATCTCTGTTTGATGAGGTATTATTTCAGTGTGTGTGTATGTGTGTGTGTGTGTGTGTGTGTGTGTGTGTGTGTCTGTGTTGAGGTAATGTTACAGGAATTCTGTGTTCAATTCTAAAATTAAAATTGTAGGGATTGTTAAATGTTGATGTTGTTAAATCCAATATTGATGGGAATTGTCTTTTTGGATGTAAAAACAAGTATATATTTAATTGTAAAGTGGGAGTATGGCTTCCACGATGGTGTAGTGTCAACTTGGCTAAGCTATACAGTTATTTAGTCAAACACTAATCTAGGTGTTTCTGTAAAGGTCAACCCTAGATGGGGTTAGCATCTACAATCAGATGATTTTAACTAAAGGAGCATACTCTCAGTAAGTGGGGTGGACCTCACCCAATCAGCTGACAGGGCTGAAGAGCAAATACATATTTCTCAGAGAAAAAATTCTTCCTGAAGATTGAAACATCAGCTCCTGCCGCAGAAATTCCAATCTGCCAGCCTGTCCTTGCAAAAACAAACCTCGTGAAGTCTGTGCAAAGCCATCCTTACTGCAGCCACTGTTTTCTGGCCTCCCTCTTGTCTCCCTGGGCATGCTAGCAGCAGCCCTGAGCTGCCCTTGTATTCCCTTTAACATGTTTGCTGCTTTCAGCCCTCTGCCTTTGTACGTGTGTTTCCTTCTCCTTTCAACACATTTTCCCTTCTCTGTCCCTCCTCTCTGAAGCCTGCTCTTCTCCCTGCCCCCTCCCCTTCACAGCAAAAGCACTGGGGGCTCTCATCTCTGCCTCTCCCCTCACAGCGCATTTTCCACAAAGGGCTCTGTTGATTTGTTTCCATGTCTTTTTTCATTTGCTAAATGGCAATGGCCATGTCTTATTCATCTTTGTATTCCCAGCACCTAGCGCAGTTCCAGTCGTCTAGGAGGTATTCAATCACTATTGATCAAAGAATGAATAAATAGCTGACTCTCTCCTTCAAGTTAAGTTGCAGATAGCTGGGAGATGTCTTAAGTGGCTATTCTTTCTGGGCTGGGTATGCTCCTTGTACCTGACGTGCCTGAAAAGAATCAGGCTAACAGACCTTTATTTCCAACCCAAGGCCTATGCTCTCAGTATTTGTGGGCGTGTATACATAAAGCCCATTTGCTGATCGTGCAGAAATCTCTGGCATCCGATGTGGATAGCCTGAATGCTTCACAAACTCAGTACAACTTGGGGCTGATTTATTTTAACCTTTTTAATTAATGACCTGAAGCTCTTACCTGCATTCATCAGTAAGGAGGGCAATCTCCCTTTTGAAGTTTTACCCAGACAATCGACCTTAAATTTAGCGCCTTATCTAGTCTAATGTGGGGTCACTGGGATCTTTTTCAAATACCAGCCGTAGAGGAAGCTGTGCCATCTGATTATTCTTGTGCTTTGCATGTGTCTGGCTGCCACAGGGTGTTGCTACTGAAGCTCGCACCTGCGTAATTACATGGATTCCTGTCCACTCAGCACCAGTGCCCTCCCTGGCCCAGGCTCCTTATAGGCCATGAGGTGTCCCTTACATCAGAATGACAGGGTTCAGAAGAGCTCCTGTCAGTTACCTGTTGCTGAAAACAGCTCTCCCCTCCATGCCCCCGAGTTAGCCGCTTGGCCACCCACTTTCCTCATGATTTTCGTTTGGCGTGGTCTCACAATTCTTTACCACCACTGGGCCTTAGTTATGCCAACAATAGGCTCTGTACCTCCCTTCTGAGGAGGAGATAGGCCCGTTTCCTCTCCAGGGACCAGCTCTGCAGGTCAGGGGTCTTGGAGAGCTTTGCTAGAGTCATCAGAAGCTTATTACACTCTTTGCTGTTCTTCTTCCCCAGTAACTTTTGTATCTTAACCAGGGGGTCTACTGGGAAATAACCCCAGTGATTCTTCATGGAACCAAGGGAACAAGTGTTTCCAGGTGACTTTCTGCTTTACCCGTTGAAATCAAGGAAGCAGATGTAAATGTTAATGGGTCTTTCAATTGGCATTTGATTTCATCACCACCTTAGCAGGCATAATGTATGTCAAAATGGTAGCCCTTGCATTTGATAAGGCTATACCATCACTTTTCCTGTAAGAGATACTGAGAAGTAGGGTCAGTTAGAAGCAGAAAGATGTTTACAATATCGTTAGTGCCTTATGGAAGAAACCGAGACAACCTAAATTCCAAATGTGAATTGTCTGCAGGCTTTAAAACAGGGGCCAGATTGCACTGTAGGCAGTTCATGTCCTTCCCTGCATCATTTATTGCAGCTTCATCTTTTATTATTCCTTTCTATTGTTCTTGTTCTAGCCAGGATATTGCACTAATTGCACTACTCCAATACACACAGGCTTGCTCACACTTCAGGAATCTTCTGTTATTCCTCCACCTCCCTTTGTGACACCCTCCCATCCAACATAAAAATAATTTTTTCCCCAAAGCTATGTTGTTCTTTTGTTATCCCAGTGTTTCCCTTATAAAACGATAGCAATAGCTACATTTCTTAAGCCTTTTCTGTAATAATAGCTAGATACTTCATGTTTTTTGTAATTTTTAAAAATGTGGAAATAACCTGCCTATACGAAAGTCCATAGAACACATTTGTACAACTTAATTATTGCAGAGTGAATGACTATAAAATATGTGTAAGTGAGCAGCCATGTTACCCACGTTATCACCATTCCCGCTAAACAAAAGAACGTTACTAGTGTCCCAGAAGCCCTCTGGCTATCTTTCCTAATAATAAACCTCTCTCTCCCTCCAAACTAACTCCTATTTTACTTTTATGCTCTTCCCTTTCTTGCTTTTCTTTACAGTTTTACCACTTATACTACTTCCCTAATTAATGCAGTTCAGTTTTGCCTGTTTCTAAGCTTTATATCCTTGTAATCATACAGTATTTTCTCTTTTTTTGTCCGGCTTATTTTATATAACAGTTTCTGAGCTCCATCCAGACTTTGTATAGTAGCAGTTTCTTCATTTTCATTGTTTAATAATCTCCATTATGTGGCTATGCCATAATATATACATTCTTTTGTTAATAGATATTTAGGCTATCTCCAGTTTTAGGCTATTATATAATGATGCTATAAACAAACATTCCTGTACATTTCTCTCAGTACCCATGTACACATCTGGGCCTGGGATTTTCTTGTGGGAAAGTTTCTAATTACAAATTCAATTCTGTGAATAGATCTGTTTTTTTATTCCTATGTACACTTTGGCAATATGTAGATGTTTTTCTAGTAATTTGTCGGTTTCATCTAAATTTCTTAAAATACACTCATTATCTGTTTTATGTCTGCAGCATCTGTAGTGATGTCCCTTTTTCATTTCTGACATTGGTTATTTGTGCCTTTTTGCTTTATATTTTGGTCAATCTTGCTAGAGACTTAAAAATGTTAAGTCTTGTCACAGGATGTTTAGTGAGGACTTACAGTATGTTGATATCTCACATTTTCTGTGTGCATTTGTCTATTTTTTTGTTACCATTTTGTCAATTATAACAAAATGATGCTGAACAAAAGTTTATTCAAAGACCTGATTAAGAGGGAAACTTATTAATAATGAAAGTTTCAACTTATCGGTAAAGTGTAATGTGCCCTTGAGATGTAGAATAAAACAGTGTTCATAAAATGCTGGAGGAACTTAATTTTTATTTATATAAATTAGCCTATGGTAAAATTAGTTTCATTATACGTAATTTTATTCAAAGTCAAAGAATACATTGACTGCGTTAAGTGAGGACTTACTGTATGTTGATATCTCACATTTTCTGTGTGACTCTATAATACATTTTGCCTTATATAGCTGCACACATTTTTTTTTGTTACTGTTTGCACGCTATCTTTTTTACTATTTTTTTACTATTTTGCTTTTTTACTATTTTACTTTCAACCTTTATGTAGCTTTAGTTTTAGATGTATTTTTTTTTTTTTAAATAAGCAGCTTACAATTAATTTTGACTTTGCAGGTCTGAAAAAATATCTTTATTATACCCTCACACCTTTTCTCCGCTTTCAACATTTTCTGTTTCCTCTGAATTCCTTGTTTTTGTTTAGTTTTGAGCTGTTTTATTTCTTATTGGAGATTTTCATCAAATATATATCTGAAGCCTGTTCATTTTGAAGAAGGGCCAATAAAAAAATGATCGGAAAGTCTCTGTGTATAGACTGGCTTGTGACTGGTAAGGCTTGGGGGAGGAGAGTTGTAGTTGATGGGACTTTGAATATTCCATTGGGGGTGCTGCAATGGTTAATAAGGCTTTAGAGAAGGGCAGGGCTGATTAGTTTTCTTAGATATGAAACTTCTGTCTTCAACTCAGGCGTAGTGTAGTAATGTGGCTGTACTGGTGGCTGATCTCAGAAGTGGTGAAGGTGGCATAGGGTACAGCAGAATTTGTAATGAGGTTTTGCTTCCCTTGGTACAGACATCAGTACCTTTGGACCTTGGCAGACACACTGACAACATGAGTAGCTGTAGCAGCAACTTTGGTGCACCTCCGTACAAGAGGTTATCTTTGGCACCATCTTTGACCTCAGTGTCAGCTGGAACATAGCACTGTTGTAGCTAAAAGTCCTAACGGTACAAATCAAACTCTGAAAACTCATTGACTTCTTTACGAGAAACCTAATGGGTCTGACATGCTCACAAGGTGGGTGGAAATGTGACTTTACTTCCTTTTTTGCTTACTGGTGTGGTGTAGCTTGTAAAACACACATTACAAAAGCAGAGTATGAAATTCTTTATATTGTTAAATCAAATGAAGCTGTATAATTAGTAAAATTGCAGAGCAAGTTTATAGAACAATAGAATAATCTCACTTCTAATTTGAAGGGCATTTGATAATAACTAGGCATTGTTAGACTACAGAGATGCCCCATAGGCTTGGCTTTTACACAGAGGGTCCGAGTCCAGAGATGGCTGAAAGTGAAAGGTGTATGCTATTTAGCATCCCAGTAGCATTCAACACCTGGAAAGTGCTTAAGTGCTGTATCTGCTACCCCAAATCACTCATTTCATTGGCAAACTCAATTCTAGGACTCGCCTCACAAGCTTCCCTCCCAAACTCTCTCCCTCTCTTTATTCTACATTAAGTGATGTCTGTTTAACCTCATTTTTTTGTGCTGTCTGCTGACACTTTGTAGCAAATCTATACAAATCTTTGATCTGTCAGAAAAATCTGTCCTTCTTTGATCTTTTGTCAACACTTTTTATTTCAAAATCGGGTTCCCTTTAGATGAGCAAGCTAAGAGATGTAACCTCTTTATCTAGCTTTTTATCTATTAAATGCAGATATTCCCACACTTATTGTCACTCATTTGACATACGCTCATAGTGTGTCCTGTATCTCACAAACGTTCTAACAGATTGTTTTTAACTAGAACAGGTACACACATTTCTTAACTGGGATGGAGAGTGCAATTCTGAGTTTGAGCACCCTTATGAAATTTGTACATGTAATTAGTACATTAAGACTTAAACAAAAGTCTCTTTGTTGTCTTGGGCAGTGACATAGAGTGAGCACAATACATGTATCCTTGTTCTTTAATAAGAGTAATCTGAAAACCAACCTTGGTTTATCAACCAACTGGTGACTCTTGCAGCCAATTTAGTAGCATTCCTTTCTTAAAGGAATTAAAGGATGGTGAAAACTGAACAAAATATTCAAAACCACATTTTTAGGCTCTAAAATTTTTTCTTGGTGCATGGTTGCAACTTTTTTCATTAACAGAAGCTCAGTCAGGTTATCTTAAGAACAGAGGTGAGGGGGGCAGTAATCTTTAGGAATTAACAGGGTGTCCCACGGAATCCAAAGTGCAGGAATGCAGGTCTCCAGAGGCATAGGAATTAGAGTCCCACACCACCAGTGTTTGTTCTCTTATCTCTCTTCTCCTTTGCATGGGTCTCTCTCTCTCTTCACTTTCTCTCTCTCATCTCTCTATATTTCTCTCTCGCATCCTACCTCCCTCCACCCCTTTCTCTCTTGCTGCACACTTAGTTCCCCACTTCACAGAGGATCAAATGTGGTCACCCAATAATCACTGAGTTATTTTTTGTTTGACCCCTAGAAAGTGATTTCTTCCTTTCTCCATTTGAGTTTTGGTTCTAAATTATCAGAAAAGGAAAAAATAGGCTAGCAACAGGGTTGGTTATTATTGTATACATGTGTCCATAAGCTTACCCCAGAAGCTTTACCCTTACACTGCGGAAAGTGGTGTAGGAGAGAAGGAATTATTAGACAA
The DNA here is from genome assembly GCF_036562045.2 of Rhinolophus sinicus. Classification (NCBI taxonomy): domain Eukaryota; kingdom Metazoa; phylum Chordata; class Mammalia; order Chiroptera; family Rhinolophidae; genus Rhinolophus; species Rhinolophus sinicus. Next base: position 154,137,446 of record NC_133752.1, on the reverse strand, counting down.
GTGGTGCTGGGTAATAATCCTTGAAGTGACCACTACATCTGAAGTGCTATTTTCTTTCCCTTGGAAATTGATGAGCTTACAAGTGTCAGGCCCATGGTCTAGCATATAGGGAAGCATCAGTAATTTGCTTAATGAGTAAATGAATAGTAAATAAAATAGATGCTTAGCTAATATAAATTCACATACTGCACGAAGGGTTCTGGGATGAAAAAAGTAGCCCTTTTTCTCCTTCCCATCACTGGAGTTTAAAATTTTTCCGACAAGAATTGAGAAACATTATTGGGTAGCCATGGGGAGGAGAATAAGAAGTGGTTGAACTCATATCTAATAGAATTATGCTTTGAACTTGAAAATTTTGCAGGAAGTTGAAAGTCTCATTTTTTTATGTTTATTTTATTACACATAAGGGAAACTTAAAATTTCTGCCAAAAGTTAATTATTGTATTTGTGTCCTGTAGTTTTCATTCCATTATTTTTTTAAAATCTATGTTGACCTTTAAATAGCCATGAACAATTACCTTCACTGACATATACCCATTGAAATAAAACTTGTTTTTTGTCCTACTTTGAGCAGCATCAGAATCTTACAGAACCTATGTAAGCTATTTTATGCCTCTGTAGTTGGAAGGAAGCATCATTATGTAGGATAAATTAATTAATACCATTCTGGCTCAGCTTGCAATTCACTTTTATAATTCAGAAATATTTTATCCAAATAGTTATAAACACATTTGTTATTTAAGTTTAAAATATGATTCCGTTAGACACGAAATTAATTTTAGGCAATCTGTGACTCTCTGCATTCCCTTGGGGATTTATTGGGGTTCTCTTAGCAACAAGCTTAGGATTTTAAAATGTTGTACCTTCTGTTATTTTTCCAATGACTTTAGTAAAGATACATACGTGTCTTGGTTGTGTTTATTTAATACATCAGAAGTAGAAAACAAGTCAGCTCTATTTTGAACATTCAATTAGATTGGATATTCCTCCAGTGTTAGTGAGGTTGAGAAAAAAAATTGAACTAAGAAAGAAACTTGGGGTATAACCACAAAAATTCTGTAACTTTCAAATTAGTTTTGAGGCTATATTGTTTTATAACATCATAAACTTCTAAGTTTTGCTTTAAAGGACAAGCAACAAATGTGGTTTGGCAGTATCCATTTACAGGGTAGTGAAATAAGTTTTCTTTCTTTTTTTCACATGGGTAAAATGAATGTGTTTTACTATGTAGCTTTTGTATTGTTTGTGCAGCAAATTGGTGCACAAAGTTATATATTAATATCTAGTCTCATTTAAAATAATTATTTTAAAACATTCAGATCCAGTATCTTCCATGTAGAGATTTTGCAATATTTTACTTTTTTTCATTATGAGTCAACTAACTTAGATTCAAATTAATTTATAATATATGACTGCAGAAAGTCAAGGATGTAGTCTTCATTTTGATTTGATTGTATTCTGGGCTCTAGCTTTTTATTCTGGAAGAGGTAATAAAAATGATACAATGATATTCCATTCTAACTTTGCTAGAACTTCATAATTACATGGCCTGCAACTTACCTTTGATGTTTTCTTTAAGTTTGTTTTTATATTGCAAATCTTTTGTTTTTATCTTTTATCCTCCTCTTACTTTGGCCCCAGTGTCAGATGATCTAATCTTCTTACATTAATCAATTGACTACTTAATTCATTTAAATATTTATTGCATTCTTAAATCATACTACACACTGGGCAAAGAATGTCACCTGCCTAGGTGAATGAACCATGCTCTTCACTCTTGATGAACCAAGTCTTTTGGAAGAGAGGGACAATGTGAGAAAAGTCATTAAAATGCTTTGGGAAATTTATTTAACAAAGAGGGATATTCAGTGTTATAGTCACACCAAGGAAAGGACAGCTTTTAGGGGTAATGGCAGGAGATGAAAGGAATAGCTGATATATAGTGGATGTGTTCACAGTCAGGGTGGGTTTGTTCAATGAAAACTCCATCTACAGTCTTCTTATATATATCTTATATAAATTAGAAGGGATGAGTGGCTAAATTGGGGAAATTGGAGATGGTATTTTGTCTGTAAGCAATGTTAGACCCAGATACAATTTTCATCATTGCAGACTACTTCTAACAATAGTTCGCCACATTTTGACATTCCAGTGGATCTTGCTGCATACCTTAGGTCTTGCCTGGAAGGTCCATGCACATGTATTGAGCTCCATCAAAGCTTTCAATAATCAAGAAGTAGGAAGTTACAGCCTGAAAAAATATTCATTTAGAATCTTTAAAGAAAATATCTATGATCAATATTTACCTGTAAGGCTGGTAGAACTGCGTTTTTCTAGATCTATGCATAGTGGAAATAACCAGCTAAAGTACAAAAGATGTATGAATAGTTGAAATAATTATCTAAAATTTCAAACAAAATTCAAACTTATTTGAATTCAAATTTGAATTTTGAATTATGTAATTCAAAATTACATAAAATATAATTCTAAATCACTCCCCAAAATCAGTGGGTACAAAGCCTCACAACTTCACTTTTTTAGAGTCCAATATAATATAATAACCTGCTCACATTGCTGATATAAATGAATGCACACTCTGTCCTTTACAACCTGAGCAGGAAATATTGTTAAATGTTAATGGGTATGCAAATCAGTGAACTAGTACTTGAAATTTTTTGACAGGTCTGCATATTTGTAATTCTCCTTTATATTTGTCCAAAGCAGCAAAAATAAGAGTAACTACTAACATTTATATATCAGTCTTCATTTTTACCATGTTTCCCTGAAAATAAGACCTAACTGGAAAATAAGCCCTGGCATGATTTTTCAGGATGACATCCCCTGAACATAGCGCTAATGCGTCTTTTGGAGCAAAAATTAATGTAAGACCCGGTCTTATTTTGGGAGAAACATAGTAAACATATTGGTTATTTCATGAATTACCTGTGCTATCTCATCTGTATTGCTATAGCATCTGGTACTTCCCCGTGCCCACAGCCACACATGAGGGACATTTCTTTATTTTGTGCTGGTATATTGTTCTAGATGTATATGCACAGCTATCCTGCAGTCAAGGAGATACAAAGGAAGTTGGAGAAATAAAATGAACACACAAAACAATTTAAAAACATGTTTAATGTTTTCCTCTGTGGAAGAGTTCTTCATGATTCAATCTCATTTTATTGCTGCTTTTATATGCAGGCATTGTTCCAACTGCTAGGGAATCAACAGGGAAAAGAATAGCCAAATAACCCTCTGTCCTCCTGGAGCTTATTATCTAGTTTTAAATATTGTTTTACCTCTCGGTGTTCAGTGTTATGATCTTATTTCTTGACATGCTAGTAATTTTTGAATGAATGATGGATGTCACGTATAAAAATGTGTAGACGATCTAGATGGTATTTTATTCTTTCAGAAAAGGGTCACTCTTTCCTCTGTTAAATGGAAAGAGTAGAGGCTGATCCCCTTAATCCCGTCATTGAATAGACTGGGTAAGCACTGATTTATAGTTTCATCAAGGACCCATCAGTCTCTAGTTTTCTCTCACCTGTGTATGGCTCTGTGTATTCTCTCCAGCTATTTCCTCTGGCAGGTTCTGAACTGTAATAGTCTCCTCAGCATTGTGAATTTGCCAAATCTCTGCTATGCTTTTCAGAGACTTTCTGCTTAGTCTCTTAGCCTCCCCCCCGAACAAGTTCATAATTGGGCAAATGTCTTAAAAGGAAAATCAGGTGTGTATCATGCTCTCTTCTGGACCCCTACGTTTTCACAAGGATCTCGGCTCCTTAAGTTTCTAATGTTGTCTTTCCAATTCACTGAGGCTGCCTTCTGCCAAAGTCCAGAATCAGCAAATCTCCCAGATAAAATATAGCTAACCTTTTCACAATTCCCTCCAATCCAGTATGTTGTTTTTTCTGGTCCTCATTGCTTCATCAGCTCTCAGATACCTTTAAGCAGATTTGGGGGGTAATTTTTGTATTTTACAGACTTTTTAGTTGTTTTTGTCTGGATCAATGATCTGTTGCAAGTTTATTCCTCTCATCCCTATTTTTAGATACTGAAATTAAAAGAACGATGCCTTCTGTTATACACATCTATAAAACCATAAGGAATGTACCCCTGAAATTGACACCCTTGCCCCATGTGTTATAGAGTGAATTGGCTAAGTGGACAGGTAGGGATGAGGGATGTGGCATGTGTCACGGGGAGAGCTGGACAATTACCAGAGCTACTACTCTATAGTACTTGGAGTGCATGGCACAAGAACTGTTCAGCAGTAGTGGTATACCAGTCTGTACATGTTCACCTGGGGGCTTTCAAGTAGAGGCTGCTTAGAGCAGTGAACTCAGTGAGAGGCCAACCTGTGAAGGTAGCTCAGGAGCACTGCAGCTTCTGGGGGCTGCTCTTGACTTCTTTGTATAAATTATCCTCAAAGGTAATGAGTTGTGATCTTCATTTCCTACTAAGATACCGGCAAACAGAGGAGATATCCTTTGAGGGTTGTTTTTTATTTATTATATTTATTTATTTATTTATTTATTTATTTATTTATTTATTTATTTTTACTAACATTTGTAGGAAAAAGGCATAGTGTAGTGGTTGTGTCTGGATTTGGGAGTCAATCAACTTTAGTTTCAAATCTTATCCATTTACTAGATGCTTGACGTTGAAAAAGTTGCAGAAACTCTCTCAAGCCTCAATTCCATATCTGTGAAACAGGAATTTCATTGTGCTGATAAGCAAGTTGATGGACACACAGTATTTAAAGTGCTAATAATGAAAAATTCCATTTCACTTCAGTTTGTTACTTATATGTAAGTGGATGCAGTCAATGTCAGACGATTTAGGAGTTGAGTCTCTGAAAGTTTAACATGGGGCAGTAAACATCGGAACATTGTAAGCATGCAATTAATTCGCAGTAGCTCTAAATTTTTTGGCTATTATGTAAACCCGTGGAATTAGAGACCTAGAATTTTGGGGTGAGACCTTATGATTTATGTAGACCCTACAGATAGGTGAATGAAACATGTAGAAAAAAGAGTCATTTTTAAAGTTCGTAAGTTTGCTTCTGTTGTTAAAACTGTTCAAATAATTTTTCATTTAATGGATAAGAAAACTAACTGAAATAGCTCCAGAAAATAAATAACTGAACTGGAGATGGTTTACCTCGCAGTGACTTAAAAAATGTGCTTCTTCATACTTTTAGTAGATAAATGTCAAACATATAATTCTTTACTATATGTTGTTTTAAAGTTAATCTAAGAAGAATCAAGTTCAACTAGTACTCTAAATTGTACAGGTATTATCATATAAGAAAAGGAACACAATTTAAAATTTAAAAAAATCTGGCAGAGAGAGAGAGGGAGAGAAAGAAGTTTCATTTCTAACTCCCATTCATTAGTTATGTGGTATTGATTAGGCAAGTTAAGTGATCTGTGAATCCCAGTTTTCTCAGAGAACTTGCAAAATGGGAAAAACAATACTTAGGATGCTTTTAACTATCAAATGAGGAAATGGAAATGAAAATGCTTAATCAACAATAAGCATGGTTTTATTACTTGTATTTATTGATCAGTTGTATATTTGAATCTCTCTTTCAGCTGTGAACAAGAATTGGTGTTATAGCAAGCAAATAAGAATTAGCTAAATAAAAAGAGTAATGAAATTAAATCTTATTGTTATTTAAGTAATAATTTAAACTAAATATATTTGAATCAAATTTTATATTGCTTCATTGTGTGGACATTTTTCTCAAATCTTGACATTATTCTGAATATTTTCGTGTGACATTATATCTAAAGCCTAGTTCCAGCACCTTTTCAACAGTTCTGACTTGACAGAACTAAAGGAAAAGTAAGCTATTCTCCTTCCTTTCAAGTTACTCTAATTCAGGAATTGTTTCCGCTCTCCTCATGCTCGAGTGAGCATGAAATGATGCCTTTGCTGAGTATTTCTGTTTGATTTTCCAAAAGCTGTTGTCAGTCTTACAGCTCAAAAATGAAATGCACACGGTAATTGGTATAGTCACAGTCTTCCAGTCTAATTGGAACTGACCCAGGCACCCTCAGAGCTCTTCCTAGCTTTTCAGGTGTATAAGTATATGTGATGAGACAGAGTAAGAAAGCTTGTTGAGAGGGGGGAAAAGTCCCTTTGGGTGTTGCTGAACCAGAAAGCTTTGACTATATGGCTCTCTGAGTCTGGGCAATGTCTTGTGTGTTTGTTTCCACAGAGCATATATCATTACAGACTATATGGGCATCCGAAATGAAAGTTTCATGAAATTAGCTGCTGTAGGGACCTGGATGGGGGACTTTGTCACAGCTTGGATGGTAAGAAATTTTAACTTCACCCATTTCAAACATCAGATGGAAAATGTGTTCATAATGTTGGATTGACACCACCGTGATAGTTTAGAGCAAAGTAGTTACCTTTCTTTTGAGTGGAACAAATGCACGAGTATAGGTAAGTCCAGAGATTATATGCAATATCTATTTAACTCAGAAAAAAAATGATGCAATTATAATATTAATGTTGGCTGTTCACAGGGATATATTTAGAACATTCACACACAGACATACAAACATATACACATTAATAAAATGAATAAAAAGTGATTCTGTGTGAAGTTCTAAATAATTTCTGTTTAGATTGTTTTTTTGACATATATAATTTTCAGGTAAGGAATATTGTTGGGCTTGTCTCAAAAGACCATATGAAACAATCTTTAAGGACTTTAAAAATAGTTTTCAACATTTGTTTTCCTCATTGAAACTACTAACGTAATAGTAACTAGGAGTTCTGAGAGTTGTATGTTTTAATCCCTTTTATGCATTATTAGTCTTTATTATTATAAACCTGCCACAAATAGACAAATTATATTTCACGTGGAGTTCATCTGTCAAGCAAGTAGCTTCTGTTTTTAACCATTGGGTTATTTAAATACAGTATGTAGCTAAAGGGCTCTAGGTCCTATAAGTTTCTAAGAGAATTTCAGTGTGCAAAGAGCATAACTCTCATAAAAATGGAACAATTTAACCTTCACTGACACCTTTCATAAATGCAGTTAATCCTAATTAGCTTTATTCATCCATTGACTTGAAAATGAGGAGACCTACCAAAGGAAAGGTACCCAACCTAAACAAGACTTGGCAGAGACATGCCCCGACAAATGTGTTCTGGATATCGCAGGTAGATTGCAGCAACAGTTCTGCCATTTCTATTGATAGCTTTGCTTCTTACCTAGAGGAGGTATTTTCAGGGAACAGGAAACAGTTATATCTTAACTACTACTATGATCATCCTGCAAGAGTATCAGGTAACCATAAAAGGTTTGTATTGCCTGTTTTTGAGCCTCCTCTCACCTCTGTTCAATTTTAGAATGTTAATAGAACAAATTACCAGATGTATCCCATTCCATTAACTTTAAAATCTAAAATTTGAAAAGTGATTAATTTTATTGGCAATCACTAGAAATAATAATTAGAATAAGGCAGACATTGAGACCGGGCTGCCTCATGTCAAAAATTTCTAAATCCATTGGAAAAAAACTATTTAGAAGGAAATATATGAAATTTAAGTATGTAATTTCCTTTAAATTTGAGGTTATGCCTGTTGAAAAATTTCTTTATTAATTGTGGATTGTCATTTTTGACTCCATTTTACAGTAAATCTGCTTAATGAAATGCAAAAGAGAATTGGATCAAGAGTTCAGAAATACGGATTCTCTGACATCGGTCTTTGTTTGTGACCCAGTTCCATCCTACTCCTCCCGACTTTCCCTCAAGATAGTATCCCCTTGACTGTTTGTGACTGTGTCTCTACTTAGGGGTTACATTTTTTATTTCGATTTTTTTTTTTCACTTTTGAATCATAAGGTGGGGTTCAATTCCTAGGGCATCCTAGAGAGGAAAATGCATGGTGCACCTTTGACCAAAGACCTTTACCTTTCCTGGTTGGATTTCTACCATGCACTTATCTGCCCTACTCTTGTGGTTTAGAGAAATCCAAGTATTTCCACACTTCAGTCTGTGTTGTTTCTCAAAGGTCTGGTTCACCTCTACAGTTTCTCCTGAAGTTACTACTGTGAAGCCTGCTATTTGTACTACCTAACTTGGTAACCTGGTAACTTCTTACCTCTCCCATACCATAGATTACCACTCTGATCTAGAATTCCAATACCACAGAAGCGGGACTGGATTGAGAATCAAGAAAACTATGTTTTAGGTTGAACTCAGTCAGCAATGTGATCTTAAGTCACTTCACCTTTTGGAGCCTCTCGTCTTTTCCTCTCTATAAACTGGAGGACAATCCAAAGCCCTTTTCTGCTTATGTTAAATGAAATAGTGACCTTTCCCCATTAGATGCAGGGATGGGAATGGCAAAAGAAACATCGTACTCTCCTGATTTGAAAGTATAGTCACACAGGGAGGATTCCCAGCGCACATCATTTTTCTTCCCATTTCTATTTACTGACTAGTTGGTAACTTTCTGTATAAATATTGATATGTTTACACATGTATGCATTGCTAACATTTAAAAAAATAATAGTTTCCCTCATGAGAGAAATTTAAGGAAGCTTTAACCTTCATTTGTCTATAGAATTCTTATCATGAAATGAATATCAATGATGAAGGTGAGTGTCATGGAAAAGCAAGTGACTATTTACATTTCCAAAAGGTGCCTTTTAATGTATTTCTGAAATAGAGGATTTTTTCTTTTAGAGAAATAATCCATAGCTTTCCCATGGTTTTAAAAGGCACATCAGGACTGATGTGCTCCACAGGCAAGGCTGATATCAACCAATCTGACAATTATCTTTGGCCCTCAGCCTACTGAGTGTCAAGCTCTACTAGGTTTAATATCCTAGGCCGTCCTGACTTTTTCTGGCTCTGTGGTACACCTTATGCAGAGGACAAAAATATATATAGGTCAAGGTTAAAGTTACTAAATTTTTGTCAAATAGATTTAAAAAATATATATAAAAGAAGTGCATAAAGTGACACATGGCATAATTCATTATTAAACTGGTCCTTTGTGTTGATGCGAGCAGAGAAGAGCTCTGTCAGGATAATGTGCATAAAACAAAAACACTGGGTGTCTCATGCAACACCATGGCCATGTATCCACAAATTTGCCCATGCTGTGTACCATTAAGCAAGGAGCTGAGGCAGGTTGGCCTGTTCCAGCGCACATCGCTCCAGTTTCACCATCCCTCCTTCAGAAGACAAAGGTCACAGCCTCTGTTCTGGTCCAAGCTGGCAAGGGATTCTGAGGCTATTGTGATGGCACTTGCTTCCACCCCTCATTTAACACCAGAGGGAAAAATCACTTCCTGTCGATCTATACCTAACCATCCCTTTTCCCCAGTCCCTGATTATCCCTGCTCTAGTAGCTTTTCTGTTACAGCAGTACATGGTACATGGCTCTTGATAGTCACAGGGATATCAGACTCCAGGTTTGAGGTTCATGGTTGGGGAGAGGTACAGAAGAGGGTACAAGTAAGGTGAGGTTGAGCCATGACCCTGAAGAAGACAATTCTCAAGGTAAAATCTAAAGTCTTCATAAAGCATCTTTTATCATAAAACCATATACTGTGTGTATCTAATCCCTTGGTTTGCCTTGACATATTTTTCCCAGGATTGTCTGTGGACATTTGTGTGTGTGTGTGTATAATATATATTATAAATATAATATATATTATATATGTATATATCTCTGTGGGTGTATACATATTTTATATATATTATATATATGTATATTATATATATGCATTCCTCTACTAGCAAAGCCTATACCATAAGGTGAATCATATACACATAAAACAATTCAGTTGTTTACCAGTTGGCTTTACCTTTATTTCAGGTTTTTATAGTAACCATTTGTTTTTTAAATTGTGTATGATTTTATACACACTTTTTTTCCTCTTGAAACTTAGCGTTCCATTAGAGCCAGACAAGCTTAGCCAATACCTTCATGTGGAAATATCTTTAGATTAATAAAACATAGCCTTTGTAGTTGTATTATAACAAGTACTGAAACTTTTATATTTGCTTAATTATTTCTCTCTAGTGAAGCTCTAGCAAGCATATAATTTTAGAAAAAATAGTTTTAAAAAATGTATTTTACCCTTCTATTTTAACTGTGCCTGTTTTATATGTAAATACATTATCTCTCTAAATATTTGAATGCCAAATTTTGCCTTTTTATTTTTCACACTTTTTTTTATTTCTTCAGAGAGAGATTATAATACATATTTATGATGCTATTATATTTTTTTCAAAATACTGTGTTTAAGAGGCAAAGGTGAAAACTCCTCCTTACTTGACTATTACATAAACTTCTTGAGGGAAGTCACAATGTCAATTATGTTCACAATTGTATTCCTACTATACAACACAATACCAGGCATAAAATAGGTGCTCAAGAAATATGTTTTGAAAGAATAGATCATGAGAGCACATAAGTATTAAGTTCCATTTTTTTCCCCTCATTCCATTTTGTAACTTAAAGTTGTAAAATGAACAGTATAAAATGCTAAAAAGGTGACCTGAGGAGAGCTATATTGTCCTATCTCCCCCCTACAAAAGGCCATGCACTTGTTTCTGCTATGCTTGTTTCCATAACCAGGTGTACACATGCTTGTAAACACCTTTTAATGGAAGTAATAGATGGTTGATGTCATTCTCCCCAAATGGTAATGTAACCATTTGAGTATAAAAGACAGTCTTTGGTAAAACAAAGACTGAGCTTCTCAAATCCTGCCAGAGAGTTCCTGGAATGGTCATTACTGCTCTCTCTGGCATAAGTCCTGCTCTTGGCTTGGGGGACAGAAGGAAGCTGGGTTGAGATATATCCATTCAGCCACTTAAGCAGAGATCTGTTACTATGTAAGACAGAAAATTGGTTAAACTTCAGTGGATAGAGGCAGACAGAATTAAAGAACAGTATGTACTTGAGAATAATTTATACTCCTTCTGTGTTAGTATGTATTTACAAATCTAGAACAGAATAGAGGTAGGGAATATTTCTGTAGCGTTTGAGAGTAGCGTATGCCTTCTAGCTTAAATATAGAAAATATAAGATAAATTTTGTAAAATATATACATACTAACCTAAATTTGGTGAGTTTTTCTATTGTCCCTTGCTTATTGCACACTTACTAAGGAAGGGGTGTGATTATCTGTGTTATTTTTCATTTCACCAAATTAATAATAGTTTATTTAGTTCAAATTTTTCTATTATATACATGTCACTATTTTGTGGACTATTCTCAAATGCTGTTTGTCAATGAACAATAAACTGGACTATAACTGACATCACATCTAGCTTGTTATTCTCTCTGGAATTGAGCTTGACAATTTATATTATGATTAATGCCAGTTTTCTAATTATTTCTCTTCCACTGATATTTCAAAATGATGGAATAAAAAGCATGATTAAATTGATTTAGTATCTAAAATAAAGTAGCAATAATAGCTTTACCAAACTTCATAATAAAAAGGAATTTAGACTGTGAAACATGGAACAAAGGATCAGAGTTAGTAAACTCACTGAACAAGTGTGTATGACAAAGGGAAGGGCACACATCAGATACTTTTTTAACCACTGGAGCTGAACCCAAGAACCCAGCATTGCTCTGAGTCTTTCTCCTTTTTTCTCTCTTTCCTAGACTGTTCGTTAGAGCTAATGCATGATTTCAGTCTACTCCATTAGTTAACCCTATGTTTGGTAAATGTGTATGTTGCATTTCATTATTTTATACAGTGAAAATGAAACTGTATTAAGAATTTATTTAGGTAATAGACTATCTTTCTATAAATATTTTATGTTAAGTGATATTCCCTAGAAAACAGAGCCTGCATGCATCCGGCCTTTGATGGCACATGATTTATTGAGGAAATGCTCTTCAGGGAAACCTGGAAAAAGGAGATGAGGGAAGCATGGGGAAAAAAGGGAAGGGGGCAAGCAAAGATGTGGTCATATGGCCTCAGGGAAAGTCTACCCTTGGCTCACCCACTGGGCAGTTGTTATGTTCTTAGGGAATGAAGTCCACCAGGGAGAGAGGAGGATCTGGGTGGGGTACCAGCACTGATGACCACACAGATAAAACCCAAGATAGTAGATTTAATGGCACCCATAATTGCCAAAAATCATTGCCAGTTCATTTGGTCATTTGACAGAAACAAAGAACATAATAGAGGAATTATTTTTTACATTTCCTTTTTATTCATTAGAAAAATTAGAACCTTATATAGTCATTTTGCTTTCACATGTATAAATATTTTAATGTCTCTATAAATATTTTAACATTGTGTTTCATGTTCCTTCAAAATAATAAGTTTTTGCTAAAAAATTAATAAGACAGAGAATCTAACCTTCAATTTTCAGATAGCATCACAAATGGTGATCAAGAGCCTTGTAGTTTTCAGGACCCTTGGATTTTGAAAGTAGTAACAGAATATGTGAAATTTAAAAAAAAAAAAAAAGGATTTCTGAGTAAAATAGATTTTAGTATAGCATGTAGGTATTTAAGAATAGAAACATAAATTCTGGCTCTGCTATAACTCCCCTAAATTAAGTGTCTATCAGAAATTTCTTAGTATGTTATAGGTGTATTATATGTAATTTATATTCATTTATTAAAAATTTATTGAATATATTATTCTAAGAGTATGAAATGCATCTAGGAAAGTATGTTAAATTGAACTACATTAAGATATGAAAACCACTAAGGATATCTCTTAAAGAAAGACATTCTCACTAGAGGTAGGAGATGCTCACCATTCATCTTTTACATTCCCAACTCAGGTTTAGCATCTTTATATTCCATTATACTTTATTTTTAATACTTAATTTATACTTCCTCAAAGCAGGTGTCCTTTTTGTCCATCCATTCTTTATAATTTTCCTAACAATATTCCACACCTTTAAAACACCATTTATCAATTATTTTCCTGAAGAAATTTAAATACAAGCAGAAAACATTGCTATTTGATTTTTTTTCCTCTGAAAGTCAATAATATAATGGAATGAATGCTGGTTATTAATATTAGCTTAGATTAGATCTTCAAAAAAAGCTATGTGCTTCTCTTTGTAGTAATTTTAGAAGTAGTTAGATTAATCCCTTATCCATTTTTTTAACTTTTATTTAGTGCCTCTTTCTAAGGGCATTATGTGTGTGTGTGTGTGTGTGTGTTTGTGTGTCTATCTTTTAATTTAGTTTCTAAAGTTTTCAACTACTATATTCTGCCAAGCTAAATAACTGTTTTAGGAACATTTAATCACAGATCTTAATAAGACATGAAATATAGACAAAGAAGTGGTTTGATACTTTTTCCTGCCTGTGTCAATAAAATTTGTTGAATTTTGTTACTAGTTAGGAGTAGGGAAGTGCGTATCTTTTCAGGTAGTAAAGTGATAGAACATCACATCTCAGCCAAACTGTTACTTGTAAACTTTAGAAAACTCAGCTATTTATCCCTATTGACAAATATAGGTGGTCGAAAGTATCTTATTTCTGGGACTGAAAAAAGGTAAATAATAGCTTTATATTATACTATAATTAAGATAGATACTGCAATATCTGGTTATTTAAGCACTGTTTTGTTTATATTAAATTGCTATCCTTTAGCAGTTGTTTGCCCCAAGGATTTTCAGAAGACTGAAATGTTTTATATTCACGGTTATATGCTGCAGTTAAATGTTCTATAAACATAAAAAAACAACAACACAACAACAACTTATAGCAATGAAGTGACTAGTATAATACTTACGTTTTGGTGTTGCTTTATAAAAGCTATTATGTCATGTTTCCAGATATTGAGTTATTTGAGTGAACAGAGGAAATGTTTTGATAAGGAATGGTTAAGTAAAATACTGTTTGGCACATATTCTTTTCTGTTCTTATATATCTGAAAGCTGATTGGGAAATAAAGACCTTCCCTTAGCTCTTGCTGACAAAATATGTTGAGGTTTATCCCAGACCTAGGCCTGACTCCCGTATCCTTCACTAGTCTACCAAGTTGCTCAATGAAACATCTGAAGTAGGTTTATGAACTTTATAAGCATATTGCACAGAGGAGTCAATTAAGCATACAATAGTATTGAAACTTACTAGTTAAGTATAATATCAAATAAATACCTTTGACATTTCCAAAGTATCAAATACAACAGAAGATGAGGTCAACATCAGTAGTTTCTTCAGTGCTATAGAACAGGTCTCACTTAGGACCCTAAATATGCAAACTTAAGAATTCCGAATTGTTCTTGATTAGTAAGCAGAGAACATGTGAGAAGTAATGTCTAAATGAGTAAAGTTCTTGAGATGAAACAGGAAACCTGGAGAGAAGCCATCTGTTTTCATTGAAAAGAATAGCACCTCTCATAAAGGTTTTAAAATACATCATAAAAGATACTGTGAGCCTGTAACTATTGAAGAAAAATGAAAACTAATAATTTTCAAGATCTGAGTCCTTTTTTTCCCTGACTTATGTTATAATTATCCCAATTTCTATTTGGTGTTTTCAATTTCAACTACAGGTGATAGAATCAAGGGAAGATTTTTGACAAATCTAAGTGCAGATTTAAAAAAAACAATGCATTTGATCATTTTGTAGTCCATAAGGGTGGTGATTGGGTATTTATGCTGTTGTGTAAGATGTGCCTCCTGCAAACCTCTTTACGACACTGACACATTACCCATCTGACATGAAAAAAAAAAGCATTTTATTTTGCCTCAATGAAACATTAGCAAAATGAACCAATTTTCTGCCTAACCGAATGCTAGATATCTAGACTCAGTATTCCTTCATTGAATGAATATTTATTTATATGGTGACCTTATAGTTTATTATACAAGCTTATTCTACAATTCTTTTGACTATTAAAAGGGACAAAGTATAATTAAAATTATATCATGGTTGAAATACTTCTTTATTGATGAACAAACTGGTTTTATTATATCGGTAGAAATATAAAATGTCTTTTCAAAGACTATTTAAAAAATGACTGTTTTCAATATACAAAAATAACATATCCCTGTATATTAAAACAAATGCATCTTTACAAATCCTTTATTTTGATTATATGAACACTTACAATAACAAGAAGATTAATTATTCTTGGTTTCTATTCACATACACTACTTAGTTAGCCCTGTAAGTATCTAAGGTAATGTCATTGGTGTCTTGACACTGAAACTGTTGCTACTTCCAATTGACTGTCCCTATAGATCATAATATTTTTGAGAAAATATATTCTCTAGTGTTACAGGACCTGAGAAGCTCAGAGCATATTCTACTATAATAAATGGAGGATTGTACAACTTTGTTTTTCCTACTATTTTTGCCCAAATATTTTTTCAGATATCTTTTTGCCTTCATTTAAATTACCTTTTTTCCCCACAGATATTTTTACCTGACAAAACTCTTCAAATTTGTTGTCTCTATGCATCATTTTAAAATATTTTATCAAATTTTGATGCTGCAAACTTACAGACCTTTAGTAGTCCAACAGCCTTCTGAAGGTCTTGTTCTCTTATTCATCAATCTATTCACTTAATAAATACCGAATAATAACAAATGAGGGAGTAAACATTAAAATATATTAAATATGGTAAAAATGGAATTATACTATCATTGCATTTAAAGTTAACTTCTTACTAAAGGAATCTCCTTAAGGGCCCTGCCCCAGCCAGCCCTTCCACAATGGTGTCCTACAACTTCTGTCTTTTGGTCTATTCATATCTTCCCAACCTTCTTTCCATTCCTAACTCATCAGTTTGCAATGGGGTTTTAATGAATGACAGTGGCTTTCTGTGTTAAACTTGCATAAGTAATAAATACTGGAGTTGCAAATTCAAATGCCCTGAGGGTCAGGGCTATCTAGTAAAAGAGCGAAACATCTGGTATGAGATAATAGGGTGTGAATGAGGGTGGGGACGAGGGAGCTGTACATATTCCCTACAAAGAGACGTCAAAATTCAGTTTAGTACAAAAATATCAGGACTGTGAAGTTAAGATACAACTTGGGCACAAATTCTGCACACTAGTCATCTATTTTGTGCTTTATAAATGGGGTGTTAAAGCCGGAAACTGACATGACAGGAATGTTGAAAGGGCAGTGTGAGGAGCGAATTTTGGGCAAGTGCCATTCTGGAACATCTCTATCACCCCTGTAAACTTATCCACGCTCTAAAGGGTTGGTTCTCTCTGTTTTGTTATGAACACTAACATGCAGGGGAGATAATAACTCCCTACACTCAAATCACAGCTGATAAAAACAACCAGAATCCTTGTACCACTTAGCACTCATTCCACCCAAATATTTAAGGCTCAAGAGAGCAAAAAACATAATAACACTTTCTGAAGTGTTAATGAAATGCTTTTTTTTGTGGTCAGGTTAGCCTTTACCAGCATGGGTGCACACAGATGTAAACCTCATGCTATATTTGTTTACTGGCTGACTAGCTTTGGTTTTTCATAAGGAAATGGTGCGTAAATGGGTACTTAACAAATATTCATTGTGGAAATCTTCAATGAATACCAATGTCATGAAGATATGAGAATCTATGAAACCTTTAGGAGATTTCTATATAGATACAAGGAACCAAGCTTATTGTTTAGCTGATTGCCCCAATTACTGTTTACCTGAATTCCATATGGTGGTAGTTCCCAAATTAGTCTTTAGATTGGAATTACCTGGGGAGGTTCAAAGACAACTGATTCCTATGTCCCACTCCCAGCCATAATACTTTAATTTGTCTGGATTGTGGCCTGGATGTTGGAATTTGTAAAAGGTTTCCAGAGATTCTAATATGAAGACATTTCCAGGACCATTTCTGTAAGGTGATTCCAGGAAGTTTGGTGTTGAGAATTTTTTGATGTAAGCTATGGAGTCATAACCATCAGTGCTAAAGCTGGAGGAAAACCAAGGGGAAGCATCTTTTGGTTTCCTCAGGTATAGTGCCGGGAAACTATGCAACAGAGAAGCAGGCATGAAGGCCAAGGTGGATGACAGGAGGGCTGGCTTCCTCATCAAGTCGTAACACCCCAAGGGCCCACACATTGCCACGGGGCAATGTAACCACCCAATAAATGTTACCTAGCTTCCAGTGGTAAGCCTAGAAGGAGATTTGGACTTCTGATTGTCACTTCCTTTTGATACACTCAACAGATGCCCCTAAAATTATACCAGCCTTGCTGAAGAGCTGATCCATATCTCTATCCCTGGGCTTTGGCTCAAATTATGCAAGAAGTTTGCGTCTGTAGATATCAGTCAGGGCAGCTATCCCTGCCCTCCACCCCCACCTCCTTCAAGTGCATAATACAGAGACAAGCATGTCATAATTTTGCCTATTTGATACAGTGTCATCTACATAAATTCCTTCTGATTCACCCTCCCACCAGCAAAGGACTTGCTCCCCCAATTCTCCATGTGCTTTAATTTGATTCTTTACCTCTCATTAAATGTTAGTAAGGATTGTTGCCATTCACCCAGGGGGTGGCTTACTTTTAGTAATTATTAGAGAATATGGCTGTGAACTGCTGTGAGATAAAAGATAAAAAGGATGTGGAATTATGACTGTTAATAGCGTTATTTAATTTAAAAATTACAGTGTTTCACAAATGAGAACATCTTAAAATATAGTTCCTAGTTTGCATTTTCTGAATGAAGACATTTTACTAATTTTCACATCTTTTTGTTTTTGTCATTCCCACAGCTCAGCAAAACATGAACTAATACCAAGATTGTATATTCAGTATTTTGTATAGCAAACTATTTAAGTGAGAGTTTTTTTGTTTTAAATGAGGTCAGCTTGAAGTAGGCCACTCGAAGTATAAATATACCTGATGTTAATGTTATGTCATTTGCCAGAATTTCCACTACTTATAGGAATTAAGATCTGAATTGTATGAGTTATGTTTAGTGATGGCAATTCACAATGAAAAGTTTACATTCTTTAAGGAGAACTTATATCTCAGGTATAAGTATATCTCACCTTCCAAAAGGTGACAAGATGATCTTAAGGGGATACATCATGGTCCCTATTTACCAAAATAAGTGACTAAAAAGTAATGTGGAAAAATGCTGACCTTTAAAATGTAATCTTGACACAAAGTAGAGAATTTGAACTTTTAACTGCCATAAAACTTTGTCTCATAATTTTCCCTCTTGATGGGCTCTGAGTTCCAAATAGTATTAGAATTCCTGTATCAGTATTAGAGATAAAAATAAGACACTCACTTAATTTTCTTGTTAACATGTTTTTAGTCCTGCTATTTTAGTAGATTTTAAGTTAAAGATTTTGCTAAAATACTCATTTGATATTTTCTAAAATGGATGATATGTAGGAAAACAGGAAAGTGAGAGAGTTTGGGCCAAACATGCCATTCAAGAAACGAACTTGGCAAGCAGATGAGTAAAGATGACATTTTCCTAGTCAATGACAATTATCAGGCACCTCTCATCTGATTTTCCTGCTGTGTTATGTTGCCACAACAGTGCATTGACTTGTCTAAAAAGTAAAGCTTTGAGTCAATTAAGGTGCAACAACAAAGGAATTCGGTAGCAGACTCAAGGGAATCATAGGTAGGTGAGTGTAGATTTTAATTGAGAAGTTTTGAGAAAACAGCTGCCCAAGAACAACTTTTGATGCAAAGTGGATCTTGACAGCAGCTCAGATCCCTGATATTTCAGTCCTGTTCATTTGTCAACATAAAGGCGAGATAATGTCTTAAGGGATTAAGCAAACTCCATGGTTAAAAATATAGTTTGACATTTCTCGAATGCACTTGACAAGACTCCACATGACATTATATTAGTATTCTTTCCAGCTAAAAGAAGATTTTTAAGAGAGGCTGAGTTCTTTTATTCAAATTTAATCTTTGGTTGCCATGGTATCTTAAAAATATTAGTCATATATTGTTGAGTTTTAAATGTTGGGTATCAGATGGAAAATACTAAACTTTAGAAATGCTATTGTACAAATTAAATTGCATTTGGGAACTTTAAAAAAAAATTAGCAAGTCCTGAAAAAGTCCATTAACAGAGACTCTGCACAATAGGAAAGTAATTATTGACCATGTTGTCAATAGCTGTCAGTGTCTGCCCTGCTCTTTGGAATTGTTGCTTGTGGTACAGCTGGCCGACAGATTGTAGCTAATGTGCATGTGGAGAGGAAAGGTGGTGAGGGGGAGCAAGGTTGCATCATACAAGTTGCCAACAGCCTAAGTGACTGGGGTGATACATGTGTGATGGTTAGTGATAGTGTGAAGAGGGATGGGAGGAAATTCTATGGTAATTGGGATGTGTAGAAGGGGAGAGGAGGTAAATGGATAATATTTAATGGAGGGAGAATTGGACGGAATTGTAGACCGTATTTCCCCGAAAATAAGACCTAACCGGAAAATAAGCCCTAGCATGATTTTTCAGGATGACATCCCCTGAACATAAGGCCTAATGCGTCTTTTGGAGCAAACCTTACTATAAGACCCCATCTTATTTTTGGGGAAACATGGCAGGTCCTTGAATAGCATTTCAGCAGTGAGGGCAGTAAGTGGCAATCATTGTTAATCACCAAATATTGTAACCACTGTGTGGAAGGTTGGTACCTGTAGAGCTTCAAAGTGCTTCTCTTCCAATGCAGCGTCTGTTACTGGCTTAAAATCCCTGCCTCCTTTGCCTTTCCTTCCCTTTGAGAAACAGTATTTGGCAGCTTGTTGGACTCTACTTTTGTTCACTTTACCTTTAGAAACAACAGCCGGCAATGTTCAATCACATTATTTACTCTTTAAAAACCTTTACAAAGAAAAACAAAAACAAAAACTGCAGATGCTTTAGTTTTCTAAGAGAAATGCAAAGGTGTGAATGGTTAATCAGGCTGAAACAATTGCAGAGCTGTGCTTTTGAAAGCTTACCAAATGCCAGCCTCATGTTTGATGTTAGCATTATTTTTCCCCTAAACAGTGGGTCCATAATTTTTAATGAAGGCTTTGCCCACTCATGCTTGAAATTCATGAGTATAATGTGCAGCTAGATAATCACAAGATTTGGTGTCAAACTGTGAGGCATATAATTTCTGCATGCCTATGGATTAGCACTTGATATCCTAAAATATAAGACGATTTTCTGTTCTCCCTAAACATACCATTAAATGTAAAAGTGCTGACAAAATGATTATTAATTACTTTGTACCTTTGTTGAAATCATCAACAGAATTAACTTAATTGGGATGGTTCATGAGGTACTAAAAGTAACTTAAAAAAAGAATCTGAGCTACCAGATGCCTGGTGAGAAACAAAGTGCTGATGTGGAAATGATAGAGAAGGCACAGAAACAAATGTAGGCAATTTAGGGTAATGCTCTCTCCACCCAGGCTCCTAGTTTCAAATCAGAGGACGGATGAAAGCACAAAAACCTTGGCCAAAGGTAGGCTGAGAAAGAAGTGGCAGATTGTAAATTAGCAGGACCCTGCCACTAACCTGGAAACAACGTGACATTCCCTGAAGGTGTTCCAAGGATAAAAATAAATACTGAGAACGTGTAGAGATGTCCAAGGCACTCCCTGGAGTAAGGCTCACGCATTCATTGTAAGCAACCTTAACTCTTTCCAATTGCCAAATCAATTGCATCATTTTACTAAACATTTAAATTACTTTAAATTGCTTGTATATTAAGTAAATTTCTGTGTATTAAATACAGAGGGTGCCAAAAAAAAGTATACACATTTTAAGAAAGGAAAACTGTATTAAAATTGTAATGCTAAATATATGCCGATAACAAAATATGAATACAAGTCATGTTTGACTTCTGCAGTGACAAGAGGTGCTCAGAGTGGTTACCATCAGCGTCAGGACAATTCTGATTATGGCAAACTACTGCTTGAGCAACATTGACCAAAGTGTCTACGTGTATACATTTTTTGGCACCCCCCTATATGTATGTGTGTGTGTGTGTGTATATATAGACAGATATAGATGTATAGATATATACATATTTATATAATTTACATACAGAAATGTTAACATATAAAGATGCAGGTTTCTCAACCTCTCCCTTACCTTTTCAAATTTTTATTAAAAAAAATGATAAAAGGAAATGGTTACAGTGAAAAACAATCTATCAGTGAACTTTGTTTTAAGAAATGCTATTTATTTTATTAAATATTTGAATTGTACGTAGTTTCGTAGGAATACAACTATTTAATAATGTTGGATTGTATTACACTGTTTAAGAAATTACTCTTCAATGTCCTGATTCATATTGGTTATTTGAAAGGTATTATTGTAGCTGTGATAGCAACAATAATAATATATAAAATTTATTGAGCTCATGTGCCAGAGCTCTTTTAAATGTTTTAAATCTATTGCTTTATTTAGACCCAATGCTACAGATATATATATATATATATATATATATATATATATATATATATATAAACTATTCTCATTTTACAGTTGAAGAAACAGAGGCATTATGTACCAAAGATTACACAGTTATTAAGTGATTATAATCGAAGTTTAATGAGCATTGGGCAATAAGGTTATTATGGATAGTGAGTAACACCTCATTTATTTGACACCAAAAATAGATTTTTTTCCACTTAATATTTAACATAAATGCAACTTAATCACTAGAAGTTTGTGACTAATTGCATTTTCATGAAAATGTTTCTGAAGTTTGTTGCCTTTTCCCCTACCTTAATAAGAAACGACAACAAAAACATAAAAATAAGTTAACCTTTTTATTTGCAGTGGAAAGAATGTTGAATTTGCCTAGTGCTGGGTTCAATTCTCAATCCTGTTACTTAGTAGTTTTCTGACCTGGGCCTTAGTTTCCATGTTAGTAAAGTGAGCTGATACCTACATTCTTTAAATCACTTAGCATGGAACTTAGCATAAATGCCAGCTATTATTATGTTTATTGCTCCCGTATCCTTAAAAGGAAAGTGAGGATAATGTCCACTCTATAGGCATTTTGTGAATTAAATTAATAGAATTGTATGTGCCATCATTTCTAAATGCATATGTGTATGAGACACACCCTAACACAGGAAACATTCAATAAGCGCAAAGATTGAATGAGTAAATGCAGGTAGAGCATTTAGAAAAGTGCTTGGGAGACAGGAAGAACTTGTTACATGTTAGCTATTATTATTACTGTAGTATCATTTAGTTTCCATCCTTTAGTTTATTGTCCTGTTATATTTATTCCCTATTCTTATTGGTTTATGATTATGGTAGATTCATTGATTCATTGATTCATTCATTGGTATCGAATGCCGAGTTGTCCCAGATGATGTGTTAGATCATCACCGAGATCCATAATTCAGTAAGCTGAGAATTATGTGGTGAGGGAGGTGGTGAGATCAGCTGTACATGATGGTTTGAGGCATGTATGGAGTATCAGGAGTGCAGTCAACAATTGGATACAGAAACTGGGCTCTGTACAGTCATTTGGGAATCACCAGAATCTGCCAATTGTTTGAAACCATTATAGTGAGTGTAAAGACTAAGAAGAGGAGGGGGCTGTACTGGAGATCCAGAGAACATGGGCATCCTGGAGAACTACATATAAAAATAACTAAAAGTAAAATGGAGGATGACTAGTGAGACCCATAAGAAGAGAACCACAGTGACTCTGGCCACTGCGTGTGGGCAGAGCATTTGTGGTCCACCTGGCCTTCAAGCTCCCATTCACTTCTAAACAACTGATGTAGTGACCTTCTCTGGGCCTTCACACAAACTTTGGGGTGGGTGCTACTTCTTGGTCCCACTCTCTCTGCTTCCTCAAGAGTCCTTTGAGTGAAGCAATCTGACTTCTCTTCAGGAGTGGCAATTGGCACCTTAACCCAACGTATATTTTTTTCTCTTTCCCCAGAGCCAATAGTGTTGGAGAAGAAAACTTCTCTCTGATCTTTTCCAATAGAACTACTCCCTCATTTGTCACAAAACCTGTCTCTTAGTTCCTCATGATCGGATCTAATGCATATCCATCAGCTGGCTGCTTGGGTTGCCCTGGTCCAGAAGCTTCTGTGGCCAAAACTTACTGCTTTCACAAGTTGCTATTATATCTTCTCCTTTTCTTCTGTCTTCCTGCCAGGTGTTGTCTGTTTACTGTAGCATTAAGATTGAATAAATGAATACAAGAATGAGGTTATGTGGTTCTCAGATTGAATGAATACTGACTGAGTAAATGAGTGGCCTTTGCACTTATTCCATTGAAAATGTCTCTGATGTCATCTCGTTGCTGTTTCATAAAGGTAGACTTATGTGCATTTAGTTCTGTGACCTTCTGTGTGGGTATTACATACTTGCCTTAATCAAAATTAATTATTTTGCTCAACATCAGTATTCGTCAAGGAAATGCAAATCAAAACCTCAATGAGCTATCACCTCACACTTGTTAGAATGGCTATTATCAAAAAGATAAAAAACAACAAGGGCTGGGGAGGATATGTGGAAAAGGGAATCTTCATGCACTGTTGGTTGGAATTAAATTGGTACATCCACTATGGAAAATAGTATGGAGTTTCCTCAAAAACTTAAAAATAAAGCTACCATATGCTCAGGTAATTTCACTTCTGGGTATTTACCCGAAGAAAATGAAAACACTACAGCAAACCCTTATTTAATGTTGTTGATAGGTTCTTGGAAACTGTGAGTTTAAGCAAAACAATTTATAATGAAATCAATTTCACCATAGGCTAATTGATATAAACAAAAGTTAAGTTCCTATGGCATATTTCTGGTCACAAAAACATCGCCAAACTTTTAAATAAAGACTTAAACCACTTCTTATATTAAACATTGAAATAAATATGAGCTATACATACAATTAAGAAAGAGTAATAAAAACAAGTAAGACTTCTTTTCCAACCTGCTTATTCCGGTTCAGAGTTGAGGGTGGCTGGAAGCCTATCCCAGCAGCTCAGGGTGCTAGGCAGGAACCCATTCTGGACAGGCTGCCCTTCCATCTCAGGGGCACTTACACACACACACACACACACTCATACTGGAACAATTTAGACACGCCAATTCACCTCACATGTACACCTTTGTAATGTGGGAGGAAACTGGAGCATCTAGAGAAAACCCACACTGATGTGGGGAGAACATGCAAACTCTACACAGACAGTGGCCCTAGCCAGGAATCAATTTTTTTTCCCCTCATCAATGTAATAAGGAGACAGCATTGAATGAAACAATGTTATTTGAGGACCTGCTGTAACTCAACAAGATATATGCAACCTCATATTCATTGCAGCATTATTTACAGTACCCAAGATGTGGGAACACCCAAAGTGTCCACTGATGATTGAATGGATAAAGAAATTGTGATATACATACATATGTGTATATATATACACATATATATACACATATATATACATATATACACACATATATATACACATATATATATACATATATATACACATATATATATATATACAATTTCTGTGATATATATATGTATGTATTTACAAAGTAGAATATTATTCAGCCATTAAAAAATAATGAAATCTTGCCATTTGCAACAATACAGATAGATCTTGATGGAATTACGGGAAGTGAAATAAGTCAGAAAGTGAAAGAAAAATATATGATCTCTCTTATATAATTTTTTTTTTTTTTTTTATAGCTCAGAGAACAAATTGGTGGTTGCTGGAGGCAGGGGGTAGGAGGGTAGGTGAAATGGATAAACTTTTTTTAAAAATAATTCTTTTGTTGTTGTTTAAATAAATTGAATGAAGACTTAAAAAATTAATTATTGAACCAACGATAAAAAACCAACCTCTTCCAAGTGATTTTTGTACCCTAGAAAAGTCTTCACTGATAGTGTATTTTGACTAGTCAGCAGCATCAAATGAATGCATATGGGTAATTCCTGCAACACTAGCCTGTGGACCAGGATGCTTCTGGCCAGCCTCAGCTGTCTCTTCTGGCGCACTTACACGTCTGTTGCAGAGTCTTAAAGAAGGCATTGCCATTTGAAGAAACCAGATGGAAAAACTTAGAGATGGCTTGCTACAAAGCTTATATATTCTTTGGGAGAAAGAGAACAATTTAGGAAATCCATAATGTTTGCATTTTAGTAGAAGTGTAAATACCAGCCACATTTAAGAAATAAGGTAAAAAAAAAAAAAATCTTAAGCAGTGAGTATGTAATTTTTAAATTGCTCACCAATGTTTTCATGCATTCTTAATACCTTGTGTCCACAAGATGATTCTGTGACATAGCATTTAGGGACATGAAGAGCTTAAAAATGCTCTAAAATCATTTTTTTTTTCCAGGATGAACTCTACATTTCTTATTCTACAGTTCTATCTTTAGTTAAGTCTGCATTTCTGAAATGATCTTTCTCTGAAGTTATAAAAAATATAATAGAATCAGTCAGTAAATAAATTCTTATCTTCACATGCTTTGCCTGAGAAGCAGTAGGTAAATGTGTGACACCCTTGAAAGCACTCTGATAAAGACTGTTGATAGTCACTAGTTTTATGTGTGAGAATTTATAGCATTTGAACATGAAAAGCAAAAAAGCTGGCCTTATTTTACTTAAGCCAAAATGATGATTGTAAAAGCTGTGTCACTGACCCCTCCACTAATGCAATGGTGAGCACCACCAAAACATACTAATTTCAGTAACACTGTTGGGTTGCCACTGATGAAGCAGTGTTCAGAAACGAGAGCTCTACACAGCATTCTATGTAGCACCCTGATTACATTTTATGTTTTAAGACAAACATAGGTCATCTTGTAATGTTATTTAGAATTATTGAAGCCACTCACAATAATATGCCAAGTCAACTGGATTCTCTTCTCAAGTATTTTTGTTTGTTTTCGTTTAGCATTGAGCCCTAGATTGAAACAACCTCTTGTGTTCTCCCTTCGTGAGAGGGATCTCACATTCATTGAAATGGCTCCCAGTGACGCTGGGGGCATGGGGCAGGAGCTAGAGTAGGATTGGGCAAAATGCCTTCTCTGTCCTCCATGGTCCTAGACTGAATGGAATATACAGTGGAAGGAGAGAGAACTAAGAGACAGCACATAGGGGTCAGAACATAAGCCAAAGCCACAGAACCATATCATTCTGTGGGTCTGGACAAAAACTCTAGTCAAAGACAACAGGATGAAAATATATACTGTAATAGAACAAGCATTTTGAAGTGGAGGGAATAACCATGGAAGGTTCCTTAAGCTCTGGAGCAGAATAAGAGAATTTCTGAGTTAGGGAGCTAGTAATCTTAGCCTTGGTAGAGTGGGCAAGTGAAGCAGAAAGTATAAGCACAGTGACTCTATTGATACTCGGAGAATTGCTTAAACCATGGTCTGGGTGGTGAATTAGAACCATGTGGTTAGTAGCGCTAACACTTTCAAGTGAGTTAAAAAAAAATAGTAGATCTACAAAAATAGACATTTTGGGGGGTTATTACTAGTAATTTTTGTGGAAGAAATGAAGTTTTACATTGTGTTTGGAACAGATAGGACAAAACCAACTTGAATCTCTTTAATACAAACAGTCTTTGGGGGAGAGCCAGCCGAAACATTGAAAACGCTGGCAGCATGGCAACGAGTTCACAGTATTTATGGAGGTGAATTACACAGGACCGGTCTGTTTCTAAGTGAACAAATAAAATTTTCTAAAATAAGCATGTTTTACTGCTTAAGTGGTCATGTTGCTACCAGCCTGACAGTTAAAAGAGTATATTTATTAGCCCGCTAGTCATACTCTTATGGTCACACAAATTTAGCCATTCTGCAAAATCTTCTTCCTTATTGAATGTATAAGAGCAATTTTAGTACAAAATTCTTCAATTACTCCATCTTTGAAATTAGCCTCTCTACCTTACATTCTTGTGGAACCATCACCACCATTAATCTACACAACTTTCTCATCTTTCCAAACTGAAATCTAGATCCATTAAATAACAAGTCCCCATTTGCTCCTTCCCCAGACCCTGGCAAGCACCATTCTACTTTCTGTCTCTGTAAATTTGACTGCTCTATGTACTTCATATAGTAGAATCATATAATATTTGTCTTTTTATGACTGGCGTATTTCACTTAGCATAATGAGCTCAACGTTCATCCATGTTGTAGCATGTGCAAGAACTTCCTTCTTTTTTAGGGTTGAATAATAATCATATTCCACGGTATGTATGTACCACATTTTGTTTATTCATTTAGCTACTGATGGGGATTTAGGTTGTTTCTATCTTTTGGCTATCGTGAATGTTGGCATACAAATATCAGCTCAAGTCCTTGCTTTCAATTCCTTCCCCAAAAGTGAAATTGGTGGATCATATGGCAACTCTATGTTTCATTTTTTAAGGAACTATCATACTGTTTTCTGTAGTGGCTGTACCATTTTACATTACCACCAGCAATGCACAGGGGTTCCATTCTTGTCGACTCTTATGAGTCTCTCTCTCTCTGTCTGTCTGTCTGTCTGTCTGTCTGTCTATCTATGCAACAGTCATCCTATTGAATGTGAGTTGATATTTCTTTGTGGTTATTTGCATTTCCCCAATGATGGATGATGTGCATTTTTTCATGTGCTTATTGGTCATCTATATATTTTCTTTGGATAAATGTCTATTTAAGCCCTTTGACCATTTTTAATCAAGTTTGTTTTCTGTTGTTGATTTGTAGGAGTTCTTTATATATGTTGAATATTAACCTTTTATCAGATATGTGATTTGCAAATATTTTTTCCCATTTCATGGGTTGCCTTTCACTGTTGATAGTCTTCCCTTATGCACAAAAGTTTTTAATTTTGATGAAGTCCAACTTAACTACTTGTTTTGTTGCCTGTGCTTTGTCATAAAGCTTTTCCCTTATGTTTTTATCAATTTTTTATAGTTTTAGCTCTTGTATGATTAGCTTTTTGATCCATTTTGAGTTTTGTATATGGAGTAAGGTAGGGTCCAACTTAATTTTTTTTTTTTTTGTATGTAGGTATATAGTTTTCCCAACACCATTTGTTGAAAAAACTGTCCTCACCCTGCTGAGTGGTCTTGACATCCTTGTAGAAAATCATTTGATCATATATACGAGGTTGACTGCTGGACTCTCTTCTATTGGTCTGTATGTTTCTCTTTATTTGGTCTATACGCCAGTACCACACTGTTTTAATTCCGATAGCTTCACAGTAATTTTCTTTTTTTTTTTTTTTTGGGGGGGGGGGATATTGGGGAACAGTGTGTTTCTCCAGGGCTGATCAGCTCCAAGTCATTGTCCTGCAATCTAGTTGTGGAGGCTGCAGCTCAGCTCCAAGTACATTTGCTGTTTTCAATCTTAGTTGCAGGGGGGTGCAGCCCACCATCCCATGTGGGAATTGAACCGGCAGCCTTGTTGTTGAGAGCTCACACTGTAACGAACTGACCCATCCGGCTGCCCCTTCGGAAGCTCAGCAGCAGCTCGTTTTCAATCTAGTTGTGAAGGGCGCAGCCTGCTGGCCCATGTGGGAATTGAATTAGCAACCCTGCTGTTCAGAGCTTGTCCTCTGAACTGAGTCATCCAGCCTCCCCTTCATAGTAATTTTCAAAAGCAAGAAGAGTGAGACCTAAAAGATTTCTTTCAATTTATGCTTCTTTGCAATAGTATTTTTTTAAATTAAAGTTTATCGGAGTGACAATTGTTAGTAAAGTTATATAGGTTTCAGGTGTACAATTCTGTAATACATCATCAATATATCACCACCCAGAGTCAGTTCTCCTTCCATCACCATACGTTTGATCCCTTTAACCCTCATCTACCCCTCGTCTTCCCTTACTGTCTGGTAACCACTAAACTATCTTTGCAATAGTATTTAATGTCATAATAAAAATGTTTTTTCTCGTTCAGAGGGCCAACATGTCACTTTCTCAAGAGGCTATCTCTGACTAGCCTATCTAAGTTAGACTTATCCCAACACTGATATTCTCTATTTTATAAACCAAACACCATAATAGAGAATATCAGGGGATGGTAACTTAGAGGGGATGGTCAAAGGCAGTGTCTTGAGACAGTAATATTTGTGGTGAGACCAGAAGTCTGAGAAGGAGCCAGGCAGAAAGAACGTGGAGGGAAGACTGTTCTAGGCAATGGGAATCCTGTGTGCAAAGCCCTGAGACACCTACGAGATTGGTGTATTCAGGGAACCCAAGGAAGAACAGTGTGGATGGAGCACAGTGGGTGTGGCAGAGAAGTTTGGAAGATAACATTGGGTGGTAGGCAGTGGCCACGTAAGGCAGAATCTTGAGGACTTTGTTAAGAAGGATGGATTTTATGCTCGGGAGAGTAGAAAGTCACTGGAGGACAATTTTCGGTGGTTGTTTTGGCGCTCTTCATTCTGTTATTTACTGCCTGTATTAGTTTTCTAGAGCTGCCATAACAAAGTATCACAAAACAGGAGACTTAAAAGAACAGAAATTTATTCTCCCACAATTGTGAAGGCCAGAAGTCTGAAATCAAGGTGTTGGCAGCACCATGCTCCCTCCGAAGCCTCCAGTGGAGGATCTTCCTGGTCTCTTCCTAGCTTCCTGTGGCTCCAGGCATTCTTTGCCTTGTGGTAATATAATTCTCATCTCTGCCTCCATCTTCAAATGGCTGACTTTTCTCTGTGTATCTCTTTATTTTGGTATCGCAGTCTTCCTGTGTCTCTCTGCTCTTATAAGAACACCAGTCATATTAGATTAAGGGTCCACCCTATTCCAGTAAGATATTTTAATTAATTATATCTACAAAGACCCTATTTCCAAATACGGTCACATTTTAAGGTATTGAGGGATAGAACTTCACAATATATTTTGGGAGAACATAATTCAACCTATAACACTGCTTGTACTTTTTTTTTTTTCACAACTATATGGATTAGGATTGTTTTTACAATGGATTTTTGTAACTAGGGGGCCATTTGACCTGATGTCTAGTTTGGCTGCCTTCTTTTGAATTAGAATTTATATGTTTCCATACATTTCTGAGATGTATGTAATTTCATGAATTGTCTCCTTGGCATTTATCCTTTGATCATTTGGAGCACTAAAAATTTTCTTATTATCTATAAGTTGTTAATATTGAAAGAGATTAATGCTTCATGTCATATTTTCTGCACGAAACTTTCTAGTTTGTTTTTGGACCTTTAAATATTTATTTTTATAAAATTTCACATTTCAAAAAATTTTTGTCTTTGAAATATGTTTCATAAATTTTGAGCATAGAAATCTCCCTTTATCAAGAGATCAGATAAATATCCTCCCTATATTTCCTTCTAATTATTTATGGGTAAATTTTTTATATTTAAATATATTTAATGCTTATTTTTCCTAATTATTAAAATGATGCATTACATATTTATTTATAAATGTGAAAGAAATGGTTAATGTTTAAAAATACTCAGAAAAGCGCAAAGAGAAAACAGTTTTCCATACATACATCTGTGACCTACGGGTAACTGCTTTTAACATTTGGCTTATTTATTTTCAGGCTTTTTTCCATGCAAATATTTAAACCATATTAATGTAACTCTCTGTTTACAGTTTTCAAAGCCTCATTTTTCTTGACATTATGATCCCAGAATGTTATTGAATACACATTGTAAATATTCTTAAAGATTGCCAAATGTACCTTCACATGGTTATACTTTAATTAAAGAGTCAGAGAACTATGACCATGGGCCAAATCTAGCCTACTATTGGTTTTTGTAAGTAAAGTTTTATTGGAACACAGCCACTCTTGTTTGTTTACATATTGCGTATGGCTGCTTTTATGCTACAATAGAAGAGTGGAGAAGTTGTGACAGCGACTATATAGACCAAAGCTCCTAAAATATTTAGTATCTAACCATTTACAGAAAAAGTTTGCCAGCCTCTGCTCTCATATACTTAACTATTCTTTGAATTTTGTTCTTTAGGTAGTTTACTTTTTTTTCTTTTTTTTGCTTTAATGTATAACTGGCAATGAAATTTTTCTAATTTTTTTCTTTACCTTGGATTTTCTTAGGCCAGAATTTTGAATACCCAAATACATTCATTCATTCATTCATTCCTTCTTTCAATGGAAATATATTGAATACTGATTTTATAACTAGTATTGTGTCAGTTTCTGAGAATACACTTTCAAACAAGATACACATGGTTCTTACCTTCATGAGTTTACAATTTAGCAGGAAAAACAAATATATTAAAATGTATTGAGCATTTTGATAAACATTGTACAGATCTTATTTAGTGAGATTATCCCACATCAGAACATCCTGGCTTAAACTGAGGAGGTCAGGTAAGCCCTCTTTAAAAGAAATGGTGTCACCTGAAGAATGAAAGTCGATCGGCAGGTTGCAGAGCAGCACTGCCAACAGAGCATGGGGTCTCAGGGAAAGGAACAGGATGCTTGAAAATCCAAAGAGAAAGATTCAGAGAAGTACAAGGACCTCGAAGTCGCACAATGTTGGCCGAAGCAGCAGGAGTGAAGGGGAGATACATCAGGAGAGGTTGAAGGACCAGGTTTTAAAGAGTTTTTTTTTTTTTTTAAGACATGGTAACTAGTTTGAATTCTGAAAGTCTAAGTAACTATTGACGCAGATTTGCACACTACTTTGGCTAGAAAATGGAATATGTTCTGGAGAAGATGAAGAGTCAATGCAGAGACATTGGGCATTCAAGACAAATAAGATAGAGCTTATACTAAGGTAGTAATGGTAGAGACAGAGAGAAGGGAACATATTTGAGAGTAATTTTGGAGGTTGGATTGGCAGAATTTTGTGCTAACTAGTGGTGGGAGTTAAGAATGGGGAGGAACCAAGGGTTCCCCTAGGTTTCTGGCTTGTGAAGCTGGGTAGACCTTACACAGGGAACATTGGAGGAGGCAGAGTTTATTGGGAGTGGGGGTGGAGATTATGATGTTGAGTATGACGTGGCTAAAAGATGCATAGATGTAAATGTCACAAAATAGCTGAGATAGGCCAGCCCAGGCCTAAGAGCCTGTGACAGGTGAGAGTACAGTTCTGGAGGACCGTATTCAGACAGTTGTGGCCAACAGATGATTGTAGACATCATGAGACTTAGTGAGCTTACCTAAGCATAGAGTGTGGAGTGAGGTGAATATGATGGCCTAGGATAAAGCCCCAAGGAACACCACCATTTATTTATTTATTTTTTTTCCGATAAAGGAGGTAGAGCTGGAAAAGGTAGATTGACAAAGACTGACAACACAAGTGAAAGAAATCAGAAACATGATACCATAAATCAAAGGAAAGAGCATTTTAAAAGGACAGGTAGCCAACAGTGACAAATGCTGCTAAGAAGTCATACAAGCAAAATACTGGAAAAGAGATCATTGGTTTGATTGAAATGGATGGCCTTTACTGATATGCATGAAGTTATTACAGTAGAATTATGATATTGAAATGATTTGGAGATAGTTGGGTTAAGTGGGAGGTGAAGATAAGGAACAGCAAGGGTATATCATTTATTTAAGAAGTTTGTGAAAGAAGAGAGATAAGATAGAAGCTCAAGGGGGAGATGGGGCTAAACAAGGTTTTTTCTTTTTTTGTTTGATTTCTTAAGAAAGAAGAGGCTTAATCTCATACATATTTCAAAATTTCTTCTCAAACATTATTCCTGATTTATGCTTCCACCATTGGTATATGAAAGTGCTTACATCACTTAGGGCAAACTAGAATGTAATATTATTATTTATAATCAAATTGAAGCTGTGCTAGTGCAGGGATTTTATTTTATTTTTATTTTTTTAAATCTCTTTTGTTCTTTGCTGTGTACTCAGCATCGGAACAGTGCTTGGTACATAGTAGGTGCTCAATAAATATCCACAGAATGAATGAATAAATGAATGACTGATACATATTTGTAAAATTAAGATGTATAAATGATATCTTATTATTGTTTTAATGTGGAAGTCTTTTTAACTAGTAATCTCATGCCTAGAGATCCCCATTAAACTGTGAACTCCTCGATGGAAAGAGCTATGCTTTGTTGATCCATGGATCCCTACAATCATATACAGAGTTTAGCATTTAATAGGCTCTCCAATGTGCTGGTGAAGAATGATTAACTTTCTGCCTCCCATATGGGAGGAAAGGAAGAGAGTTCAAATAACTTAACCTAGAGTTTAAGAGATATTGAGCAGAGTACTTGTTTTCGGCTCTTAAACTTTAGTTTACTTGAACCAAAAAGCATTTGCCCCCTTTTAAAATAATCCTGCTATTATTTTAACGGGGGATTAAAATCTGGTGGTTTTCACTTGACTCTGGCCAGTTCGTTTTCGGCATAATGAGGTGCCCCCAGTACTGTGGAGTTCCAGCTGCTGGTGGTAAAGATAATGCTCTGCGATGGTCTCAAGATACTTCAAGTGCTGTCCTTGAAGAATTTGATAAAACACAGGAAGAGAATGACAAGGTTAGGATTAAAAAAACAGCAACTGAGGACTGGTACAGTATCATGGAGGGCTAGCTCACAAAGGAAAGGGGCAAAATTATGCGTGACTTATATGAAACCTAAGTCAGTCGTGTTCCTCATGTTGACAAACTGCTGTCTCAGCTGCATTTTTCAAATTAACAAAAATCAAGCCTACAAATGATTAAAAATATACATGTGGCATCTGCAGCAAAAAGTCCAGGGCTGTTTCTTACTGGTTTCTTGCAGGGCGTTCTATTTACAATGCAGTACAGACTATTTCAGGAGGGAAATACTGCTTTAGAACAGAAAGATACACAACTATTTTGGGCTAAATGGTCAAATGTCTAATTCTACAAACTTTGCTAAATGAAAAAAATATGCTGGGTAAAATATTATTGAGTATTCATCTTCCTTTTCTTCTTTACACAAAGGTTTACTGTTATGGCTCATTTAAGGCTCAGTGCAAAATGAACAAGCTCTTTGCAGAAAACAACGTACCCTTTCCGCACACATAATCACAAACCTGTATTGTAATTGAAATATTTATGTATTTATAGCTTATTTGTGTTCTGTGTTTGCCTGTGGCTGGGCCTCTGCAGGTAGAGTGAAGTGGATTGTTGAAAATTTAATTAGTGGTGGTGAGCTGGGTATACGCAGGCTGAAACACCTCATATTTCTTCTCTTCTTAGATCTTTGCCTCAGCCAATACACAATGCCTCAGGAGAGTTATTAATAATTCAGTCTTCACAACTTACAAAGTGGGGACTGATTAGGGTATAGATTGATTAGAATTACAGTTACAAATCATTTAATTATAGTTTCTCAGTTTTAAAAAAGAAAGTAATAATTATCTTATTAATTTCAATGATTGCTGGATTGTTCTTTACAACTTCGCCAGTGAATTGTCTAGAATAGGCTTGGGTGCTTCCAGTGAAGGAGCTCTCATTACCTTATAGGAAAGCCTAGTCTAGCTCTTGACAAGTCTGAATATTTGAAACTTTTTCTTTATAGCGATCTGAAATCACTGCTCTTGAGCTAATATTTTATGATTGTTGTTCCAACTACTGCAGCCATATCAAAACTTCCTCTTTCATATGACACACTATTATGTATTTAAAGATATATAATGTAATTCACCTAAGTATTTTCTTCTCAGGGCAAACATCTGCAATGTAAGTCATTTCTCAATTGACTTGATTTCAAGATGCTTCAATACCCCAGTCACTATTTTATCAATATTTTTCTTAAAATGTGGATTCCACAAAGGAATTTATTACTTTAGCAATGGACTGACCAACACAGAAAAGAACTATACTATCACTTCTCATGTTTTAAATACACTATTAATGTAGCCCAAGATTACATTTGATAATCACGTCAATTTACTGATCCATGTTGAATATACTGACAACTATGTCACATGAAGTAATGCTAAGCCATGCCTCTCCCATTCCGTACCTGTCTAATTAGTTTATTGGCTATTATGATAGAAATTTACATTTAACCTTATTTAATTTTAACTTGTAAGATCCAGGCAATTTCTCTGACTTTTAATATATGCTTTGATCTTTTTCTCTCATCTAGTCTACTTATCAGCTCCCTGTCACCTGCAGGTTTGAAGCATAGAACTTTATCATCCAATTCATTGATTGATTAATTCAACCTCAGCATTTCCTCTAGGTGGGCATCCATCCTTTCATTAATCAAACTCTTTGGATAAGGTCATTCAACCAATTTCAAATCTGTAAATATCACGTTGTCCTTAAGAGCACAGGTTGAAAAGACGAGTTCCTAGGCTTGATTCCCAAATCTACCACATAAAAGATGTAGTATTTTAATTATCCTTGATGAATTATTCAATCCTTCAACATTATAGCTTTCTTACGTTTAAAAAAAATAACATATCTACCTCTCAGAGTCTGGGAAACACTTTAAATGGGCTGGAGTATGTAAATTGCTTAGCATAATGCCTGACACATAGTAAATACTCAGTTAGGACTGGCTATCTTCATCATCATGTTATTAAGGAAACACTAGCTGCAATAACAAATAGCCCCAGCATTTTAGTGTATATTTCAGCAAGTGGTTGAAGGTATCTCATAGCCTGGTTTTACTGATTGGTGGACGTATGATGAGTTGGCCAGTGGCACCTCAATCTTAAACACAGAGAGAACGTCCTTTGCTGTATAGTTAAAAAACTTTTTAATCCAAATTGTTCATTTAAAATAATTCTAGGCCTATTAGTTGCCTTCCTTATCTTAGTATGTATCTTTCCTTTTTTCATATTTTATAATGTTAACATAGTCCTATGGACATCATTATAACCATTTATAACCATCAATCCTACATGTAATTATGTAGGATTTAGAATATTGAGATAGCTGTAAGAAAAAGCAAAAGCATTGTCAATAATCCTCAGTTAGAGATAATAACAGTTTAACCTGCGATGTATTTGTAATATTTTTCCCAATCATATGGGAGAATTATTATTAATGGCCACGTTACATTGTTTGGTAAGTATCTAGATAGATCATTGTTCATTCAGGTCTGTGTAACTATTGTAGCTTGTGCCACAGTATACTGTGGTGCAGTCTTAGTGCATTTACTGCTCTTTTAATTTCTCATACTTATTTACGTGGCATCATTGCTAATTGAGAGTATTTATATTTCTAGGTGACGTGAAGCTGAGCATAATTACTTATAAAGCACTGAGCTATGCCGAAGGCATGTGCTCAGCATGTGTTTGCTTAGTTCCTGCTGCCCAAACATTACCCCGATGCTTTGAAGGGAACATTAGCTGAGCAATCCTAGAGAGTGCTGTGCTTTGGCTTTTGCTAAGGGGCTGGGAGAACTTACTTTAGAGACTTAGAGTAAGTTTTCCAGGGCTAGAGAACACATAGAATGGTTTTGTGCAAGTGAAAATGTGTTAAAAACTAGGATCAGAGACAGGCCAAATAAGGAAAAAAAGTCACAAAGGATTAACATGCACCTGATAGTATGTTGAGAGAAGGGAAAGAAAAGGGTAGAGAAAGGTCGTGTGTTTGGCCTTGGTGTTGGCACAGAGGGAGCTGATGGCTAACAGCCCCACTTGACAGAATCCTCTCTTTTCTCATGTGTTCCTTGCCTGGCTATTTCCTTCAGACTCAGCAAGATCTTCCCAAGCTCAAGGCCTAAAACATACATCCCCGCAATACGTGGAATTCTGAAAGTATTCCTTCAAGATTCCTGACCCTTGGTTACTCAGTCAAACACAGTCGAGGTACTGCTTGAAGGGATTTTACAGATGAAACTAAGGTTATTAATCATCTGACCTTAAAATAGGGAGCTTATCTTGGATTATTTCAATGGCCCCCCAATGTAATCACATGAGCCCTTAAAAGCAACGTAGAAAGGCAGAAGGTTAAGTCAGGGAGACTCAGCGGGGGAGGCAAGGCACAAAGGGAGCTCAGAGTGACACAACGCATGAGAACTCCACTCACTATTGCTTGCTTTGAAGATAGAAGCAGGAGGTCAGGAAAGCAGGTGGCTTCTAGAAGCTGACAATAACCCCTGACTGCAACCTCCAGGGAAATGGGGACTGACGTCTCACAACTGCAGGGACCTGAGTTCTGCCAACAACCAGAATAAACTTAGAAACAGATTCTAGAAAACGAGCAGAGCTAGACTGTGCCCATTTTCTGATTACACAACTATGGCTAGTAACTGGGTGTTGTTTTAAGCCACTAAATTTGTGTTAATTTGTTACAGCCAACCACAGAAAACCAATACAGTCTCAGTCATGTTTAAGCATAACTTCCTCTGCCAAGTACCCAAACCTTTGCCTCTATGCCTCTCTCTGCCTAAAATGCTCTTCTCTTTTTCTTGAAGTTGTTCGTACTCATTCTTTGAAATAATTGTATCACCTCCTTCAGGAAGCTTTCCCTGATATGGTTCAGTGTGATTTAGGTGTTCTTTCTCTGTGCTGCCTTAGTAACTTGTGCATACTTTTATCATTGAACTTGTACACTAGTAATCATTGATTTACTTGTCTGTGTTGCTCTTAAAAAGCCTTAAATAAATCTTTTGATAAGGGTCCATATCTTGTCTGACTTTGCATCTTCAGTGACCGTTCCAGTGCCTGGCACTTGTAGTCCTGCAAACCATGATTGCTGAAACGGCGATTGAAGAAACAGTGGTTCTCAGGCTGTATAGTCAATGAGCTCAACCACAGTGTTCAATCAGAAAAATTGGGTAATGAGTATTTTTCCCAATTTATATAAAAGATACAGTGATTAAAATTTTCTACTTTTTGCTTTCATCCTATAAATTATTTTTCAGACTTTTTACCACCTGGTTATCTTCTAGGAAGAGCTAGTCCATAAAACCCCAAGAGGAAAGTAAATTATTAATCATTTAAAAACTTAGGAAAAGGCACTGGTGCTTAAAAAAAAGAAAGCATTTTTTCATGAATTTATGTTTATAGTTGTAAATTTATATTGCATGCATATAATTTATTCCTGTATTACTGGTTGGCAAAACTATTTCTACTTCACATGATACATGTATTGTATTGTATTGTATTGTATTGTATTGTATTGTATTGTATTGTATTGTATTGTATTGTATTGTATATTCTGTTTTCTCATGTGCTACAAATGACACTGACTTTCTTGCACTCTATTCCTTGAATCAGGTAGAGGGTCTCTGCTGTATAAAATCATGGATTTGGGATTGTTTATTTAATGTTTTGCCCACTGTTTAACATGAACAGAGCAGAAAAAGAATCTGGTTAATCTTGCTTATTCTCAGACCTACTAATATATACATACAAGCTCCTACTTTCTGTTTTTGTTTTGTTTTGCTTTGTTTTAGTTTCAGGTGTGCAAAACAGTGTAATAGACATTTCACCCCTCACAAAGTGATACAGGACACCAGAATGTTCTGTAGTAATCTGAGACAAAAAATAAGACATTTCCAATGGAAGTTCCTAAGGGCATTTCAGCAGATGGAATGCAGAATGACCGGCAGATGATTTGACTAGAGTCTTTGCCAAAACCTCCACTTTTGTGAAAAGGGCCTTTGGGAGTCGTGATAATGAGGTGTGGTTAGGATTTTGACATCTGCTCTTACAGATATCATGGGAATTCCTCATCCTTCCAATACCAACACTAACAGCTGAGTGGAGGAACCCCTGTTGACTTGCCTTTCCACTGAACCTTAAGCCTTGATGAAAGTGATCAGAATGTTTTATCCTCCCGAGAGCTAGGGTTGGCAAACCAAGAAAGGTTAGTCTAGAGAGAGTGGTATCCTTCACTCTACAACTGGTTTGTTTAATTGGTAGCCAACTTTGCAAATTCTCTCGGAGCTGTTAAATGCACGGGGAAAGACAGCGGTCTCAGAGAGGGAGGCATGCACGTGTGAATTGCTTACTGCCAAACATCCCATATGTTGTGTTACACTTAACCAGTTTTCCTATGGAACAGGGTAGGTGAAAATGAGAATGATTTACTATCATAATAGTCTATTTTTGTAAGGAACATATGTTTTTAAAAATTTAGTAATATTGAAAACTCTGCTCAGTTTAACATAATTTTGATTAACTATGTTGCATATGTAGGAAGACTCATTTTACAGTTAAATAGAAAGGCTATCTTAGCATCCTTCACTTTATAACGATTTAGTGGAAGAAAACCAAAAGGAACAGAAGTTACACATTTGTACAAAAAATTTTATTATGTTTTTTGATTTAGCACATTAATTTTTTTTCATGAAGCACATTAAAATTTCATGAGAGTATGGCTTGGTGGTGGTTCTCCGGTGAACTGAAGGAGTTAGCCTAGCTTTAAGCATGCCTGACTTACTCCTCGGGAGTGATTTGAACAATGTAAGAACCTAGGAGAATGCATAAAATAATCTTATAATAAACCAGCAGTAATTTCATATTTAGGCACCTCCTTATTTAATTCTCAAGGCAGTCAAGTTTTCTGTACATATTAGTTTCTTGCACAGATAGACTCCTATTAGGCAAGCTTCTTAAAACTATTTAATACATATGTGCTTTTTAATTGTAGCCAGACTTTTATATTTGCATATTTAGTTTCCCCGTATCAGTCTAATCCAGATGAACAGAGGTAAATAGGAAAAAAAAAATCAAGGTCCTCATGATCTTTAATATTTTCTCATGTTCCTTTGATCTATATATTTGTCAAAGCGGAATTTTTATTTTTCTATTTTTTAAAAGTATGTTGTTATATCCTATAGGAGTAGTTTTGACTATGTGTCGTGTTCTTCATTTTATGCCCTTTAGAATTAATGGGTTAGCCTAATATTCATTTGTTCACTTAACCATTTATCAAATATTTGATAGTCCCTGGAGAGTAAGGACCATATGTTTTAATGCTTGGCACTCAGTAATGCTTTTGAATTAATACTATGTACCAAAGAAAGTGTGGGGGGATTCAGGTTGGACACGATGGCATCTTCAACCTGAAGGAACTCATAGTTTAATGAGGGAAACGGGTTCATTGCATTTGTGCTGGGTCTTAAGTCATAAAGAGAGTTAAACAAGGAGGTGGGCAGCTCTCAGGCAAAGCACTGCAGCCTAATGTTTGAGGATCAATCATCTGCTACCCTTAAATAATCCATTTGACCATCAGTATTTGTTTTTTAGGATGGCTGCTTCATGGAAGGGCTACAGTATACAAGCATTGAGCAGACAGACCCTCTGCAAGAGTCTAACTGGTTCATATGGAGCTCTAATGAATGATTTACTTAGCATTATCTGTCTATCCACTAAGCCTTAGGCAGAATCAGTATAGCTAACTTTCTATTTCAAAAGGCAGCTGACGCAATTAAAGCTTTTTTTTTTTGTTTGTTTGTTTGTTTTAGGTAGATCTGAGAATAGCTTAAGAGATGAAATAAAAGAATCCAACCTGGTATTTGCAGGGAGAAGATGCACATAGAGCCTCTTCCAGCACATAGTTAAACTAGAGTAAAATGGTTGGGGATACCTTATGAGGCCAGAAGGCATATAACTAAGCCCCAAAGATCACATTAAATTACCTGGCCAATGTGAGCTTCTTACATCTCCATGTCTGATTTTACTTATTCCTGGTTTGGGCTCCTCTTTCAGGCCTGCAGTTCTGTTTTCTCTTTCAGTGACTTTGGTCATCTTCCATCTGATCGTCCAGTAAAGGACTTTGGCTTTGCTTTTCTGCTTACCCTTTGTTGCTAATCCTGATTCATTTTTCCTTCTTGTTTTTCTGGTCCCAGTTTTACTCTTACTTCATCTCATTGCTTAACTGATTCAAGGGCCCCTTTAACTTGGTAAAGGGACAGAATCTGAGAGTACTGGCAATGATCCTGATTTCTAGAACAACTCAGCTCTACTGTGCTATTCCTGGGACAAGAGGGCCAAGGAATTTCTCACCATGCTCAGCCTGTTGTCACTTCCTGACTCTTGTCTTCAGAGGTCAATGGATAATAGAGGCAATCAGTAGAATTTGGCATAAGCCTCCTTGCTCCTACTGCCCTCATTTTGTACATAACATCTCCCACCTGCTGTCCATTTTGCTCAAATGTCACC
This sequence comes from Rhinolophus sinicus, assembly GCF_036562045.2. Taxonomy (NCBI): domain Eukaryota; kingdom Metazoa; phylum Chordata; class Mammalia; order Chiroptera; family Rhinolophidae; genus Rhinolophus; species Rhinolophus sinicus. The sequence continues at coordinate 154,096,485 of NC_133752.1, read as the reverse complement.
TTCCCAACAGAGCCTATCCAATTATTATACCACCCCAAGTATACTTGCAACTACTTCCAACTTCTGCCACTGTCTCCCCTTTGCACTTCCTTTTTGTCTTAACCATGCTCGTTTTTTTCCATGTCACTTATTACCTTATAACATATTGTGTAACTTATTTAAGTTTATTGTTTAAATTTTTTTTCCACTAGAATCTAAATACCTTATTTTTCGTTTGTTTTCACCAATATAGCCCAAGAATCTAGAATAGTGCTTTAGCACATAGATAATTCTTACTAAATGTTTATTGAATAAATGCATGAATGACTACCATGTATACATCATTGCCATAATTAGGAAAGGATGTATTTTTCATTCTTAATACTTATTTCAAATATGTATTTGCTGAGAATCTTTCCATCAACTATTACTGCAGAAAATGGTATTTCTCTGTACAGTATGAAAGGATTAGTTGTTACTATGAAAAAAATATAAAGATTTGTGAGAATGGCTTTGATAAGCTAGCTATGCTAAAAGAATGTTAGATCAGCTTCCGTACAATAGTATACTCTGAGAAGTAAAGGTATGTACCTTAGGCTCATGTTGTCATGAACATGAATTTTATTAACCTGTTTTAATGTACAAAAGAATAAAAGCATGCTATACCTGGAAGAAAAAATAAAATATTGTATTTCTACTCTTCCAGAACAACAAATATATCTCACTAACCTGCAGTGCCTAAAGGTCTTTTGTATAAAAGGAAAAGGAAAAAAGGTTTAGCAACCTTAAATACGTAAAGGAAAGCAGTAATATATTGCTATTCCTCAACACTTAAAAAACGTAGAAGTGCTGTCAAAATTAACTTGTCTGCATCAGTATAAGGTGATGCAGAGGTGATTTTAGAAAAATTAGATTTATTTTATAAATAAAAATCCAGAGTTTAAATCATTCTTGGAAACTAGATGAGATGGCTGAACAAGTGTGAAATTCTGTTTTTTAAGAGAACAGCAACCAAGTATGATTTTTTTGACAGAAGATTCACAGGCCTTATGCAAAAAGCTGATTAAATTGCTCAATTAAGTGAGCATACATGACAGACAGGACCAGCTGTAGACCAAAGATTGGGCCCTATCAGCTCTGCACACAGTGTGAACTATAGAAGTGTCCATCTAGGGAAAGTAATAATAATGAAAATGGCCATGCAAAGAATTTAATAAAATGGCAACCCCCTTTCATGATATCCTAATACTTTAAAAACATAATAGCTACCCAAACTCTAAGACTTTGGAAAAAGCAACTTTGGATTTTGGGTGTGGTTGATTTTACATGAAATATTCTTGTTGACTTTCTTATGCTATTAAGCTACATAGACATAAAGCAAAAATATTGTCGCTTCAAATCATGGTTCTCAATGAAGAGTGTACAGCAAATCATTTGTAGAACTTTGGGAAAAATACCAAGTCCCGAGTTCTACTTCAGACAAATGGGATCCGAATGCCCCGGTGTGAGAGGCTCAGCAGCTGTGTGACAGCAACGTGATTCTGATGCTTGTTGCTGGCTTCTCATCACTACAGAAAAAGCACCCGTTTATCTAGGTTCTAGATAAATGCCCAGAAAAGTATCTAGATAAATAAAGGGAAACTATGCAGTAAGAAACAAATGATAAGTAATTTCAGTTAAACGCTCCTCAGATTTACAACTCTTTTCCACAATTCTGAAATATCAACAGCTTTGAAATCAAACAAACCAACAAAAAGATTTCGTAATAATGCACTCAGTGGCAAAACCTGCCCTGCCCTCCTCATTCAGTTTTTGGCAAAACCAGATCTGAATGGACACGAGGCTCTTTGTGCTCTTTATGTATCCCAACAAGTGTGATGAGTCCTGTGTTTTGTTACAGAAACATGAATATATTTCGTTATGGAGGTGTACCTGATAAACTGTATATGCACTGTGTCATCAGTCTAGAATTTGAAGAATTCTATTCCTAAAATATATATGGCCCTCATAACTTTTGGATAAGAGATGATAAACTTGTAGTAATGGCTTCAGTTGACATTTTCTTTTGTCCTGCATCAAACTGATTTGAGTACATTCGACTGCCTGGTTCTAAGAGGGCAGGGACTCTGACATGCTCACCTTGTATAATAATAACCCTACATATTGGACTGTTGAAAATAGTATCTCCCCTAGGCTTGTATTGGTCAGGGTTCACCCAAGAAACAGAAGCAGTAGCATGTATATATAGATATATATGAGGCGATTTATTCTAGGAATTGGCTCACGCTATTGTGGAAGCTGAGTTGTCGGCAAGCTGGAGAGCCAGGAAAGCTGGTGGTGTAATTTAGTTTGAGTCTAGAGGCCTAAGAACAGGGAGCATCACTGGGGTGAACCTGAGTCCAAAGGCATGAAAATGGGGTCAGAGTGATGCTATAAGTCCCAGGCCTGAGAACCAGAAGCACCTGTGTCCAAGGACAGAAGAACATGGAGATCCCAGCTCAAGCATAAAGAGCATATTTGCCCTTCCTCTGCCCTGTTGTTCTGTTCAGAGCCTCCACAGATTGGATGAGCCTGCTGACCCTAGGCCAATCTCCTTTACTCAGGTCAATTCAAAAGCTTATCTCTTCTGAAAACACTCTCATAGACACACTCATAAATAATATTTCACCAGCTATCTGGCATCCCTTAGTCCAGTCCAGTTGACACATACAATTAACCATGACAAGGTTACCGTCTTGTGAGGGATGCAGGGCCTACCATTCCCACTGTAAGGACGTACAACCTGAGGCGAGTCAATGCACTATCACAGTGCTCGGTGGAGGGCCACAGTTAGTGCTCGGTGAGTATTAGGTAAATTGAACATTACTTTAAATTGAGTTGAATGCTATAGCAACTTAAATTTTTCCTTTAAGTAAAGGAGTATATCAGTGTGTGGTGGTCAAGAAAAAACAACCTTTAAGACAGAAAATATTTTAAATAATTATAAAAAATATATAAACATTTTCCAAATCCCATGATCAGACGTTAGAGTCAAGGGATGCACATTATATTTATGATCAGAGTCAGCTTTAAGTGTACAGTATGAGGGTCAGATTGCTACTAAATTGTAATTCTAAAACGTTTCTTCCTAATTTTTCAGATTTAATACAGCAGTCATCCTCATTTTTTATAAATTTTGCTCAAGTAACAAAATACTCATTCTTAGAGGAGACTAATGTCGGAAGTGGGTTTGGGAGAAAAGGGTACAGTGTAATCCTCTGTCACCCTCATTCCCTCCCCAGCAGTGGAATCTTCAGTAGCAGAGTCAAGGGTCACACACAGCACCCAAAGTCCTCCCCACCCCAAGCCTGGCCCCATGCTTCTATCCCCGACTACATTGTCTTTTCAGGACACATTGGATGCCCAGTGTTTTCACTGTTTTCATAAGGGGGTTGCCATTTTTCATTGCAAGTGTAGGTGAGGGAAGAGGACTAAGAATGGCGTACTTGGGCTGCAGTGCTAAATTGCTCTGTGCAAGCCAGGGAACTTCTGTGTCTGCTTCTCTGTTAAATGAGGATTGTCAAACTTCCTATGTTTTTACAACAAAGTTCCGAAATAGATGATAAATTATTAATTGAAGAAAAACACCATTAATATTAATGAAGTAGACACATTGTACATTGGCTAAGAGCTTGGACTTTGGAGTTGGCATACCTGCATTTAGTCTGCATCCTGGCTTTGCCACCTGTGACCTCGGATCAGTTATCTAGCCTCTCTGAGCTGCGTGTTCCTGTTCTATAAAACTGGGAACAGAGTGACACCTAGATTGTGTAGAAAATGCATGTTAATTGGTTGTCAATAAACATACGTTAAGCTCCCAAAGCTATGAAGTGAAAATTTGATTAGCCTTTTCTCTGCTTCTGATTAATTAAAACTAGAAATGAGTTATGTGTGGGGAGGGGAGGGGAGGCATTTCTGAAGTGTAACCAACTTTTATACTTGTAGACTTAAAAAACAAACAAACAAATAACAGATAATTTATGGGTTTTATCTGGCTGTGCACCTTTGAAAATTATTGAATACCTGTATTCTTTGTAGAATTAATTCTCTCTAGACTTTAATCATACCTTTCTAGGATTAATGATGAAAACTTGAATTTTTTGTTAAAACATCATATTCTATATAATATGTCATGCAAAAGTGAAGGTGATAGAAAAGGTGTGGAAAAATTGAATTGTTCCTGGCAATATGCTGAACTGGATACAAGGAAAAAACAACAACCATCTCCAAATATAAAACAACTTGGTAATATATATTTTACACACACACACACACACACACACACACACACACACGGTCAGACAATTAAGTTCACGAACTTGGTGCAACGATGTTGCTAACCTTTTTTGATGTCAGAGGGATTATTCATTATGAATTTGTACCAACTGGACATACAGTTAACCAAATTTACTATTTGGAAGTGCTGAAAAGGCTGCATGAAAAAGACGACCTGAGCTTTTCACCAACAATTCATGGCTCTTGCATCATGACAATGTACCAGCTCCCACCGCACAGTTTGTGAGGGAGTTTTTAGCCAGTAAACAAATCACTGTATTGGAACACCCTCCCTACTCACCTGACCTGGCCCCCAATGACTTCTTTCTTTACCAGAAGATAAAGGAAATATTGAAAGGAAGTCATTTTGATGACATTCAGGACATCAAGGGTAATACAACATCAGTTCTGATGGCCATTCCAGAAAAAGAGTTCCAAAATTGGGGAATACTTCGTAAGTGACCATAGTGATATTCAGCAATGAGGTATGCAGCACTTTTTCTAGGGTGAGTTCACTAGCGTAATTACCAGACCTCGCATATATCAAACAAACAGATAATAAAAACAGTAATCTTTTCAAAACCATATTGTTTTTTTTTGTTTTTTGTTTTTTTCTTTAAAGCAAAGGATATCCTTAGAGATAGAAAATAAAATGTGACTCAAACCCAGATAGGAAAGGAGAAGAACAGTAACTAGCCTAAGAGCATCTACCAATAGGCTCTTTTTTTTTCTAACACTTATGTGAGGGAAAGGAAACAAAGGTTGGGGCCCAGACAAGATATGTTGTCAAATTTCAGGAACTCTGAAAAGCTATACTCTCAGTGAGAATGTTAACAGGAAAAAAGTGTCCTAAATAGGAAGGCACATTAGAAACTTGGTTGTCTTGTCATAGATTCTGGAGAGGGGAGAAAATGAAGTCTCCCCTGAGAATTTATAACCGTAGACTGTTCCTCAAGTGGGTGGACAGCCCAGATTATCACCACCTACAAGTTTTAAAAAATTCCACACTAGAATTTATTTTAAAGCGATTCCAAGTTAAAAGTTTCTTTAGGCTCTTCACAGAACCAAGCCTAAATTCTCTCTGGAGTAACACATTAGCAAATCAGTTCTTAAAATACCTCCACAAATAAAAATGCCAATAAATGTGACTGAATAATCAAAAATTACAAAGCATACAAGGAAACAAATATCATGAGTAATAGGAGTAAATGCAACTAACAGAATTAGACCCACACAGATTTCAGTTTTTAGAATTATCTATGTAGAGAATAACATAAAACATTTTCAAGTAATATATTCAAATAAATAAAGAGATAATTGAAAAATATGTAAGGAATGAAACACTAGGTCATTTGAAAATGACCCAAACAGAATTTTTAGGAATAAAAATATATAGTGATTGAAATGAAAAATTTAGTTGTTGGGTTAAAGAGCATACTAAACAAAGGTAATTAGTAAAGTATAAAATACACCTGAAATATGTTTTTCCAAAATGGTGTACAAATAAATAGAAAATATCTAAAAGAAGGTAAGAGACATAAAGTGAGTTCTATCAAAGTTCCAAAAGGGGAAAATAAAGGAGATAGATGAGAAACAACTTTTTGAAGGGAAAAAAAGCTTAGTGTTGTCCCTAATTATAAATGCATGAATCTTCATCTTTCAAAATCACAATAAACTCAAAAAAAGAAAAATATTCCATGACTAGACAGATGAAAGTGAAACTGCATTTCATTAAAGGAAAAATAACCTTAAAAGTAAAAACAAACCAAAACAAGTTCTAAAGAAATGACAGACATACCTGTAAAGAGCTGACAGTCAGTTGATTTCCTCCCAGGAAAAATGGTGGTTAGGAGAGTAACTTTCATGTGCTAAAAAATGGGAGAAAGGAAATAAAGATATGAGCAGACGTTAATATAAAAATAAAAGTACTACAGAGAGGATTAAAATATGCAAAAATTTTAAAACCTAATTGACAAATCTTCATGAGATTAGTCAAAGTTAAAAGAAAAAAGGGTACAAATAAACCATATAAAAATGAAAAAAAGTTATTGACATAGAATGAAGATAAAAGATATAACTATATTCTTCATTCTAGATAAAGCTCAGAAAAATAACGAGCAAAAAAGCCAGATGCAGGAAAACCATATTGTATAATTCTGTTTAAATATTAATATACCATATATATATATAACTAAGCAATATTTTATTGTACTTATGGTTACATACAGATGGAGTAACCTACAAATAAAAACATGGAAATGGGAATTATAAATATAGGATTTAGAACTGTGGTTACCTCGTGTGTGGGTAGACAGGGTAATTTGACTGGGGACAAGTGCACATGTAGGGCTTAAAGACCTTTGATTTTATTGTGTTTTTTTAAGTCAGGTCGTGGGAACATGCTCTACTATTTATTTGTATTCTTTATATATTACTTATATGTTATATATGCCCTTTGAGAGATATATATATATATAAATTTTTAAAGAATTTTAATGAAAACATCTTGAAAATATATCTAAATCTGATATATTAACAAAATAAAAAAATTTAATTAAAGCACACTAAGTTTACTTTTTAAACTATCCCCTAAAACAAATGTTTTACTTGTATTTGAAACGAAAATATTTGGTTTTATTTTTAGGCACTGAATGCTAATAAATAGGATTTCTTATTACCAAGATACAAGTTTAGGTTATTGCTTTTGAATTTCTAAGCTTGCTATGATGTCACCCAAACACTCAGTCCATAGAGTTATAATTATATCTGCCTTCAGGCAACAATAGGACATAGGAATAATGCTTGCTTTCACTTTTATAAGTGAAAAGTAACCACCATGTTACTTGGTGGTTGCCTTACATTATAATCTCTCAAATACTGAAAATGAAACAAGGGTAGTTATGTCAGGTGGATAATTATCAGCCTTTTCTTCCACTTACTACTTACTAACCAGTAGGAAGGTCAACCCAATTGAACTTTTTTTACCCCACCAGCCTATAACTTGGATCTGTCATCTTTATAGAGTCGGTTGAATATTTTGATAAATGATATTATACAAGAAATATGGCCGGCTAAATGGTGGCCCTAAGCCTGTGAGACAAGTGCTAACTCTTTTGTCTCTCTCATTAGGGCTAGCATGTATTAGGCATTTCATTCAGAAAACTGGAATGCTGGGATCCTTAAAATGAGATTGATTTTTCCCTTTGAGGAGATGTTAGCGCTTTCTGTTTTCTAAGGGCTCCTCAGTGAATAATGGTTCTTGCAATCACTTTTCTAAAACTATCCTCTATTTTTCTTCCAATTGGCCCTCCATTCATATATACAATCACAAAGCCATCATAGAATAGTATATTATATATAATTAATTTCTCTAGTAACACTTATTTATGTTAACAAAACAGAGAGGATACGCATACTGTAAATGACTCATTCTGTCAAGCCAAAAACCAAAAATAAATGCTCAATCATGTAATATTGGGTTACTGTCATTTGATAATTTAGCCACTCATAAGGAACAGCATGTCAGAAGATGGTGTAAATATTTTTCTGCCAGCTCCTTGCTTAGTCAGTAATAACTCTTACTCTTTCCATTTATTCTAAATTATAATTCAGTGTGGTGGAAAGCAAACTGTACTGGGGCACATTGTATTAATTTTGCATTTGTTAGCACACTGTTTGAAACTCTGCAGACTTTGCTTACTAAGGTACTTTTTGATTGTGTATATTTCTGTATTCAGGTGATTCAGGTATTTTTTTCTAAATGTTCTATATTCTGAGACATGCCCAATTTCCTTACTTAATAATATAACAGTCTATGACTCACTATAAATCAGTAGGGATCCAGCAATAAGGTGCAGTACATCAGGAAAGCAGTGCAGGCTATCATTGAAGATAATAAGCAGTTGTATTAATATTCATGCATTATGAAATCCTGGTTATGCTTCTAAAAAGCTGTAGAATACATTCCAAGCTTTATGTTCACCGTAGATATCCACCTGTGATTTTTCAGATAGTTCTTGTAGCAATTCATTCAAGGCATCACTAGATAATTTAGAAAACTTTCATCCATGGTTTTCATTTACTTAATTATATACTTAGCTAATGTTCCTCAGAGAGTATGCATAATCCTTTCCGGTTGGACCTTGGGTCTTTCTTTGTCTCAGCTGGAAGTGCTGTTGTGTAAGAATGTATAAGCACGTCTCTGTGTGTGGCATGATGTGTGTGGTGGGAGTCGGGGCAGCAAAAGGGGAAAAACCACATGCATCGTCCTATACAGTAGAGATTTTCCCTACTGTTAAAAAAAAAAAATCAATTTAGACTTTGTTTCCACATAGATGACCTAAGAGGGAAGATAAGAAAGCAATGCTATGCTATAAAAGATTCAAAAGTACCAACAAAACAGAACCACCACACAAAGATGCATAGGCTGGACACACTGGTATCACTCAACAGTGTTAAATGAAGCAATGCCTTCAATTTTAAGGGAAAAAAATAATTGTGACTCAAAAATTTCACACTCAACCTAATGATTGGTCAAATATATAGAAAATAAATAATGTGGTTGTAGGTTACATTGTTCTCATGAACCTTCCTGAAGAATGTATTATAGAACAAAATTCAGGCATTAGAAGTAGTGGTCAAACTCTAGCAGAAGTACTAGAAAAGATCATTGAGTCAGTTTAATTGTGGGACTTAGGTTAAAAGAAATGCATGACTTCTGATTATAAACCAAATATAGAAATATTCCCAAACTCTAACAACCTAGAAATGATATGTGGTGTAAGAAAACATAATACTCTGATATTCTCATCTTTTTTAGATGAGGGAAGGTGGTATCATTTAAAGATGATAAATAAAATAGGGATATAAGATATTCAAAGAGTCAAAAATTAATAGGAAAAATAATATAGTAAGTACAACAATGTGGTGGTGGAGGGGAAGAAGGCAGAGGGAGAAGAAGCAGATATTAAATAATTGTGTAATTGCTCATAGTAGGGAGTAAATACAAATATAAAGAAATAGTAAATACATACATCAAATCAAATTTAAGTATAAAGGTAGTAATTAGAAAAAATAGAAACCGTTTATATTTCAGAAGAATGCACATAAAAAGGTAAGATAGAAGAGGAAATAAGAAGAAACTATTTAAATGGCTTTATGTGTAGTGATATAGGATGATGTTCAAGATATAGTGTTAAATAGAAAGAAGTTGCAAAAGTATATGTGTATGTTTGTTCATTAATATCCTTAATGTTTATATGCTTGTTTATTAATAGAATAGTACTTATTTCTTTTAAATAATACTCCATGAAATAATAGCTGTTTCAAGAAGTGTACTATGTAGCCATAGTTATTGTTATTATATCATGACCTTGTATTCCTAATAAATTAATATTTTATATTTATATAACATGGTTAACATAAAACTATATCAAATAAGACCATAGGTATAGTATATGTAGTACCTGCATGTATGTAGCTCATAACCAGGATAAAATTAGACTAGAAAATTGGAGAATGGTAGAGGATATAAATTAACGCTCAGTTATGTTACACAAATCCTCTGTGAAACCTTCTTAGATTATTGCAACCTTTGGTGGCTGACCTCCCTTCTCTTTGATTTTTAACAGAAATTTTTGACTAACATATTTTAACATTATACTATATCTTTATAATTTTTAAATATGTCAATATGATAGTTTTGTCGTTATGGAAGCGATGAGAATGATGGTCAGCCCTTGGTCTCTGAATCCAGTTATTTGACACCATGTTCATATGAAGCAAAATGACTAGGTAGAAATGCCAGATATCAAAAATAATACATAAATAATTATAATACCTGATAATATGTATTGTGTGCCCATAGATAATGAAATAGAAACCGAGGCACAGAGAGATTAATCACTTTTCCTCAAATCAAAAAAGAGACAAAAATTGGATTCGGACCCGGCAGGTGGCTCCAGAACTGATTCACACACCGTTACATTAGGTGTGTGACCCTCCTCAGTTATTTTACTTCACTGATTTCTCTTCCTCTCTTGGTGGAGGCTAGAAAATAATGACTTGCTTTATAAAGTTGCTGTGACAATTACTAAGAAAAGTACATCGAAGAGTTTTGTAAGCCATGAAGTTCTATAGTAAATGTAAGCCTATTGTCATTGCTAGCTTTATGCCGCCATTTTTGTCACAACATCATATTGTCTCAACTCATGGCGGAGCAAAAATTTCCTCTTAGATTCCTGTAGAGATCAGTTGGTTTCTGCAACCATTTACTGACTTTTAAATCTCAACATGCATGTTCTTGCTCAGATTGCACAATACCCATGCCCTAAAATAGCTTATATTCTACTGATGAAGACTACCCAATAAGGCATCATGTGATATGGGCCATCATGAAGTTCTGAGTTTTGTGCAAAGGCTTAGTTGAGAAGAAAGGGGAAGGGGATGATTGTGAGACTCAGAGAGTTAAACAAACTTCTTTCAAAGAAAGACCTGCAATTTCAAATCCTAATAATCTTCCTGTGGGAAAAGCATCAACAAGTTTTGTGTTTATGCTACACAGCAACCTTTCTGCATTGTCTTCTTCATCCTCACTTTCCTGCATTTTTTCCCTCAAAGACTGTCCTTGACCAACACCAGAAATGAATTTGATTTCTCTAATGCGGAAGGTAATTGGATTTTTCTTTATTGAATGCATCCCTTTAATGACTGTCTCTGCTCTGGCCAATTTAGCTAGTGACCTGACATTGATCTGATGATATGACTTAAAGAGTTGAAAGCTGGGGATGAAAAAGACTAGCTGTCTGGCATCAGAATATATATATTTTTTATTTATTATTATATTTTTGCCTCATCTTGCCATTTTCCTGGGAAAATCCTTTATCTTTGAATGTCATTTTTACAAAACATGCTGCTGTAATAATTGGTCATATAACAACAAATTGCCTCTTTCTAGAAAATATAATAAGGATTTCCCAGAAAGTGCCCGGGAGAAAACATTGAAAATTGAATAAAATCCACCCAGTAATCATTCTGTTCCTTGAAAATATTTATTACCATGCAGACTCTCTGGAACAAGATAAATACAGTTGAACAGAATTAATTAAATCTTTTAAAAAGCTGGCAAAACATGAAATATTTAAGTATTTATTTACTTAAACTTGAGGTTTTATAAAAATGCAATTCGACACAAGATTGTTATTCAAGTAAATGACAAAAAAGCAGTGGATAAAATTGTTGTATTTGGAAAAATAGTGATTCTTTTGCCAAGGGAAGATATGATATGAAACTCCTTTTATGCCCAAGAATATATAGGTTTTAAATTTCTCTACTTTTGCCTTTATTCATTTTTAGTAACAATGTACCTCACTTGATTCATGGTTACTTTTTATTCCATCATCTTTCCTTTGTTTATTTTGATAAATATCATGATTTTTTTTGATTGAAGATAAAATTCATGGATTTTATCAGTGTGAGTGAGAAAGTAGAATATCATAATTTAATGTGTCATAAAGAAAATTAATAAATGAGAAAATTACCAATAAATAAATTTCTTTTTAAAAATAAGTGAAACGAGATTTTTTTCTTTTTGAATTCTTAATATCAATTACTTTCATGCTTATGAAGGTAATGAATAGTTTAAAAAAATTAACTGGAAGGTTATGTTAAAAATTATTTATAATTGTTGAATCAACAGTCAAGCCACATCATACAAAATTATTGTAGACCCTAAATCAGACAGAGCTGGCATAAATCTACAGTGTTACTCAGTGAAGGTCAGTGAGCTTGCTTTGATTTCCATCAACCAAGAGAAGCTGGGGAATTTGAATCCTAGAAGTGATGTTGAGAAAGAATATGAAGAAAAATTAAGATCAGGTACGTCCTGGAGACTGGGCTCCTTACCAACTGTTCTGATTTTATCTTAAGTGAGCGTGTGAAGCGTTGGCATGGCAGTGAACATTTCCAGGGACCATTTCTTTGGTTCTGTGTGACATGACAAGTGGACTTGCTTCAGATGTGATGCACCTTCCCCAGGAAGTCTGGTACTATTGAGGGGCGCCTCATCCAGAAGGACTCCCCACTGAATCACAGGCTTTCATCATAAATGAATAAATCTCACCCATTCCAAGTCAGGTCATTGTTGGAAGTTATACTTAAATGCAATGTTTAAACTTTAAAGGCAAAAGAAAAAAATTATATATATATATATATATATGTATATATAAAAATTATATATATATGTTTAAATTTACTGTCTTAATTACTTTAAAAAATTTGCTTTTATTAGTTTCAGGCTTAATTACTTTTTAAAAAGTTTTTTATTGGGGAATATTGGGGAACAGTGTGTTTTTTCTAGGACCCATCAGCTCCAAGTCAAATTGTTGTCCAATCTAGCTGTGGAAGGCGCAGCTCAGCTCCAAGTCCAGTCGCCGTTTTCAATCTAGTTGCAGGGGGCACAGCCCATCATCCCATGAGGGAATTGAAACGACAACCTTGTTGTTGAGAGCTCGAGCTCTAACCAACTGAGCCATCCGACTGCCCCACTGGCAGCTCAGCAGCAGCTTGTTGTCGTCAATCTAGTTGTGGAGGGCGCAGCTCACTGGCCCATGTGGGAATCAAACCAGCAACCCGCTTGTTAATAGCTCTCACTCTAACCAGCTGAGCCATCCAGCCGCCCCAGAAAAAAATATTTTTATAGATGATGAAAAGTCTTTATTACTCTATTCAGTTTACCTCATTCCGTATCAGTTTTCTTAATTTTGATTCTGTCTTGTTTGAATTTGAATATTATTATTTAAAAACATAATGATATAATGTTCTCTTAAAGGAAAGGTAGATTGTTTGGGAAAAGAAAAAAGAGTGAGTGTATGTGTGTGTGTGTGTGTATGTGTGTGTGTACACATATGCAAACATGTTTTCCTTTATTAGAAGAAAGAAGGAAATTCATTTCCCATTCCCAGCAGTTTGTTAAAAATGCTTTTATAATAGGTCATATATTTATGATACTTTGGACAGTTGCTGAAACTATTAATATGAGATGTCTCCCATGAGCAATTTATTTTGTTAATGCATTTTTAAAAGCAAGCATTTATATCCTAATTCATTCTGTCATTTCTTCTTTGAGCAAATATTTTTGTCTTTTATATAAAACATCCTTTGATATTGGAAGGGATACAAAGATAAATCTTCACCTTCAAGAATTTTAAAGCCTACTAGAGGAAAAGAAATGTACATAAGTAAGTAAAAGAGAAGGTGGAACACTATACGTGACATGAGAGGGGGCAAGAATTACAGTTGGAGGGAAATAATGAAGACATCACAATGGTAACATAACTTTACTTAGGCCTCAGAAGACCAACAGAATCTGTGCACATGAGAAAGGTAGAACATTTTTCGAAGGAGTAGAATTGCTAATGACATCGAGGTAGGAGAATGCTAGGTAATTAGAATAAATATGCCATAATATTGGGTTTAAGTACCATACCTCACATGTCATTGAAGAAAAAAGAGAAAGAGAGGAATTTTGACTAGCAATATGGATAAAAATCTAGACACATTAGGAAATCTTTGGAGTTTCTGATTAGACAAAATTAAAAAGAATATGGTATTTTATTTGCTATATATTTAGTTTCTATAAATAGGTTAATAACATGTTAATGACGCCTTCTTTTACAAGGTAATTTTACCTGATGTTTTGAAAAAATGTCAATATTTGACATGTTGAATAACCTTAAGTATGCTCATTCATTCTGTACAGTCAAATGAACTATTAAAGTTTTTAACCAAAGAAAGCATATTATAATTTTTGTCTCTGAATATATTCTAATGTTAAAGTACATACACATTTTATTCTTAATAAAATATAAATTTTACCTATGTATTTAAATCTGAATGTAAAGTTTCTGAAAGTGCTAACTTTTTGTTTGTTTGTTTGTTTGTTTGTTTCAGGTCACTGATATGATGCTTCAGGACAAACCCTATCCTGATTGGGGAAAATCTGCGAGAGCTTTCTGGAAGAAAGGAAATGTCAGGATCATTTTATTCTGGTAAGAGACTGTTTCATTTATTGATTTGTGCTTTGCCTCATTCACTAAAGGACTTGGATGTAGCTTTCTTTAGGTGTATAAAATTCTATCTAGAGAGGCATTATCAGTGGATATTATGTTCCATTAAAATGACTAAAACCAATTATCCTATTATTTTATGAATTCATTTCTGCTGACATATTGTTATATATACACATTTACAAGAGTTGTGTTTTGCTAATATAGTGATGCAGAGATTTTACTAGAGGTAAGTAGGTTTTTGACTTAGCAAAAACAAGCTGTAATTTTCATCAATGAAATATGATATAAAAATGTCTTCAGTAAATACTAAATTTCCAGTATATTTGACATGATACAGTTTTCTCTGAAGAAATTATACAAAGAAGGAACCTCTTTGCAAATCACATCTGGCTCATTGGCATTTCTTCTTATGTAGTTTCCTTTAGCTGTCCAACCCAATCATTGCAATTAAAAAACAATCCATATCTTATAGAATGTTGTGTTTTTTGTGGAGTCACCATTATTTATATGTATTTGAACAAGTTTAAAGAGAAAAGATAGGAATGTGAGACAGCACGAAGGGCCCTTTCATCTGGCTGTTTGACACTTGGCCAAGTACAGCGATTCAACATGATATATGAAACGTTATGTACCGTAGCATACAGAAAAGTTGTAAATGATGATAACTTGTACCTGGTAAATTCCATCCTGTTCACCTGACTTTTGAAATGAAAAAAAAAAAAAAATCTGTTTATTCTTGGATTAAATCTGGAGATTGATTTTTTTTTATGTAGGACCTATAAAAATTATAGTAACTGAGTACTTAGGAAATATACACTCTAAGCTACCTTTGCTTTCACACTATCATTAAATGTTGCTAGAGATTTATGGCATTTTGAACCCAATTCTTAGCAGGTAAACAAAAGTAGGTTTTTTTTTCATAATGTTGTAAAAATGAATATGATTTTGTTGATGTTTATTCACACCTTGTCTCTATAAGTCAAGTATGGGCTATTTTAATGCATTTAACCTTCATATTTGTTTTCCTGCTAGAAGTTCCCCATGCAGCTTGTTCTGAACAATATAAAGTATAATAATTATAGTAAATGCTTATTGAAGGCATGTTTTGCTCCAGGCACTGTGCCAAGTACTTATCATTCTATATATTTACTGATTTAATTCTGAAAACGCTGTAAGGTAGATTATATTATTATAAGTGTAGGTCTCTGACCCCAGAACCCCAATTCTCAATCATTACACCACATTGCCTCTACAAGAACAAAAGCTACATTGGTGTGCAAATTTCTAAATGATTGTCTTTAATTGTTTTTTAAGTAATGGTGCTGGATAAGAATGTGAGATTCTGAGAAATTGATTCACCCTACAGAATTCTCTTACAGGAGTTTTAAGAATCAGAATTTAAAAGGAAATAGACTCTAATATTAATAGTGTTTATGAACTATCTCTTTTCAAACAATACTCACTGTGTTTACAGATATTTTGTATCATGTAATGTATGTTGAAAGGCAGCCCATTGGTTATTGCTTAGCGTGGCCGGTAATCAGGTCGCAGTACATTATTATTTGTAAAAGTGAGCCATGAATAGTGATCTGAAGGTCTCAGTGGTTGTTGTCATTCGCAACTTTTAATTGCAATTGCTGTTTCAGAGGACAAGAATTCACATTGGATTTTTCCTGAACATCTTAGTACATTTTTCCTTGAACGTTACTACTCAGGTCTATATATTACCAATCTCTTTTATACAAATGGGTTTAGTTTGACATATGTGGCAACAGAGCCTCAATGGGTAATCTAAATCATATTTTAAATGTTGTTAAAATAATTTAATTAGTCACTGACAGATAATAATATCTTGCATGGAGAACAAACTAAAATTCACACTTATTCTTATAGTCAGTTTTTGTTTAATTACTGGTAGGAGATAATTATGAGAGATGATTTTTTTATTGTTATATTTCAAAAGTAATATTTCAAATCATGGATAGAACATAAAATAACTAGAGGAGAATTTAAATGTCACTTTAAAATATGTTTTCCTTTTTTGTTTTCATTTCTAAACGATTATCTTGACAACGGTATTCTTGGTTTTAAACAAAGGAAAATCTGACACAAAAAGTTGAATATGGAAATTATGTGGGAAGCAAAGAAATCTTTTTCTTCATATTTTCAGATAAAAGTATAAAGGTCATTTGGTGTTTTTTTTTTGTTATTGTTTTCTAGCTCTAGGAGATAAAATATAGAGATCGTTAGCAAGGTTTTAAATGAAATAAAAGACAGTATCTACATATTATATGCTAAGTATTGTTCTAAAAGAAGTGTTTTATTTTGGGTTTGCCCTAGTTAAGGAAAGAGATCAGTGCAAAAAAAAAAAAAATTATATGTTGGTTAGGAAATTTGGAAAGGAAAGCTTTCATAAGCTGGAATGTGATTGTGTATAGCAGTTGAAATAGTACAGCATGGAATTTTGTTCTAGTAAAACTACCATTTACGTGTAGCTGCTTTAGCTCACAAATTCCTGTCAGAAACTCTTGTTTGCAACTGTGTGACTGAGTTCTTCCTTGATTCTTAGTGATAGATGTCTCTACATTGAAGAAAATGGTTCTTATTTCTTTCTGTGCAAAGATGAGGCTATATAGCACATAGGTTTTTATGTCTGAGAGGAGACTAAATTGTGCTGTATTTGAAAATACTAAAAGGGAAAGGGAGGAATTTTCACAGATCTTCCCTTCCAAATTCCTTTCCCCAATCTTTTGGATAATTAAAAAGAATAAACATCTAAGAATCTAAATCCTAGGTGAATGCCATGTACTATTATATTTTTCAGAGGGGCTACCAAAAGCCATTTTCACTCATTTGTATCTGAAAAAAACAACAACAACACATACAGAGATAAACAAATAATGTGAATTTATACTAGCTCCTGTCTCCCTGTTTAATTTGCTCTCTAGAGACACGCTTTGTATGCATTTGATGGGAAGCATCTAGGGATAATATTTTCCAAAGGTTTACCTTTTTTTAAAAAAAAATTAAAGGGAGACACTCTTCTAGTATTAATAAAGAATTGGCAGAAGGGATTGGGAGATGTGGTGATCATTAGGGCTTCACAAATACTCCAGTTCTTTGTCTTCCAAACACATAACATAATTACACTTTTTTGCCCCCTTTGATCACATGACTTGCTTTGACCGGTTTAAATGTGAGTGAAAGTGGCATGTGTCACATCTAGGTAGAAGCATTTAATTATTAATGAGAAACACTGAAGGGAACTCTTCTCTTGGTAGCAGTTGTGGAAGTTGGTATCTAGCTGGATCCTTAGCAAAACAGTAGACCTGTGTTGAGCAGGTGTGAGCAGAAATGATCCTTTGCAAATGTTAAGCCACTGAAATTTGAGGATTGTTTGATATTATAACATAAACTAGCCCATTCTCATGTATAGGACAATTGATCCCTAGAAGTGGAGTGACGCCACAGCAGAAAACTGCATTTTTTTGTTTGTTTGTTTAAGGGCTAGACAGCAAATGGCAAGGAAACTGATGATAGCTGGAAAGATGGCAATCCAGGTGTTATAGTGGTGAAGTATTTGGTAAAAACTGTGGTCTGTGATTATTTAGATGCTCTAAGAAAAGTTCTAAAACAGTGTTAATACTATGGTGTTGTGTGCACCTGTGTAAAACTGTCCACTTCTATTCATCTCTGGTTCATAAAGGAGATTATCATTTATTTTTTCGTTTTTGGATGATTAGTGTCTTTATATTATAAAATGTACTTTATCTAGTTCTATAGTGATTTGGATGAGAATCTCTTATCATGATTATCTTGATTCTTATTTGGGAAACAAATGTAGCTGCTAATGTTTTACTTGCTTTGGATATCATGGTTATTACTGAAGTCTAGCAAAATGAACTTAGTTGTTTCACTTTTATCAAAAACTGATCTAGAAATTATTATTATTTTAATATACATGGTGTGAGAGAGTAACATAATAATAAAATGCAATAAAGTAATAGAAAAAGCTAGGAGTCAAAGCCAATGTCAAAAGTGATTTAATAATAACTCTAACAATATCTAACTGTATAAGCTGTATGACTAATTTAGGTTTACATTTCCTTTTATGCAAAAGAGATGTGTTTTGTTATTCCCTGAGATCCTTTTCAGCTCTACCATGCTACTTCTATTATAAGATTAAAATGTTGGCGAGAGAGTAATTCTGTCTACTTTGCTTTGGAGGGCAGAGTATGGACTGCTATAGTCTGAATGTTTTTGCCCCTCCAAAATTCACATGTTGAAATCCAGGGCTTTATATGCTGGTATTAGGAAGTGGGGCCTGTGGGAGGTGCTTAGGTCATGAGGATGGAGCCCTCATAAATGGGATTAGTGCCCTCATAAGAAAGGCTCCAGACAGAGCCCTAGCCCTTTCCAACATATGAGGACACAGTAAGAAAGCGCCGACTAAGAACCAGGAAGACGACCCTCACCAAATGCAACCATGCTGATGCCTTGATCTGAGACTTCCCAGTCCCCAGAGTTGTGACAAATTTTTTGTCATTTATAAGCTACCCAGTCTGTGGTATTTTGTTATAGCAGCATAAACTCACTAAGACATGGGCCAATGGGTGTAAGTCACATGAAAACATTTAGATTCATACATGAAAGGATCCCCTAACAGTGGGAGCCTCTCAACGCTGAATGAATCTGCCTCATGAAGTGCTGATTCCCCATCAGAAGTATTCCTGCAAAGGCTAGATGCTCTCTCAGGGATGCTAAAGAAGGATCACATTAAATGAGAAAGAAAGAAAAAAAAATCACTCCTGAATTTTTATAAAACTTGCAGATTCTGTGACTCTACGTTTTTAACTAGAAAAGTATTACATTTTTTTCTGCTTTATAATAGTCGGCTTTATATTAATTATAATTTAATATGCTCAGTATAATTCCATCATCATTATGAACAAAATTTTTACACAAGACAATAATTTATGAAAGGTTCCAGGGGCAGCTATAATATGAAAGCTTTTTGCCTCACTTCCTGAATAATAAATTGTCCCATATATTTCCTCTGGGTGAATTTTGTCTTCTTGCCTGTAGCCTTCTTTCCATCTCAACATGTTTCTTTAAGCAGTGTCTATTCTTAATTAAAAGGTGCCTCTGTAACTAAGAAAAAGCAGAACACTTTTAGTCCAAATCAGATAATTATACTTCCTGAATCAGTCACATTAATTTTAAACACTACACTAAGTTAGCAGGGTTCAGTGCAAGTCTACTTCTATGCATAGATATGTGCATCAACTGGTTTTCTTGTTAGATGTAAGTTTCCTACTGTATAAAAAAGGTGACTGGTGTCATATTACTGTGTTGAATTACTGTCTTGTCATATTATTTGGAGATTTTCATCTCAGGCATGTATTTGTGCCTGAACATTCATATATGTAGTCCTATGCCCTTCTAGACTTAATTTTGCTGTATTAAGAACAAGCTTTCTTTTTATTAACTTAAGCAAATAATTGTTACGTGCTGAGTACAGTGTGAAATGGAGTTAGAGCACAGACTCTTGAGCCATCTGCCTGTTTCAATCCTTACTACTGCATGTTAGTTATTACTATTTTGTTTTAATCGGTGTTATAATTATTACTTGGCACCAGATGCTCTCCGTAGTGCTGAGAATTCAACTTTGAAAGAGAATATAAGGATTCTGATGGCATATTTTTCCATCCAGTGAGAAATATGAAGGGGGAGGGTGGGAGTGGGAAGAGGCAACACCAACAATAGGTATGGACTATTTATTCCTAAATGTAGATGGCCCTCCAGTCTTGTCTGTCACCTCTGACTACACTTGCTGTTTCTACTTCCTCCCCTTCTAATCATGGCTTGACCCATGAGTACTGTGATGTGTTGCTAAGTGAGTTCCAGGGATGGTTTGGTAAAGGAGTTAGAGCCGAAGTGTATTCTCAGGATAAGCAGGAGCCAGATGGGAGGAAACAGTGATGGGTTAGGTATATGGAATGAGGAGAGGGAGAAGTCAAGGGTAGTCTTGAGTGTGTAAGCTTGAGCAACTGAACAGATGATTATACTATTCACTGGGATAGAAGATACAGGTGGAGGAGAAAGTCCTAGAGGCTATAGAGTCTACACTTGAACATGTTGAGGTGATGTGCTTATAGAGATACCTAACAAGTAGTTCTTTATATGGATCTGGCACTGAGGAGTGAGGGAATAAGGTCTGAGAGAGACATATAAGTAAAATGTATGTGTTTACCTCATATAGATTTTGTTTTCTACATGTGTATGGTATTTGAGGTAATGTGAATGGGTGTAGCGTGAGAATAAAAGATCTCCTACGCTAAAACCTGTAGAGTTCTTTTATTTGGGAACAGACAGAAGAGGCATCTACAAAGAAGACAGAGAAAGAGGAACAGAAAGAATGAAAAATATGAGAAGTGTGTGCCATAGATTCCAGGAGATGAGCATATGTCAAGAGACATAGCAATATCAACAGTCTAATGCTGGAAACACACCAAAGAAGATTAAAATGCAAAGTGTTCATGGGATTTAACTCTGAGAGGACCCTGAGTGGTGGCCCTGGCAAGAATTGTTTTCTGATAGAATGTTACTGACAGAAGCCAGACTTGTACTGGGTCAAGGGATGGTTAAGAGAGGAGAAAGTAGGAACAATGAACATAGCCAGGTGAGAGAGAAGATTGGAAGGGTGCCGATGTTGAAAAATGAATATCCCATAAGAAAAATTTAAATAAATTTACTGATTTGGCTATTTATTGATTTGTCTTCTCCAGAGCATATCTTTTCTTTCTTTCTTTTTTTTTAACAGAAGGTACTCACTTAAAATTATTTGCTGCACAGGTATTGAATTAAAGCCTCTTATGATAAATTCTATAGTGAAGATTTACTATGTCCATGATTCGTATTTTTTAGTAGAAAGATAGAGAATAACAAGCTCATAAAGGTTTAAATTAAAATACCTTTAAAAGTTTAAAGAAATATATTAAAGTCAAAATGGTGATGAAGTGCTCTACATAATTCTGCCTATGTCACGTTATTTGAGAGCAGGAATAGCATCTTTCTTACTGTGTCCATAGGAATTAGCACAGTGCCTGACACACAGGAAGCATTAAATGCATTCTTGTTGAATTAATTACTTCGTTGAGGATTTTCAAATCTACCATTCTCTAGGATATCTCTGTAAATTTCTTCAGAGTACTTTATTGAAAATTATAAAACGATAATCAAAAGCATTTTGACTTTGGGATTAACTGATGCATTATAAGATTTATAATGCATTTGAGTTACTTTTTCTGAAAAAATATTAGAAATATATATTTTCAGTTATTAAAAAAAATCATCCTGGTAATTATTGCTCTACCCATAAATTATATGCACTAGCTAAACTAGGAAGTTCATTAAAATACTGTTCATTAATACACGTCTACATCATCCCCATTCTGACCCTGAAAGTATTTATCTTAGGTTCTTTTGCTCATTTCTTAAAGATAAGTGAAATTTAAGGAAAAATAATTAAATAAGCTGGCCTTAAATTGCTTAAATAGTACTACTCTAGTATAGACCTTCATTCTAATTGCTAAATCTTGGAATAGCAACATTGAGCCCAAAAACAATCCTTGGATTTATGAATCTTTGGAATAAAATGCCCTTTAATAAGGGCTTGGAAATACTGCATAGTTTTTCTGTGTAACAGTTATTGGTGGAACAAAGTTATTCCTCTTCAATCTGAAATTTGCTGGTTGAATGGAATACTCCCCTGAGCCATAAGGTCTAAGTCATACTTATTAAGTTTCTAAAGTATAAGTCATGTTTTCAAAGGTCCCTGAGTTCACATATAACAGTATAAATACACAGATTTAAAATAGAAACAATAAATTCTAGAAGAAAGTAAGCAGCATTTAACCAAGTTTAATCAGTTGATCCATTTCAGCAGAGTGGGAAATATCTGCCAATCTTTTCATTGTTTCTCATGATTCGTGCCCCCGCTCCCACCGTCTTTAGTAGACTAAAAATGCAAGTCTTTCATTTTAAGAAAAACAAGAACTATTTTATGACTTGACCTATTAAGAACCCCAGGAATCTTCACTCTTGCTATTTTCCCATGTCGTTCAGTAACCATTGGTAGACTACCTCGAGGTATTTATCTTCATCTTACAAATAATTACAGTGGCCACAATGCAAATGCCTGAGTACAATGCTGCTGAGATAATGTTTCTTTCTGGCATAAAAGTCCTACTTAAAAAAAAAAAATGTTCTTGTGTGCTTTGATAAAAACCTGTCTATTAGAATTAAGATCTTCTATTCAGGTGACAATTATATCAGAATAGCTGTCATTATTGATATCACTCTGATCATAACTGTCCATCAGCTTTTTGCATGTTGAATGGACATACAAAGTCTCAGTGTCACCAAGGTACAGATGGTTGTTTAGTATCCACGATTCACTATGGTTCACATCTGGTTCTTAGATCGGTGATTCAAACTCAATTTTGTGGTACATTAATCACTGTTGGAAACTCACAACTGATTGGTTTTCAAACCATAATTGCTGGTAACTAATACTCTAATGTTCTTTACAGTGCAACTCTTTTACCATTACTAAGGGGAAGTGAATCCTTGTTTATTCTGTGAGTCACAGATCACAACTAAGCCACCTCCCTTAGTGTAGAAGAAAGTTCATCCAAGACAACTGAGACCTGTGATAGTTTTCATCAATGAGCAAGTTTCTTTCTGGGATCAGACGGCTTCTCTCATTGAGATCCAGTATGAATTTCCCCCAGCAGTACTGTTTCCATAACACCAGCTCTTGCTTTCAGAATATCCTGTTTCTACATTTTATACTGTTGGCCAGATCTCCCATTGTAAATGCCTTCAATCTTTGAAAGAAGAGGCAGATGCATTAACTGTATTGAAGGTTGAAATGCTTTGATGTTTATTGTTGCATCAAACAATAAACTTTCTGATGAATTAGTGGTAGAATGTATAGGGGCAGGTATCAAAGATCAGAGGAAGGGTTAAATAAAATCTGATTATAATGGCTGAGTATATTAATGATCCACATTTTGGAAACCGAACAAGAACCATTGTTTCCATGTATAAGCTGGACAGAGTTTTGTTTTTGAGTCAGAAAAAAATGGAAGTCTGTCTCATTCATTCATTCATCCATTCATTCATTCATTCATATTTTTTGACTGTTAGGATTCTACTGGGAATGCAACAGTGAACAAGAAACATACATAGTTCTTGCTGTCATGTAAGACTCACTATCTTTCTTACTAATTAGATATTGTTGGTAAGACAGAAATAAATAAATAATTAAACAAATAAAAATTATAAATAATGATACATTATAGGAAGGAAACAAATATTAGTAACTGTACCCCTTTCTAGTTCTCTTCCTTTTCAGGTCATGTTTCTTGAAAGGGTTGTCCACATTCACTCTCCACTTTGTTATTTGCCATTTAGTGTAATTTCTGCTCCTATTCCATTCCAGATAGTTTCTTACCGTCAATCTTCCTGAATTTCAGCTTTCGTCAGATTTCTACTGCATAAACCAATACTGTTTTGAAAGTTACTCATGCATTGGTAACTCTGGCAGTCTTTTAATAAATCTTTTATTTAAGGTGGGTAGTTATGGAAGGACATGTATGAAAAGTAATATTTTGACTTTTTTGATGTTCTTTAAGTCAAACAATGAGGGGAAACTTTTTCATATGTGTATTAAACGTATTGTTTTCTTAGATATAAAATATTATTTCAACAAAATTTTCAGTTAGTACTAATATACGGACAGCCTTTCAAATGTTTATTTAGAATCATAATGATACTCTGGAAAGGCACTTTCTCTTCCTTGTTAAATTAATATATATTGTACAATCACTTACTTTGTACAGGACTTTGTATTTTAGTACCAAGTTCTGGGTCATAAGGGGAAGAAGGACTTCGCATGCCTAAACCACACATCAAAATATGAAGCACAGGCCTCAAGAGATAAAATAGAAATGTTGTGAGAATTTAGAGGTAGGCGAGATTACATAAAGCATATATTAGAGACGGAATGAATGTGTCTCCTCAAAATTCCTATCTTGAATCTCAATCCCCAGTGCGATAGTATTTGGAGGTGGGACCTTTGGGAGGTGATTAGGTCATGTGGGCGGTACCCTCATTAATAGGATTTGTGTTCTTATAAAAGAGACCCCAGAGAGCTCCCTGGTCTTTTCCACCATGTGAGGGCACAGAGAAAAGATAACTTACAAACAGCAAGCAGACGCTCACCAGACACCAAACCCGCTGACACCTTGATCTTGGATTTCCCCGCCTCCAGTGCTGTGAGAAATAAATGTCTGTTGTTAGCAGCCTGAAAAGACTAAGCTAGCATGTTCGGCAAAATAATACTTTAAATATTTTACTGGTTTGAATCATAAATATAATAGTTTTATTTTGAAATATTTTCAACTTACAAAAAATGTTATAAGAATAGTACAAAGAGTTCTTATCTACCTTTCATCTATGTTCCCCTACTGACATTTTATGACATTTGCTTTATTATTCTTTCTCTCTTTCTCTCTCACTGTATAATTAGACAATAGTTATGTATCAATATTAATCTCCCAATTCTGATAATTAGACTGTAGTCATGTGAGAGAATGTCTTTATTTTAGGAAAGAATAAATATTTCATTATAGTTCCTAAAACAAGGACATTCTCACTCATAACCACAGTTCAATTGTCAAAATCAGGTTAACATTAATATACTACTTTAATTTATAGACCTTATTCAGAGCTTGTCATTTGTCTCAATAATGTTTGTTTTCCTTTATTGAGGAAGAGAATAAAGACAGAGAGAGAATAAAAATAAAAAGATTATTTTGTTTTCCTCTGGCTCAGTATTTAATACAGAAACATATAGTATATTTAGTTATCAAGCCTTTTTAGACTCTTCATCTAGGACTGAAAACTTGGCTTTCATAAAGGTATTTTTTAGATACATATTCTCTTAAGGGTACTGATGTAAAATATTTTCATTCATTGATGAAGATTTATTAGAACTTTTTCAAGATTTGATGAGCCTTAGACAACACATCATATAGTATGAATATTTTCTTATACACACTTAGGAATTGAAGATATTCTAATGTGACACATTTTCAGTTTGGCTCAGTGATCTTTTGAAAAGTAAATGTTGCTCCCTGCCAATCTTCTTTAAACCTATTCTTCTATTTGTTTTATGTAGTTCAGAAATAGCAATATTTTAAGCAAACATTCAATAAGCCCCTAAAATAGACTACATGCTGCACTAGAATCATGAACAATACAGAAAACATGCTTCATGATCCCAGCCCCCAAGAACCAGGCAAATGATTTGGACAAGTCAAAACTCACATAAGTACAATGAATGGCAGATACCATGAGATGGTTTGTAACCAAAATTTAAATTGTCTTTCACTGACTGTGAGTTCCCTTTGGAAACAGACATGACCAAACAGAATCGGGGTAGTCGTGAAAGTAATTATGGAGGAAGTTGAATCTAATTAGGCTCTTGAAGAAATCAGAGGTCAAGAAGAAGCACAGAGAAGTAGACTCTTCGGATGACGGAGGTCCAGCAGATAGCAAGAGTACCCTTACAGTAAAATTGGGACAATTAGTATTCTCAGGTCCAAATGGGTACCTGGCAGCAAGAAAGCCTTTTATGCTGATATGACGAATCTTGTCACAGGGCTGGGATTTTAGAGGAGGGTACACACTGGGATTTACTGAAAATGTTAGACTGCTTGTCAGGAACTGACAAAAGCCTACTGATCATAACCAGGCTCTGAACTCAGAACTAAGTAAGCGATAGTGTTGGCCCAATGCTGAGTCACCTGTGATTGGGTCAAAGATACTTGAAGTCCTCTAATGTCCAATGAAAGACACAGATTTACAGATCAGGCTTTTATTCCCACAGTCCCATGAAAGTGCATTTTCGTGACTTTCTTACCATGTTCCTCCCACCGTGACTTGAGGGAAGACACCATGTTTTATTTTGTTCAGCATTCCAGGGCCTACTAGCTATTTAATAAATATTTGTTCACTTGCTGATGCCAGAATAAATGAGGAAAATCTTCCTTGGTAAACAAAAGTAGAATATATATATATATATATATATATATATATATATATATATAATCTTTCTGAGTGAGTCTGGTGCCATGCTTCAATCACCTTTCCAGTTATGGGTTGGAGTTATTGACAGACTGTAGTGATTTTTCCAGGAATGATCCTGCCCTCTAACTAGCTGTGACTCTACCCAGATCATTGTGTATTAACCATGCAGGAGTCCAAACTTACACATAAGAATTAGCACTAGCTTCAAGTCATTTCTGTGTGATTCTCAATGATATTACTTTTTCAGTCCTTGCCTCACTGTTAAAATATCTTTATAGTTCTATTCCAAAATGACTAGTATTTATTAAGTGCTTCCTGTGTGCCCAGGTCTGGACTCTGCCCAGTTAGTGTTTTATTTAATCCACACCACCACTCTATGAGGTATTTATCATTATTATCTGTATTTGTAAACATGAAAGCCTGTGACTTAGAGAGACATAGCTGGTGAATAGCAAAGCCGGGATTTGAGTGTAAGTAGGCTGATTCTGGAGCCTGCACCATACTGCACGGAGCGACTTCACTTATTCCAAGATCGGAGACATTTAACACGGTTAATGACGATTAGTTACATTTTTCACATATGTATTAGCTCTAACCCTTTTTTCCTCCTTGCAAATGGATTTGGGTTGACCAAAATAAAAGGCATAAAATCCAAGAATTCTTTAAGTTTATCTACTTATGTTCTAATACCCTCAAATTGACAAAGATATTGAAACAAAAGTCAATTTGGTGAATTACGCAAAGTCACAAAATTAATGTCTCTATGGCAATGAACACTCAGAGCTTTAGGTTCCTGATTTAATATTCTTTTTACTGTATTACATTGCCTATCTATATTCCTATTTTTAAAAAAATCAATATAATTCTATCTAAAACAATTTGCTGATGATTAGATGTGTTGAGTTAATAGCTTTTGTAAGCCAATAGTAATAATCAGAACATTCTGTGCAGTTTAAATTGATGTAATTGTATATCATTTTCTCTCAATTATGGGAATTAAGCAAGAAAAAGATGTACAACTTATAGTTTAATATGCCAATAAAACATGATGTATTAACAGAAGCTTCATTTAAGTTCTCATCTGAAAAGCCAATTGCTATTTTTCTTGTTTGTTTTATCTTTAGGAGATTTAAGGACTTAATTTCTTTAAGAGATATTTGCAAGGTTGAAAAAGATTGCAGTTGATGTCCTAAATGCTGGAACTTACAACCACAACAAAATCTGACATTTTACGAGGAGACACTAGAATTGCGAAGCTACTAAACATTACAGCTAGTCAAAGAAGGACTCTACTCCTTGGAAATTAGTGAAGAAAATATCTGCCAGGGAGAGAATGTCCCAGTACTGATCACAAGAATAGGCTAGGTGATATCCAAAGTTCTTTACATTCTAAAATTCCATGGTTCTGGGTAGACTATTTCTTTGTCTAAGGTTATCTATGCGTTTGGACAGGCTCAGAATAATGATTCAAGCAACTCAAAGGAACATCCTAAAGAAATGTTTGTTTTAGCCAGCTTATTCTCTTGAACACTCTCTGTCCATTAGAAGCTATGCTTTGGCAAGATATTTTAATGACATGAAATGTGGAGGGGAAAAAAAAAGTAGCTGATCTAAGTGTTTTGGAAATAGTGTTTTGACTGGGAAAGACTAAAGAAAAGGGAACTAGACATAAATAACTGTATTCTAGTTGGTAAAGTGATGTCTCATGGGATATAGGTTAACAATCCTGAGCCTGCTTTACATGAATACTAAGACTAATCAATGAATAAATGAATGATGAGTTATGGAAGCCAGGTTTCTCACTGTGAAAGTGGGAAGTCACAGAAAAAAAGGAGAGTGGGCAGTAGGCTACTGGTACTGAAGAAAATTATACTGAATTAGTGTCAGACACAATATTATAAAGTCATTTTTAGCTTAATATAGAGACAGATTGTTACAGAAATAATTTTAGATATGTTTGTATATATGGGTTAGGATACATACATATATTTTCTAGTTCTGTGTGCTGCGAAGTCTTAGAATGATACTCTAGTAACAATAAGTACACCCAGCACCTAGATCGGTTTCTAATGCCATTCTCCAATAAATGAAACAGAGCACATGGGAGAAATGAGTGATCCTAGGTCTGTGGCAGATAATATATAAGGTGACCCTGGAACATCTTGTCCTGCCATAAAGTAAGGAAATATTCAAAAACAAAATGATGGAGTTATGTCAAAGGGACACAAGTCAAGTTGAAAGAGCTCCCAATGACCAATGTTAGAACAATTTAATGAACAAAATAAATGATATAATATTAGATTATAATCCAAAATACCAAGTAAATATCCATGAGCCCATACTAATATAAATAAAGAATTGAATAAATAAATGGGGAAAAAGAGAGAAACCCCTCATGTGGAAGAATTCTAAATAATTTATATAGATACTCCTACTTTCAAGATCGTGAATCTTAACTCCCCATGAGTATGGGATAGACTTGCTTCCAAATAGTAGAGTATGAAAAGGCAGAAATGAAAAACTCTACAGTGGAGAAATCTGGAAAACGTTACTCCGGCCATGTGTTCAACCTTACTTACCATCAGTGATAAGTCATATTGATAGCATGGATTAAAACCTATACATCTCTAAAACACTGTCCTATTATAAACATTTCATATGTACTTGGGCTCAATTTTTGAAATCCTGTATCCTCATTAGATCATAAAGAGAGGAGCGGGCCATCTGCACTCACCCTTTTTAACAATTTGAGAGGTCCTCCCCCAAATAATTAAACAATTTTCATTGTTTATAGAAGGATATTTTGTTGTTGCCTACTTCTGGATAAACCACAAAGCTATAGCAACCACACCCTCCATATGACCAGTATTGTAGCCTTAGAATAGGATTTTAACTATGGACCTTTTGTTTTACTTACTGATATCAGTCCTATCTCAGTGTAGTAATAGCTCAGATATGTTGCAGATATGCCAAGAAGTTAGAATATATTGTGATCTGTAACTGAGTCTGTCTTCATGAGCCTACTTCTAGCTGATAGGATTTGGAGGTATGGGAGATCATTATACAATTTTAAATTACTGGTTAACAATACCTCTGAGGCTTTGGATCTAACTGGTCACTTTTGGAGGACTCATTCTTATTTGGTTAATTCCATCAATCTGGGAGCAGTTTGGTTTTTCAGCTCTCCCTCCACCACTCATTATCTTGACTTTGTTGGTTTACTTTAAGAAGATGGAGGATTGGAATATCTCTGGATCTTTCCTGTGGAGTTGTTGGTTTAGCCTTATCTGTGGACAGTGATATAAGGTATAATTGATCCAACCTGACCTTTTAAGTCCTATTCTGGTTATGAATTCCATTTGGCTTCCACCACCCTCCCCACCAAGTCTCAACAGTCTCTTTGTCTTTATCCCACTCTTTTGACACCCACTCCGGGATGTATCTTAAGCTGGTTCAATATTTGTACCTAGTTGCATCCCTCTACAAATGCCCTAAAGATATGGCTTTCTTTTGTAGGAAAGACCTGCCACCTCTTTGGGGCTACTGCCAGAGACACTCTGATGGGCTTGAATACCTTTATATTTATCTGGTCATTTCTCCATGTCACCACTTTCTCATTAAACTAGACTCTGGTGGTGTAAGGGAGTAAGAGCTTTGCTGTCTGGGCTCTTCATCATTCCTCTATTCCTCTTACTTCCAATATTCTATAACTGGAAGGGCAGATTTATCCCATTTCTATAGGCAGGAATTATTCTTATATTGTGTCCATCCAACATTGTCTTCACCCTTGTGTACAAGTCAGCCAGGCCTCTTAATAGAGGAGCCCTGAAATATTGGAAACTAGGAATTACCAAGGATTGAAATGTATTGGCTTAGTATTTCTGAAATAGAATCCTCATTGCATCTCTGTGTTCGTTTCACATGCAAGTAATGCTATAGTTCCCCATACTAGGATTTCTAGGAACATAAATCTTTTCAGAATACTGCATTCTGTAAGTCACATACTATAGTGGTTATGGATCAGGAAGATGTTGGAACTATGAAGGGTATACCTCAGTAAAAAATATCATAAACCAAGAATTTGAAAGATCTCCTTTAATTTTCTTTTCGTCCTCAGTCTGTTGGCCACTCCCTATGAATTTTTTATATTAAGTTCCCCTTATTCCAGCATTATAACACAAGTGTTTCTTTATATAACTTGGGCCTTTCTGTTGTGTCAGTCCCCTCAGCCTCTACCACAGACTTTCTCTCTTTATGGTGGCTGCTGCCTGGACCATTATTTGCAACTAGACCCTTCAGTTTATGTGCATGTTTGATAGAGCCTGGTTCTTACTGCCAAAGTGAAAACTTACTTATTTTTTACACATGGTTTTAAACCAAAGGCTATTAAAAATATTTTACTTTTCCCTAAATTGGCACTTCCATTGCCACTCACTGTTTAATCCAAAGCACTCCCTTCTTCATAAACCATGAATTTTCTACAAGTTTGAGGGTCCTGCCTCCTACCATCCACACCAGATTTTCACCTTACCTAAGTAGCCCAATAAACTATAACTTGTGTAGGCTGAGTGGTAAGGATCCATAGCAAATCAAAGTAAAAACATAAATTCAGGTCAATAACAAACAAAAATACCCAAAATACCAAGAGAAGCTTCTGCAAAGTATGATTGCCTGCCTTGCCCTGCAATTAGCTGGGCCCTCCCACAGGACTTTCTGGGAGGTGATCCATCCCAGCACTGTCAGTCCACAGTTCCTCTACAGCTTACTGCCTTGGTGCTGTTTACAAAGCTTAGTGTTCTCTCATCTTTTCTGGTAAAGGTTCTAACCCCCACCCTCTCTGCCATAACCCTCATGGTTTCCCTTCTTACTCAAAGAAAATACCTGTAACTTCATTCCTATTCCACGCTTACCTGCCTCTGCCCTGGAAAGCATGCCTTACACACTTATGTGCCACACACACCTTCTGCATGCACAAATGCTCATAAGCCCACACAGACATATGCTTACACACATGCACACCCAAACATATATTCATAGAATTGATGGTAATCCTTGGCTCATGATGCTTTCATTAATGACCCCTCTCAGACCATCTTTTCTCTATACATCTATATGTCAATCTTAGAGTTTACAGATCTCAATCATTGCCAATCTGCCAAAGAACGCACAAAATGCCAATACTTCAGATTAGACTCTTTTGTTCCATCTACCTCAAATCCACATTTTCATTAGTAACCCCTCTGTAGCCCCTTGATCTGTGGCAAGGTCAGCACAAAGGGGAGTCAGGAATGAGTAATGTTTTGTTTTAGGTATCTATTTTTCAACAGTCTTAATCTAAAAGGAAATTACCTTTGGCAAAATTTTAAGTATTAGAAAGCATCTAAAGTAGAATTGGGAGCTTCATTTTTGCCTCTGAAATCCTACCATGACAGTGTGATCCCCCAATCCCTTTTCCAGTGATGCTTGTTTTGCTTCTGAAAACTCTTATAGTAACCAAACCGTGCCAGAGGCAATGCAATTCACTATGATAAATCAGTGCGGCAAAGGTCATTGTTGGACAAAGGAAGAATTTCAATAAAATCACCATAGCTTTGTTCTCCCCAGGTCCACTTCATTTCTGTGTTCCTGTCTTCCTCTTATCACATCTCCCTAGAGCCATCTTCTGGAAGCCTGAGGCTAGGCAGCCACTCCGAACACCAGGCTTCCACCCTCTCCTCTGTCTTTAAGGGATGGGAATGCTGAACTCAGTGCCCCAAGATATGCACGATTGATTCAGATTTGCAGGTTTGGTAAGATAGAATCACTACATGTGGCATACTTTTCGTACAATATTTTAAGGTGTCTTCGTGTGGTGTGGTAAATTTGGGGTAGGAAAGGGAACAAAGATTCTATGTAGAAAACATACTTTGTGTGTTTTATCCAATTGAGAAAGAATGTGTCACTTTTAGGTTTCCCCTCACACTTCTAAAATACAGCTGGTTGGGATTCTATAATAACATCCCATGAAGCAACTTAATACTTAATGAAATGAAGTGTGAGTATCAGGAAGAAATGACAGGCCAAAAAATGGCATGAAACTACATTAAAATGTACTTGTAATGACATTTGAATTCTTGCATTTCAAGAATAGTGCCATGATAGAGTTGCTGGAATTAAAAGGACACAGTGTTGCCATTGTGTTGAAAGTATCAAAAGCAATTTAGCATTTCCCCCCCCACCCCGTGAATAAATGAGCTGATGATTTCCCTTTTAACATAAGATGCTTTTATTTATCTCTATCTCTATCTCCATCTTCATCTCTATATCAATATCTATCCATATCTATCTATATCTATATGTAAGTCATATTATCTTCAACCGAATTCTAATTTCACACCTACATTATATGAAGATACTTCATTATTTTTTTTTCAATTAAAGTAGTTTTAGTATAAACATCTTCATCAGTGACTTTACCACAGTATAATTTTCCTACGCAATATCTCATAGCACCAACTGCAGGTCTCTGAGGTTAATGAATTGGGCACGGAGCATCATTGTTTGGGGTAAATCCATTCTTGCTGTAGAAGACGCCAGTTACGCTGCCCCTGATTTTCTACACAGTAGGGATATTTTTTTTAACAAAGTTGTGTCCATAAAGGGTTAGTTACTAGACTGGATTGGGGGAAGAAAGAAGGGTACTAATATCTCTGAGACTCTTCTGCTAAGTTGGTGTTGTAAATACATTATCACACATATGTATGGTGTTAGATGGATACTGGAATAAGTGATCTCTTTGTAAGTTATATAAATGTCTAATCACTATGTTGTACACCTTAAACTAATATAATATAGTATGTCAACTGTAACTGAAAAATTTAAAAAGTTAAATATATTATCATGCAACTTTTATAAAACCCTATGAGTGAGATGTTGTTATCCCTATTACATGCAGGAAGGAAATCAGGTTTCTCTAACTAATGTCATAAAAACAGTTTTAAACACCCATCTTCATGTTCATTTGACCACATCATGCTGCTTATAGATTCTATACTGTGCTCTAAATGTTTAATCAAAGAAATAGAAAAAAATAATGTAGCCCCCTGCGAGAAGCATTTTTATCCTTTGAGGGAAACACCATGATGACCTAGAGTCAGGCAGAATTACTACTAATTTTTATTCAGAAGTTTTCCTTATTTTACCTATTTCACGTGTCTTCAGGTACCATGACTCTCTTCTCTATGTAAGTGGGCATCGGACTGAGACGTGGTCTTTTTTTGGATAACGGGATGAGTGGGGCAGAGGTAAAGGTCATTGGAAATGCCCTGCAAATAGCATAGACAGAATGAATTATTCCTTTCTAAAAGATATAATATGCAACAAGCAGACTCCCTGGGTTCAGTATCAGAGATTTTCTTCTGTCCTGAAGAAGGACAGAAGAATACTTATACCCCAGTGAACTCAATAAATATATTATATACATTGAGCCCAGTATATCTCTATCTCTCCATATATACATATATATGGAAATCTATGTATATATGTAATATATATATAGTATGTTATATATAATACATGTAAAATATGTAATATATATCATATACATGTTGTTAGAGGCTGGATATGTCCCCCCCAAATTCATATGTTGAATTCCTAACCTCAGTACCTCAAAATGTGACTATATTTGGAGATAGGGTCATTAAGAGATAATTAAGTTAAAATAAGTTCATTAGGCTGGACCATAATCCAATATGATTGATGTCCTTATTAGAATAGGAAATTAAGACATAGACACACACAGAGGAAAGACCATATGAAGACACAGGGAGAAGACAAAGGAGAGAGGCCTCAGAAGAAATCAACTCTGCCAATGTCTTGATCTCAGACGTCTAAACTTCCAGATTTGGGAGAAAATAAATATCTGTTGTTTAAGCCACCCAGTCTGTGGTATTTTGTTATGGCAGCCCTAGCAAACTAAACACATGTATAACAGAAATACAATGAACATTAGCCCAACTAATTCCAATCTCCAAAACAATTAGTGTTTTAAAAAAATAATAAAGAGTTAAAGAGTACAAAAACAACCTAATATCATGGATTTTTACAATGACAGTTTCTAGGGCTTGGATGCATTTGGCTCATTACATGTTATGCCCAATCTCCTCCATATGCAATATTTGCATTACAGAATCACAGCAGTAGTTGATTTGCAGAAGCATGACCCTGGGGCACTTTATTATTTGCAGTCATGAAAGAAAAGATTCAATCATGTTTAGTCTATTATGCTTATGAAAGCAAGAAATGGATTATTGGATGGTAGAAATATTTGCAAGTTAAAACAAAATGGGTTTTCAAGTTAACTACAAATTCAGTTTACTCAAACAGCTCTTTCTGTCTAATCATGTGTTAAGGTGGAACAGACTTTACTGAAAACAAGCCTTATACTTACTTTTATATTTGAACAATAATACTATTTTACATACTTTGCATTCCAGTGTGCTTTACAATCTATAACGGACCTTTTCAAGCATGAGCTGCCCTTCCATGAAGCCTTCCTGGGGTCTACCAGTAGGTTCAGCACCATTTGACTTACATCATTCAGCTTTCCCTGTTACAGCTTTCACTGCACCATTAAATAGTTTGTTTATTTGTATGTTGATCTTCTCAAAGGCAGAGACTAAGCCTGTTCAGATATCTGTTCCCAAGGGCCCACCTTGTGAGTTCCTGGCACACAACAGGTGTCCAGTAAATGTTTGTGGAGTTTCTTATGCCTTCCTAAAATACTATTTTTATAGCTGAAGGACATGAGATCCAGGAAGTTTAATTGACAAGTAGGGTTAGGGAGAGATGCAAAATCAGGAAGTTAGGGTAGACCAGGGAGTGATAGGGGAACAACTGGCCGGCAGTCTCGGAGGCTGGATCATCTTAGGTGTTGAGATTTTGTTCTAATGAGGTTGGAAAGCCAGGGATGGTTTTAAACAGATGCATGATATGATTTCATTTACATTTTTAAAGATTGCTCTGGCTGCTGAGGGAAGCAAGAGACCACTTAAGAGGGCATTGCAGGCAGCCTTGAGAGAGATATTAGTGGCTTGGACTATCAGATAAACAGCTGAGATGAAAAGAGGTAGATTGAGTCTTGATATATTTTGGAAGGAAAACTGACGGGATTTGCTGAGGTTTTGTATATGAAGGGGTTATTTGTTCATTTGACAAGTAGTTATTTATTACCTGTTATGTGTAAGTCCCTATTTTAGACACTGAACATATATGAGCAATACTAGGTAAGGTACCTGCTGTCAGGACCTGCAGTTCATACTCTAATGGAATTATACAGACAAAAATAAACAAAGAGACTAATAAATTAATTACTGTCCTCACTTGGTATCCATGGGGAATTAGTTGCAGGACCTTTCCCCATGGGTATCAAAATCCACAGATGCTCAAGTACCTTATATAAAATGGCACAGTATTTGCATATAACCTACACACATCTTCCCATATACTTTAAATCATCTCTAGATTACTTATAATACCTAATACATGTAAATGCTATGAAATTGGTTGTTAAAGGGATTAATTTTTTTAGGGAATAATGACAAGAAAAAAGGTCTGTACACGTTCACTACAGATGCAACCATTGTGGGCCTAACTGCATAGTACACGTCCGCAGCAACACTATTTTACAAATAATCACTCTAGTTACTGTGTGGAGAATGGATTGTAGGAAGGCAGTATGAAAAACAGATCTGGCAAGACATGATGTTGGCGTGGACCAAAATTGTAGTGGTGGTGAAGGGCAGGTGTACATGAATTCAGAATATGTCTTGGAGAAAAAATAGACATGAAAAGTAACAGAGATGATTCAAAGACTTGTGGCCTTGAGCACCTAGGCAGATGATGATATCATTTAGAGATGGAAAATTAACAAAGGAGTAGATTTGGAGATGAGAATCAAAATTTCTGTTTGGACAGGTATCTACTGTGTTTCCCCGAAAATAAGACCTAGCCAGACAATCAGCTCTAATGCGTCTTTTGGAGCAAAAATTAATATAAGACCCGGTTTTATTTCACTATACTATAAGACCAGGTATAATATAATATAATATAATATAATATAATATAATATAATATAATATAATATAATATAATTAATATAATATAATACCAGGTCTTATATTAATTTTTGCTCCAAAAGATGCATTAGAGCTGAATGTCCGGCTAGGTCTTATTTTTGGAGAAACACAGTGTTAAACACCCTAGTTATAATGTCAAATAGGCTGGTATCAGAGAAAGAAAGGGGGAAAAGAGGTGTGATTTGCAAATTTTCTGGTTTGAGCAATGAAGTATCAAATGTTAAGTTGAGATGCCTATTAAGTATCATATTGGAGATACTAATGATGTATTCTAGCTTAGTTAAGACCATTTTACCCTAGACAAATCAATACCAAACAGAACCAAAAACCCAAACCCTGTATTTATGAGTTAGTAGAGTCATATCATCGTGACCTCCCATTGTTTGAGACATGGTCACAACTCCAAGGACGTAGTTGGCAAACAGGGCCATGTGCTTATGAAGCCCAGATGGATGTGCCATGCCAGAGGAAACGGCACACATAGCTTATACATATCACACAGGGGTTCTGGAGCAACTCCTAGGTTTTCTTCTCCCCTCATTTTTCATTTTTCTAGAAACCCTTTCTTGAGTTCCTCTAATCTCTGGGAGCTTTCCCTCACGTTTGTCTCCTTGTTCTATAAAGCTGGTGGAGACAATAGATATGCTCATATTTCTACCAATTCCATTGTTTAAGAGCTCCTTTGTGAACTATAACTAAGCTATAACACTTACCAAGTGTTAGCTTTAACTACATTGGAAGAAAATTTATTGTAGAGTACATGTGTAGGCTTTGTGGGAAAAGTTTACTCTGTATTCCAATAATTTTAATGTAGAGCCATATTCAACCCACAAATCAATGGAAATATTTACTTATAAAAACAACATAAGCCAAACTAATTTTACCTTTTAAAAACTTCCTTTGTTCAATTTTGTGAACTACTTAACTCTGCAGTCATGTTCTTGATGTACAAGTGTGTGACTTCCTGTACATTATCTAAAAGCATCTGGTTATCCTCATTTTGGATGTAAATTTAGTGTGAAACCTCTTGTGTGACCTGAGCAAGGTGTTTTTATATTACCTCATCTAATTGGCACATCAGCTCTGTGAAAGGAGGAAGCACAGGATGAGAGTGGGCCACGACGGTCTCCATATCAGGTAGTTAGTCATTGGAGGAGCTGACACCTGTTCCTTGCTTTTGAATAGTGATGACGTCAGCTTGGTTTAACCATCAATTGTGCCTCCTTGCCCTGCTGTAATATCTATTCTTCCAGCTTGCTGTTTATCCAATTTACTGAATCACATGCTATGATGTTATAGAAATATTTACTTTTATTCTCCAATAATTTTTGTATTCCAAAAACATGAAGTGTAAAGCAAATGGTGGCTCCCAGTTCTCTATCCCCACCTGGCTTTTACCCGAGCTTCAGATTTATGTAAGTTTCCTAAGGGAGGGCTTCTGTTGCTTCACCCTTATATTCTCAGTGCCTGGAAAAACAGACAATAAACGTGTACCAAATGAATAATAAAACTATATCGTTTACTGGATATCTCATCTTTATGTCCCAGAGACTCCCAAAGAGAACTCATTTCTCCTCAATTCTTCTCTCTCCTCCTCTCTGCTCCTCCTTTACCCCCCTCCCTTCCTCTCTCTCCCTCTCCCCGCTGCATCTGTGTTTCAAAATGGCACTATCATCAATTTAGTTTCATTTTCTTTTCATCACCATACGACCAATAATTCCTTGATTCCTGAAAATTGTCCTCTTCATAACTGTGCAATCAGACTGTTATTTGCTGTCCTCTCTGCCATTTTCCCAGTTCAGATCATCACGCCCTTTCTCCTGAAATACCACAACAGCTACCTAACTATTTTCCTGCCTACATCCTTGCCCCTTTAAACTCATTCTTCACTCACATTCTAGAATAAAATGTTTGCCCTGTTTAAAGTCTTTTAATGGCTCCCCCTTAAGATTGTCCTTATGAACTGCCAACAATTTTAATAGGATTTCAAAGTTGATATTATGAAACTTCTGCTTGGGTCTTTAGTTTTATTCCTTGTCACTTCCCACATACAACTCCCTTGACACTCTGCTCTAGGCATAATGGATGTCTTTAATTCCTAGATGGCTTGACAGTATCACTTGCGTTTGGATTTTTACACATTTGTCTGCTCTGCCTGGAGCACTAAAATTTTATTTCTTAATTGTGAAATAAAACACACAGAGAGAAGAAGACTTAAACATAAGGTATTATGTAATGCGTAATTATAAAGTAAACACCTTTGTGTCCTCCACTAAGTTAAGAAATAAAGCATTACCAACATCCCAGTGGCCCTCCAATGCTTCTTGTACATTATATCCTCCATATCTCCTTTCCTCCACGCCCAAGTTTACCACTATTCAGACTTTATGGTGATCATTTCCTTGTTTTTCTTTATAGTTTTACCAATTGCACCTGAATTCCTAAACAGTATTGTTTAGTTCTTCCTCTTTTTTTTTCATTTTTTTTTTTAGTTCTTCCTCTTTTAAAGTTTATATAATCATGCTCTAAGTTTGCCCTTTTTCACTGATAATTATGTTTTTAAGGTTTACATGCTTTAGTGAGTATCTCTACTTACACCAGCATGTTAACTTCCCCAACAGAATTAGATTTTGATTCCAATTTCATTGAAACTAAGAATCAATTTGTGAAGAATTCACATTTTAACATTTTTAAAAATTTTCAGTTCTTGAATATGGATACATTTCCCTTTATTTAGGTCTTCTTTCATGTCTCTCAATAAATTACATAATTTTCCTACTAAATGTGTTATTTGATATGTTACTGGGGACTTCATGTTTTTGGATACTATTGTAAATTATAGTCATTTTTATATAAAATATATAGTTTAATTTTCTAACTTTTGCTAGTATATAAGAATAAAACTAGATTTTGTATATTGATCTTGTATTCAGCAAGCTTGCTAAATTCTCTTATTAATTTTAATGATTAAGATGCAGTTTATTTTTGGACCTTTATTACTAATCAAATCTCCAATGAATAATGACAGTTTTGCTTTTACTTTTTTCAGTCCCGATGCCTTTTATATCTTTTCCTTGCCTTACTGTGATGGCTAAAACCACCAATACAACACTTGAGTAGAAGTGAGGAGAGTTGAGTTTTTCCTGATTTCAGTAATGTCTTTATTAAGTATGGTATTTGCAGTGAGTTTATTTGTAGTTTTTGCCTTTATTAACTTAATAAATTTTCTTTTGCTTCTTATTTTGCTTAGAATTGTATTATGTATGAACGTTGAATGTCATGAAATGATTTTCTACATCTCTGGAGATAATCATATGATCATATACATTTCAGTTAATGCAGTGAACTATATAGACAGATTTTCTTATTTTTTTTTTCTTAAAAAGTTTTTTTGGACCTCAGTTACACAGAATTAGATTAATTATAATTATTGAATCAAGACACTATCTCATCTTTAGTTCATTCATGTTCACGTTACATATTCACTTAATTATTTCAGTGAACTATTTTAATAATACAGTAAGTATGTGTAGTGCTACATGCAAAGCAATAATTGTCATTTATTCACATGGCCTGCTTCCATCTCATTCTCTGCCTACCCAAGCCAAAATGCCTTTGAAATCTTTTTCTTTTAAAAATATTTTATTAGTTCTTTTCTTTTTATTTGTTTTTATGAAAAGGATATCATGGTAGCACTTTTTTTTTTTTTTTTGCATACTATTTTATTGCTAAATTTTACCCATTTATGGAATGTATCTATAATTTTGATGATTGAATAAAATTCCTTTGTGTGAATATAACATATTTTATTAATCCTCAAGAACATTTGGGGTGCTTCCAAGTTTTTGTTATTATCAGTGCTTTTATGAACATTTTTATATATTGATTAATTTGCTAATATTAAAATAACCTGCGTAATATGATATAAACACAATTTAGTAACATTGCATTTTACTTTTCATATATTACTGGATTCAATTGCTTATATTTCTTTAGAGTTTCTGCATCTAGGTTCATATGTCATATTAGCCTGCATTTTTGTTTTCTTATGCTGTTCCTGTGTATATATCTAGGTTATGCTGGCATTATAGAACTAAGTGGGACATTGTACAGTTTCTGTTCTCAGGAAGTGTTAGTATAAAACTGGAATTATTTATTCCTTGAATGTTTGGCAGAACCTAAAGAAGACATTTGGCCAGGAGTTTTTCTGTGAGAATGTTTTCTTGATAAATAATTCATTTTCTTTCATTGTTAAAGGTGATTTACAGTCACATTTTAATTTTTGTCTCAAGTTTGCTTTGATAAATTATACCTTCTCAACATTTATCCAGTTCTGTCTACATTTTCAGATTTATTGCCATAAACTCGTTCTCAGTCTTTACTTAGTATCGTCAAAAGTCTGCAGGATTTGTAGTCATGGCTCCTTTTTTCATTCCTGATATTAGCTACGTGTGCCTCCTTTTTCTTTATCATTCTTTACAGTTTCTCAGTATTAGTTAGTCTTTTCAAAGAGCTACCTTTGTCTTTGTTGATTCTCTTGATTGTATTTTTTCACACAAAGAATTTCTGTTCTTTTTTCCTTATTTTCTGCATTTTTTGCTGTTTCTAACATCTTGAAGTTAAAACTTAGTTAATCATTTTACAGGCACACTTCTTTTCTAATATATGTACTTAAGGCTTAAAGTATTACTTTAATTACATATCAGTCATTTTTGTACACATTTGCTTTTGATTTCTAGCATCATTGAATTTTAGCCATGGTGTATATTTGTGTAATTTCAACATTTTGAAATTTGACAAGACAGATATTATAACCATTTGTATATTATCACTTTTTAAATATCTTCTGATATATTTAAAAATGTGTATTCTGTATTATGGAGGTGCGTAGTTCTCGATATGTCCTTTAGGTCAAGTTTATTAATTGTATTAAATTATTCTATATTTTACTGATTTTTTTGTGTGCATATTTCAGTTACTAAGAGCTATATGTAGGTATATTAGAAATCTCCAATGATTATGGAATTTATTTCTTTTTATTGTGCTAACAATTTATTTTCATAGTTTGAAGCCATGTTAATGGTGCATACAATTTTAAAATTGTTACACCTGTTATTTTGTAGTGTGTCTCTTTATCTTTGGAAATACTTTTTGCCTTTAGTCTGCTGTTAAATACAGAAATACCTACTCTCTGTTGTCATCAGTATCTTGTTTTCCATTTGTTTACTTTCAACCATTTAGGATCTTTGTTTTAGATGTTTCTTGTAAGTGCACATAGAATTTAAAAATACAATTGAAAATATTTCTCTTTTTACTGGAGCATTTAGTCCATGAGCATTTAATGTAAATACTGATATATTTGGATTAAAATCTACCATGTAAATTTGTGCTTTAATTTTTACCCTTTTTGTTTTTTTTTTGGACGGGATCAGTATTTTTTTCATCATTTCATATATTTTCCCTATCAATATGAAAGTAATAAACCTGGCTTTAATTCTGTTAGTGTTACTGTAAGAATTTTGAGAAATGACTTATTATCAAAATCAAATATTAACATCTTTACTTTTTCACAGCTTTATTTTCTTTTCTCTTTATTCTTTTCTTTATCTATTACCTCCCACCTGGTATCATTTCCCATCATTACTTCTGCCTGAAGTAATTACTTTATTATTCCTCTAAGTGTAGTTCCGTTAGTTACAAAATCCCCCAGTTATTGTTTGAAAAGTGATTAATTTTACCTTAGTTTTTAAGAACATTTTGCTGGCTATAGAATTCTAGGTTGGAATTCTGTTTTTGCATTTAACATGCTGAATATATAATTTCAAATAATATTGTTTCACTGTCTTCTGGTTTCTGTTGTTTTTGTTAAGAAGGTGGCTCCTACTCTAAGTAGTTCCTTTAAAGGTAATCTATCCTTTCTCTGTAGCTGCTTTTGAGATTTCCTCTTTGTATTTTTGTTTTGTCTCTTTCTCTTTTACAATGGTATACCTATATGTGGAAACACACACACACACACACACACACACACACACACACACACACACACCATGCTTGGGATTTCTTGGGATTGTTGAATCAGTGGACAGATTTCATTCCTCAGTTTAGAACTTTCTTAATTTCTGTTTTTCCCCCACATATTGCCACTGTGCTATTCTCTTCCACTTCTTTGGGTTGGCCAATAAACTGAATATTAAACCTTCTCACTGTATCCACTATTCTCATACTTGCCTCTGTTTTTTCCTTCTCCATTTTGTCCCTCTATGGTCTGTTCTTAATAGGTTCTTCTGCCCTGTTTCTGGTTAATTAGCTCTCTCTTTAATTTTTTGTTAATTCTGTTCTTAATTCTAGTCATTAACTTTTTTTAACTTATAGAATTTTTTTTTTAATTTACCACAACATTTTTCAATTTTTAAATTCCCTCTTAAAATTTTAAAGCTTGAAGTTTATTTTTATTTTAATTCTTGGAAAGTAGTAAACATAACTGTTTAATGGTCAGTGTCTGATGATTCTAATATCTGAATATTTTGAGTGAATGTTTATGTTGGTTCTAAAGGGTCTCACTCTTGGTAACTTGTTTCCTTGCATACCTGGGCATCACTGGCTCCATAAGAGCCATTTTGTATTTGAGAAATGTTTAAAGGACTAATTTGAGGCTTATGGTGATTTCTTCCTTCAGAGTAGTTTTTTGTTTCTTCTGCTGGGTCCTGTAGACCTTTTGCAATACAAGTTCAAGGCTTGAGGTGTCATGAAATACCCAGAATGAAGTAGTAGAAGTGGGATGAGAGTCTAAGGGCCACTTTATTATATAAGACCCAGTCTTAACATTATAGTAAAATAAGATCGGGTTTTATATTAACTTTTGATCCAAAAGACGCATTAGATCTGATTGTCTGGCTAGGTCTTATTTTTGGGGAAACACTGTAAATGAATGTTTTATAACTTTAGGGCTCCGATGAAACAGTACAAGTTGAA
The DNA here is from genome assembly GCF_036562045.2 of Rhinolophus sinicus. Taxonomy (NCBI): domain Eukaryota; kingdom Metazoa; phylum Chordata; class Mammalia; order Chiroptera; family Rhinolophidae; genus Rhinolophus; species Rhinolophus sinicus. Next base: position 154,052,879 of record NC_133752.1, on the reverse strand, counting down.
AATAAGTTAATGTATTGTAAATATACACATATAGAAATATTATTTCTGTGTTCATTGAAACTATACTAAACAAAACAGTAATACTGCAGGTATTTTTTGAGCATTGCTGTATGTAGGATGCTGTGTGGTAAATGGGGCACAGAAACTCATTTATAGACTCATGAGAAAAACCAGACATGAAAGTTATTGTTTATGTATGGCCATGGGTTTGATCCTACCAGTGAAACATGCTTAAAGTTTCACATTACTTTACAAATAAATATGAAGAAATAAGAACAAATGTGTAGGCTTCCAACATAGTACTTACAAGAAAAGATGAAAGTAGCTGAGCATAGGCAAGAGGGTGAAATATTACTTAATGAAGCAGTTCCAAGTGGAGTATATTTGCAAAGATTCTAACTACATCAAGAGGGGGACTTTTAAATTGATTTTTGCATCTCAAATGCTAGGGGGACTTTTAAATTGATTTTTGCGTCTCAAATGCTAGTATCCTCATCCATAATAGTAACACTCAGTACACATTTATGGGAAGGAAGATGAGAAGGAAGGAGAGAAGAAGGAAGTAGGCAAGTAGTAGGTTTCATTTTTACTAGATCTAGGCTTTTTATCCACACATGTCTATAAAAACTCAACCCAATTGCTACTCTGTTCTCAATAGTATTTCTCATAATAGCTAAACACAAAAATATGTTTTCCTAGTCATCTGTGGAGTCATAGTTCAATCCTGTATCCTAGAAACAAGTTCAACTTGTTTCAACTTGATTAGAGTATTTCATAAGACACGTGCACTCAGTTAATCATTGTATACCACATGCGATCTTATCTGTATTATTATCATTTGTCCTTGATACTGCACTTCTTTTAATTCTGCCTGAAGTTACTTTAGATTATTTTTATAGTCATGACACTTCGTTCAAATTGAGCTTAATAGGTTAACATATATTACTATATATATATTAATATAGGTCTCCCCATTTTTCAGTCCTACTGTAGGTTTTTAAAAATTAGTTTCAGCTATCAAAATAATGTAATAGTTAGACATTTATACCCCTCACAAAGTGACAACCTTCCCAGCCTATGACCCTTCTGACATCATATATAAGTGTTACAATACCTTTGGCTACATTCCCTATGCTGTACTCCACCTCCCGTGACTATGGATGTGTGTGTGTGTGTGTGTGTGTGTGTGTATTTAACATTCAATATTATTCTACTTCAGCTTCAGGTGTACAGCGCAGTGGTCAGGCATCTACACAGTCTATGAAGTGATGTCCCTGATAGTACACTGCCCATCTGGCACCCTACATAATCTTTACAACATGTGTAGGGTTTTTAATTTGTCTCTGTTAAATATGTTTCTTTATTTATTTCTAGTTTTAGACTATAGTGTCCAGCTTGTCATGATCTTCTTGAATCCCAGTTTTGTCATTCAAGGTGTTATATTTCTCAACTTTTTGTTAGTCACAAATGTTATAACCATACTTTCTTAATGTTCATCTAAATACTTGATAAAACGTGAATCGAACAAGGGTGAACACAGACCAGGCTCTCCCTCAAGCAAGCTCTCGCTAGTTATCACTTTTGGGGAGTGGTCATTCAACAAGCTAAAACTCCACCTGCTGTAGTGAGGATTGTTCTATCAGAAAATTTTATCAAATACACTGAAATTAAGATGCTCGCTGGTCAACAGTACTGTCCTTTATCAAGATTATACCCCTCATCAGAATAGGAATTTTTAATTTGTGTGACTTTCTCTTCTTGAACCCATGTTGGGTCCTAGTGATTTCCATATTTATGCCAAATTGTCCTAATCTGTTAGATAATTCATTGCAGAAACCTTGCAATGGTTGGCATCAAATTTACCAGCATATTGTTCTCAAAGGTATAAAATGTGACTTTAAATTGGGGCATGTGATGCTCTTCATGCTGTTAGCATTTCTTCCTCCATAAGCCTATCAAGGCAGGTCATCGATACCTTAGATGCTTAGTATCTTGGGATGCAGGCTTACAACACGTACACATACACACACGCATGCACTAGGAATTGAAGACTGATAATAGAAGAGATAGTTCAGCTCTACAAGTGTCTGAGATAGTACCTCATATGCCTTTGTCAAAATTTTAGTCTTAAAGATCATTACTGATTCACTAAGACACTAAGTCAAAAAGACTGATAATTTCTGCTTTTCATCTGATAAAATAACAGTCTTTCTATTATTTTACTTACAATGATAATATATTGAAATTGTTTTGAATAGGAAATGTATGCACATGAAACAAAATTCAAGTTAAGTGGAAACATATTTGAGCAAAAATGAATCTCCTCTCTATATAAGTTCAGATTATATTTAACTGGGAGTGACAGAAACCTAAGAATAACAGTGGCTTAAAAAGTCTCCAAAAGTGGGCAATCTAAGGCCAGTATCATGGCAGCATGATTTGCTGATTTCTAACCTCCTTATGTTTGCTGCGCTGCTATTTTTGGCATTCTAACTCATGGGCCCAGAGAGATGTTGGAAATCCAGTTTGAATCTATACATCCCAGCCTGTGGGAAGGAGGAAGGGAGTAGTTAAGAGCATACATCGCTCTCTTCTTTTAAGGGCACTTGCCAAAAGTTGCTCGTATGATTTATGTTTACACACTAATGGCCCAAATCTTATGTGACTACCCTCCGTTTGGCTACCACGTGCTTATGGAATAAGTAAATGTTCTATCCCTATGGAGGAGAGGGGAGCAAGTAGATTGCAACAATGTGCATCATCTTTTCAATGATAGCATTATCAGATTTAGTTCAGAGTAGAACTAATGTCTTCACAGACTATAGAGAATATACGGAAATGGAGGCTTCTAGGTTATTAATCTGTATGATTTAAAGCCAGACTCAATTCATCAGAAAGCTATACCTGAGAAATCCCGGAGGGATTTCTCCAGGATCTGTTCATTATTATTATCTCAGAGTTTACCTATTACTCAGGTTTTTAAAAATTAGATTGAATACTTAGTATGAATGAATTCAAAACATTTATTCTTCACATTTCATTATTTAAGGAAAACAATTTTGGGGGAAACTAAAAGCACTGCTGAGAACGCTGGATGGCACAGAGCACATTAGAATGTGGACATTCTCTGGTGGACTTTAGAATGATTATTAGGAAAAAGGCAGTAGGATCAGGAAAACAAAACTCTCTATTTTCCAGAATTAGGTTACATTCTTAAATGGGAAATGACCATTTGTATTACATAAATAAAATGTACAAAGCATTCATAAAACTCCATATGTGCAGAGTTAAAATAATTATTAAGGCATCCCATTGTGGAAACTACTTTTACTTATTCTATACTAGGCTAAAAGTTTGAGAATTTTAATTGACCACAGTCTCTAGGGTAGTGAAAAGGTGAATAAATGTGAAAATTATAAGGCCACATTTTCAAGCCGAGTCACATTAAGTTAGCATTAATTAGTTATGTTTTATCTTAACCACCTGTGTATGAATGTAGAAGTTTTACTTTGCTAGTAGGGTAACATACATCGTCATTTTAAGTTTGTTTGTAAAAGATGCATTTAACTTGCCCTCTTGAGTAGAACTAAATAATAGGGTATTCTAGGTTTTAACTTTCTGTAATAGAATACAAGAAATATATGTTTTCTTATGATAAATACATTTACCACACACAGGAGAGACTGAAGCATAAAATATTAATATATCCACAATGTTTCTTCTTTTTGTAAAGAAGACAGCATGCTTTTGCATTGAAAAATCTATTTCCACTGCTTTTTCTCCAGCTTCTGAAACTTAGTTTGCTGCACACCATGTTTTAAAAATCCAATTCAGGTAAGACATTTAGTGTCATCACTTAGACGTGCCATTTTCTCCTGCTACAAGAAATTTAAGTGACAGCAATATATTTTGAACAATTTCTGAAAGCACACTTTTTCTTTTAATCTATACACAAACTCAATTAGCGTTGGGGTCAGTAAGTGGGAAGGCATTTATAGAATCAATCAGTTTGGGTTAAGGAGTAGACACCCTGCAAGCTTGCTAATGGAATGGAAATAATGCCTGAAACCTCTCCAAACAGTAAGTCTCAATGGAGCAATTAAATATGTATGAAGAATGTTTGCTGAAGTTCAAACACATCAACGTGGGGTTTATATTTTTGGTTTAATTTATTCAGCACCTTCCAGTGAGCTGATGCTTGATGGTTTAAAAACATTCCTGGGCCCTGCATATACTGCACCCTGCACAGAGCTTTGACTGACAGTCCTTCAGAAAGAGTGGTTATTTTTAATCAGCTTAAGAAGTGCAGAGAGAGGAGAGAGAACGGGAGTTTGGGATTAGCATTTAGGAACTCAGCACCGCCTCAGTAATAAATTTGGCACTATTAAGTGTATGTCAGACAATCATCAGCCCATTTAATTGAAAGTATCAGCATTGGCAAAACTCCCTTTTCTGCTCACAACAGTGGTATTTAGGCTTTCAAATTACAATTCACTTATGTTATTGCTGTAATCTGTATCTTCAGATGATTATTTTTCTCCCTCACAAAGAAAAGTCTGTATGGTAGTGACTAGCTGCACTTTATGCCATTAGAGAATAATGGAGCTATTATACTATTACTGAGTAAACCAACTATAAAGAAATTTGGGGAAAAAAATACCAACAGAGTGAAAAGGAAACATTTTCTTCTATGCTCCAAACTTCTTTTTAAACAATTCCAAAGATGTAAATATATTTAACAGAGAAAGGGTATTTTTTTATTTTTTTATTTTTTGGTTTGTTTTTTTCTGGGGGTTTGTAGTCAGACATGTGGAACACTACTAGTAATCGCTCATCGGAAAAATTTGCTCAATTATTCTAGGCTGAAGTCTGCAGGAAATGTAATTATGAAACAACCAGAATCCACATAATTGGCAAAATATCCAAAGAGGGTCAAGATTTTGAGAGGATTCTCTGTAACCTGATTGTTCTGGTAGATGTCCCAACATTTTCCCCATTACATGTAATCTCATCCTGGGAAGCCATGGTGTTACCAGGGCCAGAGCCAGTACTCCAAAGCGAATGACAACTCTGATGGATGCACTACAAAGCACAGGCATTCATCTTTGAAAGAGATTTACAACATTATTAAAGGAAAAGACTGAAGCATCACCATAATTTAACTGGATATAAAATGAAAACAAGCCTTCTAAATGGAAACCTGAAATCCCAGGGAGGCATTTAAAAGGTGGTTACTGACAGATCTGTCATGGCCAATTTATGAGCTGTGAAAGCTCCATGCTTTCAAAGCTTCTCTCAGGACACTGGCATTTGAAGCTTATAAGGCCATTGCTTGGATGCTTTTTTTATACTGAGGAAATCCTAAGGGTGGTTATAAGATGATAGATTCAGCTCCCCTGAGACCTAGCATTTAATCATCTGTGATAGCAGCATGAGGCCAAGTGTATTTTGACCACTGTCCCAGACCACTGAAGAAATGTTTTACAGCTCATCCATTTATATATAAGGTAGATTTTAAAAACTGTATATTGAATTAACTTCAAACCGTGGCCACAGAATATTGGAAGTGCCAAATAATCTTATCCGCTGACACGAAATCTAACTCTGTACCCTAGGTGGTTGAAGAAAAGGGTATTAAAGTCATTCACTTCTAGATAAGTCAAGGACAAATTTACAAGGTCACAAATAAGTAGATAACAGAGTAAAACATCCAGCATCAGTCTCCTAAAATACTGATTGGGTCAGATCATTCAGAAACCTTTACTCTCTGGTGGTGGTACCCTCTCCAGTAACCATCCCCACCCCATACTCACTGCTCCCTGCATCCAGCTTTATTACTTCCAGGAAAAACAAAAGCATAAAATGAAAAAATGAAGGTTTCTTAGCCCACTGGTCACAGCATCTGGTTCGCCCCTCCCCCCATTTCCTGTTTTCCATCTCTTGACATACTCTACACCAGTTTACCCACGATCTGCTCACATGTCGACCAGCTCCCCATGTGCCCCTCTCAGTGACTTTGACCATACTTCACCCTTGCCTAGAAGGCCTTCCAACCTTTGCCACCTGTTAAATTTTATCCATATCCAAAAATTCAGCTTAATTCCCCACTACTTTTTTTTTTTTTTTTTTACACAGAATAGGCATTAAAGCCATTAAGGAAATGTCAAGCCCACCTTGTCCAGGAAAAAAAAAATTAATTTTTCTTCATCAAAATGAGAATAATAAAGATTATGAAGTTAGAGTTTATTGTTCTTGATAGTTAATTACTTAGACAAAAACAAAAAAGAGGAAGAGAAGGAGAGGGAGAGGGAGAAGAAGGAGGAGAAAAAAAGCAGCCCTCTTTATATTGATCCTGCAATTAAAAAGAAAATCACATTCACCAATGATACTTCTGACAAGAAGTTAATATCCAAATTTTATAAAGAACTCATACAACTCAACACAAAAAAGCAAACAACCCAATTAATAAATGGGCAGGGGACCCGAATAGGTATTTCCGCAAAGAAGACATACAGATGGCCAATAGACATATAAAAAAATGCTCAAGTTCAGTAATCATCAGAGAAATGCAAATTAAAACCACAATGACATATCACCTCATACCTGTCAGAATGGACATCATCAATAAATCAACAAACAAGTGTTGAGAGGATGTGAAGAAAAGGAAACCCTCGTGCACTGTTGGTGGGATTGCAAATTGGTGCAGCTGCTATGGAAAATGATTTGGAGATTCCTTGAAAAATTAAAACTAGAAATACCTTATGACCCAGAAACTCCACTTTTAGATATTTAACCAAAGAAAGCCAAAACACTAATTTGAAAAGATATGTGCACTCCTATGTTCATTGCAGCACTATTTACAGCAGCCAAGACATGGAAGCAACCCAAGTGCCCCTCAATAGACGATTGGATAAAGGAGATGTGGTACATATACACGATGGAATATTACTCAGCCATAAAAAGGAGTGAAATCTTACCATTTGCAACAACATGGATGGACCTAGAGGGTAATATGCTAAGTGAAGTAAGTCAGACTGAGAAAGACAAGTAACATATGATCTCACTTACATATGGAATCTAAGGAACAAAATAAATGAACAAATTAGAAACAGACTCATAGAGAGAACGAACTGATGGTTGCCAGAGGGCATCGGGTTGGGGGGCTGGGTGAAAAAGGTGAAGGGATTAAGAAGTACAAATTGGTAGTAACAAAATAGTCATGGGGACTATAGTCAAAGTAAAGAATAGAGAATATAGTCAATAATGTTGCAACACTTATGTATAGTGCCAGGTGGGTACTAGACTAATCAGGGGGATTACGGCATAAATGATATAAACCAGGTGGGTACTAGACTAATCAGGGGGATTACGGCATAAATGATATAAACCACTATGCTGTACACCTGAAACTAATATAAAATAACATTGAATGTTAACTGTAATTGAAAAAAAATAATTTTTAGAAAAGAAAGAAAATCACTGATGTTTGAAGTATAAATGTCTAGGAACCCAATGCATTTTTGAACTATGATTTTAAATGTTATGTGTCTAACATTACCTTCTTACTTTTTGTAAAATTACCAGTCAAATATGGATGGATCTTGAGATTATCATGCTAAGTAAAATAAGTCAGACAGGAAAAGTCAAGAACCATGTGATTTCACTCATATGTGGCATATACAACCGAAAGCAACAAACGAACAAGACAAAGAGACAAAAACTCATAGACACAGACAACAGTTTAGTGGATACCAGAGGTGGAGGGAAGGTGGGAAGGTAAAAGAGGGTTAAGGGGGTCAAATATATGGTGATAGAAGGAGAACTGACTCTGGGTAGTGAACACACAATGCAATATACAGACATTGCATTATAGAATTGTACTCATACACTTGAAGCCTATTTAATTTTATTAACCAATGGTACCCCCATAAATTTAATAAAAGTAAAGTAATTTCACCTGTCAAAATATAGGAGAGGAATAAGCAAGTGAAAACTTTCAAAATTATTTTAATCAAGGTATAATTGACATATAATACTGTATAATGGGTAACCGGACATTAATAAATAGGATGACTATGTGTGGGTTGAGGGGGACACATTTGACCTGATTAATTTAAATTAGAACATTCTGGTATTGACCCAAGCATTAGTGTTCTCAGTAGATAAAAAATTAATCAATTAGAAAAACACTATGAAAATAGAAAACGTTGATAAAAAAATGCATAGAAATGACTACTAAACATGTAAAGTGAATAACTTCATTATTGATCATAGAAATTCAAATGAAAACTACAAGATACCATTTTCACTTATCAAATTGACCTATATTTTAAAAAATGTTTCTACTGGGTAAGATCAAAATAGACACTCTTATACAGTGCTAGTGGGGAATGTAATCTGAATCAATCTTCCAAGAAATAAACTTTACAATATGTAAAATGTACATGCAATAGTCATACCCTTTGATTAAGTTATTATCTGCTTTTAGGAGCATATCTTAGGAAAGGACTAGATGCTGACTGGGATCTAGAAACAACTAAAAGTCTAAAAACAAGACCAAATAAGTTTAATAAATTTGTGTCATAGAATATTACACAACTATTTAAAATAGTGTTTTTGAAGGCTATTAAAGTTTCTGGTAAAAATATCCACAATGTAACAAGTTAAGTGAAAAAGCAGGATACAAACTTGGACATGGCAGGATCACAATTTTATAATACACACACACACACACACACACACACACACACATACACACACACAGCTACAGAGAAAATATTGGAATTCAATACAACCAAAGAATAAAAACCACCGGCAGGAAAATCATCCATTGAAAAAAAAAATAGAAATATTGTAGGACTAATTTTATTTTTTACTATATAGTTTTCTATAATTTTCTATGAGCACTTGAAAATAATTTTAATATAGAAAATGAGTTTTGAAAAAACAATCTTTTCATATTTCAGAATGAGGATACATTACTAGTCACCGATGATACCTACAGATTGTTGGTCAGTGAAGTGAGCTATCAATCACTTGACTTAGAGAGCCAATCCAGACAATGCCTCCAATCCACAAAGCCATTTTATATTAAATTATTTATATCAGTCCTTTATTACTCAACTTACATTACTGGAAACACTTGTTAGGGACATTATTTGTGTTCAGAAGTTTTACAAAATCTTTATTTTCAAACCTATCTATATATATTTAAATATATATACATGTATATGTACACATATGCACACATACATATACACATACAAAGATGTATATTTATAGTTTATTATACCTATGCATATATACATTTTATATATTTACATATATAACTAATTCCATACATATTTTAAAAAGAATAGAACATTTTTCTGAATTTTTAATTTGATTTCTATATTTTATTAAACTGCAGCTATATCTTGCCTATAGTATTTAAAGCTGTGTTGGTCAGATATATGGAATCTCATTATTATACTTAAAGTAGTTAATATTATATGTGGACCAAAAATGTCATGTTTTAACCTTTTAAATATGAAAAAGAGAAGAAATATGCAATCACATATTTCAATAAAACTAAATTTCATTTTAGGCCTCATCGCATTATTTATGATTTGATCAGAATCACAAGATGAAATTACTCTTATAAATAATACATGCGTATTTCATATGGATTTTGATGTAGATTTATACAATGTGGAATTTTACTGCCTTTATTACTATGCATTCTTGGATTTTATACCAAAAGTTATGGCCAGTAGTAATGTAATCCATTAGAATTTATTATGATGTCACAAATCCCAAAAAGAATTTACAGATACAATTAACACATATAAAATAATGTAGGCTTTTATTTTAATGGATTTCTGCTTCTGCAAATAGTATTATTTGGGATAATAATAGAAATGTTTCTATTTTAAAAAAATCAATGCCCTTACAGCATTTTCATTAGCTTAAAAAATGTACAATTTTTCTACAGGCGATTCGTTTTTACCAGTCGCGTATGTGATGATAATTTTGTTTTAAGTCTTTTTCAAAAGGGTTTCTAACTTGAATATTTTTTAGATAAGTAGCCCTCTTCTATACTTAGTCTCTTCCCTTTTCTAGGACTGTAACTGGGTCCCTGCTGCCCTTAATACATGACCTCTATCCATCCTAGTTAAGCTTTCCTCACATAAAGGAAAAAAAAAATTATGAAATATCTATGATATACTAGATGCTTATACACATGCTACTTCATTGAATCCTCAAACAGCCCATGCACTAGGTCATGGGTGTCCAAACTGCGGCCCACAATCCATTTTTTATTGGCCCGCAGCAAATTCCAAAAATATATTTAGTTTACTTAAATAAACCAGGTGAGGCAATACATACTTCACCTCGAGTGAGTGGCCCGGCTATTTGTGTATTTTACCTCATATGGCCCTTGGTGAAAAACGTTGAAAAAAGTTTGGACACCCCTGCACTAGGTCATTTAAGAGACCTCATCATTTGGGTAGAGAAGAGAGGCAAAAAGATGTTGCATATTGATGAGGATTTTTCCTTTCCCAAGTCAGCAATACCACTCGACCTAGATACCACTCGACTCCCAGGTCCCTGGTTCTACTTGATGAAAGTAAACACTTCATACAGGAGAAACTTTTTGCTTTACATTTTCTTCCCAGAACAAAGAGATGCAATAATCAATAAGGAGGAAATCCATGAGAGAATATGGTATTTCTATTTTAAATAAAATATATATTGTGCACATATGTTTTGGGATTGAGCCAGAATTATTCTTGCCATGTTTCTCAACTTGCTGTTCAGTCATAACTTTGGTAGTTTTCATAAATTTCCCTTAGAATAATTTGTATTCCATATCTTCAAAATAAGCAGATTTAGAAATCCTGGAGATTATTTATATTTATTACTTTCATGGAAAGATAAAGCTTAATTTGAAATGGGAAGTGTCGCTCAAAGGGTACAAATTTTCAGTTACTCAGAATGATTAAGTTCTGAGGAGCTAATAAATAGCTGGTGACAATAGTTAACTGTATTGTATACTTGAAATTTGGTAAGAGAGTAGATTTTAAATGTCCTTACCACACACACACACACACACACACACACACACACACACACACACACTAAAAAAAAAAAAAACCAAACAAAATTGTGAGGTATGAATTTGTTAATTAGCTTGATTGTGGTAATCATTTCACAATGTGTACATATATCAAAACATCATATTGTATACAATTTTTGTCAATTATACCTGTATAAATTTGGAAAAATAACAAATAAAAAAATTACATTATGTGTTAAAAATAGTTTGAGTATTACTATTTTTTCATAATGGAAACTTAGTTACCTTTTTTCCTATAAATTTTCTTATTTCAGTTTAGCTTCTAATTTAACTCGGTAGGTACTAAAGCAGTAGGTAGGTATTTATGGGCAAAAATGCATCTCTGGTGTAATATTTGATGCTAGACAGTACATACCCTTCCAAAGCATAAAAGAAACTCCCTATTCATTCCATTAGGTTTTTAAAAATATGTGTTTATATTTTTGATTTGACATTAGTTCTTGGTAACTTAAGCAATTACTGTCTTAATATATGAACAGACATGGCCTCATTGAATAATGGCTGTTCTACTTATTTCAATAGTTTGAAAGACTTGTAGCTCATTTGGCTGAATATCAAGTTTCACTTATGAAATATTTTTTTCTTCTTCCCTGATGACATATAGTGTGTATTCTAGGAAAATACTTTTAACATTAAAGCATCACCAGGGAAAAAAAAAGATGAGAGTGTTCTGACATTTCTTTTATTTAAACTCTTACCAGAGAAAAATCAACCTTGTTAGATGAAAGAATCTATATTTATTTAAACTCTTTTGAAGAGACATTAAAGATGAGTTCAAAACATTTGTAATTATATTTTACCTTAAAAAGCTTTCACAATTTGGTAGTCAATGTTTCTTTTAGGCATCTCAATGGAGAAGATAGATTTCCTTGAGAATGGTATGTAAAAGTCACAGAATTAGAAAACATGTAGCAGTGGCTGGCCCCCAGGCTGCTGGAACATTGAGATGAATATTGATAAATTCAGCCCACTCCTCCAGATGTTTCATTAACCTGCATTTTCTAGTAGCGGAGCCACTAGCTACATATAGCCACTAAGCATGTGAAATATGGCCAGTCAGAACTGAGATGTACACTAAGTATGACTGTCTATATACATTTTTTATATACATGAACAGTACACAGTGAAGATCAAGGATTTAGTAAGAGAAAAAAGAAGATAAAATAGCCTTCATAATTTTATATTAATTATATGTTATGATAATATTTTAGATTGATTGGGCTGAATATATTATTAAAATCAATGCCACCTTTTTTCTTTTCACTTTTGTAATGTGGCTACTAGAAAATTAAATTTTACATACGTGCCTCACATTTGTGACTTGTGTTATATTTCTTTCTTTGTGTACAAAACATTTGAATAAAAATATGCTTCACTTTTCATGTTGGTGTTCTATTAGCTCCATAGCATTTCCAAGTTGTTGTTTCTTACTAAATTACGTGTGAAGTGGAGCTGCCCTCCGGATGGACTGACCCTGTCTTACCGTGAGGTGGCAAGCCTTATTTTAAATGTTCTAGTTATGTCATATGGCAACCTACAACATGAGTCCCTACAATGTGCTTGGAGAGTTACACAGTTTCTCACTTACTCGTCACAAGAAGCCATGATGTAGTTATTAATATTATAACCCCAGTTTTAAGATGAGGAAACTGAATCTCAGCTCAAAAACTTGTCTAATATTACAAAGTGGTGGAGTCAGGATTCAAAACAAAGTTTGTCAGTCTTTATAATCCATGCTTTTTTCACTGTGCAACTGCCTTTCTTATACCTCAAGGCATTCCCGGAATCTATGAAGCAATTTACTTCTATCAGGGCGCGATGTCAAGGTGTACTGATGTTTGGAGGTGACAGTCCCAGTTAGAATGACTGTGGGTGATAGTTGCACAAGACTTTTTCAACCTTAAGTGCTCTACAATCAATATGCAATTAAGTATGTACCTCTGGGAATTACAAAACATGGCATTTACTGAAATGGACGTTTCATCTAAATATTTCTGCGCATATTTATTATTACAGGATTAAATAATAACATTGGCCATATTAAAAAAAAATAACATCACCCTTTTAGAACTACAGTTAGTTCTTTGAGTTAGAGGAAAAAGCACTTGAAACTAAATCTATACTAAAAACTCATTCTTAAATTGTTTATACTCTGGCCCATATTTAGTACTACTATTGTCTGATGAGCTGAAGAATGAAACCCGTTAGTTTATGACATAATTTTTAGGTAGGAACCAATAGTTAAAAAAATCTACTGTGAAAATGATTAAAGAAGCACATGACATTTGAGAACATTTAGACCGTTGTGTGGAAACCTACCTCAGCGCGGTTATGCTGGTTTGTTTCACTGGCTAGAACTGACTGTGACATCTTCCCTTTCGCTCCCAAGTAGTCCCAAAGTAGGGACTGGCGGTAGCCGTAGTGTCTTTCCACTGAACAGAGCTCTTGTGCCCAGAAGACCTGACATAGCCACTAAAATAAACCCACAAATATCCACAGGTTAAAGAAGGTAAGAAAACGTGCTCTTAGGCAATTTGTAGTCACCCCTGCTTTTACAATGGTCATTCCTACGAGATTATGCCTTACAGATCACTTAGGATTTTCTGGCTTGTCTCCTGACAGAGGGGGCTAAACTTTTTCTCATATCTTGCCTCGGCCACCAGGTGCAAAAGTGTAAAGACTCCTTTAATGTTAAATAAGAAGCCATGTGAAATCAAAAGCGATTGTACCTAAAGGATGCTGACCAAAAAAGTTCTTGGTAGTAAAGAACTTCCTATTTTCTAGGCATTTTCCAATAGGATTTAGTTTTAATCCATTGGTCATATAATATATTATTAGCTCCTACACTAAATACAAAAAACAAAAAAGTGTACAGTATTTATTACTTGATAATTGAGAAAAATGCTATTTAGAGTGAAATTATTTTAAAACTGGATACTTTGATGATCATTATGTGCCATGACAACATGTCGTTCAGACTATGCAAGTTAGAAGGAAAAAAAGACAAATATCTTTTTATGGATAGAGATTAGTTTAGTTTAGTGTTTTTAAATCATCCTCCATCCCTCCCAACCCCCCACTATATTTTTTACAGTGAGAAACCATATGCAAATCATGGATTTTGGCAGTGGAAGGAGAGGCAGATGGGCAAAAATCTTGAGGTTAAGCATCTTAATCAGACTCCAAAAGTAAACAGAGGGAGAAAAAAAATTTTAACAACCTGGTTTTAAAATATTCCAGTTTGTAATTATGAGTTGCATGTTATACTTTATACAGCATATTTCTTCTTCTACTAGTATCTCTATTAATTGAATAAATTGAGTTCTTAATAGTTTCTCTTGGATTTTTAAATATGTTTTTGAGTAACATATATATGGTTATATACATATATATATAAAACAAAATTTTACTGTACATTTGGATCCACCTTAATATATATATATATATATATATATATATATATATATATATATCAATTAAAATAAAAAAAATTAATAAAACATCATTTATGGAGCACCTCTTGTGTTATAGAGCTATTATTTCTGTCACAGATGAAGAAGCTAAGACTCAAGCAGAGTAAATAATTTACTTATTATCACATAATTAGTAAATAGTAGAGTTGAAATTTAGACATAGGTCTGCCTAACTCAAAAACTAATCTTTCATGCTAGTTGGTCCAAAATATGAAACATTATATAATGTAGAAAGTGCAAAAAAATCTGAAAATGTTGGTATTGATAACACTGAAATTCTGGACTTTTGGCATAGTAGATAGAAAGCCTTTTGATATTGAGGCTTTAGCCTTTGGGGTACTGCAGTTACCTAAAGGTTTATATTAAAAAATCTTGATGCTGTGGAGACTTATGAGTAGTATTGTTATGGGGAAAAGTCATACTAAAAAACATAAAGCTTAAGGAAGCAGTCCAGTTTAATAATAGGAACATTGATGAAGGTACTGTGGTGTTCAATAAATCCTGTCATTGATATTAGGACATTTAACTGGTAAAGAAAACCGTTGTAATTTTCCCAGTTGAGTAGTAAATTGAAAAGTAGGAACTTTGAAAAACCTTTACATGTGATTGCATTTTGAATGGAGTTTGGCACAAAGCATTTGAGTAAAGCTCAATTAAAAGCAAGTCAAGATGGCCCTCTGATTCAAGTTCTGGAGTAGCTTTTTTCTTTCCCCAGTTGGCACCCTGTAAAATTCATCTTATAGTAATTCTCTATTGATTTGGGTAGGAATTACAAGATAATGACCTTTGTTCAAAGTTGAAAATTACTTTGTTTAATGAAATGGAATGTAAATAAGCAATGTTTTTGCTATTAAAAGAAAATCCATGTGAGTTTTCTGTGAATAAAAAACCAGGAAGGATTAATATAGGTGTGAGCAAACTTCTCCAGAGATTTTCCTGAACGCTTTTATGCAAAGGTTCAGCTCTGCCTTAAAAGTAAGGAGAAAAAAGTGTTATATTGACTATATTCAACATTCTAAAATTTGAATAGTACCACAGATTTTTCTGTTCACACACACACTTTGCAATGTGCATGCAAGTGTGTATTCCAGTTTCTATAAATTTGCATTGATGATGTGTATATACTCATATACTCATTTATCTGTTTGTTTCAGAGTACTGTAATATATAGAGAAAAATGCTTTTCATTTGGCAGGGAGTAGAAAACTGAAACAGAATTATGACTTGTTCAGGGAACCTTTGTTCAACTCACTGGTAAAACCAGAAGAACAGCGAAGGCTGTTCATTCCTGTTGCTTCGTGTTTGAAAGAAATGAAGGAGGTACCTTGTCTCAGGTACAGAAGTAATCATTAGATACAAATATCTTTGTACTAAGCCACCAGAGTATAAATTTCACATGGCTTGTGTTCCACATTGTATGATTTTATAGCAGTTAAATTAATATGATATACCACCATTTTCATGGTATCAGATTACTTTTAATATAGCTATCTTGCTAAATGAAGCAGTTACCTTTAAGAATGGAAGCAAAGCAAGAAAGTCTATCTTGATCAGAATTTGTGTTAATCCCTGCTCTATTTTTATGTAATAATTCTTTATGGAAATTGTCCTTTTTATAAGGCTATAACTTTGATATGTCACACACAGATAGTGGCATTTATAGCAATACTTAAATTCAATTTAAATAAGCTGGTCTTTGAAATAGATAACACTTTTATGTTGGAAAGTTAATGTGATGGTAGAATAAATTCAGAGTTGTTTTTACCTAAAACATAAAGTTTTTTAAAGCAACTTAAAGTTTCTCTGTATGTTTATTTAATCTGATTCCTCATGCCTTTTAGGAAAAAACTGAAATCAGTTCTGCATTTATTATTTTAACTATTTCTTGCATGATATGGCATCTTTAAGGCAAGACTATGTCATTGACAAAAGGGCTGTTCCTGGAGAGATAATTCGGCATTTGACAGACCTCCTATAGATGATGTTATACCTTCTTTGGAATTATTTGTCATTATGTCTCTCATAAGGAAAAATAATGGAAAAACACATTACTACACATGAAAAATATAAATTGAAAACACATATTCCTTCACCTGCTAAAATACAATTATTAAGCCATATGTTTTCAGTTCATAATTTATTTTAGTGAAGGTACATTTATATCCAGGAGGATCACATGAACAGTTTCAAATAGAATTCAATAGAATTGTTTAATGTTTTAAAATTCAACTCAATAATTAGAATGCCTGTTTTAGGCACTAAAATGTTACTTACTCAATGTCATGCCTTTCTAAAGAATTTAAAGAGTTCTCAGTATACCTACAAATAGGCTAGCATTGTTTCCATAGATACCTACGAGATTCCATTTCATATGGTAAAGCTATCAGTTTAACAGGTGATTAGGAGGTAACATACTTTTTTGTGATCAGTTTGTTTTTCATCTTGTTTATTTGTTCATCGTTTACATCTCTGTTGTCTACCAGAAAAACCTCCCACTAGCTGGAAATTCAGAATCCACTCTCAGTGTGCTCTATCACCACTTTGACTTTAAAACTATTCATCACGCTTCACCCTATGGTGTATGTTTTCCTCACCAAACACAAACACGAACACTGTGCTGTTACCTTCAGAATGACCCATCAGCAGTGCTGTCCTCCTCAAAATCTGTTCTCTTAGCTTTGGGGCTCTCAGGAAAACATGACAGTATTTCTGAGAGGGGGGAATGTTTTGAGGGGTGTGGAGTGGAATGGAAAAGGCTACTCAGAGATCCCTTAGACAGGAATAACATTGATGGAAGAAATGTAAGGGCATGCATAAGGAGAATGGAGATGTCCCACCTCACTGCTGCAAGGGAAGTGAATGGCAGTGTGGGTAACCTTTGTTATGTAGCTAGTGCACGTGTGTATATTCGTCAGAAGGACCAAAACACTCAGAGAGCCACAGAAATGGACAAAACAGATTCTTTTCTAGATACCAGAAAACCCACAAAAAGGAGAAAAATATAAAGACACGGTTTGACCATAGAAAAATAACCCTGAATTTTATGATTTATGTGGGTATTCACTAAAAGAATCCAGAATAAAAAAATAGCATATAGTAAAGCTAGTACATTTTTAAGCATTCTACAAACATTAGCAAAAGTTTACAAAAGTTCTATGAGTTATGTACAGAGAATGTAAATTGTCCCCAAAGTGACAGAGCTGGAATTAGAAACCAAGCAGTCTGCTTCCCAAATATGTGCTGTGAGGTAGATGACGAACAAACAAATGAAAAACAAGCAAGCAAAAGAAAAATATCAGCTTTGTGAGGATTGCTTAATGAGAAGTAATCATATTGGTTGATTTTCACGTTAAACCAATTTTCCATTCTTGGTATAAATTCTAGTTGACCATTGTGTATGCTCCTTTTATATGTTGCTGAACTTTGGTTGTCAGTATTTTGTTGAGAGGTTTTGCATCTATAGTCATAAGAGTCTAGTTGTGTAATGTTCTTTTCTCGTGGTATCTTCTTCTGGTTTGATATCAGGGTAAGCTGGCCTCAGAATGAGTTGGAAAGTATTGATTTTTCTTCTATTTTTGGAGTAGAGTGTGAAGAATTGATATTAATTCTTCTTTAAATATTGGGTAGAATTTACTAGGGAAAGTCATCTGGACATAGGCTATTCTTTGTGGAGAAGTTTTAAATTACTAATTCTATCTCTATTTGTTATGGCTCTATTTAGATTTTCCATGTACTTTTGATTTAGATAACTCGTGTCTTTCGAGGAAAAAGGTCATTTCACCTAGGTTATCTAATTTGTTGGCATCTGGTTGTTTATAGTATTCCTTTATAATCTTTTTATTTCTGCAAGGTCACTAATGATGTCGCCTCTTTTATAAGTAATTTGTCTATTTTTTTTCCCCTTGGTCCATCTAGCTAAAATTTTGTTCATTTTTGTCGATTCTTTCAACAAACAAATTTTGTGTTTTGTTGGTTCTGTTATTCTTTTGTTCTCTATTCATTTATCTCTGCACTAGTCTTTGTTATTTCTGTTGAGCAAATGGCATCTGTTGCTTATTATCAGGAGTAGCAGTTTGGACACTTCTGTACACTGCTTCTTGGTATCAGTCACCAAGGAAAACACAATGCAGACAAGCACTAAACGGAACAATGTTTGCTCACATAGAGAAGAGACAGCAAAATCAGCTTCAGTAGTGGGCATCAGTCTGCTATTTGTTTCCCTGTTGCCAGCAAGTTTCTTTCAACAGCCAATGCAGAACATTTGTTCTGCATGCACCCTCTTGTGCCCCAAAATGAAGGACTCTATCTCTTCTCTTCAGGGGAAAAATATAGCAGTGGGATTGGCCAGGTGCCATATGATACACATGCTTAAGCAGAGCAAAGGAGTATACATTGAATCGGAAACAGGGAAAGTTATTTCCATATAGGATGATTAGTCCAAAACAGACTCGGAGGACTCTTTATCTCTTAGTAAGCAAGTGTTTAGGCCCATAGCCTATTCTTATACAGCTGTGTGGGCATCTGTATAGGTCAAAGATGGCATGCACATGACTGCCTTTTGCAACAACTTTCTTTATTCTGTGCTTTGGTTTTAGCTTGTTCTTCTTTTTCTAATTTCTTAAGGTTACGTTATTTGCTATCTTTTTCTCTTTTCTAATATAGGCAGTTATAGCTCTCTCTCTCTAAAAAGTACATCCCATAAGTTTTAATTGATTGGGTTTTTCTTTCATATCTTTTAAAATATTTTCTAATTTTCCTTGCGATTTATTCTTTGACCCATTGGCTATTTATGAGTGTACTGTTTAATTTCCACATATTTGTGATTTTTCCCAAATTTCTGTAATTGCCTTCCATGGTTTGTCGATTGATTATGTCCAACATTTGTAAACCTATGAATGGTTTTTAAATTGTATGTTATATATTTAAATTTGGTTCACTGAAGAATCAGATGATATGACTGGTCATGCTATTAAGGTGATGACATTAAATCTATTCAAGTTAAAGACCATGCAACCAATGTCTAGGTCAGATAAATTCTCTATTTTCATACTCAAACAGTTGCCCAAAGTCATAGACAGTAAGGGAGGAGAATAAAGAGAGGTCTACCAGTCTTATTTTCACTGCACTTCCCTTCCTGCTTTTCGTACATGCCATCTCCTTGCTCTGAGCCTCTTCGGCATGTTACTGGAGTGAAGGTCTCTCTGCAGAACCTTTACATGTGCCTAAGCACCTGCTTCCTTCACACTGTTTGTCACATATGTCTCAATCCAGTATCTTCTTCTCTGGAAATTCATCAAAATCTCTTTCTCATTCATGGTCTCATTGTTATTATGGATTTATTTCCTTTTGTAGATCTTCATTAAAACATTAGCAGCATTTGGAGTGGTTAACAAAAATACTCCCTTTATCATCTTGATGTAAAAGATTTTTATCTTGAATATCCAGGAAACTGTCTAAAACCTTTATCTGGTTTCTTAATTTTTAGCTAATTGGGGTTAATATTTGCTAAAAGTCCATTACTGCTCCTCTACAAACAAGGTTATCGCTAGAAAAGTTAAAAATGATATGCTTCCCTAACAAGTATAAACATCTAAGAACTTGAAATTTGGCACAAGCATGCATAGCAATCTACTCATGGCTTATCTGGAAAAGCAAAGCATCAATTAAGACATTGGAAAGATAGATTTAGAAATCTCTTTTAGGATCAAGAGTCATATATCTCTTTTAGGATCAAGAGTACTAGAAAGAAGTGATTTAAAATTTAAAAAATTTTCTTTTCACATTTTTTTTTTTTCTCACTTTATTTTATGTTGCTCTGTAGTCAAGCTTTAACTCTGGGAGCCTTCTCTACTTTCCTCTCCTATGCATGTCTCACTGCTCCTTAGTAGTTACCCTACCAGGGTCTGTAGGGAAACAATGTAGAAAGAGTTTCCACCAAGCAGCATCAACATTATGGTTTCGCATATCCAATATGAGCAATTTGAAGTATTATCACAAGCATAAGAAGCATGGAGGTTTTGACATTTTTTGGAGGTTCTCATCCAGTGTACTGTAATAGTGTTTTTTGGACTCATGCAGTTCCAACGTCTTGTTACCACACATGCAGTGAAATTCATGTGGTTTCATCAGGTTCAAATGATCCATGCACCAGAAAAGGGTACAAAAATCTTACAGTGAAAATGAAAAACAAAAGGGGAAAGAACTAGTCTTTGATCTTCTAAAATCCCTAACCTTAAAAGAAAGGCAGAATGTTACTTGGAGGCTCCTATTCTTAGATAAGGAAATGGAGGACATCAGAGAGCTAAGTGTCTTAACTGTAGTTGTAAGGAATGAGGCCAGCAGATTCACTGAAATTTATAGCTTTGAAGTGGGTGAGTTTATTTCATACAAATTTGATATTAAAAGAAAAAGAAAACCCTCTCTTTGAAAACTACCTAACAGAGACTGGCAGGGCCTCAGATCCTTTAAATGTTTTTATAATTAATCATAATTTGATGATAATTTTTGAAAATCACCTAAATTCACCAAGTTATAGATGATACTCTCCAATTCCCCATTGGGCCAAGTCAGATATTTCTATGCCTGCACCAGGACACACCCAGCTCCAGAGTGAATGGCTCTTCTATCACTTAATGGTGGTGAAAAAAAAAAAAAAGCACAGAAAATTATTACCAGTGAGAAGTATGGTTTTGTATCTTGAACACACCATCTCTCATTAAAAACAAAAATATTTTTATAATTTAAAAGAAAATTTCCCCAAATACTCATAAGTGAGACAATTTGTAGTAGCTTTATTTTTGAATACCTGTTGAATAATTTGGAGAAAGAAGACTAAAGAATGACTGGACTATCATCTTTTAAATATAATAACAACATTTAAAATGTTTAGTGTTATCTCACGTACATTATTTTATTCAATCCTCACAACATCATAAATAGGGTGAGTCAGAAGAACATAGGGGCTAAGAGTGTGGTGTTCGAGTCAGAGAGACTTGGGTTTAAATCTAAGCTCCATATTTAATACTTTGTTATTTTGAACAGTTTACTCAATCTCTAAAAGTCTAATATTCCTTATGCAAAATGAAGTGCTTAATAATATTTACCTCATAGGATTGGTTTGAGAATGAAGTGAGTATATGGATATAATAATATAATTATAACTACTTTATGCATTTTAACTGTTATCATCATGACTTACTTCTTTATCATCATAATCATTATCATCATTTCAGAGATCAAGAAATTAAGGCTGAAAAGGTAACTAACTTTTCTAAGCACACATAAACAAGTAGTATGAGCCATGACTAGAAACCAGTTCCTCTCTTTCCTTTGATGAAATTTTCTTTTAAATATATGAAGAGTTTTTCTCATGGAGTAGATCCTGACAGATAATCTTCTAGGGCTATGGTACTTAAATTTAACTAAGAGAAATTGCAATTCCATATTAGGTAGCATTTTCATATACTTGAATGAGCTTTTAAAGCATTGTTGCTTCTGGTTAAATTTTAAGAAAAGATATAGATACAGACTTCCCTGTACAATTATTTATGCAGTTAGAGACAAGTAGCTGGACCATTTTTTTTTTTTTAAGACTAATTTTGGTTTTCTAATTCAATGAGTATTTTCCTGTGAATGGATGTTCCATGGAAACCTAGGTTTATTCTCCAGTTTGGGTAGGTAATGATTATAGTTGATTGTAATTATCTTAGTTGGCAAGAGCTAAGCATTTCTTTTCTGTATCAAACTTGGAAGTATTTCCAAAAAGCAATCATTTTAGGATCCTAAGAATCCTAAATTTCTACAGTTGTATTAGTTTTCTATTGCTGCTTAACAAATTTCCACAACCATTTATTATATTACATAAATTCTGTAAGTCAGAAGTCTGACAAAGTGTGGCTGGATACTCTGCTCAGACTTAAGTTGTCAAGTGGATGTATTCTCATCTGAAGCACAGAGTCCTTTACTAAGCTAGTTTCCTTTGTTGGCAGAATTCAGTTTCAGATAGCTACGGGACTGAAGTCTCCATTTTTTTTGCTATCTATCTGCAAGGGCTGCTCTCATCTCCTTAGAGGGCCTGTCATATTCTTGTCCCATGACCCCCTCCATCTCAGCAACAGAGAACCTCTCTCTCATGCTTCAGACCTCTCCAATTGCCTCTACTGTTACCAGCCAGAGAAAACTCCCTGCTTTTAAAGGGCTCATGTGATTAGATTAGATCCAACCAGATAATCTCCCTTTGGTTAACCCAAGGTGGACTGACTAGTAATCTTAATTAAATCTATGATAATCACTTTTGATAGTATGAGGTAACATAATCACGAGAGTGGTGCCTCGTACTGTTCATATGTTCTGCCCAGACTCCAGGTGAGGGGACTGTGCAAGAGCAAGGAGCACTGGGGGTTTGTCTTAGCATTTTGCCTACAATAAGGGCCTCGGGGATCTGGGGCAAGCACATGTAGGCTTCTGAAGCTACAATCTTCTGTTCTCAAACCAGCTTTCTTCCTACCTTCCCTGTTTTGATAAGTATCATTCAAATTTAGCAAAAGGTTCCATTAACTTTACTTTCAAATATATTTGATATCTGTACTCTGCATCACTACAATTTGGTTACAACCATACCATTTATGCACTACAATAGTGTACTTTCTACTCTTTCTCAATCTGAGCTCTCACTTCCCTCGAGGACTGAAGCCATCCTACAAAACAATGATTTTGATGGACAGTATAGTACTTAAAAAACAACCAATAAGACCATTATTCTACAGCATTAAATCAAACCTTCCCTGGAGACTTTTGAGGCCATCAGCAATGTGATCTTACCTATAAATCTTCAACCTTATTTTGCTCCCTATCCAATCCATATCCCCTATCTTTCACCATATCTAGGCAGATTTATCCATTACCTCACAGCACAATATTATAATTCCTACCAATTGTGTCCCTCTTTCGAGATGATCCTTTGTTTTGATTTTTTTTCCCTCTTCCCTCAAGTCTCCAAGTAATTCTAGTGCCTCCTTGAGATTTTCTTTTATTCCTTATTATATGTTGACACATGATAATTTTCTTTCCCTAATTAGATTATAGCTCTCTTCCCTACTTATGTTATAAAGTACTCAAGAGTAGATATATTTGCGACAAATTTTGTGCTGATATATAGTTGTCCCTCAAAATATACATGCTAATTAATTTCTCTTAATAAGGAAATGATCAAGTCAAAGCAAAAAATCTGTTACAGAGTAATACATTTCTAAAAAACAGAATGACTTGGAGTGGCTGTTCTCCATTGATAAAACATAACAAAAATTGAAGGATTAAATACCTTTGCCTGATATATTTGGGTAAACTCTAATAAAACTGTCAATTACTTGGCTTATTATAGCCAAATGGTTTTAAGTTGAATTATCCAAATAACCCCCTCAATTTTCTCTTCCTCTTTCCTTAGAGATCCTGGGAGTAGAACACAGATTAGGTCCATATCTGAGTTTACAGAGAAAATATCTGAAACTATATTTACATCCAAATTTGCAATTTTAAGAGGAATCTTATATTGAAAAAATGTGTCCTGAACAGTGTTCTGTCTTTGATGTTTGTCCCATAAAACCTATGTAGTATTTGGAGTTTTGAGCCACCAATTCATTCTTGAAATTATCTTTCTCTCTGGCTTCTAGATTTTTGTTTTCCTCTGGACCTCTCATTGTTTCGGGTCTAATTGGTCTCCATCCTTCTTTGAATAGATTGTAAAAAGATATGATCATCAAAATTCTGCCCTTGATTTCACCTATTCTCTTTTTTATTTGTATTGTTTTACCTGAAAAATCTTACTCATCTACATGACTCAATTACATGTATGTGAATGAATCAAATGTCAGGACCTGACCTTTCCTTAGCCCAGATTTCTACTCGACTATTGTTCATTGCTGTGTAGATGTCCTGCCAGCCCTTTAAACTGAACAATGTGTTCAAAACAGAATGTATAATATTTTATCCCTGCTTTCTGTCATATTTCTAACTTTAGTTAATGACTTCACAACTCTTTTCACCACGCAGTCTAGAAACTTTGGAAACATCTGTTACTCTTCCACCCACTATCATTTCCATATTTGCCTTCAAATTTGTCTTTTGCCTGTGACATCCTTTCCATTGTAGAAATCTGTACATTTTTTTAGGTCTAATTTCATTAAACCTCCCAGCTACCCTTCATATCTGAATAAAAATAAATCAGATATTCCTGGAAAGGTCCATAGTTTTATGGTCTTTACTTAACTTTGGGTATGATTATTGTGTATATATTGGCATCCTTCAACTGGCAACAAGTTCCTTAAGGGCAGAGATCATTTCTGTGTCTATCCAGTGTAGCTCTGTGCCTTCGGCATGGTAGATGCAAACAAATTTTTCTTGAATTCTCTGTGCCTTGCACGCATTACAATATGACTTTTTCATTCAAAAAGCAATACTGTAGTCCAATCTTGTACATTACCTGAAACAGCATTTTCTTTCTAGGGGCTTTCTAAATTTTTGATGAAATTACACTTCGTGTAGCTTCAAAATTCTCCAGTGGGTTGACCAGACACGGCTGATGATTTGCCTTTAAAATGCCAATAAGCAATTCTTAATTAAATCAAACTTATAAGTCGGTCCTCTGGTCATCAGTGCCAGCATGCCGTTCCCTTATTTATGAATGCTATAGTGTTTTTTTTTCTTTCCAGTTTGTCCTGAATTATTCTTAAATAAATCGGAGATTCTTCACAAGTGCCCAAGAGAAATTAAATATATATCTGTAGCAATAAAGCTGTAAATGCTTTAAAAAATTTGTTCCCTTAGAATTCAAGAATGAAGTGTGTGCCTCTTATGCATCCTAATACTAATTTTTGATCTTTCATTATGACACGACATTATTTCCTTTAAGTATATTTGTACAACTTTAGGGAATATTTTTTTGTTTCTGTTGTCTATTTCATAGTCTTCCTTCATAAAAGGATTTTATGTTCATAATATTGACTTTCCCAGACATTATATCATGTGCCCCAGGTCATTGAAAAGATTCTTTCTTCCAGGAGTACTTATGGAGAGTCCTGAAAGCATTCTTCCCAATGGACAGTCTCTTGATGATAAATCCTCTTTAGGAAATGTTTGAGATAAATTCAAAACATACTCTTGGCCTTGGTTTTGATTTATGTAAATATCTTAGCCTTAGCAAAGTGGCAAAATTTACTCAAACTTTTATTAACCTAGTATGTAAATTCATCCTATTTAAATCAAATGAAGCATACTTTTGTTCTTCTCACCCCTACTTGATGAGATCCTAGTTTTTCTTATTGCTAAAAGCAAATTTAACAAGAAAAAGATGGAGCTTAGTATGTTTAGTTTAAAATTTCTGCTTTGCAATTTTAAAAGTCAAAACTATCATAGCTATCATTTTATTTTCCTTAAACAACAATGGGTATAGTTCTTGCTGGTGTAGTTATGGGCATTTGTAGTTAATGGACATTTATCTATATCTCTGTCTTTATTACCACTTTCACTACTGAACTTGTGATAATATTTTATACCCAGGGTAACATACCCAGAGTTTGTCTCATATGTTTCATTCTGTTGAATTGGTAAATTATTTAGTATATACAAGGTAATTTTCATTAGGAAGAAAAATTGGGTTGGTGAGTTTGCTAAGAGACACACAGGATTAATATGCCTGTTCAGACCATCTAATCTAATTTTGCATTGCATAGGCCTCTTTCTTTGGAAGCTCTATTAATACTGGAGGAAGTACCATCAATTGCAGTAGTATCTGAGTTTGGTGGAGAGTAAGGAACGAGTATTATCTACCCCAGATTGAATAGATTCATTTAATCATCCAGCTACCTTTTAAGTACCAGTAATGTGCCAGTCTTTTGTAATCAGTAATAAATGACAAGCCTATATCCTAAGGACTTTTCAGTCTACTAAATAGTATCTTTCCGAAAACGTATGTCTTATTCCACAGCTAAAGCTATGAAACACAAAGAAACAAAAATACTTTCCCCTGACCAAGACTAACTGTGTTCTAAATCAATAAGCTACTTTTATGTACCTCTGGGTAAACTAACATCACTCAGACATAGGTAGAAGAATTCAAGCCACTAAAAATATTCAGCCATTTCATTTGCTACCTCTATTATCAAAATTGCCAATGCCCAGGATCCCACACAAGGTTGCAATGGTTGAGCACCAAAGATGTCCAGAGGGCATTGTTTACACAAATTAGGGTGTCAGAGCACTGTTCACATAAATTACAATCTTCATGGCCAAATGCCCTACCCAGCGGTGTCTTTTTCAGCTGCCTCTTTCATGGCCTTTCAGGAACAAGAGTTGCCAACTAATTTCTTCATTTCAATGTGTTCAGTGCTTTTTGAGCTCCTGCTGTGTTCAGGGTACTTCTCTTCATGGAGTAATACAGAGAGATAAAGATAAGTAATATATAAATGTATCATTTAATGGACAACATTAGAGTCTAATAATTTCCTTTACAGACTCCAGATCCCAATGGAGTCACAAACAAGATGAGTGAATAACTACATCTCCTTTCTTAGGGATTCTATCTTAACGAATATGTCCAGGTTGGCCAAGAACTGTTAGTGGCATTTACTTAAAGGCCACCTGGAGAATCTGTGCTCTTTCACTAGGTCACTGAGCAAACGTTATCTTTGTGTTCCCTTCGTGCTTCCTGATCTCAGAAGGACACTAAACCATTTCCTTACCGAGCTTCTGAGGAGGTCCTCCTCTGAGGAGGACCTTGACTTCGTCAGCCAGGCTATAGGACTGCGTAAATTAACATATTTCAGGATGAACTGGCTTGAGGACCTGCACAATGACTGTTTTCCTCACAGAATTTCAGTGGTAACATTGATAATTAAAACAAGCAAAATGAAAAGTGTTGGCATTCTCTCATGGCCATCTGTGACTTCTAAGTGCGGTACTTAGTGTTCAAGGGGAACTGTACGTTTGAACTGGCTCTTGGTTTTACAATGAAGGTGAAGGGAGAGCATTCTTCTACTTATGCCTGCATATTATATTTTTCTCTCTGAACAACATGGTTAGAAATTATGGTATTAAATCATTTTAAATTCCATTGCTATGCCGCATTTCTTGTGTTTAGCACTTGAAATATGAGACTGTAGTATAATTTAATTGTGAAATTAAATTTGCTATCTGGATCCAGGCTTTTTTTTTTCTATTGTAGTGGTAACCTTAAACCTTTCATTTTTAATAGGACTTACAGATTTTTGACTTTGCTATGGGAAATTAGGAAGTGCGATCTTGTTTTGACTGAGCTCCAACATTTTAACACAAGTATTTTAGAAAGAACTAAAAGTGATTATTATTTCCTTTTGGATGTTATAATAATTGTGCAGTATGATCAGGAAGAAATATGATATTCATGACCGGAATCAAAGATTATAAACAGTTTAAAACATGAATAATAGCTAATATGTTAAAAGACGTTGAATTACATGAAATTGCTACTTTAGGTAGGATAAAACGTGGTCAAGTTTGGGCAATTTTGTTTGGCCTAACTTATAATGAATTAGTTAGGAGAGTCTGTACATTCATACTACTTGGCTTAATCAAAATGAAATTGTGTGGTCTTTAGCTTTAAGTGAGTTAGCTCGATTTAATGCCTGCTTTCAGGCTATTTGACTATGCAATAGGTCTATATTTAAGTGGTTATGAATGGAAGAAGGAAAACAATGGTAACTAATTTGGTTATTTAAAAATGGAAGTTGAGTATTTTTTTAAAAATCCAGAAGTGAGGATGAAGGAGTCGTTAAAACTATGAATTAAACCATGTTTGGGGGATTATCTGCATTTACGTACATGAATGACTCTGTCTCTGATCACAGTATATAAAAGATATTTGAGTAGGCTATAAAAGGAGTATGTTTCCAGATGAGATCAAGACGATGTTACATTTTTGAGAATATCTGCAGATTTTTAGCTGAAGAAGGAAAGTGGTTTATTACAGGGCAAGTCCTTTTCAGAGTCAATATATCTATGTTCTCATCGAAGTTCAGTCACTGGCAGTCATCAAACAAGTCCCCTAACTGGTCTGGAAGCATTTTATTTGTTCAGTTTACAAATCTCAGTGCACATGTAAATTCACACTTAACAGCAACTCTCTGGTTCTTAGGAGTCCGCCCCAGAGATTGGGAGCCATTGGAGTAGAAACGCTGTTCACCCTTCTTGGTCTCACATTCTAATTCCTCATAATTTAAGAGGAATTAGCAACAATTGAGGAAAAGCAAATAAATTGGAAATTTGAAAACACGAAAGTGAGCCTCACCACTCAAGCTGATAATTATGGATGGGTTCTTTCTGTTTGGTGGCCAGAAACCAGTCAGTGGAATTGATGAGCCAGGATGTCCTGCTGGTGCTGGCTGCAGCCTGAAAGGAAATAATCTGGATAATTGTTTAATTAGATGCTTCTTAAAAAGAGAAGCTGCTGCTCCCCAAGAAGTGTGGTCCAGAGTAAACATGCTTTCAACCATATTGTTCAAATAAAAACCCAATGACGTTGCATCGAAGGCCAGCCTCCATGAGGTTACATTTCCACTGCCACAAATATATTCCCTTTACCTGTTCCCTCTTAGTCGTTGTCATTCTCTGTCAGTTTTTCTTTTCATTGTTAAATACTTCTGGATGATAATTTTCCAGTATTATGCTTACAACTAAAAAGGACAGTAAATAGAATCTTATCTACAAACACAGTAACAGGAGGGTAATACTTGAGGGCTTTCTGTGAGAGGCAATGTATACAATGGTGATGGCACAGACTGTCATGAGTCAGCCTGGGTTTAAATCATCTTATATCACTTACATAACATATAAAGTCTGTAACCCACGTGAGGTTATTTGAAACTTCTGTAACTCAGTTCCTGCAATTGTCAATTGGGGGTGGTGATGATAGAGTTGTAGTAAGGGTTATATGAGTTAATTCATATAAAGCGCTCATGTCAATAATACCTGGCACCCTATAAGTGGCATGTAACTGTAATAGTCATTTGCTATTGTTACTCTTTCCTTTATAGCAGTTTCACCCAAAAGTGATTGTTTTCTATAACCTACCTCAGTCATGGCTCTTTTAAACTGGTATTTTGACAGAATTATCATAACATGGTAATCTATCAGTTTTATAAGAAGTGGCTCAGAAAGTTAAACCACATGTAACACATTTGCTTATGTACCTATATGTATCGTGTTTCCCCGAAAATAAGACCTAGCCGGACCATCACCTCTAATGTGTCTTTTGGAGCAAAAATTGATATAAGACCCAGTATTATATTATATTATATTATATTATATTATATTATATTATATTATATTATATTATATGAGACCTGGTCTTATTTTAATATAAGGGTCTTTATTAATTTTTGCTCCAAAAGATGCATTATTGCTGATGGTCCGGCTAGGTCTTGTTTTCAGGGAAACACAGTAGATAAGGCGCTGAATATAATTGTGGAGGTCAAATGACCAAATGTATTTTGGTCCCCCTTTTCCTTTTCTTTTTTTTCCATTCCCTCGAGACTTTATTTTTAGGGCTCTTTCTCTGAGCTGTATGCATTCATATTTAATAATTGCTATTTTTATTCTTTTTGTAGTATTAAATATTAAATATCAGGCAGAATACCTCCTTTAATTTCCCTTTGAAGTAATAAAATATAACCAGTAACTTTTCCTTGAAACCTATAGCCATACTCTGTGTCAAAACAGAAGTACTTAATAAAGCCAGGAAAACAGGTATGGAAAGCTCTTGAAAGAGTATTATATGTTGGATTGAATGAAATATATCAAATAAAGCAAATAACCAAGAGATAATTGATATAGATTTGGTCTTAGGAGGCTCTCACACAACTGGCATTATGATAAACTCTTATTACCAAAAACTTTTTTAATGACTTCATTCATAGTGAGATTTTTAGCATAAGTAAGAATAACTCCTTTATAAATCTTGTAACAGATGAGGTTTCTGACTGCTCAGCAGACATTTATTCCAAACTGCCAGATATTGACACCTAAAAATATTCCTCTAAATGAGTATTTAATTTTACAGTATCAGTTTACATATTTAGAACAATGAAGTAACATTAGAGTATGAACTCCTGTGTAATGAACTATCCTCACAAAGTGAGGTTCCAGGGACCTCCCTGGGGAAAGTGTAAGGGTGATATGAAAAACACAGGCTCTGACCAATAGAAGGGATGATGGCCATAGAGCTGGAGCGAGATGCTGGAGTTTTCTTGTTTCATCAGGGCTTCCCACTGTAGTGGTGAATAACAGGGAGTTGAAGGGCTTTGTGAAGGAGACTGGGGAGCCAAAGAAGGGAGAGCTTGAAGGAATGGAACCCAAACTATTTACCAACCCCCTCAGTCACACAGTGCATTCCGAAGAAGTGTATATAGTCATAGCATCCTTGTGTGACATCATGTGAGAAGCCCAATGTGATGAGGAAGTACGCTTATTACTACAGGAACTTTGAATCGTCAGTATTTATCTTTCACGGAGGTTATTATAATCTTTGTTGGCAAAAGAAATTGTGGTAATTTTGTTCAGATTTTCTTAAGGTTTCTTGAACTCAAAAACCCCAAAAACACAAACTGACTGAATCTGGAGAAAAATTTGTTTAAAATCCCATTATTCTTATGTTTAGCTATATAAAATTTGCAATTTCTTTCTTTTGAATTGTAATAATTATTTGGGATATCTCCCATGCTTATCTAATCCACTTGAATTTCTGTAAATGATTAGAGGTATCCTAAATGGTAGTAGAGACAATCTGTAATTTATATTTTGGACATCATGAGTCAAACTATTTTGAAAGTTTGTATACTATTAATAAATAAATGAATTTTATTTGAAATTTTTATTTTCAAAAATTAAAATAATGTATCTTTTCTATTTATGGGGAGGGGACTCTAAGGAGAGTTTTTAAAATTATTTCCATTATACCAAAGTATAATTTTTCCAAATAAGATATTGTTAAAAGAAAACTCAAAATTTTGGTTTAGAAATTTGTACTTTGTTCAACTGAAAAGAGAATTCTAGGATAGTTCATATTATTCTTTTTTGAATAACAATTGTTATAAGACATTAGAAGGCAAAAACAGTTTGTTAATTGCCAAAAATGGGTATGTGTTCTTCTAAGGTATTATTCTACCTTTTTCTTTTTTTTTTTCCTTCTTTTTCTTTATTTCCTTTTTCTTTCTTTTGTTTCTTTCTTAAATTAATTTTTTTTCAAAACATTTTTCTTTTTTATTTTCCTTTTTTACAATTCCAAACAATATGCATATACCAATATACCTCTGATAGCAGAGACAACTACATTCTGGAGAATTCTCTGGCAGATCAAATTTTCATGGCCCGTATTTCAGATTTACTTTGAATATCAATATTGAAGACTAATTTAAGTATTTTTTTTATTTTTATAAAAAGCGTAATTGATAATTGTTACAATTTTAACAAACATTCATTCAATTTCATCTGCATATAATTTTGCAATATTTTATGGGGGCTACAAAGATACATGTGAGAAAATCCTCAGACCCCTAGTATCTTTTAGCAAGGAGTGAGCGATCAGACATGGTGTGACCTAAACATGTTACTAGGCCACAAGCTATTATATCTATGTCGTGAGTCCCAGGAGAAGAGGCTACACTGTTGGCATGTAGAGGTGGTTCCTCTATGGAGCTTGTCATGCTATGGGGATGATGATGGGACCAGCCTAACTGTCCCTCTTTTTTGTAGCATCATAATAGAATCAAAGGACTTCCTTATTCCCCATTTACCTTATGCTCTTCCATATGCATGTCTACTACCCTCAGTAAATGATGTGCGTGCAGTGAGGGCTACACACCAACGTTTTCTTTGTAACACATTGTGTTAACCAAGGTCATTTGCAATATCTTTGTTAATTATTTATTCTATAATCATTATCTTAATGTCCTTAAGGGAAAATCTTGGTAGAGATGCTGTCATACTTTTTTCTAATTGTTTTTGAAGGAAAGCATTTAATTTACTTCTTTTTTTATCTTCCTTTTGGTGAATATGGCTTAGGGCAGTTACTTGGCAAGGGGCAGACATTTAATATAGCATGGATACCATGCACTCTTCACTGTCTATATTATTATGTCTAATATGTTTTAATGAGTATTTTGTTCCTTGCAGGACGGTTCTTTTTACTCTGACTTCTGTGGTTGTACTTGTCATTACAACTGACTGGATCAGCTGGGACAAGCTGAATCGGGGATTTTTGCCCAGTGATGAAGTTTCCAGAGCATTTCTAGCTTCTTTCATCTTGGTCTTTGACCTCCTTATTGTAATGCAGGTAAGTGTCTTTGTAATTCTCCTTCTCACTGAAGCCGCTGTTTGCTTTATTCTCAGTGTGAAAAACACTATACAGCAGAAGGCTCCATAAACCTAGAGGAGAGCATCGTTCACTGTTTCTATTAATGGGGCCTTCTCTGATCATATCTTCAGCAATTTTACTGGGAGGATGAGCCAATTGGGTTTTTATGAGAGAGGAATCACAAATTCGTTGTATGAACACTGTAAGCTGGGCCCCTAGAAACCATACAGCAACCAGACACCATAGTGGTGTTTCCTGCCAAAGCTTCAGGAGAATAAAAAGCAACAACAAAACAAAACACAGAAGACCCCCTGTCATTTAGTAAAGGGAAAGCTGCAGAGATGAGGATGATACAGAACCAGCAAAACAAGGCTCAGCAATTGCCAAAGCAAGTCAGGATTTACAGCAGTTGAAATGGAATGATGTAAAAGTACTTTTCTGGTTATGGAAATTAACATTTTCTTTCAGTATTCACCAGAGATCCTTCCATTTTCATGTAAACAATATTTCTGTCCTGCTTAGCAACAGATTGTTTGCACAATAGCATGGTGCTAACCAGTGCTATTACTGTAATCATCCGGTGTGGATGATTTGGGGTCTTAGGAGTGTCCTTTGAATGGGACAGAAAGAGACATTAACTATTTCTTGGCACTTTATCTTGCTTATTAAATATCCATCCATTTGCTAGACATTTTCTTATTGCTTTCGATTTTGGGTTTTTCCCTCCTGAGGCATTATAAGGCACTAGAACAGAGATTACTATTGCTGAAGGGAAAGTATGCTCTATTGTGTTCCAAATTTATGTGATAGCGGATTGGTTTTCTCATTTTCTAAAAGTAAAAGAGGCCTTTTATAAGAGATATTCTGTAGTGTCTAAAAAAACAAAAACAGTCTTTTTCTTTTTTTGTAAATGAAATAGCCCAGACAGGTTTCAAGATGGTTCCTAGAGCATATGACGATTTTAATGAATGATATTTAAAATACATTATTTTTTTAAAAAAGTATTTGAAGACATACAATTGAATTTTTGTCTCATCTAAAAATTAATATATTTCTTTTTTTATTTCCTGTGGGATAGCTTAACATAGTGGAGAAAGCACTGTATTTTTAGTAAGAAAGCATTGGCAGGTTCCATATCTGTTTCTCACTTGCTGTATGACTTCCTCAGGATTTTTATAAAACTGAATTTATAGCAGTTATGCGGTAATATATTGTGCATCGTTTGTTTAAAGGCTATTTTGGTCTTCTTCCATGTAATACTCCTAACTAATATACTTTCTTATGTGACATATCTACTTTGGCCAAGTGGCCCAATGGTACCTCTTTGAACCCATCTTAGAATCAAAAGTAGTCACAGACAAGTAGACCATCTTTTGAATTTGTTTAAATTTGTATTTGTGAGAGCATAAATTTCCTGATTTCCTACTACTATCCACCACCTTCTACCTTCTGGGTGTAGTTTTAATGATTCTTTCAATAAGTTCACTAAAATCGGGACTTAAAGTGGGAGAATGTAACATTACAATTTATAGATACTATGGACTCACTCAAGAAGTACCTAATAAAGAGAGGTGGAAGAAAGGAAGGATAGTCAGGATTTAAACAGGCAGAGTCAACAGAATTGGGAAAGGAAAGACATTCTACATGAAGGAAATGACATGAAAATGTTTACTAATTACTGAAGTGCTGAAGTGTTAAGAGCAGCCAGTGCACCAACTGACTGAAGACAGTTTGTGCTGCAGAGTATATTCATTTGGACCATTTTGGCTACAAGTAACAATAACCCTGCCGAGGTAGCTTAATCAAAGGGAAAGTATATTATAGTGTTATAAAGATGTCCTACAGAATTAGGGAGGGATGCAGTTGCATTTTGGGGACATGTGAAAGTAGAGACTAAAGTATAACAGGGAATCCAGAGCCAGCTTTCCTTCTCTCTCATCTTTTTTTTTTTTTTACCACTTCTGCTTTCTTTTTCTCTTACTGTAAAGCACTTTGTCAGCTTCCCAGTTCACATGGAAGAAAGTGGACACAACCAATGCCTCAGAGGGACAGGATTCTCTAGGTGTCTGGCCTAATTCCAGACTGCCAGGGAAGGGATTGCAAAGACTGCATTGTCCTGCACCCATCTGAGAATTGTCTGAGGGACGATGCAGTCTCAAAGAAAAGGGGGGAGAGGCTGGACCTCAATAACCAAATTACTACGTATCTAATAAAAAGAAGAACAAAAAATGAGGCCCCAAAATAAGTCTCTTAACTCCCTTTTTCTCTCCCTGACACTGAGTCAGCCAGCCAAACTTACTGATTCATCTTTTGTAGTCTATCTCTCTTGTAGCCTAATCCTTCCTTCTCGTTTCCCTGCCTCCGTTCCCGGCCTGACTCTCCTCTATACTATTGTAAAACATCCTCATGTGGAACCTTCTGCCTCCAGATGTCCCCTGTCCCATATACCCTACACAGCTCACCTTCATAACCTTCCAATCTGAAATGCCATGTTGCACATGTCACTTCTCAGCCCAAAATGATCAGTGACGCCTCGTTGACTGAGGATAAAGTTCAGACTGTAGGAGTGCTCTCTGAGTGCTCTCCACAGTCTGGCCCCGGCTGTTTCCTCTCACATCTCTTATGCTCTAGTTCTTCCCCAGACCAACGGGCTTGTTGCTTGGCCCTGGACCACCGCACACTTAGTCCAGGATGTCTGGGAGCCTCTTTTGCCTCCCCACATGTGTCTCTCTTCTGCTCTGCTCATCTAGACCCTACCATTGAGGACCATGCCAGTGCCCCTGATTACAGCCATGTGATCACTGCCTCCTTGGAACTCCTGTAGCACTTTGTACCTGGATTACAAATCAGCATTTTTCCACCCTGTAGAGCTGGAACCATAGCTTATAACTATATATCCCTGAAGGCTCCCTAGCTCAGAGCCTCACGTGGGCAGCCGAGGGCCAGAGTAATAACTGCTTGATGAGGATAAAGAAGTGGCATTTCAGCACTGAATCTCATGCAAATTCTGTCTCCCTTTGGGAGCATTATGTGGAAGTTCTAGGAATTAACGCATGTGGTAAAAGAGTGAATTTCAGGAAAGAGAGCCCAGGAGGTATATATACTCAAGACAGTCAAAACTATTTTTAATTTAAAA
Organism: Rhinolophus sinicus; assembly: GCF_036562045.2. Lineage (NCBI taxonomy): Eukaryota > Metazoa > Chordata > Mammalia > Chiroptera > Rhinolophidae > Rhinolophus > Rhinolophus sinicus. The sequence goes on along the minus strand of NC_133752.1, from coordinate 154,016,772 downwards.
CTAAATTTAATGTAAAACAAATGTCCTAACAAATTCATAACCAACTAAACTGTGATCTAATCCACGCCATATTCACATATTTTAGACAAAAGAAAAATAGAAAAGTAGCAAAATTAGTGGAAATGGAGAGAGTACTTTCACTAAAACATTTGTCCTCATTAAAATTATTGAAGTGATTTAAAAGTAATTGACCCTAGGGTTTTCTAATGGTAGGAAAATTCAACTTACTTATTGAAAGATATTTTAATGTTTCGGGAAAAGAAAGAAAGAAACCATTAGAATATGGGACTACTTACTACTGTAAATATTTTAACATAATTGGTAGGTTGATTTTAAATACTTTTAGAGAAAGTATAATTGTTTTGTGAATATCCATTAAACAGAATTTTTCTACATTTATTATGAAACTTATTTATTCTATCACATTTTTCTATAGTTCTAGTGAAGTGTCTAGAACTAAGGCATAAACAGATACCAGTAAAATATTACATGACTCATATAAATCACCCATTACTACAGAACATGAAAACTAAATTGTAAAGAACACTCCCCTCTAAGGAAATCTTATCTCAAATTTGTTTTAGTATTTGTAATTATGACATTTGATTTTATTATGCCCCTTCAGTTCATTACATAAACACTCAATTTGCAGTTATGTCCTACCCATTCATCCCCTCTTCTAGATTGAAGAAAAGATATATAAGAGTTAAAAATATGATTGCCATACAGTAAGCAGAGATTTTTTAAAAAGTGTCTTAGGGGAGAGAGAGAGAGGGAGAGAGGGGGGGGGGGAGAGAGAGAGAGAGAGAGAGAGAGAGAATCGATCAGGGGAAACAGAGAGTAGGAGAAAGCTTCAAAGGAGAGATGAGAGTAGAAGGACAGGCAGCTAGAATTTGAAAAGGCAGAACAATGAATAAGACATTTTCTTTCCAGAGGGAAGTAGTATCATAATCATCAAGATAAGAACTCAGTTTTGTTCCATTAGGTTCAGAAAACATTTATGAATCTATTCCTAGTGTGCATCACATCAGGTGCTGGGGACAGAGGACAGGGAAAAGGGAAATCAAACATCAATGACACAGTCCACAGGAGATTGTAGTTGCGTAGAGGAATTTATCATATAATAGAATAAATATGAGTAGAAAAGTAGAGACATTTTAGGAAGACTTTATTCAGGAGAATTCCTCAGGTGGAAAATAAACACTTCTCCTTTGCAGCATTTTAAATTGACCTCCCCCAACCTCCCAGGATCTAGTTGCTGATATGAAGTCTTTAGAAGAAAGGAAATGTCTCTTCATAAGATAAAAAAGAAAAATTTTCTGTGCTTTTTAACCAGACAGGAAGACAGAAAGTGAAAGAAGGAAGAGAGAGAAAGAGGAAGGCAGGTGGAGGAGAGATGAGGAGCCAGAATGATGGATATAGATGGGGATGAATTGAAGAGACAATAAAATGAACCTTTCTTCTCTTTAACAATCTCTCCTCTAGAAGATTTATCTCATCACTTTGTATATGTGCAGATGTATATAGCTTAGATTTCATACATAAACAGATACATAATATAAGTCAGACAGATAAAGCCAAGAACCATATGATTTCACTCACATGTAGGATATAAATTGAAAGCAGCAAACAAACAAGACTAACAAACAAAAACTCATAGACACAGACAACAGTTTAGTGGTTACCAGAGGGTAAGGGGGGAGGGATGTCGTAGAAGAGGGTAAAGAGAGTCAAATATATGCTGATGGAAGGAGAACTGACTCTGTGTGGTGATATATAGATGATGTATTACAGAATTGTACACTTGAAACCTATATAATTTTACTAACTAATATCACCCCAATAAATTTAATAAAAATACATTATATATGTAATATTGTACCCTTATGGGCTTCAAGGTGATGAGAGAAGTCTTATAGAAGAGAGGCTTTTAAAGAGAAGAAAGATTCAAAAATCATATTTTGGTGAATCCTACCTTGTTGATGCATCTTTTCAGCGCTTCTATTTCTTACCATTTTTTCTGTGTACCTGCCTAGTACTTTTATACCTGTGTAGCTACATACTGCCTGTAACGTGAGTTCCTTAGGGAGAGGAAATGTGTTTTTTCCTTTTTTTTTTTATCCCCACAGTTAGCTGATGTTCAGTGCACTGTAGTTTCACCAGAAATATTTTATCCAATGAAAGAATAGATAAAGGAATGAACATAACATTATTTCAGAAAAGCCAAAGAACATGAGATTTTTCAAGAAGTAAAATGTTTACCAACAGCAGGAGGATGAACCATCAATAATATTAGATTAGGCCATTTCCATTGAATTATGATCTTACAGATATTAAATACCCAAATAAAAACATGAATAAATTGCTCTGTTAAGTGTTAAAAAGGACTCTTAGTCTAGTTGAAAAGCACTTAGAGAGAAGTGATATTTCCTGAAAAGTAATTCTTAATGCACAGAAAAACTAATTATGAAAATTGCATTCTGCAAACATTTTACTGTGTAACATTTAAAATGTGTTTGTTTTCTGTTTTGTGCATGGTTCTCAGATGTAGGCTGACTAGTTTAAAAAATGGGCATTACAACTCTCTGTAGACTTTATTTTAAAACCCTGACTTTAGTAGGGCACTTCTTTTGTAATCATAGCTATTGAAAGTAAAAATCAATCACTGGAACATAGGACAGAGTAATAAGCATGGACTTATTTTAATTAAATAGTCATGGTGTTTTGACAAGGTGGCATATATTTTCAGAATAAGTTAATCCAACTGATTTTGTTTACAGACTACTTAGAAAGAAAGGATTGTTTAGATGGCTGTCCACCATTTTAACACATTCTTCAGTTTGGGGAATACCTTATATAACTTTCTTCAAAGTATTTTAACTCCTCTTCACAATTGTTTTACATCATTTTTCTTACGCAAGGGTTACACTCCTATTCGAAAACACGGTAATGGTAATTTCTGTTATAGGTCCCAAGTGATGACATGGAATAAGGGTGTATCGTTAAGTATTAGCTGGAGTAACCATAAATGCCTGCTGTCTTCATGTGCCTAAGAGGTTGAATCTCAACCTTATTTACTGTCACATCATTGCTGGCCCAATGGAAAGAGAAACTGTTCCAGGAGAATCATGGGGGGAAACCACAATATATTTATTAGTAGCCCCAGTAACTGGCCTCCAAATAGTAGACAGACTTACCATGGTAAATCATATCCATGCAGCATGCAGGAGTCCAGCCAAGTGGGCAGTCTGCAGGAGGTGCCAGAGATCGTGTCTTGGCAGGTGACCTATGATAACAGGAAAATATCGGTAGAAGTATTGGGTTTATCAGGCACAAAAATTTAGGAACCAATCATGGGTACTAGCGTGACAAACACACTTAGCTGAAAATGAAACTAATAATCTGGTTAGCACACAATATAGATCACACTTTTGAAACAGGCAATAAATTTTATGAGGATTATTGTGAGCAAAAGAGCTCACTCAAGTCTTTATGGATAATGTGGGAAGAATGTAGCTTGGAAGAATTATAAGATCTGGTTAAGCAAGTAGAAAATAGAGACATTTAACTTTTATCCCAATTTAAATACTCCAGTCCCTGAGGTATTTTTTTTTTTAAGAGTTAGAACATGATTTAAAAACTGGGAAGACATAAATTCTACACTATTGCAAATGAGCAATATTTTTTTCACAGCCACATAAGGTAGCAAGATGTATCTCTTTCAAATTTTATTTTTCCACTAGATGCAAGGTTGTTTCCAGGTGCCGTGGAATGATAGTGCCCGATCATCACCCCAGAAGGTCTAGACCTCAGCCCCATCTTTGTATGTGTATCATGGGTGGCCCTGCAAGTCATGTGTAGCAGTTGCCCTTTGTCATTGTACCACTTACACATGATTTTTAAAAGTGCATTGTTGAAGACTGACATATTCAGACATTTCATCAGGCCCTCAACTGCTCTGGGACAGGTTTCAGACTCAGGAAATGATTACACTTCAGGTCAGAATGTTAACAGGTTGTGCTAAATGTAAGCGCTACTGACAGACATTCATCTCTCCCCAGTACAAACGGGCCAAAACTTTGTAACTACTCTTAATGGACAGTAAAGGATATGAGATACTTCTATGGGTTCCTCTATTAAGCTTTTAAGATGTAATGATAAAGCTAAGGAACAAGTTACAAAACAAATATTGTAGGCAAGGAGAAATCATGAAAAGCAGTGTAGCAACCCTCAGTGGGCCAGAACAGTCATTTTAAATTCATGCCTGAAATAAGAAATGAAGAACAGCAATTTTCAGGCAGACAGCTTTAATAGTATCATAGAATTATAGAATTTCAGAGCGGGAGGAACATTTAGGATCATGTGATCACATCCTGACATTTACAGCTGAAGCCTGGTAGGTCGTCAGTGGTTGGGCTCAGTCTAGAACTTGGGTCACCCAAATCCTAGCCCACTACCCTGACCGGTAGTTTCTAAGTCAAAGGTGTGTTAACGCTAGAGTTGGATGTTCAGAAGGAGCCTTGGGGAATGTTGTGCACCCAGTGGCTCCAAGTCTAGATTAGAGACTGGTTCCCATACTAGAACCCTTTATAGAATAAATGAGGAGCAAGCTACAAATAAGGGCAGTAGAAACACAACTGGACTAAAAAGAAAACAGGGATAGAGGGAGAGAAGGGAGCAGAGAAGCAGAAAGAAAAATAAAAGGCTACCATGCACTGAGCAATTACTACCATGTTTCCCTGAAAATAAGACAAGCAGTTCTAATGCGTCTTTTGGAGCAAAAATTAATATAAGACCCAGTCTTATTTTACTATCATATAAGACTCAGTATAATATAATATAGTATAGTATAGTATAGTATAGTATAGTATAGTATAGTATAGTATAGTATAATATAATACGAGGTCTATATAATATAATATAATATAATATAATATAATATAATATAATATAATATAATATAATATAATATATATAATAAATACCGAGTCTTATATTAATTTTTGCTCCAAAAGACGCATTAAACCTGATTGTCCAGCTGGGTCTTATTTTTGGGGAAACACGGTATATGCTGGCTACTGTCATGGATGCTTAGACACACTGTATTTTATCTGATCTTCACAAACCCCCCATAAGATTGATATCATTATAATTTTACAGAGGAAAATGGAATTACCCAAGGCACACAGATAAAGTCTGGATTCAGGATAATAAGGATTAAAAAACAACCAAAATGTCTGACTCCCAAGTCCATACTTTTCTTATACCTTGCAGTACTGTTGTGCATATCAAATTAAATAATATACACAGTAACCACAGCAAAGCACTTGATAGGTGGCAGGACGCTTAGTGAATAAGGGAACACTCCTGCAACAGACAGAGCCAGGATTCGGTTTCTTAATGCAGTGTGACCTTGGTTAAGTCACTTCATTTCTAAGAATCCATTTTCTCATCTATAGCATGACAAGTTTTCCTGACCCATGTTACAGGATTTTTATGGTAGTCAAATAAAAAAGATACTTGACGTGTGATATTTTTGCATGTCAAATTACATAATCTGGATAGAAGAAAATAAATTAATTTAGATGGGAAAAAGTTTGAGAGTTATGTTTTGAATTTCAATTAATCATCCAGGCTTCTTTTTATTTTAGCTAAGGAAAATGACAAGAATGTGATGATACATAAAGAACTCAGGGTCTGAGTAACAATGCAGTGTGCCTGTAATCTGCTAGTAGAGATGCACACGAAGGAGATGGTTCTCACCCTTAGCTGATCATAAGAATCACCAAATCTCTTAGAAAAATATGAATTCTCTGGCTATGGGAAATTACCAGAAGTTTCTGGCTTAGTAAGTATGCAGTGGTGCCTGAGCATGAAGAGGTACTACAGATGGTTCTCATGACCTCGGTCACATTCATTAGAGTCATCTGGGTACTGGTTAAAAATTCACATTCTTATCGGGTCTTCCTCTTATATCTAGTGGTATCAGAATCTCTAGGGAGTTTGTTCTGTGAATATCAGTTTTTATTTAGCCCAAATGTGATTTCCCTGAAACTCACTGTTCTAAAGTAATACCCTGGTAGTAAGTGAACGTTTGTTGTTATTTCGATTCAGATGGCTTTACATAAAAGAATCCCAGGAAAATTCCAAATTGCCACGTCACTTGGAATTTATTGCATTTGATGAAGTTTGAGGAATTGTTCAGAATTTTGTATTTCTCCCATGAATCTACACCATTCCTGTGGTGTCAACGGTGAAAAGCAGGACAATTAAAACTAAATGTGTACCCTGTGCTTTTTTCTCTAATTATTGCTGAAAAATGTATTTATGTCTAAGGTGCTTATCATTTATTCAATCTTTATTTTATTTCAATAGCTGAGTACATTTATTTGGCAAGTTGAGTAAGATCTAAAGTACAGGAGTAGCGTGAAACCACAGATGTATATTTTTATCAGTTTTATAACAAAGTAACTTTGTGCACAAAAATATGTGTCTGAGGAGAAAATAAAAATTAAGTGTTTATAATCCTTTTTATCTTTTCCTAGACCTTCTGAATAGGTTAGGTGCCAAGAAATACGCTTTGATTTAATGACTAGGGTGCTACGTATGGATGCAAAAATGCAGAGACTTAGGGGAATTCCTGCCAGTGCAGTAGGATGGTAGGAGCCAGAGATTGGAAGGAGTTGTTATGGGAAAAAAATAGAGAAAACGTAAAGGTGATAGCGGCCCCAGCTAATAAAACTTGGGAGAGAGAGGATTTTCTGAAAAGTTTTGCTGTATCATATGCAATGTTTTATCCTACATCCATCTTCCCAAGAAAATTGCAGTTAAAAAAATATATTCTCCAGTCCTTCTGGCATTGTTTGCCCCCAGTCCTAACCTCCTCTTTCTAGTCAAGATGGGCTTCTGGGCAAGTGTCAGGGGAAGGACAAGGTCATGGAGGCCAAGGTACATTCTAGTTTTGGGAACAGAAAATTAGCGGGTCCTTACTTGTAATGAGTGAATGCAGAAATAAGGTCTGGTGGGTGCATTCACTTTAACTTCTCACTGCCTCTTAATTCAATATTTGAAATTATTTTTTCTTTTGGTTTCCACGGAGCTACCTCCTTATTGGCTCAAAGCCAAACGATGTGTCTCTTTCAATTTAATCCAGTTTTTCAAATCCCCTTTCTCTAACTTCCCCTTGAACATTGGTTTTTCTGAGATTCTGCCTTAGCCTCCTTTAACTCTTTGTCTCAGCCATTTCTCCAGGGCAGTTTCATCCACCGCCATGACTTCACGTCCTCCTTACAGGCTGGTCTTTCTCAAGACCAGATGTCTCTCCTGGATTTCAGACGTGGATATCTAATTGCCAACTGGCTATATCCACCTAGATGCTCCATAGGCTTATCTGGCTGATCATGTCCAAACCACCAACTATCACGAAGCCCTCACATGGTTATCCACTCAGTCACTCAAGCCAGAAAAACTGGGGAAATATCCAAAATTTATCTGTTTCACTTATCTTCAGGTAAATCGTCAAATTTATATGGTCTTGCTAAGTATGTCTTGAATCTGTTTCTCCTTTAGACCCTCATAACCTCTGCCTTAGGTCCAGGTTACCATCAACTTTCACTTATAAGAGTGTAATACTCTTTCTCTTCTTTTACTCTTATACCATTTCTTCAAAGTAATGTTTTTAACATAAAATTCTGGTCCTCAAAATTCTTCTAATAGAAATTGATTTGGATGCCATACTAGGCCTGTCTGCATCTAGCCCATGCCTAACTGCTGGCTGCTTCCTGACGGTCCCCCTCCTTTTCTTCCTCCACCCACCCCTACATTTTATACTCTGTTAATTCTGAAAAATACCAACTGATTACCCAAGTCATGTGCCTTGTTCATGGTGTAGGCCTTTGCACACGCAATACAAGTACCTCTCCTCAACATGCATGCTTGGCTGCCCTCAGTGCTCTTTAACCCTCCACTTAAATGATGCCCTCCCTGTGAAACCTCATCTGCCTCTGTCAGATAAACCTAATGCTTCTGTTCTTATAGGTCCATGGCAGCTTTTGCCAATTTCAATTATAGTTATTTCCCTGTTGTATTGCATTTGTTTGCATGTATATGACTATTTCACTGAGAAGTCATGAGAAATACATGGAATAGTTCAGGTCAAACACAGAGAACATTCCACAGATATTGGTTAAACTCAGACCAGCATTTAGACCAGTACCTGACAGGTCACTGGGACTCAATAATCATGTTTTATTCCAAATGGAAGCAATTTTGTTGTTGTTGTTGTTTTAAGGCTACAGGACCAATGTATTTGTATGAGCTACTTATTATAAATTTTCTATATGAGAATCATATATGAGAATCATATTTGTATTGATTAGAAATAGAAAAATTTATTTTTATGGGGCTTATTTAAGGTCCTATTGACATTACACAATTTATGCATTAAATTTGGTATAGGTTCTAAAAATATTTATCACCTAATTCAATTCTCCATATTTTGCAAAGCACAACCATCTCTACCCAGAGTAGAATCTTTGTTCTGACTCTAGTATATATTTTCCTGAGCCCAGTTTTTGCTCAAGTAAACTCTTTTACTTGAAACTGGTGTCCTCTACCACTGGCACTAGTGCATCTCTTGTGAACAGATGCAAAAGGGGCTACAGGAGAGGTACAATTTGGTGCTATGATTGCAGTTCTCTTTATTATGAAAAAGGCTAGGAAAATTCTGATTACAAAGTCATCAGCAAGAGATTCTGAGCATGGCAGACCCTGTTGTATATTTTCTAATCCCTGGGAGAAGGAAGAGAGATAAGAATATTTCAACTGTGCTCTGACTCACCCCATCACTGCTACTAGGAAAAAGATGGTAATGCCCCCCGCAGGTCCTCTCTTGAGAATGGAATGATGGACGATCGCAACGACTGACTTCTATATTAGAAGTAGATACTTCTATTATTGTGGGTGAGAAAATTACACCAAATGGATTAAAACTGTAAAAGCTCATAATCCTAAATTCAGTCATAGAGAATCTGTCATGTTTTATTAATTTATAAAAATAACCATTTTCAATTGCAAACTACTTAATAATAACACTAACTTTGTTGTGGATCTTGATATAGAATCATTCAAGGGTTCAAGTGAAATGGCAGGGGTACCTTTAAATATATATTATTATACATTTATAATAAAATAATAAAAAGTTATGGTTTAGTTTGATAAAGAGAGGAAGAAAATGCATAGGTTTGCACAATATAAATGGGGGAATTTGAAACAGAGATTTTCATAAAATAAGATTTCTCTAACTGGAAATCTCTTTAGCCGTGTGACCTGGGGGGGATGAACTATAACAAGGGCATAATTTGACGAGAATAAAATGAGTTCATTTTTGTCAGACAAGCCTTGTCATGGAGAAGGCACTAAAGTTACCTCTCTTAAGCATAGTCCTCGTGTTAGTTCTGTCTATGTTTGCATGGTCAGTAGCTCTGAGACATTTTCTGTTTGACCTGCGGGGTTCTGTGTGTAATAATACAATGTGTATTTTCTGAGATTGGCACAATGAGACATACATATATTTAAGTGAATAATGGGACATTCTTTTAAAATGATTGATTCCCAGAGACTAGCGTGTTTAGGCCCCCTTGCTATTTCTGTTCAAATCCATGGGATGCTTCTTCTCACTAATAAAATAGCTTTCTGAGTCCCTCAACTCTCAGTAAAAATCAATCTGATTTGTGTTTGAATGTTTTAGAAAATTATTTCCATCTCTGAATAAACTGTGTCTTGCTTATGAAGCTACAAAGAGTAGGTCATCACTGAACTGAGGGAGGGGGAACAGTGTAAATATTTTCAACACTTTTTTTGAGGTCTGCTTTAAAGCTGTACACAAAAAGGGGGGGACACTTTCAAATCTAATTAAATATGTAAGTAGAGTTCCATGATAAACAGTAATCAACAGGGACATTTTAATACCAATTTGCCAGAAAGGTTGTAACAATATACTATACACGACCCATAGTGACTGAAAATACCGGGTGTGGTAGGCAGAATAATGCCTCACCCCCAAGGTATTCACACTCTAATCCCTAGAACCTGCAAATATGTTAAATTACATGGCAAAGGGTAATTAAGGTTGTATTGTAATTAGGGTTGATAATCAGCTGACCTTAAAATAAAGAGATTATCCTGGATTACCCAGAAGGGCCCAGAAGAGGAAGAAGGAGACAGAAGAGAACCAAAAAAATGGCATCATGAGAAGGATTTGGCCAGCACTCCTGGCTTTGAAGTTAGAGGAGGGCCAGTAAACCAATGAATGCAGGAGGCGTCTATGATCAGAAAAGGGCAAAGTAATGAATTATTTCCTAGAGCTGCCAGAGGGAAGGCAGCTCTGCCAACACCTTGAGTTTGCTCCCTGAGACTCATTTTGCACTTTTGACCTCCAGAACTGTAAGGTAATAAACTGGTGTTGTTTTAAGGCATGGAATTTGTATTAATTTGCTACAGCAGCAATAGGAAACCAATATTCCTGAGTTTCTCCAATCCAAATCTTTGCTGACACTGGGTATTATTGATCTTTTAAAACTTTTGGTAGTCCAAAAGTCAAAAATATCATATTGCTCTTTAATTATTTTGTTATTAGATTGAGTATATTTCTTTCTGCTACTTACTGGATGGATATTAAAATTGCTTTATGAATGTCCAGCTCATGGGTTGATCCTATTTCGTTATTGAAGGTTTAGGGTATTTTTTTTCCCCTTACCCATTTGTTTGACCATTAAGCATCGTTCTTGTTGGTGGGGTCTAACACCTTGAGAGAAGTACTTACTAAGTTTTTATTAGAAATTTATGGTGAATTTTTATAAAATAAAGCAGCTTTTGAACATTGCCAGACATGATCGCATTGATTTCTTTTTGTAGGTTTCCTCCTTTCTACTATTCATGTAATTAACTATGAGGATAGATATCTTACCCTGACTCATCCTTATATCACTGGAGTACATCCTACTTTGTGGTAGTGTGTTAATTGTTTAATATACGCTGAATTTGGTTTTGATGTATATTTATAAGTGAGATGCGTGTATCCTTTTTTTTCCTGCTAGCTTTTATCATGTTATGTTAGTCCTATACATGGGTTAACAGCCTCGGTCTCTGCTGTGCTCTGGAATCATTTAAACACTTGGGAGCTTTTTGTGGTGCGCTCTGCTGTTCCATGCCTCATTATACATCCCCATTTCCTATCCCATTTTTATATTATGTCAATAATTTCGGTGGCATATAGAGAGAAAACAAAAATAAATGTATTATCTCTAACTGTTATTTTAAAGTTGAACCCTCCCCATCACCATTCTTTTTTTCTTTTCAAATCAAGAGTTTTTACATTGTTCAGCCATTTCTGTAATTATGGAAGGAAAGGGAGGTGAGACATAAGAAAGGATCTGCTTGGAAAGTTATTGTTGGCAGCATAGCTTCTACTTGCCTATAATTTCATCAGATGTTTTTTTCCTATGGTGTTTTAATGTTATTACTATTATCATTATCATGATTATGTCTTATCTGAAAGCCTGTGTACACTATACCAAATTATAAATACATTGTTTATTCATCTTTTATAATGTTTGTTTAGTCTGCGTCAATAGACGTGTCCAAGATAAAAGAAGTAACAGCCCCATATTACTTCATCATGGTCAGAACATTTCACCAGAATTATGTTGAGTTTGGAGTAATACTTTTTAAATTATAAAAGCATTACAAATTCTTTTAAAAATTGGAAAGCGTAGAACAGAACAAAGAAGAAATAAAATTATTTATAATATAGTTGTCCAGATAAATCCATCATTACTTGTAGACTTTATGCATATAATTACATATATATTTTTCCAAAAACACATCATCCTCTACATTATTATTGTTCTCTAATCTGCTTATTCAATTCACAATGTTATTAAAATTTTCCACATCATGAAATATTCTTTTTAATGAATGTATTATAATTTCATCCGTGATGGTATAAACAAATTCCCTATTGTTAAACATTTGTGTCCATTTTATTATTATTTATGGTGTTGCAGTGAACATGATACAATGATTATTTTCTTGAGATTAATTTCTCGACATAGAATTGTTAAGTTAAAAGGCTTGCGTATTATAATGTCTGCTAATATTCTTAGCCAAATTTCCCTCTAGAGGCTGTTTTATTTATCCTTCCATGGTAAGTATAGGAAGGTGGCTGTGCCCCTCACCAACAAAGAATATTTAATTTATATTAATAGTTTCCATTTGACTGACAAAAAAGAGTATGTCATTTTGATGTACATTTTTAAAATTACACATGTCCATGATGACTAGTTCAATAACTCCTTCAAATTGTGGGTTTCTGTTTTACTTTTAGCAAGATAATACAAAACAGTACATTATACAACCACCTCAGGGGGTCTGGGGTAGCACAGCAAACCGTAAACTAACAAATCACTCATTCTTCTGCACTGAAACGTGATTGTCCACACTAAGTGGGACACGCAGAGACCACCAACATCCTCAGATCTCATCAGGTTTCGCCACGAAATGAGTTGAGGGCAGATTAGGGTTTGCTGCTGTATGAAGCTAGAAAATCTTTATTTTCAGAGCTTTTCTACTTCAAAATTGAGGAAAAAGGATGGTGGACATGTCGTGAAGATGACTGTTTTTTTTCTTACATCTATTGATCATTTGTATTTACTTTTGTGAATTGGTTGTTCATATCCTTTGCTCATTTTTTTTAAAAATCAGGGTACTTAATATTTGCCAAATTGGCTTGTAATAACTCTTTGCGCATTGAAGATATTACCTCTTTTCCCGTTATATATGTTATAAATATTTGTTTTGAGTTTTATTTGTTATTAAGATTGTTTACAAGAGCTGTTCTCAAGCTTAAGTCTGCCCCCAAATCACTTGGTGTGTACTTGTGTATGTCTGTGTGGTGTGGGGTGTATATGCGTGTGTGTGCGTGTGTGTGCATGTACATGTTTAATGCAAATTCCTGAACACTGCCCATTAAATATTTGATATAAAAATATGTTAAGTTAGAATTCTGGAATCTGAATCTTAAAAGCCCAAATATGATTCTGATGCATGTAATGAGAGATTCACATTTTGGGTTATGGTGGGGTTTGTTCAACATGTAGTTCTTTCCATTTAGGTCTGTTGAAATCTATCAGTCTTTTCCTTTGTGGTTTCTGCTTTTTATGTTAAGCTGTGGGTACTGTATTTCAAAAGAGACATTGACAAACCTGAGCCAACAACTGGGGATGTTGAGAGACCCAGAAAGAATGGTAAAGGAATGATGGAGGAAATGGGGATATTTAGCTTGAAGCATAGGCGTTGGGGAGGAACATGCTAGCTATCTTCCACTGTCAAAGAGAGAATGTAGCTATTCTATATCGTACCCGAAGGCTGTGTTGACATTCAGGGCAACAAATCCATCTTCCACTGAATTTTCCTTTATAAAGCACCTCTGATCGTGTTACTTCCCTATTTGGAATGCTTTCGTGGTTTTGGTTGTCTTTAGGAGAACTTTAAATGTCGTCTGCGATCCCTCACAACCCAAGCCTTATTTGGAAGCCTCTCCTCTCCATTCCTACGCTATTCACCCAATGTGCTGCCCAAATGAATGGCTTGATGTATCTCAAAAACTCATTAGTTTCACTCATCTTTCCTCCTCAAATCTGAGTCGCAGGATCTATCTGATCTACTAGAACCCCCTTCCCTCTAGCCTGAGGCATATGTTAAGCTCCAGTCAGGGAAGAGTCTTTGGGAGACAGTTTCTCTCATTATTCTCTTGGAATGTCACCAATGTGACCTTATCCAGCAAAAGAGTATGCGAAAAGCCCAGTGATGTTCTTATACATACGGTGTTTCCTTGAAAATAAGAACTAACCAGAAAATAAGCCCTAGCATGATTTTTCAGGATGACATCCCCTGAACATAAGCCCTAGTGTGTCTTTTGGAGCAAAAATGAATATGAGACCCGGTCTTATTTTCAGGGAAACACGGTATTTACATATATTAATATGTAGTGAATACTTATTAGTTATAGGCTAGGTACTAGGGCTACAAAGATGAATAAAATATATATCCTCTCACTAAGACCCTCAACCTCTCAGAAAAGAAGAATTAATGAAAATTAAATTGGAAAACTTAGTTAATATTTAAAATTGGACAGGAGATCACAACTATATAATTCACATTTCAGCAGTCATTGAAATTCGAGGAATTTATAATGCATTCAGACATAAAACTATGTTTAAGAGAATAGATAAAAGGAAAAGAATTAAATTTGCTTGAGTTACATAGAGGATTTGCAGCACTGTGTTCTAAATCAATCAAATGCATAGTTTTTACGAAGATGATTAAGTGGAAGACGTTGATGCTTCCGTTGAAATTTCGATTGGTATTAAACAGCATGTTAACAGAAAGACAAGCTCATTTTTACTTGCTTAGGAATCCTTACAATGTTCAATAAAGTGGCTGCGTGTTTTTGTGTAACAAAGGCCAACGTGCATAGTTAATCACCGAATGTCTTGGGATAATGAGTGTGTTAAGTATTGTAGCATCTGTTGTATTTATATTTCATCGTGGTCATTAATGAATAATGTTCCTTTCCACTATATAGAAGACATTTTTTTTTCTTGTTGTTACACAGCAATTTGAAGTAGGAATTGTAGTTTTTCTAGCAGCAAATCACTCAAGTGTATTGCGTTTGGAGTCAATCCTTTCAGATACCAGTGTACTATGCAGCTGAAGTTTCGAGTCAGTAAGAACCCCACAATTGCCAAGGTCTGAAAGCCCCTAATATTTTAATTCCATATCTCCACACTTTTGGAACTGGCTAGTGAGCTGTCATGGAATGCCCATTAAGGAAAATACATTCCTGTACATTACACACAGTGAGTTAGACAGCTAGACCCAGGCCCAAATTTCTGTGACAGATTACAAATGTGTTTTTCTCTGGAGCAGTGAGCCAGTTAAGTGATTTCTAAATAGTAGACTTGTCATCCAAATGCAGTTTGATGTTATCTCTAGCTGATCAAACACCTAAGCTTTTTCTCAAGGTGATTAATAACCCTCTTATTTTTCACTATAGAACATTTTGAGAGTTGTATTAGCTAAGGCCAATTTCCTTTGCAAGTTCCAAAACACTGCAGAGCCCACCAGACTGAACTCCTTGAAGGCATGAGCCATCATACGTAGCTTAGTATCACCACCATTTGACCAGTGTGGTGACCAGCAAGAGTTTCCATAAATGGGAATTAATTTTATTTGCCATGGATGATAAAAGCTACTAAGAATTTCAGCATTGTTAACTCTCTCAGTTCTATTTAGAGTTCGACTCTTTAAGAAACAGTGCATTTTGTTCTGCCAGCAAGTAAACTACTCCACAAGGGAACTATTAGCTCTTATAGTTCATTCATTCAGCTATGTTTGGAAAACTATTGTCACAGACAACACAGAGCAGCAAAATCTAGCCAGGCAAAGCAAATGTTATAATCCGTGTTATAATTTTTAATTGAAAGATACCGTGGTTGAGATTTGCACTAATGTTTCCCAATGATTAACTTAAATTTTTGCAGATAAAAACCACAATGAGTTATCACCTCATACCAGTTAGAATGGCTATCCTCAACAAGACAAATAATAACAAGTGTTGGAGAGACTGTGGAGAAAAAGGAACCCTCATACACTGTTGGTGGGAATGCAGACTGGTGCAGCTGCTATGGAAGGCAGTGTGGAGGCTCCTCAGAAAATTAAGAATAGAACTACTATTTGCTCCAATTTCAATCTGTTTCTAGAGAATTTTAGAATCTTCCTGTAGCAGAAGGATATTCTTATTACCAGAGAATTCAGAGCCCAGTGTAATTAGGTAAAGAGAATATCAGAAATAGTTGCTAAAAGAGATTATGTAAATAAAAGTCTTCTGTTGCATCAGTGACATCTTGTCTCAATGACTTTTTTAAATTGAAATATAGTTGAAATACACTATTATATTAGTCTCAGCTGTATAGCATAGTGATAACATTGAATACCTTATGAAATGATCACCACTTTGAATCTAGTAACCATCTGTCACCATACAAATTACAGTATTGTTAACTACATTCCCTGTGCTGTACATTATCTCCCTGTAACTTATTTACCTTATAATTGGAAGTTTGTAACTCTTAATCATCTTCATCTATTATTTTGCCCATCTCCTTACCCTCCCCACCCCGCAATCATCAGTTTGTTGTTTGTATCTAGAAATGTGTTTTGTTTTGGTTGTTCATTTGTTTTGCATTTTAGGTTCCACATAGAAGTGCACTCGTGTAATATTTGTCTTTCTTTGTCTGATGTATTTCATTTAGCATAATAACCTCTAGGGCCATACATGTTGTTGCAAATCGCAAGATTTCGTTCTTTTTTATAAACATTTTTTATTAGTTTCAGGTGCGCAAAACAATGTAATAGTTAGTCATTTATCATTTATATCCCTCACACAGTGACAGCCCCCCTCTCCCCATCCACTACCCCTCTGACATCACACACAGCCATTATATTTCCATTGTTTCTGTTCCTAATGCTGTACTCATTCTGTTTTATAGTTGAGTAATACTGCATTCTATGTATGCACCACATCTTTATCCATTCATCTGTTGATGGACATTTAAGTTGTTTTCCATTCTTAACTATTATAAATAATGCTGCAGTGAACATAGTAGTGCATATATATTTTTGAATTCAAGTTTTCATTTTCTTTGAATAAATACCCAGAAGTGGAATTGCTGGATCATATGGTAGTTTAATTTGAAATTTTTTGAGGAACCTCTATACTGTTTTCCATAGTAACTGCAACAATTTACAATCCCGTCAGCAGAGCACAACGGTTCCTTTTTCTCCACATCTTCCCCAACACTTGTTATTTGTTGTGTTTCTGACAGTAGCCATTACGACAGGTGTGAGGTGATAATTTATTGTGGTTTTGATTTGTATTTCCCTGATGATTAGTGATGTTGAACATCTTTTCATGCATCTGTTGGCCATCTGTATGTTTTCTTTAGAAAAATGTCTATTCAGGTCCTCTGCCCATTTTTTTAATTGGATTGTTTTTTAGTTTTGTTTTGTTTGGTTTGGTTTTTGAGTTGTATGCATTCTTTATGTATTTTGGATATTAACCCCTTACCAGATCTATCATTTGCAAATATCTTCTCCCATTCAATAGGTTGCTTTTTCATCTTAACTGATGGTTTCTTTTGCTGTGCAAAAGATATTTAATTTGATGTAGTCCCATTTGTTTATTTTTTTTCTTTTGTTGTCCTTGCCTGAGGAGATAGATCAAAAGATAGTGCTAAGACCATTGTCAAAGGGTTTACTGCTTATGTTTTCTTCTAGGAGTTTTATGATTGCAAGTCTTTAATCCATTTTGAGTTTATTTCTGTATGTGATATAAGAAAATGTTCCAATTTCATTATTTTGCATGTAGCTGTCCAGTTTTCCCAACATCATTAATTGAAGAGACTGTCTTCTCCCCATTGTACATTCTTGCCTCTTTTGCTGTAGATTGACATATAAGTATGGCTTTATTCTGGGCTCTCTATTCTGTTCCATTTATCTACATGTATGCTTTTGTACCATTATCATACTGTTTTGATAACGATAGCTTTGTAGTATAGTTTGAAATCAGGGAGCATGATTAACTTTAGCTTTGTTCTTTTTTCTCAAGATTGTTTTGGATATTTGGAGTTCAATAACTTGAAATCAAGGGGAGTTGCTTAAGGAATTTAGGAAATTAAGATGATGTCAGAAATAAGAGAACATCTTGACATCTCAAGACACAATTGTATAACTAGAACCCTGGCTTCCACAGAGATGCCACAGCAGCCACTAGAGTGGGAGGCAGAGGTAATAGAAATAGTAGTGGATAGAAGAGGGACTGTCCACCTGAATTTGAACACCTTCAATTTTATTGCCATTGCCTATCAAATATTTCTCAGAGTTTCACTGTTGATAATATTTTGAATACCAGACCTCTAGAACAATGACACAAATATAATAGTATATTACTTAGAAAGAAGTGTAAGCGTTCTAAAATATCAAACTGCAAACATACAGAGTAGAGGCTTAGTAGAAATAGATATGAAAATATATTTTTGCTCAGTATGAACCAATACTATGCTATGACTGCCAAAAAACCAACAAAATAAACTAATAAGAACTTGGGCTGTATTAAGAGAAATATGGAATTTAAAATATCAGAGTTGATAATTCACCTCTAGTATGAACTGATCAACCTTACTTATCCAGAATTGTGTTTAGAAAGATGTACACAAAACTGAAACATTTTCAAGAGAATTTGTCCAGGATAGCGAGGATTAATAAAAAGTTTGGAAAAGGTCTCAAGAGAAATAAGAAAATAATTTTCTTAAAATACTAAATGTTGGTATAAGACAGAGACTTTGACTTAAGGCCAAAGTTCTTAACCTTGTTAGGTAATAGAAGTTTTCAGAGTTTAGATCATGAGAAAAAGAGGAGAGAAACTCATGATAGATATGAGCCATGATTTGGGTTTGTTTTTTGTTTTGTAATTTTTTATTGTAAAATATAGATGACATAAAATTTCCCATTTTAACCATTTTCAAGTATACAGTTCTGTGGCATTAAGTATGTTCACATTGTTGTGCAACTGACAAAGATTCTCTCCTTGACCAAACTTAAAGTCAGGCACCTCTGAGTCCTGTTCTGAACTAGGCCTTCTCCTTGGGCCTTGTCCCAAGACTGCCTGGTTCAGTTGTAGTGAAAATCCTCCTTAGTCAGGTTAGGGACACGGCCCCACCTGTGACATCTGATCACCCTGGCCTGCCTTTAGTAAGAATCCTGTTAAATTGGTTTAGTAAGAATCCCCCTGTCTTTGATGTGTTCTGTTAGTAATTTTCCATCTACAGACCCTTACCCCCCACCTCTGCTACTCTGTTCCTTGGCTATGAATCCTCAGCTATCTTTAATGTATTAGAGTTGAGTCTGATCTCTCTCCTCTATTGCGATGGTCTTGACACTTATTGGAATAGTCATGAATAAAGTCTTCCTACCATTTTAACAAGTGTCAATATAAAAGTTTTTAGCACAATCATCACTTCCATCCATTTCAAGAACTTTTCTCTATTGAAAAACTGAAACTCTTATTTCCTCCTCCCCCCAACCCTTGGCAACCACCGTTGGACATTCTGTCTCTGAACTTGACTACTCTCCATACCTCATAAAAGTAGAATCATATGGTATAATGCATTTTATGACTAGTTTATTTTACTTAGCATAATATTTTCAAGGTACATCCATGTTGTAGCAGTGTGTCAGAATTCCCTTACTTTTTAAGACAATAATATTCCATTATATATGTATATACCACATTTTGTTCATCCGTTCATCCATCAGTGGACACTTGTGGGTTGCTTCCACCTCTTGCCTATTAGGAATAGTGCTATTATGAACATACGAGGTATACAAATAGCTGTTTGAGTCCAAGCTTTAAATTCTTTTGTGCATATACTCACAGGTGAAATGACCAGATCATATGGTAATTCTAATTTTAATTTTCTGAGGAACTGCCATACCACCTTCCATAGTGACCGCACCATTTTACATTCCTACCAATAGTACACAGGGTTCCAATTTCCCATGTCTTCTCAATCACTTGCTAATTTGTTTGTTTGTTGTTTGTTTGCTTTTTACATAATGCCCATCCTAAAAATGTGAAGTGGCACCTCACTGTGTTGATTTACATTCCCTAATAATAAGCCATACTTATTTTTCTTTAAAATTACGAACTCTTTATAAAAATAAAGAAAAACTTTATTTTTAACTGAGTTATTTCGAGCTTTATAACCTTCTAAACTCCTATGCTGTTAGGTAGAGCACTCTTAATCTGGTGAACTACCTATGTAATTTTAAGATTGCTAGTAGACACAGTAAAAAAAAAAGTAAAATTAATGTTAATATATTTAATGCAATATATCTAGAATACCATCATTTTAAAATGTAATTAATATAAAATTATTAATGAGATGTTTTATATTCTTTTTTATACTAAGTCATTAGTGTGCATTATCTATTTATCAAACATCTCAATTGTGGCTGTCCACATTTCAAATGTTCAATAGTCACATGTAGCAAGTGCCTGAATAGGTCTAAGATCTTGATCTAATTAAATATTCATTAATGCCTGGGAAGTTCTAAGGCGAGACCAACCAGTTATCAATACGTAATTTGCAGAAATTCTGTGTACACGGGCAGTCTGTACGCGAATGAGGATGTGTTGCCACCTCCCCCCACTTCCCTCCCCGTCCACACACTGACCAGAGGTATCCACACACTCACACAGGGCAAGACGCCTCCGTCTGGAGAGCATCACAAGAGAGTCTCACTATTTTGTTTTAGTCCTGTGAAGTGATAGTATTATTTTATAGTATTTTACATTTTTAAAAACTCACAGAATTTCAAGTATTCTGTAAGACATTGTTCTGTTAATCTGGGAATATGACCACAAATGCTCTGGTTCCTCGGTATTCAATATATATAAACAAAGTTTGGAATCACATCATTATGAATTGGTCAGTTTCTGTATAGAGGCGACCACTTGAATATTTGATTTGGAGACAAAATAAAGACCTTTAAATCAGCTCTACTATTTCTCCTATTGGGACACTTTTTTTTTTTAAGTTTTTCCTTTTTTTTTTTTTTTTTTTTTTTAATAACAGTGATGCTTCATAAGACAAGAGTTATCTTTGGGGCCAGCATATCACTAATAACCATTAAGTCCAAGCCCATTTCAGTGCTCCTAGGGATTTCATATTTGTTTTATCTGCGTACAGCTTTAATGACAAAGAGTTAAAGAGCTTTTAAATAATTAAGAAGGAACCTCTTGTCAGGTTAAGTTTAAATGTTTACAGTTTGGATCACAGGGTAATTGTTCATGAATTAGTGATGCAGTGAGGGTCATTGAAATGTAATGGGCAATACTGACTATGCTTCTAAGCGTCCCATAGAATTTAAAAAATTTTTACAGGTCAGAGTGTTGACACCCTGTCTTGTACACTGGATTTTCGCCTCCCATCTGAGGAGTAGCTACCTGGGACAGGATCCGTGCCTGCTGCCACTTTTTGGCTCCCAAGGGCATCTACCTACGCAGCAATGCTCAAGACACTTGCTAACCCATGGACTCATGAGGAAAATTTTTATTGTCACCTTGGGCACATGGGTGTTATCTATGCTGCCCAAAGTAAATTAAGCTAATTAAAATAATATTTAATCAATAATTAGGTGAGTGCCTATGAAATACTAACTCTGTGCTCAAGGCATAATACTAATTAATTTATCACATGTATCAGGCACATTTAGATGGAGAAGCCACTTCTCTGTTACACGTGTGTAAACGAAGGTCCAGAGAAGACATCTCCTGACTGGGTCACTTATCGGCTCTGTCACACTAGATGCATTGCGTGACCTCTCTGTGCTTCACTTTCCCTTATTTATAAGACGGGAGCAATCATACTGCTGCTCAGGGTTGCTGTAAGGAATAAATTATGTAATGTTTTATTTAATGCCCTCTCTTCTTGTCTTCACTTTGCAGGAATGGAATAAGCAGAGCATTTTGCTTCTCATTAGAAGGTGAAAAAAATATCTCCTCATTTAGATTAATGAAGTCAGCCTTTCACTGAGTTCTACCAGGTTGCTCTGTTATCAGACAAAGAACTGGGCCAAATGAAAAGAAAGCAAAATGGGCTTATTTAAGGCTACCTTCACATACTGTATCATGACATGACCACTGATAAAATTGTTCCATAGATCCCTGTTGCAATCTAAGTTAAAAGTCATAATCCCAGCCTGATTCATGTATAAATGCTCAAGCACTGACATAATCCTATGAAATATTTTAGGCAGCATCAGTTTACAGGTAGGGGCTGATAAAAACAAAATTGAATAAACAAGCTACATACACACAAATATAGAATTGAATCTCTGTGGCAATACTGATATTCAATTTTGGACACTTTATTTCTAGACTAGCATGTGTGTGTGCAGAGTTTTAACTAATACTAGAGGATTTAAAATATTTATAATTTTAAAATATCTTTAACTTTAAAATAATTGTATATAACAGCTATATCTATTCAGTTACAACTGATACAAGAGATTTAAAATGTCTTTGTACATTGGCAGTTTCTTATCACATTACATATTTTTATTACAATTGATAAGACTGAAAGATTGCTAGAGTTTTTCTTAATGTTTCAAAACTAATCAACAAAAATTGTGTTGTCCAAACCACCAGACAATGTTCACATATCTCATCTCTCTGACACTGTGTTCTTACCAGAAGTGTCTTCGATCAACCACTCCCAAGTCTCTTGCTTCAGACTGCATGGTGTAAATGTCATTTATTTGATAAGTACTTATACATGCCAACACTATGCCAGGCCCTGGGCATAAAATATGGTGGATAAAGATGGCAGTGCCCTTTGGGAGCCTGGAATCTAGAGGCAGGAGCAGATATTCATCAATGGATGATAGAAGTAAATACGTAAATACAAGCTATGGACATTTCTCTAGGGAAAAGTACAGGGAGATATGGGAACACCAAAAAAGGGAACTTGGCATGGTTTGGAGAGCTTGGTGAGAGATCATGTCTCTGACTAATCAATTAGGTGAAGAGGGTGAGGTAGGGAAAGAAGGTGGACTTTGGACAGATCAAAGCTTATTTCAAATCTGTCTTCTTCGTCCTGAGTCAAGTGGCTGAAACTCTCTGAAATCTGTTTTCTCATTTATAAGAAGACTTTGTTGTATTTACCTCAATAGAGTTCTTGAAGACTATAAAACAGATGTGTTAGGGGCTGGCACATAATGTTCATTCACTGCTAAATAATAGTGTCCGTTCTCTCTATTGCTCCTTTGATAACAAACTTTTTCTTAATGCCTCATAACGTTGTATTCTTCTTGTTAAGTCTATTGCAAATCCCATTCAAGTCAAAGACAAGTACATAGAATTGTATCTGCTGTGGAAATACTGATATTCAATTTAGTGCATTTTAGTTCAAGTCAACTGTTTGACCAGTAATGTGATTAAGGAGATGGCTATGTGACTTCAGGAAGATAGCATGCATTATGCATATCATTAGCTTGACTGAGTAAAGCCATGTGATTTAATGGAAAACATACCGAACTAACGATTAGAACATGATTTTAACAGAGGTGCTTGAAAAACCATGGTGCAGCTCTGGGCCTCAGGTGAATCCTGAATCCTTTTTAACTCAATCATCTTGGGAAGATGAAAATGAGGTTAGTGCCCATATCACATGGTTAACTATTATTCTTTCTGGGATTCTTAGCTTAAGGGTCACCTTCTCGGAGAAACCTGCCCTGACTCCCTAAGGTTTGGGTTATATGTCATTCCACTAGACTCCCCTAAGGGAGCATCCTACAACTCTTTACTGGCTGTGCACAGGACTGGTTCTTCCCCACGCTGGGCTCTCCACAAGGAGTGGAACAGAGCCCACCATGCCCCTCCACTCTTGGCACAGTGCCTGACACTTAATAGGGTTAGTGACTATCTAGTGCATCACCTGAGATAGAAAAAGGATCACCAGTTACATGTTCAACATGATAAAAATGTTCTGAAAAATTGTATAGACTGCCCTTTCACCTTAAGGAGAGTGTGAGGAGAGCAAGACTAAAGCACAAACAAACAAACAAATAAGACAGTGTAAGAAAGAATTTACACTCTCTAAATTCTTCAGGGGGCTCCAGGGATGGTCAAGGAAATGTTGGGATTTTGAAGAGTGGAAGAGAATTCTCTAGGTAGAAAAGAGAACACATGGGGAACATTGTGAGTGAAACATGGATTAGTGTGTTGATTGAGGCTTAAAAAGAGGAGCAGAGTCCACGGTGGTTAGTGGCGGGGAGATACCGCTGGACAGGCAGCCCAAAGTCAGGTTGTGGGGGGTCTTGAAAATCAAGTGGAGTGTGTACACTGGAAGGAGTTGCAAATGTGGAGACACTGGTGGTGGTAAGCATGAAACTGCCATGCTCAGAATAAAGTTTCTAAAAAATTAGGATAGATTGTAGCGAATGAATTACCTGAAACAAATAAGGCTCTGAACAAAATAATTTTTAAGAAATACTATGTAGTTAAATAACATTTTTAAGTTCTAACTCATATTTCTTTCTTTTATCCCCCTGATCACCATAGCAGTTCCACCAGATAGGGTAGTATTTATAGAGAAAGAAGCAGATGCTAGGAGACGTTAAGTACCATGTTCAGGGTCATCTTGTTCATTAGTGGCATAGTCAGGATTAAAAGGAAAAATTCCCGAATTTCAAATCTCTAGCATCAAAATGAAAACTAAAATGTATTGAATGGATAGCAGTTCTGTACTTCAGTTTTTCATATATATTCTCTAAAGACATTATTACCATAGTTGTGGTGAAAAGGTGCAAAGATTTTTGTTGGTGAGGGTTTTTTGCTTTTAGGTTAAAAATATACGCCTGTTGTAAACCCACACAACAGCATTGAAGAGCATGAGTCAGATTTTGCTGGATACATCCACGTGTCATAACATTCAAATAGTAATATGTAATAATTTAGCCTACATGTCAGAAACAAACTGCATAGACTTTAAACTACAGATTTCAAAGGGAAATATTTTAAGACATAAAACAAGAAATTAGGATTTATTGTAGAGGATGGTTTTCCTGTAGAAGAGATTTAGAACAAATTTAGGACATGGTCATTAACATGCCTGACCTTGTGTCTTGAATGCTGTTGGTTGATTCATCGTCTTTGGACACAGAATAATACATGTGATCATTTAGTGCTGAATGCTTTGTGGGGAGACTGTGGAGAATTATGTTTAAGAGGATGAATTCTAGAGTCAGATTTGCTGGGGTACAAACCATGGGATAAGTCCCCCCTCCATTTACTAATTTCTTATCTTATGCAAGTCTCTTGCCTTCTATAAATCTTATTGTCTTTGTCTCTAAAATGTGAGCACCATATGATTTCACTGCTATGTGGGATATAAAACTAAAAGCAACAAAGAAATAAGACAAACAAAGAAACAAAAACTGATAGACACAGACAATAGGTTAGTGGTTACAAGAGGGTAAAGGGGGAGGAGGTGGTAGAAGAGGGTAAAGGGATCAAATATTGGGTAATGGAAGGAGATCTGACTCTGGGTGGTGAACACACAATGTGATATATAGATGATGTATCATAGAATTGTACACTTGAAACCTATGTAACTTTGCTAACCATTGCCACCCTAATAAACTTTAATTTAAAAAAGTGTGGATAATACTCAGTAAAGTTTATCTATGATTCTTTTAAAATAGGCAAGGAATAGAGAAAGGAATTGATGGTAAGGAATAAAATGTTCTCCTGCCAGCAAAACCACTGTTAGGCATATGTTTATACATAGATGCAGACATACATATATTTCCTATTTGCCGTGAACTACTAATTTGTATTCTAGAACATGTCTAATCCATTTCTAACCCTTCACTATAGCAGTGTCAGCATTAGGTTTGCAAGCAAATGGAACACTAGCTTTTATGACATTTTACTGATTTTTAGTGATCTGTGGTGATTAATGAAGCTTTATTGGAAACCAGACACAAATAATTCCTGGATCCCTGGTCTTATGTTTTAAAACAATCCATTAGACATTGGAAAAATGCCTGAAAGTTGTATTTTAAAGTCTTTTCTTTTTAAACCAAAGCTCTCCCCTCCCCTAAGTAAGCTCTATATGTAAAATATAGTATCAGTCATTGAGTAAGTACTTTATAAATGTTTAAATCTAGATTATTTTTCCTTGCCCTCTCATGCTGCACTCTACATCTGTTACAGAATTATTCATTCTAAGCAACGTGAGTAAACTTCATCAATAGGACGCACTGTCAGAGCAGTTCTTGCCATAAATAAATAAATAAATAAATAAATAATAAATAAATTGTAGCTGCTGGCAGGGGTTAGTATTATGAAGTTAAACACATAAGAAGCAAGACTGATCTTTTAAAATATTATTTGAAACTCGATACCTTGTAACTTCTATGTCTTTCAGCTGTGTGTAATATTCCTTTGCAATTATGGACACTTGTAGAAAACACTTGGGGGCATCTAGTAGGGGAAGAATGTAGCAGAACTGTTATGAGGGGAGAAAGAGATCCAAGGAGATGAAGAAGTGATTTCACTTCCAGTGACTCATGCCCTTCATACTTCAGAGACATCCTTTGCTACGGACTGAAAACCTGACTCTATATATTTCCAAAGGACCAATCCATACAGATGTCTAAAAAGAAAAAGAATGTGTTTCCTGATTGAGATGAGAACAACCCTTGCAAGAGATCCTTAGGACTTGGTGTTACAGCATGCAATCCATTCTAACATACCCATTTTCACAACAAAATGCATCTCATAGTTTTTTTGTTTGTTTGTTTTTGTTTTTTTTTACATTTAATGCATTAGTTCTATTTCCTTTCTGTCTTAAAAATGGTAATTAAATTAACCATTAGTGTATCTTATAACTGATAGTGTTTTTGAATTGAAAAACTATGGCACTTTTCTTCTCAAGAAAAATTGAGATTCGATTGACTCCATGGCAACATGGCAATCTCTAGATAGACAGGTAGATAGATAGATAGAGAGAGAGAGAGAGATAGATAAATAGAACATATATATTCACGTTATATAAATATATTTACTTTATATATAAATGTGTATATTTATATATAATTATGTGTACTTTAAATATGTATATACTTTAAATATATGTATATCACATATATATATTAAATATATATACTTTAATATATGTATATTACATATATACATATATTAAAGTATATATATATATATATATATATATATATATATATATCCATATCCATTCAAAGTATTTTGGCATTAGTTGAATTAAGGAATGCAAATACTTTGGGCAAAAGTGTCTAACAAGTGTTGATGAAAATAACTAGCCTAATGGTGTTTCTTTCCTCTGCAAACCATAGAATAGAAAAAGTGGCAGTGAATGATTAAGAACCACTGACTTGTGGTGGGAATATGCTGACTGAATATTTAAAGTAGGAGGAAAAACATTATTGATTTCTGATTTTAAGGGATATTATAAGCATTCCCTCAGACCCAAGTTTGCAAAATCTTATTTTAAAACGATTTTTTATAGAAAGCATTTTTAAAAGTTCATTAAAACAATTATTTTAAAAAACAGGTCTTGAACTTCTAGTCAATTGATGAATTATTTGAGAAGTTTAACACAATGTCCTGATCTAAATTAAAGAAATATGGAATTAGTGTGAGTATAATTTTGTAGATTTAGAAATAATTGAAGATAATACCTAAAATAAATGCTAATTTAAAAAGCAATGTTAGCCTATAAAGTGATTTCTAAAAGCTTGAAGTAGGCTTTTATTTTTAGTCCTATCCCGTTTAACGTTTTCTTTTTAAATAAACTATATAAGTTGTATTAAGTTAAATTTACAAATAAAACAAAGATGGAAGATATGCCGTTTTTCCCCGAAAATATGACCTAGCCGGATAATCAGCTCTAATGCATCTTTTGGAGCAAAAATTAATATAAAGCCCTTAATTTTTGCTCCAAAAGACGCATTAGAGCTGATTGTCTGGCTAGTTCGTATTTTCGGGGAAACAGGGTTGATAATATATTGGATAACAAAACTCTAGGCCAAATCTGAGAAGATGAAGCTTAACAGAAATTAAACTTGGGTTCTATCCTTTAAACACACACACACGCACAAATGAAAATAGTGGAAAATAGGCTTAAAAATAACGTGTAAAACATTTTTAAAAACAGTAGTGGAATACTGGATGTCCATTGTTAATCTGCTATCAAAGTAGAAGCTAAGGGAACCAAGGAGGAAAAAAAAACACGCATAAAATTAGAAATTAGAAATGAGAAGAATAAATAACCATGGATAGGGACGCGATTAAAAGAATAATTTCAAAAGTATTTTTAAAAGCATTATGCAAATATATTTGTACATGCATGCACACACACATTCAAAAGCCAGCATTGTACTTAATGCTGAAATATTAGAATTCTCAGTACATTTTCTTTCAAGTTAGGAACAAGATAAGGATGTTCCATCGGTGAGAGTTAGTTGCAGGTAACAAAAACCATTCTAGCTAGTTCAAGTAGAAAGGGCCATATGGCAGAATTGATTATGAAATTGTCAGAAGAGCTGGTGGAACAAGCTCTTGGCTTAGCTTCCAGCTATGTCTCCTAGAACACCAGCCTAGAAGGGCCTGCCAAGAGCTGCTACCACTGTTGGAATTTTGAAACAGAAATCTGGCAGCCCCTGCCCCAACTGTTAGCTCCACGTCCACAACATCTAAGGTAAAATCTATGGTAGCAAAAGGAATGCCCTGCCCATTGCTTCTCAATACCTGCAAAACTAGACATTCGAAACCGGGTCACTATATAGCTGAGAAAACCCAAACCACTATGACAATGATCCTGGTTTGCAGAATCTACCTACCTGGAGCACAGCATCATTTGCCTCACTTCCGCATTTCAAATGGTGTGAGGAGACACCTTCTTGCTATGAGCCAGATTACAGGTAGAATCCAAGCTCCAAGCAATACTAGGAAAGGGAGTCTGAGCTGTCCAGCCTCTAGCAAGCAATAAGTCATTCTAAAAGGAAAATGAAATGGCCATGATTGAAATGATGTAGAATGTCTCCCATGTTACCACTCCATTGCTCTGGAAGTAGCAGCCAATGGAATTAAACAAGAGAAAGAAGTAAGTATAAATCAGGAAGCAAAATGATCATGTTTCCAGCTGATACAGTTATATACTCCGAAAACCAAGAAAATCAGCACAAACACTATTAGAAACAATAAAGTTTCAAAAAAAATATTTGGTTCTAAAATTACTATATAGAAATCAAATAATTTTTCTATAATTAATAACTAATTGCAATGAAAGATGTAACAACAATGAAAAATCCTGTTTACAAGAGCAACAACAACAACAAAATATACCAGCTGACATGAAGTTAACAAAAATATGTAGGTTTTATATGAGGAAGTTCTTGAAAGTTTCTGCTAGAGTATATAAGAAAAAACATGTAAAGACATACTTTGCTTTGATAGGAAGATTAAATATTACCAATATTTCAATATTTTAATTTTCTCTAAGTATATATGAGACACACACATATATATATATATATATATATATATATATATATATATATATACCCATATCAGCAAGACTTTTTTTGAACCTGACAATTCTACATTTAAAATAAAAAAACAAAACAAACACGTATGCAAAATGAGCCATGAAAAGTCTGAGGTATCCTGACAGATATTAAAATACATAATGAAACCACAACTAAAATTGTTTCTGCATTAAGAATAGAAGTTCACTTAATTAGGGTAAAGATTTAGAAAACATCTAAAATATCTACAGAAATAATCTAATGTAAAATGAAAGTGATATTTATATCAGTGAGGGAAAGATTATTCAATAACTGTTGTGACAACTGACTAGGCATTTGGAAAAAATTAACTTGGATCACAACCTAATTCCTTACACCACTTCTAGATGAAGCAAATATTTTAAGGTAAAAATGAGTAAAGAATGGGAAGAGATAGTTGACATATAAATGGGTAATAAACATATCAAACAAGGTTGAACCTCACTTATAATTGAAGGAAAACCAATCAAACTAAAGATGCACCCTTTTTGACCTGTCAAATGTAAATGCCGCAGGACTGCCTCTATAAACTTATTTGGCTGTACTTTTCGGAAATGCTAGCCAATATATTACCACAGCTCAGTTTTCAGTAATATCGGAGGAGCCTTTCAGCTCCCTTTTCAGCTGGTTTCCAGCGATACAGGTCCTTTCCTGTTAAAAATACACGAGGCTTGGAGAAGAAACAGCTCAGCCTCTCATCCCTAACCATGTTACTACATAGTAAGACATAGACATATAACAAATTTGTTTTCTGGAGGTGGCAGGGGCTGGAGGTTGTGCAAGAACAGTGAGAATTGATTTTACGTTACAGGCATCTAGATGCCTGTAGGCCTGTTTGAGTTTCTGGCCACATGTATGTTTTCATATTGTAAAAGAGGTATAGCATCTAGAACAGGGTTAGTGTTCTTGCTGCTAAGTCATGCTCTGTCCTTAGGTGGTGAACTGGGCCTGGGATTGGGTTCCGAGGTAGGCGCTACCCTCTGAGCGAGGCTGTGAACTAGCTAGAACATGTTCAGAGAAAGAAACACAACCATAGCAAAAGGGAATTTTCAATCATGCCAGAACAAGCATCTGGAAGGGTTAGCTGGAAAAGGAAGAACTGGGATAGAAATTATAGTGCATTTATGGAAAAGGAGTCTGGAAAAGGCGTTAAAACGTATTGGCTCTGGGCTCAAGGGATTTGACTGCATCTGGGATGATGTTGAAGGAAACAGGTTTGGACCGATGAAAGAAGAGAATGCTAGCAGGTAGGCTTTCCAAGGAGGCTGCTGTGGCAAGTGGTGAGTTCTCCCATCGTGAGAGCTGTTCTAAACTAAATCTTTTGTCAGGTCGAATCAGTAGAATAAAGAAGGATAGAGATCAAACTCTGGGATTTTCAGAGGCTGTCATATTCCTTACTTGTAGTCACTGTTAGTAGGAGTCCCTGGATATTTTAAAAGATATAAAAGGAATAGTTGTATATAAGAAAACAAACAAAATAGGTTGTAAAACTATAAATCAGCCACCGAGTTTCTCGAGGACTATCCTAGGGTGCTGGCTATTTAAAGCAGAACCAAAGTAGATTGTTTGTTATATCCAAAGGCCACAGGACCACTTTTATATCTTTTTTATTTGGCTTTGCTCTCCACTTTTTTCTAATGGCGAGCCAGCTTTACCACATCTCCGCTTCCAGAAAAATCTAGGGAATCAGCCCTCTTCTATACAGCCAAGTTTCCCAGCTGATAGATTCTAGGCAGCTGCTTCTAGACAGCAACAGTAGGCGTGACCTTGAGGCGACTGTGGTAAAACAACTTCGGTCTGATCTTCTCTTCCTCACAGACCACCAGGTCCTCAAAGTCAATGCTTAATACCCCTGGGAAGATTTCTGGCCTCTGTTCCAAACAATTACTGAACTAATCTAAATTATACAAACACAGACCATTTATCAAGGTCAGCCTGCAATGATTTGCATATCTAAGCAAAATGTTCCCAGTACAAAGGGTGAACTAAGGCTAAGTAAAACAAAAATGAAGTGCTGATTAGTCAAAAAAAAAAAAAAAGAAAAAGAAAAAGAAAAGAAAGAAAGAAAAAAGATTCATTAAATATTTAACAATGGGAGAGTTTGCAGGTTGGTTACCTAAACATTGTTTTATTAGTGTGAGACAAAAAGGCATTTTTCTTCTTTTGTAATAACCTAAGAAACAGGCTACTTTGCAAGTTTAGATTGAGAAATTTGACTTCAAAGGATTTTAACATTCTTGACAAATAAGGAGGAAATGAAGGAAAAAGACTTAGTCAGCATGGAGAGAAAATTTCCAGCTGAGAGAACAGATCCAAATCTCCCTGTCAGGTCTTATTTCCTACAGCAATAAGCAAATTATCTACAACTTAATGGCTGTCTGTTAATTGCACCTCAAAGGTCTCTCCTCCAGTTCTACACTCTCACCTGAAACTGTTACATCAAAAGCTAATATCAAATAAGGCAGTCACCACAAGACATTTTTGCATTATGTCACTTATATGAGGTATTTTGAAATACCAAACTCATAGAGACAGAAAATAAATGGTGGTTGCCAGGAATGGAAGGGAAGGGGAAATGGGGAGTCATTGAGCAGTGGGTACAGAGTCATAGTTTTGGCAGTTGAAAAAATTTCTCGAGATGGATGGTGTAAGGTTGCACAACAACGTAAATGTACTTTACACTCCTGAACTGTGCACTCGAAAAAGTTAAGATGGTAAATTTTATGTTATTTAACCATGATTTAACATAAACCAAAAACAGTTAAAAATTAATAAATTGTATTCATAGACGAGAACATTATAGTGACTGGCTTAAAAAGAAATCCATGGTTTTGCATCTGCCATGTCACAGTCTCCTCTGGAATAATATTTTTGGTGGGAAGAGCTTGTACGATTTTCACATCCTTAGAGGAAAGCAAACTAGGAGTATTGTTTTCACCAAGAAAAGACTGAACAGGCATCTAGGTCCAGCTTCATAGGCATAAACCTGTGCAGTCCCAGGGTTCCATGCTCAGAAGGGTCTGCATACAGTTGCATATCCGTGTTGCTTCTGTTTTTCTACTCAGCCATCATTGCTTCATGGAGAAGTCCCAGATGGGATAAGGTCGAGGTTCTATCTCTGGTTCCCCAAGTGAGTTGGCCTAGGATTACAGGGTCTCCTACACCTCCCACCTGGACGTCTTATTGCTTAGGGGAGGCCTGCCCAGAGAAGGGGGCATTAAAACAGTTATCAAGTATTAGACCAGAGGTTTCAGCTGGTTGGAGACTGCAAAGAGGAATGGGACTTCCAAGCTGTAGTTTGGGACTTGGGAGCTAAGGTGAAGGGGCAGAAGAGAGACAGTGGACTGGCATGGTGGGAAGGGTGATCAGGCTACACAAAGACACTCGCTGTGAGAAGGACTGTTGTCTGAGCTGAGATGTCTGGAGGTAATCTTGATGGAATTGTATTAGCTCTGGATTTCAGTTCATTTCACCAGCTCCCATTTCTTCAGTGCATGTCCCCTTCCATTCCTTTGTCCTGTGGAATAGTGGAAGGAGCAGCAGCCTGACTGCAGTCTGACATGAACTCAGTTCCTGGAATTGTCACGGAGTAGGTGGGAAACTTGAGTCGGTTACTGTACCTCTGAGCTGCGTTTATAATTTCTTGTTTTATAAAACAGACGGAAACACATTCATAGTATTACTGTGAAGATTAAATAAGATAAAATATGTCAAGCGTAGAGTGCAAAATAGTTCATAAATGACATGTATTCATTATTAATATAATCAGCATTGTAATTATCATTCAGATAATGAAGGACTAAAGATGCACCAAACAGACTAACACAAAAGTCTACAGGGATTAGGGTAAATAGAAAGCTAATTGCTATCATTTACACAGTCAACATCATTATTATTTACTTATTTTCAGATTGTTAGTATGATTTTATAGGTAGAGATGTAATTAATTCTACATTTTAAGATTGAGAGCATATCTGAACATGAGCCCTAGTACTGTTAGACTCCCTTTTTATGGTTCTGCAAATAAGATGACAATTAGGGACAGGCTAACTTCTTATCCTCTACTAAGATTATTTATTTCACTTCTAGAGAAACAGAATATTTTAAAGCTAAAAGGGACTTGGGGGCTGAAGTGATGGGGCAGAAGGGAGAGAGTAGGGTTCCTTTGGTGGAACGGCATGATGGGAAGGGAAATGAGTCTACACAACGGCACTCGCTGTGAGACGGCTGTTGTCTAGGCCGAGTTGTCTTTATAGGTCATCTACTAAAGTGTCTTCTTTTAACAAGAAGAAATTGAGATCTGTGGAACTGTCTTTTAAAGTGTTGGATGATTTTCCCCTCATGTTCTATCTGTTCGATAAAAATAAAATCATTTTATTTGTTTAATTTGGTTATCTTTAAATAAGTTAACTTAAATCATTTCAATCTGTCTTAGCCAGAAAACAAGGCTTCTATGATTTGTCCTCCTGTTATACTTTTGAAATGATAATTTTGGACAAATGCTTAGTTATATTTAATTTATAAATGGCATGTTGGTTTAATAATGGTGTATACCACTTACAGGAGTCTACAAAGGTGGCTCTAAAGTAATTTACCTGCACAACTTTTAGTTCCTGCATTATGGTTCCTATTCTATGTCCATCATTCATAAAACAGATAGATGTGATTGTCTGTCGTGCTGCTTCAAAATACAGAGTGTAGTTGTCCATAATCTCTTCTTCAAAGTACGTGGACAACATGCTGCTCACAAAATACACAACAAAGAGTCAGTCTCTCTTGCTCTCACTCTCATTCTCACTCTCTATTTTTTCTTTCTTCAATGGGAAAAGTACTCGGTAAGTCTATTTGTCTCTTAGACTCCTGCACACACTGTGTGATAGGCGAGGTGTGAGGCAGGAGGACACGCTTGGTTCCTTGTTTCCCAGACTGTGCCGCTGCAGCATATGTTGCTGAGTTGTTCCTCGTTGTGTCAAATACAGCTTGACCAGTTCCCTTCAGAACACAATTTGAATCAGCAGAGCGATTTCAGAGTCGAGTGCCTACTCTATAGTTGTTAGTCTATGTGAATTTCAACTGATGAGTTTTCCAACACAGGGGAAAAGATGCCTTAGGCCAAAATATAAGTAAAATCTGCAGCTCACTGAAGTGGCATAATGATTGTCCCTTTCCAAATGGCTGTATTAAGTAAGCATATCATTAAAAAGAATGCCCTCTGAGTGATGCCATGTGAGAAGAGATCCTTTTTCTGGGACAGTGAATTCATTTTAATTGCTTTTGGTTCTGATAAAGACATCAATTTGCCACTTGTTTAGATAATTGAATATAATTTATTTGTAAATCTTCTCCGTTATGATTTTTATCCAGTCTGTCTTTATGCATACCCACTAACACATCAAATTAGTCAAAAGGGACCTGTTTTTCATTATGTAATCTTGCAATGAAATCAATCTACCTATCCCATAACCTTTTAGTCAACTGCAAATAGTCCTCAAACTTAAAACTTTGAAAAATTTCCCATAGGTAACAAATGCTGGAAGAATTTCAAAAGCCATGCATTTTAAACTTCTACTAAGGCTACAAAGATGTAGAAATAAATTTGAGATCCAGAAAATTCAGAACCTGTGATAGAATCATAAAAATCTCAAGTGTATTCCCAAGAATACTCTTGGGTTGAAGGGCACTTAAGTTTTAAGTATTCGCAGAGGAAAAGGTATTAGTTTCTCTGAATGATTCCTATCTTTCAACATAACCTCATGGTTTTGTTGGCACGTGTAAGTGTGTGTGTTTTGTTATGTAGGAAACTCTCTCCCATTATAAACCCCAAATCCTCCATATATGAGCATAGAAGACCTATGGAGAGAATATCATCAAGATAATTAATTTTCCTAAATCTGGCTCTGTTCCTAAGAGAACTTATGATGGTAACAATCTTAAAGTAAGATGTTTGCTTCCCTTTTAGGCAGCATTGTGTTTTGCTTAATAATATAGGTTTTTTTTTGTTTTGTTTTTTTACAAGAGTTAACAATTACAGTGGTAATCCAAGTAATAGGACAGCATTTTTTAAAACTCAGAGAAATAGTCAAAAACCATTAATTGTTCCCTATCATCAGAATTTGTCCTCTAAATTTTCTTTACTTAGCTCTAAACTTTCCTTAGATCAACGGTTTAAAATCAGGCTGCATATTACAATTTTCTGAGCTTAAAAAACCAAAACAAACAAACAAAAAACCTACATCTGAGTCTCACTGTAGAGCAACTGAAATGACTCTGTGAGGGTGGAACCCAGTGAGTGGGTTGCACTCACTGGGTTTGTTGTTGTTTGTTGTTGTTGTTGTTGTTTTTAATGCTTTATTTTATTAAGAGAGTTAATCACAAACCAATAGTGTCCAATGGAATAATAGGAAGTACTTGATGCAGCTTCAAGTTAGAATCCCACCGTGGCATTGTGATATAAAACCAGAAGGACCATTAGAAGTAAATGTGTTTCATGACAGGAGGGTATAAAAACTTATTTTACAGAGATTTCTGTCTTAAAACAGAAACATTATTTAGCACTAAGAACATCTCAGAAATTATCAAGCCCGACTTTAAAACACAATGCACCAGATAAATTCTTAGTGCCTAGTAGTTGATGTCATTAAATTACTGTCATTTCAGAAACATACATTAAAAATTTTTTTTGCATTTTCTGTGTTTATATCTTTCATTGTTTCTTAAGTTGTCTTTGGAAAGTTAATGCTAGACCTAGTTCTGTTAAAAGAACAAGGGGAGAGGCATTTTGTTTAATGTGTGGTTTTTGTCTTTGAATTAAGAAAAGGGGGGCATTTGTACTTTTGGGGAAAGTGTAGAGATGGCAGGAAAGACAAAAGTAAGAAAATCTCAAGACATAAATGGAAGCTTCATAGTAAAGCATTGGGACCATTAAAATGGAGCTCTTCTTTTAGAGTTTATTTTTCTCTACAGGCCTCATTGTTTTCACATCCTTAAAGGGTGTTGTGTTTGTTAGAGAGCTGATTCCTTTATATACCTATATCTCCAGGCTTAAAGTAGTGTGCCAGTGAGATCATTAAAACAACTTTCTTTGGTTGAAAGCCTTTCCCCATCACAGAGAGTAGTGAAAAAAACTACATTATTATTAATGAAGCTTATTTTTAACAGGGATCCACTGGTACAGGAGTTCAAACAGACTGCATTTTTGTCCCTCATAAAATACTACAGATTATTGGTGATAATCTCCTTATCATTTTCAAACCCTTAGGTCATAAAGTATGAGTGTGTATCATCAGACTTTCTCAAACCTATGTTTAATTTTTTTCTGTGAAAGTTAATAGTCAATAGATCAATTTAACTCATTCTCTGGGGCATTTGTTACACAAATCATCTTCTGTTGCTTAAACAAACAATAAGTAAGTTTCTGCATTACAACCATATGTTAAAAGAAAGCTACCCACCCATTCAGTAAAATACAAATAAGGCAGTTATTTTAACAGCTAGGAAAACTTGGATCTAGTTGTCAGGCTGCTACAGGGAATTTGTAATGGAGGACATTAGCCTTGTTTAGTATGTTTGGTTTAAGTAGTGCAAACCGCTCCTTTCCAAGTGCTTGTTCTGTCCCTTCACTGTTAACCACAACACAGCAATTTCCATTCCTTTCAGATCAACTTCAGAGTGCTGGGGGCTGGGGGCTGGGGGCTGGGTGCTGGTCTCTGTCACTCTATGTGAGAATGTATTCTGAAATCTGATTTTGGGTTCCCAGAAAAGTACTGAGTTTTGGAAGTAGCATCCTTCCCTCCCCAAAGGCTTAATCTGTCTTTTTTTCCCCTAATTTTCGAAAATGCAGCTGCCTTATGGACTAGGTTCATACATGCACGCACCCATTCTTCTTAGTATGTTCTCAACACTGCACAAGGTGCTAAGAACATAAAAGATGAGTAAGATAGTCCTTTCCTTCAAGTTATTACAGTCTGGCAGAGGAGAGAGACACAAATCAGTCAACTTGCCATCTACAGGTACTCCTAATTCTGCCAGGGAAAGCAAAGAGGGCATCCCATGAAGGTCATGATGAGCTCAGCTTCATGTCCATGTAAGAACATGAAATACAGGATGGATAGAGAAGCAGACAGTCAGTGGATTGTGTTTTTAACTGACCTGGTTCTTCTCCAAAGCATACGCCCATCTCATTAATACTTTCTTAAAAATCCTCAAAATTATTTTCTCTCTTCTAAAAATAGTTCATTGCCAGGAATACCTGTCTGCCTTAGGAAAGACTTGCCTGGGGTACTTCATTCATTCAACGCCCACAAATAAATTCTGGTTCAGATACAGAAATTTGATTTGCATTGCACAGAGAAAAAAATAATTGCATTTTCCCTATGGATTTTTAAATAAAAATTAGTTTAACATTCAAATCAAACTATTGCATTTGTCAAAATTCACGTGAGTTTAGCCATTAGAATGTAGTTCAGAGTATTTTTGACAATTCATCCCAAGTGATTTCTGAAAGCTGAACGGCTTTTAGGGTAACGTCACCATTCCCTACACAGCACCGGCATTGGTGGATATACTACCACGACATAAAAAAAGCTAAAATTGCCCTTCCCAGCAGCTGCTCTCAGTAAATTCTTTTCTGCATTGGGGTCAGAGAGGAGGCTGGTGAACAGATTTATCTTCCTTTCATTTTCATTCACTTTTCTCACCTTTTCCCCTTTAGTTTCTTCTTTAAGACAATCATATATGCATGGTAAGTTGTAAAAAGAACATTTCACTGAATAGAAAGTAAAGTGCTTTTAATTTGGTAAACAATTTTTAGTAGTATTAAGCTGTAAAGAGAACTACTCATAGGAAGAAGTTTTATGTCTTCTCAATTCTTTTAAGACTTCTGTGCAGAACCATAATCATTGGGGAAAAACATGCAATTTGAATCAATCTGACCTGCGTACTTATAATATATAACTTTTTATTAGTATTCAAAATCATAAAATCAGCAGACCCAAAGTAAATGGATATATGGTGCTATTTTTATTATTATTTCCAAAGGATGAGGTATCTAAAATTTTATGCATGATGTTGTAAAAATGAAATGATGCACAATAATTTGAAAAATGACTTTTCCTTATACAAGTTGGCCTCTTCTGCTCTATATATTTGTTTAGAAATCTCTCTCTATCTTCTGGTTGGTATTACTCTAGAATAATCAAATTTCTGTTTGAATTTAATAATGAGACAGTGTTCTGAGTTTCTCAAAATGAAAGTCTGAGACATAAAGAGCTTCAGCTCTGTTTGATGTGACACTCCCTTTCCTTTGGCTATTTGGAGATTACATAGAATTCTATTTTGGTCACAGTAGTATCCCCTTATCCACAGTTTTCCCTTTCCATGATTTCAGTTACCTACAGTCAACCGAGTTCTGAAAATATTACATGGAAGATTCCAGAAGTAAACAATTTGTACATTTTAAAGTGTGCACTGCTGTTCTGATGAAATCTCACGCTGTCTGCGCTGTCCTCCCCAGGATGTGAATCATTCCTTTGTCCAGTCTCTAAGCCCTACATGTTCCCTGCCCATTAGTCACTTAGTAGCCATCTGAGTTATTAGATCAACTGTCATGGAATCGCAGTGCTCAGTGCATGTGTTCAAATAACCCGTATTTTACTTAAAAATAGCCCCCAAGCACAAGAGTAGTGATGCTAAAAATTTGGATATGCCCAAGAGAAGCCGTGAAGTGCTTCCTTTACATGAAAAGGTAAAAGTTCTCCGCTTAATAGGGAAAGAAAAAAATCATATGTTGAGTTTGCTGAGATCTATGGTAAGAACAAATGATCTATTTGTGAAATTGTGAAGGACAAAGAAATGTGTGCTACTTTTGCTGTCACACTGCAAAAGTTACAACCGCAGTGCGTGATAAGTACTTAGAGAAAAGGCACTACATTTGTGTGGGAAAGACATGAACAGAAAATGTGTTCCAATTCATGGCAAGATGATGCTAATAGAAAGCACTGAACAAGACTTTCGCAATGGATCCCCTAAAACAAGAGACACTAAGGCATTAACTGCAAGTACGGAATGGTTACACAGATTCAGTAATAGGTTTGGACTGAAAAATATACAAATTACTGAAAAGGCTGCCTCTGCCGATGAAGAGGCTGCTGTCACTTTCCAGCAGAGCTGAAGAAGTTGGTCAGGGTTCCATGCAACTTAGTTTCAGACATCCATTCATGGGGTTTTGGAATGTATCCCTGATAGACAAGGGGGACTACTGTATTCCACTTGAGAGGTGTGGTACTACCCGTGATCACCTAATCTGTATTTGCTTTGAGTCGGATATGATCAGATTTGTATGGAGAGCCCTTGGACCAGCCTTCCAAGAGTCCATTTGCATGATGGATTGAGGAGTACTTTGGGAAGTACCGTAAACCATTCTGCGGGAATAGGAAGTTGACACGGAGGAGCTTGATAGAAGTAGCCTATACAGAGGGTGCCAAAAAAATGTACACACATTTTAAGCAAGGAAAAAACTGTATTAAAATTCTGCCTATGGTAACCACTTTGAGCACCTACTGTAATTGCAGAAGTCAAACGTGACTTGTATTCATCTTTTGTTATTGGTATATATTGAGTATTACAATTTTAATACAGTATTCCTTTCTTTAAATGTGTATACATCTTTTTTCTGGCACCCTCTATACATAGCACTAGAAGAATGGAATGCATAGAATGGAAAGAATGACTTCAGCAGGAGGCTGGATCAGCCTAATACCTGACCCAGAGAAGAGGCAGAATAGGAAATGTCTTTGTCAGTACTTAGCTGGAGGCAAAACTAGCAATTGTAGCAGTGGAAGGAGACAGTTCCACAAAGGCTAATTAGAATCCTCATTGGCTTTCCAGCATCTTGCCAGCAGGTTCATGGATATTGTCTTCTGTGGTCGAAATCTGTTGTGAGTCAGAAGGGGGGAAAAATGGAAGGGGCAGATGCTGCTTGGTAAAAAGAAAACCCAGTTTATGAGCAATTGTCACATCCACTGGTTGACTTCCCTGAAATAGTGTGTGCTTGGGGTAGTGGAATAAGAAGTCTTGAAATGCCTTAAGTTACTTTTCTTCTGGAGGGTGTCTTAGGGAAGATACTTTAGTGTGATAAGATAAGAAAAGAATGACAAATTACAAGATGGCTTATAATAGAGATAAACAAGAACTGTATTTTCCAAGCAACAAAATTAAACCCAAATAAAATTATAAAGGAACAAAATATAGTTAAATTAAGCTCCTTCACTCATTTCACACTTACATTATTGTCTTTTTAATGAGTTATGGTGTCAACGGCATCTAAGGAAGAAATAACAATCTTAACAGAATAACAGGATCACAGTAGTGCTTCGTTTAAGTATTCAGCTGAGTTCATCTAAACGATTTTGTTCTGTTTATTTTATTTGGAATATTTTTTTTCCAGTTTATTTCCAGGTCAGACTTGTTCCCCAAGCTGCAGACTCACATTTTCAGTGGTCTTCTGGACCACTTCAATATCTTATGGGAACCTCACACTTACAGTCAGAACTTATTTTATCTCCTTACCATTCTCCCTCAAGTTGCTCTGCCTCCGATATTTTGTTGTTAATGATGTCACCATGCATCTAGTCTCTCCAGTAAGGAAAATAGATTCACCTTTTGCCTCCCCTGCCCCTTTGGTTCTCATATACAATACATTACCATGAGTGCCGTTATTCATAAATCTCACTCCTGCCTTCCTACCACTAAACCTTCCTGCCTTGCCTAGACTCTCACAATAGCTCCTTAACATGAGGCTTTCCCCACTGAAGTCAATAACCTACCTACATTACTGTAGTCGTCTTCCTAAGGACAGATCCGATCATGCCATTCACTAGCTCCAGAATCTCTCTGTTGGCTTCATTGCATGTGGCGTAAAGTCCAGTCTTGCAATCACTGAAAACAAAGCCCTCACATACTGGCCCCTCAGGAACATTGCCCAGCCTACACTTGGAGTTAATTCAGCAATGTCTGCTTGTGCTAAATTGTAGCTCTAATATCTCTGTGGGTTTTATAATAACATAAATAATTATAATGCATTGTTTTTATATAGCACCTTTCTCTAAGGAGCATAAAGTGCTGCACGGACATTATCAAATTCAATCTCGCAACAGACTGGGGACATTCAGAGAATGCAGGTGATATATATCCCCTGTGAACCCAAAGCCGAAAGGGAAATGCTTCAACCAAAATTAAATAAAAACAAGATTGAATAAAAGCAAGATTTGAAAGAGGATATAGGGTTAAAGGAAATAAATTGACCTCGTTGTAATTGAAGAGTGATTTAAAGCTAAAAAAAGGAATTGCTCTGAAAAATGGGAAAGTGTCTATAGTGTGTTTATAAATATTTGTGTACAAAATTAAAGTAATATATGACCACTATAGAAATTTGTAAAGCAAGAGTTTTTTAAACCTTCTGTAATTTTACTACAGTAACAGAACAAATTTGGCATATTATCTTCATGTCTTTTGCTAGTTATTTGTTTTGTTTTATTGTGTATCTGCAAGATTCCACTTAGAATTATAGCGTATACCCAATTTTGTATTATATATTTTTTATTTAACAATCTATCATAAAGTTTGCATAATTATAATTCTGTGAAGCTTGTATAATATTCCATGCAATGATATAGCATAATTTGTTTCAGTCTACTTCTATCATAGTATTGCTTCTACTTTTTCACCATATTAAATAACAGTAAATTGAAATCTATCATTATGCATAAGGAGTTTTCATTTTTATAATTATTTCCAGATGTAGAATTATCAGATTAATGTGGATGTATGTGTCTGTTAAAGTATGACTGCATAAAAAATACTCTCAAATTAACATATAAGTAAGAGAATATGAAAATAACTCTATCTAAAGATCAACTATATTTATAAGTTGGCAAGCAGCTATTTCAAAAGTGAAAAAATAAGCAGTTTTTTATCTATTCACAAATAGGTGGTTTGATTTTATTTTTCATCACATCTTCATTTAATTCAATTCAATTACTTTGATAGTGTGAAACTAGATTTCTTTTTAAAAAGGGAAAGTTAAATCTCTTAGAAAACACAAATTTGTACCAGATATAGAAAAGTAAATTTACTTACTTACTGGGAGAACACGTAATTTCTCTGTCCTCAATTTTAATTTACGTGGTCAAATATTCTCTGAAAATAATTAGGAGGGTGTGTGTGTGTGTGTGTGTGTGTGTGTGTGTGTGTGTGTGTGTATAAAATACCTGAAGTCCCATTTCATGAAGATAAATACGATTGTAAAGTTTTCTTATTAATTATAGAGCCACTGGGGGAAATGGTGTCTGCATAACTGTTTTCAGTGTTGAGTTGTTACATGGTTATCTGATTTATACCATAGTCATTTACCAAAGTAATTACCTCAAGAGTCAAGGATAAAAAGTTTTGGCTTTGGTTAAGTGTATATTAAAAAATATTGAAGTGTGACGTAAATACTGACCAAGGAAATTGCCTGGCTGATGTTGCTCCAGATGCAAATCAATCTAAATGATGCCTAGAGTGTGTAATGAATACGAGCTTAAATACGAATAAGGCATACAACCTTAACAATGGACTTGGGAATCTTGAATTTTAATCACTTTTCACAATAATATGTTTACTGATCTTAAATCATATGCCCATTTTTATCTGTCTGATGGTTGGAAGCAATGTTGCAAATTTACTCAGGTTAATCATGTGAGACACCTAAAACATTTCTACTAGCTCACAAAAATTTTGCAGATCATCCCCATTTTTATTGCTTTAGCAAGGGTGTTCAAATGGTATGCACTGAGCATTGTGGCAGGTCCATCAGTTGCGTTTTCTACTTTACTACATGGTCTGATAAGTATGGTCTATCTTGGGAAAAATAGGACTACTCAAAGAAAAGTGAATCTGTGGAAAATTATTGTTATATAAACCAAAGTTACTCATTAGAAAAAAGTTCATTTGATCTTTCTTTTCTCAAAAACCAACAGCTCCACAAGTTACAGCAAAGGTGAGCAAATTATTTAGCTATATCCTATTTCTATGGCCTGGTGATAAGCTATGCAATCTCAGAAGCCTATGATCACTGTGAAAATGGAATGATTGGTTAATTTACTCATTCTCTCACAGTTTAAATGCAGGACTCCTTTTTCCTAGTGTCACAGAGAACCTGTTTCATGCCTCTATTAAAAGGCTTCCATATTACCCTGTAAGTAATGTTTAACTTACTAACCTCTTCTATAGAGGATGAGTTTCTTGGAGGCAGGAATTTTGATTTATATCTTCAGTATCCCAGAGCCTTGTACAGTTTCTGGCACATAGTAAGCCCTTGTAAATATTGGTGAATAAACAATCTAATAGTTTTTACTTCCTACTATGTATTTAGCATTATGCTAAGGACTGAGAGATATGTAAAGAAGCATATCTTCAAGTAGCATATAATCAACATATAAATGTGAAAAGTTAATGAACACCATGCACTAGTTTATCGTAGAGCTGTGACAGAAGATTCTTTGGTGCTGGCACTGAGGAAAATAGCCAAGAAGAGTTATATACACGTATACCAAAAATTGTTGCCTTTTGGTAGTTAAGTGAATAATGGATGGGCATGGTCATACAAGTTAACCCACAAGTATCAAGGCCTATTTCCATAATTATTTGATTCATGTCCAACTCCCCTACTGGACCATAAGCTTCAAAAAGTCTGAGAGCACGTGGGCTCTTGTTGATCATTGTAGTCCTAGGACTTAGATGAGTACCTGGCAAAGGCAGATAACTATGCACCTGCTTTGCTCAATATCCTCTGTTCCTTGTTTGCTGGATCATTCCTATCCTTAGTTTTCAACTCAGGTGTCAGTCTTACAAGATACCTTCCCAAGTGGCCCCTTCTTTATTCTCTTTCTTAGTCTCTAGTTTATTTCCTCCACAGTGTTTATTACTAGTAATTTTACTCTACTAGTTCATTGATCTTTCATTCTCTCTAGACTTAAGTTACTTGTTGGTGGGGACTCCATCAAGTGTGTTTTGGTCCTCATTGCATCCATAGCACATATCACAGCACCTGGTACCTTTCTCTGGAGAGGTTCTAGCCTCATAAAGATCTTTTCTAACCTTATCTAAAGTTGCT
Source organism: Rhinolophus sinicus (assembly GCF_036562045.2). Taxonomy (NCBI): domain Eukaryota; kingdom Metazoa; phylum Chordata; class Mammalia; order Chiroptera; family Rhinolophidae; genus Rhinolophus; species Rhinolophus sinicus. The sequence goes on along the minus strand of NC_133752.1, from coordinate 153,972,332 downwards.
TTAACCAAACAATCATCCTGCCTCATTTTCTCTTTAACACTAATTGTTTTCTGATTTTATTCTGTTTATGTGTTTCCGCTACATTCAAATTGTAAATCCCAAGAAGGCAGAGCCTAGAATACAATCTGCCTGGTTCACTACAATATTGCCAATGCTTAGAAGAGGGGCTGACACAAACAACTGTTGAGTATACAAATATTTAGCAAATAAAAGATGATGGCATGAATGGAAAAGACAAGAAAAAAAAATTTAAGCAAAGGAAAGAGGTTAGCTGTTAGCCAGTATAGCAAAACAAGTGTTAGCTTAGAAGTGTTGGTGGCAGAAGCAAGATCTACTTTCCATGGAAAAATAATAAATGTGGACAGCAAAGAGAAGTGAGAATAGTGAGAAGAAACAAACAATTGTGGGCAAACATTTCTAAACAATTTAGTAGCTTCTTTAGGGGCTCATTGAGAGAGGAAAAAGAAACAATGGGGAGACCAATATAGTAATAGGTCACTGAGAGCCAGGACAAGCTAAATTCTAACTCACCTTCATGAGTGTAATATAAAGAACACCACTGTGTATGTATGGGGCTAGATGGACCTAGGTTTGGCTCCTGTTCTTCCATTTACTATCTATATTATGAACCTCAGTTTTCACAATTGCAAAATAGGAAAAATAAAATCTATCTTGTAGAATTGTTTTAGATATAAAATAAGGAAATGTATATAAAGAGCTATGCCTTGTATAGAGACTATTTCATACAGCTCGTTGGGTGGTGGCTGTTGTCATAGCAGTTCACCAATTACAGTGCCTGGCTGGAGGTGTGGCAATGAGAATATTTAATATTAGTAAAGGGAAATTTATTTCCTTTCATTAAATAACTTTAGAAGACATCTCTTTATTTTACATCATAGCATAAGTAACCTATTGCTCATGCTATGTAACTGTCAGTAAAAGCATGCTAAATCATAAATCATTGACTTCAAAGAGAAAAATAGAAAAATAGTTTATTATGACAATATTTATTTTTTCACATTGTTTGTAGTTGAAGTTCAGGAGTACATTTAAAGAAATCTTTCACTGATTCTGAGTTAATTAGCTTACTTCAGATGCTTGCATTGAAACACCTAAGTATTCTTTGTATGTATTGTTCAAAGAAGAGATTTGAAGAAGTTCCCATTTCTGGCTAAGGCAATTATTTATCTACGTTGAAAGGCAAATGATACGTGATTAATTGAAGTTTCTAATCTATGTGTATGGTTGTTAAAGAGTGGATTTATTATTTAGGAGAGAAACAGTATTAAAAGTTTGAGTATCTCTGAATTGGGAGTGGGGGTGGGGACCAATCAGCAAATCATATTTTTATGAAATAATCTGAAACCTTTGTCAGAAATTAATTTCTGGATATAGTCTATTGCCTGAACAGTTTCATAATGATGTTGATTTGCCAATTTCTCCTCTAGTGAGAGGTAATGAATCAAGTGCACCTGGGTTTATATAGGAAAATAACATATTAATTGATTTATGTATATGTGTTGCAGATATCCATAAAGCAAAGCCTTTGGCAACTGGCAAATGTAATAATTTTACATTTACCTGTGACTCACATGTACAATCCAGTGCTTGAAGGCAAAATTTTATGTTTTATGTTTTGTTTTTATGATTGCTTTCATATAGCTTTTCTGTGCATTGAAAGTCAATTTTCAGAACCATAGGCTTACCAATTTTTATGAATAAATATGTTATAAAGTATTATCCTGAGGTAGCATAAAATTATTTTCTGATAATTTTTACCACCCTACCAAAGCCCGCTGCTACTTTATTTCCACACATGCTCAAAGATATTGATTTGTGATATTTCTAAATATGACACATTTCATTAAAAATCTGATATATTACACAAAGATATTAAATGGAACTTCTACCTCATAACATTACAGATGTACTTTTTAATGTTGGTTACATTAATAATTCTATTTAAAATCAAATATCAAGAAAGGCTTTGAATAAAATTATTAATAATGTTATATTTATGGAAATTGTGTCATCTATGGATCACAATAATGAGCCAGAAAAATGAATCCTTGAAGTGAGAGGCTCCTACTAACACAATACCTTAGTTTACTGATATACAGAACAAGGAAGACTTGAGATAAAAGTTTGTTAGATTGCTATGCAAAATATATGTATATGTAATTATCCTTATAGTTCTCTTTTTCGTGTTTTTACTCTGCCTTGAGTCACCTACATAATATAAATTTTTATCAGCTAATAATAAATATTAGCCACAATACGTTAGTAGCGCATGTCTTGCCATCATACAAGTTCCAAAGAAATATAAAAGTTGTGTCTTTTTATTAGGTTGCAAAGTTTGACAGCCATTCCTAGTGGGCACTACATCATGCTCCAATCCATCCTGTTTTCCAGTGCAATGATCTAGGAGTCTGCCTATAGAGTGCCTAAGTGTGAGGGAAAAAATATCCTCAAGTGAGAAAACCGAAGTGCAAAGAAGTTGGGAGATAATATTCACTACTAGAAATATTCTAAGTTTAGAGCCAAATCTATGCATTGGCAGTTAAAATTCTAAGATTGTCATAAACCATCTGGAGTTATCTGTGTATCTCAGCCTGCATATTTTTCAGGCTTTGTCAATGACTTGTAGGATAAACATAGACCTACTGCCATTTCTTGACTTTACAATGGAAGTTAGACAAGATTCCTTCCTCACATGCTGCAGGTAGCAAACTACTTCTAAGGACATTTTATTTCAAGATGAGCTACAACATATTACTAAAAGGAAACCTTTCATTATACATAAGTTAGCTTCAAACAGAAACAAATGTTGGCATGATAGTGGGCTTTTTTACGTGGGAAGATAAATGCAACATTAGAGCCTGATGGAAATAAGTCATAAAAAAGCTTGACATGGTATACAAAAATCTGTTTGGAGTTATATACTGACTTGGGTGCCAATCCTTTTCGTACCAATTGTGTGACATTGGGAAAGCTACTTGACTATTCTTTGAGCCTCAGCGTACTCTTTTATAAAATGAGAAAAAGCCTACCTACCATATGGATTTGTATGTGGTTTACAGTGGACCAAATACTTGAAACAGAGCAAGTTCATGACAAATGTCGGTTTGCTTAGTCTGAATAGAATATGAAAATATAGTTGATCTTCTAAATAGAGTTTTCTTTCTCCTAAATGCGGTTCTCAATAAGGAGGAGGTAATGAAATACAGTTCCAGGGCTACTGATTAAATTTCATCTGGTCTCTTCTCCACCAATAATCTGCTGAGTGATCTGGAAGGAGTCCTATAATTTCATTGACGCTCATTGCCTATAACTGCAAAAGAAAGGGCTTAGTTTATCTTTATTTGTTAATGCCATTTGACATTCTTTGAGAATAGGTGCTTTGCATATGGTAGACATTGAATAACTTGAATAATAGTGTGATGTCATCCTATGAGAAACTTGGATGTGTTACTCAGAACTGCTGCAAGAAATGTAGACTTCACGTTCACTCTACTAGTGCTATGTGGAATCTATAAAGCAAGCCCACTGTAGCCACCTCAGGCTTTTCTGAATGGATTGTGTCAATATAAAGACAGGCAACTGCTAACATACATGGAAGGCTTCTCTACTCCAGTGTGTAAACTTGTTTTCCAAAAGGACCCTGAGGGTGATAGACTATCTCTCCTATAGGTGACCAACAAGGAAAATGATGTGTTTTAGCTTTTTCTTGGTCATTGACCTCTGGACTAACAATAGTTTCAGAAAATTTTTCAATTCACTGTGGGTATAATTCACAAACAACAAAATGTATTTTATTCTTTTCATCTCTCTGCCCTGCCCCTCTATATCTTGTGTTTCTAGTCTCTGCTCTCTTACTTGAGGGTTGATAATTTTTCTCTAGAGCTCAGAGGACGAACACTCTTGACCTAAAACTCATTGAAGAAAGGCGTAGGATGTCTGGCAGTTCAAATCCATTGCTCGAAAGGTTTTACTTCCTGTTCATGTTATCACCGGCTGGTCCATGGGGGTCAGAGGCAGAGTCTCTATGATTGTTCCAGAATCAGAAGTCTGTACTAAGAAAGATGAAAGCAGAAAGAAACCACATAGGGTACAGAGCAGCAAGGATCCAGCCTATTGTTTCTAAAAGCCTGCTGCATTCAAGACACAATGAACTTAGCCCAACGTTGTTTTGTTTTTTCAGAAAGACAGTTTTCTTGACTTCACAGAGAGTGATGGTCAGAATATTTAACTACTGGGACAGCAGAGGTACTGACTGACCAATCAGAATGGATACTGCACAATCAAAATAGATACCAGCTGTAAACAGCCCATATATCCATACTGGTGCACACCAGCTTTGAAAGTTAGTCATTGCAGAAGCTACTGAAAATATAAAAAGGGAATCTCAGGTCTCAGAGTCCCCATTCTACCAAAATTGAATTTATTTCACTCTAACAAATGTATTTAAAATTAACAGAATAATAGTCTCTCTCCAGTTACTGTCTCTTCACCCTGTTCCCACTAATAGAAAACTCCTCGTAAGAATGTTTTATCACCTCTACTTCTCACCTCCTATTTTCTCTTGAACACACTGTAATCAGGCTTTGGTTCCTAATATCAGCTTACTCTGGAGCCCAGAGATCTCATCAAGATCAACAACCCTCATCTTGCCAAATCCTCTGGTTAATTTTCAACCTTTTACTCAAATTTTCAGCTGTATTCAACATATTTGATCACGCCTTCCTTCTTGAAATACTTTTCTCACTTGGCTTCTAGGATGTACTTTCTCCTGTTTTTGTGATGCATACCATTCCTTTTCAGTTTTCCTTACTGGCTTCTTCTTTTCCAACTTCTAAATGTTGGAGTGGCTCGATGCTCAGTCTATGGCCCTCTTTTCTCGGCTTTCTATACTCTCTTTTTAGGTGATTTTATCCAGTTCTATGCTTTAGTCCAATAGATGCACTGGTGACTCCCACATCTATCTATATCTCTAGTCTTGGCCTCTCCCTAAGCTTCCCATCTGCCTTCACAACACTTCACTTGATGTCTAATAGCATGATCTTCATAGATCGCTGAATTTCTTACCCACTTCTCTACCCTCTACAACTGTATTGGTTCCCCCGTCTCCTCCATCTCAGTAAATACTACTGTCATTTTTCAGTTGCTAGGGCAAGTTCAGTTGGTGACACCTTCAAAATACATCTTGATCTGAACACCTTACTACCCTTGTTTAACTACCATCGCCTTACTCCTAAGCTACTGTAATGGTCTCCTAACTGGTCTTTATTCTTCCTACAGCCAGCCTACCACTCTCCTCCCAGAACCCTGCTATATTCCTTGAACCACTCTAGCCTAGTTGTTTCTTGGACACACCCATCTCACTTCCTCCTCAGAACCCTTGCATACTTCTCCTTCTGGCTGATCTGCTTCTCCTCCAGAGATTTGCAGGACTTGCTCTTTCACACCAATCAGTGCTCCATACAAAAGGCACACTCAAAAAAGTTTTTTTTGACTCACTGAACTAGCGCCCACCCCTCCTAATTCATCCCCTTACCCTGCTTTATTTCCTTCAGAGCATTTATCACTATTTGACCTCATATTATATTGCTATTTGCTGATTAACTGGTATGTCTCCCGACTCGAATATACGCTCCATGAGACATTCCTGACAAAAAGTTATAAATATAGAAATGAATGAACCCATTGCAAGAAACATTAGAGATCATTCACCTTAACCACCCATCTGATATTTATATCAACTTCAAACTCTAATGTTTGTGAAGTGAATACTTTTCTATTGAACCACATTTACCCACTGATCTCCACTATTGTTATTTTTCACAGAAACATGACCTCAATATTAAATAAAAATGTCACCAAGGACAACATCTACTTTTTTGACAGTATGCAATTAGTTTTCCTAGATAGCCTATGGAAGAAATCAGTCACTCAGACAATTGAATATGAGCGTTACTGACAGCATGCATAGAGCCAGAACAGATTCTGGAGCAATGACATTTTGTACCAAATGTGCCAATACAATAAAGCACAGAATAAGCAAGGGCTATGTGTTATTGAATTGCAGCCAGTGTTTGAGAAATAGCATGCAAGTGTGTTGTCTAATAACTTCTACCCGCTAGATTTCACTCTTTCTTTATTAGGAAAAGAGGAGTTCTTAGGAGTTCTCATTTAAGTAAAAACTATGCCAATTGATTATATAGTTAATATTCGTTCTTCTTAAGAAGAGCAAATTAGGTCAAGTTGTTTGATGACCAATGGAAGACTTTATCCAAAAAGACCTATTATTGAATCATGACAATGTATTTCTTTAGACTTTGTACCAACTTTAATTATCAGCAACTTGTCATAGTCAATGGTTTGTCTCCTTGTCTCCACCCATAGAAGCCTCTAAGATGTCAAGCACTCTTTCCTTGTGTAATGGTGAACTGTATTGCCCTAGTGAAGGATATTGATTTCCCATTTTTCCTGGATGCCACATGATGCATTTTTATTAGTTGTAAACACTTACAAGACTGACTTTTATTTTGTCCTTCATCACATCAGTCTGCCCATGGAGGACATCTGTAAATGAGGCCCAGGCCATTTTATCAGGCACTCTTCCACCTTGGTGTTTAAATGAATAATGCTTTCAAGGTGTCTCAATATAATAAATCTTGCTTTAAAATACCCACTGCTCTCTTGACAGAGCCTCATGGCAAGGTCTCTTAAAAGTAACAAATTACATTTGCTTTTGAAATCTACTCTGGGATTGACTTATTTTCTTTTTCCATAGACATTATTATGTCTCATTGATGTACATTGGCTTCAGAATTAGCCAGGAAAATTCATATTGGCCTGTGCAAGTAAGAAAGATTATTGATGAAGAAAATACATTAAACAATACTACAAATAGGCCCTTAAGACAAATTAGATTGCTTGGGCAACAACAATTTTGAGAGTTCATTGATATCTTAGAAGACACAAAGACACATGAAAGTGTCAGGTTCTTTAAACATTTTAGGGAAGGATTTACAATTTCACTGGGATTTGTTTTAGTGATGAATGAGAGCTGCCATCTCTACTTGTTGACAAAAGCCTACGTCAACCAGAAAGCCATGATTTTTTCCCAAAGGTTTTATATATTTGAAATAGCTTATATGCGTCCTGAGAGAAAACTTCAAGAGGTTATATAGAATTCATTCTGCCATTGAGGAAGAATAAAAAACAATAGTGAATATTAAGAGAAAATGAGAGTACAACAGATGAGAAAAGGGTAAAGGGTATTTGTCAAAAGACATGTGAGAAGTTACCTCCTGCTATTTGTCTGTCGTCCATCCTCAACATTTACTGCAGAGCAGCTCGGATACTCACTCTTACCTTGACAAATTTCAGGGCGTCATCCACTGTGGGAAATGATCCCCTTCCTTTTTAAAATCACGTATTGGTTTATATCCTTTTTGTTGTTGTCGTTCTCTGACTTGGTTGGATGTGTCTCATCAGTTTCTTTACATTTATGTGGTCACTAAAAGAGTGTCTTGGATCATCCCAACATGCATTTTAACAAATTCCCCAAATAGTAACTGCTTCATCTCACCATACGGGGGATGCCAAAAAAAAATGTATACAAGTGGACATTTTGGTCAACATTGCTCAAGCAGTAGTTCGCTGTCATTAGAAGTTTCTGGATGCTGATGGTAACCACTTTGAGTACCTCCTGTAATTGCAGAAATCAAATGTGACATCTTTTGTTATGGTTACATATTGAGTATTACAATTTTAATACAGTTTTTCTTTTTTAAAATGTATATACATTTTTTGGCACCCTCTGTATTTACATTTGACCTCCACTTTCTTTTTCTAATTATCCTCTGTCTTCTCTGTGATCTTTGGCAAGGGCTTAATCTTTGGGTTATTCTGTAGGATTCTAGTATACCTAGTTTACGGGGTGGGGGGGGGATTTTTTCTCACAATAAGGAATCTCAGGTTGATGGGTAATATTATTCACAAAACAAGTATTTGTTGTGTTGTCTCTGTTTACCTAAATGCACCCTGAATTTCCATTTACATGAAACCAAAAGGGGACTATTGCATATCTTTAACTTTGAGAACGGGCGCCATTCATCAATTGAACAAATACTTGAGTTCTCACTAGTATGCTAAACACTATTTCAGGTATGGGGAATATAGCAGTGAACAAAACAGGAAAAAGCTCTGTCAACTCCCTAAAGCTTACATTCCAGTAGGGGAGGCAGGCAAAACAAACACATAGCAATATCTACTAGATGTCAGGGTTCCGAGGATTTATTCAGCCAAGTGATACCACGGGAACTTTACTAATTAGAAGAAGCATAGGGTTGCTGAAAGAAATCAGGCACTCAAGATTCTTAAGAAGAAACAAAAATTTCACCCAAAGGAGGAGTACAATTCTTCAGGCCACCACTGCTCATTGTCATCTAAAATCCCGTTGCTAGGACACTGCTAAGCATAGAAAAGCTAAGGACACTTTACAAGCTGGGGACATTTTTGGTAGAGAGATGTTCTGATATTCATGGATATAAATTCAGTTCTAAAACATGAGGAGGAATAGAGAATAAAAAAGAGAAAGAATTATATCTGTAAAGAGGCTTTTGAAATCATTTAAATTTTAATAATCCAATGCATTTAAATAGTAGATATATAAATTATTACCTTGAAAAATTGTGGTATATTTTATTAATGTTTAAGACTCTTTTATCAATTTTATTCAAAGTGGTTATCTGTACTTTTCAGTAACATCTAATTTAATCTATCTCTTAATTTCCTCAAAAACCAGGTGTCCAATCTTTGACCCAAAAAACAAAACTTGTTTTGATACTGTGGCTTTAATTTTGCAGGGTAGAGTAATCAGTGTTATTGCATTTTTATCCTCTAATGCTTCTCTAAACAGAAATGAGTCCTCTTCATTTGATCTGGGAAATCGAATGCCAGGTGGGGAATTCAAAACAGTGTTGGTTTCAAGCTTGAGTTCCTCTGCATAGTACCAACTTCTCTTCTTTGGCCCTGAGGCATGTGTCTCAATGAGAAAACGTGCAGAAATGATGAATCCAGGATATCCTGAGACCGTTTTGCCTATATAGTTAACATTGTCCTGAAATTCTGTCCAAATGTGTTTCATGAGTAATAGGGAGACATTTGGACAGAGTCACATTTGGACATATCGGTCCAAATTACACATCTAAATGTAATTTGGACATCAGTGTCCAAATGTAATTCTTATTGCTATAGGCAGAATGAACCACAGTATGTAAAAAATAAGATTAGATATACACCGTGGCACTGTTCATTTATTTTTAAATGGGAAATATGCCCATTTGGATGAAAATTAACTGTTTCTCATGTGATGCAAGATACAAAGTTGGAAGCCCATTCATCACCATGAATGGGTGATAGGTGGAATAGGGTACATGATACAATGTGCCTAAATAATTCTTACATCACTGAACCACAAATGTGATACACCTCTGCTGTTATTCTTGGGTTGAATAGCAGAAAGTAGTAAGGGAGCTTGGAATTACTAAATACTGTTAACATTTCTTGAAGAACAAAATAAATGAACATTTCATAATATGCAATCACAGGATCAGCCTGGCTCTACCCTGGTCTTAGTAGCCGAACACATCTTGCTTTGTCATTCTCTTAATTCAACATTTTCATTTTGTGTTCAAAATATATATTTACATTTATGCAGAAGGAAAGAAAGCCATGACTCTCATAACATTTATATGCAATATATGTCATGTGTAAAACTAGCTATACATCCATAGATATGATTCCAAAAGAATCGCAATATTTGCTTCCCATCACCCTTTAATAAAATTTCCCTCAGTCTGATTAGAAGCCCACTATCCCGGGGACAGTTGTTTAGTGGAGAAAGAGTTACAGATAGTCTTCTTGTTCCAATTAGGGTCAGATAAAAATGAGAGCCCTCTTGGAGTGGGGGATGGGGAGAAAAGTAGTTTAAAGCTCTTCACGGAAGTGGCTTTTGGTGAAAGACAAGCAGGCGACGACTGCCGTCCGTGATTCTCAACTAGAAAATTTATAACAGGTAAAAATAACTTCAATTCTGAATAAAAAACAATAAGTGCCATTACTCTTCACAGTTAAAGATAGTGTGAAAGGGAAGACAGTTCTTAGGAAGAAATGATGTATTCTTTAGTCTGTGTTCTGCTACAGAGCAGCTACCTCACACTGTGATAACTTAACCTCTCTGAGGTAAACTTTCTCATCTGTGAAATGGGTTAATAGTAAGTTTTCAGAAACATTTTCTTTGTAAGTATAACTATAAATATGTAGCCTAGAACTATGCTAGAACATTGCAAGTGATCAATAATTTATATCCAAATATCCACAGATTTCCTCAGCCTTTCGTTTCATATGTCACTAGCTTACCAGCTACTACCTACATAGCAGGAGTGCCTCACTCCCCCACTGTTAAAATCTCCCACAGTTAATTCTGGAGGTTGCCACAATGTCACCCATGTTGCATTAGAAGCCGATTTTCTCCTATTCCACTGCCCGCTTCATGCAGCCACTTCACACGTCTCTTAGTGAGAAGGCACCCTTCCCTATGGGCCTGCTCCCATCGCCCTCTGGGAGAAATATGATCAGACCAAGTCCCAGTCAGAGACCAGGAGGCTAGTGCTGTGGAGTGGAAGAGGGCAGAAAGGTGAAACTAGCCTTCATCCTTTTTCACCTGGACTTGGAAGCAGCCTGTGAGTATGTGTGATGCTTCTGAAAACAGACGTATTGGCTTCCTCTGTTTCACTCTCAGGCTAAATCTGATCTCGGACTCATGCTGGGAAATCATCCATGCCTCCTGGCCATTTCCCTGTCTCTTCCTACTGTCTCCAGCAATGTGCTCTTTCCTATCCAGCCATTATCTCATCTTCCAAAGAAAACTGTGAGATTGATATATATTTAACCCCAATTTATACATAAAGAGACTCAAACCTAAAGCAATTCAGAACATCATCCACCCTCCTCTTTCTACCTCCTTCAGATAAAAACCTGGGGTATTACCAGCCCCAGAGACACATTCTCCATTAAAATGAACAGCAAACTTCCTCCAAATAGTTGTAGCAATTATTATTACTACCATTCCACTCTGTCAAGTAAGGCCTGAGTTTACACTGATTTAATAATGAGTCTGGAGAAATACGCAGAGTAGGAATTGTACAAAAACTGGCATAGCAGGGAGAGAATAGAGAAAGGTAGGTAAAAGACTAAGAAAAAGAGTTTTGAAAACTAAAGTGTGATAATTGCAAATTATAATGTAGAAGGGGTGAAGCTAAGAGAATTTATCATCTCTTTTTTATTAATACTTTTTTTTTTTTACTTTCTTACACGGCACCAGATACTTCTCTCACATTTCCCCCCAAACACCCTGCCCTGATCCCTTCTTAAAAAAAAAAGACAAGTAATGCCATCTTCCAGACAAAGAGCAAGACTCTCTCTCTTCTCTTTCCTCTACTTTCCATTTCCTTAATTCATCTATCTCTAAGTACAGGCGGGAAATAATTGAAGAACTACTTTCTGGTGAATGAAATTTTGATCCTAGTGTACAAGAAATCTCTGGAGATTACTTTCAAACTAAAACTAATTTCATACCCCATAGAAAACTTTAGTTTCCTGGAATGAAAAGCTAAGTGAGAACAGTCTAAGAACATCTTTCCAAAAAAAGGTACAGTAAGTACACTTGCCCAATTACTACCAAGAAGTATTTTCTTTCTTAAACCAAGAAATGAAAAAGAGAATTTCTCTGTTGATTATGCGTCGTTGTATTATGTTTCCAAGGCGAGTGAAATGTACTCTGGTTATCAGTCTCTTTATTTTCCAAGCATAATTTTTCGTGGGAGATGTCAGTTATATTTATCAAAAGGCCAAATTCAATTTCAGTTCTCCTTGCAGGAGTCTTGTAAGTAACATAGAAAGAACAAGACAATATCAGTAAAAAAAAAAAAGAAAAATGGCAAATGCGCTTTAATAAAATGCAATGGTTCACAGGTATTATTACCATCCATTTTCTACTAGTATTTTAGATCAGGATGTTCAAATTTATTTAGCTCTAATGCTTTGGGTTTCCTGAATTTCACAAATCACATGCCTATTTGCTGCTGATATCTAAAAAACAAGGAAAGGAGAGACCAACAAGATATTTGCATACACACCAATACAAATGAATGATGTATCATTTCATTTTTCTTCTACATTTATTTCTTACTAGCATCTTAAAGTGATGCATAGATCAAGAAATTAATAGACATGAAAAGGTTCCCTGGTTACTACCACTCACATATCCTCCTTTCCTCCAAGGCCTATTCTCCCTTGATCAGAATTTCAGCAAAAAGGGGAATGGAATGGACGTGAACACCCCTACATATGTTCAGACACTTTATTATTAGCACACCTCTATCAGCTGCATATATAGAAGTCTTGGAAATTTTTAACATTTTTATATTGAAATAATGGATTTCAATCCTAAATTAATATTTTGCTCATTATTTTTTCATATTCATTTTTAAAATATTCACAAAATACAGGACTGATAATTTAGTGATTGTTAAATTATTAAAAGTGAAAATATCTGTATTAATGCCTATGGATCCACCTGAAGTGTTTCTTCATATTTAGTGCATTCTTTCTTCACGTGCTAGTTATGAACTTTAATTGGGTGCCTGTAGCCAAAAACCAAGAGCAGGTGAGACACCTAAATATATCCTCATTTGCATCTGTTTCCCTTCCTTATGAGAAGGAGGGTTGTCCCACCTGATTTTGGCTTCACAACAAGCAAATAACTAATGACGATTTGGGATTTAATTCACTGTTCATCTGTTATGCTAGCCTGTCAGGCCCTCCATCATTTGGTTCAAATTGATGGTAAATTTCAAGAGAGCAGGACAGGAGACTTTGGCATTTTTCCATTCCATATAGTTGCTAGCAGAGATGATTAATAAAAGTCCCTTGATGTAAATTAAAGAACTTGGTTAAGTGAATCACATCCTTTTTATTTTGTCTTCGTACACAAAATGTGCTGTTTTAGGGTTTATATTTTTAAAAAGCAGTGAAACAAAATATAACAAAATTACCCCATATTTATAAAATATAGATTACTTCCTGCCTATAAACATTTAAAACCAGTTCTCCAGAATGAAAGAGATAAACATGTGTAGATGCAAATCAATTCTGTATTGGTTTCTTATTACCACATTAAAGAGCAAAGCTGAGGATATAAGTTATGACTTAATTTTGATTTTGAATGCATACCACTACCTAATATACATAAAATAACCATCACAGAATGAAACTGATGCATCCAACAGCTGACTGCATTTAAATGATTTTAAAATAAGTGCTTAGAAAAAGTCAATTTTTGGTGTTTTGCTGCTTAGGTATGAAACAAATCACAAATATGTTTTTATGTTGATTTCCTCTGACAGGACTGGGAATTTCCACATTTCATGGGAGATGTTGATGTCAATCTCCCTGGTTTGCATACTCCTCACATGCAATTCAAGATTCCCTTCTTCCAGAAGATCTTCAAGGAAGAATATCGTATTCACATAACGGGTATGTTACGACCGTGAACACAATTTGTCTTCTAGTTAGAATAATGCTAACTGCTATTTAAAAAAAAAAGCAAATGGTAAAATTTTACAGACATACATAAACATAGTTCTATTTCTCACTCACTTAACAGTGCAAAGTGGTTCCAGATCAACTGGAGGCTCCCAGCTGTCATTCTGGGACTTAGACTACTGGTGGCTTTAACAATTTCAACTTCAACATCTAGCAGGCAGATGGGAACAAAGAGAATGGGGGAAATGATTAAGAAAGCTTAAGGTAGTTTCTTAACCACCTTAGCTCGGAAAAGAAATAGGTCACTTCCACTCACACCCTATTGGCAATAACTTATCAGATATCCCCACTTAGAGTCAAGGAGAGCAGCAAAATGTAGTCCCCAGTTGGGCAGCCACTTCTGGTGTCAGGCCTAGTGTTGTAATGCAGGATTATCAGAGGCAGAGGGCTCATCTCTGGTGTGGAGAGCTAGCTATCTCTGCCATCCTCCGTATCCCACCTCACCTTGATTTTGTTCATTGGGTGGGTTTCCTTTTCACAGCACACGGCTCAGTCTATTTTTTCCAACATTAATGCTCTTTATGCTGTTTTCTTCATTTACTGCTGAGATCAAAACCATGGTACCCTAGAGCTCCAGTCAGACCATATGCCTTAGGGAGATCGGCCACTTCCACTTCTCATTTGTTTGAGTAAATCCTACTTCTGTGGCAGAGCTCATGTTTATCTCAAGTGATTCTCTTGAAGTTCCTCAGATTATTTCATTTTCAGATGTGTCCTGATTTTGAAATGCCTCCAATATGATTTATTATAATATTCTTTCATGACATCTCAGTCATTCTCATCTAAAAAAAAGGCTTCCTGGAGTTACATTTTGTACCTTTTTTCTTTATAACAAGAAGCAGACAGCTGTGTGATCAAATGAAGGATGGCGCTAGTTCTCACGCTGTTCAGATGCAGGTAGTGACTGTGTGTGCATGTGTTTTAAGGACAATGGCCTAGGATCCTACATGTGCTATAATAAAAACTGCTGAAGAAATCTGTGCTTACACTACCGTCTGTGCTGCTGAATAAAAATAGTCCAAGCATAGAGAGCGGAACACTTGAGTACTGCAAGAAACCTTTACTTCCCAACTTGAAGGCTGTTTTTCGCTTTGAGCATGAGGCAACCTTCCTAAATTGGAGAATGAGCTCATGAATAAGGAAGATGCAGCAGGTTTCTTTTCCTATTCAAAATGAATGAGGCCCATCAATTAAATTCACTGGGTAAATCAATCAATTTGAGTTCAGGTCACATAGTGTGGTTTCAGAGTCCCCACTTAATCTCTGCAGCACGCTACCCTCTTGGACTTCTAAAACAGCTATCACACACATGGCATCATCATATCCCTTTGGGTGGGCTTTTGCCTGGACCATCTGTTCTTGCTATAGCTCTTGTTCCAGGCCATCATGGTACTGATATTGTCTCTAACTGAGTATCAGAAGCCCTGTCAAAAATATACTGCTTGAGTGCAGAATATCAACTTTTTAAAAAGGGGTGGGGGAGATTCAGAGAAACCATTGATAAGAAAAAATCAAGCTGTCAAAATATTTAACTTGGGGCTATTTTGCATGGCTTTGTCACATATGCCATCATTTATAGACAGGGGCAGGTTCAACTTTTGTGGTGCTCAAAGCTTACACAATTTGGAATGCTCTATTTAAGAATATGAATACAAAATTACAACTGAAATTTGTATTCAGTGCCTTGGAAGGGGGTCACACATACAGGAGTCCCTGAACCTTCACTGTCATTAGCTTCAAGGGAAAGCTACGTGTGCCTTTGAACGTAAAGCTTTGTCCCACCAAGTATTGTTTTGTAAAAACTTAAAAGGAGGAAAGACTAGCAAAGTATTTGTAATGGAGACTGTACATTAATAAACTTTGCCAGAAAGTGGAACTATATTGTAATTAAGGCTTTGATACAGTGTTTGCCAAATTATGCGGATTATCATAATCACCCAGGGAATTTTATAAATACATGGATTGTTGGGTCCCATTCCTAATGGTTCCCACCCAGCAGTTCTGGGCAAAGGCATAGGACTCTTGGAAAGCTTCCCCATCGGATGCTGATCTTTCAGAACTGCTCCTTTCTGTGTGAGAAGCCATAGTTGAGGTCAGACCGGCTCCCTGATTTGGGCCATGCAAATAACTGGATGCGTGGACCTGCTGGGAGGGCTGTTGAGGATTCTAGAGTTTAAAATAAAATGAGGTATACGTGGACTTTGGGGTGAAGGGGTACAACATAAAAAATTGAAATGCAATCTGTGGTAAGGTGCTTATGTACCTCCCCGGATCCACCCACGATAAAATTTTCTAGGAAAACGGTAATAGGTTTGGAGAAAGTCAGAAATTCACCCCCTCTTATTTTTGTTCTGTTACTCTCTTTGTTCTGTAACTTGGCTGAAGATGTTGCTGAGGCCACTCTGGAGTACCATCTAGTCTCTTGTGAAAGACCTTTTACTTTATCGGACTTTGTAAAGTCATCGTTTCGTGGCAAACCTCGGCAAAATTTCTAGAACACAGTGCTACATGTTGTATTTTAATATGCTCAGTACTTAGTAGCCCACAAACTTCCAAGTGCACTGCAAACGCTCACTTGATCAGCTCCTCCAACTTGGACTTCTTTTCCTACAGAGACTACAATGCTTTCCTTGATAAGCAGATATGTATCACCACTAGGATTATTAAGCATCAAACCCTCTATATCCATCAATGGTTCTCAAACTTTAGTGTATATGAGAATCCCTGGAGAGCTTATTAAAAAGCCTCCATCAGTCACATACCCAGAGCTGGAGGTGTGAGGTGTGTGTGGTGGAGCCTGGAATCCACTGTTCTCTCTAGCACCACCAGTGATGCCTATGCCGGTGACCAGAGGACCACACTTTGAGAAACGCTGCTGCTTAGAAACATTTTCTGTAGTCAGAATTCCTCTCATCTCACCTTTAGTTGATTTTCATATGCAACTCTGAAAAGCCAAGGGACAGAAAGCAAATTCAATAGAAATGGGGTGGCCCATGAGAAAGGCATGTGGTAGAGGCCTGCCAGGAGCTGGAATGTTTAGAACTGGGGTCCCAAAGCAGAGCATCCCAGGGAAAGGTCTGGATGACCACCAAAAAACTGGAGCCAGGGGTAGGAAGGGATCCAACAGACCTGCTGTGTTTGTTCTGCACGAGAATAGGCTGAAGGAGGACTGATAGGTTCTCCCAGGGTCAAAATGGCACTACCTTGGCCTCAACTATCATTTCTCTGTGATCTAGAAAGGGTGCTCAATGCATGCTGAGGCAATGGAATGTAAAGGTTTGATGTATAGGCTCCAGCTCTGTTACTGACGAGGTGGCATGGCCCTTGTCAAGCTTCCTAACCTCTTAGAGGCTCAATTTTCTCATGTTAAATGGAGACCATACTGGTACTTATCCCATAGGGTTGCTGTGAGAATTAAATTCATTAACATGTACAGGACACTTAAAACACTGTCTGCCATGTAGGAAGCACTCAATAAACTCTCACTATCTTTACCTAAAGCTTTTCCATTCATCTATCCAGGGTTTGTGTTTTTTTATTTAATTAAAAAAAAAAATTACGCAGACTGAGAGAGGCCTCTTTTATTATTTTTCCACTATTCTGAGTTCTCTACTGTTATTTACTATTCTGAGTCCTCGAGAAGGAGAAAGCTGAGAATAGAAAAAAAAATCTCTCTCCCAATGAAATGGTCTGTATGTAGAGGGTTGACACTGATGCATTCCCACTGACATTTTAAAAGCATTTAAGGATTTGAGTATTATTTAATCCTGATTCCAAGCTAGTTTTATTTATGAATATCAGAAATAACTTGAATTGTTGCATCTGTTTAGCTCAGCTGGATCCCCCTGACAGATGGTTTGCTGCAGTATGTATGAGCTTTCATTTTATAAGCTGGGCTACAGTTTATAAAAATATATCACCTCTATCTAAGGGTGTGTTAAAATATGTTTCTCTGGGAATTTTGACTTCAGTAACAAAGGGGACAAATGGATAGTCATTCGGTCCAAGCCTATTGTTCTTCTCCTAAAAGTAAATGCTAAGTGTAACTGTATAATTCTCTCCTCTCTCGTCTTCCCTTTTACCTATAAGGTGAGTGCAAAGATGGATTCAAAATGTGATGTACTAAGTCTCTGGAGACAAGAGAGCAATGGCCTCTCAATTCAGTCTCGGAAGCTCCTCTGAGTCCTATTAATGCCAATCCCGGTGGAAGCTCTGCCATCTGTCATCCCAGACGGACAAAGGAAGTGTCCCATTGGTGGCCATCATCTGAGTAAATTAGGAGGGGGCTGGGGGAAAGGCCAGAAGGAAGGCCTGTGCATCTGCGAGGAGAGAATTCACACTGTTGGCACAGTGATGCCCACGGGAACCCTTTCGGCAAAAATGGAAAATGTAGAAGTAAACAAGCCTCTGTAGTGTCTGTGTTCCATTTCAGTTTCCTGAATGGTGTGAGGGCAAAGGTGCTTTACAATGGCGAGAATGTGAAGAATAGTGAAAAAAAACAAACAAAAAACCTTCATTTTATTTCCAAAGGTGCATGATTTCTGGCAAATGAATTTCCAGATTGTTTTTTAAATAGCTCTCCTGTGTCAGTCAGATCATGGGAAGTGCTGGGGAGGACAGGCCAGTGGTCCGTCCAGCAGAATACTCTGTCTGACAAAATTAGCAAGGGACTTGTTACAGGGAAATATGATACATCCCGTTGTTCACCGTGACAGTCCCCCAAGATCATGAACCTATCCAGAGTACACAAGGACCTCTTGCTATTTATTCTCTCAGTTGTGAATTTTTCTAAACCTTTCCTGAAGCAATTTCCACTTTCAACGCATTCATACAGCTCTAAGATTTAACTATGTTTCTTCCACAGAGAGCAACAATTCATTTCATTTGTCCAAAACTCATCTTCTTCCAGGCCATGGTCGCTTTGCCCATAGCCTGTGAGTTCTTGCTGCTCTGAGCTGGTCTGCCCTATTCAAACTGAGGTGTCCCGTCGTCATTTATATATATATGAGGACATTTGTTATAAGACTCACATGTTCTTCAGAAATTGTCTTCACAGTCAGAGGAAGAACTTTGAAATATATAATTAATCATACTCTTTGAGACATAAATATTTTACTTTCCCAATTTTCCAGATGATGTTAGATCTTAGTAGTATCCTGGAATTCACCAGATCATTGTGACATATGTATTTGATTTGAAAGCCTAGAACGTCACTCATTGCATTTTTCTGAACACATTCTCTCAAAGTTTACTTGTTGCTTATGCTTAACAGACATTTTTTGAGTTGGTATGTGCCTAAACCCGAGCAAGCTATGATCTAAGGAATACAAGAATGAACATGACACAATTCCCAGTCTCAAGAACATTCAGTTTGCTCTGCAGTGCAGCTACATGGCCTTTTCTTTCTTCTTATCATCACAAGTGTCTGCCTCTACTCGTTGTATTCGATTGTATCCTAAAAGAACAGTCCCCCACTTAGGAAGCAACAATGGCAAGAGGCACTTGGGTAGCTATCTTGATTTGCTTTTATGTCTTAAGAAGATACTTTACTAACTCAAATAACTCTTATTAATTCATAAATTATTTAGGAAGTGTCTTCAGTTTACTAAATGGTCTCCGCATGGCCCAAGCACTTAGTGTGATTTCTAGACATTTCTAAATTACCAAGGCAGGGACTTAAAGAAATGCTAATTCTGTGAGTCCTGTTTTCACTGCTCATGTCTGGAGTGAGAGGGTGTTGAATATGCCCAAGGAGCCTGTTACAGCAAACTGTTATTTCTTTACTTATCCAAAGCTTATCTTCTTCAAGGCCATGGTTTCTTGCTATCCCATGATGGATATTAAATGGCTTTGTGGAATATGACTATTTCATTTTATCTGCTCTGGATTAGCAGAGTCTGGCACCCACTTGGTATACAGGTGCCCACAGCACAGCTCAACCACAATGCTAACTAGCAACTCTGAGTAAAAGATTTTTGTAAATATTAGGATCACAGATTTGAATCCTGAAAGTTTCATTATGTGGTGGAAATATCAGCCCTTTATAGTCTTTTTTCCTTACTTGAAAAAAAATAACACTTTCCTCCAAATTGTCATTTCTGATGGTAAGTGAGGGTGATATTTAATGGAGAATCCTTTTAAAACTAACTAGCCCAAGATTCTATAGACTCCCACAAAGTAAAAAGATAAAATTACCATTATAATATCATTTTTGATAATCAGTAAAATTCATTAAAGCACAAAAGACAAGAAAGAGGTAATTCCCACCAACACCATGCAGTGATTTCTCATTAAAGGAGACAGTGAGGTATTCCAACAAGGAGATTAATAGAAATAATGCATGAATTTTTACCCTACCTCCTTGCTGATTACATTATGCTATGGAGTTGAAACAACAGGGGGAAATGCAAAATCTCTTATATGATTAATGCTGAAATACCAAACCTCTTGTTATGGTTGACTGTACATTCACAACAACACACTTGGGAAAATGAAAATAAAAGCACTTTCTATTCTTTTCTTTTTTGTGTTTTATATCCTTTCCCTGTGGGTTATTTCAGGGATTCAAATTTATTTTTTGTAGTAAACAGTGTTTCTCAAAATCTCAGAATATGCAATCTTTTTTTTTTTTTTTTTCCAGGAAAGCTTTCTCCATCTGAAAATCATGTATTCCATCTCTTTTGTTCTAAAGGGGAGATTTTCTGGTCCATGCTAACACATTAAAGTTTAAGCAATGTTTATTTCACAGACTCATCAGAGATTTTTAGAGCTGGAAGGAAACCTTAAGGATTATATAGCTCAACTCCCTCACCTTATACACAAAACACTGAGGTTGAGTTGTTTCACCTGATTTTGCTTTCTGCTTTGCCACAGCTCATAGGATAGAAGTAATTTTTTTAAGAGGATGAAGCATTACCAAGGTAACAAAACATTGTATGGGAAAATGTAAGGATGGGTGAGAGAGAAAGATGAACATTTTTCCTCTGTACAAATGGATACACAGACCAGAGGTTATGTCAAGTGGGCTGGAAACAAAGAAAAACTAAGAAGAGCCATTTCTTCTAAATTTTCAGCAGCTTCAGGTTGCGGCTGAATGGCTGTGACAGTGGAGGGAAGGGCATGTTATTGCCACAGAATAAAACAAGGAAATGGGGTATCAGTAGGGGGATTCTGCCTCAGTCTCTTCTCTCCCCTCTGCACTCCCCCCTCCCACACGGCCTCTCTGCTGGTGTGTGTGGGCGGGGGAGGGGGAAGAGACACTATTCCCTGTTCTTTAGCCTTGAAATTTGTGTACATAAAAGATCTTTTCTCAGGACTAATGCTATTGTGAACTGTAGACAAGTTACCAATTGCTACATTTTAACATGTTAAATATGCTGACTCATGGAGCATATTTCCATATAGCTTCACACTGGGCCCTCTTGGATAACTAGTCCAGTGATAACTACCCATAATGTCAGTGCTCAATATTTGATTCTATTTTATTCAAACTGATCACCTTTAGAATATATCTTTGTCACAAACCCTTACACACTGTTCTCTCCCACAATTCTATCACCAAGATCCTATATTAGCTGAATTGAAAAAGTAGAAGAAATTGTAGAAGTAATACTACCTTACATTTTTAGCAAACTTAATATATTTCAGAGAACTTTCAAATATAACTTCTCATTTTATCCTCACAATAATCCTTTGATGTAGTCACATTGGTATTATTCTCCATTTCACAAAATAAAAAAATAAAAAATGAATTCACATAGCTAATAAGTAGAAGGATGTGGGGAAGAAGACAGAATCAATAGACAAGAAGGCATTTAGTTCAGTTTCCTCAATTTGAAAATGAAATGATTGTGGTGTAAAGAGGTTAAACAGGTTGTATTATTCAAGTTTAGTGTTAGAATGAAATCTCCATTTGATGATTTCCAGTCTGCAGTTTTTGTCACTGTGGTACTCCCTCTCACAAATGGGTTAAGATGTGTTAGAGCAGGGTGATGATATCCATTAATGGATGTCAAGCGTCACATTTTTAATATGCTTCTCCTCCATCCCATCCAAATATTCAGACTCTAGGTCACAAGAGAAAAAACATAAAGTGATTCTTTACTGTCAAAGTTTAGTGGTCAAAGTGACTCAGCACGATTCATCTTAGGTGGTAGAAAAATAACTTTAAAGTAGGGGTAAAAGCTCCTCCTATCTTCAGGGTTTCTTCTTAGAACCCTGTGTACATATTTCCATTTTTATTCTCTAATTTTATGTTTTTTCTTTTGTCTGTTAACATTCCGTGAGCATCTTTTCCCCAAGAAAAGCACCCTTCTCCAAGCTCCGTGGGCATTCCTTTTTTCTCCCTGATTCTGTGTTACTCCTTATCTTCAGTTTCTGATATCCTGTTATCCTAGAAACAGGGACCCCTGTATAGAAGACCACTCTATTGTTGAGTTTATAAAAATGATCTAGAGAGGGTACAAGTCTCTCCAAGGGACCTTTGTGAGTCAAGAAGGTGAAAGTCATATAAGTTCAAGGACATCTTCCCCTCACAATCCTGTCTGGGTTTATAACACATATAGTTTACAGCAAGAGAATAAGTACAAATCTCCTACAACAGAGGAGCACCCAAAGCTCCTCTCACAACTTGCTTTCTATCATGGCAGCTACACACTTCTGCCTCCTTAATACTAGATGAAAATTTCTGAAACTTTTTTCATTTCACCCGTGTCTCATTCATCTCCTGCCTTTTTTCCTCCTACAATATTCTCCATTCCTTTTCTTCTTTCTCCCCTCAGCCTCTCTCATCCACATCACCTGATCTTTTTCTGTATGCTGTTCTATCTGCAGCATAATAAAAATATAAACTGAAAGAAATGCAAAATTTTGTAAACTGCTCTCTGTCCTGCTTTTCTTTCAAGGACCACATGAATTGTTACTTCTTCTAAAATCCTCTCTGCAGAAATTAGCCCTCAATTTTCTCAACATCGCCAGCATTTATTGTTTGATCACTCATTTGACACCTCTCAAATGTGGCCTTTTATTACCATTTATCTGTTGATGTCCCTGTCCTGTTTCCCCAATAAGATGATGTGTTCTTCCCTAGAAGGCAGGCAGTAACATATGTCCTCAGCATTGACTAAGGTATCCTACAGAAGAGGCTATTGTGAGCACAATAAATGTTTCCTAATTATGCTCACCTTTGTACTTGATTGCATTTTTCTGGCTTTAGCTTTCTTAACTTGTTTTATGGTTGATTCTTAGTGAGAATCAGTTTTCGTTTTGAAGATTCAGGAGGGCAGGAGTGTTTTGATCTTTTTTTTTTTTTTTTAATTTAATTTTATTAAATTTATTGGGGTGACAATTGTTAGTAAAATTACATAGATTTCAGGTGTACAATTCTGTATTACATCATCTATAAATCCCATTGTGTGTTCATCACCCAGAGTCAGTTCTCCTTCCATCACCATATATTCGATCCCCCTTACCCTCATCTCCCCGGATCTTGAGAGAGTAATGCTGAGCGAAACAAGTCAGACAGAAAAAGCAGAGAACCATGTGATTTCACTGATATGTGGTATATAAACCAAAAACAACAAAAAAACAAGACAAACAAATGAGAAACAGAAACTCATAGACACAGACGATAGTTGAGTGGTTGCCAGAGGGTAACGGGGGCGGGGGGTGGGGAGTGTTTTGATCTTAACAATGCCAGATGTTATAAATATTATATCATCCCTGAAAATGTTTGCAGTGTTCCAAATCACTTTCTAGTTTAGGTGTGCAAAATAAATAATTCAGGTAAGAGCTGCCATTACAAATATTATAAAACCTATATAGTTGAATAATTTCAGGACAAAATTATAATTTCCCATCATATAGTTTTCAAAAATTCTCTTTATATAGAAGTTGTACCTTCCCATGCAAATTAAGACATTTTCATGGTGTAGGCAATGCTTTGATGATATCTATAGTAATAATTACTGAGTTCCTATTATACCAGGCACTGTGCTTAGCATCTAATAATCTCATGAAAAATGCTAACAGCTTTAATAAGTACTATTATTACCTGCATATAAAGAAATTGGGGTTCAGAGAATTTAAACGGAAACAGGATTAAAACCCTTCAATCTCACATATAATAGGAGCCTGAAAATGTGTAATGATGATGATAAAATACTTTCCTAAACACCTCACATAGTTAGCTTTTTATATAGCTATATATTCTGTTAGATTACATATTGCAAAATACATTTTTACCATTCTTAGTTTAATAAGTTTGCCCAAGATCCCATTTCTCTCCTGTCCCAAGAGTTCTATAATCTCGTGAAGCAGTAACTTAATGTTCAATACTGCTATCTCCAAATACAAAATAAATAATTTTGATATATATCTAAAGTTTCTAGAACCTGTTACATATACCACCTAATTTGCTATAGCAAGTCTATGTGGTGGGCATTACTACATTATTAGAATATACTTGCTACTCTAAAATTTGCAATAAATTGTGATTATGATAAAAATTATAATGGAATCCAGTATTCCTTGAAATTTTTTCCACATTTTCCATTTGAAGATGTAAAGTTATCACTAGATAATATGTCTCTAAATAATATCTTATTTATATAAGTGTTTAAAATACTGCAAAGAAATCATAGTAGTTCTGATCTCTCCAAATCGTCTTCTAAAACAGTTCATTAGCTTTGGTTATATTTATATGTCTGATAAATGGATTCTTTTCAATGAGAATTTGATGCAATTATTTCTAAAGTCTTGAAATGAATGCTTAAGGATTATTGATCTGAATCACATCAACTAACGGTTTAATCAACAAGTCACCTACAAACAGCAATGTGAATTCAATGTGAATTGATATACTGCTGTGCTTGCTTTGCAAAGTGATTTATGTCTTGCCCAGACATAATTATAAAACTGTAAGAGATGTTGAATTAAATGTTGGACTTTTCTAAGAATTTCATTAGAAGTTTGTTTTTAAACATTAATTGAAATGTTCTAAGAATAACCTACATGGAACCAAATTTGAATATAGCTGTGGGACCTATAAAATAAGGAGACTTAATCTGGTTAATATAAATACCATAAATTACTGGCTGTGGGGCCTACAGTTATGTTTTCATATGCCTAGAATCCATTTAGAAAACTTCCTTTGCCAATTCCCTTAATGGCAGCATAGCACTCTCAAAAAATTAATTGTTAACAGGCCTAAAACATTAACAATTTATACTATCATACCATTATCTCCATTTTATTGGATAAAACCCTACTGCAGTTTTATGGGTCTTTGACTAATATACAGTATTTCTTTTTTAATGCAGGTAAATGGTTTAACTATGGAATTATCTTTCTCGTCTTGATTTTGGACCTTAATATGTGGAAGAACCAGATATTTTATAAACCTCATGAATACGGACAGTATATTGGCCCAGGGCAGAAGATCTATACAGTGAAAGACTCAGAAAGTTTAAAGGATTTGAACAGAACCAAGCTATCCTGGGAATGGAGGTCTAATCACACTAACCCTCAGACGAATAAAACATATGTTGAAGGTGACATGTTCCTACACAGCAGGTTCACAGGGGCTAGCCTTGATGTCAAGTGTCTGGCTTTTGTTCCAAGTTTAATAGCTTTTGTGTGGTTTGGATTCTTCATTTGGTTCTTTGGACGGTTTTTGAAAAATGAGCCGGGCATGGAGAATCAGGACAAAACGTACACTCGCATGAAAAGAAAATCCCCATCAGAACATAGCAAAGACATGGGACTCACTCGAGAAAACACCCAGGCCTCAGTGGAAGACCCACTGAATGACCCTCCATCGGTTTGCATCAGGTCTGACTTCAATGAGATTGTCTACAAGTCTTCCCACCTAACGTCGGAAAACTTGAGCTCGCACTTGAATGAGTCCTCCAGCGTGACAGAAGCTAACCCAGACCCAACGACTTCTAAAAGTACACCTACGAACTAGATTCACTTACGTGGAGAT
Organism: Rhinolophus sinicus; assembly: GCF_036562045.2. Lineage (NCBI taxonomy): Eukaryota > Metazoa > Chordata > Mammalia > Chiroptera > Rhinolophidae > Rhinolophus > Rhinolophus sinicus. The sequence continues at coordinate 153,946,675 of NC_133752.1, read as the reverse complement.
AGCACAAAAAGCAACCCTGAGTGTAACTTTAAAAAGTTAGTCTTTCTTGTTGTAAATGTAAGGTTTACTTAGTGTTAGGTAAAGAAATACAATGCCACAATGGTGCTCAACATGCTTTTTCTAGGACTCATTGTTTTCTATTTGTATTATGATACACGTGCCTACTGTATATCTAACAGTCCTCTAGAGATTGCTTTTCACAGTTGCACAAGCTATTTACTGACTTTACTGCATAGATTAGCTGATTACCTGTGTATCTGATGTTCAACCATAGTGGTGCCTTGAGACATTAAACTGTTTTTAACTGTACCAGAAATGAAGTGTGGAACAGTTCTCTCATCTACTTCACATGGTTTTTTTGGTATACCGTTATTTTGATCTCTACTTGATGTCTGAGCAGGAAACAGATGGAGCTAGGTGTGGCTCAGGAGGTATCTCTTGGTTCCTTATTCAGCAGTGGAGTTGGTGACTTTGATAGCTGGACTGCAGAGATGCATGGTGATTACCTTTGAATTTTTATTGGCTGTCTGCCAAATACAAATACAGATGCAAAATTCCATAATAGGAGAACAATTTCACGGGTCACTACTTGTGAAATGTGACTTTCTCCAACCAGTAATTGCAACTAGATGATAATACCTAATTATATTTTTCTAATTAAAGACAAATTGCTATTTGATTAAAAATCCTGCCCTTTACCTTTGGGAACAAAGGTTAAGAGGCACAGTTGGGTGAACTCTCAAATTTACTGGCATTTACACAAAGCCCTAGAAAACTAAGTTTAATCACGTGAGGGTTGCACAGCCTACCATCTACAATATTTGTACATCTTTCTGTAAATATGGCTCTGGACAGTGAAAACGGAAAAATGTATGCCAACCCTGAGCAAGGAAACTCTTCTAAAAATCATGCAGGGGAATCTTGTGAGGTAGAAAAGGACATGCATGAAAGGATCTGTTTAGTGGCTTGTTTTGTATGTGCTTTTTTTTTTTTTTAAGCATTAAATATCTCACAATAAATAAGAAAATTATACATCAGTAATTATGGTATGTCATTTTTTTGGTTTATAATAGAAGGATTCAATTGTATCTTAAACAACAGCCCATATAAAAAAAATTAACTCTATACCAGGCAAATTATGAAATTGAACACTCCCAACTTGCCTTTAATTTTGTTCCATAAATTCTGGTTACATGTTCCTTGAGGGCTTTGGGGAAGATCGCTTTTAAGGCAAAATTACTTTCCTGTCACATACTGACATAACTGTATTTGTCTTTATGTGTTTTTTTTTAATCTTGTTTTGATCTATCTGCTTTTAAGCTTGTAGCATGCTGAATTTAGCATGCATAATAGCACTATGGCTTTATCTGTCACTTGAGAGCCAGCTTTAATAAACATCCTTCTACAATTGTTTACTAAGCAATTGGAACTATGCCCTTGCTGTTCCTTTTACCTTTAATAGCCATGTATGGTACTACTTAGAATCATAAGTATCGCTGACACTGAAAATACGGAGATCAAGCTCACTATAGTAACCCATTGAACATACTGTCCAAAGAAACTTACCATGTTATCCCTGACATGTGATAATGGTGACCATTACCAAATTTGCATAGCATAGAACATTCAACTTTTGCCTCTAGGGCAAGAAAGGAATAATACCTAGGACTATGTTTTTATTTATTCTGAAAGTCACTGTCTTGTAGAATGAAGAAGGACATTGATTTAGAAAGTGGGTGTTTATTATCAGTATGCAGTCTTTATGAAAATATTATTTGAGAATCTTTATGTGGATATTAAGGAAAAAGTGTTCCTTCCAATGAGGGAATTAATTAGCAGAAATAAGATAGAAAAAGAAATAAGAAACCTTAGAGCACTACGGTTATGTGTTTCTAGGGATTGGTGGGATAAACTATCAGTTGATATGAAAGTCTATATTTAAAGTTTCCATAAGTCTTAGTACAAAATGGAATAATTTCCAGGGATAGCATTTTAATAGTCAAACAAGATTTGAACCTTCAAAGGCTTCCAATATCCAATTGTATATACCAATCTGGACCTTTTTATCTACACGAGTCTCCTTCTGTGTTTTTTTTTGTGTGTGTGTTTTTTTTTTGACTACCTTTTTTGGATATTGTACATTCCATTTGCACTTTGCCAATTAAAGGTTAGAAAATGAAACAAAATCAAAGTTAAAAATCATATCCAGTTATGTTTAGTATTAGATTCTGAGTCATATACCAATAGACTATGACTCTACAGAGCTTTTTGAATACCAAACATTTTGGACTATCATGGACATTAAAAAAAAAGATACATAAACTCAGAAAATGAAAAGTTAAAAAAAGAATTAAAAAATCATTAACCACAGATTCTAAAGAAAGCAAAACAAATGTGATGCCTTAATTGCAGTGATGCTTAAGGACTATAAACAATTATGTTTCTACTGTTTAGTAATTACAGTATTTTATTCTTCGCAGTGCAGAAATTGCACTAATTTGACGTGATTTTAGCATCCTACGTTATAGAGTACTTCATTAGTATATTAAATGGAAAATTAAATAAACAGTATGAATTTATGCCTGTTAATATATGCCTAGACATAAATCTCATTACCACATGTCCATTTATATTATATAACCATAGTCTTCTCCCCATGGTGGCTACTTAATCATGTTTCCTTATTTTAGCAAATCTAAGATCACCAGTGAATCTTATTAGAAATGTTAAGAATTATTTATTCTCCATTTGCTCTAAGATTCAACCAAGCACAAAATCTCCTTTTGCTTTTATAGCATCAGATTTCACAACAAGTAGTGTCCAACAGCACCACTGGCTGCCAGTATATGGAAAGAAGTCATCTACCACAGACACGCAGATTTGAAAGTGGGACAGACATAGAGTAACTTTATGCGAGAATGTTTTAAGAAATCAACCAACCAACCAACCAACCAGCCAACCAACCAAACAACCAACCTTCTGGGTTCTCCCACTGGGCTCTGTAACCCACTGGGTTCTCACCACTGGGCTCTACTAGCAATTCTGTTGTTATTCTGGCTGTGTGTCACCAACACAACCCAATATGAAACATGAGAAAGATAATGCTAATAAAGCAGCTACCCCTATAACTGATGGCTCATGATGCCAAGTGGGTATTCTGACATTTGGCCCTTACCTCAGAACTCCCCCGTTACCTTATCACCTATCGGTCCTCGCTCTAAACCAGGGTTGTCCAAACTATTTTCAATGTTTTTTACCAAGGGCCCTATGCGGTAAAATACACAAACACCTGGGCCACTCACTCGAGGTGAAGTACGCATTGCCTCACCTGGTTTGTTTAAGTAAACTAAACATATTTTTAGAATTTACTGTGGGCCAATTAACAATGAATCATGGGCTGCAGTTGGCCTGCGGGCCACAGTTTGGACACCCGTGCTCTAAACTAATCTCTATTTTAAATTAAAACTCTTGGTTATGCAACCACGATCTGGGTATTATGCTTTTAATTGGCTTTCGCCCCTCAGACCGAGATGTGGCTCACTACTCTATCTGGCCTGCTTTCCTTCAGCTTTGTCCCTCTGAATCTAACTCCAATCTATTATCTAGCCCTGCTTTTAAGAAGGGGAAAGCAACCAGTTAGTTTTGCTACAGATAAACTAGCACTTTCCCCATTTATCCTTATTTTTATATTTAAACACGTTTGTGTGCATAGGGTTGGGAACCAATATGGGAACCAATATAGATAAGAGAATCAAAGTCACGAATGTTTGGCTTACTATTATTTAGGACTAAAACTATATTGTAATTTGAAAAATAAGAGAGTTTAGATGTAGTATTTGCAGCTTATAAGTCACTCTTGTTGAAGATAATTGAAAAAAGAGATGGATATTTATAATGGAAGGTAAATGTTAGGCAGATGATGGAGCATGAGTGGAATTAGCTGCAATGAAGTCTTGGAAATGAAAAGAGGCACATGGACAAGCTTTGAAATATTATGGAGGGGAGTGAAGCCTTTGTAAAAGGAGCTTCAACATAAAGTTATCATGATTCCAACACTCCTACTGTTAGGTAGGAGACTCAAAAAGGTATGTTCAACATAACTGAGGAGGTTACATAGAAGGTTGGTGAGTCCGGTGGGTTGGTTTCTTAAACATTCTAGCACTCAAGTTACTCTATGTCTGCCCCAGGGATCACGGTGAAACCTGGGAGAGGAGACATGGGACCCATGAAACAAACTATAGAAATAGGTTTTTGGGGAGTGGGCAATATGAGAACATAAAGACAAAAATCAAAACTTAATTCAGAGAGGCTGGGAAATCCTTGATGGGAGAAAAAACATGGGGGCAAAATCTGTATGTAAACATATCATCAGCATATAAAAGCTGCATATAAAATGACATCTTGAGAATAAAAATATTGTCCAAATATTTTGTGATAAGCACTCTGAAAAACTTTAGTGAGAAACAACATTGGACATGATTATTATTATTACCAATTTAATATGTGTAAAATACCACTGATATTATTTTAACTTAGTATGAGGTATAAACTTAAACTTCAGAGAATATAAAACACATATAATGCATTTCACAGGTTTATTCCTTAACTCTGTCCTCCAACACAATTTGTCATAAGGTCTTAATTTTCTTAACACCAAATCATTGTACTACTGGGCTTTTTAAAGACTTGCCTGCATCAATGAGAAGATCCACTATAATTTATAACTGAGAACTAAAGTAACAAAACCAATTTATAGTTGCTCCTCATTCTAATAAAAATTTTTCACTCTGTTCAGATCTTTGCTCAATCTTCATATTAATAATACAACCATTTTTGAGTATTTTATATAGGCAAATAAATTATTCCAGTTAATCTTCACATTAACAATTGAAGGTAAGTATAGTTAATTTTACTTTACAGATGATGAAATTGAGGCTCAGAGAGGTTTATTAACTTGCCCAAGGTCAGAAGGGTGGAAAATGCATAGTTAAGATTTGAACCCAGGTTTGTCTGATTCCAAAGTGACATTTATTTTCCATTACAATCTTTCATAAACATCCATCTAAACTAGAGCATCCACTTCGAACAGGATCGTTGTTGAGGAACAATTGTAAAAGTATAAGATGCTTGATATCGAACAATTCTTATCTCTCAGGAATTTAAGTTAAATAATTCCTAACAGCTGTCTGGATGCAATTTACAAGTTTAATTATATGATTCAAATGGATACGGTTGAATTAAATGGCAGAAACGTTTAGTTCATTGCCAGGTGTTCTGATGTAAAGCACAACACAGATTTGTCTTAATGTAATTTCCAGCATTAGAACTGGTTTCTTTCATGATTTCACTTTCCTCTGGGAGGGGAAATAATGGACCTCTGCCTGTTTTGGACACAGTCCCAGGCAACTGTCAGAGGAGGAATAGATAGTTACAAATATTCAAACAAACAAACAAACAAACAAACAAACAATGACCAGTTTTAGAAGGCATAATTTAAATAAGAGCTCTAGAAACTGTATTTTGAAATGACCATTCAAAATGTATTATTTTAAAAAATCTTCATCAAGACAAGCAAGCTGTATTGTGATAGGCCTTGAAGACATGCCCCTTTGAACCCTGGGAGCTTTCGTTTCTCACCCCTAAATGGGACTACCTCCCACAATTTGGAAGAGGATTGACAGGGACTGTACTTGAAAGCATCGTGTGCAGGGCAGCAAGCCGCGCAGCTCCAGGTGGGGCCCCGGGCCCCCCCTGCCCACCTTTTCGCAGAGCCCTCTCCACTTGCCTTCACCGACAGCTGCAGGATGATGCCGCCAGAGAACATGGTTAGGCTGCTTGCTCCTAATTTTCTCTCTCTCTGTACAGTAGTTGTTTTGAACTCTGCAAGCTGCAGTGTAATCCCTTTTCACTTTTAACAGAAGTTCAGATCCCTTCGTTTAAAGCAGTGGCTAAATTGTCTAAAATCAATGGCTATAATCCCTCAAACTGCTAGGCCAGACTCACTCCTCAAGATTTCCTCTCTGCTCTAGAGTTTTTAAATTATCGCCTTCCTTTCATAATTCTTTACCAGCTTCTCTTAGCAGAACTTACGCATTGTGCCAGTAATGCACCACCTTTCATAAGTCCTGAAGTGAAAATATCGGTGTTTTCAGCATTTAAACGAGAGCTGACACAGACACCTGAGCCCCGCACTTCAGGCTCTTCCTGGCTGTATTTGGATGCAGCTGAGAAAGCGATTTCTGAAACAGGATGTTGCCCCAGCCTTGCTTTTTATGAAGAACCACCTTAGCATTTCGTGGATTCAAGGCAACACCTCGGCCAAGCCACCTCGGTGCTTTATAGAGCAACATTTTAAAACATTATTGTGATTTTCCATTCAGCTTATAGATTTATTTCCTTTGAATATATTATTTTATCTGGATGGATCAGTTGACTTCAACCTAAGCACACGTGATAATATCTACATTTAAAAATTGTCATTCTTGACTGAACAAAATATGTAAGATGAAAGAGAGACTGGCCAAATCCAGAAAGACAATGCTAACAATTACTATTTAGATATGGTAATGATGAAATTACTATAAAGTTATCTTTGAATGAATTACAATGTTCTTGAATTTGAAGAGTGATATTTAGAACTTCAAGTATGCCAGAAAACTGTCTCTTCCATTTTCATATCCAAATGGTCTCCAGTGGGAATAGATTGTATCTACTTTGTATCTGTCTCACAGGTTTACTCCCCTCCTCTCTGTCATTATCACTTACTGACATGCAGAGATCTCATCGTCTCTTCCTTGGATACCTGCAATGTGGTCTTAACTGGTCTTCCCAACTCTCACTTTGTCCAGTGCTATCCATTTCCACATTTTTACTGGAACAATCTTTCTAGAGTCAAAATATGATACATTAGTTAACTTTTTCAGTGGCCACTTACTGCTCAGCATTGGTTTTTAATGACAGAGCATACAACTCCAAATTCCCAATGGCTTAGCAAGATAAAAGTTCATTTCTTGCTTGCTCATGCTCACATTATTATTGAATTAGATGTCCACTAGCTGCCCTTCCATTCAGCGACTTGGGGATTCAGGCATACTACAACAAGTAGCTCTTTGACTCTCTAGGGTCTTATAGTCTTCTGTGTATCTTTGGCTAGTGAGGAAGGAGAGAGGGTAAGAAAGATTCCATAAGAAGTTTTGGGAACAGACCTAAAAATGACATACATCACTTTTTGCATTCCATTTACCAGACTGCTGCAGTGCCTGCCTAACTGCAAAGGATGCTGGAAAATGTCATTCAGCTCCATGCCCACAAAGGACAAGGAACAATATGCAGAATTTCTAGTCATAGGAGCATTTACAAAATATCTACCCAGCCAGGTCTCACACCTGGAAGTTCCAACTCAGTGGATTTAGGATGAAACGGAAGCTACGCTGGGTTTTAAAAGTTCCGTAGGTGATTCTCTAACAAACATTAATTTGGGAATCTGATAAAATACAGAATCCTCTCTGGCACTGAAGACTCTCTCTGCTTCTCTGCTTTTCTCTTCCATGCCCGTGTCCTCTGTTTGAAAGCCTTTTTTTCCACCATGACCTCCAGGATCAACTCAAGTATCATCTATTTTATTAAATCTTTCCTCACCTTCTAAAATAGAACTGACTAGCCCTCCATTGTGTTCCTACATGATCTACCTTTAATCTATTATATCTTTAACAGTCTCTTCCTCTCTATGTTTATATGTCTTTATCTCCTATTAGATTATAAACTCCTTGATCCTGACTATAATGATGACTTGAGGTAGGGGGAGGAATTATACATTATCTTTTGTCATAGTTCCTAAATCAATAAAATGTGGATGTATAACTATATAACGAATGAAGCAACATACCTAGAATTGTCTCATTTATGTAGCATAATACGCTCAAATGCTCTGATGCCCTCCATCATAAATTGTAGGCAAATGGAATTTGCGAATCAAATCCTTTCAGTTAGGTGAAGGCAGGATCATTACTTATATTGATATGGGGAATTGGGAAATGAAGGGTATATTAGCATCCTCTGGAGAAACAGAGCCAATAGGATATACATATAGCTATAGATATAGAAGATATAGATATATACATATATGTGAAGATTTATTATGAGGAATTTGTTCACGAGATACTGGAGATGAAGGAGTCCCACATCTGGCCTCTACAAGCTGGAGACTCAGGAAAGCACTGGTGTAATTCAGTCTGAAGGCCTGAGAACCAAGGGAGTCAATGATAAAGGTCACAGTCTGAGGGCAAGAGAAGATGAAATGAGATGTTCCAGCTCAATCAGTGAGGAAGGAAAAATTGGAGGAATTTCTCCTTTCTCTGCCTTTTGTTCTCTACCCAACCACAATCCACTTTACTGAATGTACCAGTTCAAGTGCTATCTCACCTGGAAACACTCTCACAGACATACCCAGGTACAATGTTTAATTTGGGTACCCATGGCCCATTCAAGCTGAGCATAAAGCTAACTGTCATAAGGTGGGTAAGGATAGCAAATTTTAAAAATCTAGTTAAAAAGGAGTGTCACAGTTGAGCCAGAAAAATGTGTACAAACTTCTTCAATCTATGGAGACAAGATAGATACTAAGGGCAAATCAGGACAAAGTGTGAGAGAAGATTAAAACAAAGAGCAGCAATCAGAGCAGCCGCTGGAAGTGTACTGGTTTAATTCCTGAGACAGGGGTGCTATATCATCACCAGTCTAATTAGTTTCTTCTGCTACAGATTTGTATGTCTGAGTTGACTATGATTGATCAGGAAAGCAGTTATAAGATGACTGACTGAGTACCCAGAAATACTGGTGTTTTAGAAGAAAGGAAATATACTACCCCATTCCACATTCTGCATACCTTTTTGAGCAGATTGTAGCTGTTTAAGTGCAGACCCAAAGCACTCAGGGAATCCACAAGTAGGACTGCACAGAGTATAAGAGGATGAAACAGGTTTACAGGATTTCACATGTTGTTCCCTGAAAGCCCAAATTGGAAAATAAACCCAAATCACAGGCTCTAAAACTCATATGAGCTGTGATTATAGCTGTACTCCTTTCACTTGTATCTCAGAATTCCTTAGGAGCCTATTTACATGTTGAAAACATCAATTATTCCTCCCATTTGAAATATGTAGTTCTTGTAATCAATTGCTTTGAGTCCGTATTTAGAATTATTCATGAAAGAGTTATATTTTAATGGCATTTGATGAGAACCAGCAACAGCATCCATTAATTTGATTAGTTTTGTATGGGCTGGAAGAGAAAACGGGCACGCAGCCCTAAGTGAATCAATAGCGTGGGGTCTCAGTGTGAGCATCCAAGCCAGCCTTGCTGGCCTGCGATCCAGCAAGGATGCTGATGTGGGTAAGAACGAAACATTAGGAGAGACTTGGTTTCGTGTCCTCTCTTTCTGCCTCCTTGGAATTTTATCTTCAGTCACCTCTTACCCCAAGGAAGTGATTGTAAGCTGTTTTTCTACTCTGCCTACTCCTAGCCCCATTGCTTACTGTCCTTTCTAAAGGACAGAGCACAGCAGATTTTTTTTTTTTTGAAACCTAATGGGTTTAAATATGTGTCATAGTCCAAGTCGAAATCTGGACATTGAGGAAAACAGGAGCCAGGGCAAGGGTTTAATTTCCCTGCATGGTTCATTCATTTGAAAGGGTTGAGGAGTGGCTGTCCAAGGAGGCAGGAAATGCTTTTTATCCAAAGGATCCGATATGGGCGGAGGTGTGGCAGCAGACGCTGCTCAAACTGTCAAGGTGTTGTCATGGTTCCAGAGGAATCTGACCAGTTTAAAGTAGGAAACATTTGCAGGAGAGGCCCAAGAAGGAACACAAGGACAGCCAGAGCTGGGGATTAGCCAGTTTGCATTTTGTGGGTCACTTGGCCTCCATTCAAGTGGTGTGGGGTTCAGGGCAGGACACCAGTAGAGCTGGACTAGAGACAAAAGAGCAGGTTGCAATCTAGCCCTGTCCAACTGACACACCATATGAGGATAAGTAATATTTAATGCCCACCCCACCCCAAACAGGAGCTGGCTTATGAGAACAGACCTTACTGCTGAGGATGATGCTCTAAGAACATTGCTAGACTTTGGTAGGAGTCACTACCATCCATGACTGAACAAAGCTGAACCCACAGATAAAAAGATGTTCATGTGCCAAAACAAAAAAGCACTGAAATAATGCCAGAGGCTAATGCCTTGCTGAGGCAGGAAAGATTGCATTTGCTTTTACAACAGGCCGCCTTCGGAAAAAGACAGAAGTAATGGCAGTACTTCTCATCACTACAAGTAAGTGATTATTTGTGTAATCATGTGTTTAAAATATACCTGTCTTTTTTTTTTGTAAGGCTCATCCCGTATCTCGAGCACCTCTCTCAGATGGGAGATCTGGGAAGGGGTCAGATCATGCCTGGGACTTGTGGACCACGTTGAGGACTTTGCTCTTTCTTCTGAAGATAATTGGAAAGATCTAAAGACTGTTAAATAGGAAATAGTGTCACAGATATAGCAATATTTTAAACATCCCTCTGACAAACAATGGATGTCAAGACGCCACCAATACAATGAGATGATTAAATCAATGTAGGTTTGACTTTGGTGTCTTTAGGTTCCCTCTCCACATTTGGACAAAATTACTCACTACCTGCCTGTGTGAGGATGACACACCAAACAGGCCCTACTTTCACTAGGATTCTCATTTTGTGTGCTCACTGTAGGCAGCAGGGAAATGGTGACAAGTGAGGGTTGGGCCATCCGGTTTAAGGACCCCAGAAAAGGTTCTTGTAACGCAGATCTTTACAAGGACTGAAAGATTGCCAAAGATTTCAACTCATACAATGAGGTGAAATATGTACCATTCCTCAAAATGCTAACCTGAAGATAGGGAAATAAAGAGGCGATATGTCTGGGTTTATATATACAGAGAATACAGAGAAAGGAGAAAGGAATGCATGTGTTTCAGTTCTGGCTTTGCTCCAGTCTTTGAAAAATAAAAAAAAATCTCAATTCTGTAAATAGTTGTTAACTAACAATAAAAAGCCTCTTCATGACTTGTGATAAACCTGGGAAAGTGCTGCGCAGTTCCCCTCCAAAGGACTGGCTGCCCAGCTGCATGGGATGTAATCACTGGACACCACTAGCTGTCACCTCTTCACGGTGGGCCTCTGTGGCAGAGAGCCACCTTACCCAGGGGCACACCCTTCCTGGAGCAACACAAATACATTGCACATTTATTTCTATCTAATCAGAAAGGAGTATCAGAAGCCACTTGCATTTACGTGGAACAGACAAAAATATTTATAGTGTTATGGAAGGATAACTCTCCTGTCCTCAGTTAAAACACAGTCGGAAGAAATCTGAATCGTTTGGACATGCTACAGAACCTTGCCTTGATTCATTCTATCAATGACACTATATTTATAGGGACAAATGAGCAAGAGATGGCTAGCATACAGAAGGTCTTGGGAAGAGATATGTGTCGCATAGGGTAGGACCTAGGCCCTGAGAAAATTCAGGGACCTGACACATTCATAAACATTTTAGTGGTCCAGTGGTTAAGAACATACTGAGACATTTCCAAATTACTGTATCTTGCACCTCCTAACACACACACAAAAAGTACAATACCTAATAGGCTACATTCCACATATAGAAATACAGTCCCCGTCCATGTATCAGGCAACGTGAAAGGCTTCCATCTTTAAGTGGATTAAAGCCGAGAGAAAGGGGGGACCTTGCAGGAGGTCCAAGATGAGGGGCCAGCAACTTTGCCACCACTTAGGACACAAGATCCGCAGACTCTATAGTGTTGGAGGTATCAGTGGTGACAAAAAAGCAGAGCAGAGCTTGTTCCACGCCCCGCTGAGAGAATCACAACACAGGCCCCTAAGTTTCTGGAGCAAGGCCATGCCATCTGCAGCAGAAAATTACATGCTTTTTGAAAAACAATTTCTGCTGTAGTGTTGGGCCTTGGTAGAGATGAGACACTACGTGACCATACAGCTCAACTGCTCATTATGGGTTGGGTTCTGTCCATCACAGTCATAAGTTTGTGCAGGCCCAGCAACAGTCGTTGGGAGATGGAAGTAGTATATCAAACACATGCAGGACTAGGGAACACAAGCAAGCTGCATGAGCAGGTAGGCCAGCACCCCCGACACACACACCCGGCCTGTGGGATCTGCGATGGACTTCATGTTTGGATCCTCCCAACATTCATGTGCTCAAGTCAATGTGATAGTATTTGTAGGTGGGCACTTTGGGAGGTAATTAGGTTTGGATGAGGTTTGAGGAGGAAAGTCTCCAGATAAGAGCCCAAAGCTCAAACTCACAACCCCGTGAGGGTCTGGTAAGAAAATGGCTATCTATGAACTGGGAAGCCGGACCTCACCAGACACCAAATCTGCTGGCACCTTGATTTTGAACTTCTTAGCCTCCAGAAAAATAAGAAATAAATGTTTGTTTTTTACCCCCAGTCCATGGTATTTTTGTTATAGCAGCCTATGCTGACTATGACGGCATCCACCTCTATTATAATAGTATACTTCCCTCAACTAACCCCTATGGACAGATGGCAGATTCCAAATGATAGAGAGGAAAAGAACCCACGCTTGGTTTATGGATAACTTAGATAGTATATGGGGACCAGCTGAAAATGGACAGCAACTCTTCTCTGGCTCATTCCGGGATGACCTTGAAAGATATTGGAAAGAAAAATTCTTCCCAGTGGGCAGTGCTTTGGTTGGTTTCCCTGGTCATATATTTTGTATGGAAAAAAACAGTAACCCCAAATTAAAATATATTTAGACTTACGATTGTGGCAAGTGGCCTGGCAGGCTAGAGAGGGGTTGTAGAAGCATATGAGCATAAGGGAAGTGATCGCAAAGTGTGAAGTTCTTTGTATCATATGTTAATGCTCATAAGAAACAAAACACCATAAAAGAGGAATTAAACAACCACGTAGACAAAATGACTTGGTAATTGATGTCAGCCTCTATCATTGGACACTCCAGGTAGGAAAAACAAAACAAAACAAAACAAAAAAACAACAACAAAATATATATATATATACACACACACACACACACACATACATATATATATGACATAGCCTGCCTTTGCTTTTTAAGCTCTTTTGTTTGTGTTTTCAAGGAATTGCTGAGGTTGAGTCATCATAGCAAAATATTAATGAGGAATAAACCAGAACAGGCAAGCTGGATAGGCAGTCTCTATATGAAGAAACCAGAGCTGCACACTGAAAACATATCACATTGTTAAAATGTTTTGTCTGTTATAATTCAGAGAGATTTTTCAGCAAAATCAGTTAATCTGTGCTCATGAAGACAGCAAAAACAATCTATCAACCTGACCCTCTCCACCATCTTTCTGAGAGCCTTGGGGCTGTCCAGATGCTATGGGGATACCTGCCTCTCCGACAGCGGAATGAAATACTTCAGCGAGACGCTGCTATAAATAGGAATTTTAAAATAAGTGCAGTGAAGTCTTTCCTCATTCTGCCGAGGTACTCAAAGACTTTCTAAGGATATTTGGATGCTGTTAAAAAGATTACATTGATTAAGGAATATCGGATCGGATGTGTTCTTCCATACAAAGTGCATGTTTATTTTGGCATCTTGAGACCAAAAAGCAAAATATAGAAGAGTAGCAAAGGAACAAAAACAGCAGGTCCACAGATGCAGCCTTGCTTTTACTGAACTATTAATAATATTACCCTTGTCGAACAGATGTGGAAATATCTGATAATCTATGACAGGTGGGAATTCATTTATTCTAGAATCATGAGGGCTGATATGGCAGTGGATGGATGTTAATTACTTGGCGATTATGCAAGCTATCATCATCAGCACCTCTTCCAGGGTGGTTGTCAGAAGGGAAGACAAGCAGTGCTTCCATGGGAGCCAAATCTGATACTGAACTGTCTCCACAAGGGAGACACCAGGGCAGGCTTTCTAAGGCGTTCTTCTCCAAGTAGTGTGTTATGGAGCTTTTGTTTTATTTTGTTTTGCAAAACAATCTTTCACACCAAAATAGAAGTCACTACCCTAAAATCAAGCAAAGACTGGCAGAAGTACTTCATCATTCCAAGAATCTGTAAACACAAACACGTGTGCACACTCATGCACACACACAGAGTGGAACATTTCAGCACCTGTGGTAAGCAAATGATTGGATTTTATGAGTATATGATGTTTTGTTGGCAAGATAGTAACAAATTAAATGTCATGATATTCCTTCATGTGCTGCCCCATGAAACATGTATGGCTGATGGGATTATTAGCCCCTTTGTGGCAAAAATCATATCTTACAAAGCCCTCTGTTTTAAATGGCACCTTCAATAAATATATATTGAATGGATGAATGAATGAATGAATGAATGAATGAGAGAATAGATGGGTAGATAGATGAAATCAGTGTAAGTGATATGACAGCTTTACATGATATATGCTTTTATCCCTTTTATTTTTATAACTTGTCTCTTAGAACTTGCTCAAATTATCCAGAATCCAGCAATATCTCCCTGAGGTGTTTTCACTTCAATTGTTCACCCCGGGGACCACTCAGCTCCATCTGCAATTGAGAGAAGTGGCAAGTCTTCCTAGTCTATTATCATTATTGATTCCTCCATTGCCATATGCGGTTGCTGTTCAAAATTGGTCCCTCTTAATGATATGGGTTGTTTCATACTGCTGAGATGACACTCTTAAGAACTTATAACCCTTAAAAGAAATAACCTCAGTGGGAACGGCCCACCCTTGAATTCCCAATGTGAAGAGCTTAGTTCATCCTCATATGCAGGGCCATTCTTTATGGAAAGAATAATTTGGGGTGGGGGGTGGTAGGGTGCTGGATCTTTTTTTTCCCCACTTTATTTGTTTACTGATTTTGATATTCAATATTATTTAGGGTGCTGAGTCTTGAGAGTCCTCTGATCTTGGTGTCACAATGAACTGAAAGGAGCCCTGCCCCTAAAACTATTTTAATCTTGATGCTGAGGCTAGACTGTCCATTTCCATACGGTGCACACCCCTTTGGGGCTATGAAAAGTTGACATAAGTGAAGCCATTTTAAAATGGAGCCAGAGCAGCAATTCTAGGGTAACCACTTGTACGTCTTGCTCCTTGAAACTTTGGCAAGTTTGAACTGGGCAAAATAACCTTTGGCCAGGGCCAAACCAACATTGTCTTGGAAACAATTGTTTGTAAGGCCAATGGGAAAAGGACACATCCTGACCACAAGAACTGATGATTATGGGCTATCTTTCTGAAGACAGAATCAGTAACCAGCCATGTATCTAAAGAGTAAGTCAGCTTGTTAGTACTGATAGAAATTTCTTTCTTCTATTCATGTAATTATTCCCTTCCTTTTCTCATAAAAACCACTTGTTTTTACCCTGTAATTGGGACACTATTTGGGATTTGGGTTTGTGCCTCAATCTGTGCTTTCAGATTTGTAATTCTTTTTTATCCCAAATAAATGCTTGCTGCCTCACATTTTGGTTTTTCAGCTTTAGGCTAATAGGTCCTTGTTGTTCCTTCTTGCCAAATGACTAACTGAAATCATGGGAGTCATCGTAGAGTTTCTTATGTATAATATGGAACCTATAATATGGAAACAGAGATGATAGATGTCTCTTCCCCCCAGGAGGCTTCTTGGCCCCATATTTACTCTCTTCTACATTCTAAGTGTTGTTCAGAAGGATTCCCCTTATCAGGCTTCCAAATGTCCTTTTCCTTCTTCCTCAAGGGAAATCAGTCTTACCTTTACATAACAAGAAGTACTCAACCAACATTTACCTAAAAAACACAGACCTGCTGCAAGGTAAACGGATGGCTCTACTCAACAAAGAACATGCAGAAGCTAGTTCTCCTGCCACTATAACTTTGAGCTCAGTCTCATCTACTATTGCCCTTCAATGATAACAGTTAACATGTATTGAGTACTTAATTGTGTTCCAGGCCCTTTGTTAACGCTTCACACTCATTTGATCCCTGTATAGAGTCTATGAGAGACACAATTATCTCCTTTTTACAGATTAAGAAACTGAGTTCAAGAGTTCAGGAACTTGGACAATGTTGCAGAACCAGTAAGGGGTATAAGATCTCAGAGGGTTTTACAAAAAAAAAAAAACAAACAAACAAAAAAAAACTTGCAATCTATAAGGATATATTTAAATATTATATTTCATAATAGGTAAACTAATAATAAAAGATAAGTAAAAAGTAAATATGCTCAGCTCATTCATGTGCAATATAAATTGGGCTCACTCTAATGATAATCACCAAACTTTTCAGAAATGGTAAGTGGCTTTGACCACTTCCATTTCCTGAGGCTTCTGCGTATTAAAAAATAAAAATGGAGCAAAATAGTACTACAAAAAAGTTGTGTGTCCAAAAAATGTGGCTTATATTTCTTAAGATGCTTCAAAAGTGAAAATACACATATACATTCAAGACTGCAATATAATTGTCCTGTTTATCAGATAATAATGGGATTTCTAAAATACATTAATTCATAGTGTATTACATATTAAGACATCATGAATTCCTTCATGGCCCATGAGCAGGCAGGCACAACATTACAGACAGGTGAGTCACAAATGTAAAGTTATATGATGGATACCTTATCTAAGTTTTATCCCTTATTCTCAGTTTTGTGCTCTGACTGTAATAATAATAGCAGCTGGCACTTACTGAATACTTACGATAGTCTATCTCGGGGCTATTAAAATCTTCCCAATAGCTACAAGGTAGATATTATTATAATCTTCATTTTACAGGTGAGGAAATTAAGGTGTGGAGAGATTCCAAGTGTCACAGCTAGCAGGGTGGACCTGAGATCTGAAGCCTGGGGTCTACGTGTGTAATCCCATATTCCACGGCCTCTGCCTCTAGGCAGGTAGATAAAATCATCAGGCAAGAACAAGAAAAGGTCTAAAATTAAGGCTTTTGGGGCATGTGAGAAGCCAATTCCACCTTCGTGGCAGCAGCACGGTTCCTGGAAGAGTGGCCTTGTCTGTCCTCGGGAATTGCATTCCGGATGAGTGGCACCACACAGCCCCTATGTCTTTCTCCAGGGAAAACAGCACTCGAATTTGCTCTCAGTGGCCATCTGAGTAATTCACGACCGTGACCCAGAGCTGCAGCTGGTGTGGACTATTCCTCTCTCCCTGATGGCCCCCGGAGACCTGTAAATTCAGTTCAAGACTTCAAATGGCGCAGAGAAGAGGACACGCAGCCCTCCCCGGGATGCAATCCATAAGGACATCTGGTGAGAGTTGTGCAAATATTGTTCCTGGTGGGTGCCTGTCCTTGCTGATGAGCCAAACACCCAATTCCCTTCACAGAAAGAGCAGTGGGCCTCAACCTTTTGCTGACAGTCCTGTCTGGTTATTGTCACAGTCCCCCCTCCCCTTCAGCCAGCTACTTAGAAATGCTGCGTCTCAATTACTACATTGTTTACTGAAGAACCTCCATCAAACGCTAAGAGGAGCTTGGGCCTTCCAGACAGAAAGAAACAGAATTTCAATGGCTTTTATTTAGAGAGAGTAACCTGATATTTTATTTTTAAAACAAAGAAAACCCCTGCATTTTATTCACCTGGTGAAACCACCGACCTGTTCTCCATGGGTAACACAACCCTTATTTTCACGTTAGTGGTGAAAGACACAGGCTACATATCACTTTTGTGTTTTGGTTTTTCTGGATTTGTTGCTGTTGTTGTTGTTCTGTTTGTTTGTTTTTTAGTTATGTGATATTGGGCAAGTAACTTAACCTATTTGTGCCTTGGTTTCTTCATCTACATAAATGAAATAATAATACCTACCTCACAGAGTTATTGTGAGAATTAATAAGTTAATATGTGCAATAAGTGTGGTCGGTATGATTATTATCCATAAGGAATAGAAATCAAGCAATCTACTCAGGGTAGATTACGCAAATTTTTAACTATGTGTGTATTACTCAGGCCAGTTCATTCTGTCCCTCTTTTTGATCTATAACCCTTGTATTGTTGATGCCTAATTCTACATTTCTAAGACCTCTTTTGAACTTTAGATTTAAATTTGCAAATACTTACTAAATATATACACTTGGACCCCATAAGCATTTTACATTTAGTGTGTCTAAACTTTCCCACAGACCTTCCCTATTATACTGATTATTTACTTTTAAAATATTTCTTCTTTATACACAGTGTGAAGTATTTTTAAGTTTTAAACAGTTGTACAAATCAATTCGAATCTATACCCTAGGGGGGTTTAGTTAGTATTTGAAGTACTCCATCAGAAATCAAGCTTCAGGGATGGTTACTAAACATTTGAATTATCCTTATCAAAATCTAAGACCCTAGAGTATGTAATTAGCCTAAGGAACATTAGAACGTTTTAAATTTTTTTAATGATTAAAGAAATGAATGTATTTAAGAAAGATGCCTGGCTAGGAATTTTCTACAATCTCCACCCTACTGTACAAACATGGAATAAGAATCCGGTAAGAGCCAGCGGCTAACATGCTAATGGTTCTGCATCACTCTCTCCCCACCCCCCAACCCATAACCCACTCTACACAGGACTTTATAATTTAACCACACTAGAAGATTGGCTGACCCTTCTCTGAGAAAATCCTGGAACAACGTCCCGTGAGCCTTGTCTGCAAAGTGCTTTTCAGGTGCCTGGTGCAGAATGTGGCACTGTTTTTATGGCTTCTTGCTATCGTGTTGGGGTATTTCTCAGAATTTGGCCTGAGACTTGCTTTGAGGGTAACACGCTGTCTGGTAGCAGGGTTGTGGAGAAGAGAAAGCACAGACCACACCTACCTCTGCTCCATCAGAGGCTAGCATATTTACCAAAAATTCTAGCATTTTCTGATCTGCCAAATTGGCTTTATAACAACAATTTGCAGCAATTTCCTGTCTGATGGCTGGCTGTACAACAGTTCAACCAGATGCTCAAGACATGAATGTAAGCATTATCCCAGATTATTTGCTTTCCCTGATGTCACTCATCCGAACAGTCCATATACTTACGGCCTCTCCAGTACATTTCTTCGACTATATCCTTGTTAACTGTACCCTAGTCCAGACTCTCCCTTCTATTCCTAGAACTCTAAAAATGCTGTCTCTGATTTTCTGTCCACCTCACCTTGCCCTACCATCCAACATGCCTTACATTGCAGTCACACTAATATATTCACAAGTCTAACATTATTTCTTATTCCACTACCTAAAAGCTTTCAAAGACTTGCATTATCAACACAATTAAGTCTAAATACCTATCTTATATCCATCATTCCTCCTTAAATACTATCTGTCTTGGTCAGATCTTGCTCCTACCTTCTAGACTTAGAGAACCTCATGGTAATTCTCATTCATCTCTGTATCATCAATACCCAAAAGGAAGCAGGTACTCAGTGCACAATTGCTGGAAGAAGAATTACACTAGTTACTTAAGCAACTACTTAGGATGGAATTCAATATAATAGCTAATGCTTTTTGCGTAATTACTATGTGTCAGACACTATTCATAAGTACTTCACGTAAATTAATTATTTTAATTCTCATAAAAGCAAAATAAGATAGTATTGTATTCATTCCGTTTTTACAGATGTGAAAACTGAAACACAGAAAAGTTAAATAACTAATCCAATAGCACACAGCTTGTAATTAACAGAACCAAGACTCAAACTCTTACAGTCTGGCCCCAGAGGCAATATTTCTAACTATTACATTCTGCAGCCTCTTGCAGTCTTTAGGATGGATGGAATTCATGGTCAATAGAATTTTGAATCACATACTTTACAATTCTGAAACTCATTGTAACCTGTAAAATGGAGGTCACTGTGCCTGGCATATAAAGCTGTTGTGAGGACTAAATGGGATAATTCTATAACGTCTTTTGTTCTGTGCTGTGCATGTTATGCTGTTATCTCCTACTCCTCTCCCACCCACCCCGTCTGTTACCTCGAGTCACTGGCCTCCTGGCTTTTCCTCACACACTTCCCACAGTCACTTGAGTGCCTTAGAACATTGACATAAGCTGATCTCTCTGTTCAGAATTCTCTTCTTCCAAATGCCCACCTGGTCAGATCTCTTATGACCTTCAAGTCTTTATTCAAGATGCCACCTTCTCAGTGACACCAAACCTGAGTATCCTATGTAAAGTGGCAACGCTGCCTTCACTTCCTACACTCCTGACACTTCTTACACGGCTGTACTTTGTCCATCTATCCATATCACCTATCATTTTCTAACATACTATATCATTTACTTATTTACTATGTTTTGTTCATTATCTGTCTCCTGTAGCTAGACTGTAAGTCCCATGAGGGCAGAGATTTCATCTGTTTTATTCAGAGATTTAGCCTAACTGCCTAGAGCAGTGACTAGCTCGGACACGCAGTCAATAAACATTTGTTGAATAAAAGAAAGCTCTTTTCCTTCTCTCTTCATCTATGCCTGCACCTTCTCTTCCTCCAATCTCAGTTTATGCTTCACTTTCTTAAGGAAACCTTCTCTTGCAACCTCACTCTACACCCAGTATAAGACCAGTATAGTCCCCTGGTGATTTTTGTCCCTAGCAATGAAGCACAATTTATCAATGTTCATGTTTGTAAATACTTGATTAATGTCTGTTTTCTCAGCAGATTAGGATGTCCATGAAGATGGGGACTGTTTTGCTTACTATTTTATCCCAAGGCCAAATGGAATGGCTGGTACGTGACTGGCCTCAAATACGAATGGATAATGAATGACTGGATAAAAGAACTCCCTCTTTTTCACAGACTATGGTAGATGGATAAGGACTATGTGAACTCCTTATAAGAATACCTTACACTCATATGCCACTTTAATTGACTTAGCAAGTTTGCCGACTGTGATGATTAATTTTATGTGTCAACTTGACTGAACCATGGGGTACCCAGATATTGGGTCAAACACTATTCTGGGTGTTTTTGTCTGGGTATCTTTGGATGAGATTAACATTTAAATTGGTAAACCAAGTAAAGCAGATTGTCCTCCTTAACGTGGGTGGGCCTCATTCAGTTAGTTGAAAGCTTGAATAGAACAAAAACTGACCCTCCCACCAGTAAGATGGAATTCTTCCTGCCTGGTTGCAAGCTGAGACATTGTTTTTTTTCCTGCCTTGGTCTTGAACTGAAACATCAGCTCTTCCCAGGTCTCAAGCCTGCTGGCCTTAGGACTGGTACTATATCATTGGCTCTCCTCATGCTCAGGCCTTTAGACTCAGAAGAGAACTATTCCATCAGTCCAACTAGGTCTCTAGCTGGTTGACTACAGATCTTGGGATTTGTCATCCCCTATAATAGCATGGGCCAAGTCCTTATAATAGATCTCTTCCTTGGTTCTCTTTCTATGGAGAGCCTTAACTAACACAACTACTTTATTTGGCTTGATCTTCACCAGAACATTGGAGCATAGGTAGGATGAATGGTTTTATATGAAGTCACATATCTTCAATGTGGCCAAACCAGAAATGGAATCCAAGTCTTCGATTGCAATATCTTATTTTAGTGCCTTCTTGCTTTCAGGCTAACACACCACCTAGTAGCAAGATTCTTGGCTGGCCCTTATGAGGGCCTTGTCCTTTTCAGATGTGCTTCTGCCTAAACATTTCCCTGGGATGAGATTCTGAAGACCTCCCAAACCAGCCCTCTATCTCAGCCTCAGTCCTACTTACATTTGCTTCTTTGCCCCCAAACTGCAGGTAGATGGACAGCTACCCAACCAACTGCTTTTTAGTTATTCTGTCCAGATCTATCAATTAAAAATGTAAATGTATATAATTTTGTGATACATAAAAATGCAAAATATACTTTAAGAGTTACTGCAGGAACAAGTGAGAAACAGAAGTAATATGTGACTGCATAATTCAAGTTTAATATTGAAAATATGAAATGCATTGCAGACTTTAAAACTAAATCTGTTGAACTCTCAATTACCTGTGAACTAACAAAAATCTTACCTCCTATATGAAGCCTTCTGTGCCAACCTGACCAGGCTATGTGATACTCAGATAGCTGATAAAACATAATTTCTGGGTGTGTCTGTGAATGTGTTTCTGGAAAAGATTAGTATTTGAGTTGGTGGACTAGGAAAGGACGATCACCTTCAACATTGTGTTTGGGCATTATCTAGTCCCTGGGGACCTGACTAGAACGAAAAGGCAACAGAAGAGCGAATTTGCTCTCTGTTTGCTCTTGGACATCCATCTTCGGCCCTCAGACATTGTCGCTCCTGGTTCTCAGAACTTTGGACGCAGACCAGGACATCCACCACTGGCTTTCCTGGTTCTTCCGTTTGCACAGAGAAAATTGTGGGGCTTCTCAGCCTCCACAAACATATGAGCCTATGTATATCCATCCTATCAGTTCTGTTGCTCAGAAGAACCCTGACTAATGCAGCTTATCAACCTACTCCGCAGAAGAAGCCATTTCTTTTGCTTTGGTAGAAAAATGTGATTCTCCTTTATGAATTATCATACATTATTGCAATTATTTCTTTATGTGGCCTTCTCTCCTCTATACTAAGGATTTTGTTTTTCTTGAATTTTTGAAGGTAGGG
Source organism: Rhinolophus sinicus (assembly GCF_036562045.2). Taxonomy (NCBI): domain Eukaryota; kingdom Metazoa; phylum Chordata; class Mammalia; order Chiroptera; family Rhinolophidae; genus Rhinolophus; species Rhinolophus sinicus. The sequence goes on along the minus strand of NC_133752.1, from coordinate 153,924,045 downwards.
ACAGTGTCATCCTTGTAGCTCAAGCCCTGAGCACAGTACTTGTCATATTCTAGTTGTACTTTAAATTCTCACATGCATCTGCCAAGGCTCCCCCCTCCACCACTACCTCATCCCTTTCCTTTCCAAGGGGCAATTGGAGAAAATAGAAGAAGATATTCATAAGCCTGAACATTTGCTGATATCAATCTGATATCACTTTAACCATAAAAAGCTAGACCTTTGTCACTTTGTCACTTTGCCTTTATAACACTGGGGTGAAGGGGACACAGCTCCTCAGACTTTGCCCTGGATTGTTGACAGGAGGAAATTGCTTACCAAGGCTCAATCACCCAAGCTTATGCTAAAAACTTCAGATAATGTCGTTCAGGAAGAGAGGTTTTCTGATGAATTTCTGCAGCCCAGTTCGTGCACGGAGAAATAAAGAACAGCAGCCAGAGTAATTAGCGAGCAGATCTTCCAACAACAGGATTTACACCTGGACATAAACATGTTCACTGAGGTTGGGACGAACACTTGCTAAGGCAAACACTTTTTGAAAAATTGTAAAGCTAATGATCTTGCACTGACAGTGTAACCTTGAGCTTATTGCCAAACAGACTGCCAAGAGTAAACACTTAATGGAAGAAAACAAGCAACGATAATGGTCTTTCTTGTGACCCCCAGATCAGTGACTCTCTGAGTGCTTCTGAGGTCAGTGGAAACACTTTCCTACTTGCTGGTAATTTTTTATGCAGTTTTATGAATTTTATGATCTGACTTGATATGAATGAGAAGCACTTCATCAGTCAGAGCGAAATTCAGTAATTGCTTCTCTTCCTTCAATTTCGTATCCCCAGAAGTGGAAATAATCAGCCCTGAACTGCAGTAGGGGCCAGTTATTATTTTGAAATATTTGTGAGGTAAAATCACTAAGGCTCATTTTGTGAATTAGGGGCATTTTGGGTATTGTCACGTATAAAGGTGGGGAACTGGAGCCATGTGAAGGAAGGTAAATGAACACACAATATACTTCTCACTATTTGAGGTTCCAGTAACCAAAACTCTCTATTAACTAGAATAGCATTGTGAAAGAAACAAATAATACTAAGTGAAATCCTGTTTTCCAACCTCAAAAAAGCCAAATAACCACTCTGAACACCCAGCTGCCTTATCTCAAAATAAAAAATACAGATAGTAATTTAGGGCTTACAGGATTTTTATGAGGATCAAATGAAATAATATATGTGAAACTGACTTGTAACATCCCTGAAACAAAGAGGTTAATAAAAGCTATTGGGTAAATATGAATATGATAGGAAGCATTCATCCATGCTTTAAATTAAACAATATCCATATTACAATATTTTCTTTCTTTTTGTCTCCCCAACATTCAATTTCTTCTCCACATGGGGGAACTCCCCATTTAAATATATGTGATGAATATATGCCCACTTTGATTATTATAGAAGCCATAATGGGGAGACACACCCTTTACTTCCAGAAAGCAAGTAACAGGCACATCATCATATTATAAATTTCATTGAATTATCATATTTATTGTTATTGTCTGCATTATAAGCTTCATAATGAAAAAAAATTTTATATATTTGTTCATTACTGTACCCCTAGCATCTAGAACACTGCTTGACACTCAAAAATATGATTAATAAGCATATGCTAAATAAATTTGATATTTCTGTACAAAATACTGAGTCATGAACAAATAATGCAAAAATTAAGGGAGAGTTAAAAATTCACTCGAATTGGTAAACAATGGCAGTCTAGCTGTTCAGTGGAAGTATTCAACAGAGATGACGTCAGCAAAGCCATTGAGCATAGAAAAAGCATAATGCCAGAGTCTTTCTGCCTTTCAGCCTCTTGGTTCCTGCCTGTTTTCCAAGCCAACTTTTACAGATTCCCCCAAATCTTGTGAACCACTCGATACCCTTCCTATAAATCCATTTACTGCTTAAAACAGGTCTGGTTTCTGTTTGCAACTATGTGACTGATATTGAATTTATGTTTTTTTGGTGCTTGTAGAACAAAAGCTGCTAAGATCAGTTAGTGTGAATATTATGACTGATGCAATCCCATTTTGATGGTGTCTCATATGACTTGAGCTAACCACCTATGTGTTTAATCATCAGCTAAACAACTGGGATGACAATTAGATGAATTAGATCCATGCTCCTCCAGTTCTAATAATCATGAATTCAACAGTCACATAAACATCACTACTGAATAGCCTATAAATAATGCCTTGAATCAGAGATAATTCTTGACTTTAAAATGGTGACATTGTATTATAGTAAGCAAAGATTTTTTTTAAAACCATAAAAAGCACTAAGGAAAAAATATTTAAGCATCTCTGTTTTTTTAATATAATTTTAAGAAAATGAAAATTCAAGCAACAATGAGAAAAACTGTGCAATTTCTAACAAGTAACTTGTATCAAGAATATATAAATGTGTAAAAATTAATTTTATATGAAGATAAAAATATATAAAGGACTCTGACAACTGAATAATAAGAAAAACAAGCCATTTTTTTTTTAGATGAGCAAAAGACTCGAATAGATATTTTACAAAAGAAAGATATGGGAATGTCAATAATCACATGAAAATATCTCAACATAATTAGTCATGAGGAAAATAAAGTAAACTTCCATACATTGCTGGTGGGAGTATAAAATATACATCCACTTTCAAAAACATGTTATCAATTTTTATAACGATAAATAATACTTACCATAAACCCATCTCTTTTACTCGTACGCATTTACACAAAATAAATAAAAGCATATGTCTGCAAAAGGCATATACATAAATGCTCACTGCAATGGTATTCAGAATAACCCAAACTGGAAACAACCAAATAGTCTATCAGGTAAATGCATAAACAAAATGCATATTTACATGATGGAATACTACTCAGCAATAAAAAAGAAGAAAATACTAATACATAAAACAACATGGATGAGAGAGATCCAAGATGGTGGAGTAAATAAATACTGTGCCTGCATCCTTTCATGAACACATTAAAATCACAACTAAAGTATAGAAAAATCAACCTGGAGAATCATCTGAAGTCTAGCCTAACAGTTCTATAACTGAAAAATACAAAAAAGAAACCACATCTAGACTGGTAGGTGGGGCAGAGACACGGAACGGGCCCCAAACCTAGCTGTGACAGTTGAGAATTAAGAGGGATAGCTCAACCGTGGAAGTTCCCCCTGGAAAGGTGAGGGACCCCAGCCCCCCACACCAGACTTCCCAGCCCAAAGTACTGGTACTGGGAGAGGAGCCCCCACAACAACTGGCTGTGAAAAACAGCAGGGATTCCAACAGTTCAGGTAGAATGGAAGGCTGTGGGAAATCCAGACACCCTCTTAAACGACCCACACACAGACTCACTTGCTCACAGGCACTCACCTTGGGCTCCAGTGGAGGGATGGTGACTCGGGAATCCTCGGAGACATACGGTGGCAGACTGAGGTATGTGGCTCTAGGGAGAGGACTGGAGGACAGTTGGTATTTTCCTGATGAGGGATTCTTTCCTGTGCAGCCGGCAACTGGCAGTCAGGCGCCATCTTTCCTATGTTGAGCCCGCCCCCATAGGCCAAATCTGAATCTGATTGGTCTGGTAAGCTCCATTGATCTTACCTGATGACTCAGCTGGGACCCATCCCACTCAACCTGCGCATGGCCAGAAGCACTTTCTCCATGAGCAGCCAGCCCCTCCTACATTACACTCTTTCTTGGAAAACTTCGGAGTCCACATGCCCCAGGCAGGCAGCAACTGGCCTCAGTGTGCTCTGAGACTTTTGCTGAGTCACTACAGGCTCAGCACTGGCACCAAACCAGAGTCTACATTTACCCTGTGACCACAACTCTTTCCACTTTAGTGACTTACTGAGACCCTGTCTCACCCAACTTGCGTACCGCATGAGACTTTATCAATGGTTGAACCTTAAGGGAGCTGGTAGGTGGAAGCAGGCCTCCAGGTGTTCTGGCTTTTTTTAGAGTTACCCTAGGCCTGGTACTGGTAGCAGCTGTCCTCATTTTGCAGTATGGCCTCTCCTACGTGCCTTCATATTTAGCACAGGCAGCAAACAACTGCGGATTCCTTTGTAGCCTTTACCAGATAGTGCCTGGTCAGTCACAGGCAGTGGTCTGCACCAGAGCCCCTCAGCAAGAGACACGAGATCCAACATACTTGGAGGCTGGCTTCATGTGGGGACAGAACCCCAAAAAGCAGTTTCCAGGCTCTCGGCCTCACATAGAAAGCTGCTGGCTCACATAGAAAGCTGAAATGGTCATCAACTGTGATTGGATGGCCATCAACTGTGATTGGATGGCCATCAGCTGTAACCAGTGAGCCATTGGCCACTAATATAACTGCTGTGGCTACACTAGCAGAAAAAATGGGGGCTAGCAAGAAGATGGTGGCTGAGCTAGCAAGAGCGGATTGCAGAGAGGCAGATGTTGCCGGCGAGAATATAGTGATATGACTCCCTTACCTATGGCTCCATGGGTGTTCCTTTTTGGCTTCACCGTATCCTGCATTCTTAGGTGGGGAGCGGGAACAGAGACCCCACAGGCTGCCACGCCTGATGACTCCCTGCATGACACTTCAGACCACAACAGATCACTACTCAATTAATCCCACAAACGGCACGCACAAAGGGTGGTCTCAACAGGCACCAGAGCCCACTGGGAAAAATCCCACTCCATGGGATAAGCCCCCACACAACAGCCAGTAAACTGTAGATGTGGCCAAATCCCACAGCCAATCAGCCTGAGGGTCAGTCCCACTCACTGATATGCTAATGGAAATTAAAGTTCAATTATTACAGGAGGGGACACACAACCCACACAAAGGACACTCCCAGAGCACAGTCTCCCTGGTCACCTGGCCCCACAGGACACCTACTACATAAGGCCACCCAGCCAAGACTGAGACACATAGCAGATCTACCTAATATATAGAAACAAACACAGAGTGGAAGCCAAAATGAGGGAAAAAAGAAATGCTTCCCAAAAGAACAGAAGAACAATCCAGAAAAGGAACTAAACAAAATGGAGGCAAGCAAACTACCAGAGACAGAGTTCAAAACAATGGTTATAAGGATGCTCAAGGAACTTAGTGAGAACTTCAACAAAGAGACAGCAAGCATAAAAAAGGCCATAGAAACCATAAAAAAAACAACCAGTCAGAAGTGAAGAATACAAAAACTGAAATGAACAATGCATAAAAGGAATCACCAGCAGACTAGATGAAGCAGGGGATCAAATCTGTGATTTGGAAGACAAGGTTGCAAAAAACACCCAACTGAAACAGCAAAAAGAAAAAAGAATCCAAAAAATGAGGGTAGTTTAAGAGACCTCTGGAACAACATTAAGCGTAACAACATTCACATCATAGGGGTACCAGAAGGACAGGAGAGAAAACAAGAGTTTGAGAACCTATTTGAAGAAATAATGATGGAAACTTTCCTCACCTGGAGAAGGAAATAGACACACAAGTCCAGGCAGTGCAGAGAGTCCCAAACAGCATGAACCCAAACAGGCCCACACCTATAATTAAAATGGCAAAGGTTAAAGACAAAGAAAAAACCCTAAAAGCAACAAGAATAAGGCAACTAGTAGCTTATAAGGGAGCTTCTATAAGACCGTCAGCTGATTTCTCAACAGAAACTTTGCAGGCCAGAAGGGATTGGCAGGAAATGTTCAATGTGATGAAAAGCAAGGACCTACAACCAGGACAACTCTACCCAGCAAGGCTCTCATTTGAAATTGAAGGACAGCTAGAGTTTCGCAGACAAGGAAAAGCTGAAGGAGTTCACCACCACACCATGTTACAAGAAATGTTAGAGGGACTTCTTTAAGATAGGGGAAAAAAATCAAAAGTACAAGAAAATGGCAATAGCTACATATCTATCAACAATTACTTTCAATGTAAATGAATTAAATGCTCCAATCAAAAGACACAGGAGGGCTGAATGGATAAAAAGGCAAAACCCTTACATATGCTGCTTATAAGAAACTCACTTCAAATTGAAAAGCACACACAGACATAAAGTAAAGGGATAGAAAAAGGTGTTTCATGAAAATGGAAACAACAACAACAAAAGATGGAGTAGTAATACTTACACCAGACAAAATAGACATTGAAACAAAGGCTATAAGAAAAAAAACAATGAAGGACCCAGTAATCCCACTTCAGGATATTTATCTGAAGAAACTGAAAACGTTGCTTCAAGGGAATGTGTGTACCCATATGTTCATCGCAGCATTGTTTACAATGGCCAAGATGTGGAGGCAGCCTGTGTGTCTGTCGATGAATGAATGGATAAAGAGTAGGAGGTACATATATATATATAGTGAAATATTGATTGGCCATGAAAAAGAATGGTTCTTGCCATCTGCCAGTGGCATAGATGGACCTGGAGGGTGTTGTGCTGAGTGGAGTGTATCAGACAGAGAAAGATAGATGCGATGTAGAATCTAAGAACAAAATTAACAAACAAAACAGAAACAAACTCATAGATACAGAGAACATTTTGATGGTCGCCAGATTTGGGGATGGGTAAAAAAAGGGGAAGGGATTAAGAAGTACAAATTGGTAGTTACAAAGTAGCTATGAGGATGTAGGGTATAGCATGAGGAATATAGTCAATAATATTGTAATGACTATGTATGGTGTCAAATGGGTACTAGATTTATTAGGGTGATAGATGGGAGGGTATTGGGAGGCAGGGTGGAAAAGGTGAAGGGATTAAAAAGTACAAATTGGTTGTTAAAAAATAGTCATGGGGATGTAAATAAGGCATAGGAAATATAGTTAATGATATGGTAATAACTATGTACAGTGCTAGGTGAGTACTAGACTAGTCAGTGGGATGACTTCTTAAATTATATAAATGTCTACTGACCATGCTGTACACCTGAAATTAATATAAAATAACATACTTTATATTAAAAAGAATGAATTTTCAACATTTGGCTTTGTGAAATAAACCAAACTCAAAAGAGTTTATATTATGATTTGTTCAAGCCCTAAAACGGGCAAAATAAGCTCTCAGGATGGAAACCAGATTAGTCATTGTCTGATGTAGAAAATTGTGGGGCAAGGGAAAACTGACTGCATGGGTATGACAAAACTCTCTGTGGTGATGACAATAGCCTATATCTGATTGGCTAGTGGTTGGTTGGGATATACATCAAATTGTAAACTTACAATGTGAGTAGTATATTATATGTAAATTACACTTTAATAAAGTTGATAAAAAGAAGATGACTGGTAATTTGAATCCACAAAGCATACCGTAGGATGTGGTAGATGATACTATAAGAATGATAAAAGTTAAATGGAAATGGATAAAACAGAAATTATTTTCACCTAAAGAAGTTAGGAAAATACCTCGTGAAAGCCAGTGTTTGAGTGGGGGCTTTGGGTCTCGATGGCATTTCAGTTGAGGATGTAGCACAGATAAAGTAAGCATAGGGGATGGCAACAAATCAGGTATGGCTGGATGTGTGTTTCATTCATTCATTCATTCATTCATTCATTCATTCATTCATTCAGCAACTGTTTTATTGATGACTTGCTAGAACCAGGCACTCCCTTAGTGGACAAAATTAAGTCCCTGCTTTCATGGATCTTACATTCTCATATGAAAACATATATGAAAAACTAATGTGTAATACATCAGTTGTGTCATATAAAACTGGGTAAAGGGAAGAGGGAGTTCAGGAATAGGTCGCTCTGTTAGATAAGGCGATCAGCAATGGTCTCTCTGGGAGGGTAACGTTTGAGTAGTATCATGAATAAAGAGCACTGCAGAAATTTGGAGGAAGCACAGTTCAGAAAAAAAGGAAGAATTAATGCTAAGGCCTTGCAGAGGGAACATGACTGGTATATTCAGGAACAGCAATGAGCAAAAGGTGTAATGGCAGGAACAAGAGGAAGCACAGCAAGAAATGTGGAAAGTGATGGGGATTGTAGGGGGCAGGTGGGACTCCTTGGTGTGCAAGCTCAACCACCATTTAACTTTGATTCAGTCGGTCTGGGAGTAGGGCCTGGGATTTTGCATTTCTAACAAGCTTGCCCACTGATCACTCTTGCCTTGAAGAAGTGTCATGTTTTGGCTTCTGGGACACCGCTCTCTTGATTCTCATACCTCACTGGCCACTTAGTCTCCTTTACTGGTTCCACCTAATCTCCTGAATTCTAAGTTTCAGAATACACCCAGGTGCAGTGCTAGCCTATCTTCTCTTCTCTACACTTACTTGGTGATCTCAACTCATTTCATGGCATGAAGTATCATTTGTACCCTCACAGCTTCTAAATTTATACGTCAACCCTGGGCCTTTTCCCTGAACTACAGACTCGTGTAATACTTCACCTGCTAGGACCGAGGAGTCCTACCTGCCCCCTACAAAAGTTCCTATGGAAAGGATTCATATGCTTAGATTGAGCTCACCCAGATAATCTAGGATAAATTTATCACCTCAAGGTTCATAACTTAATCACATTTGCAAAGTCCTTTATGCCAGGCAGCAGCATAACTCAAAGGGATTAGGGCTTGGACAACACTGGTTAAGGTGCTCTGGGCCACCTCTTAGGGATTCTCCTGAGTGCAGCATGTCCCTTCCTTTTAAATTAGTATTTAGTATTCCTTTTGCATGATTCCAATCACTCTATTGTTATTCATTTAGATTTAACTATGCAAGATGCTCATACAATTCTCCTCTCTTTAAGTTTCTGTTCTGATTCATTTATTATTTCTATTCTCTACAGTTTTTCTCAGACAGGGTAACAGTGTGGCATATTCTTTGAATTTGCATGTCCTCAGATATCTTTTATGCTAACCAGTGGAGAATGCCATGCTCAGATAAGGGATTCCTAGGCTGGAGTCCTCTCCTTTCGTCAGTCAGTAGTGATTTTTCCACTGTCTAGCTTTTATTGCTGCTACTGAGAAGACTGATACAGAACTGTTTTACCTGGGTAAAGGTTTTCCTTTTTTTTAAAGATTTTTTTTTTTTTTTTAATTGGGGAAGGGGAACAGGACTGTATCAGGGAACAGTGTGTACTTCCAGGACTGTTTCCAAGTCAAGTTGTTGTCCTTTCAATCTTAGATGTGGAGGGCACAGCTCAGCTCCAGGTCTAGTTGTCGTTGTTAGTTGCAGGGGGTGCAGCCCATCACCCCTTGTGGGAGTCGAGGAATAGAACCGGCAACCTTGTGGTTGAGAGCCTACTGGCCCATGTGGGAATTGAACCTGCAGCCTACGGCATGAGGAGAATGGAGCTCCAACAACCTGAGCCACCGGGCCAGCCCTCGGTAAAGGTTTTCATTGTTATTTGAAACTTGTTAGATTTTCTCTTCTTCTTAGAATTCAGAAATTTTACCAAGATTTGCCTAGGTATGTGTGATTTTTTTTTTTTTTTTCAGTTGTTCCTCTATCTCAGCAAGCCCTTCTAATCTATAGATTCAAGTCACTCTTTAACTCAGGTATATTTTCTCCTTCCTCCTCTTTTCTTCCTCCTTTTCCTCCTCCTTCTAAATTAACTTCTCTTCCATACATTCCTTTGTCTTCTGCAATTCTCATTATGTCTAAGTTATGTCTATTTGATCTGTCTTCCAAGTCTTTTCACCTTCATTTTTATGACTGTACTTTTTGTCAACATTTTGAAATATTTTTCTATTAATAGTTCAAGCTTCAATTTGGGGTGTCAACAGTGACAATTCTTTCCTTTAACTCATTTATTAAATCTATTAAGTTGAAAACCAGTCCTTCGAGAGCCTATTATTGAATATCCTTAAGGGCACTTAGAGGAGTTGTTATATTTCGTTGCCCACATATTTACCATGGGGGCTCACAAGGAGCTTCTGGTACTCCTTGAGCAGCAGAATTCCCTTGAGTGCTGGTGAGAGTATAGCAGTTTCTGTTGCTGGGGGTTAATTTGGAAACTTTCCAGCCACTTATTGGAGTTCCAACAAAAATAGTCTGCTCTGTTGCCCTTCAAACTGTGAAGCTTACTAGTAGTCTTCAACTTCAGGGGTAGAGAGGGCTCAGCCCACTATGAAACTTCCTGGGAATTTCTCAGAAGGTAAGGGCACCAGCATGCCCTTACAAGAACAATCAGCAGAATGGAGTCATTGTTGCTTTGATTGATTGATTGATTGATTGATTGATTGATTGATTGGTTTAAGAGTCTATGGATCTGTATGGGCCAAGGTCAACTATGATCCAAGAAACCTGTTTTCTCTCTCTAAGATGGAAATAAGATTCTTGAGAAAAGGGGAATTGCATATGTCAAATACAAAAAATAAATTTAAACGCCATGTAAAAAATATATGTTGTTGATCAATGGATATATTTCCATATTTTCATTTACTTCCCACAGTAAGATTTCAGAAAACTTTAGAGATCTTCTGGTTTGATCTAGGCAAACTTATGCACTGTCATATGTATTTATTTAAACACAAAGATCCATGAACAGGTATTATTCTTTAGATTTAAGCAAAGTGTTGCTCAGAGAGATTAATAAGCTAATATAAAGTCACCCAACATTGTAGAATCAGAATTCCAACACAGATCTTTTGATTCCAGGTCCAATGTGTTTTCCACTATTTTACAGGATTGCCCTTACAATGTCTTATGCCCTCAGGCTTTATAAAGCTTCTTTCAAGAGCTGTTCATTCTAACAGCATTTATATATCTTCAGCAAATATAGCATCTCTTATTTAATGACTCATGCAATAAATTCATGCTTGAATTTAATTTATGTAAAAGTTTATTGACAAATTTAAATGTTTTCTTTTGCCAGAAAGTCAATGCTTCATAACTCTCACATCTTCTCTCTTTTCTCTACTGCCAAGAAATTTAATTGAGCCAAATTTAAGACCTAATTATGGTAATCCAATCATCTTGAATACATAATGACACTGGATCCCTTTGCTTCCTAAATTTAAGGGATCTTCTTTTTATAACATTTTTTTCTTGAAAGCATCATTGAATAATTCTGAATAAAATAAATCCACAATAAATAAAAAGGAGTGGCAACAATCTACAATTTTAATGACTATTTTAAGATGTTCTCAGTAGCCAAATAATTTATTGGACAATTTAAGGCATAGATGAGGAGTAAGACAAAGAGATAGCTAACTGCTCTCCTTAAGAAATTAAGGAAAATGTAGACGGGAAGGAAGAAAGTGATTGGAGGAGGATAGACAAGGGGAGGAGAGTGAATGAGAGAGAAAGGTATATAACAAACACCGGGTATATAGAGCTCAGAGAGAAGAGATGACCAGTGACGATCTCTCAGGAGATCTCATGTATGTGTCCAGGCCAGTAATGCTTGATGTAGAGCTTAGATGCTGACATGGGTTGTGGACTTTCTAGTTGACCTCCTTCAACTCTCCCTCAGCTTCTGTCCCTAGACACATATCCCCTAGCCTTTTACTGATGAAGTCACATCAGTGCAGCTCTAGTACAGCTACTGTCCACAGCATCCACCTGAACATGGAAACTCATGCCTCCTTGCCACTGTTCCCTCTGTCATCTTCTGTTTGATCCCTGGAAATGCCAGCTGTTCTAACTTCCTGCATATCTTTAGGCTTCTCCAAACATAAAGCAAGCAGCACATTAACATATGCCCCCAACTTAAGATGAAGACTTGTCCAGCTCTCCCAAGAACTCTCTTATGGTGTTCTGTTGGCCCCCAGGGTTGCCTCATGACTCACAATTCTGCAGTCCTGGTAATTTCCAGCTGGGATGTCTCTCTGTATAGACAGCCCCAACCTCAATTAAAGGATATTCTAGGGCTCCCTTCTTTGACTTGAAGAGTAGCGTGGCGTGGCTGACAGAGAAAGGAGAAGAAAATTCAATCATTCTTCCCATAGGTCTATATCATTCTTCAGTTCTTACTTCCAATGGGCTGGAATGTTCGATAAGGATTCATGCTCACAGACTAATCCTGCTCCCTTTAAGTATATTCAGCATGGATGTCTCAGCACCTCTCATTAGAATTGGGAGGCAATAATCACCTATTATCCTCATAAGGCCCAATTGCAGGACTAGTTTCCTGGAAATAGACTCAGAGTCTTTGAAATTTGCCCATAGGAGGTGCAGTGTGGCGTGTACTTCAGGTCTACACCTCTGAGGGTTGAGTGCAGTAGAACTGGGCAGAGGGAGAAACTTAAACTGTGATGAAATTGCAACAAACTTTTCACTCAATGCTACAGGGAGTTCTGGAGCAGGGAGGGTCCTTCAGAGTTGCCTCAGATTGGACCAAGGACTTGACCCTTCAGGAAAGTGAAGTAAGTTTGGGGGGTTGGGGAGGAGGAAGTGACAGAAGAATGAGTTGCTAGTCAATTCAATAAAGAATTCCCAGGATCTTTTTGCTCCTTTATCCTTGACTGACCTTTTTCAATGACAATTTGCCGTGTCATTCCACCTAAGTTTTACTACAGAAATAAGAACTCTTATCTTAGGTGAATGCTACACTGATTTCCTTAAACCTCAGTGTCACAGATAGCAAAGTGCTCAGAGGAGACACCAAAGTCAGCAGAGACCATTACTCAATGGCCATGTCTTCCATATCAGTAGGGACATCATTCAATCTAACAGTCACTACCTAAGAGTACATTTGCCTTGACCCATCACGAAGGCTTTGAATTTATTACCTCTGCTTTCTATAATTAGACCTTTGGAGACCTACATGAATAATACAATCAATTGGAACTTGGAGTGGAAACTAGCTCTTAAAGGGCAGTATTGCATTTTCTGTCAAGATTTGCTCATTACTCCTAATTTAAAAATCTACACTCCATTTGCAATGTCTGCATTGGCACAGACTGCAGCACAGAAATGAGCATTACTGAAACATAGCATTTTCTTGCACAACAAATCCAATACAGATGCACTTTTAAAAGCAGTCTTACTCAAAGGATTTTCCTAGCAGGGTTTTATATTTAAATTTCACAAATGCTTTTAAATCTGGGACTTATTATGTGACTTTGGCTACATCACTTTCCTCCTTGTCTTAGTTGCTCTACCTTAAGTGGCACTAGGGGAAAGGGAGAGGCAGGAAATTTAATACCTGCAATAAGCAGGTTTGCTCTGAGGATGAAATGTTTTGAAACAAAAAAAACATAAAATCATTCATAAGTCTTACGTAGAATGATTTTCTCAAAGACAGCATAATATGAGACAGGGATTCTTAAACTGGGTATGCATTGAAATTACTTGTAGTACTTATTGGAAATGAGATTACTGGGCATTATTGCAAGAGATTCTGATTCAGTAGTTCTGGTATGGAGCCCGGAAATCAGTATTTATACAAGTACCCAGACCACTGAGATACAAATGGATCAGATCTACATGTGCAGAAACACTCAGAACAACATAATTATGGGTGTTGGCAGCCATGCTTCCTTCCCCACTCTGCGGTCACTAGCATGTGGCCATGACAATGGCACTCAATGGTCCTGAGCCTCAGTTTCCATGTGTACATCTGGGATTAAAAAGATCTTACTAAAAGACTGCATTAAGAAGTGAAAATTAGATTTTTTATAAGATGCAAACCACTCTGTAAATGATTGTTAATAGAATTTTGTGGGCTTACTCCTAAAGAAAGGGAGTTTATGGGAATGAGTGAAGATGTGGCTAAAGTGCTATAGCTCTGGAAAGTTAGGTGAGAAAAAGGCAGTAAGGAAACATGAGGACATTGTTCTAGGAAAGGTGAGAGTGAGTAGTGAAACAAAAACCTGAAGTCTGGTTCTTCTCAAATCTGCTTAATTCCAGCACTGTTCATTTTAATGACATTTTGGGTTATGACTGCTACTACTATTTCTGTGTAGGGGTCATGATTTTTAATATAAATGCATCCTACCTTGATAAGCGGTAAATAAATACAGTTTTGGCTACAAGGCAGTTTTCTACTAGAATGTTCTATCTTGATTTTAAAAATTAGCACTAGCCCTCTAACTCACTAGAATGTACATATGAGTTAATTATGCTCAACTGCACAAAAATGGCTTCTAGCCCTGATTAAATCGATTCTTCATTATTTCTTCCTCTAACAATCAGCAAAATTAAGTAGGTTACAATTCATACTGCCTTTGACAGGTATTTAAAATCAGAAACATAGTCACACTAACCTTGTTCCCTTTGACATATGGAAAGTGTTTTGATTTCTCTTTGTTCAATCACCACCACCTAACTTTGCAGATGATTAACAACTTTCTTCATTACTTAGCTAGCCCTAATATATATTTAGCATGTTCATGGATAGAAAACTCTATGGAATTGAACTTGGCAAGGTAGGGTGGTTGTAGATACACACATAACACATTCAGTAAGACCTTAAAGAGCCTCTAGATCTAAACTCAGGACGTTCAGCCAAACTGCCAATTGCTGCTTGTAAACTGTACAGCTTGAAATAGGAAAAACATGTATTTTCCTGTCAGGAGGAGGCAAAGCTTGACTGAAACTCTTCCTGGCCGTATCCATCTCACTGCTGTTAAAACTGAACTGTTGATTTTCCTCACACAATACAATCTGTTGAGGAAAACTAGCAGAAGTACAAACCAGGTAAGAAGCAGGCTGTTACTATACTATAAAAATGGGATGTTGGGAGAGTTTTGACAACATGTAGAATTAATTAGCAAGCACTGCTCAAGCACAAAGTAAGTTACCCTTATATAAAGCATTTAAAATTTTGTGTCCAAAATTTCACCTCAGGTAATTCTGTCATTAAATGCGATGCTGGACTAGCATGGTAATTATTAATAATGCTTCCTTCTCTGCAAATAAATGACATCTTTGAAAACATATTCTTCCAAAAACAATCACTGAAGACAGTTGGACCATTTATGATGCAGAAAAAATTAAAGTGTGTATGAAGCAACTTATGGGTGTAAAAATGTCACATTAAAAATTTGGTCATTATCTTTTTCTGTACCCAAATCACGAAACTCTCTATATGTCAAAAGTCCAAAGACACCTTAAAAAAGCTATTTTACTAAGATTTGTGGAGATAGTAGGGCCACAAGGCAGTTCTTCTCTGTAGTCTATGATGAATGTAGTCTGCAAGACAATGAAGGGTCTAGCTCCCATTTGTATTTCCTGTTGTAGCACAGTGTGGACCCAGCAGCTCCACCAGCAAATCAGAACAGTGAACCTCTAGAATGTAGATATTACAGGGGAGGATATCCTGTCTTGATGACTTTGCTCATCTCTGGCCTCTATGGCAGCAATCATCATTTCAATGAAGAACAGGACGTGGCAATTGAGAAATATTCCCCAGAGACTCTTGGGACAATACAGGTTTAATTATGGTGAACTGTTAAAATGGAGAACTGATTCTGCTGCTAGAATTTTAATTTTTAATTCCAGGTTGGTAGGCATGGCATTCCTAGTGCAGAAGTCCTGTCTTCACTGAGTCTTGGATCGTCAGTCTTAGCAGTCAGCGGATGTTTGATGATATTCAATTTCGCATGATGACTACTTTAATAATATTCATAGAGTGTTTTATAGTGTACAAAGCCAAAGTTGAGCAATTCAATAATGAGAGTAAAGTTTGGGTTCTAGGGATAGAGCTCAGTGAACTTAGAGGAAAGAGTCATGCGCTTCTATTTTATCCCTGGTTCTTAATCAAACTGAGAAATTCAGTACCTAAAGGCAAAGCCTCTCCAGTGTTCCATGTATGCAAATAATTTCAGTCTCAGTTTTTTTTTTCTTCTACTGTCTCATGGTACCTCCAGGATCCCAAGAGAAGAAAGAGGAGAGTTCAATAAGATACAAGCAGCATCAATGGTTGTTCCTCACTCTTTTGTCCCACTCGAGTCTGGCCCCTGAGCAACCTAAAATGGGTCATTCTGTAGACCCAGCAGAAGAAAACTACAACTGGAAGACAGTGAAATGCTCCGCCTCGCTGACTTCATCTTGTTCAAGCCTGCTTTGTTCCTGCTTCGGGTTAACAGCTTCTGCTTAGTCTTGCATATGGACATGCTAATCATTAGATGAATTCTGCTTACGGCTTGAGTTTTACAAAAATAGCCCCTTACTAGGTAGTGCCTCACCCAAGGAGGTGAGGGAAGTATGTACAAAAATCATGACTGAGGGTTTATCAAAGATTTGCAGGGACCTCGTGAGTGGATTCACATCAGCTAGAGTCAACAGACTAAGAACAAAGAAGTTTCACAATTGTCCTTGGACTCCTGCTGGTGCCCAGATGTCTGTGGTAGTCAGTCACCTCTTTCCCCTTCTCCTGTTTCCCCCTTCCCTTGACATAAAAGAAGCCAGAATTCTGTACTTTCTTAAGATGGTTCTTTGGGATGCTAGTCTGCCACCGTCTCGGCTTTGGCTTTCTCAATAAAGTCACTTTCTTGCCCCATCACCTTGTCCCAAGACATATTGGCTATTATGCTGTGACTGGTAGAAGCTTGGACTTGATGTTACAACTAAGTACAAAGGACTTCTGCCAAAAGGAGACTCTGTCCAGTCTGTCTTATCCTGATTTTATAGATGTGACATAATTGCAAAATACTAAAATAACCTGCCCTTGATGTTCATACATTACAAAAAGTATTCTACAAAATAGTTTTTAAACTCTCACATTTAAAAAGAAAATAATATATTATATAAAAAATAATATAAATAAGAAAATAATAAGAAAATTATATAAATATACATATATATTTTTTCACTAATTGAAAGGAGGGATTCAAACATTATTACATGGTTTCTTGTCCAAAGAGAAGGAGGGTAGCACCAAAGTCCATAATTTTCTCCATATACTATAAGGATCTATCATTTTACAGATGAGAAAATTAAAGATAAAAAAGATTTCACAAACAATAAGTGATAAAACCAAGCCTCTATCTCCAGAATTATTTTTCTCATTTTGGGGGTCCATTTTGGAACTCCAAGCTGACTCTAAACTACATAGTTTTTACTGAGGCTCTCTTTCTCAAATGAATATGACGATTAAGGATTAAATTGCTCTCCTTTGAAATCGCCATTAATTGTTTTTATCTTTTGAACCAAACATATGAGTATCAACTGACCTTTCAGTTCTGCTAGTCTGTACATGTGTTCTTATTTCTACAACAAGGATTTTGTCTTTAGCCCAATCTATGCCTAGTGCTGACATTCCGATATGTCTAGAAAACTCTGGTACAGGCCTGACTTAAATCTATTTTCACAAGGTCTGAGAAGCCTCCTACAAAAGTGTTCATCTGAAGGAAAGAAGGAAGCAGGCATGACACATTTATAACAAAGCCACTATCACTGAAAGAGAGTAAGAGTTTTGAGTACAACATAGTGGTTGTCACTCACATTCATCTTCAGCCTGAGTAGATGTCCAGACAGAAAGAAAATCATAACTGAAACCTGAAAGAACAGTTTCGTATCAAAGCTCTGAAAATGTTGGCATATGGACAGTGTTACTTGGGGACCCTTCTGAATATAACACAAGGGAAAGGGAGGCATTCCACTCCCTGCCCATTTGTCTACTGTAGGACCCGAGTGAGTGCATTGGCAGTGATGCCTGGGGGAGCAGTGACAGAACTTGCTAGAAGATTACGATGCCCAGAAGGATCTTTGGAACTTAATGGAGCAATAGCAGAGTCCCAAACGGGCATAATTGCTCCCAAAAACACATAAGAGAGCCCTTTGGGTTTCCTAGAAATACTTGATGGTAAACTCGAATCTACAAGTGGGTGTAAGAACAAATGAAATTTATAGTAATTATATTTGCTATATAATACAATACTTGTTATATCAATAAATATAAATAAGAAATTATAATTTTCTAAATAATAACATCACGTGTAGCCACAAGCTGGAGATACCTTGGAAACGCAGATTAAATGTTATGCTGCTTTAGCTTCTGTCAACTGAGTATTAGGACTATGGAAGCTAGACGGGGGTGAGGGGGACCTGTAAGAGGGCAACCTGTTCCCACGCCACATATCCTAAAGTCATTCAATAACAATGTAATTATAATACATACAATTGAAATATACATAATTGTAATATATACAGCTGCCTACATCTGTCGATTCAGTCCCAGGGTACTGTGCCCCATTTTCTGTACCAGCTCTTCAACGATGACTGCATCTGACTCTTCAGAAACATTTCCATGGAATGTTATTATCAGGCTTTTTGTTTGTTTGTTTTCTGTTTTTAATGGATGAACTACTTTTGTCCTAGGTTAATGGGGAACATGTTGTCCTACTGGTTGTTTTTTGAATTTATATATCTACCAAGTTAGGAAATTTTCAGAAGGTTAGAGGAAGAGGTGTAGAGATCATGTGCTTGTCAAAGAAAATGGCTTTAGATATTTTAGAAATGAAAGATGCTTAGTTCTGGGCATTTACACAAGTACAAATGTAAAATTATGACAGGCAAGGGGACACTGGTTCAACATTGGTACATTACTCAAAATCACAAGTCAAAGTTATATCTAAATTGCGTGACCCTTTTGTCTAGCTTCACGGGAAAAGCATTAGATAAGGACCCAGGTCTTATAAGAGACAAAGAAAGTTGTTTTGATCTATTGCAAAAAAAATGAACATTTGCTGGCAAAATTAGAGAATGAGAATACCATTTAGAATATTCTGAGTTTTTCAGATTGGGTTTCAGAGAATTCTGTTTTTGGACAATGGAATTGGCATGGGTCTAAGTTTATCTAAGAGGGAGAGATGCTGGTGTTCTCTTAGCCCCTTAAGATAGAAAAAAAGAGCAATGAATGCAGAGGAAAAAAAATAGTATTTGCAGGTAGACCATATTCTGCCATATGACTATGTGGTATAATCATGAAACACTGAACAGATATTTTACTCTAATGTTATGGCATGTAAGTTGGTTAATATTGGCAAGTGTATTGTAATAATAGCAATTCCATTATGTAGGGACTATTGACCTTGAGTCTGATACTTTGCTTTTCTGAAATTCAATTTCCCATTTGTAAAAAGGGAAAATAGAGGTTTTTCTAAATATCTTAAAATTGTGAGAAGGAGAAAATTGTCACGCAAGTTCTACGTGAATGTAAAATATCTTTGGTTAAAATTACATTTAACAAACACTTGATTAGTGTGTCCTACATACAAACAAACATTAAGGCCCAGGACCTTCTGGCAAAGTAGCAGTAAGGAAGGAAAGGTTGGAGGGAGGGAAGGAAGTAGAGAGGAAGGAAGGAGGGAAGTGTGGATGAAAAAGGGGACACATACTAAACCTGACAAGCTCAGGGGAGGCCTGTGAGGCGGGTCTTACAAACTCAGAGACCTAACTAAAGTAACCGCGTTGGAGATAGTCTGAATATAAAAATTCCTAACTAAAAGTGAGTCATGGAGGGTCGTCACATCTAGGCCTCTAGCTTCCTTGACAAAGGTTAATCTTGACATTACGTGAGTCTGTTTATTATCTTTTTGCATCTAAGAAAACATACCCTTGGAATGTTGGAGTAATACCCTGTTTCCAATCCCTCAGGGCACAACCTCTCACCAGAGCATGAGACCACCAAACCTCTCATTGTTTTCTTGTTCCCCAAATACTGCTTGTAGGTATGGTACTGTACATCCTGTACACACCAATGTAAAAGAAGTATATGTCTCTCCATTTTACCTTCTATCCTATCCCAAAGATATTCCCATTTTGCTTTCTCTTGCCCCCTTAATCTACATAAACCTCCTATGTCTCCTCCCTTGAGTCTCATATATAAAATAAGCTGCAAAACTTCCATTCTCCAGAGCATTTTCGCAATTTCTTGCGATTTTGCTTTCTGGCAATTGTTGTCCATTTGGCTCAAATAACGTCATAAAAATTCTCTACAGGTTTGGACATTCCTTAAGTCAACAAACAAAGGAAAGGATGGAGGAAAGGAAAGAATAAATCAGCCAATCAAGTTTATGTTTTTAAGAAAAAGAAAGAAAAACCATATTTAAACTAAATGTAGTCTAATTAGTTCTTGTAAATAGACACTGATGAGCTCCTATTTGAAAGACTAAATAAAAGAAAAAATTTGTATATTAATTTACTTGCCATAAGTTTAGAATTTTTAAAACAAGCAGAGGAAAAGCTGGTCTATATTCTTGTGTTACTCTCTGTGAATATATTATGCTAAGAAAATTAATTAATAATAAACATAAATAAGGTTGCAAGTAGCAAAGAAGTTTAAACCTCTTGAGAATAAACTTTTCAAGATTCCCTCATGCCCTTTAGCAATGCTATTTACATATAAATCATTGACAACTAATTATAAATCATTTTGATCTGTTCAAAAGCAGGTTCCAAAGGGCCGCTAGTAAGCAATACTTTGTTTGACTAGTTCCAATTATTGTATTAATTAAAATTTAATTGGACAACCAAGCTCAGTTGCAATTAATTAATTAAGTAACAAACATAATAGGAAAACAACAGTAGAAACAGTGCAATTTTACAGTGAAGACTGCCAATATCAGATAAGCTTTTTCCTCAGGAATGTAAATTATTGTGGTGTTAATGAAGTTGCATTTACTTTCATATTTGACCCTTTTAATCTCAAATTTTTTACATTTGTAATCCTTCCACTTCTTATTCTCTACCTCTGTCAAATCACAATATTGACATGTTTGTCTTTAGTGTCCACGTTTGAGAAAGAGAGAGTGAGAAGAGAAATATTATGAATTCCTAGTCATAGCCCTGGATTTTAGATGCAAGAAGAACTAGTATGAGAAGCTTGATCAATTTCCACAGCCTTTTGCTAGTCTATTTAACTTTCTAATTCTCCTTCATACTTAGAAAATGTGCTTGGCCTAATAGTTGCTTTCTTTAGGAGTGTTAGGAATTCCTGGAAGGGGTCTAGGGTCAGTAAATTTGAAAAATTTGAGTTCTCTCTTGGCTTTCAATGAAAGCTTCTGACTTATTAGGATGGCGGGAACAATACTGTGTCTTGTTGGTGACCTCACTACCGACAGCCGCTAACTCATCTGAACAGAACTTTTACTATGATACTTTGCTTGGGTCATAGTAAGAAGAGAGGTGAAGTAGAAAAAAAGGGATTCTCATCCAGGTACTAGACACTCAACACAAAGGGAAAATAGTGCAGTGGAAGCTCAGGCTCAGAGTGACCTTGCGAATCAGTTTCCTTGTCTGCCCCCAGCCCAACCAGCACAGCAGAAAACTTTCTTCCTGTAATGCTCCCTTCCCTTCTTCATTGCTCACAACAAATGGTCACCTCTTGTTGCCATGAACCTCAATTTCAAGACCCATTTCAAGTGTGTTTGGAGAGTAGAACAAATAAAACAATAACTCTCGTGTGAGTGTTGGAAAGCTTTTGGAGCAATAGCACATTAAGCATTTGTTGGAAGATAAGACAACATGACTGAGACCAGTGGAAAAGGATACACAACAAGAAGGAACATCCAGTGGCTCCAGATAGTATATGGAAACGATCAGATACCTTGAACTTCAAAGTCACTAAAAGTATTTAAAATTAATTTCATTTTAACAGAGTTATTGCGTACTAATCTAGATAAATTCAGAAATAGAAATACCAATAGAGCATAGTTCCCACTTTCAGAAAATTTACAGTGTAGTCATGGAAAATATTGTATGCATGTTTTCTTCTTCTATTTAGTAAGACTTTTTATAGATAAAACAAACATCTAAGGTCCTAAGGATAAAATAAAATAAAAAAAGACGAGAAAAGGCAGTTTCTGTTCTGATTAAGCTTCCACGCAAATGTGGAAAAGAGGCATTTATTAAAGAATGTCAATAATAAGGGCAAAAGTAGCCTGTACTTCTTTGAAATAGAGGCAAATACTGTAAGGGTAAATGAGAAATAGGGAGAATTGATCCAGGTGAGGGAGTTGTAGACTCACCTGAGTAAATGATGCTTGGGCTGTGAAAGATGTGTTGGATTTCACCGGCGTTATTTTTAAAACGACAACTTCAGTACATGTATCCTTGACTTAAAACCTTCAGCAACTCTGCAACCACTCTAAGTTCTGTGTAATAGGCATATTAAATGGACTGAATCAGATGATACAAATAATTTGCAGCTCAGATGCAGAAACAAATCCAGCCCAGTCTGAGTTAAAACTTCAGTTTCATATCCAATTCAAAGCTAGGGGCCCCTGCGGCAGGGCCTGGTTGGGGAGCAAGTGTGGTCTATTCTTATGTTTTCTTCTGATTACCCCTCTCATTGTTGCTTTAGCTCTAGGATCTGGGCTTGTGAACAGGGCCTAAGAAAGAAGGGGGAAGAGTCATTTAATCAGATAGAGACATACGTAATTCTCTATTAACCATCTGTACCCTCCTAGTGGCAGTGTCCAAAGGCTGGCTCTCTCGTGGAGCATATTTGTCGGTTCTTTGGAGGGATCTCCACACTGCACAATTCATGTAGTGGGTGGAGTATTTTCAGGTGAGTCTGTTTAGGACCCTTCCATGCGTCCCACACTCCTGCTCAGTAGCGCTTGTCCCGGGAACTCAACTCCCTATGCCTTATTCCTGAGCTCCCTCACCCTGGGTGGCCCGTCTTCCTTCAGTGATCACTTATGAGGCACACTCAACCACAATGATGGCAGGACAGGAACCTGTCCTGCTGCTCCCCTCACTCCCAGCCTCGCTGCCAGAGCTCTACCTACCTTCTCACCTTCAGGCTCTGGTCAGGAAATACATACAGACTCCAGGTCCATGTATGATTCCCAAGGATGCTCTCCATTCTGATAGCTCTACTAGGAAGGGCCTAAGAGTTTCTATAGTTGAACAAGAATCAACTGAGGGGGTGAAATGTTGGTCTCTGCTTTCTGTAGGCATCCCCAGGCTCTCTGAATGTCTCTCTCATGCAGTCTATCATCTATCTATCTATCTATCTATCTATCTATCTATCTATCTATCTATCTATCTATCTATCATCTAATTCTATCTATCTCATTCTGAGTGCTCCCTCTTTGGTTTGGGGAGAGGATACAAAGGAAGGAAGAAATACAAAGTACTTTTCCTCTAAGCATAAGATTCACTGCCTCTATCAATTTCCTCTTCAACAAACTGAATTCTTAATATAAGCCAGAAGGGGAAAGAGGAGAAAAACTGCTTTGGACTCATCTTAATAAGATCCAGTAAGGTGTCTGTTGCTCTTCTTAACAGCAATTTCCCTCAACTTGGGGGATGTAGACCAATGTGGAGAAAACAAGAATTGTATTCAACATCCAGTCACATCTGATTTCCTGATTATGATTCTAAAGACATGCATGAGACAACTCCTGATAACCTCTCCCATCTTTCACTATTCTCCCACACCCCAGGCATCTTGACTACTTGCAATATTGCAAACATGACTTGTTCTTTCCTGCCTTCCCAAACTATTGCCACATCTACTTGAAATCCCTGTTGTTCCCCACTTAGTACAACTTCTACTGACTTTTCCAGGCAAAAGCAAGCATCTCTCCAAAGGAGAAAAAAATTTTCCTTTGTTATCCCATTGCTCTTTCATATGTATCTATTGTGGCACATATTACATTGAAGAGTAATTGTGGAATTCAACCAAATTTTATTGAGTATCTACCAAGAGGTGAGAATTTCTGCCCTTCTAGAGTTTAGAGTCTCATTTCCACCAGTCTAGGAGCTCTTTGAGAGCAGATGGTATAGCTTCTTTACAACATGTTACCAGACACAAACTAAGCACTGACAAGTATGGAATGGTAGATGAACGAGTTAATAAAATAGGTGTTGTGAAAGGGATAATACAGATACAAATAAATCTGTCACCATGGGAACACAGAATAGAGAGGGACTCCCACTAAAAGCATGAAGAAAACATTTGGGAGGAAGTGATATTTGTTCTAGGCTTTGAAGGAAGGTGCTATAAGTTGAATTGTGTCCTCTAAAAATTCATGTGTTGAAGTCCTAACCCCCAGTACCTTAGAATGTGACTTGATGTGGAGATAGTGTCATTGCAGATACAATTAGTTAAGACGAGGTCATACAGGAGTATGGACCTCTAATTGACATAATTGATGTCCTTGTAAAAAGAGGAAATTTGGACACAGACATGCACAAAGGGAGAGTGCCATGTGACGACTAAGGTACAGATCAGGGCAATGCAGCAGAAGCCAAAGAACACCAAAGACTGCCAGTAAACTGCCAGATACTAGGAGAGAGAGAGGCATGGAGCAGATTCTTCTTTATAGACCTCAGAAGAAATCAACCTTCTAAACACTCGATTTCACATATCTAGCCTCCAAAACTGTGAGACAAATTTCTGTGGTTTAAGCCACCTAGTTTGTGGTACTTTGTTACAGCAGCCCTAGCAAACTAATACAGAAGGAAAGATTTAATCAGGTAAATATGGAGGGGCATGATACACCTTGAACCCAGAGTGGAAGAATGCTGAGTGTACCTGGGAACAGGTTCTATGCCTTATGAGTGGAGCAGATAGATGTTGCATCGGCCAGGGAGGAGGTCGATATATAGCAGAAGTTAAGATTATATCAGAATTTTGGAGATTGACTGTTGGAAGACGTTGAATGTCATACCAAAAATCTGGCAGATTTTTTTTTTTTTAGATAATAGAGACATTTCACGTATTATTAAGTTGGAGAGAACGTTATGAGCCATGATTCAATCATTAATTTAATTAACGGGTACTTATTGCATGATTACTACATTTTACATTGTTGTAGGCAGTGAGGACACAGTAGAGGGTGAGAGACAATGAATGCATAAAACAAACAAATGTCAGATTGAGATAATTGTTGTGGAGGGGAAAAGTCAGGGTAATAAGTGGGAGAAGATAGATAAATATATGTCAAATAAAATTACATTATATATTATTTAATTTATATTATATTAGTCAAATAATATTATGAAATATATTCATTTGTATTAATTGAAGACAAATAAACCAGGATGAGAAGATAAAGAGTTTAATGGACTTTTCCAACCTGGGCTTGGCAGGATGACTCCCGCAAGAAAAGGTGGCAAGAAGAAGGGTCGTCTACCATCAATAAGATAGTGACCAGAGACTACACCATCAGCATTCACAAGCACATCCATGGAATGGGTTTTAAGAAGGGAGCCCCTCGGGAGCTTAAAGGGAGCTGGAAATTTGCTATGAAGGAGATGGGCCTTCCAGATGTGCGCTTTGACACCAGACTCAACAAAGCCGACTGTGCCAAAGTAATAAGGAAAGTCTCATACCGTTTCTGGGTGCAGTTGTCCAGAAAACGTGATGAAGATGAAGATTCACCAAACAAGCTCTATACATCAATTACTTATGTACCTGTCATCACTTTAAAAAATCTACAAACAGTTCATGTGGATGAGAA
Organism: Rhinolophus sinicus; assembly: GCF_036562045.2. Taxonomy (NCBI): domain Eukaryota; kingdom Metazoa; phylum Chordata; class Mammalia; order Chiroptera; family Rhinolophidae; genus Rhinolophus; species Rhinolophus sinicus. The sequence goes on along the minus strand of NC_133752.1, from coordinate 153,898,745 downwards.
CTAACTTCTGATTGTTGAATAAAGTTATAAAACTGCAAAACATAAAAACGAAAAAAAGAGTTCAATAGAAAGGAAACGGAAAGAGAGGGGTACATTATTTGAGGAGGGGTGTTATTTGATTCTGATAAAAGACATTTGAGATCAGAAGGAAGTGGGGAGCAAGCCAGGCAGCCGTTGGATCATTGGTAGGCCTAGCCCCAGCAGTTGGGGTGGGAGTGGGTAGTGTTTGCCTTATGGTGTTTGAGGGATCAAGGAAGCCATTGTAGCTGCCAGGCAGTAAGCAGAGGGAGAGTTTTAAGAGCTGGAAGTCAGAAGTTTTGCGGGAAAGTGAGAGAGAACAGGCTATAACAACGAGAAATAATTATACTTGCTAATGCGTGGTTCTGTTCTCTTGGGATTGCGCATGGAAAGGTATGGCCATCTCAAACTGATTACTATGAATTCAGTCAAGACCCAGGTGTCCTCTTTCTGTCCGGGAATGGCTAAGGAGATGTGCAGCTACCTCACATGTCACTGCATAACCGTTAGCATACCCAAAGAAATGGAGGGCCTGATGATACATCCAGCTCTTCCAGTGAACAAAAGCAATTTCAACATTGTAGGGTGCATAGATAGTATTTCCAAATGTAAGTGCTGGATTTTTCACCTAGGAAGAATGATGAATTATTAAAAAGCACTCAGCTTGATTCTTTTTTCCCTGCAACACATATTTTCTCATAACATTTAAGGCATAGGAGCCAGGAAACTTCACCAAATGTTATGTATGGAAAATGTTCTCAACGTCTTAAGAGTCAAGTCAGCAATAGTGGTGATTGAATATTTACATAGTTAGAAAGCATGGTCAGAATTTAAATAAATCATTATATGCACTGTCTCTACAGAAAGCCCTGAAGCTCCCGCCTAGCTCCAAATTAATGCAAAGGAAAGAGTGGCACCAAATTACATACCAAACTCCAGCTGTAATAATTACTCAGACCTTAGTCAACAACCTGGCCACTTTTAAATGAGAGAGAAACCATACTTTTGCTAGTATCCACGCCTATCATTTGATTAGCATTTACAAACAAAAATGAGTCCTCACAGCTCTCTGGTGAGGCATGAAATATTTAATTTTTCTATTTGTAGACAGACAAATTTGTAAGATTCTTTTAATGGTTGCACAAAAATTTGGAATAAAGCAGAAAATTGAACTGGGTCCTATGCTCTGGTTGAGAGGACAGTACTCATTTCCAACTTCCCGGAGGTTTGAATTCAAGCCATTGTGGGAAGACTGACAAACCTTATCTAAATTGCCATTTTTCAAAAACTTGCTGCAAATGTGGTAAGGGAAAATTGTCCCCCTCCCAAGTCTCATCCTTATATAAATAGAACATTGTCTCATTAGGATTTCATTTTATACTCAATGGAAAGAACTCAAGTTTCACTTCTGAAGTTTCTATCTAACCAGGTACAAAAAATACCCATGGGGAATTAGAAAACATTTTTGAAAAAAAAAAAAAAAATGAAACTAAATACTGCTTCATTCTGTGTCATTAAGATCAGCCTTTCTTTTTTCTTTTCATGTGTTTTCTTGAACAGTGGGAAAAAAATGATTTTAAACTCCTCACAACCATCACTCTTCGTAGAAGGCATGACTCAATGGTGGTTTGAAGTAGAAAGATAGCACAACAGGAAAGGATCTTAGAATTCATCTAGTTTAACCCCTTCACTTTAAGATCCATTGCCCGAGGGACTAAATAATTTGCCCTAGGTGACATAGTAAAAAGCACTGCTCTGAAACTGAATACAATTTTGAGATCCTGATTTGAAGTCTTCTCTTCAAACTGAAATATGTAAGCTCTTGGGGAACTGAACTAAATTTCAAAACCCCCAGTCCTAGCTTGCTACAGCATGACAGCCTCCGTGAAGTAGGATGATAATGCCTCCAAGAGATCACGTATGAAATGTGTTTGGCATGTAGGTACTTAGTTATTGTTAGCTATTATTATTATTATTTTAATTAAAGTTTATCAGGGTGACAATTGTCAGCAAAGTCACATAGATAAATCTCAGGTGCACAACTCTGCAGCACATCATATATACATCACACTGTGTGTTCACCACACAGAGTCAGTTCTCTTTCCGTCACCCTATATTTGATCCCCTTTACCCTCATCTACCATTATTATTATTAAGCAATAGCTTTCAGCTGCCTGCAAATGTTCGCTCTTATATGCCTCTATGTTTAGGATATAAAGATGCTCCAAAGCTCAGTGCCTGAAAAAGAACAATTGCTTAACTATAAAGGCATACAGAGATTTAGGACACAGGGAATGTGAAGTAACTATGCTGACATTTAATTAAACAAGAGCATCTGTCATATCAGACATTCTTTGCCGGCCTATTTTAAGGATACCTGAGATTCTGGCCCAGAATATGTTGCCAGGAGCTTCCCTGGGGAATGAGGCACCTCAAAGGGGCTGGCCATGTGTGTGCTCCGTGGGGACACTGGGATGGAACTCCTCTCCAGCTTTCATGGAAGATTTGGTCTGAGTCTGAGCTGGAAGCCAGGTACAATTGGATTTATGTAAACACCGCTACTACCCTATTTGGTTCTTGTGCAACTGTGTGTGTGTCAGGTGAGGGATCCTTGGCTAAAGAAGGAGGAAGAAAGAAGAAAAGGGGGACTGTTTGTAGTTCAGGAATACTTCCTTTCCACTTCTTAGAGTCTGGGTGGTTGTCCCCTTTATTTTCATAGCATACATTATGAAGATCAAGTAGTCATTGATTTAAAGTCTATTCCTGTGTAAGATGATGAGATTCATAAGAACAGCAACCGTGTTAGTTTAGTTTATCACTTTTTCTCAGTGTCTAACATGGGGACTGACATACAGCCGACACCCAGGAAATGCTGTTCACTAAATGAATGCATGCATGCCTTCTCTCTGCTGATAACACAGGGGGCAGCCTCAGATCCTCTCCTTGCTGACAAGGAATGGAGGTGGGTTGGAGGAGGGAAGTGAACTAATGTTACTGAGTAGTCCCTTTGTTACAGTAACATTTTCACATGTTGCTTTAGGAAAGTACTACCTCACAAAGGGTGGGCAAGAAAATGCAGGCCAGATGCTAGTCTGACTAACAGCCACGTGCATTCCACTTCGAGTACATTCAATTTGTTTCCTGCTTACTTTTCCTGCTGTTCATCTGGGAGTGCTCAAATTTGGAGTCATTTTAGTTAAGCACTAATTAACCAATTAGCAACTGTCAACTTTATTTTCTTTCTTTTTTTTTTAAGCTCTCTAGGATTCATGGCTTTTTTTTTTTTTTTCCCTATGTTAAGTTTCTGTCTAGGAATTGGCATATGTCTATAGAAATCCTGTCTTTGTAAATGAAATGTAGGTAGAAAATTTGTCCTATTTCTTCCTGCTCCCGAAAATCACAGACCCTGACCATGTCCCAAAGTCTGTTTGTCGCTTTTGTAGGTGATAGTGTTTATTTCTCTCAACACTCTCCCTTCCTCACCAAGGGGAAAAATAAAGGTTTGGATAAACTATCAGAAAATAGGTATAGATGGAGAAAAAGAAACACAATTTCTAGCTTCTGCTGTGTTTCTATTCTGTGATATATTTATATTGATGATAATAATAAAACTTCACTCAAAGATTTTAAGCTGAAATAAAAGTGCCAGCAGCCATTTATTGGGAACACAGAGTAGAGCACATGTTTGAGGAAGTCTCCCATTTCCTGACTCACTCTAGATAGAACAGGGTCCTGGTAACGCTGCCACTTATTGGCTCTATAACACTGAACAAGTTACTTAACCTCATTACACCTGTTTCCTCATTTGTAAAATAAGGCTAATGATAATGGTAATTGAATTAGATAATGCTTATGAACTGTTTTTCACAGTGCCTGGTACATACCTAAGTGCCAAATAAAAAGTTGCTCTTACAAGTATTCACTCAACAACCATTTATGGAGCAGTGCTATATAGCAGGCATAATATTTCATGTTGGGGATAGAAACACTTTTTTTTTTCCTCCAGATTTTAAGGAGATTTAGGTATGGAATTATTTTGAGAATGAAGTACCCTAATTATTGAGACTATGTTCCATATGTGTATTTCTCATAGAAAGGGCTCCCTTCCCTGCCTCCCACCACCCCCCTCCCCATGTTTGGCCAGGACTTATAGACAAATCAGTGTCAGTACTTGTTGAGTTCATCTAGGAGTGCAGAAAATCTGATGGATTCATCAGGATAATGTGAAATTAGGCCAGAATAATTCTCTCACTGGGAAATTGTTGACTATTCACAAGTCTTCTTTGGCTAGCTAATATTTAATTCATTGGCTACATAATATTTGAAAACCCTTCTCATTATGGGGACTCCCTCACTGTGTACAAGTGCAGGATCTCACTAGAGAAATGGAGGAGTCAGATTTCTTCTCACCCTCTAGCCACAAGCATGTGACTTGGACAATCAGATGCTCTTACCTTGGACTTTGAATCTTGAGCTGATTGAGCAAAAAGACAGGGATAATTGATAGCATATTTCCAAAAAGAAGGTTGTAAATCTGATGACGACTATTTGGAGTACCAGTAGTGGGGGTGGGTGCATAAAATTCTAACTGCACCAACCTATGGCAGGACCAGTCTGTGTTTCTTGCTACCAAGGCTTCTTGATTTTGACCTGTTTCCCAAGACTGGTTCTCCATCCTTTCCAAAGATTCTGTCAGCTCCTAAAATCCTTCCAATAACTTTTCTGTTTAAGTTAGCTACAGTTGATTTCTGTTGCTTGCAAACAAAAATCCCAACTGAAACACTATTGTTCTTTCCTTTGACTGGGTCCACAAAACCTAGATAGTTTATGGCACTTCTGCTCTAATCTGAAGCTGAATAGAGTCGCTTTTTCTCCAGCCTCAGGAGTGTCCACACATACCTGGAAATGAAACATTTGACAGGCGGCAAAAGATGTTTCTGATGGATGCCGGAACAAAAAGGGAAAAGAAAAAGGAGAAAACAAAGATAACTAGGGATATTAGATGTTTCTTAAGACCTACCCTGATTTCTTTTAGGGTTTGAGTCCAGAGCAGTAATTCTATTTTCATGTCAGTTCTGATGACTTTGGGGCTTAAACATGAGTCTGCTTAAAAACACACACCAGGAGAGGTCTTCAGGAAATATTCAATTTAGTTGTTAATATATTTGAATTTTATGAGGGATGACAATTAAGTTCACGAACTTGTTGCAACAATGTTGCTAACCTTTTTTGATATCAGAGGAATTATTCATTATGAATTTGTACCAACTGGACAGACAGTTAACCAAGTTTACTATTTGGAAGTGCTGAAAAGGCTGCATGAAAAAGTTAGATTACCTGAATTTTTGCCAACAATTCATGGCTCTTGCTTCACAACAATGCACCAGCTCACATGGCACTGTCTGTGAGGGAGTTTTTAGCCAGTAAACAAATAACTGTATTGGAACACCCTCCCTCTGGCCCCCAATGACTTCTTTCTTTGCCTGAAGATAAAGGAAATATTGAAAGGAAGACATTTTTATGACATTCAGGACATGAAGGGTAATACAATGACAGCTCTGATGGCCATTCCAGAAAAAGAGTTCCAACATTGCTTTGAGGGGTGGACTAGGCACTGGCATTGGTGCATAGCTTCCCAAGGGGAGTACTTCGAAGGTGATCAGAATGACATTCAGCAATGAAATATGTAGCACTTTTTCTAGGATGAGTTTGCGAACTTAATTGTCAGACCTCGTAAAGCATAAATGGTTAAAGACGAAAACATAATTATATCTATTGATAGCCAGCAACAGCCATTAGTAGGCATGCAGATACCACATGTAATTTTTTATAGTCTTAACCCTTACTCTGTCTATTGTACTGTATGTAATGGAGGAATGCCAGAATATGAGTTTCCTTTCTACAAATAAAGGTTCACACCTTTTAAGAGAGGTAAATGTGTGAGTCGCAGGGCCCATTAGGCAGCCTCCTTACTCTATTGCTTGTGCGGCATTACACACAAGAATTTTCCTTATGTACTGTTGAGACAAGAGAGCATACCTTACACCACATGAACTTCTCCATCTAGTTTTAAAGCGGTAACATGTGGGGGGGAAACAGCTATGAGTCAGGGGCTTCACTACTAACAAGCTACATAACCTCTCTAGGCCTCAGTTACTGCCCCAACTTCTGTCTGATAAAGAGGTTTGCTCATATTATCTGTAAGGTCTCCTGCAGCTTTAGTTTTACTAGCGAGCATGTAATGCATTAGCAGCTGAAATTAAGAATAGGGCTCAGAATAGGAAGGAGCTGGGAAACAGAGAGGAAGAAAAATGGTGACATTGGCAAGAAGAAAGAGAGCTTTGGCATGCCGCTTGACATACCTTGGAGATATAGGAAGTGTAAGAAGAAGAGAACTATGCCCAAACAGAGAAGGTGAGAAATTCCTTCTTCAATTCCAGTTCTCACCTGCTTCCAATTCTCACTGTGAGGACTCCCTGAGCTGCATTTCTCAAGTGGAAAACATGAGTGGGGCTAGAATTATACCACTTTAATCCTCCCTTACCCTAAGGAGGGCTTCTCTGAGCCCTAAGGAGGGCTTCTCTGAGCCCAGCTGGACCACTTGAGATGCAATGGAAGGAAGGACAGGTAGACCAAGGTGGTCTGCACCCAGGCTCTGCATGAAAAGATGGATGAATTAGAGTTACTTAAGCTCTCTAAAGTCCTAGTTTCCTCATCTGCAGTGAGAGGATAATTACACTACCCTATGAAGTTGTAAAGATTAACATTTTATTTACTCTGCTTGGTGTTGCAAAGTGAGCAACCAGTAATCGGTAACTGACACTATTGTAATTGTTGTTCTTACAGGGCAGTTAATATTGCCATATCTGTCTTGAGGAACCATGGGATACCTTGGGTTAGCTAGAACTGACTTGTGGTTGGGGACCTAGTCACATGGATAGATTACACAAAAAGGACATCCAGTTACCCTGTATAGTGTTTAATGGAATGGAGACATTTCCAGAAGGGATGAATAGACTTCAGATTGTACCCAGGGAGTGCATCCTTAAAAGATAATAAGAACTAATTCTTCAGCTCAGCTCCAAAGACAGGTGTGTACGGCTATGTGGTGTCACACAGATTATCTTTCCTAATGCAGACCTAGGGGAAATGAATGCATTCTTTGAAAATGTTCTGTAGGAGGATTACATGGGATAGCGTATGAGAGGCCCTGGAGGAGGGATTCTGGAAACATGGCTACCTGATTACAGCCTCCTTCCTCTCCCAAGCAGCTCCAAGCCACTTAGCTCTCCAGATTTAAGCTGCTGCTGGACCCTACCGGCAAGTAGGTATATGTGAAGCCTGGATTGCTGTGGTTCTTGGAGGGGGGGATGCAAGGGGCTTCCTCTACTGCGTCCTGGGGAACACTTGGTTAATGCCACTGAGCCGAAGGGCTAAGACTCCTATCGGTGAATACAGATAAGATCTGTTAATGGATCTCTAGGGAAAGGCCAGTGCCAATCTTACATCACTGAAAAGTACAATGGAACTTCCAAATAAACTAGGAGAAAAAGATAGATTGAATCACAAATTGTATGAAGCAGCAATCATTTTTAAAAAGTATAAAAGCAAATTGTGAGATAAAATAACCAATAAAGCTAAATGGAAGAAATAAAATCAAGGATATTAGTAACAACACTACATGTAAGTAAAAGTTGTAAAGATAGAAACTGTCAGATTCAATTAAAAAGAAAACAGAAAGGAATTTGATGTAGTTTATAAGTAACTTGCATAAAATGAAGTAATAATGAATATATTTTTTTAAAAGGAGACAGATGGATAAAAACAAAAAAACAAAAACACCAGGCATATGCAAACAAAGGGAAAGCAGGAGCAGCAATATCAAAACCACTCAAGATGGAATTTAAGGTTAAAAGCACCAAATAGGTTAAAGGAGAACATTACATTACAGAATTTCAGTAGGAAAGGAGTAAGAGAGTGAAGTAAAAGCAATATTTGAATAGATGAGAGATAAGAATTTTCAAATATTCATGAAAGATATAAGTTACTTATTTAAAAATGGCTATGAACCCCAATCAGAATAAATAATAAACCACATATAGGTACATCACACTAACATTGCTTAAAAACAAAGACAAGAGAAAAGCATTTAGACAACTAGAGACATATTTTGGCTGTTTTAATATAGCAGAGAAATTAGGAAAGCCAGAAGACAACAGAATGATGTCTTTTACAAAAAAGAATCACACTCACACACACACACACACACACACACACACGCACATAAATGGGAGGGACGGGGAATAAAGTTTAAAATTTCTCAGGTTGTAACATTGCTAGGGAAGTGGGGGAAAGTAACCATTTTTATTATACTGTAATAAGTCATATTTTCTCCCTGGATATAAAAGGAAAAAGCAAGTAGATGCTGCTTACTAGGAACATGCATTAAACATAAGATTGAAAACGAAGTGTCGGAAAAACATCTACAGTAAAAACACTTAAACAGCAGTGATGGAATGACCATCAGATGTAAGACTGCAAGAAAAAGAGCATTATTAGAGATGAAGAGAGACATCTCATACGGACAAAATACTAATCTACCAGGAGTATATAATGATTCTAAGTTTACATGAATCCAATAATGTGGTGAGAATAGACAATTGCCTTTCCTGATAGAGAACGTGGCTGGACCCCACTAATTAGGAAATGCTTGTGGAACCAGGGTCAAGTATGAGGTGTGAAATCTCACTGCTAGAGGTCTCTGGTTTTCTCTGGTTTCAGTTATTTTGACATCTGGCCAGTGGCTAAATGTTATTATTGTGTTAATATTGTTCAGACTATTTCTCACTAGACAGAACCTGGGGTGAAGGCTAAGAAACCCTGGGTGCTGACTTACACTCTGACTTTAAATTGCAACTAGACCCTCTGCATTCTGGTGAAGGATATGGTCCAAGGTTAAGAAGATTATACAAAAATACCCTACTTGCCTTCAAGCGACCTACACTCTGGGAAAGACCAACCTATAAAAGTAACTAAACTACAAGGGATAGTTTGACAAATATGGTAGCAATAGTAGAAACAGAAGTATACAGTGCACAGGATGCTAAGTGTCATAAAGAGAGGTGCAAATAAATGCAAAGATGAAATATGAAAAAAATCAATTTAAAGTTACCAATTCAAATGCAGGGTGAGAGAAACCTGGGGTTTTGTTTCACCTCCAGTGCTGGAATTGCCACAGGTTAAATGCAAACATATATCTCCACAGGTCCTATTAGAGGATCACACTTCTTTGATCCTTGCATTTCAGTGTAGTTTGAGATCTATTTTTCAAATTATGTTTTAACAAAAGAAGTATGTAGGAGATCAAACAGTAGACGTTCCTGTAAGATGCTCACCTCATGCAGATTCCCATGGAAATCATCTTGTTTGACAGAGCAGCCTGATTTCTACATTCTCTACTGAGCCTTCAGCAAGTGTGCATCTCTTTGGAGGGGATGCCAGCACGGAGCTCCCACTGCCCCCAAAGGGCTGCCATGCTGAGTCAACTCAACAGGACTAAAAGAATACAGTTGCGATAAGCTGCAGCTTCCCAAATAAAATCCTACCCTGCCATGTGAAAATTGCATGGCAGAGATCTAAAGAAAACAGGGGGTTCAGAAAATGGCTGACAGAATAATTATTCTCTTTAATAATTATTCTATTTAATTACCACGTGCCTGATGTAAAGTAGGCCCAGTTGACTCCAGCACCCCCCTTTTTTCCTTACCTGAATATAAACAAAGCCCTCAACTGTCAGTTCAAGACATAGACTTATTATATTCCCTGCAGAAATGGTAGGCCAATTGAAATTCTTTGATAGCAAAAGTTATGTCTAGAATACAATTAGGAAACAAAACCAATTTCTTTTTAGGGTAAATCTTTTTTTTTTTTTTAAGTATAAATCCTTTATTTGTGGGAAAAGCTTTAACAGAAGCAATATGATCATCGTCATGAAGCATTATATTATTTAGTGTTAATAACAACTCTATGATATAGCTATGATTATACCCATTTTATATTTTTTTGACATTTTTTTATTAGTTTCAGGTGCATAAAACAATGTAATAGTTAGATATTTATCATTTGTAATGTAAATCTTTAATTTTGCATATTACTCCTCGTCTGCTTGCCCAGGCAGAATAGAGATTTGGATCACAAATTGGAAAAGACTGTCAATGTTGTTCATTGTATATCTTTGTGTCCACAGAGAAAAGGATGGGTTAAATAATTAGCTTAGTTAACCAAGTAGGTTATTTTTAAAACCATGGGTTCTGGTGTGTGTGTGCACACGTGCGTGCACACGTGTATGTGCATGTAAATATTGAGGACATACTCTATACCAGGCACTGATAAATACTGGGGACATAGCAATGAACAAAACAAAGTGCTTGACCACAGGGAGCTTAATTTTTACTTGAAAACAGAGAATAATTACATATTATGATATATTTATGTGTTGGGGGTGATCAGTGGTATAAAGAAAGAATAAACCAGATTAATAGCCATTGGGAGTGTTAAAGAGGGAGGGAATTACCGTTTTTACATTAGTGGTCAGGGCAGGCCACAGTGATAAGGTGATATCTGAGCAAAGATATAAAGAAAATGAAGGAACTAGCCACTAGGAGATTTGGAGGAATAGCAGAGGGTCAGAAGTCCAGCAGAGGGCACAGTGCATGCAAACGGGTGGAGCATGCTTAGTGTGTTTCAGGAACAACAAGGAGGTCACTGTGGAATGATAAAAGAGAAGGGTAAGAGATAACGTCATGAAAGTAGTAGGAGAGGGAAGATCACAAAAATTCTTAAGGACTTTGGCTCCTATTTTGTACGAATCCATTGGAGGCTTTTGAATGGAGGAGTGTTATGATACGACTTACGTGTTTAAGTTATCACCCAGGTTGCCCTGTGGAAAATAGACAAAAGTGGGATACGAGCTGAAGTTGGGAGACCGACAATGTAGATGGTTATTGCAGTCATCCAGGCAAGCGGTGACGGTACCTTAAAGCAGCATGATCATGTGTTGTGGCCCCTGCAGAAAAACGGATGCATCCTCTTTCAAAATCTGCTTCAGATGTCGAGACTGATGATCACACACACACACACACACACACACACACACAGGGTATGACAAATTTTATTATTCATATAATGAGGCTTTCTGGAGAGAACAGGGCAGATCACCCAAGACGGTCTCCAAACATGGCTCAAGAGAGCAGAAAAAGGAGACTGGCTTGGGGGTGTTGTGGTGGTTAGAGAGTGGAGCTGGAATGACAGCTCCCACACACCGTTTGCATCTTTCACTGGTGCCAAAGGAGGGAGCACCTGGGTTTTGTTTTTTGTTTTTATCAGCTTTCCCAGATGTGGGGCAGAAGGAAGGAGGAGGAGTAAGGCTTAAAAACTGTAAGCCGTCAAACATCCAAAAATGGAATGAGATTCTTTTATATAATGCTAAAGATGGTAAGAGGTAATCAGATTCTAGAACTATTTTTAAGACAGAAATATAATATATACACCCAGAATGGGGTTTGGGGTTAAAGATAGAAGTTAAGGATAATTTCTTCTCCCACTGTATCTTAGCCAAAAAAAAAAATAAAAAAAAAAATTAAAGGCCAAAAAAGTCAATAAGAAAGTTATTTTATTTGTTCTTGTGTTTTTCCCCACTTTAACATTAAAGGTTTTATTTAACTATAAAGACCATGTCCTTTAATTCTCTTTAATTCTCTCCAACTTCCCCACCCATTTTTTTCCTGGAAACTAGGACAGGGCTCAGCAAGTAGGAATGTTCAAAGTATACTGAGTGATTGCAAACATTTACAATAAGATATGATTAGAGTGTCATGTTGACTTACAACTACATGCTACCTTGCTTATCACTGAAGTTAAACACTGACTTTAACTGCAATTTTCTTAAATTTCCTGAATTATACAACTGGGATTTCTTTTCATTATTTATCATAGAGCCATTTAAATATCTGGAGTATAATAAAAAAAATTTTACTTAGATTACAACTTTTATTTCAAAGTGACCTTTTATTATTTTATAGCTAATTAAAGAAGCAGCTGTGTTATAATAAAAGTATCCTAAAATAGGAATCTAAAATTCTGGGTTTTATTCTCAGTTTGCCATAAACTAAAAAAATGTATACATGGATTCTCTTTTCTGAATCTCATCAGTAAAATGAGGGAACAGGATTCAATAATTCCCAGGATTCTTCATTCAGTGACATTATGTAAGTGCTGACAGCAAATGAGAAGGTTTGAAGAACACTTGAACAAGTGTATGGATTCACACAATTACTTGTAACAAAACACTTTACCTTTGTCTTGTCAAATATGAATGAAACAGTTTTATGGTTAGAGAAATCCAGAGGAAACATGTGGCCCCCAAGTTAAGAAATTTTGTGGGAATTATTTTTAAGCAAGTTTTTTCAATGAAATCATTTGTGTGTATTACAGAAAATAAGGAAAATACTAAACAATATAGAGAATATTAAATGAAAATTAATAGAATGGACTATGTGTTCTGCCTTCCTGATCTTTTGACGTTTAGAGAGAATGAGGTCAATAGAAACTATATGTTATTACAATTTAACTTTCAAATACTTCATGTACTTATTTGTAGATTATTCTTGAAATCAAAGAGATTTTTAAAACAAAACAAATATAAACTATCTAAAATTACTTTGACCCCGGAGTATTAATCTTAAATATAAAAGTATTTACTGAATATAAAACTGTCAAAATTATGACTATATGTTAGATATAACCTGTCAAAAGAAAATTCTGTATGTAATTTTTTTAAAAAAAACAAGCTAAAGTTTAAAAAGATGAAAGCTAAAAATAAAACTATATGAAACTGTAACTCAACCCTTTTTCTTTTTGACAACTAAAGAAGCACTTTCAGAATTGATAAAAATCTGATCTAGAAAAAAGTCCTCTCTCACAGACAATACATCCCTGTCCCTCTGAAACTGCTCTCTTAAATGTCTCCAGTGGGTATTTGCTGTATCCAAGATGCTCTGTTTTATGAGAAGAATCTCAACCTTTATTTTGCTTAATGCCTGCCAAATTTAGCAATTACTTTGATAATTCAGTTTCCAGTTGAAGTCATAGCAGGCCTAGCGTTTCAGATGTTGTTTGTGGACATGTCTGTGGTGTCACAGACAGCTTTTTGAAGGGGAAGGCAGTGGCTGCTCATCTTTGCATGCTCAGAGCCTCGCATACTGCTTGGTACATAAGAGGATTTCAACAAAAGTGTGCTGTATGAGACCAGTGGGTTTTGTACAAAGTTCAAACAGTGATTGGAAACCGAATCATCAAAACAAAATCTAGTTTTTGTTCTGATGTGGGCTGGTTTAGATTTAGTAATTTAGATACACTGAGTTATGGGAGAACAACTTTAATACTCACTATAAGGGAAGATATTTCTGCCTAAGAGAAAAGACTGAGAAATGTATCAGCAAATCTGAGGACAGAGGTGATATCTATCTCACGGAAATAGGAAAGAATCAAAGAGGGATGGAAGCCATGTTAGAGACAGGTGATAATGTAGCAGGCTTTTGTGACAACTAGAAGTGAGTTAGTTTATTCTTAGGAAAATAGTTTTCATGTGATTTATGTTTTAGTCTTGTTTAATTTTATCTATCTTAGAATGATTGGTAATTTTTTCAAAATGTTAATATAGCTCAGCTGTTCTGAAGCTTAGTGAAGTTTGTTGCTTTTCTTTTCATTTGTTTGTTTTTTAATTGTATCACAGTGTTAAAGAGTGAATAGTGACAATGATAATGGAAGTGAGGGAACCCTAGCAGAAAGATGTAAGTCATGGAGTTAGACAAAATATTGCTTGGAGATTCTTATCCCAGAACTCCCCTCTGCTCAAACCTTGAGAATTCCATGTTTGATAATAAAGACCAGCAAATGGGAGTGATACTAACAAACAAAATTTCCCTCAGCAGAGCTTGTCTCAGTTTGCATAACCTACTTCTTCTCACAGCTCTTACACTCAACGTTTGTCACCAATTATCAGCCCTAACAACATTTTTGGAGCTAATCTTGACCTTAGGCAGGATGGATGGATGTACTAACCCAGTGCTCTGGGGCTCAATTGTAAGTCATCTGATGACTGTAAATGTGGGTCCTAATTTTGATAACTTAGATTTGGCTCTTATTACTAAGACAAAGCTTCCACCTTAGCACCCACTTAATTGTAAGCGGCTTAGAAAACCAAAACAGAGCGAAGCTATGCTTGGCATTCTGATAGAAGGTTGCAGAGGTGTTTCTGGGGCATAACTTGAGGGACTGGCAGTATATCAATATTAGCTGAGAGAAACATCTGAGGCACAACATAGGGTCACAGAGTGGCCTACCAGTTGGCAAAGCATAGAGGTAAGAATCACCGTATTCAGAGTTTCAGGCTGATAAGCAAAATTCCAGATTATTTAGGTGGTCCTACGCTTGTTTCTAGATGCTGAATAATTTATAACTGCTACCTTTGAAACTGCCACTGTTCAACACACAGAAAACTGGGTATTGGCTATTGGAACATTACCTGAAAAAATCCATAATCATAACCATGCTTGAGGACAGAAACAGCCAAAAAGGGCAGAAAGAGGGCTTCCAACTTGCTTTTGCCTTGCAAAATTTCTGCAAGTTCATCCTAACTAGTGGAATCAATTTGTAATCAGAATCCTAGCTGCAAGAGAGTCTAAGAAGGCAGAAAAGAGGCTGAGTGAACTAATTCATAATATCCAGCATCCACTTTAACCTCCAAGGTGAATTTATAAAAGTGCAGACTCCAGGACCTTTATCATACCTAATGAATCAGAGTTTCTAGGCTCAAAACTGAAATGTTAACAAACACTGACTTACTCTAAGGGGCTCTCATGCTTAGGAACATTTGGGGAAAATTAATTAGAATGACCAGGATGAGATTTGGGATGCACAGTTATATTATACACATCCAGAAAATATTTGTATACTTTGTGATTTTAAAAAGAAATACTGAGGCACACTTACGTAATTTAATTATATGGACCTAATTCTACCCCGAATCAGAAAGTGAAATGCTTATCACCTCAGGTAATTGTCCACTTCACAATGCCAGATGGAAAAAATTTTCTCTGCTCAGTGTTTTGCTCTAGTTTCTTATGCATTTGGGACAAATATTGACAATTTGATGCCTGTATTTTATTACAGAAGTTTGCCTAGCGTTCTCTCTGGGGTTACTTCAAAGTGATGTCCCTTTCAGAGCTCGAAATTTATTATTTTCTAGTTTGCAAGCAAGGAACAGTTTAGCATCATTTCAAAGGGAAGAGAAATTCCTCATTTAGGAAAGCAGAGAAGCATGTTTTTCTTCATCTAAGCAAAGTCATCCATTGAAATAAATGCTTGCATATGACTTCTGATAATTTATTGATTTCAATGCATTAAATTGCTCAATAACTACTTCATGGACAGTGTAGATGCTGGACCACTGCAGCTAAAGCTGAATAACAATGAATATCAACTATAATTTAATATATATATATGTGTGTGTGTGTGTATATATACATATATATGTGTGTGTGTGTATATATATATATATATATATATATATATATATAGTCACAGGATGTGGAGTACAGCAAAGGGAATAGAGTCAATGGAATTGTAACAGCTACATATGATGTCAGAGGGGTAGTAGATTGGGGGAGGGGGGTTATCACTTTGTGAGGGTTGTAAATGTCTAACTATTACATTGTTTTGTACACCTGAAACTAATAAAAAATAAAAAAGTAATGCTCCCACAAAATAAAAAAAAAAAGTGGGAATGTATAATTCAGAGAGAAACATAAAACAACATGGCATATAATCTTGCTCACAGCACCTTAAACAATGTTGGCTGAATTAATAAAAGATGGATTCCCTATGCTGATTTACTTTGCTAAGATAAAGCATCTGTAGCAATTTTTTAAAAGTGACTTAATATTTCCTGGAAATACTCATAGTTTCTGAGGTTTCAATCATGTAATTAAAAGGTTGTTTTAGTCATGGTAAGTGACACTTACTATTGTAACACATGACTCACAAATTTCGGTGACTTGCCACAACAGAGGTTAGTTTCTCATTCAATGATCCAACTGAGGGTTCAGTGATCAGCCTTTCCACATAGTGATTAAGAATCCAGTTTCCTTGAATTTCATGGCTTCCCTTCTTCTAAAGCAGGGTCAGAAAACATTTTCTGTGAAAGCCAGATAATAAATATTTTAGGATTGCCAGTGAAGAGGAAACATCAAAGATATTATCTAGGTGCTTATATAACAAGAAAGAATACACATTTGAGCAAATAGTATTTTGCTCAATTCAAAATATAATAGTTAAGTATAGTTCTTTGTAGTACAAGTCTATTAATGAGAAAAATGAAATTATTTTGTTGGGGGATATGTTTTTGCTTGAGATTTAGAATTCATTTTTCTATCATCAAAATGACTGCAAGTGTTCATCAGTTAATGCTAGTCTGTAGTGAGACTTTTTTGCATATTTCATCTTTTCATGTGGATAAGTTCTGCCAATACTGGTATTACTGGTGTCAATCCATAAGTGCATGATTTTAATTAACCACATTCATCTCTTGAAAGGCACTTTCAAGATTCTGGTAGATTCTTCTCTTGCCTTTTAACCTGTCATTACATTGCAGATTAATCACTTCTCATTGACTATTAGGAGGAAGCTCCCCAATTGAACAGCTATATGGATGTTGAAATGTGGAAATTTCTTTTGTACTTGCATCAAGATACTAAAAAAATTCTGAAACAATAGTTTGAGATGGGAAAACATATCACTGCAAATTTGTGGTGGAATGGAAATTTTGTTTTTGGTTTTAAATTTATAGCTAAAAAGTATAAAACAGCTTGACATTACTTGTGACTCAAACACTAGTTGTTATAGAAATGATTTTATGCAGTATGTGTTTCACATATAAGTCCTATTTTGCCTTGAAATTTTAGGTTGAATGGACTGAACATTATCAATTCTGTGGAAAAAGCTGATTTCCAAAGTTATTCAGTGTTGATAATAGTGGCTGAACACAGTTTTCCTTGTTCAGAAAAAAAAAATACATTTTGACTCAATTTATTTTGACAATAAAACATTAACAATGCTAAAGCATCAAACTGCTGTGTAGTGGGGTAAGTCAGGATATTCAGCTTCTACTCCACAAAAATTCGTGGAACTAACAACGAGTAAATCCATGAGAGCAAATGAAGTACACTGTTAACACTTCTGTTTTAATAACATGATAGAGCAAATATTTTCTGCAAAGTTCCTGCTCATGAATAGTACAATGTACAACCATAGGTTTTACATACCTATTTTTTTCACTGCCTTTGTGAAACTGTCCAACTAAACCTTTTTTAGCTCCATACATATTTTCCCCATCATCAGGTGTAAATCATCTTAGCAGATTCCACTTCAGGTTGTATAGAATTAATGTTTTCTCAGTTTTTCTGAAAATGTGCTCACCTGTACTTGTTCCACTCAGATGATTCAGTAACTGTAAACTTGGCATCAAACAAACAACTGAATAGTATAGCTAACATTTCCTCATCAAGAAACAAGACAAACAACTCAAAACATTTGCCTTAATTTTTTAAAAATCAAATATAGATGTTGTTCCCAAATCCTTAACTATTTGAACAACTGTTTGTATCAAAAGAGTAATCGTTTCAAATTCATTTTCTGTGAATACATTTCTTCAGCTGCTGTAATCAAACAAAATTTAATTGACTCATTTTCTTTGCTTGGCTAACAAATGGGCCCCTGAGAGACTTGATCATTTTATTTATTTATTTATTTATTTATTTACGTATTTATTTACTTACTTATTTACTTATTTACTCATTTTTGTGAAGAAATTCTATTGCGATATTTTGTTTTAAATTTTCTAATTTTTTCTGGACATTGTTTTGCTCTAGTTTCTTATGCATTTGGGACAAATATTGACAATTTGATGCCTGTATTTTATTACAGAAGTTTGCCTAGCGTTCTCTCTGGGGTTACTTCAAAGTGATGTCCCTTTCAGAGCTCGAAATTTATTATTTTCTAGTTTGCAAGCAAGGAACAGTTTAGCATCATTTCAAAGGAAAGAGAAATTCCTCATTTAGGAAAGCAGAGAAGCATGTTTATCTTCATCTAAGCAAAGTCATCCATTGAAATAAATGCTTGCATATGACTTCTGATAATTTATTGATTTCGATGCATTAAATTGCTCAATAACTACTTCATGGACAGTGTAGATGCTGGACCACTGCAGCTAAAGCTGAATAATAATGAATATCAACTATAATTTAATATATGTGTGTGTGTGTGTGTGTGTGTGTGTGTGTATATATATATATATATATATATATATATATATATAGTCACAGGATGTGGAGTACAGCAAAAGGAATAGAGTCAATGGAATTGTAACAGCTACATATGATGTCAGAGGGGTAGTAGATTGGGGGTGGGGGGTTATCACTTTGTGAGGGTTGTAAATGTCTAACTATTACATTGTTTTGTATACCTGAAACTAATAAAAAATAAAAAAGTAATGCTCCCACAAAATAAAAAAAAAAGTGGGAATGTATAATTCAGAGAGAAACATAAAACAACATGGCATATAATCTTGCTCACAGCACCTTAAACAATGTTGGCTGAATTAATAAAAGATGGATTCCCTATGCTGATTTACTTTGCTAAGATAAAGCATCTGTACCGATTTTTTAAAAGTGACTTAATATTTCCTGGAAATACTCATAGTTTTTGAGGTTTCCTAAAATGTGAGTTTCAATCATGTAATTAAAAGGTTGTTTTAGTCATGGTAAGTGACACTTACTATTGTAACACATGACTCACAAATTTCGGTGACTTGCCACAACAGAGGTTAGTTTCTCATTCAATGATCCAACTGAGGGTTCAGTGATCAGCCTTTCCACATAGTGATTAAGAACCCAGTTTCCTTGAATTTCATGGCTTCCCTTCTTCTAAAGCAGGGTCAGAAAACATTTTCTGTGAAAGCCAGATAATAAATATTTTAGGATTGCCAGTGAAGAGGAAACATCAAAGATATTATCTAGGTGCTTATATAACAAGAAAGAATACACATTTGAGCAAATAGTATTTTGCTCAATTCAAAATATAATAGTTAAGTATACTTCTTTGTAGTACAAGTCTATTAATGAGAAAAATGAAATTTTGTTGGGGGATACGTTTTTGCTTAATTGAGGTTTAGAATTCATTTTTCTGTCATCAAAATGACTGCAAGTGTTCAGCAGTTAATGCTAATCTGTAATGAGACTTTTTTTTTTGCATATTTCATCTTTTCATGTGGATAAGTTCTGCCAATACTGGTATTACTGGTGTCAATCCATAAGTGCATGATTTTAATTAACCACATTCATCTCTTGAAAGACACTTTCAAGATTCTGGTAGATTCTTCTCCTGCCTTTTAACCTGTCATTACATTGCAGATTAATCACTTCTCATTGAACATTAGGAGGAAGCTCCCCAATTGAACAGCTATATGGATGTTGAAATGTGGAAATTTCTTTTGTACTTGCATCAAGATACTAAAAAAGTTCTGAAACAATAGTTTGAGATGGGAAAACATATCACTGCAAATTTGTGGTGGAATGGAAATTTTGTTTTGGTTTTAAATTTACAGCTAAAAAGTGTATAAAACGGCTTGACATTACTTGTGACTCAAACACTAGTTGTTATAGAAATGATTTTATGCAGCATGTGTTTCACATATAAGTCCTATTTTGCCTTGAAATTTTAGGTTGAATGGACTGAACATTATCAATTCTGTGGAAAAAGCTGATTTCCAAAGTTATTCAGTGTTGATAATAGTGGCTGAACACAGTTTTCCTTGTTCAGAAAAAAAAAAAAATACATTTTGACTCAATTTATTTTGACAATAAAACATTAACAGTGCTAAAGCATCAAACTGCTGTGTAGTGGGGTAAGTCAGGATATTCAGCTTCTACTCCACAAAAATTCATGGAACTAACAACGAGTAAATCCATGAGAGCAAATGAAGTACACTGTTAACACTTCTGTTTTAATAACATGATAGAGCAATTATTTTCTGCAAAGTTCCTGCTCATGAATAGTACAATGTACAACCATAGGTTTTACATTCCTATTTTTTTTACTGCCTTTGTGAAACTGTCCAACTAAACCTTTTTTAGCTCCATACATATTTTTCCCATCATCAGGTGTAAATCATCTTAGCAGATTCCACTTCAGGTTGTATAGAATTAATGTTTTCTCAGTTTCTCTGAAAATGTGCTCGCCTGTACTTGTTCCACTCAGATGATTCAGTAACTGTAAACTTGGCATCAAACAAACAACTGAATAGTATAGCTAACATTTCCTCATCAAGAAACAAGACAAACCACTCAAAACATTTGCCTTAATTTTTTAAAAATCAAATATAGATGTTGTTCCAAAATCCTTAACTATTTGAACAACTGTTTGTATCAAAAGAGTAATCGTTTCAAATTCATTTTCTGTGAATACATTTCTTCAGCTGCTGTAATCAAACAACAAAATTTAATTGACTCATTTTCTTTGCTTGGCTAACAAATGGGCCCCTGAGAGACTTGATCATTTTATTTATTTATTTATTTACTTATTTATTTACTTACTTATTTACTCATTTTTGTGAAGAAATTCTATTGCGATATTTTGTTTTAAATTTTCTAATTTTTTCTGGACATTGTTTTCCTGTCATTTGGGAATATTTTAATATGGGCTCAGTCTGGTAATATCAATGCATATTGTATTTGTTTCCTTTGGCTGCTATAACAAAATACAAATTTATTATCTTACAGTTTTGGAGGTTAGAAATTCAAAGGAAGTCTTACCGGGCTAAAATTAAAGTGTTGGTGGGGCTGTAATCCTTCTGGAGGACCTGCAGGGCAATCTATTTCCCTGCCCTTCCCAGCCTCCAAGAGGATTCCTGAATTCCTTAGTTCATATCCCAATCCAGCAATTGTATCATTCCAACCTCTGCTTCCTTCATCCCATTTCCTCCTCTGACTCTGACTCTCTCAGTTCCCTCTTTATGAGAACCATTGTGACTCCATTGGGACCACTAGAATAATAATAAGACATTCAGGAATGTCTTCCGGAAATGGTGAGATTCTGAACTGAATGTCCAGAACTGCATGTCTGCTGCCAATGTATTTTAAATTGTGCATTTTTAACACTGCAGTGAAATAATTTAAGACATTCCTTGTGTTCTTAATATGAGAGGCTATTTTACATCATAGTGGCATAAGTTGTTTTGTAAAATGGAAAATCTTTCTAATGGTGTTTCAGTGTTCATACTGATACAGAGTAACTAATTACTTTGCGTTAGGTGGTTTGGCCTAGTGCAACGAATACTGTTATTGCAAAGGAAACAGTCTTATTTCTTTAGACAACAAACTAATGTTTTACTAAGGTCTTTACCTCTGCCATTAATATGTAATTGAACCTTCATGGTTTTATGGGTCATGCATTTTCTCATGAACAAAGCTACAGGTTTATATGCTTGCAACAAGTACCATGTGTCTGTAAGCCCACCCAAAGATGCTTTCCCTATACTGGTCTCAAATCAGCTTGATTGTATTATATAATCCCCCCCACTTTTTTTCTTAATTTAATGGTGGCTAAAAGTGATTATTAATGTGATTTTTTGTGGGAAGACTTAACCTCTCTATTCAACACACGCTGTTTTGGTTACTCAAAGCCTTTCTCAGTCACTTACTGCTTGGGATCTGGAAGCCGCAGACATTTCCCTTTGATGGCCCACATTTTTAGACCCTTTCTAGTTCCTCTCATTTCTGCTTGCAAAGTGGCCAACTCTTTCCTGAGCTTATTTCTCTCTTATAAAACACTGCTGAATGCAGACAACACTAGTTAGGGTAGACAACTAAAGTTTTCTAAGCCCTTTCCTTAGGGCTACAATATAATAAGCACATGGTCTGCCTATCAAATTATTGCTGGCAACAGATTTTTGCAAATGTTTTTTTTCCACAGGATAATACTTTCCTGATTTTCAGTCTGCTGACTACCTTCTTTCTGAAAAGTCACAGTCTTCCATTTCCACTAGAAAATGTAGGTATTAGTTAGGCTATATGCTGTAGCACACACACCATTAAAATGTCAATAGTGTAACACAATTAAATTTTGTTTCCCATTCATGCCATAGTCCAGTTTGATGTTCATTAGCCAGATTTCTATGCAATCATTCAGATTCTAGATGGTGGGAGGAGAGTTGAATGAACAACTTAAAGTTCGAAAACTAGAGATTCTGAGAAGATGCTACAAAGAATGACACAGGAATTTAGGTATAAGACAGGCACTTGAACAACTTATGAAAAAGTAAACCAAACATTAGATCCAGATGAAGAACAAGAGTCACTAGATCACATGTACCACAGAATTGTGCCAATGCTCTTCAAATATCTCCTCAGAGTCTCCCATGGCTGGGATTGATCAAGAGAGTCCGATCAACAGGCATACATCGGCCTCAGCTATAGGATCCAGAAGAAGGCAGAGAAAGGAAACCAGGCAGATGTTTCTCTCTCCCTCCAAAGAATGCCCTAGCACGACGCGTGAGCTGACCAGGACCTGTGGAGAGCTTCTACTATAAGAGTGGGAGTTGTCACTCTTTCCTTTTATTGACCATCCTGTTCGTTGTAATCTTAGGAGCTGGTTTAAAGCTAACGAATAACTTTTTAATATCTTTGTTTTGAAAATCACAAAGTTATTTATATCAGGATTAGCTGTGTATTCAGTTCTATGGTAAACTTTCTTTGGTTTTATTTATTTTCCTAATTAAAGCCTTAGTATTTATATAATAATCTCAGTGTCAATTAGTTAGTTAGCTAACCAACTAACTAACTTAACTAACTAACTAAATAAATAAAGGAATGTACTCTCCTTCACAACCTCATATGTCAGATATTAGAACAGATATGATCCAGCAATTTCACTTCTGGGTATGTATCCAAAGGAAATAAAAATCGAATCTTGAAAAAATATCTCCACTACCATGTTCATTGCAGCATCATTTACAATAGCCAAAATATGGAAACAGTCTTGTGCCATGCCCATCAACAAATGAATGGATTAGAGAAGGTGTGGTATATAAATACAATGGAATATTATTCAGTCATGAGGAGAAAGGAAATTCTGCAATTTTAATGACATGGATGAGCTTTGAGGGCACTATGTTAGGTGAAAGAAGCCAGACAGTAAAAGGCAAATACTGCATCGCATCACTAATTTGTGGAACCTAAAATAAAAAGTCAAACTCAGAAACAGAGAGTAGAAGAGTAGTTATCAGAGGTTGGTGGGGTAGGGTAAAGAGGGAGAAGTTGGTAAAAGGGTACAAACTTTCAGCTATAAGATGAATAAGATCTGAGTATCTAACATGATGACTACAGCTAATAGTAAAGGGGAGCAGAGTTGGCCACGCCAAAATATACTTTTCGAGATATTGATTTTAAGCTGGTTATTAAGGAACAAAAGACTCAAAAAAAAAAAAAAAAATCCTTTGACCTTCCCTCTAACTGCCTAACAGGAATTTAGGTAGAGGACCTGCTCCAAGAAGGGGGATATCATCACAGATGACTATAGTTTAATAAACTAGTGTGTGATAGAGAGAAACCTGGCAAGGCCCATTTGGTCATAGTCCTCTCTGTGTTCCATTGTTAAAGTTGGCCCAGCAAACATTTATTTATGAAACATTTGCTTTTCCATCTCCAGGTGAATTGAGTCCTAAACCACAACCCCCACCCCTCCTTAGCTCAAGAATGGCGTAGAGAGCCTCAAATGTTTGATCTGTCCTTGGGTCCCCTTTCTTTAATGGAACCCCAAATGTGCATTTGTATAATAAACTTGGACATTTCCTCCTGTTGATATCTCTGTTAATTTGATTATTAGTTCAGCTAGAAGAACTTAGAAGGTGGGAGAAAAATTATTTTTAAGCCCTCACAATAACATTCTATGGTATAATTGAAATTTGCTAAGAGAGTAAAACTTATCTCTAAAACTTACATTACACACACACACACACACACACACACACACACACACAGCCAAAAAAATGTATACACATTTTAAGAAAGGAAACTGTATTAAAATTGTAATACTCAATATATATCGATAACGAAAGATGAATACAAGTCACATTCTACTTCTGCAATTATGAAAGGTGCTCAAAGTGGTTACCATCAGCGTCCAGACACTTCTTATTATGGTGAATTACTGCTTGAGCATAGATAACATCTCTTATAAATGTGCATCTTTTTGGCACCCTGGTATATGTGGAATCTAAAGAACAAAATAAATGAGCAAACCAAACAGAAATAGATTCAGAGATATAGAAAAAAACAAAAAACAAAAAACTGTTGGTTACTAGATGGGAGAGGGGAGGGTATGGGGGAGAAGGTGAAGGGATTAGAAAGAGCAAATTAGTAGACACAATATAGTCATGGGGATTTGAAAGACAGTGTGAGGAATATAATTAACAGTGTTGTAAGGAGAGTAACTTTTAAAAATATAATTTCTGAAAAACACATAAAGTAACACAAACAAGACATGTTTGATAAAAGTCAAAGCAGAAGCCGTTATCCATAACGAGAAAAGGCAGATAAAACAAAACTGAATGGCTAACATGTATCACACACAGAATCAAAAGTAACCTTCAGAAGACATTGGCCAAATGTGTCCATGCAATCACTCTGTCTTTATTGTTAATGACTACTTAATGAAGTGTTTGACTTGTGTCCTGCTCTACGTAGAGTGAGAATTTAACCAAAGCAATACAATTCTATTTCTATTGGCCTTGCTTCAGTTAAAATGATTCAAATACTAAAATAAAGTCAAGCTGTTTTATTCATAGCAAGGCAAAGTTGTCTTCCTTTAGAGTATCATTTAGAGATGACAGAATGACACACACGAAGATCTGCACTGAGAAATGTATTTACTATAGATGAAAAGCACAAATTACTAGAAAAATTCAATTTGAAATAGAAAATACAGGCCACTGGATTCCTTGTGGAATAGTAATATACCAGCGAATAGAATGTGATTTTACACAGCATTGAATATGCTCTTAGAGAGATGATTTCATAAACACACTTGGGAGAATATAATTTGAATATAAATGTTCTCTTATTTAGCATTTTAACATTTTTATGAATTTCAAATGTATCAGAAGAGATCACTTGGTGAATTGGGAGAAAAAAAATTTTTCTCCTCTGTAAGATAGACAAGTCCAGTAAAAGAGTCCCAATTTATAGTCTCAGTCCCTAAACCCAGTGTGTCTTTTGGCTGAAGAGATTTCTCCTGGAATATGGAGTTTGGTTCCAGGCTTGACACAAATACTGGCACATGAACTGGAGAACATCTGGAGACAACAACTGAGATCTTTTAAGAGAATCAACTGAAGAAATTGGACAAACTTATACTGGAAGAAGAGGGTTTTAGAAGGATATTTGAAGTTTGTCAGTCTGGTTCAATGAGTAGTAGAACTAGGAATAAGATGATATAAATTAACTTAAAATTTAAGGTAAACAGATTTCAGCTGATGTTCAGAAGAATTCATTTTGGGGTTTCCTTTCTTGTGAAATACCTGTATATGCCTTCTGCCCATTGTTCTACTGGATATTTTGCGCTTTTCTCCTTTGTAGGATTATATATAAATATATAATTTTACCAATCCTTTGTGAATATATATATATATATATATATATATATATATATATATATATCATGCCAATATATATTCTAGTCTGTGGCCTGTCTTTTCATCTATTTCATATATTAGAATTTAACTATAATTTTATGATATATGATTTTTGAGTCTATTTTAAAATACCTGAGTCAAAAAGCATGCTCCTTAAATTTCCTCATAACTTTATTTTGTTTTTTGTAATTAAGTCTTTAATCTCTGTGGGATTGATTTGTATTAAATAAGGACACAATTTTATGGTTTTGTTTTTTCATAACCAATTTCCACAGCCCTACTTCTTCAGTGTAAACTTTGTCATATATTAAGTATCCATATATGCATGAGATGGTTTCTGAAGTCTTGTTGCTATTATACATATCAATCTGTCATCTATCTTGTCTATTCCTATAGCTATATACCATCTTGATATATGGTAGAACAAGTCTCCCCTACCCCTAAATATCTCTTCAAAATATCCTTGGCCATTTACTTTTGTATAATAGTCTAAGATCACCTGAAAGGAACTTTTTTACTTATTAGAACTACTGGAGAGAATTGACATTTTTATGATATTTTATCTTCCTACCCATTTTTTCATTTAATTGGATCTTCTTTAATGTTAAATCCCTTTGGCTCTCACTTCTCACCCTCGTTATTACTATCCTAGACCAAATCTTTACTATCTTGTCTGGAATTCTGCAGTATAAATTTACCTCGTGCTTCCATATTCATCACACTCCCACCCTTCCCCCAACTCCCCTGCCTATTCTCCACACAAGGGCGAGAGTGATCCTTTTAACTATCAATCAGATTATGTCATAGCTATTCTCAGGACTCCCTAAGGACTTTCATCTCACTAAGAATAAAAACACAAATCTTTAACCAGGGCCTAGGAGTACCTGTCTGATTTGGTCCCCAGCCATTCCTCTGACCACATCTTCTGTAAGTCTCAGCTTGCTTTCTCCACTCAACCCAACCCACATAAAAGCATGCTCCCATTTTGGACTTGTTCACAGTTTCCTTTGTGTGTAATTCTATCCCTCCAGATATAGATGGCTCACTCCCTCACTTCATTCAGGTATTTACTTCAATGTCACTATATTTTTTAAAGGATTTCCTGCCCACTTTATCTAAATTATCGTCCCTGTCTATGTCACTGCCCCAACCTAGCTTAATTTTTCTTTATAGGACTTACCCCGACTTGACATAGCATCTCATGTCTCCCACTCCTCATCAGGATGTGAACTCCATGAGAAGGCAATAGGTGAACGCCTGTCCTCTGTACGTACTTCATCTATTCACTGCAATACCTGGTTGTTCCTCCTCTGCTATGCACTGACTATTGCAGGGAATTGGTTCATTGTGTAAGCTCTTCACACAGTGCCTAGGACACTGCCTGGTATGTGGTAGGTCCTCAAAAAATATTTGTTCAATGTGGTTTCGTATTTTCGCCATAAGGCCACGTATCTCTTTTGATACACTTATTCCTGGACTCATATATTTTTTAGAAATTTATATTTTCTATTTTTTTCTTTTTTCCTTATTTATAGCTGTGTTTTTGTGGAAGGGATAGAAAATTATTCAGAAATAAACTCGGTATCA
The DNA here is from genome assembly GCF_036562045.2 of Rhinolophus sinicus. Classification (NCBI taxonomy): domain Eukaryota; kingdom Metazoa; phylum Chordata; class Mammalia; order Chiroptera; family Rhinolophidae; genus Rhinolophus; species Rhinolophus sinicus. The sequence goes on along the minus strand of NC_133752.1, from coordinate 153,871,336 downwards.
TTTCTACCTCTATTTATAGTCACACTGTTACTCGAGTGTTATTTTAAAGCACCTAACCCTGGAGATAAATGGGAGCGCATGTTTTTAATGTAGTATTTTGGTGGTGACAATAATATAGTATGCCATTTGTCATTCCACATAAAAAAGAATTTCAGAATCTGTCATGCAAACGATCTCTATGAACAATGATTTAATCCCAGTACAAAGACAAAAGGTTTGGAAGAGCTGACCTGGCTTCCTGGCAAATAAAGTCGACGGGAGACTCAGATTATCCTATTGAAATCTCTTCAGATGGGCCAGTTCTTTCAATTTATTTCACTACAGATCCAGAGTCACTAGAGCTCAAGGCATTTCTGCCCTCCTACCTGCAGGTCTATTAAGTATGGGCAATTACTCTGCAAAGAGTTGACAATTCCTCTATGGGAAATACTGAATTCTAGGTCAGAAAACTGCATCAGTAAGGAAAGGTCAGTCAGAACACAGTGAACCAACTTCCCTGAAACAGAACAACTGCAGAGGGGGTGCATCCAAGTGCCGGAGGGAATAAAGTGTATACAGAGTGTAAGCAGTCACTTATCATTGCCTTTGGGGAATCTGTTTGGCATGAATCTCTCTGAGATCAATTTATGATGGTAGTAACAACACATTAAAACAAATTAAAAATCTTGCTCCGAAATAAAAGTTGGCCTCATCAATGCTTAGTGCCAGAGGACTGGAACCATGAAGGTGTCTATGGGATGTTGACCTTCAGAGGAACTTCTAACGAGTCAGCAACATTGAGCTTGATAGATGAGGTAATGCTTAGTGAAGTGAAGCTTATATTTTATTCAGTACATGTAACCTCAACTTTGTTCAACTGAATAACCTCTGCTACTCTAATACTCAGAGTATCGATTGCCATTGTAGAGCTTTGATATACCGTTCATTTTTAAAAGGCAATTACAGGGTGTCTCAACTTTGGTTATAGATAACCAAGTTATTCGGAGGACAAAAGGTATTCCATGATATTGCAGTGTAATTGAACAAACCCATGATTCTCCTTACCAGCACATAAGGCAAAGGGAAAAAACAATATGGCAGTCTTTTGAAAGAGATAAATGATATGTATTACCATACATGAATTACCGAAGAATCATATTTAAATATGTGTGTGCCTTTTTTCATCCCCGAAAAGTAGAATAAAGGAAATATAATATAGACTATTTCTAAGAAGGTGTGCTTTTAAAAGAGCCAAGTACCCCAAAATTAAATTCATGCTTCTTAGTTCCCACTTTCCCATAACATTTGCATAATTCAACCATGGCATTTTGCCAATTATCTCCAGAGTAAAAAGTAGGGTATTAATCACCTCTTTTAAGAAACAAAGTTCTTAAGAAGCAATTGATTACTGCTTGCCGGGGTAAACAGTAATTCTCCTGGGGATCTATTATTTATGGGATAAAGGGAAAAAAATCAATCTAAACACATTCATTGCTTTAATGGTCCTTGGAAGAACATAATCTTATTTTTTCCTCTTTTCTTCTCAACGTTAGGAGAGTTTATTTTCTTTCAGCAATTTATAGAAACCAGGGTCTGTAAACCACCGAAGTGTTCAGAGCCCTACAAAGATTTATAATGAATTAGCAATATGCAATTCCAGCCTTGCTTCTTCTTTCAAAAGGCATAAAATATATAAATGATGAATATATACAAGTATGTGGATGTAGATCATGAGTGCATGTACACACACACACACACACACACACACACACATTCTTACTCTCCTCATGAAAGCAAAATACATTTTTTTCAGAAAGATTTAACATGAAATTTTAAACCTATATAAGGAAAAATAATCACATGGTAAAAACTTCAAATTAATACCCTCTTGGAGACTAAATTGCTATTTACCAGAGTAAATAATAGCTGATAAAAATAAACCTTTTACTCTGCTGTAGTTTTAAATATAAAAAGCCTGCAGAAAATAACCAGTTATGATAAATCCAGGGAATATAGAGAAATACTTGAATTCACAGATTCAATAAATATTATACATGCCAAAGTATTAAGACATTTATAAATTATCCTTTAGCTCAGCTCAAGAAGGGTTGTTTCCATAGCAATAGCGAAGGGATAGTTAAAAGCCATTTTACTGTTTCTGTAGCTTGTGGTGGTCATATCCTATTTCCATTTTTTTTTCTTTAAAGAAAAAAGTCTCTATGTAACTAAAATTTAATTAGATAATATTTGTACTTCCTTTCACCCTAATGCAAAACATACAAATAGGGCAACATTGGATTAACCACCTCTATTGGGCATCAGCCAGTTTACCTTTTCCTCCTGAGATTCCAGTGCATCAAAAATGTAACATGTAACATCATAACTTCTTCTAACATTGGGATTCTTCATATTTTTATATTGCAATATGAAGGACCAATTCTTGAAGACATTCCCAACCCTCACATATTCCCCGCCTGTTGTGTATCAGTTAGAATCCTGGCAGGAAACAGATGTCACACTCAAGCTGGCTAATTAATGAGAATTTAACAAAGGGGCCATATATAAAGATATGACAGAAAATAAGGAAACCAGCAAGAAATAGAGCAGGTATCTCCCGAGGACAAAACAGCCAGAGTTGTAACTATCCTTAAGCCTGAAGAAGCAAATAGAAGAAATTATCAGAACCTGGAGAGGGTAGCTGAACAGAGAGGGCCCCCTGTCAGGAGAGGTAGCTTTCAGTAAGGTGACACAAATAATGGTAGTGACCTGGCAGAAGGGAATCTGCAGAATAAATATCCAAACTGTATCTCCTTCTGATATCTTGCCAGTGATCTCCACTGGTCAAACCAAGCCAGAATCCAGAGGACAAACGAACTCATAAATAAGGTTTATATAGGTCAGCCCCCAGGATACAGAGCAGGGTAGAAAAGGTGATTGAGAGGACCTAGAGAGGCAGATGAAGGAATCCATCACATCCCCCATGTAGGCATATAGCTTAGTGAAAATCTCCTTTCAATTTGAAAATAACGTGGTGGAAGGTTTTTCTATTCAGCAGAACTAGAAAGCAATTTGTATGTTAAAGCATCTGTGGGGAAAAAAGGAACACACTAAACGACACTCAGACGTGTGATAAGGTAAGAGAAATATTTATTTAATTTTGCACAAGAACAAGCTTATACTTAACAAATTCAACCAAATAATAATTAAGTGCAGTAAAACAAGGAAATAGGAAGGACTTTTCCTGTTAGAAAATATTAAGTAACCATGCCTGTGCATTATTTTTTATCATTACAAGAACTTGTGTCAGATTTCCTTTTAGAGTGTATACTGTACATAACACGTTCTAGCTTTTTTGCTTCTGAAAATATAATTAATTCACTGCCTTACATTAGATTTTTTTTGCAGTGAGGAACCTAACTGCTTCGTGAAGATTCTGATCTAGAGAAAAATTTTCTGCACCAGTGAAACTTGAGGCTTTCAAAGCTCTGATGGGTTCGGGCTTTATATCCAGGGCTCATGACGTCATGGTGTATATTCCACACCCATTCTTCTACACGGTGATATCAGACACAGTAGAGGCAGGATTCTGATCTAGTTTTGCCCCAATAATTTTACTTTTGTGATTTTCTCAAGCTCCACAAATGTCATTATTCAAAGTCCACTCAGCTATTAACAAAGCTGCACTTAGCTGCCTACAAATCATCCACTTTAAGTTTTAACTTTTTTTTTATTATTATCTTTTTTTTTTTTTTGGTCTTTTTAATGAAAGAACATTCTTTGAACAGAAATCTCCTGTGAGACAATTAACTTCACAGCTCCTGAAGGCACTGTGGATCCACTGAGCAACAGATGTGGCCATTCTAGGAAAAAAAAGGGGGGAAAGAAAAGCATTGTATGAATTTTTAAGCCATTAGTAAATACTCACACTGATTGGCTGGTACACACAAACATGGTTTGTTTGTTATTTCTGCATCCTTGGAAGTTCGATCAATTGGCCCCATCACTTTTCATGTCTCTCATGTGGTAGAACTAATTATGTCCAGTTATTTGTGGCAAATTGTAGGCTAGCTTTATTTACCCCATGGCATTCTCTTACATCATATTTGTTCTTTTATTTATGTATTCACAAAATATGCATTGAGTATATTGAGTCCTAGATATGAGTATATTGATGAATAAAGCAGACACGGTTACTACCCTCATAGAGCAGGGCTTATAGTTTTTCTAGGGGTATAAAACTAATAAATACCAAGCAAACATGCAATCAAAAATTGTTACCAGTACTAGAAAGGAAAGAAACTAGGTGGTGTCATGAGAATGATAAAAGATGGGCTGCTTAGATTGGGTGGTGAGGGGAGAGTTCTCTGTAGAAGCGATATTTAAGCCAGACCTCAAGACAGCTGTATGAAAAGGTAGACCAGAACCACGGGGAATAGTATGAGTAAGGCTTTGAAGTTAAATGAGTTCTGTGTAGTTAAGAAACTGAAAAAGGTCTGGATAAGAATTTTAAACTAGTGAAGAAAACAGTGTAGAGATGAAGTAGGAAAAATAGGCAGGGAAGGGCCAGCTATGCATAATTAGTTTTTATAACAAAATAATAAATAATATAGTATTTTGTGACTCCATATGGTGAACACACAATGTGACATATAAATGATACATTACAGAATTGTACACTTGAAACCTATGTAACTTTACTAACCATTGTCACCCCAATAAACTTTAATTAAAAAATAATATAGTGTATTACAAAAAGAAAAAAAACTTCGTATCTTATTCTTTTGATTCCTTGTACACTTACTTTCTTCAACTAGCTTACAAATAATAATGATGATATTATTACTACAATCATAAAAGGATAATACCCTTCTATTTCCCGAGTGCGTACTCTTACGACATGTTACCAGGCACTCAAAATACGTTATCTAATTTCAACCTCACAGCATTCCCAGTAGGTTCACTATTAACAGTCACACTTCCTTAGATTCAAAAACCAAAGATTTGAAAGCTTAAATATCATATCCAAAATTGTACAGCTAACAAATGGTATAACTGGAACAAAAATTCAGGTTAGTCTGACTCTAAAATTCATCCTCTATTCAATATTTTCTCAGAAAATTGACTTCAGAGCATTAAAAATGTATTATACTTTAATATAATAAAATCAAAAGTGTCTGTTCCTATAAGATAAAACTTAAAAAAGAAAAGATTTTGATACTTTAGGCTTTGTTGAAGCATACCAAATAAGGAAAAATACAATCTATATCCATCCTAATCCTCTTTCTTTATAAATTATTATTAAGCAGTGTTCTTACTCTGACAGCAAGAGAGAGTCTCAAACATCCTTTTGATCTCTAGTGGCATTTTAAAGCTTTGTCATCATGCTTAGAGGAAGATATTTTTTTTTTTAACCATAATCTGATTACATGATCTTTCCCAATCCATTAACCCAATGAAATGAGGGGTGTACCAGTTCCTGAGAGTATCAGTTCCTCAAATTGTATGACTGTTGAGCAGAGAGTTAAGGAATTTCTGGAGCCTTTTGCCATCGAGTATGTGAAAGTAGCATTAGAATCCTATGGGGGAGAAATCACTAGTATGGTTCCAAGGAGCATTTTTTAGGAAAGGACTGTATATTTCCCAAAATCTTCCAGGAATGTTTTTCTTATTCCATATCAATATGTTCTACTATAACAAGATAAACGCTGTGTAAACCATATCATTGGAAGCCTCTCAATTAGGGAAACATAGTTCATACATGAAAGATATTAAAGATACTAATAAAACATCCCATTGGGGTTCTGGTTTCAGTAATGGCATAGTTGTTTATAAGAGACTAACCCAGCTACAGATAACTACAAAGTCTGGACAAAAAATAAAAATAACTATTTGAAGCAATGGAAAGTGACACTGGAGGGGTTTCAGTTTTTGTAAGAAATGTACTTGTGATATTCATTTTTACTTGGCATTTCCCCTTAGGGTACTCCCTAGACTGTGCTGCTTAGGGTAAGTACAACTCAAGCAGAAAGCCATAATCTGATAGGTCCTAGATGTTACAAAACAACTTCTAGGGATGTTGGAGTAGATGGAAATTCAGGAGGAAATATCTAGATAGGAGGAAGTGAGTCAGCATATAAATGTCTATCAAATCTTTGACTGGGTTTTGAATAGCAGAGAAGACTCTAAATAGACAGAGTCACAGTTTAAGGGTTGAAATATCTGAGCAAAAATTTCAGGTGCTGCTTACTGTGTAGCAGTGTTTAAAACCAGTGTTTAAAGCAATGATTAATGTAAGACACATATTATATTATATTATATTATATTATATTATATTATATTATATTATATTATATTATATTATATCCGGTCTTATATTATATTAAGACCGGGTCTTATATTAATTTTTCCTCCAAAAGACGCAGTAGAGCTGATGGTCCAGCTAGGTCTTATTTTCAGGGCAACGCGGTATTACTGAATTGTACACTTGAAACCTATGTAACTTTACTAACAACTGTCACCCCAATAAACTTTAATTTTAAAAATATGATGGTAAACTTCAGCAGAGAAATGAAACTATACATAGAATTAAGTGGAAATTTTAGAACTGAAAAGGGCAATATCTGAAGTGAAAAATGCATGGGATGGGTTTAACAGATTAGAGATGACAGAAGAAACAGTCAGAAATTTGAAGACCAAACAAAAGAAATTATACTTAAAACAAAGAAAAAATATTGAAATAAAAACAGAGCCTCAGTGACCTTCAGGATAATATTAAACCACATTACATATGTATAATTGGAGTCCCAGAAGACTAGAAAGGAGAAAATGTGGCAGACAAAATATCTGAAGTAACAATGGCCTGATTTTTCTAAAAATTTGGAGAAAGAACATCCATTTAGGTATTGATAAACTCAGAAAACACCAAAGAGAATTAAGACCAAAAGAAAAAAAAAATCACACCTAAATGCATCATAGTCAACTTCTAAAATCCAAGGACAGAGAGAGAGTGAAAGGAGACACAGGCTAAAAAAACAAACATATTGCAGACTGAGAACAAAAATATAGGTAGCTGAATCCTTATAAGAAAAAATGGAGACTAGAAAACAATAGAGTATCACCTTTAAATTGCTGGGAACAAATCTGTCAATCCTGAATTCTGAATTTAGTAAAAATATCTTTCAAAAATAAAGACATTTTCAGATAAATGTAAGTTGGGAGGATTTATTACCAGTAGATCTGCAACGTGGAAAATGCTAAAGAAAGTTATTCAAGCTAAAGGAAAATGGCATCAGATGGAGACTCATAAATGTAAGAAGAAATCAAAAGCAACAGAAATGGTAAATATGTGGATAAATATAAAGTATAGCATTTTTTTCTTCCCTTAATTTCCTTAAAAGATGTTTGACTATTTAAAGCAAAAATAATAAGATGAAATTTTAGGGTTTACAATGTAAAATAATTATAAGCCTAAGGGGATACAATTATTCCAAAGTATTACATTTTATATGAAGTAGAATAATATTAAATCTTATTATATTGTAATAAAGTAATAGTAATATATTGTATTTCTAGGCCAGCAACTAAAATAATAAAAGAGTTATAGTTAAAAATCCAAAAGAACAATTAAAATTGAATAATGTAAAAATGTAAATAAACAAATAGAAGGGAGAAATGCATGAATAGGAATATAAAAATAGATGGGACAAATAGAAACAAATGGCAAAATGGTAGCCCTAAATCCATCAATGTCGAAAATCACATTAAATGTAAACAAACGAAATACATCAATCAAAAAATGAGATTGTCACACTGGATTAAAAGGTAAGAACTAATTATACATTATCTATAAAAAATGCACTTAAGTATAAAACCATAGATAGTTTGAAAGTGTGTGGATCAAAACAATATGCTATGTGGCTAAATGAATAGCAGACAAAATTGACTCCAAGCCTAGTAGTCTTGCTAGAGATAAGAAGGGACATTACATAATGATAAAATGGTCAGTTACAGAAGACATAAGAGTACCTACTGTGTGATTACAGTTATATGAAATTTTAAAACAGGCTCTGCTTAATATTCAATATTTTTTCCATGTGGGATTTGTTTTGATACATAATAGCATATAAAATCACTTCCCTCACATTGCTGTCCATCCATTCAAATATTTGTAGAATACTCCTTTTTTCCTGCATTGAACTTCAAAGCTCTCCTGATCATCTATTAAAGTCTTCAATATAATGTTGCCCATTTATGGGATATTTGTTTCCATAGATAGATCTAGTTATCTGTTCTAATATTGGTACAGAGGTCTACTTTCAAAATTTTAAGTTTGCTGTTTCTGATAGATGAAGGCAACATTTAGGAAGTTAGTAGCTTCATCCTTATAAAACTATCTTTTTCTATACTTCAATTATTTCAATATTACATCTAGAGTCTCCCCAGGAGTTAAAAGTTGCCCCCTGGTTTCCAGTTTCCAAAGTGTCTTGCTCAATGTTTATTTACGAAAAAAAATGACCCTCTAGTCCCTCCTCCCTTGTTATTTCTCAACTGGATAGATCCCTCTCTTATTTAGAGCTCAAAGCCTAATAGTCTGATAGCACTCTGACCCAGCATGAGGGTGTGTCCTCTTAGATTTAGGAAAGACAACCTTAGAATTCACTTTTGACTCAAGAGTTTAACTTCTGAGTGGAGGAAATATTTTTTTTTTAACTTAAGCAAATTAAATTTAAATACATCTTTAAAAAGGCAAGGGAAATTTTTACCCTATTCCACCCAGCCAACTTTGAATTCTTCAGATATTCTCTCCAATGTCATTTCCTCAGGAAGTAACTGGTTCACATGTCGTGCAGCCTCTTGGCTACAGGGCGCCTTTCCTTCGAGCATCCATCACAGTTTATAATGTTGTCTTTATTTGTTTCATGACTTCACTAATGTCTATTACTCCAACGTCAACAATAACAGCCAATGTATTTTGAGTGCTTACTCTGATTCCAGATGCTGAATTCTTTACTTAAAGTCCTGCTTTGTCCAGTAGAAAATTCTGTGTTGATAGAAAGGTTCTCTGTATGTGCTATCTAATAGGATAGCCACTAGCCACACGTGAGGCTACTGAGTAGCTGAAGTGAGCCTAGTTGACTGAGAAATTTAATTTTAATTTAATTTAATTTTAATTAAATAGCCACATGTGGCTACTGACCACTGTATTGAACAGCACAGCTCTAGACAAAAAGACGCTAGGCAATAATTTCCAGGAATGATTGTGACTGTTTTTGCTTATCATTATACCCTTGGTACTAGCACAATACCCCACACAATTTGTATTTATTGACTGTAGTGAATAAACCAGAGAGGGGTAATATGGGGAGGTAAGTAAAAATGGTGCTCTGAAAACACCAAATTAGAAGACTACTTACCTCCAATTCATTATCTGGAGCCTGTTTTGCATAAATTTTAATTTTTAAATAATACAAATATAAACATAAACATAATAAAAATGAGTATTGGAGATAAATTTGGCAAAATTGAGTAGATTATAACAATTCACATTTAACAAGAAGGGGATAGGAAAACAGAATCAAATAGCAACTTCTGATAATTAGCACTTACCTGACAAAAAGTGAATTTAATGCCAAAGTACTCTTTCTGGAATACATTCCTTCCACGAACCAAATGAAATTCTAGTAGTTGTATATAAGGCAGTGATTGACAAGCTTATTATGCTCTTTACCCCAGAAAACACTCTAATGTTTTTCTGCCTATTACTTAATGCATTTTTCTTATTGAAAGTATCTGTCTGAGCCATATTTGGTGTGTTTTTCATCCCATTATGTGGTATATATTTTTGTTGTCACTGCTCAAAACAATTAGATTAAGAGTATAAGGGGACTCAACTCTGGCAATTAAATGTCAGAAAGTATTTCCCTGTTGGTCATTAATGCTGAAGTGTCTAGATATGAACTGTTAAATGTACTCATACTAAATGTATATTAAAACAACATTGCACATACATTATAATAACTTTTATTAGTATAGTAACTTTCAAATTTGCTAATGCACTTTCAAAAAACAACATTAACTATGATTGCACAAGCTAGAAATTGTGGTTTGAAATAAATAATAGTATCTCAAAGCTTAAAGCATTTTATATTTGTTTGTCCTGTTACATCAAGCCACTCTAGTAAGAATTTGCACTGAGTGAATCTGAATTAAATTGCTCTATTGAAAATTGTTTTTAAATGGAAATGCTCACTTTGAAAAACAGAGTTGTGTTGTGCTGGGAAAAATTTGACATCTTTGCTTTCTTGTTGTTGTTAAGACTTCCAGATTTTTTAACTTAGTTTTAGTGTTGATTACAAAATTATGACTATGAAAAACAGTGACCTGTAAATCAAATGTTTATAGAAATAATCATCAAAGTAGAATGCTTTCAACTTTTGTTCTCGTTGAAGAGATACAATGCTCTATTTTCCTACAGTAATAAGAAGGAAAATCTTGATGACTTATGTCCAACTCTAAAAATAAAATATGGTAAATAACAGATCTTAAAATTTTCAACTCAATGTAACTGACCACAACAAACAAAGAAATATGCCCATTTTTGCTTTATTGATTTTCACTTTGGAAAATGTAATGTATCTACTTTGTCAATATATCTTACAGACCTCATAAAAGAACCAGATAAAAATCAATAAAATAATATCATCCTCTATTATGAAAGAAGAAACAGGAAGTTTAGTGTTGTAGGTTTATTTTTAAAGAGGTGTACACTTAGATATTTTAGGGTAATTTAAGTAAGTTGCTTCTGTTCTGGTGATAGAAAGAAGTGATCATTCGGTGTCTGGCTGTGCACCGCTTTCTCCCTGCACACGCATAGGGGGATGCACTTGACATTCAGTACTAACAAATCTGAGTAGCACTTCTCCCACCTCTCTTTGAACAATAAATAGGAAACAAAATGCTGCCCATTGGGCAGGTTAAGCAAGCACGTGACCATCTATGAGGTCTGGGTGCAGCTGGCCAGGTGCTCCTGACCTGAATTTGATGGGCTTTACCTTGCACTGGCAGAGAGTACACTCGGTGCCATGTTTGATCCAAGAGGAGCCAGTGAAGCGAACCACATTCATCTCATCCAAGCAAGTTTTGGTGATGTCATTGCGGATGGTGTCGGCCTGGCAGGGGTCAGTGACACAGCGCGGGCAGCACTCGTTCTCGGGGAGCACACTGAATTCGCACTCCACCTCTGGGCACGTCAGGGGCCAACAGTCAACTTCCCCTTGCTGTAAGGAAAGCAGACATGCAAGGGCCGAGAGAAGGAGGACGGGATGGAGGAAGGGGAGGGGAAGGGGGAGAGACGGGGGAGGGAGCACGACGTTTACTGCATACTCAGTTTATGTGATGGACATTTATACTCAGGCCTTCAAAGCCACAAGCAGAGCGATGAGGGTCTATAATGCAGCTGGATTGTCAATCGGTCCTCAACAATTTAAACAAGAAGAACAGTAAAGCGAAAGCAAAAACATTCTCTTCAAACAATGAAATGTGCATACCCCTATCTTTCCAAAGAAAAAGGAGAATGATTTACTATGGAAGAGATTTTTATTTAACTTTTTGCCTACGAGATGCTCTTTTTAGTTCTTTTGATATTTTCCCCCTAACTTCACATTTATTCCCTTCTGCATAAAAGAAAGTTGTGTCCATTTATGAAAAAATAAACTAGTATATGAAGGGAATTTGACAATTTTTATTTGTTCATTTATATATTTGTCAGTGTAGGGATTTTGGGGAAAAAAATAAATGAGGAACTGCTATCAGTCTTTTTTATTCCACCTGGGAAAATTGTGTGAACTGGATCTTTCTAAAATGTAGTTCCCACCTGTTTCCTATTTTCTTCATAATTCTGAATCTCATGGTTTTGGAGATGAAAGCAGCCTTCAGGCACAGAAACTGACCTTGTTCTTTCAATTGATTTTTGGGTTGAAAGTATAAAAAGAAAGCAACAAAAAAGCCCTGCCTTAAAAGTATCCTCAAAACTAGCCATAACTTTAAAAGTAGCATCTGAGAAACTTTCTTCTATGAAGACACATAGACCAAATTTCCTTTCTATTTACACCACTAGAAAGAAATAAGAATTTAGTCATATGAAAAAAAAAGGTGTTTTCTTTATCACGTCTATATTTTCTTTTTTACCTACTGTTTCCAGTAGAATTTTCATAAATATATATAGACATTCAATTCTAACGTTCTAATAAGTATATATTACATATCCATGTTAAGTATAAAACAGGGTGCCCACCAGAATAGCACCAACAGTAACAATCTTTAGAAGGAAAAAAAATATGGCTTGTTTTTGTTTTTCTTTTTCTAGGAGCACGAATGATAGAAATAGATTAATGAAAGTTTTACTTGGAAACAAAAATGATTCTTTTTTTTTAATGAGTGCCATTGTTCTCTTCATAGCAATTATTTAGGGAGTCCTTAGTACACACCATTAGGTGTTCTAGATGCTGGAGTGTAAGTGAGCCTACACTGAATGAGGCTGAGGAAATGGGGAGGGCCTTTTCTTCTCAGTTCTGGAGGTACTCCTGAAAGACACATACAACATGGTGCTTCACGTCCACCCCAGAATACTCCTTTTCAGGTCCCGACTATCACCGTCATCTTGTCATCCTAACCAAGCTCACTTTTCATAACTGCAGACACTATGGCCAGGTGCTGCATACTGGTGGATGGTGGAGGGCCAGGTTGCCTTCCTGTTTAGATTCTGGGCCTACATTCTTCCTGTACTTCATGTAACTAAACTTACCAAGCAGCGGCACTGTTGGCAATTCTGGACCCAGGTGTCACCACTGTTGTATAGGGTTTCTCCATTTTGATGGAGGCACTGACTGCTAAGCCTTGGGTCACATTCAGGGCAGCAAAAAAGGTCAACCGTGGGGTTCTCACAGTCACAGACCATCCGTCGACACATTACAAATCCATTCTGTAGTTGAGAAGGAAATAAAGCAGTTACTTAAAGCCTCCATTTCTCAATATACTAATATCATATATATGTGTGTGACTGTATGTGTGTGTACACATATATACACACATATATAATATATATTATATTTACATATTATGCATATAAAATCTCAGATGTTGATTTGAAAGTTGAGATAATTCACACCATTTACCCAATATAATTGATTTTCATTAAAGTTCCATTTTACAGCTAACACACAGAAATTACACAAGCTACAGAACTTCCAATTTCCTTTCCACAGGAAAGGAAAGAGAAAGTTTCCAGAAATGGCCAGTATAAAATGATAAAATGATACTGATAACTACCACATGGTCCTTATATGTGTGTGTGTGTGTGTGTGTGTGTGTGTGTGTGTGTATTTGTTTATTAGTGCAGAAATTGAATGCTAACTAAATTTTGTTTTGTGTGAGGGCATGTGTGTTTGTATTTGGTTCTAGTCAACAAGTCTTATGTATCATTAAGTTTCTGAAATATTTTAGATCTTATGTTTTTGTACAAACTGTTGTCAATCTCTTTCATAATAGTTGAGTCCTTGATACATAATATTATTATTTAACTATAATTTAACTCTCTAGGTTAATAATTTAACTCAACTAGGTACATAAGACATCTCTCTAAAATTGAAATATAGCTCAAACAGGTATTTTTCATTCCTAGGCCATAGCATGTCCATCTGTCTTCATTTATGCATTTATTCAAATGTGATATTATGACTCTGGAAACCATAGCTTGTTAGCAACAGAATGTTATCAACATGTGAATCGATAAAACACATTGTGGTATTTCAATACAATGAAACACTATTCAACAATAAAAAGGAATGGGTTACTGATATATGTCACGAATATAAATGAACTTCAAAACATAATGCTGAGAGAAATGGGCAAGACACATAAAAGTATGCACTATATGATTCCATTTATATGAGGACCTAGAAAATAGAAATCTAATCTATAATGACTGGAAACGGTGTTTGCTTGGGGCTGGGGGTATAGGACTAATTAAGAAAGAACAGGGGCAACATTTCAGATAGACGAAAATGTTTTATTATATTAATTCTGATGGTGGTTAAATGGATGTATGCATTTTTTTAAGTTCGTTAAGCTGTACACTTGAAATATACGCAAATTATACCTCAATAAAAAAATATTGAAATTTTTTATTTGTACCAACCTGACATGAGCACACAGAGCACCGGTCATTTTCCAACACCCAAATCTGACCATTGTGCTTAACTTTTCCATCATGGATGCAGTCCCCTGTACAGTTCTTTCCATGAGGACATCGGCAATCATATCCACCATCCAAGTTAAAGCAAATGGTATCGTTGGCACAGCTGTGCCTGCCGGTTCCACACTCATCAATATCTACAGCCAAGAAAAAGCAGCAGAATTCAATGTGCTTAGAATATACTCAGTTTCAGACAACTGCAAGCAGGCAAGTTGTCTCCTGACATATACGTAGTCGTCAACTGTAAATTAATTTTCATCTTACTGGCATGCATTTTCTATATATTGCTGACAAAAGCAATGTTAATCATCTTGGGATTTCACAAGAAAATATTATCATGCTTGACTTCAAACACCAAATAACCTTGGTCAGATTTTTAACTTTTATACCTCTGTAAATACCATTAGGCTATACAAAACACTCATTGTTTTTTTTATTAGTTGCAGGTGTACAAAACAATGTAGTAGTTAGACATTTATACCCCTCAAAGAGTGATAACCCCCCTCCCCCAATCTACTACCCCTCCGACATCATGTATAGCTGTTACAATTCCAGTGACTCTATTCCCTATGCTGCACTCCACATCCTGTGACCATATGTATGTGTGTGTGTGTGTGTGTATATATATATATATATATATATATATATACATATATATATACATACATACATATATACGTGTATATATATGTGTGTGTATATATATATATAGTCCTATTCTTAACTTTCAAAAAATACAACTATATATTAAATTATAGTTGTGTTTTTTGAAAGTTAAGTATAGGACTCAATTTATCAAACAAAAACAGTTTGGCAGTGGAAATTCTAAAAGCACCAATAATATTTTATTGGGGAAATTATCCTCAATGTTAAAATGGTACTTATGGAAAATCCTTTCTTAGTGGGAGATAAAATGTCATGGGAACCCTGAGGCGTTTTATTCAGTTTCAAGCCCTATTCTCACAGCCATGTCACCCACATGTAAGCTCTTCTCAGGGTTCTGATGAAGCGTCCTTCACTTACAGTCCAAGTATTTTCATACTGTTCTTACACCCTGCCCCTCACCCATGGAAGGGAAAGGTACCATCAGCAATTACCATGGCTCTCACAAAGAATCCACCATTTCTTAACTTTTCCATTTCAGATTATCGTTTCATCTCCTACCTGACTCAATTGGCAACTGCCCATTCTTCACCCGACCTCACCTATTTCATGGCAATCACAGCCTAAAGCATTTTCATACAGATGAAAAGCAAACATCTTGACCCACAGATCAGGTCCATAGGAGGAGACGTGATTCATTTTATTTGTCCCAGTAATTTAAAGGTCACAAGCCAAAATACATTTCAGGGATATTGTATGAGGGGCAGTGAGCAGTTATTTCCCATTTCATCTGTTTCCTCTGAGTAAAGGTCAAGAAAGAATGAATTAAATCACAGCAGGAAAAGTAGGTTGGCGAGGAGATGGAATGCACAGCTTTTAACTACGGGAAATGTACACCTATTTTACTTGAATTTTCAAAAAAATAGAGTAGTAAATATCTTCCTTAAGTAGTTTGATTTCAACAGCATTGGAGACATGGGCTAGTCAAGATTATACATTTGCCATCTTAAATTCTTAAACACTTAAATTCCGTGATATACGCATTCCTGAAAATAAGCCACATGATATATTTCTATTTACCTTGATTGTTTTAAATAGCTCCCATCTCAACAAAACCAATGAATTGAGACAATAACTGAAAGGTTTTATTATAACTACAATGAACTCTATTAGCTTGATTTGCCAAGGACAATGGTCCTTATAATTATAGATGATGATCAAAAGGAGAACTGTTAGCCAGTATGAGGATACTTTAAAATATTTTTAAGGTACATTGGTTAATATATATTTTTTCAGATTAGAGGAAATTTTCTCTTGGTATTGGAAATGACAATTTTAAAGTAGCTCTGTATTTGATCTATTCAGGATAATAAGGTATATTTGATGAGTTGATCTTTGTCTCCTATTAAATATTCTTATAACTAGAAATTATAGTAAGCAGGAAAAACATTAAACATTATTTGGTCTCTATGACCACAAACTCTACAAATACCTCTTACTACATCGCCCTTTAAATATACACTGTAAGGACATTATTTCATCAATGGCAATGGCTGGATTTTTACAATTGTTTCATTTTGCCTGACATTTAAAATAAAAGCTCTGATATGTGTTGCATTTTTCCCTTAAAGGCACAGAGAGTCTTTGGATTTGCTGTAGAAGACAAAGATAAGATGTCCATGCACAAAAAGAGTACATGTTCTTAAATAAAGTGCACTTACAATAAAGAAATAGAATAAAAAGTTATTCACAATAATGGTTGACATGTAATACATGGAGAAATGTGCAGGCAGAAACATCATAATGGACTATTACCTTTTTTTATCCAATGGGATTTGAATTAATTTTAACTCATCTTGCCTTTCCTGCTTATCTACACTAGGTTTCCCAATGCAGAGGCTATTCTCAATTTAATGGTAATATAGAATTTTGGAATTCATTTTTATATATAGTTTTATTATAAGAAAGGTTCCTAAATTAAATATACATAAAGGGTATATATTCTGCTTTGACAAAGCTACTATGGGATATAAAAATTGCAACTTTAAAAATATATGTAAGGAACTCATACAACTCAACAACAAAAAAGCAAACATTCCAATTAAAAAATGGGCAGAGGACCTGAATAGACATTTCTCCAAAGAGGACATACAGATGGCCAACAGACATATAAAAGATGCTCAACATCCCTAATCACCAGAGAAATGCAAATAAAAAACACAATGAGATATTACCTCACCCAGTTAGACTGGCTATCATCAACAAGACAAATAATAACAAGTGTTGGAGAGGCTGTGGAGAAAAAGGAACCCTCATACAATGTTGGAGGGAATGCAGATTGGTGCAGCCGCTATGGAAGACAGTGTGGAGGTTCCTCAAAAAATTAAGAATAGAATTACCGTATGACCCAGCAATCTCTTTCCTGGGTATCTACTCAAAAAATCTGAAACATTTATCCATAAAGATATATGTGCTCCACTGTTCACTGCTGCTTTATTTATGTTGGCCAAGACATGGAAACAACCAAAGTATCTTTCGATAGATGATTGGATAAAGAAGATGTGGCATATATATACAATGGAATACTATTCTGCCATTAGAAAAGATGAAATAGTGCCATTTGCAACAACATGGATGTATCTTGAGATTATAATGCTAAATGAAATAAGTCAGATAGAAAAAGTCGAGAGCCATATGATTTCACCAATACATGGGATATAAAACTGAAAACAACAAAGGAACAAGACAAACAAATAAAGAAACAAAAACTCATAGACATAGACAATAGTTTAGTGGTTACCAGAGGGGAAGGGGGGAAGGGGGTGGTAGATGAGGGTAAAGGGGATCCAATATATGGTGATGGAAAGAGAACTGACTCTGGGTGGTAAATACACAATTTGACATATAGATGATGTATTACAGAATTGTACACCTGAAATACATGTAACTTTACTAACCATTGCCACCCAAATAAACTTTAATTAAAAAAAAAAGTATCGATAACCTCTTTAGTGAGTGACTGAAAAAATAATGTTGCTAAAACCAATGGTCAATTATCAGTTCTTATCTAACTTGATCTAGCAGTAGCATTTGACACAATTTATTCCTTCTGGCTAATAAATTTTCTTTACTTGTTTCCTATCACATGCTCCTTGGTAGCTTTTTGGGGATCTTTCTTCTGCCCACATACACACTCTTCAGGTGTGGCAACTAAACTATGAATAAGATTTAGCCAAGCAAAGAGATGGTAAAGAGTGGTCCAGTCAGAGATAAGAGTGTGTCTGAAGCATGACATTTAAAGTCATCAAGATATGTGGAAGGAACAGAATGTTGGTACGACTTGACTGTCTAGGCAAAGCAGAGTAGGTAAATATGCAGCTAAAAAGGTACTCAGGGCCCAAGTAAAGGTCATGTTATGAAATTTGAACTTTATCATAAAGACAATACAATGTCATTTTAAGGAACTGCAAAAAAAAATAATAATCATAATCAGATCTCCGTTTTAGAAAGATTCTTTCGGTTTCATTTTGGTAAAGGGATTTCAGTGGATTACAATTTGAAGCCAGGAAATAAATTAATAGGCTGTTTCGCTAGCCCAGGCAAGAGATGGTCATATCATAAAAGCAAACACTTCTATAGTGGTGGTATTACCAGATTCTAAGTACTTTCATATAATGACTCATGTAATCCTCTCAACAACTGGGAAGGTATAATTATTATCCCCGTTGTCCAGTTCAGGAAATTGAGGCATAGAAATGTTGCTCAACTTTCTCAAGGTCACACAGTCAGTAAGGTGTGAGCCCAGATGGGAACCCAGACAGTCAAGGCTCCAAGTCTGTGCTGCGAAGCACAATCCTGTATCGAATGGTAGCAGTGGGGATGCAAAGAAAGAAACAGCAAAGAGAATCTTCCAAGAAAGAAACAATAAAGATAAAGCAATGTAGGGATTTGTTGGCTCCATAGATGAGGGAGAGGGAGGGGTCATGAACAATGGCTTGGAAAATTTGGTTGATGATTATTTAGAGAAAGAAGAGCAAGACTTTGCTGAGAAGTGGAGTGTGTGGCAGGGATGAGGAAAGACATGAGTTAGTTTAGTACACGGAATTATACTTTCCTCTGGGCTTCCAAGTAGAGCTGTCCAATAAGTAATTGGATATATGGGTCTGGAGTTCAGAAAAAAAACTGGGCCAAAATATGAATTGGGTGAAGATATACTTTTATCATTCCCTTTCTCAAAAATAGTCCTTCAGACTCAAATTCACACTTCTTAGTAAGGCATTTAAAGCTAGTTCCTTTGCTTGCACTCTCTTTCCCTATCTCAACTTGCCAATAATAGCATCATATTGAAGTCCTAAAACAAATGCTAGAACTTAAGTCTTTCTTGATCCCAAACAGGAAATAATTTCTCTTTTTGTTTGCTTACAGCCCTGAATTTATATTTTTTCTCAAGTATTTATCATTTTCAACCTTGTACCTTTCTCCTCTATGAAAAAACTCACCAGATTCTATCTTGTATAACAATTTTTATTATACATTTCTTATCTCTTCTCTGGAGAATTACCTCAAGGTACCTGTGCATATATTCAGTAACTACTTGTTGAGTTGAATTGGATTCACTTCATTTTGTCCTTTTTCTTGATTTAGGTTAAGGATTCATAGTATTTAGCTGGGACATAATACCAAAAAGATACTATCCTATGAACCTTATTTCTTTTTGGTCTTACGAGTTCAAAAACCTCACCAAGCTTACAGAGAATCCAGAAATTAAAACAATAAAGTGAAATGCAGGCATGAAAATAAAATATTATTATGTGGCAAAAAAAATACCATGGCTTTATTCTCAGAGAAAGACAAATTTTGGGGCACAGCAGAAATAATGATATGGATAAGAAAAATGGTATTCTGGCACATTTCCTGGGGATTAAATCCTTATACCTCTGAGATAAGTGGGTGTGCCAAAGAGCATACACTATGTATGAATGTGGCTTATAAATTTGTGTGTTGTGGATCACACAACTGTAGCCCCCAAATCGTGAAATAGTGTATAGTGTCTAATGATGTCTGCAAGTATGAATCTTATGCTTCAGAGTAACTGTAAACACACTACTGTACTTTGTTCACTCTGAAATGGTTTTTGTTGCTGTACAGCAATAGAAAAATGGCACCTACTCAGAAATAATCATACTCTTAAAACTGCATTCTTCTAAATACTAATATAACAATTCTACAAATCACTGAAATTGCAGTGAATTGGTAGGTGTTTAGAAGAAGCATTTTAGTCTTTTCTTTCTTATAACATAGGTGGGTTCTTTTAAAAGAATCCTCCAGAACACATTGTCTTCAGAAAGAGTAATAGATTTTTCTGCCAAACATTATAAATTCTATTAGAAGATGATAATAGAATCATCATTCCAGAATTGTGGTTATTAAAAAATAAGATTTTCCCATTGTTTCGGTGTTTATGGCATTTCCTTAAAGCCTTTTCTGTGTACGCGTCTCACAGAATTCTTTACTTCCCTATCTTCATCTTTATTATATATTTCTTTAATGGCTAGTTTAAGGTTCCTGTTATTTTCTGAACACTCAAGCATGCATTAATTATGTTTTGTCCTGATCACCACTGCATATATTTCTAACATAGCTAGTATAAATCATACTATATCTGCTTTTAACATAGGTTTTGTTCCTAACATACTTCTGATTAAAATCATACATCTCAATAATTTTCATTATAAAAATAAAGATATCATGTACTGTGTGCCAAGAAGTATTGTAGACACTGATGACTGACAAGTAAACAAATTCCATGACTCTTGAGGCTTACATTCTGTACCAGATAATAAGCAAGTGAACAAATTAATACATACAATCATTTCGGGTAATTTATAATTTGTATGCAGAAAAGTGAAGCAGAGTAAGTGAATAGCATCAGGGGTAGGACGCTATTTGAAATTGGTAGTCCAGGAAAAGCGATATTAGAGGAAATCTGAATTAAATGAAAGAAGAAGCATGTAAAGATCTGGGGAAAGACCATTCCAGACAAAAAGAACAGCATATGAGAAGGGAATCAGTTTGGTATATTTGAGAAATGTCAAGAAAGCCAAGTACCCATATCATGTAGACCCTTGTAAACCATTGTTAGGGTATGAATCTTACTCTTCCCTGGAGAGGGAAAGGAGGAGCCTGTGGGGTTTATGAGAAAGTCAGGAGAGAGTGGTGTCCTCAAAACCAAGTGAATAAAGTTATTTCGAGAGGAAAAAATGATTGACGGGGCTTAACAACTGAGTTGTCAAGTAAAGAGATAGTAATTGACCAGTGGGATTGGCAAGATGGACAATCGTTAGTAATCTTAAAGGAAAGCATTCACTGGAGTAGTGCGACTAAAATCTCACTGGAAACAAGAAAACAGAGACACCAAGTCTGGAAAATTCGAAAAGCTTTGTTCTAAAAGAGAGCAGAAAATGGAGGAAATGTTTGGAGAATCAGGTGATGCAAAGCAAAGTTGCTTTTTGTTTGTTTTTGTTTTATTTTTGAAAGATGGGTATTACTCCAGGCTATCTGTATGGTAAAAAGAATGATGCAGTAGGAAAAGAGTACGTATGACATGGAAGTGAAAATGCATAGTACACGGGCAGAGAACTCATGTCAACAACAGGGGATGAGATGCAATGTACAATGGAGGGTTTACTTTTTCATAGGAGAAATGAAACTTTAATGAAACAGGAGGGAGGGAAAGCAGCAGATACAGACATAAATGAGAGTCAGCTAATATAGCCTAGCAAAAGTGAAGTACTTCTGTTTTCCCAGTTAAATAAGAAGGATGGCCATCAACTAAAAATGATGAGAAAGGAGTGGTATCCAAGATTTGAGGAAACTGGAGAAGGTATGACATAGTTGTATCAGAGAGTTACAGGGGAAAGTAATTAAGGACATAAAATAGGAATGCTGGACAATGCTCATGGCCCTTGTAGTAGGTAGCCTAGCAGATGGCCCTCAATGATCCCCATCATTTAATATTTAGGCTCTTATGTAATCCTCTCCCCCAGAATGTGGGCTGGACTTATTGACTCACTTCTAACAAACAGAATATGGGGAAAGTGATGAAATGTCACATCTGAGATTAAGTTATAAAAAGGCTGTGGCTTCCATCTTGGGCATTTGTTCTCTCTTGAATTGCTTATTTTAGCAGAAGCCAGCTCCCATGTATTGAGGCAGCCCTGTGGAGTGACTCATGATAAGGAAACAAGACCTGCCAACAGCTAGATGAGTGACCTTGGAAATAAATCCCCATTTCCCCCACTCCCACCCCAGACAAGTCTTCAAAATGAGACCATAGCCCTGGCCAATAACTTGACAGCAGCCTCATGAGAAATCTCAAACCAGAGGCATCTGCCAAAGCTGTTGTCAGATAATTTTTGTTGTTTTTAGCTGCTAAGTTTTGGGGGTAATTTGTTATGTGTCAATAGATAACTAATACAGCCCTCTTGAGATTTGAGGTCATAAATTTAAAACATAATAAATGCAGTTACAAATGTAAAAGATAGCAAAGATATATGTTTTTTCTATTCATGTTCTGATGTGCAGAAAAGAGTGTACAGAATACTAAGCAAAATTAAACACAGGTTACCCCTAGAGGAAAAAAGGAAAGGATGGGGAAAAGGGGATGAAATGAGAACATATTTTCAACTTTAATCTGTATATTTCTGTATGAGTTGAATTATTTATAATCATTCTTTACGTATATACCTTAAAGTAAAAGACAATTTGAACAAAGAAAGTAGCGCTGAAGATTTCTTTCTCATAATATATATAGAATACACGTAAAATAGTTTATCAGGGAAGCAAAATCACACTGATCTGCTTCTTGAACTGCAATCTGTGGTTGCTGGCATTCTCTACAGGGCTGAAAGTAGCCACTCTGGAACATTGAGAAGTGCAAGGTAAAGCCCTCAGACCGCAGAGAAATGGTTATTTGCAAATGCCAGGTTTTAGCCTCCGGTAAGGCAATGGTATTCCCATTCCTATGTGAAAATCCGGATGGACCCTTTGCTTAAGGTCCAGGGCTCTGCAGCCACTGGCAAAGCATGCTGGGAGGCTTGGCATCTATCACCCGTCTGTTTAACTTTTCTCTGTGTGAAAACCTTTTGAGGCACAAGGATAAAAGATATCTTATCATTTAGGTGTCAAGTACTGTTAAGTAAGATTCTCCAAGGTTTTCATTGACTGTGTCATTTTAGCCAAATTATTCTCTCAGTCTGTTACTCTATGAAGGTATAAAATACAAATGGAGAAAAAAATGACGTTTTGAGGTTTGTTTTGTTCTCCATTCCTGTGCCTAAGTTCTGATGACAAATCCTTTCAGTGTGGGTGGTTTCCCTGGTAATTACTCACTGGGCTGTGCTTACTCTGCCTACTTTCTAAAAATTGTGCCTCTCAGAAGGTATAGCAATGCAGTTTGTCAATTCAATGAAAATAATTCAAAATTAATGGTAGATAATTGAATATAATCTTGTTGAATTTTCCACCCCTATTCGATTGAAATCTTTCAAACAGGGACCATATCTTCTGTATTTAACATTCAGCATTCACAAAACATCCCTTACTTTGCCAGGCAAGTGATATGTTAAAAATAGCCTAGAGTAGCATAAATCATGTCGATTATATTTGGCCACATCATCATTGCATTTCCTCTACCCCCTTTTTCTCTCTATCCTGCTTCCCTCATCTATTTTTTTCTCGCTCTTTTTAGGTCACATTTTCGCATGCTGCCATTCACAAACTGATCTGATACTATGGCTTTATTCATTCTAAAAATACCCTTCAACAGTTGCAAATATCCACGGAGAATTGGTTTAATGTCACAAATTTTAATTATTTAACAATCAGTTATCATAATTAGCAAGCAAAAGTTAGATTTTAACATGCTTCCAATCACTGTTGTATAAGTACACAGCAAAAATCACCAATAACTTAAACATCAGGTCAATGCCTACTATTTACATGTTACTGTATATTCCTCAAGTTCAACAAGAGTTCTTAAACTCTAGGTCTTCTCCTTGTACTGACCTTCACATGATTCTCCACTTGGTGAAAACATCCCATTGTCATGGTACCCATCTCTGCACTCACAGTGGTACCATCCAGGCAGGTTAATGCAGGTAGCACGGCTGTCACACTGAACAAAGCCATCAGAGCACTCATCAATGTCTGTTTGGCAAAAAAAAAAAAAAAAGAAGAAAAAAAAAAGGGATGTTAATACAATTGCTACTGTTCTCTCCAAGAAACAAACATATCCTACTAGATGGCTACTGAAATTTTAGGGCCAGCAAATCCTCAAAACGGAGAAAAACGTAAGATCAAGAAAGTCTACTTGGTTACTGAAAGCTATACAGAAAGAATGTAGTGGATTAGAAACAGGAGAAACATCTAGACGATTTCTCTATTGCAGAACTCGTCGAACTATAGAAAATGGAAAGAAACCATCTGTGATAGTTAACAGTGCCACCCACCAGGTATTTCCAGCTCTTCTGGACACAAGCTAGGATTGCCATGTGACTTCCTGAAGCTAATTAGGGAGTGACATGTGTCACTTCTAGGCAGAGCTTTAAAGATGCAGTGTGTGATTCACATGTTCCCTCCCCTATCACAGTGATCAGCAATTTCCAGAAGCTCTGAAGATCAGCCCGAGTTCCTAAGTGAGAATGATGTGGGATACATTCCTTTTCTACTTGGGATGGACATTTAGTATGAGCAGGAAATCAACCGTTTTGCTTTAAGCCACTGAGATTTTAGGGTCTTTTACTGCTATCAGCATAGCCTATCCTAACCTGACTAATATTATCATTGATCATTAATATATAGCAATAGCATTCATGTATCAACATGCTTCATATTTTTGAGAATATATACCATTTACGTCATTTTTAATGGGTTTCACAAATATTACCTCATTTAATCCTCAACAAAAATATCACAATATACATAGCATATCACAGATATAAAACAAAAATGAGGCAAAAGGATATTATGGGATTTAACCAAGGTCACCTGAAAGTTCACAGTTGTCAGGTGTGTTTGCCTCCATACAAAGTAGACACAGACTGAAATTGGCAAAATTGTCTAAACGAAGAGAACTATATATTTTGAGTCTCATATATTTCTTCCAGTGGCTTATTACTATTCCCAAATATTGTGAGAGAGCCCTTTATTCTCCTGTTCAGTCTGTTGCACAATGGGAACATGCAATACCATCCAAGTCTCTTCCTTTGCTCACAGAGGAAAAAGTAATTCCTGTTGCTGCCTTACAAAGTATCTCCTTCTCAAACACCTTCTGGGTTTCTGGGGTCGAGTCAGACCCTGCTAAGTGGTCTGATGGCACTGCACCATTGTAGCTGCCCAAAATATCCACATGCACCCCTCTGCCTTCTTGACAGCCCTATACTGTGACTGAAGACTCCTTAGGAGGGTCGGCTAGCCCTTTCTTATATGCTTCCCACACCTGCGTCATACTTCCTGCTGCATTGGTGTGGCACAATGGCGTCCTTCATGTTGAAGGGAAGGCCAGTGAGTTTTTAGAGGCCTCTCCGCCAAGAGAGTCGGCTCCAGCTTCAGCAGAATCTGCCTCCTTTCTATTTTAGTCATATCTAATTCCAAATTCTTGAAAATATAACATTATTTCTAAACTTAGAATGTTTTTGCCTCTGTGGTGACTCTTCTGAAGACTCAGTTCCCACAATCAGTAATCCTTACTGTCAAAATCATTGTAGTAACCAGATCAGCTAACCATTGACTTCCTGACACATAGCTGATGTGGACTGCTTCCATGTACTAAAGGCCTCATAGGTTTTATGAAACAGCCTGTTTGTATTTCAAAGGCCTCCATAACTCATGAACCTCTGATTATAAATGGAACTAAAATGTTATGCTCATTTCAGCTTTATACGGTCTTTTCTTCTAACCCAAATGATGCAGAAAATTGATTATGTCATTTCTTAGGTGTATGGACAAAAGAAACAGGTTGGAATTTAAGCTTTAGAAGTGAGTTTATTGGAAGAAAGCCATGAGGGGAATATTTAGAACATCTCACTTTCGAAGAATTTGGTCCTTACTGTTGGTGATTTGGAACTATGAATGGAACAGAGCCTTCTCCACTGAAGCAACTTTTGCATCTATATTTAGCTTTTAATTTAGTCCTTTTATTCTTGCCTGAACACAGTTGCAGGGTTACTTCAGATCCCATGACACATATACACATTTCAATTTTTACTTCTCACTTATTTTCTCTTGTCACTCTTTTCAATGACCAGGCCCACTCTTATACTGCCTCCTCCCCACTTCTTTTTATTACATCACAGCAACCTTCCTTGGTCTTAAACATACTCATTAAAGATTAATAGATATGCATTGCATTATATTACTTAGTTTTCAAAAGACGGGTGATGTATTGGCTATAATGTATTTTCATATACAGTTTGAGAATTATTTTATTACGTAATTACTACCACTAAGTAGTATTTTAGAGGATGAATGTGCGTATATGTATCACTCATTAATTCACCATTCAGTATCTATTGATTACCTGTTATGTGCCAACTACTAAGTGCTGGGGAAACAAGGAATCACAAACCAGAAGCAATTTCTGCCCTCATCGGGTTTACTATCTATCTAAATTGTGTTTTATTTTAAGAAAATTAAATTTATGAAAATCTGAATTTATAATCATATAGGACAGTGCTCCCGCAACATATTACACATCTACCACCACGGGTATGGTAGTTAGGTGATATAGGCAGATCTTTTATATTAATAGCTACATATTTATATTTCTGAATTATTTCCATTTATAGCAAGTGATACTAATAATATTAATAATGCTAATAATTGTAATAATACTAATAATAGCAAAATTGTATTTGAATTTAAAAAGTGAGAAGGATTACAGAAACAATATTCAGTAAATATTGGTATAAATGGTGTATGAATATGACAAAAATTATGAAGGTGGTATACTAACGACTGAAGTTTTAAAAACAAACACCAGTATATAGTATGGAATGATTATTCACATTTCAGAAGGATCTGTGAGTAATTCCTTAGGTAGTGAAATGCCTTCATTCATTTAAAATATGATTCAATTTATACAATACATAAGTATACATATGTCATAGTTCAAATTATATATTTGCTACCATTTAGGATAGGAAAGAAAAACCAGCCAGATAACATATATTTCTTCATTTTATACTTTCATGTTCCTGATAATTTTGATTTGTTTATACAAACTTTTCTACTTTGGTGAAAGTCAACAGAAAATAAAATTGTGCTTGAATTGCCAGAGTACGCACTTCCTAGCAGAAAGTAACTTTGTCTCATGGCTGTAGTTAAAGCCAAAGATAAAACAAACAGCCTCCTCTGTAAGTTATTTGATGTCCTTAGTTAATCAGTAAATATTTAGTAAGCGAAGAATAGAAGTCTGATCCACGATTTAAGAATTAAGAATATTCTATCTATACACAAATGTGGATATTACTATGAGTTATAATATATAGGTGTACACAAATTATGCTTACATTTTGGGTAATAACAGAAAGCAGTAAAAAAAAAATTCAAAGAATTTATTTCTTGGATACTATCTTTAGGTCAGTTAAAACCAAACTTCAAGTTATATAATTGAGTAAGACATACGGAGAATAGCAGACCTAGGGGAGAAAAACATTATTTTATTCCACATATAAACTACCAAGTTTGAACAAATTACTTTGCACACTCAATAAAAGTATTCAAAAACATAGCACAGAGTGTATAAGCTCCTATGATTTAGTCTTGATTGTAAGGACCTTAATTCTACACTCTGTAGGCACATTATACAAAAAACTAAAAATAAAGTTTATGAAAAACTATAATTTCATTATGTATTCTGCCTTAGAAAGGGACTATTTCCTATTTCCTTAGGGACAATTAGAACTTTTTCAGTAGCTACGTTTAGAACAGTCAGCTAGTGATGATATTCAGAGGCTGTCCCAAAGCACAGAAAATTCTGAAATCCAAAAGACATTTAGCCATCCAGCAACAGTCATGAATAGCAGTCAGACTCCAGGGATCAAAATCGCCCTAGATAATAAAACTGGAAAGCACCGCTGAGGATAGATTTTCTCGAAAGCACACATGTGTTGAGGCAATCATTAAAAACAAACCAACACGCAGAAGAACAAGAAAGGAAAATGTATGAATATACAAAAAGCTCACACGTGTCAGTCAGTGTCTTGTTTTCTTTGTTTTTCTCAGGTACAACTAAGACGGGGTGCCTCCTACAATCGCATACTGGCTTCAGAGGCAGCCACTGAAAATGGCTTTTGCCAGAAGCATTTAAAGGGCAACTTTAGAAAATGACAAACTATTTCCTTGTAAAATTAAATGTAGTTATAAAATGAGATACTTGAGTGATAACCTCTTTCTCACGCATAGTAACAGTTATTTGTATCATAACAACATAACTAAGAACAATAAAGAATAAAAAATAGTGCAAAGGTCTAGAATGATTCACACCTACAATAGATCCTCACCATTAGTTTAACTTGCTTCCTTTTCAGCTCAGGGGAAAATGATTAGTTGCTACTCTATACAAAGAAAAGAAAAAGCAATTATTTTTGTAAATGAGCACACCATTTTTAATGGCAAAGTCAAAGAATGAAAGTACTGTCTTTCATACCATTTATCATTAATAAAACATTGACATTTCTCATATAGTAACTTGGACTATTTATATCGCTATCTTACACACTGGTAGTTAAATTATATTGATAAACAGCAGGCAATTAAACATCCTCAAAACAATTAATCAACTCTTGATTACCCACATGTGGAGTATTTGCTTTCTAGATTATCTGCATCATTTTTTTTTTTTTTTAAATCACTAAGTTATTTCCCTCTGTCTCTTGTTGATCTTCTGGGGAGTCTGCTTTCACCATTTAGATGTGAGTGCTCAAGGAATGCAAACTCATGTGAGCATTATATTATTTTTAATAACTATGCCAGTTGTGGATATAAAGTATTGTCCAAAATTTCATAAGAAGACTGATTTTCTGAAATGATTTTTAAAAATAAAATATAACCAATTTTAAAAATCATGAAATCCTCCTCGCAAGTTGGGTGATGACATTGCTGATTTAGTGAAAATTTTCATTATTTTATAGTTCATAATTAGGAAATTAATGGCTGCTCTTTTAAAAAAGCATAATATAATTTATCATCGTATCATTTAGTCTCCACAACGACCATGTGATATAGCCTTACTGTTTTGTCATAGACAAAAGAGTTGTGGGAGCAGATACACTGGCCAAGGTCACACAACAGAGCAGAACTCTTTCAATTCCTAGTCCAGTGCTCTCTCTCCTACATCAGACTGCCTTTCAAGACCAACTCTCGGCCAATCACAAATAGTTCAGTGGTTACCAGAGGGTGAGGGTGGAGGGGAGTACAAGATGAGGGTAAATGGGGTCAAATACATGGTGATGGAAGGAGAACTGACTCTGGGTGGTAAACACACAACGTGATATATAGATGATGAATTACAGAATTTTATACCTGAAACCTATGTAACTTTACTAACCATTGTCACCCCAATAAACTTTAATTTTAAAAAAGAAAGAAAGAAAAGAAACAGCTTACCCTTTGAGATATCTCAGGGTGTATCTTAAGGTGAGTGAATTCTACCTCTTTGGCTTGTTAGTTGTATAACTTCGAATATTTTACAAAACCTTTTTGAGTTTTCTGTTCCTGAACTAGAAATAATTCTCTCTCAATAGTTTGTTGTTAACTACCTCAGTTAACTATCCAAGGCCTCATAGAAATGATACCTGGCTAATTACAAGCATTCAATATGTGAAAATTCCACCTCCACCTCTAAAATAACCCTTCAGAGTTTACAAAGTATGTTCACTTGTCATTTGATTAATTGAAAAGGAGCAGAGGGAAATAGTTTTACAAGTAGGGTTTAGTCCAGAGAATGTCTTTTCTTCTGTGGACAAGTGGGAGCCACTGAAGAGTTAAGAGTGGAGTGATATGATCTAAGGTACACTTCACAAAGAACAGGGCAACACTTATATGTTGGTCAGATGGGACTGGGCAAGACTCGAGCCAGTCTCATATTCTGTTGAGGCTGTTTATCCTTGTTTATGAAAAAGGTTATAAAGATTAAAAAAAAAAAAAGTGGAAATAGGGTTAAAGAAGCATGTATTTTTTCTAACGCTATCTTTAGTCAGTATACAAGGCCCTTTCATGTCCCCTCTGTTGGTGTCAGACCAGCGAAGTTCATGTGCCAGATGTCTGGGGACGTACACAGAGAAAGAAGACCAAGACAACTTGAATGTTTTGCGGTTCCTGGAAACTTATTTTATCATTTCCCTTTTGTCCCCCCTTTAGAGCCTTTGCATGTGGTGTCCCTACTGCCTGGAATGTTCTCTCTTTCTCATCCCCCTACCCAGTTAGTTAGCTATTTCTCATCAGTGTGTGTCTCATACTAAAATTAATTTCCTTGGGGAAACTTTTCTTGCCTCCAAAAGCTGTGTTAGATCTCCTATTGCTCATTGTTTTTATACTTTCCCCCATGTTCCTGGTATTTTGCCATAATATTAACTATCACAAGAATTTTTTTTTCTTTTTTTTCTTTTTTGGTCTAAGATTGAAAATATTACACTGACTTAATTAGAATTACTTCAATACTGGAGAAAGTCTGCCCTATCTTTTACGTCCTTTTTAAAAGTATCTTGATTATTGGCCTTTTTGTCTACCAGTTTGTGAATTTCTCAGCAATAAAACAAAACAAAACAAAAAAAGGGGAGGAAGGAAGTCTGCATTGATTCTATAGATTGATTTTGGGAGAACCGACATCTTTACATTATTGAACATTTTAATCCATATACATGATTTATTTTTCTTTCTTTAATAATATTTATAGTTTTTATAGTCTTTGTAGTTTTCTGAAAAGATATCTTGTGCATATTTTGCCCAGATTAATTCCTAAATATTTTTGCCTTCCTTTTTTTAAAACTAAGTTTACTTTTTTCCAGCTTTATTGGGATATAATTGACAAATAAAATTATAAGATACTTAAAGTATACAACGTGATGATTTGGTATATGTATACATAGTTAAGAGATTCCACCCATTGAGTTAATTAACACATTCAACACCTTACATATTTACTTTTTTGGTGGGGAAAGGGTGAGAATATTTAAGTTGTACTCTTTTAGCAAACTATACAATACAGTGTTATCAACTATAGTCACCATGATATAATTAGATACTCAGATCTAAAACCAACTTTACTGAGGTAAAACTTACATACAAACAAAATCACCAATAATTTCATGAATTTTGACATGTAACCAACCACTATGATAAGTAAGATATAAAACATTTCCTTCACCCCAAAAAGCTCCTTCATATCACAATAGTTTGAAAATATTATGTATGAAAATTAACTTAATGTTTATCATTTTGAGTAAGATTCGCAATATGCAGCGACCGTTCCTGTATTTTTTTCTTACCACATCTTGAGAACACCAGCAAAGAACTGAATATATGGTTAGAGATTCATAAGCATTTGCTAAATGAACAAGTGAGCTCTTTGTAATACCGAGTAACTGAGTTGCAAGCTCACTTTGCCACCTTTGAGTTCTGTTAGGTTAGAGGGGGAATGCAAGCACAGTGTCAATTTGAA
The DNA here is from genome assembly GCF_036562045.2 of Rhinolophus sinicus. Classification (NCBI taxonomy): domain Eukaryota; kingdom Metazoa; phylum Chordata; class Mammalia; order Chiroptera; family Rhinolophidae; genus Rhinolophus; species Rhinolophus sinicus. The sequence continues at coordinate 153,839,783 of NC_133752.1, read as the reverse complement.
AGCATTCACTAAGATGTCATAACAAGATGGTAAGATAGCACTTCTCAACCTACTTCAAATATTTATGTCAAAAATATTGACTATAATATTAAATGGAGTAGAATTGTTGAGAAGAATGTGTTCTCTCTCTCTCTCTCTCTCTCTCTCTTTCTCTCTTGCTCGCTGTGTATGTGTGTGTGTGTATCAACATCTACACACACACACACACACACACACATACATTTAAAAAAAAATTATTAATTTCCCCTTTAAGACTTCTGAATAAAAATGGAAGATTGGAAACAATTTAAAATCTCTTCTTCCTCTCAATCTTACAAACATTATGTCAAAAGAACAAAGAAAAGTACCAACAAACAAAGACAAAAGAAAAAACACCACCAGCAGACAAGAAAATTCAATATTTTTTGGTCTTTTCTTAGAAAATGGAACACAGGTGAAGTGGTAGAGTCAGAGCAGAGGAAGCCACAGCCTAGACTCTATATGTAAGAATGAGGTGCTACAGCTGATGAAGGCAGTAGTTTCTCCTGGAGAATTCCGAAGAGACTTGAAACACCATGTAAAGCTGTTAAGAGCCATGGAGCTGAAAGTAGCTGGGTTAATTAAAAGTCCACTGATGAATAATCCAGCCATCCACCTCCTCCCACCTTGAGCAGACTGCTGAAAAAAAGCAATTAGCCCTCAAACCAGAATGGATGGTTCTTCCGTAAAAATAAAGAAATAAATAAACTATCTGGAGGAAACTAAGGCAGCTAGTATAGGAGTTGTCATTCTTTGGACAAAATCCCCCGCATTTCAGTGTTTAGAGATCTCAAAGTGTAAAAAACTGGCTCCCTTTTAGTTCACCTATTGTAAATCTGCCAGTCAACAAACTTGACCTTCGTATCAAAGCTCAACATCAGTTTTTCTATTTATTCAGTCTTAAACATTAGTGTTAATTCAAGAAACAACAAATACTTGAGAAAAGTCTATAAAAACTTAACAGAATAACCAAGATACACCATCCGAAAAACTAACCTTAAAACAAATAGAAATAATTCCCAGAATAGAACTTAAAATATTTGTTATTAATATCTTCAGATAGATTTCAGATAGTTCATCCATAAAAATGACAGTGCTGTAAAAAAAGGATATTTAGAGAATAAGAAACAGTTCTTCAATATTAAAAATGATAGCTGAAAAAATTTTAAATGCAACATAAGGTTTGGAAGATAAGGTAGAAATAGTCTTCTCAAAAGTATAACATAGAAAATAGATGAAAAATATAACAGCATAATAGTAAAGAACACCAATCCAAAAGGCCCAGTTTCTGATTAAAGACAAATTTCATACCAAGCAAAGAGAAAAACCAATGAAAGGAAAATATCTATTAAAAAAACACAAATGTATGGTGATGGAAGGAGAACTGACTCTGGGTGGTGAAATAGATAGATGACATATTACAGAATTGTACACTTTAAACCTACATCATTTTACTAACCAAAGTACACACTAATAAATGCAATAAAAAATAACAATAATAATGCTAATTGAAGAACTTTTCATAGAACTGCAGTTTTCAAATTGAAAGATCCCATCAAAGTCTCCAAATAATGAATAATGACATGATAGCCAGTACTTACTGATGACTTACTACTATGTGGCCACCAGTTTTTTGTTTTTTTTTTGCAGTTACCTACATATACTCATTTAGTGCTGACAGCAGTCCCATGAGGTAGAAAATATTATTAATTTCCCCATTTTAAAGAGGAAGAAATGTAGACACTGAGAGTTTAAGAATTTCTTCTTAAGGCTACTGAGGAGCAAAATGGGAATTTGAATAAAGACACTCTAGATACAGAGGTCAAAGCTTTACCCCATACAAAATAGCCTCACAAATGAATGAAACAAAGACCTGCATCTAAATACACACTGTGAAATTTCACAATAAGTATAAAATACAAATCTGAGTATCACCCAGAGGGGAATTAGTTTACATATAAAGAGTTGAGAATCAGTCTAGCGCCATTTTTCTCACTTGCAGCACTGTGTGCTGTAAGACAGTGAAGCAATGATTTTGACCCTAGAATTCTATACTTAGTATAACTGTTAAATATCTAGAAGAGCAGAATAAAGATATTTTAAGAGATGCAATTCCTTAGAAAGTTTATGTCCCATGCACTATTTTTAAAAATTTTATTAAATGTATTGGGGTGACATTGTTTAGTAAAATTATATAGGTTTCAAGTATACAGTTCTGTAATACACCATCTATGTATTGCATTGTGCTTTTCTTAAAAAAAAGATTTTACTTATGATGTAATCCAGCAAAATAAAGGACTAAATCAAGATAAAGACATCAGTAGTTCATCACTCCGGGAAATATTTCCCTCACTTTTCAAGGATACACCACTTTCTCAGTTCTCTTTTTACCTCAATGGCCTCTATAGCTTGGACTTCTTTGCATATCTTACCTTCTTAACCTCCAAAAGTTTGAGTTCCCCAAAGATTTATTCTCAGATCTTTTCTTTTCTGTCTACGAACTTCTTAGTGATTTTATCCAGTACTAGGGCTTTAAATACCCAAATACCATCAACACTTGTAGTGGATTCAATAGTGTTCCTCCAAAATTCGTGTCTACTCAGAACTCAGAATGTGACTGTATTTGGAAATAGGATTTTTGCAGATATAATTAGGTAAGGATCTTAATATGAAATCTAGTGACTGCTGTCCTTATAAGAAAAGAAGCCAGAAAGAGACGCACAAAGAAAGTCAGTGTCAAGACAGAGGTAGAGAGATATAGAGGAAAAACTGAGGGTTGCTAGATTGGGGGTGGGGTGTGGACTAGGGAGAAGGTAAGGGGATTAGAAGGCATAATCGGTAACCACAAGGTTGCCACGGGGATACGAAAGACAGTTTGGGGAATATAATCAATAATGTTGCAAAGATATTGTAGAGTATCCATCCAATGGACACTTGTCTTATTAGGGAGACCACTTCAGGGATGGTGTAGATGCTGGATCACTGTGCTGTACACCTGAAGCTGAAGCTGAATAATAATGAACGTCAACTATAATTATATATATATACTCACAAGAAGTGGAGTACAGCATAAGGAATAGAGACCGTGGAAATGTAACGGCTATGTGTGATGTCAGACAGGTAGTAGATTGGGGGAGGGGGGTTATCACTAATAATAATAATAATAATAATAATAAAAACCAGAGGCAGAGATTAGAGATGCATAGTCATGAGCTAAAGTATGATTGGGCAACAAGAAACTGGAAGAGGCAAGGAAGCCTTCTTCCTAGAGCCATCAGAGGGTGATACCTCATTTTAGACGTGAAGACTCCATAATTATGAGATAATAAATTCCTGTTATTTAAAGACACCTGGATTGTGGTACTTTTTTACAGTAGCCCTAAGAAATTAATGCATTAACTCATTTACATTTTCATCCTAGACCTCTCTCCTCTCATCCAGACCTGTATATTCAACTTCTCACTCTATATTTCCACTCAGATACCAAACTGCTCCTCCTGAAATCTTCCCCATCTCAGAAAATGACAATATCACCCAGTTACTTAGGCAGAAAGCCTGAGCCTTGTTCTTAATTTCTCTCTTTTTCTCATGCCTCTTTAACAAATCTATGAGCAAAATCCTATTAGCAATGTCTGCAAAATATATCCAGAATCTAATCATCACTTCCAACTAGTTTCATTCTTACCACTCTAGTGCACGTCACAACCATCTGTCACTTCAATTAATAGAACAGCCTAATGAATATCCCTGATTCCATTTTTCCCTCCTACAGTCCATTCTGAATTCATAGCAACCAGATGATCCTTTTAAAATATGTGTCAGATTGTGTCATACCTCTGCTTTGACCCTCTCTCTCATTCAGGGAGGCTGTTTGGAGGGGAATATTATTGGAGGGAAACCATAGGAGATATACACTGTTATAAACAATTTTCTATTTCTAAGTCTGGGGAATACGTTTCCCAGAAGCCCTTTCTCTGTATGATTCTGTGTTAGAGTTTAACAATGAGAGGAACTCCTGAGATTTGCTAGAGAGAAGCAAGCAAGAAGCCATTATTCTTGGGAAGTCATGGCAATCAGTGTCAGTGGTTCCTATGAGATCTGGCTTCTTCACCAGTTCTAATGTCAGTCTGAAGTGATTAATGAATGTTTCTCAAATCCTCTGGCTGTAGCCTTACAGATTTCACTCCTCCAACCCCTCCCACATATGTGTAAACCCTAAATTCTAGATAAAACTCTTTATTCCCAGAGTACTTATAGTGGCTCTGTTTTCTTGATTGAACACAGACTTATATGGAAGTCTACAGACCAGAGGATATGATGAAGAGTTTATTTTTTATAACTTTATGATGAAGTATAAAAGAAAAATGATTGTCAATTAGAAACTTCAGGAAAAAACAAACAAAACAAAATGTTTTAAAGATAAGAAATACTATATATACTACTCTCTCTCTAGTAAACAATATTTAAATGGTCACAAGGATGTAAACAATATGGATTTTCAAATTAGATGCAAGTTAGAGCCAATGATGCAGAGCATGGGGTATTTCATTGTGGTTACTGAACAGAACATATATATCAAACCGAATATATAAAAAGACAGATAACAGAATTTGGGAGAAAGCAGAAGACAGATTGGGAAATGGAGGTGAAGGGCAGAACCAATATATCAGAACCAATATATTCATTTTGCATAGTGGGGAATACTACTGTTTATAGTAGATGAAGTAAGGAATGAATGTGAAATATATATATATATATATATATATATATATATATATATATATATATATATATTGCTAAAGGCTGGAAAGGTAACTTACATTAAATGAATGGAAAGGCAGTGGAATAAGGGAGGTAAATTCTTATCTATCATAGCAAGAAGTCTACTGATAATGTCTAAAATTGACCAATAAATAAAGCATAGTATAATCATATTAGAAGAATTGAAAGTGGTCCCTCCTAGTACCTTGCCTCAACTGGAGTTTCAGGAGAGAATTAAGTCCTAATGCCTTGAGGAACCCTGTGTAAGTCATGAATTAACTCCTCTCCTGTAGAGCTGGTATGGTACTAGTCATGTACCATCTTTGGGAGCTATGAGAAGTTAGTCTCTCAGGCCATCTTCTGGTTTTGTAGTTCAGATAAAGAACTCATTGTATAAAGGCTGCTAGAAAGTGAGCAGGGAGTGAGTCAGAGGACTATTGCTTTTCATTCCAAGTTCTATGTTGTTTGGCATCTTTTGACCATGTGTCTCGTTTCTTCTTTCATACACATAAAGATATTTTTAAAGAATATTCAGAAGCTTCAATTCAGAAATGTTGAGTATAATAGGAAAGCAATTATGCTAGTAGTGATGTCTAGATGACAAGAAAAATGAGACAGAAACTCTGGAAAAAGATATCAAGACTGGAGACATGAGGATAGCATAATGAGAACTGATACTACAAAACGCTACTAAAATTGGAACAGGTTAGATGGAACTACTAAAGTTGAGATTACAGAGTGACAAGAAAGAACCAAGGACATTCAGTCCTTGGGGGAAAATTGAGGGATAGAAAAGAAAGAGGAACTGTAAGAGGAATTGGTAGCAGGGAGGTAGGAAGATCACAGATCTAACCACAAGAATCAAGGGAGAGCAGAGTGTCGAGATGGAAGAAAGGGCTGTCGATGCCGAGGAACATCTCCAATTGCCTTATGATGTATATTTCAGAAGAAATAATTCTGATTTAACATCGTATTGAAACTCCCTCTGATGTATGAGCAACAAGTTGAACAAGGCATTTAATAAAATAGAATTCTGTAAACTCCTTAAAACTTAAAAAATGTCACAGCTTCTTCCCTTTTATAAGGTAGTTAATGTGTAGGATATGAGACTTAGAATACTGTTATTCACTCATTCATTTAACAAATACTTATCAAATGTCTATAATAAAAATATGGTAGAAGTTATGGGGATATACTCAAGAGCTCATATTCTAATAAAAAAAGATACAGCATTAGCATAAATAATTCAAATACAAGGTAGATATCATGAGGGCTGCAGAAATAGTGCAGATGAAAAAATATGTGAATTCAGAAAACGAGGCATTAACTCACTCTGAAACTCTGATGAAAGCTAGGCCACTAGAGTAAAACATGGCTGAGCAGAAATTTCCAGGTTTATTGCTACAAATACTAGCAAATTACTTAAAACATTTATTCATTTATTACATTGTAATCAAGTACCTACTTTAAAAATAGATATGCTTTTTTCATATATTAGATGATATTATAGCTAGGTTCCCAAGATAATATGAATGTGAATCATCTACTAGCTCTACACTAATAAGTAGATTGCTCTTCATCAGGATAAAAATAGGAAAGTCTTAATTTGTGTGCTTCCATGAGCCACTTTCTAACAGCAAGGATTAAATTGTCTACTTGATCTACCTCAAGATTATCTCCAGAAGGAGAAGAAAGAAGCTGATTGTCTCAAACTACCCAGTAGGAATAAGAATGCTAGAGTGTCTTTGTGTAATAATTTACTGCAAGCTTTCTAATTATTACTATAGCACTATGAAAGGCTTTATACATTTTGACGAGCTCACTTGCTGGTTATTCAGGAAAATGAGCTTGGAATGGCACACCAGAACCAGTAAAATGACAGTCAAAATAGCTATTCTGTATTTATTTGCAAACTAACTGACAAACTTACATCACAAGAAATACTGCTTTGAGAGAAATGAGCTCACTGATGCCAATAAATGCATAAATGGAATGCTACAGTTTCCATATATCTGAATAAGCAGTCATCAGATAGAGCTGTGAGTGGGTCCTAACCATGAAATGTACTGATGGATGGCTTCTACTGGCTTTGAGCGAGTGTCAAATCTCTGACAGACTATCTACTTTCCAACCATTTTATTATAACAACTGCTTCCATCTCTGTTGAAATACCCATTAGCTTGATACAGGTTTCTCAGCCAGTAACAAAACATCACATCTCTTCCACATAGATAATTGAAGGGAAAAAATACTAAAAAGAAAGCAGTGGAGTAACTGTTTCCAATTACAATTAAGTGAAACAGACTATGGGTTTCTTAAAGACAGATTTGCTCTTTTATGGAGCTCTAAAACCTCTTAACCACACAGACTGATGGCATCTGTTGGGTCCCATTAATGTGATGTTACTTCATCAAACTTCTTCCAGACTAATTATATTTCTTGATCCCTTTAACAACCTGTTTCTTCATGATCAGTCAGATCTGTTGTGTGACACAATTTTATCACTAAGGCTACACCAAATGCTAGATCAAAGTGCTTCCACTCCTGAGTGTCTGCTCTTAGGGACTCAGCCTAATTCTGCATTTGGGTAACACATTTTTAAGAAGGAAAAAATCTTTAGTCCACATTTTTATGATTATCTGATATAAGGAAGGGAATAGGAGAGGGAAGGTAAGTAACAATTGCTTGGCTGCTAAGAGCCAAGTATTTTATCTCTTCTGTCTCTAGTTTCCATTACATCATTATTTACACACACACACACACACACACACACACACACACACACTCTCTTTTTATATCTATATAACGATCAAAGAAATGACATAAAGGCAATCAAAGGCTAAATAATCTCTATATGAACACAGCTGCCACAAGCTACTTGTAGTTTTCTGCGGCAGCACATGTGTTTCCCAGAAATTCATCCTGTTGCTGCTCAGAGGCAGGATCCAATAATGAGGTTAGGTGATAAGTTTGTCCTTCTAGTAGTTTCAGTTCATTAGTCAACAACAGTAGCATTTGCAAATCTAGTTTTAGCTATACTATCTTAGTGTCAAGCTGCTTGAGCAAAAAACAAAACAAAACAAAAAAAAAAACCCTCTAAATTCACAGTGATGAGGAAGTGATTAAATAAATATAGCATGTGCATAAAATATAATGCTATGCAGCTGATTTAAATTATGCTTCTGAAAATTATTAAAAATGCTCATTATAATTATAAATGTCATGTAAAAAGCAGCAGAACTAAAATTATGAATACAATACCATTCTAATACGTAAACCAAGATAAGATAGCCATTATCTCCACTTGGTAACATGACTGATCAGAATGGTGGTTGTTGAAGGTTCAGGTGGCTGTGGCTATTTCTTAAAGTAAGACAATGAAGTTTGCTGCATCGACTGACTCTCCCTTTCATGAACAATGTATCTGTAGCATGTGATGCTGTTCGATTACATTGGACCCACTGTACTTATTTCGAAATTGTAGTCAATCCTGCTACTGCTTTACAATTAAGCTTAGGCAATATTCTAAATCCTTTGACATCATTTCAACACTCTTCACAGCACCTTCACTAGAGCAGTTTCCACCTCAAGAAATTACTTTCTTTATTCATCCATAAGTAGCAACTCCACATCCATTAAAGTTTATCATGAGATTGCAGCAATTCATCACATTGTCAAGTTCCACTTCTACCATGTTTCACCGAAAATAAGACCTAGCCAGACAACCAGCTTTAATGCATCTTTTGGAGCAAAAATTAATATAAGATCCGGTCTTATTTTACTATAATATAAGACCCGGTCTTTAATATAATATCATATAATAGCATATAATATCATATAATACTGGGTCTTACATTAATTTTTCCTTCCTCCCCTGAAGTCTTGAATTCCTCAAAGTCATCCATGAAGGTTGGAATCAACTTCCTCAAAACTCCTGTTAATGTTGATAGTTTTACCTGTTTCCATGAATCACAAATGCACTTAATGCCATCTAGAATGGTGAATCCTTTCCAGAAGGTTTTCAATTCCTTTTGCCCAGATCTATCAGAGTACTCCTATCAATGGTAGCTATAGTCTTACAAAATGTATTTTTTAAATCATAGGACTTGAAAGTCAAAATCCATGAGCTACAGAATGAATGTTGTGTTAGCAGGCATCAAAACAACACAAACTTTGTATGTCTCCATCAGAGCTCCTGGGTGGCCAGGTGCATTGTCAATGAGCAGTGATATTTTAAAAGGAATCTTTTTCTGAGTAGTAGGTCTCAATAGTGAGCTTCATATATCCAGTAAACTACATTGTAAACAGATGTGCTGTGATCTAGGCTTTGTCGTTCCATTTATAGATCATAGGAAGAGTAGATTTAGCATAATTCTTAAGGGCCCTTGGATTTTCAGAATGATAAATGATGAATGGCTTCAACTTAAAGTCACCAGATGCATTAGTCCCTAAAAAGACCGTCAGCCTGTCCTTTGAAGCTTTGAAGCCAGTTACTGACTGGGAAAAGTCCTAGATGGCATCTTCTTCCAGTAGAAGGCTGTTTCATCTACATTGAAAATCTGTTGTTTAGTCTAGCCATTTTCATTAATTAACTTAGCTAGATCTTCTGGATAACTCACTACAGCTTCTACGTCAGTACTTGCTGCTTCAACTTTCACTTTGATGTTATGGAGACAGCTTCTTTCCTTAAACTTCAAGCACCAACAACCTCTGCTAGCTTCACATTTTTCTTCTGCAGCTTCCTCATCTCTCTCAGCTTTCCTGGAATTGAAGAGATGCAGGGCCTGGTTCTGGACTAGGCTTTGGCTGAAGGTAATGTTGTGGCTGGTTTGATCTATCCAGATCACCTGAAACTTTCTCCATCTCAGCAATAAGGCTGTTTCACTTTCTTATCATTCATTTGTTACTCACTGGAGAAGCACTTTTTAATTTCTTTCAAGAACTTTTCCTTTGCATTCACAACTGGGCTACAGAATGAATGTTGTATTAGCAAGCTAACTGGTGCCTGTCTTGGTTTTTGACATGCTTTCCTCCCTAAGCTTAATGATTTCCAGCTTTTGATTTAAAGTGAGAGATTCTTCCTTTCACTTGAATACTTAGAGGCCATTGTAGGGTTATTAATTGGCCTAATTTCAATATTGTTGTGTCTCGGTAAATAGGGATGCCCGAGGAGAGTGAGAGATGGGAAAATAGCCAGTGAGTGGAGCAGTCATAACCCACGTAACACTTATCAATTAAGTTTTCTGCCCTCTTATATGGGAACAACTCATGGACCCCAAAACAATTACAATAGTAATATTTAAGATCACTGATCATAGATCACCATAACAAATATAATAATAATGAAAAAGTCTGAAATTTTGTGTGAATCACCATAATGTGACACAGAGAAACACAGCGAGTAAATGCTGGTGGGAAAATGGCGCTGACAGACGCGCTCAATGAAGGGTTGCCACAAACCTTCAGTTTGTAAAAAACATAGTGTTTGCAATAAAGTGAAGTGCAGTAAAATGGGGTATGCTTATACACCACATCTTCTTTATCCGTTCATCCACTGATGGACACTTAGGTTGTTTGCAAATCAGAGACCTCAAAGGGCCTGAATCTTGCATTATTCATCTTTGATTCCCTGTTTTTACGATGCAGTCTGGTGTACAGTAAACCCCAGTAAATATCTGTTGACTGAATTCATCCTTAACAAACAGAACTGAGTCATGAATGGGAAGCATTTAGATTCACATAGAGGGTTTCAAAGCAATTGAAAGAACATTAATGTAATGAACTTAGTTAAGCAATTGTATTTCTTCAAAGGAAATGATTCTATAGTGGATTTCAGAACATAACTTCAGTTTTGGTCTTTTAAACTTTGGCTCACAGTGTCTAGCACAAAACAAGAAGGATCTTTGGACTTTAAAATCAAAGAGAAAACATGAGGGAAGCAGACTTAAAAGATTAAGCTACCCAGTTTTTTTTGTTTGCTTGTTTTTGTTTTTGTTTTTGCGTGTGTGGTTTAAAGGATATGATATATACCTATAGCTGCCATTTTATTTTCAATTAACCAATACTTTCGGAATTATACTAACAATAACTACTTAGAAATTATATTTGGGACTTTAAAGCTAAATCATAAATATTAAATTTGTCCCACATTTTAACCACAACTATTGCACATGTAATACATTAAGAATAGTTATAATGCATTTATATAACTTATGAAGTGATCCCCCCAGTAAGCCTAGTACCCATCCTAATACCATACACTGTTATTACAATATTATTGACTAATTGAAAAATTAAAAAATTAAAAATAAAATCGCAACACTCTTCCATCAAAAAATAAAAAATAAAGAATAGCTGTAATGCAAAACTATGAAATTAGGTACTTATACTTCTAATTTCCTATGGCAGATAATTAAAAAATAGGAAAACCTTCTGTTAATTCACCGTTATTTATGCCCTAGTGGCATGTTCTCCCTAAACCATGGAGATAGCTTCTGTAATTTTTTTCCACTGTGATATCTTCTGTGCCTAGAGAACAAAATGAATTTACTTAAATAGAAAAGGGAAATTTTTTAGACTGGCAGGAAAAATTAATTGGTGAATTCTACTTCACTGGCTGTAATTTTCTACCAACACATTTAATTTCATTATTTTGGGGGGGAAATAGAGTCTAGCACCTACAAATAAGATAAATTCCTGGAAAGAACAAAAACAGTTATAGTATATTCATTGTGGCAGAGACTGCTAACAGTTCCCAGAAATCTATTTCCTCTTTTTCCTTGGCACACAGCTAGACTACCTGAGTTTCAGCCAATGGACTATGAGCAGCCAAGGGTTTTTGCCCCCCACTTTCTTCCCATTCTGCTAACTGAATACAGTTAACAGGGTCCCAAGGAAAGGGAAAAAGGCGATGGGGAGACAAAAGACAGAAGTTTTATTCCCTAAATTTCCTGCCAAACAGAAACACTTACTTTAGACAGTTATAAGAGAAATAAACTTCTATTGTGATTAAGTCATAATGCAATGTTATTGCTGCTAATATTCCCCTAGCTAATTCAATACTACATAGTATATAAACTATCTGAAATCTCTATCATTAAAGCACATATGCACAGGAAATGTAAGCATCACTTGTTATGTGCCATGCTCTCAGGCTTCTTCTCCCTTGAGCATGGATGTTATTTTTTCTCGAAGCATATGCAATATACACAAGCCATGTACGTCCACATTTGTATTAATTAATGTATTCATTCATGTAACAAATTTGACTGAGAACCTGCTATTTACCAGACTTTGGGAATGCATGAGTGAAGAGAATATGGGACCCAACTTTGAGACGCTCATAATGTAGAAAGAAAGACAGATCTGTACAGTAAGAGTATAATCTGATGTATTCATATGTGTGCTTCTTATTTACTTCCCTTTTCTTCTTCTCTATAAATGGCATTTTCCTCTCCTAAGGTCCTTCTTTTCCTCCTCCAGTACCCATTCCCAACTCACACAGAGAAAATTTTGTAAACAGCAGCAAGACTGGAAAATTTAAAGAGATATTTCTAGACATATCAGTTGGTTAGGAGTGTTTGGAAAAACACTTTCTATGAGATGATGCTTCAACTGGGAAAAGATCCAGAAGACTATGTGAAGGTATCATAGATAGAACCTGGTACCCACCTTGGAATGGAGAAGCCCACAGTGACTGTGCGAAAGTCACCAGGTAGAAAGAAGCAAACGAAAGCAAAAACTTTGACTATTCATGAGACAAAGTGTTACCCTCTTGTAACACCACCTACCAGAATCTCTCCAAATAAAAAGAAATGGTCCTGGACACACAACCTTGAGGTGCTCAGGGAAACACAAGTCTACATGTCAGCATCTCTAGCTATACTCTGAGGAGACTGATCCCAGAAAATGACTGGTCGGATAGCTAATCATTAGGTTTACAGTGCAGAGGCTGGGGATATCACCGCTACTACAGTATCTGTGCTGAAGTTTGGAATGCAATTTCTTAAAATTACTTTTAGATCATTTAATTAGATTAGGTACTTTGCTCACTGCATATAATTTAGTAACATTTTCAAATACAGAAAACATCAGTTTTTCCAAAAGTGAATTGATAATTTTGGCTTGCTTTCTCCTACGTTTCTTCATTCTTTGATATTAGGAAGTAGCTGAATGATATGCCTCATAGCCTGTCTGTTTTAAAGATGACCCTGAAATGAAAGTCCTATAATCATCTCCTAGGAGGGTTTCTAAAAAGCCTCTACGTATTTTCTTCAAAATAATTATTTTTTCTAACTGATTGACCCAAACTTTCTCTCCACTCAGATTGACTGCATTTCTGGAATTTCATAGAAAACTTCAATTACAGGGTGCTTTTCAATGAAGTGAGTTATTCTAAAATTGTACACGTTTATTGCATTTTCCTGATTTAAAAAAAGATTTCTATTAATAGTTGTTACTACCACCTTCTTCATATTACATAGAATTCTCCACAAGGAAGGCATATACAAAATTATTTTTGGTACACGATGTTTAGACAATATGAAAACTTGAAAAAAGAATAAAACTGAACCAGTTACTTGTGCTTACATTGTAAGGAAACTGTCCCCAAATCCCTGCATTAATAATAACTCTATTTTTCTCAATGACTTAAAGTTATTGCTGTGACTTTCAAATTTTATTTTGAAATAGGCCAAGCATCCCAAATGTGCCATAAAATATGACCTATAATTTGGATTCTCATTGCTGAGGTTTTATTTGGTCAGCTTATATTATCTACCCTATTTATCTTCATATTTCAATTGGGCCATGTTGGGTTGGTTAAAGGTGAACGTTTTCTATAAATGAGTCTCTTCACCTCTATCTCCCTAGTTGATTTATGACCTAATATAACCTTTGACCCTAAGTAGGCATATTTGTAAGAGAATAACTCTGCTGGTTTTACACCATTCTTTGGCTTCATATCTACAGCCAGGTAACCAACCCTATTAAATATACACAAGAATTTCTGCCTCAGCAAATACATAAAATGTCCTTTTTTTCCTCAAAATAAAAATTTTTCTTTAAAAAATGAAGCAACATTATTGTAACTAAGTATAATACAAAGGATTAAAAAATCCAAATATATAATGATTTACAAATACTTAAAATAAGGAGCCTATTTTAGAAAGTAAATCATAGTGTAGAAGACAATGAATGGGGCATTGTGAGAATAAAAGGATTTAACTTCTAACCTAATGATAAAGCTGATTTCCACACACATACTATTAAAATACACATTATTCTACACACACACAGCTGTTTTCTTCTGGAACCTTATGCCTGAGCATTTTAGCTAATTCATGAATGCTAGCTCCACCCACATATGAGTTAGTCATGTGCAAAGCATTTTATGACTCACTTAGATTCTGTTGTGATGGAGGTGCCATCAGAGGACAGATTTCAGATTTCAGCTATCACGTACTCTGTTTAGGAAACTACCTTATGGTGGTGGGGGTTAAAGCCATTTACTATATCATCATTCACAGGTAATTTTCAGGATGTACCCCAAACTTGAGCTATAAAATAATGTAACATTCTGATAATAGAAATTTTAGAAGAATTGTATGTTTGGAAATTCTGAATAAATGCCATCTTGTTCACAGGCGACAGACCACAAATTGAGCCATGAGATGTTAAGATATCTATCTGTACATGCCTTTCTTACCAGCCTGGATGCCCTGTCAACTAACAATAAATATCAAAGTGGGAAGAAATCAAATATAAAACAGGCAAATAATACAGTACATACTCTATGATTCCAATTACAGAAAATTCTAGGAAATGCAAAGTAACGTAGTGACAGAAAGCAAATCAGTAGCTCCTTGGGGGTGGAGGATTACACAGGAGCACTAGGAAAATTCTGGGGGTGATAAAAATGTTCACTATTTTGATTGTGCTGATGGTTCCACAGGTGTAATATATATGTATATCAAAACTTAACAAAGTTTACACTTTAAATATGCAGTGTATTGTATGTCAATTTTAATTCAATAAAGCTATTAAAATATGTAATAAAAAGTAATATGTGTTCTCAGCTTGGTGCACGTATACAATAGTCAGAAATAGGTGTGTAATCATTTATTGGTGCATAACTGTCAACAATTCAACAACTTCCCAATACTCAAGTTAACAAATTGTCCTTATAAAAGGAGCCAAAATTAGCTATGGAAATTAGAAAATTAGTTATAGAAACCAGGGGGGACCACAGAAGGGGAGTGGTATAAAGAAATACTGTGTGAGTTTGGGAACCATTTACAGTTCCGAGTACTAACTGACACAGCAGGCCGGTCTCCCTGACAGTTCTTCCTGGATTGTGCAGAAAGCAAAGACAACTGCATGGGGGTCTGGGGCAGTGGAGTCAGAACCAGCTGGGGTTCTAAGGAAGGGGTGGTGGGCGGCAGGCTGCTCAACCTATTTGGAAATCAACGAACATAGCTGTGAGAAGTAGAATCTTGAAAAGGCTAGACAGTCAGGCCCAGTTTGAGATGGAACTGTTTTTCCCTCTGAATACTTAAAGCACTTACTAGTTCACCATACATCTCCTAACATAACTGACTTTCTTTATAGCTATTTTGGTGTGTGTCTTACTACCACCAACCTTCTATCTGAGCTCATATTCCCAGAGTGGAGAGCATTTCTTACAAATCTGTGATCCCTCCTATTACTGACAATAAAAATTGAGTGAAAGAATAAAATTAATGTTAGTAGGCTTTCCTAAAGCTCTTTAGCCCTGTTTCCCAGCTGACACCATCATCTACTTCAAAGACTCTGCTACAAAGAGATCAGCCAGCCACCTAGCTCACCGGAGTGAAGAGTGAACATCAGAATTCCAGAACTGAATCATAATAAGATTTTAAACCACGATAACTCTCAGGCTCGTTTTATGAAAGGTGGCAGAGGACAGTGTGACAGAAGACATGAAATTTGAACTCAATCCCCCAATTCAGAGAGCTCCTTGGGCTTGCCTGCTGTGTGATTCAACTAGATTGAGTTTCTGAGCTGTCCATCCAAGCTGGAGACAAATTCAATAGCAAATCTGGTGGATAACATGACATTTATCTTTCATTGCCCACTTCCCTTACTTTATAAATGGAAGACTGATTGTAGAAAGGCTGTCTTGGTACCAGGCACTGGAAACCTGGGGAAGTTGAGCTGCTAAGGCTTTAGGACCACACACATGCATGGTGCCGCCGCGTCAGGTCCACTCTGTCGAGCACAGTAGTAAGAAAGCACCAATCTGCACTCCTGATAAGTTGCCAAAATAAGCTTCTGAGCTTCTTTTGCCTCCATAACACACAGAGGAGGAAAGGGCACAGTCTCTCTAATTTGATGACTCTAGTCCAGCGTAGCTGGCATGATACAAGAAGGGATACAGGTCTTTGCAGTTTCCTTCAGGGCTTTTCTGTGCAATTCAATCCGACAGATATTATTAGAGTCTAATAAGTTCCAAACACCATTTGTGCACTGTAGATTCAGCCACGAATGATAGAGTTCCTATTCCAGGAAAGCAGGCGCTTACCCCAGAGGGGCTGCTCTGAAAGCCTAACCAGGACAGAAGGTTGCTGGAGCTTGCCTTGGGTGGGGGTTGTGGGGTTTTGTGAGATCAAGATCCAGGAGATGCAGGTAGGGATGAAATAAACACTAAACCTGGCAGGCAGCATTACCAAGTCATCACACCCAAAGGGCTAAGCATACGGGGAGAAGCCAGATACATAATAATTGAAACTGAAAAAGAAGATGAAGTGAGAATCAAGGAATTCTTCTATGTAAAGAAACAGATACTGGTACTTTTATGGGCCTCTTCCAGGGATGTGAGGGGATTTGTTAAGTGCACTAACCCAGGTGAGATCCAACTCTCCAGAAACTAGTTTAGTGGGTACAAACATGTTAACGAATCACTAGAAGTGAACTTGCAAGGGTTATAATAGCAGTATACACTCTGCCACAAAGGCTAGGCAAAGCAAGGGGTTTTCTAAAATAATTAGAAAGACAAACTGCTAAGGAATTCCAATCAGAGGGAAGTGCCTATGTATAGACAGGGGAGAATGACAAGGATCATAGAAGAGTGAGTGACTCAGTGTGGCAGGTACATATTTATGTCAGGGGAAGTGACAAGAGGCAAAGTTGAAATTTAGGATATTATTCTGAAAGCAATGTGGAGACAAATAGTATTTGGAGAACAGGGTGTTCACTCATGAGTTATCTGTTGATGCTTTCAGCATGCTGATGGCTGCAAGAAGCAGATAATGAGCTCCCACAGACCCTTGTTCATTCTCCCAGGAAATGCTCTAGCTTCAGCTTTGAACTTGGGCTCCTACTCTCTGCTTTGGGGAGTTTATCCCTTCACTGTCCCTCCTCTTTCCCTAGCCCCTTGTGGATTACAGATTACTTACCAAACTCATTTGGTACTCCCCCAAGGGGCCCCTGCTCTCACTAACTGCTACAGCAGTATGGCAACACAAACACAAAAAGCACCAATATTTTTGTCTTGTCCTAGTCTCTTGGATGGGATGTTGTTAATAAAGGGTAGTGATCAGGCAGTAATATGGCCAAACTTGTTTGGAGATAGATTAGAAGAAGAGGATAGTAGAAAGAAAGCTAAATTAGAGGAAGGTAGGCCAGTAGAGACAACAAATAGAGATACCAATAGAAGTAGCAGCAGAGAGGATGGATGCAGAGATACTGAAGAGGAAGAATCTACAAGACGGTGACTAATTGCAAGTTGAGGGCAAGATAGAGAGAATAATGGAAGGTTACTTTGTTGTTGAGCTTTAAGTGCTTATGACACATCAACACAAAGAGGTCTGGTTAGCCACTGAAAACACAGATCTGGGGTTAAAGAGAGGTTGGAAACAGAATGCAGACTTGAAATTGTTTGATATATATTGTTGGAAATGAAGTCGTGAAAATGGTTGAGAGCACTGGATTGCTACAGGAGCTTATTTAAGATAGAATAAGACTGAGGAAGAGGAATCAAAGGAAGACAACCAAGAAAGAACACCCTCAGCACTGATAGAAGGAAAGGATTTCAAGAAAGAGAATTGTCAACAGTGTCAAATTGGTTAAATCAAATGAAAATGGAAGAGAGGACACTGGATATAGCAACTCAACTGGGAGCAAGGGGGATATAAATGGAAATAAGTTGAAAAGTGAATGGAGGTCATTAAAAAGAAGACAGTGAGTGCAGATTGAATTACAAAAAAGTTTGACCATGAAGGAAAGGGGTATGTCGGTATTTTGAAAGGAAAGGAAAAGCAAGTGTTCAAGGAATAGTTTAAGATAATAACACTTGAGTATATTTATAGGCCAAGGAAATGGGACCAGTAAAAAAGGAAAGAATGATAATACAAAATACAGACTACGTAACTGAACTTCCTTCTCATTTCACTATTTCTGGGAACATGAAAAATAGCTCATTAACAAATTATTTTATTCTCTGATGTTCAAGATAGAACAAGATAGAATGTAAAAAATGGAGCATTAGAAAAAAATGGAAGTTATTCGTAGAATATTTTTCTTCTTCTCCTGCCTCTGTCACCAGCAAAATCCTGAGTTCTGAATCTAAAGCAGAGAACACTGCCTTTAAGGTGGTATATTATTTATAAATGTACTGATACTAATCTCAGCAAGTCATCACTCAATCATATTTTTTGGGAAAGGGTGGCCCTGCTTAACTGAAGAGCGAGTCTAATTAAGTAGATCATTATATATATACCATTCAAGGACATATTTCTAAGTAATTACTAGAATAAGAAAACTCATTAGCTATTAAAACTATGCCAAATGTAACTCAATCTTTCTTTATTGGTTTAGAAGGAACTTACAGTGCCCCAGTGCTATCATTATAGATATTAATTCTCATTGAAGATACAGAACTGTTAGTTCTATTGATACTCTGAAGTAGAAATGACCTTTTCTATTTTTAGACTTGTGAAATATATTGACAGATTGGAAGAAATAAAAGGTTAATGTCGCAGGGATTACAAAATGTAGAGAACTAACACTTTGCTTCTATTCCCTGAAATGTTATGATTATTTCCTATTGAAAATTTCCCACCATGGTTATCAGTAATCTTATTTTAATATACTTATTGCAGGTCAAGAATATAGCATGTATTGATTATATCTCTAGGACATATGTGCTTTTTGGAAAAGTACATAAATAAAATGATAACAGATTTCCATGGTTTAATGAACTACTTTGTGATACACATGATGAAACATTTCCGTTTTCATGTACATCCAGCTGGATCATTTCAATAATGAAAGATGATAGTTGACTTCCTAATTCAAACTAAAAAATTGTCCCTAAAGTTGTTAGTGTGTTCAAGTAAGAAGGTGAATGCTATTAATACATTTGAGTGTTGTGTCCCTGCAGAGGAATGTATTCGAAAGCAAAATATATAGTTTTTGTAAGGGGGCAGCAAAATAGGCTATAGTCAAGAAATTCTTTATGGAGGAAAAAGAGCAGAAATATTGAATGTGGCTTATAATTCCAATTATGAAAGAAAAAGCTAAATGTTACAAATATTTTAACAGTCTTCAGGGCAGAGCTCCAAGTATTTATATAGCATTCTCAAGGAAGTGCAGCATTTTATTATGAAATCATGTCTGTGAAAGCACACTGTTGGGCTGGGGAACCTATAGTACACCAGGCAGTGGGCAAGGCCCTGAGGGCATAAAGGCACAGCCTGTGCCCTGTCAGGCTCACTGAGTGACAAAGTAAACACACACACACACACACACACACACACGACACACACACTATGTGAAATACATAAATGCATGTATTTCATACATATGTATACATATTTTATATAATTATATATACTTTTATATTTACAGTCATGTGCTGCTTAACAATGGGGATACGTTCTGAGAAATGCATCATTAAGTGATTTGATCACTCTGCGAACATCATAGAGTGTACTTGTCCAAACCTAGATGGTACAGCCCACTGCACACCTAGGCTACATGGTCTGGCCCATTGCTCCTAGGCTGCAAGCCTGTACAGCATGTTACTGTACTGACTACTGTAGGAAACTGAAACATATGGTAAGTGTTTATGTATCTACACATATTTAAACATAGGAAAGGTACAGTAAAATACAAATAAAAAATTAAAAATGGCACACCAGGATAGGGCATTTACCATGAGTGGAGCTGGCAGGACTGGAAGTTGCTCTGGGTGAGTCAGTGAGTGAGTGGGGAGTGAGTGTGAAGGCCTGGGACGTGGCTGTACACTATTGCAGCCTTTATAAACACTGTACACTTAGGCTAGGCTAAGTTCATAAAACAACACGAGATTAAGTCAAGCACAGAGAAAACAATGCACTCAGGAGACAAGGTAAGCATGAGATGTATGACGCTGCTGCTGGTGGAACACGGCACAGTATTTTACAGCAAATATATATATATATATATATATATATATATATATATATATATAAAGGGTGCACTCTAAAATAACAATTAAAAGCATGTATATATAAACCAGTCACATAGTCATTTATTATCATTATTATATGTTATGTACTGTACATATTTGTATGTGCTATGATTTTATATGACTGGCAGGGCAGTCGTTTGTTTACGCCAGTATTACCACAAACACATGAGTCATGTGTTGTGCTCTGCTAGGACAGTTAGGATGTCACTAGGTGACAGGAAATTTTCAGCTCCATTATGACCTTAGGGGACCACTGTTGTATATGCAGTCTGTCACTGGCCAAACGTTATGCAGGGCATAGTGCGTGACTATGTGTGTGTGTGTGTGTGCATGTGCATGTGCATGTGTGAAATTATCTCAGAGGAATTCCAGAAGAACACGCAGCTTGTTAGTAATTGATCCATTATTTTAGATGCAAGTGGTACATTTAAGCTGCCTTATTTTGGTTTTTCACAAAAATCACAGTGAGATATGATTTCAGAGTATGCTGCCGTTTTCTCTTTCATCAGATGCTACAGGAAGACAGTCTGCAAATACCCCTCCTGTGCACTGGCTATTGAATGAGGGCATTATCGGCATTATCCCCTAGAGCAATCCAATTCTGAAGCTCCATGTGAGTGCTAAATTCTATAAACAGCTTTGTTTCCCTTAAAACAGTGGTTCTGATTCAGAATCCTCTGAGGATCACTGATAAAAGTACAGATTTCTCATCTCTGCCCTAGGCCTATGAAATCAGAATCCCAAGTAATAAGAGTCAGATAATCTGCATTTTTAAAGTAGTCCCCAGGTGATCTGTGAATGCCTTAAAGTTAGAAAGCCACTGCCCAAGGGGCCAGAAATGTTCTCCCCTCCAGCATTCAGATGTGTGAAACATACTCTCTCTTTTTTGTTTCAGCCTTCAAGAAACAGCATCAAAATTGATGTTGAACTCTAACAATTGCCATATTTTACCAAATCCAACTAATTCATGAATTGTAAGTTGTACGTTATTACTTTATGTATCACAAAGAAAAATGCTGCCAATTAAACAACGATACACCATCAATTGTAAGGTGCACCCTGATTTCGGAAATGTTAAAATGTGAACTACGTGCATCTTAGAATTGATGAAAGAATGTTATCCCTAAATCTTAACTTGTGTAAGAGGTTTTTCAAAATTAGAAGTTTTGAGAGATGAAAAGAAGTTTGCTAGGAAGCTCTGTGTTAGGGGTGAGTACTTTCAGGCAAAGGGAAGGGCAAGTGCAAACACACAGGGACAGGAAACTCACAAGCCTGGTCTAGAGAGGGTTCTAACATCAAACTGCTTGAGTTCCAATATCTGCCTTTATACTTACTAACTGAACGACACTGGGCAACCTAATTTAAAACCTTCCAGATTTCTGTTTTTCCATTTGTAAAATCGAATTTTACATCTGCTTCTTAGGGTTGTAAGGCTTAAATATAGAACACAAATGGAGTGCTAAATATGTTGTCCAATACACAGAACATATTCTGAATTACTGCTATTATTATTGTTATTATTATTATTATTAATTATTATTATTATTATTTCTAGATGGAACGGTCTCGGGAGGAGGCCGTTGGGCTGGGGAAAAAGAGCAGAAATATTGAATGTGGCTTATAATTCCAGCTATGAAAGAAAAAGCTAAATGTTACAAATATTTTAACAGTCTTCAGGGGTGTTAAATACATAAATGCATGTATGTATTTAAGGCAATAAATACATTGCCTTAAATGTATGAAGCTGAAGTGGTATAAGTGGGGATAAGATGTTGATGGTTGCATACGTTTTAGGTGATAGGGACTCACAGGAAGCAGGCTAGTGACTGATTTGCATTTTAGAGCAATTACTCTGGTGTCAGTTTTGGAGGTTGGAGTCAAAAGGAGGGGCCACAGAGGTATGAAGAGTACTGAGGAGGCTCTGGCCATAGTTCAGGTGAGAGGTGATAAGAGCGAACGATCCAGTGCATATTGAGGTTGGGAAAGACTTTCTGGATAGAATAAAGTGATTTAAGTGACAAAATTACAAGGTCTGTTGACTAATTTGATGTAGTCAGTGAGTGATTGCATGTTAAGGGTATTTCCCAGACTTTCTAGAGTGTAGAATTATATTTAGACAATAGCCATATTTCAGAATTTATAACAGTTTTTGCCCTTGAGAAAATTAAAAATTCAAATGGATAACATTAGAAGTCAGGTGTAATTAACATTCACAGATACCACCAAATAAAGAGAAGATAATGTCAGGGAGGAGAAATGACATGGGCAGCAGGTTAATATGATCAGGAATGGATAAAGTTAATTAGGAAAAGAAAACAAATTATTAATCACATAGTTCTTTAGCCTACTAGACACACACACACACACACACACACACACACACACACACACACACACAGTTTTATGAATAACAACAGGGATTATAATAACAGGACATATATTTACAGTGAGGGATGTTGTCCTGTAATTAGCTAAAATTAGAAATCTGAGCTCTGACCTTGGAATTGACCATTTAACAGTTTGTGATCTAAGGCAAATTAGCTAACTTAGCTGATCTGGTTTCATCATCTGTAAAAACAGGGACAATTGTACCTATTTTGTAGAATTTTTGTAACAGTAGTTTCAAAATTGTTAAGTGTTATATTTACTATACTACATGGATCAGTGAAACATGAAAACTGTATGTTTTCATGAATCAGGATAAAAAAGGTACTTCATTTATTCCATTTAAAAGTACTTAAATTTTTAGTCTTAAAACATTAATTCAACTCTCATTATCAATTCCATTTCCTTTTCTTTCTTTTTTTTTTTTGAATTTTAATATCTTTCCACTTGGTTTTTAGATACATCAGCCAATGAGATGTAATGTTAAAGAAATCTCCTATTAAAAGGTATGAGCAAATAGAAAGGAGATACAAATATCTATTCTATTTTAGGGCTAAATTCTGATTTTTTAAATCAAGATTTAAATATTAATCTTAAAATAGGAATCGGACTGGAATGACCTCCGTATTATAGTCAATTCAGAATTTTTCTAAGTAACCTAGAGTAATGAGAAAGTGAAGAAGAGAGAAAACCGGTATTGGAAGAAAGACAAACATAAGGGAAAACAGAATGATGACTTCAGCATGTACGTGAACATAGCCTAGAAATCTGAAGGAAATAAAAAGAACACGCAGGCACTTTCATTAATATAGGACACTATTCATATTGCATTTATACTTAGGTTTTCTTTTTCTTAATTTCCTACCCTAACCAGAATAGAACCTGGCCTTCACTCCATTTCATTACCTTAGGTACAGAAATATCTTTCCTGGGACTAAATAAGCCTACTTAACTATATAAAGTTGCCCATTTGCCCTGATCCAGACCCATCTTGATAGCATATGAAATGTTTAGTGCCTATTCCAGTCCTTTATAAAAAGGGTTAAAAAAAATGTGTCTTTTAAAAAAAAAGAGTTATTGAGTGCCTTGTCTGTGCTCAACCATGTGCAACATTGGGGATCTAATTGTAAATGATGTAGGTAAGGTTTTCACGGAGTTTGTCAGTTTAGCAGAGAGAACAATGATCAAATAGGTACTTACAAGTGTGGGTAACACGTGCTATGGTATAGGAACTTAGGGTACGTGGAAACACTTAAAAACAGTACCTAGTTAGAATGTTGGGGTCCCAGAACATTGGGGAAAAAATATCTAAGTTGAAACCAAAAGTGCATAGAAATGAGACAGGAAAAGACAGATGGCAAAAGAAATGTATAAAGGCCAGGAGGCTACAGAAAACTTGGCTTGTGTGAGGAACATATGGACAGCTTGTGAGTTTGTTTGTGAGCACACGTGTGTGTGTGCGCTCGCATGTGTGTGTTGGGGGTGGAAGGAGGAAAACAGCAAAAGACAAAGCTGAAGAAGTCAGCAGAGGTCAGCTCTTGAAGGTGCTTAAGGCCACCTCAAAGAACTTGGTCTTTCCTGGAACATTCTTCAGAAACCATTGATGAGTTTTTAGGCCAGGATCCAATATCACCACTAATGATTTAGAAAAGAGGATTCTGACTGTGGCATGGGAAAGAGTGGAGGGGCAGCAAAGAATAGGCAGGCACAGACACCAGTTAGCCACTGTCACAATGTTCTAGGAGAGGGTGTGATTCAAGGAAGTAGTCACAGGAACTGGTGGAGGGGAAGAGAGTGAAGCAACGTATCATTCTGAGGTGAAATCACACCAGGGTCCCTTCACTTTTGCTAAAAGTGGACAAGATATGGAATGAATTAAAACACAGAGAATGAGAGAAAAGACAAAGCCCATAGACATGATAAGGGTGCTAAAATATGCCAGTGTGCTCAGCATTACGCTCTGTGTGTAGCATTATGCTCTGTCAGTTATCTCATTTAATTTTCACAATTATTTTAATCACTTGCCTTTATCCATGAGGCCTTTCCCAGGATTTACAGCCACTTGATAAGGAAAGTTGGGAATGCTACTGGCAAAATGTATTTGTGTTTGAGAATTTTTAAACATAAAAGTGGCATCCAGGTAAACATAAGTAATACACATAAATAAATCTGTAAAACCATACTAATCAAAATTGAATTAATTTACGATTTGAATACTAATTGATTACAGAAGTAAAAAAAGATATTGTGTGTGGTGGGGCTGAATGGCAAGACTGGAGTCATTAAAAGCTTTATGAATGAAAGGACGGTTGAAAAGGAAAGGAATTTGATGTGATATGTGATTGTAAAAGAAATGGTTTGGAAGCAGGAAACATAGCTCAGTATGTATAAGGGATGACACGTATGCTTGATAAAAGTGAAAAGCTTAAACCTGCATATTATTACAATTTTAAAGAAAGTACAGAATCACATAATGAGAAATCAACATTACATAATTTATTTCCAAATTATGACTTATACTATAACAAAGACTGTGTATTGGCTTTTATGTAATTGTGTTATTCCCATATTTGTGATGTTTTAGTTCTACTCAGACTGAATTTTTATTTGATATTTGATATCATGGAAATGAAACACAACCGTGAGTGCATAGAAGCATACAAGTCTTTGGATTTGATTCATCTAGAATAAGGCATTACAGTCTATCTTCTACAGTTCATCATATCATCACGACAGTATTTAAATCACCTAGAAAGGAAAGTAACACGAACTGTTCTTAAAGGCTACAATTTGAGGGACGTATACATAATAATAATATTACCAGAAATTGGTGAAATTGTTTCTGACATGTGAATCCTGATAGAACTCGCTTTAACAATGTCAGACTGTCACATGCTCATTTGTGACGCTGTGTATGTGTATACATAGAGCCCACAGTCACATAGATAGCTATTACTTAGAAAGCACCATCTGCAGTATACCTATCATGAGAAACTACTTTCTTTAGCTAAAATAATCATTACGACATATAATGGAACTAATCTTAATTTGAATTTATAAATGACTCTGTTTTAAACCTCTCTAAAGATTTTTCAAGTTATGTTTAGATTTCAGTTTTATAAAGTATGAACACTGTGTCCAAAGGTTTTTATGCCTTAGGACCCAGAAATAATATGAAGCAACTGAAATACATATTATGGTATTAAGAGTATTCTGAATATTAACTAAACTTGGACGTATGAAAAACCTAATGAGAATTTATTCATTCTATTCAAAGAGGACTTTGATTGTCACTCTGTTAGGTAACACTATCTCACTGGAAAACATTTTTCTCTTTAAAAAGAACAAGCACTAATAAATTAGTTACCATTTCAAACAAGAGATTTATAAAGACTGATTTCAAGGCACTGCAACAGGTTAACAAAGCAGATACGTTCGTCTCTAAAAATTTCCTATTGACATATTTCATGATAGAACAAGCCTCATCCGAAAAACAGGTAACATTTTTATTTTTTTAATCTGAGCAAAAGCATGATTGCATTTTTGAAAGTACCCTGTCTATGGAAAACCAATTTAGTTCCATTAATGAAAAGGAAGCACAATGTGATTGAGAATGTAATATAGAATTATAGTTCATTAATTCTTCAAGTATGTAATTTTCCAGACTCCTGATCCCCCATTGATTTCTGCAAACCCCCATAGGTCCCAGTAAATGTGAGCAAAAGAAAATTGAATCGTGTTGCTATATCATGTGTGGCAATGGTGGTGCTCCACAGTTAGGTAGAAACATCGTGAAAGGGATTTTTCCAGTGACTGCTTCACCATGTAGCCCTGTTAACACTGCTTTGTTGTCAAAAATTGATCAATCACAGACTCACAGACAACTGGGATGGTGACAGTCTCCTATTATGTGGCCAATGTCGTCAAAGGAGATGATACTTGTAACAATCGAAGCTGATAATTCAGAACACTTAATTAGGCATGATGAATTGGATGTATGTTTCAATCTCTTTTTTTTTTTTCCTTTCCTTAACTTGAATGCAATGTATTTTCCTATTGGAATCATTGCCAGAGAGTATGTCAATGCTCATTAAAATTTAAACTAAAATATATATTTTAGTTTATATATAATAAACTGTAATTTTCAGTTCTGGCTTAAAGAGTTACATCCTGCTTTTCTATCTTTTATAAGGATTATCTCTTTAAAGTTATACTCTACTCATCTCCCCCCCACAACTTATCCTTGGAACTGAAATTGCTTCATTTACCCACATCTCAGACTTGGTGCAAAATTGTTAACCTGTAACCCACGAATACGGTGTCAATTAGTGAATGCCATTACATGTGGTCTGAAGAATTGGACAGAAATGCATTTTGTCCAAAGCAAATTTAGCAAAATGCTGTGTGGTGCTGCTTTCTTGCCTTGTAAAGACAGCTAATATTTCAAGCTTGCCGTGGAAGCTGCACTGACAACCCCTATTGGGGTTCTTCCATAAGGAATCAAGGTCAAAACAACCCTATTGTGCTTTATTAATAGGCTTGAAGCACAGCACATACTTTATATATCAAGAGAAAAAAAGCCAGGTGGAATCTTATAAAGAAGTGTTCTGAAAACAGCTATATGAACAAAAGCCGTTTTAGCAACAAGAAGAAAATCTGCCATGGAGTTCAGTCTTTAAATAGCCATTACAACCATTCCCTCTGTTTAGACAGTGGGATAGAAAATGGGGCAATCCTTAAGGAGCTTCAGCTATTCACTTTTTCCCCCTTTATATATTTTAATGCATAATGGTGTCTCCTTCACTTAGCCTCGTGTAAATGGGTCTGTCACTCAGAACACACAATTCAGGTACAAGCCAGCAATTAGCCTGCGCTGATACAGTGTCTCAGATCTCAAATCAGCAATGACTGAGTTGAAATGGTAAACGGTTAGAGTTCAGAATATATATTGAAAACCCAATTAAGTAATTACTTATTTTTTTACAGGCTGATTTTCCATCTCCTTCATTATAAAGCTATGTAACAAAAGGGTCTTTATCTCATTCACCAGAGCATCTCCAGGCTTTAATAAAAGAGTTCCTGCCACATAGAGGCATTCAAGAAATGTAAGATGAATGAATTCTATGCACAATGTCGATATTTCCATATTTGGTAAATATCTTTATTGAAATACCAAAACGAGTCTTGAAGCATTTCAGCATAATACATACAATATAAAAAGTTCTTACCTCCAGCCTTACACAGATCTCTTGGGCTCCATGACGATACAATAAACTGCACATAAAGTTGATTATAGAATGGCATTTCTCTTGACTCAGGTCTAACATGGCTTCTAAGTTTTTAATTTTATTTTAGTAGACACTTATGACTCAATATTAACCATAAGAAGTTAATAGTCCAAATATATAGATTATAGCCACATACATGCACAATAAACAAAAAATAATAAGAAAGACAGAGAAAGACCATGACAAAAGTGATACGGACTTTTTAAATTACTGGAAGAACAGCACATAGCTCAAAAAAGAAATAGTTCTGACTAGATCATGAAGGTCACTTAGTATTTTCTTCCTCTCCACAAGAAATTCTACTATTCCAAGCCCATCATTACATGTCTTATTTATACCTAATACTTCTGAGATCAAATAATTCAAATGTTTGTTATCTTTTATAATAATTTTGATTTCTTAAGAAATATACACACAAAACTCAGCCAATTAGTAAAAAACACAGGAATTTATTTTAGCAAACACAGAACTCTTTAATGTGTTACCCCTTTTAAGATGTTTTTGTGTGTGCAATTGTGTTTCAGTGTTTCTTGGTTGTGTATCTGTTTACATACATGTAAATGAAAGAGATAAACTAATATAATAGGTGATTGGAGATTGAATGGCTTACATACCTAAAGAAATCTACATTCCTGCAGCCAATTGCAGCCATGTGACATGGCCAAATTCCTTATCTCATTTCCAAGAAGCCATGCAAGAGAACAAACCAGATTCTGAGATTCACCCAGATCTGACAAAAGGTCAACTAAGTGGTACTCTCTACTGACTAGGGAGTGATAGAAACAGCAGCAGGGAAAAACAAGTGATATGGGAGATGTGCACAACAGGGCTGGTTCTGCAAGAGTGACACAAGGAGGAATCAGTGGCCAACCCAATGCCTGAGGGTGAATCTCTGCAGGAATGGGACCGTCCTTTGAGTCTATGGACACAACTTGAGTCTATGGACACAACTCAAATATTAAATATTTGATGAAATTCTAGACATGAGGGCAAAGCTCAGATATCACAAGACACTTCCTCAGCTGAGCTCTCTCCTTAGCCCATCAGGCCCTCAAGCCAGAGAAAATTATGGATAGAACACAAAATACCCAGTCCTCAAAACACACTGGAAGCCACTAAAAACAGTTCTCAGATGGCACAGAAAGAAGTCAAGTAGAAACTCTAGACCAAACTGCCTAAGGGTGAGTAAAATATAAGGAAAGTGAATGGAATTGGTGTACAGAACTATGGAAAACAATCAAAAACATAACATAGAAAATATTCATCCTAAAAACAAAACAAAACAAAAAAAAGCCACCCCAAAACAGAAGGAAATTTCTCACAAGCACTAATAGTAATATATTAATTTAATGATAGAATACTTTAAAATGAGATAGGAGAAAAACAAAATAACTAGGATAAGAAAATTGCAGGTCTAAAGAAAATGAAAGTGAAGACCACAATAACATCTCCACTGAAGCTAAGGATGAAATATATATGGCTTAGTTTCCAACTTAAAAGAAAAGCTTGTCATAGTCACAAAATATATAGTTGGAAAAAAATAAGATTTAATAATTAGGTTGAAGCTAATAGATATGGAGAACTGAAAAATGTATTTCAGCTAAGGGTAATTGGGGTCTCTGAAATAGAGAACTTAATAAATGCAAGAAGAGAAGCAGAAGATTGAATTATCAACTTAGAGATAAAGCAGCAGAAAACATCCAATCAGAACAGCAAAAAGAAAAAACAATCCAAACAAATGAAGATAGTTCAAGGGGCCTCTGGGACAACATCAAACATACCAACATTCACATTATAGGGGTACCAGAAGGAGGAGAGAGAAAGCAAGGAATTGAAAACCTATTTGAAGAATTAATGACAGATGGTGAAGGATATAGACATACAAGCACAGAAAATACAGACAGTTCCAAACAAGGGTTTGGTCCTCCCAAACCAAAGAGGACCATACCAAGACATATCATAATTAAAGTGCCAAAACTTAAAGATAAAGAGAGGATCTTAAAAGCAGCATAAGAAAAGCAGTTAATTACCTACAAGAGAGCTCCCATAAGACTGTACAACCAAGATTACTCTACCTAGCAAAGCTATCATTTAGACTCAAAGGACAGATAAAGAGCTTTCCAGACAAGAAAAAGCTTAAGGAGTTAATCAACACAAAACTGGTATTACAAGGAATGTTAAAGAGACTTCTTTAAGAAGAAGAAAAGAAGAATGAAAAGGATCAAAAATATGAATAATAAAGTGGCAATAGCTATATATCTATCATCCATTATTTTAAATATAAATGAATTAAATGCTCCAATCAAAAGATAAGGTGGCTGAATGTATAAGAAAACAAGACCCTTACATATGCTATCTACAAGAGACTCATTTCAGATTGTAAAACATACACAGACTGAAAATAAAGGGATGGAAAAACATGTTTCATGAAAATGGAAACAAAACAAAACAAAAAAAGCTAGGTAGCAATACTTAAACCGGACAAAATAGACTTGAACACAAAGACTATAACAAGAAGCAAAGTAGGACCCAGTAATCCCTTTTCTGAGTATTAATTTGAAGAAAACCAAAACACTACTTTGAAGGGACACCTATATCCATATGTTCACTGCAACATTATTTACAATGGCCAAGATATGGAGGCAGCCTGGGTGTCCATCAATGGATGAATGGATAAAGAAGAGGTGGTACATGTTTACAATGGCATATTGCTCAGCTATAAAAAAAAAATAATGAAATCTTGCCATCTGCAACAACATGGGTGGACCTAAAGGGTATTGTGCTGAGTGGAATAAGTCAGACAGAGAAAGACAAGACAAATACCATACGATTCCACTTATATGTAGAATCTAAAGAAGAAAATAAAGGAACAAACAAAACAGAAACAAATTCATAGATACAGAGAAAATTTTGATGGTTGCCAGATGGGAGGGGGTTTTGGGGATGAGTGAAAAAGGGAAAGGGATTAAGAAGTACAAACTGATAGTAACAAAATAGCCATGGGAATGTCAAGTATAGCATAAGGAATATAGTCAATAATATTGTAATAACTACGTATGGTGTCAGATGGGTACTAGATTTACCAGAATAATCACTCCGTAAGTTATATAAATGTCTAATCACTATGTTTGTACACTTGAAACTAATATAATATTGTATGTCAACTATAATTGAAAAATAAAATAAATTATTAAAGTTCAAAAATTCCTAAAAAAAAAAGCCAATAAAATATATGCAAGAGGAAATGTGTTTAAAAGTATTGAATATAATTCCCCACAATGAAGGACGATTTTAATTGTACACTACACAGAAAGATCACACCATTTTCTAGGAAATTTGATACAGAATGCTCAACATGGTGACAGTCTGCACTCAGATATTTCCATGGCTGACATCTTGGGAGCCTTCTTGTCTTGGTTCAAGTATTACCCACTAAGAGAGTCCTTCCTATGGCATAAAACCCAAGAGCCTCCCCAATTGTTTTTTTTTTTTCCCCCCACATAACTAAGTCTTTGTTTATTTGTTTGTTTAATCATACTTCCACCATCTGAAAAAAAATCTGTGCAAATTATGGTTAGAAAAAATATTTTAAATTTCATAAACTTTGAAAATGTATAAAATAAAAATGAACAAAAATCTGGAGGCAGGGGTAGTATGTTTATCTTTGATATCAGGCACTTTATTAATGCTGTCTTAAATAGAAAAAGTACAGTATAATATCTATAACAACTACTTAATATTTTTATAATCTTTTTATTTTTTTACCTTAGGGGAAACTTTTCAAATATCATATACCTTATGATAAATGCCATTAAACATCTAGTATGCCACATTAAATGGAGTTTGGAGAGATAACACAAAAAAGTCACTTAATCTTGTTCTGTGACAATATAGTGTTTTATTAAATATCATAAATTTGATTGTCTGCATTTATAATGGACATGAAGAAATAATGTCATTTGAAACAAGAGATGCTAGTGATTCAGAGATTTTGCACTTATGTTGCTATATTTTTCTCCTCTAACATACTGTATATTTTACTTATATATCTTGTTCACGGTCTTCCTCTCCTCCCTATAACAGAAGTTTCATGTGTGCAGGAATTTTCATCTGTTTTCTTCATTATTGTATCTCCATTGTCAAATATGATGCCTTGCACATTGTTGTCACCAAATATTTGTTTAAGAAACAAATGAGTCAATAAAATAAATAAAAAGTAGTGAACACAATTGAATATCATCTTATTGGCCACTATTCTTAATCCCTTTTTAACTTACTTAAAACTTAGCAGTTTTAAGTGAATAGAGATATAATAATAATTGAACTTTGAGGATTCACTTTTAGTCAGGTATTTGCAGGCAGATAATTCTACAAACTCCTAGTATTCTTAGCTCTTGGAGGCTTGGAAGCATCTAGACTTCTTGATTTGCTGTATCTGTTCTATAAAGCACTGGCCATTTGCCTATAGTTGGCATCAAAGAGATACCCTGTTTCCCAGAAAATAAGACCTAGCTGGACAATCAGCTCGAATGTGTCTTTTGGAGCAAAAATTAATATAAGACCGGGTATTATATTATATTATATTATATTATATTATATTATATTGACCCGGTCTTATATGATATTATATAAGTCCCGGTCTTACATTATAGTAAAATAAGACTGGGTCTTACATTAATTTTTGCTCCAAAAGATGCTTTAGAACTGATTGTACAGCTAGGTCTTATTTTCAGAGAAACATGGTATGAAGTACACAAGTAATTTATAAGAAAATGTTGCAAGATAAAGTCTTAGTCTCTGGTCGTGCCATTTGGGCATCCCGTTGGCTTTAACATCTTGGCTAACATCTTAGCACTGCATTGTGTTTGCTTAATGCAGTGGGACTGGAGGGGAAGTTGAAACATGAACTTACTTTGACAGATCACCATAATATCCCATGCAAGTTCTCAACAACGCATGTAAAGCACTCAGCATAGTGTGTGCTACACAGTTAGAGCTCAATACATTTGAGTTTCCTCCAATATCATCACATTCCCATCACCTCTCTCCTTGAGTAGCCACCTAACACTTCTTCCCTCTCTCCTTTTTATTCCCTTCCAGTCTCTTCTCTACACCATGCCAACATGATCTCTGGTGACTCAAAATCTGACCATATTTAAAACATCAAAAAGTTTCTCTTTGATTGCAAGATAAAGACGAAAATAGGAATGACCTACAAGCCCTCCTAGTTTGGCCCCAACCTGGCTCAAAAGCTTCACATCACACCAGGCTCTCCCTGGTCTCCGTGAGCCAGGCACATTGCCTTGCTGCCCTGCCTCCATCACAGGCTCTTTGCACACGCTGTTTCCTCTGCAGAGAACACTGCCCACCCCATCCACTTCACTTACTGAACTCTTACCCTTCCTTTACATCTCAGTTCAACCAATCACCTCAGTGAAGGTTTTTTGACATTTTTTAGTAGGTCAAACCTTACCCCGCTACCCCCCAGACACGGTGCATGCAGATGGAGGCTTCTGTAGTTGTGCAGTGCGACAGTACTGTTTCCTCTGTAGGACTGAGCAGGGTCGTACCTGTGAATTATCACAGGGACTGTTTGGTTAGGTCTATGCCCTCCCTAAACCATGGCCTCCTTGGAAACAGGTGGTGAGTCTTTGTGATCATGAAATCACAGTGCCTGCCCTAGTAGCAAGCATGTGTTGAATGACGGAACACATCATCATCGTCCCTGTCCCCATCATTATCACCACGATTACCATCTCACACCTGAGGAGACAGCTTTCTTATGGTTTACCTCTGGAGCCTGCCGTCTCTTAAAACTAGCTCCAATTGAACCAGTACTTGATCATTGTATTTATATAACAATAATTCCACTTCCCTTGGCTCTTAACATATAACCTGAACAAATCTCACATGCAGTTTTGAATTCTGCCGAAATCTCAAATTGGAGATAATTTCTACGCTGTGAATCTTTTGAATTTCCCATGTGTTATGTAATTTGTGTATTTTCAATTCCCTCTACTGGATTTTAAATTCCTTAACTATAAGAGCTGAGCTGCACTTATTTTGAATAGCCTGCAGTACTAAACATTATCCCTTAAATATAGATGTTTGAAATATTGCATTAACCCATAATTTCTTTCTGATTCTACTACTTTATACTGTTCTTAGTCCCTCTCCTCTAACCTCTACTTTATCAGTATTTTTTTTTCTTTATTAACTGCCTTCAAGGAGTCATACTTTTCCACTGCAAACATAAGATCTTTAAAATATAGCATTTCTAATTTTAAATATTTAAAAAAAACCAAAATATATATTTTAAAAAATAGAAATAAAAATCCCTCATCCTATCACAGAGTATTTCAGGTGTAAATAAAATAAAACAATATAATATTTCTATTTTAAAAATAAATGTAAAGTAGAAAAATTGATCAAGATAGAAAAAGTCCTAAGCATATAAAAAGAAGGCTAAAAGAAGAAGTAAAACACCTTAAAAGCAATGAGGTACCAGAATGAAGTCATAAGAAGCCTATTCCACTTTCTTTCTTCTAGACCTTGGTTTGATTTTATTCAAAATATAGAGACATGTGCCTGTTTTAATTAAGGTCTATACCTTACATACTTACGAAAGGAACTACAACTGATTTAAAATGAAGGCAGCAGAAACCTTCCTGGAGAGAGAGTCAGGTGCACCAGCCTAGGCAAGAGAGCCTCCTGGCAGCAAAGTTGCAAAGGGAAACATGGAAAGTTTTTTAGACCCAGCAAAATGGTGAGTCCAAGTTTTCCTAAAGAAACAGACTTTCTCCTGGTTTGAATTCTAGGAGTAATTTATAACAGAAATTTATTAAGGTGATGATAGTCAAAGTTTTATTATTGATTTGAAGAAACAGAAAAAGTTTTCAAATGTCTACTTTCTAGGTGTCTCCTCAGTTCAATCATAACTTAGTAAAGGCCTTTCTTAGAGGCATTGCTTTGATTGTTGTTTATTTTTATTACCTTACCTGAGAGAACCCAGAGATACGGATTTTGATATTTCATTTATATTACCACTCTAAAAACATCAAAGGTTTTAAGCCAGCTTTTTGCAAGTGTTAGATCAAAATCATTTCCAATTTTAATTTTATGATTAGTCCTTGAAATTCTATTATTTTGTTTTATGATTAAGGAGAGAACATATTGCTTTAGATTCAAGTACGTGGGCAGCTAAGTTGACAAATTTTAGTTAAAAAGTTAGAAGTTCGAATTAGTTCACAGAGTTCACTTACTCTTACAGGTATACCGCGGGACAACTTACAAGTCAAATCAGATATCCTTTTCAAAAAATAAGTTTGAATCTGCTCTAGTACATGGACAAATATTTACCTGAGACCCCACCTTGCTAAGCCAAAAGGCATAAAAGTCACCATCGTGTTTTGAAACAAGTGTAGCAGTACCCTGGCCTTATACATAATCATCAAGAAACTGTAAACAGGTATAGTGAACTGATTTGGGGTGGAACCATATTCTAATAGGTCCTACAGGATGTTAACTCAAAAATTTAA
This sequence comes from Rhinolophus sinicus, assembly GCF_036562045.2. Lineage (NCBI taxonomy): Eukaryota > Metazoa > Chordata > Mammalia > Chiroptera > Rhinolophidae > Rhinolophus > Rhinolophus sinicus. The sequence continues at coordinate 153,804,303 of NC_133752.1, read as the reverse complement.
AACCCCAGGTATATAGATGACTTACCACATAATACAGAATTATTTAGCACTGTTCCTTAAAGTGTGGGTTCAGTTTTAACACTGTTTAGTTTAACACAGTTAAACTGTTCTTTCTCACAGCGTTAGATCAGCAGTTAGTTTTTTGTCTTTGTTTTTGTTTTTTGGCACATTTGATATCAGAAGAAAATACATTTAATTCCTAGTTCTGCCACTTTCTGGTTGTATGAGATCAGAAAACACACACACACACACACACACACACACACACACACACACACACACACGCGAGGTCTGACAATTAAGTTCATGAACCCATCCTAGAAAAAGTGCTACATACCTCATTGCTGACTATCACTATGGTCACCTTCGAATTACACCCCTTGGGAAGCTATGCACCGATGCCAGCACCTAGTCCACCCTTCTAAGCAATTTTGGAACTCTTTTTCTGGAATGGCCATCAGAGCTGTTGTCATATTACCCTTGATGTCCTGAATGGCATCAACATGTCTTCCTTTCAATATTTCCTTAATCTTCTGGTAAAGAAAGAAGTCATTGGGGGCCAGATAAGGGGAGGTGGGAGGGTCTTTCAATACAGTTATTTGTTTACTGGTTAAAAACTCCCTCACAGACACTGCCCTGTGAGCTGGTGCATTTTCATGATGCAAGAGCCATGAATTGTTGGCGAAAAGTTCAGGTCATTTTCATCTAATTTTTTCACACAGCCTTTTCAGCATTTCCAAATGGTAAACTTGGTTAACTGTTTGTCCAGTTGGTATAAATTCATAATGAATAATCCCTCTGATATCAAAAAAGGTTAGCAACATCATTTTGACTCTGGATTTGGACTAACAGAACTTTTTTGGTCATGGAGAATTGGCTGACTTCCATTGTGTATTTTGACGCTTTGTTTCAGGGTCATATTGATACACCCATGTTTCATCACTAGGGATAGCACGGCCCATTTTTGTACACACCTTTCTCATGCCAAGATTTTCAGTTAAGATTTTACTGTTTCTCTATTGATGTTTACTTGGTTTGTTGTGCTTCTCATAGTCAGCTGTGATTTTGATGCACAATTCGATGAATTTTTGCAATGTTTTTGTCAGTTCTGCTCGTAACTGGCCGCCCAGACCGCTCTTCATCAGTGATGTGTTCTCTCCTTTCAGAAAAAACATTTAATCCATTTGAACGCTGGCATTTTCTTCATGGCATTATCCCCATATACCTGGACTAACATGTCTCTGATTTCACTTCCACTCTTGCCAACTTTAACAAGAAATCTAATGTTTGTTCATTGCTCTAATTCAAGCTCAGACTTTCTCATGACAGCACACAAAACCACATAACAATAATGAATGCCACTCAGCAAGACACCCCAACTCATTGACATGAACACAGCTGTGAGACACTGATATACCAAGGTTATGAAACCTTATCGAGCTGTTTGTACGGTGCTGCCAATGTAAGTGCACGGTGGCAAGTTCATGAACTTGTCAGACTTTCGTGTGTGTGTGTGTGTGTGTGTGTGTGTGTGTGTGTGTGTGTTAACATCTTTAAGCCTAAAGTACCTTACCTCTAAAATGGGGAATATCTGTCATAAAGATAGTGCTTTCTGAGATGGTCAAACAATATAATGTATTTCATAGGTCTGTGAAACTGTTAAGCTATATTCAAATATTTATAACAACATCACTTTATGGGGTTATTTTTATGGGATATTTAAACTATCCAGAAGGTTGTTTTGGAACCACAATACAATTTTTGGGGATGATTCTTGGGATGGTATTTTAAATTGGATGGATTTTAAATTGTGCCATGATAGTATGTATTTAGAGAGGAAGTCTCTCCAGAAGTCAGTTTGAGTGGACTTTGTATCCACTTCAAGTTAAGGTGAAATTTTCATTAGAGACTCCTACTCTGACACAATCTTCTTAAAGTACATAATGTCATTCTCTTGTTAGGGGCTCATCAGAATAGGGAACAGTAACGTGGAAGAGTCACACTGATTTAAGTTAAAAAAGAGGTGTCTGTTGAGACTGAGTTGGAAGTCAGGGGCAGCCAACTCCCCTGTCTCACTTCATAGATATGCAGACTCTGACAGAAAGTCACCACAGAGAGATGGTACAAAGTACCCTGAGAGGACAGAGGTAGGGCAGATGTCACCCATGAACCTCGGGTGCTCTCTCCTCCCTATCTTCTTCTCCTCATATAACATGGACCTGCCCCTCAAAAGGAAGTGTCCTGTGGTGTACCTTCTTAAGTTCCACAGAAACTGGTTCATCTCAAGAATGCAAAGTGGTGTGAACCTCATGGATGGTCTGCCAATACTCACAAACCATTCCATGCTCAACTTTTAATACCTGTGCTAATAAGATATGGATACTTCATATAATTAAATCTATAAATGATTTTTTAAAATCCTGATACCATAGTGATCCAATGCATGGATTTATTACTCTGATGTATAATGTTCACCACAAATCACATGAAAAACGAATTCACTTTTAAGCCAAAAGCAATTTATTTCCTCAGGTAAATTATATTGCTCTAAATCACTTCTGATGCTTAAAATATAAATTATTATCCAGACAATTTCATACACTGATATAGGAAACAGAAATTAAAGGTGTGGATATGCTGAATTTCTAGAAATTGACTTTAAATTAAAAAACAAAACAAAACAAAACACTAGGAAAGCCTCAGGGTATTTTACCATTTGTGTTCTATATATTTCATCTCATCTTATATAATTAATCCCTATATTTATGCCCTTAGAAGTAGAAAGAGATTGAGTTTGAATTTTAAATTATTGCAATGTTTTTTAAGTCAGCATAGAAAAATAATTATTTTAAAAATGGTCAATATAGTAAAACATTTACATGTTAACCTCATTTTGAGATGAATTTCTTTAAAGATTTAAATATTTGCATGAGACAATTTACATTTCAACTTCCAGAAGCTTTAATCAATTATATGTGATTCCATGTCTATTTTAGGTGATTTTTACATGCAAATAATTTTTGGTCTCAGTGAATAAATAAAACTTCCCAGTAGTTCTGGACTAAAGCCTATACTTAAAGCCATCACTTTTTACTTACCTATGCACCACTAATGGGCAAGAACTCTTGTGTACGTAGGTTTTAATTATGGGAAATGTAGCTACAGCTCTTCACTTCAACAGAAATTTAATTTAAAAGCTAAAAGGCAATTTCACTTTACTATGTACACTGTCCACTTGACAAATTGAAGGCAGTATAAACTAATGAAGGGTTATAACTTGAGTCAGAACTGAGAAGTTATCTGCGCAGTAAAGATCTTATGGTAAAACACTCTTCTAAACATCTGGAACAATTTCTTTATAGTTTTTTTAACACTGATAATCAACCTACAGATTGAAAGGTATATATCAGTAGAATGGGCCTTAGCTATAAAGAAACTTTTAATACTTAAAAAAAATGTGTAAAACCATTAATTGGCTCATCTTAACTACTTATCTTTATAGACTGGTAAAAAGAGTAAAATATCCATTTTTGAAAAAATAAAGAGTTATCTTTGAAGGGAAAGATAGGTTCCTAAATGCCTTGGAGGTATTTTTCCTGAGAGATTATAACAAGGTAATAAAACTCAATTGAAAAATATGATTTAACTTGAACAGAGAGATCTTAGAAAATATTGGAAGTTTTGAATTTGGGCAAAATTCAATTAGAGCCTAAACATGTAAATACTGAAAAGAGAAAAAATTATCCAATTATGGCTGAATTTTTAAAAATCCAATTCAACAAAAAATTTTAAGCTCATACTAAATAAACACAATGCTATAGCACCCATTTTTGAGAAAGGGTGTGGAGAAACAATTACAAAACAATTGTATGCTTCCATTTCCCCCCAAATCTTTTCAAGACAAACTCTTCCTTTTTATTTAGGTATCAGAAATTAAAAGATAAGCTCATCAACAGTAGAGGTGGGTAAAGGTTGTGAAAGGGTAGTTAGAGAGAACTGTTAGAAACTCGGTGAGATAAAAATGGGCATGACATAGTCATTTTGGAGAATGGAAAAAGAACATTCTAAGGAATGGTAGCTCTGAATTCCCTTTGGACATTTGCACTCATGAGTTTAAAGAGTGGCCAGTAGTGCAGCTGTGAGTTTTTCTTCAGCCATAGACAGCTGCTCAGGTGCAGAGGGGAGGCAGCCAAGGGCTGTATTGATAAGAACTGGGGTTTGCTGGATAATACAATATAAGGAAAAAGGCTAAGGGGGTTAACGAGTATTCCTAAGGGAATGTTTAGATTGATGAACCATGGAATCAAGTTGAGTATTAGGAAAGTATTTAGATAAAAGAATTAATGTTCTCAATAAAGTCAAACAATTAATGAAACAAAGGTAGCAGAGGATGTAGGTGGAAGGATAGGAGGTGGAAGCCTAAGAGTAAGATGCATGAAAGTGAGATTTTGGGGGTAAATAGTTATAAGTGAGGACAGGTCAGGGTTACGACCAGGGGAGTGGGTGGCTGAGGAGATGGGAAGATCAAAGAACTGAAAAGCCAAGGTATTGATTAGGGCATCCACATGCATACTGCAAGAGCCAGGAGGGCATGTCCGAAGAATAGTTTGCTGGACTTGGAAGTCTTCAGTGGATGAAATGAAGCGAACAACAAGAAAGGTTGAGTTGTAAAGTCTGATGGCATAAAATTCAAACAACAAAAAACAAAAACAACTTTCCTAACCAGTAACGCTCACACTCTACCACGTTATTTATTTGTATAGTACTTAACACTACATATCATGGATCCCCCACCAACAAGTTAACCTCTTGAGTGCAGGTCCTTGTCATTTGGGCCACTGCTGTGTCCTGGAGGCTTAGAACAACAATAGGCACATCTTAGGCATTGCTGAATGAGTAAATAAATGAATAAATGAAAGAAACTATTTATTAGCCCTTTACCCTATGTCATGAATTGTGCTAATTGTTAATGAAAAGACAAAGGTTTATAATATTATTACCTTTCTTTATGAAGTTTTCACTCTATAGGAGAGTTTAATTCTTGAAAAAAAAAAATACTAACACTGGGAAATACAGGATATGTACCGTAAGTGTGATAGAAGATGCTCTAAGTGTGCAAAGGTACTAGTGAGGTAGGTAGTTCCCATATTTTCATTCAAATATCACTTTAAGAATGCCTTCCCTACTCACCCCCTAGACTAGGTCAGGTACCCTGTTACATCTTTGCATAGCACCTTCAACTCTTATCATAATAATTAGAGCAAATAATTATATAATTGAATTTTAAATGTATGTTTCCCTTTCTAAAATGCAAGCTCGAGGAAAAGCAGAAGCCTCCTCCTTTTCCAACACTGTAATCTCAGGGCCTATTCAGAGTTACCTGCCTATGGTACCAGTAGCTTAATGACAGGACAGCATGTGAGCGATCTCATATAAATGACAGAGTGATGGAGATTTCCTTAAGGTTTGTTGACAAAACAGGCATGCAATTAGAGATTTCCTGTTACACAACACTCTTTCAGCCAACAAATCTATCTTGCTTTATAACCAGCTTTTTCAGTTTCATATGAAAAGTGGTGGGTTAAGTAGCACTCCTGTATTATATGTCTTTTTTTTTTTTTTTAATAGTTGTTTTGTTTGGGAAGGGTTAAGGGATGAAATTATTTAATTCATGTTTGACTGATTCTATTTCTGGGCAAAATATCTCAGTCTTAGAATTAATTTATTTATGGATATTTTTCTAATGATGTTAGCGGGTGACTTGTTTTCTGACTTATTTTCCTCTGCCACACTGGAAAGCCAAGTAGCTATAAATCCTGTGGACAATTGCTGTTACTTCAGCTACCAGGCAGTAAGGTAAAGGCAGATGACCTAGTGGATCAAATTAATAAGGCAGACAGAATCCATTAACTCTCTGGTAAATTTTTCAGCACGATACAGACAGGATACACCTGCTCTGGGGTTAGTCCTCTTAATGTTATTGCTTCTGTAACAAAATAATTTCTGTGATCATCACATTCTACTTTCTAATGACCATTATTATGTTCTTTGATACAGGCTGATGGGCTTTTGTGGCTTTGTCTGTCCAAACATCCTTGAAATCAAGCACAATTTTGTTTGCGTATGTTATATTCCTCTTTAGTAAAACACACTTGCAAAGCTGAAAATATTCCTGCTTCTCATAGACAGTTAGTAGGAATATAACTTGGGTACATCCTTTTTGGAGGACATGGCCATACCAAGCTTTGAAATGATCATACAATTTGACTTTGCAATTTCACTTACAGAAATCCTTTCACATTTTTACAAAAATGTACGTATGAGGATTTCACTGCAATCATTTGAAATAGAAAAAAAATTGAAAATAACACAAATGCCCCTCAATATTAGAAAAGTTAAATAAATTATGACACATAGAAAAGGCTATGCAGTTTTCCAAAATGAAAACCAACTAAATGTATTGACTGAATGGCCTCCAGCTTATATTATAGCAAGTAGAAATATCAAGTCACAGGATAATATGTACAATATTATCCCATTTGTACAACATATGAGTAGGTATGTTCATGTGTGTATAAATACACTGAGAAAGACCTGTACATTCACACGCCAAACAGTCAACAGTAGTTACTTCTAATGCAGGGTTTTTTAACCTTGAGTCCAGGAATTCTTTTTCCCACGGCTCTTTCCTGTGCTTGCAGCATGACTAGCAGCATTATGAGCCTTTAGCCACTAGATACCAGTAGCACGACCACCTTCCCAGGTATGACTATCAAAAATGCTCCAGACATTCCTGTATGTTCTGTGGGGGCCAAAATCACCTCTGATTGAAAACACTGCTGTAGTGAGTGGGGTAGAAGCAATGGACTTTGAAGAGAGAATAGATAGATAGATAGATAGATAGATAGATAGATAGATAGATAGATAGATAGATAGAGTTATCATATATATTTCTTAAAACAAGTATTTTTTGTTGCTGTGACTTTTTGGAACGAATTAGTATTCTCATAGGCTCTACTCAATAGTATTATCTATGCACTCTTCTGATTCTCAAATTTCTCCCACATTTAGCTGAGACATTTAAAATATTATATAGAACTTACCAAACAACCACTATAATAGGAAATTCTATATTCTAACTTGTATTGCAAGTATCTTAAGGCAATTTCCTCATAAAATAGGTGTAGTAAAAATTATTTCACAGGGTTTCTGTGTCAATGGTAATAATAGATACATTGAAATAACTAATTTCCCCCCATTTTGTTCTATAGCATATTAGCATCTTAAATTATGTATTTAACCATTTAGGTATATATTAAATCATCAAGATACAGGGTTATTTTTTGAGGGGATTTGGAATAGGCTTCATGAGAGCAAGGATGTTGCTCAATTTCTCTCCCCACCATATTTCCAGGACATAAAACCGTATCCTGCATAAAGCAGGTGCTCAGTACATGTGTGTGAAAGGATTAAAAGCATAACTACCTCACATGCAATACAAGTTAACCACTATCTCTAAACTAAAGCACTAGTTGTTGAGTGCCATATTGACCTAAATATGAAGTTACATGCACAATTACCCCAATCAGAATAAGACTAAAAGAATTAGCATGATTGTTACTGATGAACAATCACAGCTCAAAAATGTTTAATAATCATTTAAATCCATTAAATGCATATTGCATTACAAAATTATCACATGTAAAAGTTTATATGTATTTTCATAGCTTGGTAAAGGGAATGGTTTAAGATGATATCTCTTTTCTTTCCATGGCTAGTGATGCTGGGTGGGTACAATTCATAGAATCAGAGTCAAAAAGAACTTCTGACATCATATAACCTAACCTTATGTTTCAAGTAGGGATCAGATTTTATTTTTAAATAATTCCAAAGCAGCAAAGTAGCTGTGTTTATATACTAACTCTAAATTTTTAAAAATCCATCAAGTAGTTGAAAGAAACCTCAAGGAAAAAACTCCTACCTGTGTCTAGCTTTTTTTTTGATTTTATGTACCACATAATCAGACCCCTTGATGGTCACCAGTCTACTGCTAAACTAGTAAAATTCTCTGGATCTAAAATGATAAACAATTTGTATGATGCTATAAGAGTTAGTTTAAATTATGAATCCATGTGTTTGACTGCTTGACCTAAATGGAGTGAGAAGTAAAACAGCTGGGCACATCTGGTGGAGACTGATAAGTACCATGGCTGAGCTAGTCTCATAAAGCCTTGTCCCTCCTCTACAGGCATCCTGAGGCATCAGAAAAAAAGCTCAACAACCATTCTCTACTGCGGAGCCTGTGGGGATGGGGTGATGCAAGCGTCTTTCTCCTGATCCCACACTCTAGGCACCTTTCAGGTTGCCAAGATGAGTCCTAACCCCCCTCAGGGATATCTTGGAGGGTCTCAGGAATCTTCCCTTTTGGACCACAGGAAACCAGAGGTGGCAATGAAAGCAGTTAGTGTGTTAGATCTGTTAGATCTGTAATTATGTATATGTGTCTTTTGTGACATTAGGCAAAACTAAAAGAAAAAAATCTGAGCCTAAGTGACAGCCAGTCACCACTTATAAGCTTTCTTTCTTTTGTTTTATTGTGGAGATATCTATGTATCTATATCTATATATGTCTATAGATATAGATATCTATATCTATTTCTATAGATATAGATATCTATATAGACATCTATATCTATAGATATAGATATATCACAATATATATGAAATAAAATTTTCCATTTTAACCATTTTTTAAGTACACAATTCAGTGGCATTAATTACATCCACAATGCTGTGCAACCATCACCACTATGTTTCATCACTCCAAGCATAAAACTCTGTACTCATAATGCAATAACTCCCCAGTTCCGCTCCCCACCCCCACTCCCTGATAGCATCTAAGCAACTTTCTGTGTCTACGCTTTTGTTCAGTTAATTTTAATACCGTTATTTAATACTTATTTAGCTCTTAGTTTGTACTAGGTATTGTGCTAAGTGGTTTACCTTAATTAGCTCAAGTAATACTCATAACCCTCATAAGGGGTACCATTATGAACCCATTCTCACAGAGGAGAAAACAGAGATGAAGAGAGATACAGTCACTCATTCAGTATCACATAGCCTGTAAGTGATGGAGCTGGGAGAGTGAACTCCCACATGCTGACTATTAAAGTTCACACTTTTGACAAGATGTTGGTCTGTGTACATTTTGAAAACTTCTTCTGATGTCTAACTTTACAATGAAGCTTATGCTCATTCCTGAGTCAGTTCAGTGAAGAAGAAAAAAAAAAAAAATCAGCTGGACACCAAAATACTCTTTTAAGGCATTTAATTCAGAGGATGAAAAAGTTTGCTCCAGGCGGTCTTTCCAAGCCCAAAGAAACCTACTTTTAAGCCATGCTTGTTAAAAGTATATCCTTTAAGTTTTCTCTTAAGTATTATTCTTGATTTTGTTTGTAACAACAAAAGCAAACCAAATTTTTTTTTCACCAGCATGCCTAAGTTCTCCTCACAGAAATTTTACAATTCTTATGCTAGAAATTGCCAATTTGCCCCAACATATTACATATCACACTTTTTCCCATTGAACAGTGATCTCTGTTACTCAAAGGACTGGTATCCAGTTTCAGTCTCACTTTACTCATATGGCCATTCCATCTGAGAAAATAACCCTACTTCCCTCTCTTTACACTCCTTTCATTGAGTCGCACTAATACCTATCCAACGCATAACTCACAGTTTAAAATATACTCACCACAATCCAATCTATAAGTAAGTACTGTTTATTCTTTTTTGCATACATGTCAGTAGCCAAATTTCTCAGAATCTGGTGAGAGCTATTATTAGTAAGTTATTAATTAGGCTCATAGTCGCTTTCCCTATCAACTAAGAACAACTGCTCTCTTCCAGCACACACTTCCTTCTTATAGCCAACATCACTCATTAGGAAAGATGACACTTGGCATTTTCAAGTCCCTGTGAATGACACAGTATACAGTTTCCATAATGTAGCCCAGGTTCATCACTTAAGAGATATAGGCTACAATAGGTATTATCCTGCTTACAGTATTAAATAATTTCCCTTTTCAGCAGATTTTTTAAAATAGACTATTGTATCTATATTTAACCATTTTTGTTGTTGTTGTTGTTGCTGTTTTTTAGTCATAAAAGCCATTCTATGAATTACTGGATTGATTTTCATGAAGAACTGAATTAAGCTCCACAAGAGTTTAAGATAATGTTCTTCTTCAAGATTAATACCAATACAAGGTAATTTAAGGGAAGTGGGATAAAATTGGCAAACATGGTTGTTGAGAGGAAGGCAAGAATACTTCTGGCTGGACAGATCAAGAAGTTTCACAGGAGAGTGATATTTGGATGGTAAAATAGAGAAGGGGTTATGAGTGGACATTTGGGTTTAGGTATAACTATTTATATTGAGAGACTACCATACGCCTGCTATGTGACCATGGACATATTATTTAACCTCACTAAGCAATGTTGTTTTTCTTCTTTAAATGATTGAGGAAATAATTATATCCATTTCAGTGTTGTTTTATGATTAAAATGAGTTAATACATGTAAATAAATTAGCATAATATTTGGCATATGGTAAGTTTTCAATAATGACCAGTTGATGTGTCAGGAAATTTTAAAAGGTACTTCAAAATAATAATTGAAATTGTTTTTACATAATAGGGGAGTAGCATGTATCATAATAGAGGAAAGAGTCTTGGTTTAGAGAAATATATTGATGACCTCTTTGGGCATAAAAAGTGATGCTCCCTCTCCTTTCTCTCTTCCCACAGCATGGGAGAGGTGTTTGTGGAGAGGAGAGGAGAGGGGAGGGGAGGGGAGGGGAGGAAAGGAGAGGAGAAAAGAGGGGAGAGAGAGAGAGAAATTTAAAGGTTTGAAATTAAGAGTTGTAATGGTATCAGGATAAAGAATAGTTTAGAGAGAATGGAAGTACGCCAGGGCTTTAAGGGGGAGATATCATGCCTGGTTAGAATTAATTCTGTGTAGGAGTGGGATCTATGGGACCAGAAGCCTATATAATTTTGAGGGCCCTTGCAGTAAAAAGAGATTATCAAACTATATAGCTTTTGCAAATTGTACAAAAATATTTGACCAGGTGAGTATATTGCTAGGGATTCTTCCAAGGCCTTGAAAGAAGCCTGGGCAGGTAGGTAGAACAAAAGCTGAAGCTTCATTAGCTTAATGGAAAATCTGCCTCTGACTCTGTAGCAAGAAATAGCCAAAGCATTTTTGAAAGCTGGGATCTCTATTTAATTTTGGGGTCTTTTTGCCTTTGCTTTGTTCGTCTTTAGACCTCTGCCATTATCCTCAAAATTTTGGTTAAAATTCTGCTACACAACATTTGCATTGGTATTGCTTTGAGGGAAATGAAGGAAATGAAAGGAGATAGGTGGGGTGTCAAGCACGGTAATTCCAATATGAAGAAAGGAAAGCGCAGGGGGAAAAAAGCTGCAGTATATGCAAATGTCCACATAGATGGTAGCCCCTTGGAGTACAGGAGTAAAGCTGCCGAGGGGTCTGGACAGGATAACTCCTTTTGAAGACTTGAGGGTGGGCAAGCTTTACAAAGAAGGTAGTGTTAGGAAAGAAAAGAGATGATCAAATGTGTAATTTAATCTTCACATTCAGGAGATGTGAAGAAGAAAAACATGAAAGCCGAGGCAGTCAGGCCAGCAGGAAAGTAACAGAAGTAAGAACTCACATGTGCAGGAGCCACTATGATGGGGATATAGTGCAGTGTTTTACAGATGGGCTTTGGATTTATGCCGTCTTGTGTTTAACACCAAGCTCTTCAATTTGATTGCCATGTCACCTTGGGCAATTCACTCACTTCTCTATTTTTTCCTCCAAAAACATGAGTCAAAACACCTACTACATAAGGTTGTTGCAATACAATACATTCTGGAGAAAATGTCACGTCGACAAAACCAAAGAAAAAGGGGGGTGCCAGAATGAATTTGGTTAATAACATCAAACAGTGCCGAAAGGTAAAAAAATTGGAACACTTTGGAAATAGTAATTAAGAAGCTATATTTGATTTCCAAGAGAGCCATTCTAGCAGACGGGTGAGGTCTAAAGTAAATGAGTACAAGTGTAATACAAATGTACAACAAATATTTCTCTTCTAATTGCCTTTCAAGAATGTAAACAAAGATAAAGATCTGATCTCAGACAATATATTATGAATATTTATTAATAATTCCAATAAAATCAACAATTATCTTCATTCTGCTCCTACTTAAGCTAAAATTAGTTGATTGATTCTAATCTAATTGATTTTAGACACTTACTAAATCTTGCCTCTCACTCAGTTTACGGTACAAAACCATCTGTGTAACAGAGTCAGTACCCTTTGGTTTAAATTAAATTTTATGATTTATGGAAAGAGTCCCCTTCCCATCTTTCATTGAGTAAAGTTTTTGGCATCCTGTAATATGTAACTCACTCTTGTTTATTCAGGCCTGTTCATAGGCCTCTGTGTTTTAATTAATTTATTTTTGTTATAAATGGTCAAAACCAGGAAGATCATAATGAATAATAAATTGTCGCGTTTAAAGAGTCTACTAGATTGATTGATTTTCAAGCAAAAATAAACACAAACAGTTGCAGTCAACTGATTTTACTTTTCTTGGATTAAATAATTTTAAAGAGAAAAATAAGAATTAGTAAAATATATTTGGCCTTATATAAAAAGAACAAAGGTAAGGTTAATTTTAAGACTGGAACTGAGCCTTTTAAAATGTGAAGAAAAAAACGTGCTTGGAGTGATTTATATTTTAAAGGCTGTTCCATGCAAATGCAAACACACCTCAACTAAGAAGGCCAACAAAGAGTTCCACATCTTAAATGACTAAGAATATCAAAGAATTCCTTTAACTTGTTTTGTTACAGCTTTTGATTAAACAAGAGGTCCAAGTTCACTCTTATTCAGCCTTATAATTATCTTCAGACATGAATATTGAGAAAATTGGCAATGAAAACCTTGTCTAACACTTGAGTGCGTACTTCTCACACATTTCATCAGCTGTTTGCTTGCCTCCTAGACCCCCCAGTAAGAGTTTATCATGAAACCTCCCACTGGAAATTACCACTGCTGGGATTCCAGCTCCAGCATTTATTCTACTTGAGAGTAATTTCTTTTGGGTTTACCATACCAAACAAGGTTAGTAGTTAGCAACCACTTAAAAGGTATTATTATTTTTGTACCTGCCTGTTCATTCCCTGCCATTTAGATGAAGTGCTACCCTGTACAATAGACAATCAGAGATATAAACTCCCAAGGGACGGCATTTTACTTTCTGCATCTTCATATACATGTCATGCTATGCATGCACAAGAGCTTAATAAATATTTAATTCAGGTAACTTGGCACCTATATTCCACAAGTTTGCTGCCATTTCAAAGGCATTTCATCACGTTTATGGTGCAGTGGAGGCCAAATATCAGAGCAGAAAGAGCACAGATTCTGTTAATCCATCAGTCCTGGGCATGATTCCTTATTTCCCCACTTTGCTGGCTGTATAGCCCAGAGCAAATTAATCTTTTTGAACCTCAGTTTCCGCATCTGGTAATAATAACTATTTTAGAGGGTTATTGTAGGGATTAAGGGGAAGGTCAAAATAACACTTAACATTCCCTGAGACATAGCTGGTAATTATTTGTATGTATTGACTAATGCAATCTTCTCAACAATGCAATAAAATAGGTATTATTCTCATTCCATTTCAAAACAAGGAAACCAAGACACATAAAAATTAAGTAACTTGCCCCATTCCACACAGGTAGTCAGGGGCAGAGCCTGGATTTGTACCCAGAGCCATCTTCCAAGCCTACTCTTAACTCTAAACCAACATGCTAATACTGTCAGTTTGCAGAAGGTACTGTTATGAAAAATTGTATCAAGAAGAGTCCTAGATTATCCCCATAAACCAAGGCACTCTAGACCTAGTGGGAAAATCCTATGGGACCCAAGTGCTTCTAACATTTGGTCATCTACGCTCTGCTTGAATACACAGCCTGGTGTGCCACATTTTCACGTGGTTCTTGTGACCAGTATATTTCTTATTTGAAGCTTAAACTTGCCTCCCAATAAATTCACTAGCTTTGCACACTAGAGCTACACATAATAATCTACTCCAAATAGTAACTTTAGCTCTTCATGTATTTAACGATATTTTTCATACCACCGTTCATTTTTAATTTTTTTTTTTCATTTCTTGGTTAAACATCTAGGATTTGCTCAACTATCCTCTTATATGAGCGAGGGCTTCACCTCCCAGATAACTTTTCCCTGATCACGTTTCAATCTGCCGATAACCTCTTAAAATTCGTTAGCCAAAGTGACTACAATATCCCACTATGGAATAAGTAATACAGAATTCAGGGAGACTATTACTTACATTGTTTTGCATATTCTGCTTCTATTAATAGAGGCTAAATTTGCATTTTCTCTTAGAGCTGCACCTACTTTTGGCTCATTCTGAATGTGCAATCAACAGTCAAGTAAAGAATGAAACTGTTGGTTTCCTCTATCCTGGGCAATTGTGTGTGTTTTTTGGTGTTTTTTTCCTAAACCAAATGCAAGAGTGTATTTATATTTTATTAATATTCATTGACTGCCTACCCTGTGATGCTAAGCCCTATGAGAAACACAAAATTGAAGGTTTCACCTCTGCTCTCAAGGAACCCATACTCCAGTAGGAGGGAAGGGGGAAAAGGGGAAAGGGGAAAAGAAGAACAATGAAAGAAAAGAAGAAAGTCAAAGGTTAGGGTGAAGGACACAATGCATGTCGGCCTCAGAATTAAGAATTTAAAAACAAAACACTGGTATAAGCAGTGTGGCCTTATTTGAAAGCTAAAAGCAGGACAACTGTAGGAGGTGCTTTTAAATGTCTGTTAAATGTCATAGTGTTATTTTGATTCCATTGTTCCTGCAATCTGAATAACTTTGTGTGTTGGCTGTCTTTTGTCATATTAGTTACCCTCCCAAATTTATGTCATTTGCAAATTTGATTCATCTTCTTTGTCTTGACACTATACCCATATTTGATACTTAACTTGTGTACTACAGTTTAGTTTAAATCTAAAAAAAACCAAAACCAAAACAAACAAACCAAAAAACAACAATATCCAGAATATACTTTCTTCTCTCAAAAAACAGTAAATTCTTCAGAAAGACTCACCTGAAAAATGCTAATGGCTATGGATTTGTTCTTCCTAAGTCCCTGTGGTTTTTTCCAGAAAGTGTACACAAGGAAAGAAGTGGAAATTAATCATAGATGAGACCCCTTAGGAATAAATACAGATTCTCTTTTGGAGCATCAGAAATTTAGTAAAGAGAAGGAAGCAGCCAAATCCCCAGCTCCATTCCTAGTAAATTCCATAAAGTTGCTCATATTACCATTATTTCTTCCTATGTCTCATTCTGCCACCATGAGGTTCACCTCACAGTATGCAAATTTATGAGTGATCAGAGTCCATCACTCACAGGAGTCACTGAGCACCAACAAAATCATACTTACGTCTAAAATGGATGAATTTCTCTCCTATTCCAGCAATACTAAGAACTGCATAACCTGAAAATCTTTCTACAAGTGCATGGCTTTCAAATATATAATATTACATTTATAAATATTACATTTATAATATTACATTTATAATTCATTTTAAAAAATGAAAATTCCTATATGACACAAGAATAAGCTGAACAGCATATTTGTGTTTTATGGCGCACATGGTGACAGTAGAGAGGACTTGCTCCCATACAAGGTCTAAGACTCCAGCACAAAGCAGGATCCTCGAAGGGCTGTCCTTCAAGTGTAGGCTAGATACACACAGACACAAACACGTACAAATAAAATATCCACTAGCACAATAGTTTAGCAGAAGACACAGTATTTTTGCCTGTACTTAGATGGAGAGAAACAAATGTTTGGTCTTACAGAGTTTTGAGGTTCAAATTAATACCACCTATGTGGTATACCACTTCAGTATACCGCAAAGAAATGAACACAAATATCAATTGTAATACTCCTGGTATACCTGAAGAAGCAAATGAAAAATTCCTCTGGAGGGTAGAGACTTCAGGTCTCACAGGTCAATGAAGATACGGTCAGAAGTACAAAATGCACATGAAAACACTGCATCATGAGCAAAAGTCAGAAAACATAATAAAAGGCAGATTTAGACCCCCTTGAACTTCAGCCAATATGATAAAGATTATAATATAAGTTTGTTTAAAATTGTGAAAGACAAAAGAAGAAATCAAAATCACAAGAAAGGAATAGAACTAAGGGGAAAAGTACAAAAAGATTTGAAAAAGAGAACTAGAAGTTAAAGATAGTTACTGAGCTTAAAAAAAAAATTCCATGAATGAGCTAAACAAAGAATTAAACAAAGTTGAGAAGACATCTAACAGATTGGGGGATAAATATGAAGAAATCACAAAGGACATAACACAGAGAGATAAAGAGATGGAAAATACTAAAGAAAAGCTGAAAAAACATAGAAAGATAACTGCCAACATATATCTAATAGGAAGTCCAGAAAGAAAAAATAAAGAGAATGAGAAGCAGTATTTAATAAGATAAAGATTGAGTGTTTTCCAAAATTGATGAAAGAGATGACTCTTCAGATTCACTAATCTAAAGGAGCTTCAAACAAGATAAATAAAAATAAATTCTGCTCAGATACAACACATTGAAACCACAAGCCCTAAGGTATAGGAGATCTTAAAAGTAATTAAGAGCAAAAAAGTGTTTTCAAATGAATTACCACTGAACTGACAGTAGAATTCTAAACAGAAATCTCAGAGGCACCAAAAGCAATGGAATACTTCCTCATAGTGCTTAGAAAAAACAATCCAGAATTCAATACATAACTACATAACTAACGTAGAGTGAAAATGGCACAAAGCCCATTTCAGACCAAGACTGAGCATTTGCCACTAATAGACCCACTCTAAAAGAATAGTAAAGCAGGTCTTTCAGGAAGAAAGAAATAAAACACAGAAGGAAGAAATGTAAGCCAAGAAGCAAAACTAATTTGAGCGTAAATAAAATGTACCTGGATATATTCTGAATTTGAGAAGACAAAGTCCCTGATAGCTGTCCATGTCGTTATCACTTTCTAATGTGTCTCCACAATATCAAGTTTGTACCACTCCTAATATACTGATAATGAAAAGAAGTATATAAGCTTATCTATGTACAAAATCATTTAGAATTTATGAATGAGAATAATGCAGAACAGTCCCAACCAATGTATAGGGATGACCAAAGAAAGAGAAAAATCTTGTCCCCAAGATGTATGTTCTATTGGCAACCACAGAGCTACAAATTAAAATGTGAGTAGCAGGCTCCTCTAAGACTGGCTTTTCTATTTGAATCATTCTGTCTAATGAGGACACATTAATAGTATGACTGCCGAGATATAGTAAGGGAAAAAGCAATGATTGGGGAAGAGGTACAAAGAAAATTTATTTTTCATTATATGCCTCTATCCTTTTAAATTTAAACCATGCACAAATATTACTTATTCAAAATATTAATGCAGTACTCAGCTAATTAATTTTAGAATAATATTTTTAAAATCTAAAAAGTTATTTTTTTGGTTTGCTTTGAATAAAGAAAGAGGGGATGCAGATTCTAAGAATTCCTGGGCATAATACAATATAAGTTATATTCAAGGGTGATCCATTGAAAAAAATGATCAATATTTTTAAAGCAAAAGTGAAGATCTTTTCCAAATTCCAAATAATTCCTGTGGACTTTTTTCGTGGAGATCTGCCCTCTAACAACTTGAAAGCAATTTTTTTCTTTTACATTAACTCCATGATGTATCCTCATTTCCAATGTTAATTAGGTAGGCCTAACAATAAAAGATTCTGAAAAATTTCCCCATCAGAGTTGTTATCTATTATACATGACTGATACATGCAAAGAGTGAGTAAGATTTTTTTTCCAATTAACCTGAAGGACTTGGAAGAATGACTTTGAGATTTAACACCGAAAACTTTTAACTACTTTTCGAATAGTACCAAGATTTCTATAAAACATTAATTTTTAAGATTTGCATTAGAACTAAAATAAAGCCATTTTAAGGAAATGCAAAGAATGCACATTGCTAAAGTAACCATTTTAAACCATTAAAGTGCAGTAAAATTATACTTAAAGCTGGTTTATAAATGAATCAAGAAAACTAGAATCATTTATTATTCTTAACTCTTATTTTATAACATCTCAGGGTATCTCCAGTTAACTCAAGGATGTCTAAAAATTTCAAACAGTTCTGTATATAAAATTTTCTTAAAATGCATAATATACTCATATCAGGTATAATGGTGCTGTGTGCCTTGCTCATATGACATTTAAGCTCCAGA
Organism: Rhinolophus sinicus; assembly: GCF_036562045.2. Classification (NCBI taxonomy): domain Eukaryota; kingdom Metazoa; phylum Chordata; class Mammalia; order Chiroptera; family Rhinolophidae; genus Rhinolophus; species Rhinolophus sinicus. Next base: position 153,785,888 of record NC_133752.1, on the reverse strand, counting down.
ACTAATCCATGAGGTAGATACTGTCATCTTCATTTTATACATGTGAAAATTAAGGCATAGACAAATGAAGTAACATAGAAAAGGTAACAAAGCTGGTCAACAGTAGAGCTAGGACTCATAACAATGTCTCCCTGATTTCAATTTTTGTGTTTTTGACCACTAAGTGTTTCAAGGAGGACCAGGGTTTGGCATAACATTAAACAATCAAAGGATTATTTAAAAGAGGTTAAGGCTTACCAACTTAAAGAGAAGATATGTCTTAACTACCCAAGTTAATTCATATGCAGGATATGGTCAAATAGCCGTCAGAGGTTTGTTTGTTTGTTTGTTTAGTTAGTTAGTTGTGGTTTTTTTTTGTTTTTTTTTTAATTTTATAACAGGAGAAAGTAATGTTGGGATCTAAACCCCTAATTTATTCAAAGTTCACAAATACATATTCATCCATCAAATGTAATTCAATCACTTCTATCAATAGAGACCAAGTTTGAAGATCAGATGGGTTTCAGCTAGTATCACTTGAGATACCGTTTTAGGCAGATTAACAGATTGCTCCATGGGTACGTTCCCAGATTACAGAAGCCACCAAATTATCTGCTGTATCATGTCTCTTCCCTTGAGAAATTCAGATCGAAAAGTTAACTTTAATAGACACTGTGAAAGATCAGAAGCTGAACTTCCTTCATCCCAAGTTTTCTTTATTACAAAAAGGTTGCTTAATGATTTTTCTATGTGGAGCTTAGCTAGAACAAAATAATTTTAAAATAATACTAAAAAAAGATCATCCTTTTTGGTCAAGCAAAGATATCTACAGTTTTTCTTTCTTTTAAACTATATTATCTCACAAATTTTACTAAATCTCCCTTTTTCCCATAAAAACATATACAGTAATGGAATTTTATTGTAAGTCAATTTGGTAAAAAAAAAAAAAAAAGAAAAGAAAAGAAAGAATAAAACAGGTATGGTATGTCAAAAATGTTTTGAGAATTTTCTCTTGCTTCTGAATTTTTTCAGTCTTCCTTATAAAACAACATAAGCTTCTGAAAAAATATGCCTTTTAAAAAAACCTATGTAATCATGAAATTAAATCAATATATTCCTTTAAATGATGAAAAATGTGCTAATATAACTGTAGCAAGAAATTTAATACATTTTGACATTAATAAACACTAACTGTATATACTACTGGCAAACTAACTTTGTTACTATAAATGAATTAAAAGATTTTTACCACATATATCATAATAGTAATATACTTTTAAGTCAATCAACCTAAATTAATTTGAAGTTATCTTTGAAGTAAAGCAACATTCATATATACCACATGCTTCATTTTATCATTTTGAAACTACAGATATTAAAAAGCTACAAAACCACTTAGGAATGCACCTTAAATTTATATTCATTTAACTACTCACTAAAAATAATTATAATCTCATTTCATGTTTTGATCTGTGGCTAAGAAACCCATTATTTTACACACTGGGGGGAAAAATAGCCATTTATCACCAAAATGTCTGATCTCCTTTTCTTTGATATTACAGCATAGTTTTTTTAGCTTCTATTTGATACCAACATTTCCCCAGTTACAAACATTTAATTTGATTTAAATCAGCAGTTACTTATAGGGAACTGTCAAATCTTTTGGAGTTAGGCTTTAAATCATGACTGAAAGATTTACTTTTAGTATAACGAGACAGCTTTGCATATTAATTAGAACATCAGACACATGTTCGCTGAGGTTTAGCAACTGTGCAATAAATACAGTATGGCAGTGATAGAGCTGTTAAACCTCAGCACATAGATTCCTAATACATTTTATTGAGTTATCCAAGAAATAATTACTCTGCTAGATCCAAGTTAAACACCTGCTGGAATATTAGGATGTTTAATTAAAACTGAAGTTATGTTGTACATGTGGGTGATTTTACACAGTAGCTAAAAAAGAAGGTCATGAAAAATTAATTTTAATCTGTAGAAAGCATACACATAGTCCCTTTGTAAAGTTGGTAAATGGATTCAACCATTCCGCTAATATACATATGATGCAGAAATAGACGAAGTAAATTAGGGAGAGTGGGTTCAAGGGAGAATTTTCTCAACTAAAGTAACAAGCGTTAGTAAATATCATGCACATTAAGATTGTCTTTCAAAAATCAATAAATCTTAGTACTTCATTCTGAGTATTTCCATTGTGAGGGCCCAACAGTTGGTCACTGGGCCAGGAATTAATCTCTTTTCTAAGCTATCAGGCAGCATCCAATGCTAGCAGGCCAAATTTAGGCCATTCCGATTCTTAGGATCTTGACAATCCTGATGCTTTCCCTACCTTGGGAGAGAAAACCTGCCACAGTATTCACTGTTAAAGACAACAGAATTATTTGGCAGTTGAAGGGTAGACATAACAAAACTGCAGACCTCATGAGGGATAATACTAGAATGAATTCCTGAGTATGTAGCATGGCATAGGAAAAAAGGAAGGGAGGGAGGGAGGGGAAAATGGTGGACTAGGGATCGGAAGACCTGCATTCTAAATTGCAGATCTGTATCTACAATGAAACACCTTACATAAGTTACTTCACCTCTCTGCTTTAATTATCTTATCTGCCATGAGACTACAGGACCAGAGGATCCCAAAGTCCTCTTTAAACTAATATTCAAACAAGTCCAGCAAATATGTAAGCAACCAGAACCTCATTTAAAATAGATCACTTATGCCTGTTTATACACCAAGCATCTGTGGACTGTCTAATAAAGTGCAGGCCTTAGACTATGTCTTGAAGATTCATAAATGAACAAGATATCCCCTTTGCCCCCATGAAACTCAATGCCGGGGAGGGTGGGGATGAGTTGTGGAGACAGAGGGTCAAAAAGATGAAAACTGGGTAGATATGCAGAGCCCAAATCTTGAAGGGCCTTATATGTCCTATATAAGAGAGGTGACCTTTATCTTGAGGGCATTGGGAGATACTGAAGTTGTTGTTTTTTTGTTTTTGTTTTTCAGTATAGATGATATGATAAGACTTGTGCTCTGACATTCTGTGGAGAGTGGACCAGAAAGAGATATACTTGAAAGCCTTGAACTACACTTGAAAAGTAGAACCAGCCAGAATGGAAAGAAATGGACCCCAGTAAAGAGAAACAAAAAGACTTGCGTGGATGTGAAATGGGATAAGAGGGGTATGATTCCTTGATTACTGGCCAAGAAAACATGCTGGATATGTTATTTCACATGGGTCTCTTCTCATCTAAAGTTATTTTTTAAAAGGGCACATCTATTTATAATTGCATCAACAAAAGTGATGGTGTTGAGAAGTGTTGGATTAGGATCTAACCTAGAACAATAACTGGGACAGATGCTAAGAGGCAAGTAGTAGCATTACATTTTCCCATACAGGAGGCAGGAATGCTTGCTTCTCAAATAGTGAAATATGGTCTTGGGCCAAGAGATCCTAGAAAGCAGATATAAACTATGACACATTGTCTTAGAGCACGAACTTTACTCAATGTATGTAAGTTAAGTATTTTCATATATTATGAAATAAAAATAAATGAATTTTTAGGATAAAACAAGAAATTTGAAGAAATTTTATTTACCCTTGTGGTGGGCCATTCTAGGACCTCCCTGGACAAAGACAGTCTCTCTTCTCTGTCATTAGACTGACTTAAACAGAAACTTTAAAAAGCACTGATATAAATAAAAAGCCTGGGTTTAGGAGTAGAAACACCTCTGTATTCAGGTGCAAACTCTGAACTTAGAAAATAAAAATTAATCACTCTGAACCTAATATTCTCATTTGTAAATGGAGATAATGCCTCTCTTGGAGGAGACCTGTGAAGAATAAGTTGATATATAGAGAGTATAAGACACTGAGAAGTTATGTAACTTGTCCAAGGCCACATAACAAGTAAATGGTAGCTGGATTTTGAACCCACATCTGTCTTCTCAAAGAAAACTTTAAATGTTACAGACAGCTACTTAGAGTAATTCTGGGATCATCTTTTTATAGCCTGGAAGTTCAGGGATAATTAAATAGAGAAAGCTAAATATACTATTGGGTTATTTTTAACTTCAGTATTATTTTACATTGCTCAGATTAATTTTACATCATTTCAGATTTTCACAACCTCATCGCATATTTTTTTTTTTTTTTCCCAGCAGAAGAATGATACATATGATTGGGCATGGCCATTATTCACCACAGATTTTCTGGGACAGCCTTTATTTCATAATTCCACATCACCGACATGCCATAAAAAAGCCAGCATTTCAGTATCAACTCTGTACTAGAAGCAGTACAAAATACCATATTCAGGAAACATGATCGCCAGAGGGGTTGAGATACAGGACCACGGTATACCTTGATGTGTGGGGGTGTACTGGTGGAGATAACAGGACAGAAAGTTTGTAGACCTATTGCATCGAAAGGACCTGATTTTGATCTAGTGAATCCTATGATAGTGAATTACCAGAAATTTGTATTTTTCACAAGTTAACAAACTTAATGGCTGATTCACATACACAATGAGCTTGGGAACTCCAAATTTAGGAAATGCTCCCCTGAAGAAAGAGTCCCACATATCAAAGATGGCCACTATGTGTTTTCTATTAGAGACATTTGTAACCTATCAGTCACTGAAGTTTGAAAAACACCACTTAGGGTACTTGAAGAATGAAATGATCTAGTGATGCAAGCCCTTTGGTGAGCATCCTTCTGTGAACAGTGGCAGTACCTAATCAGTAACATTTTCACTTCCCAAATGGAGCACAACATTTTCTGTCTCACATTCTGATCTGTCAGTGTTTTTATTAAACCAGACGACTTTGCAAGTGGGATCAAGCCAGGACATGCACTGCATCTGCTGCGTTGAAATTTATGGAAAGCACTGTGACATGGCAACCGCCAATCGCTGGTGGCAGCAGCTTTCTCTTAGGGATTATAACCAGACTTCTCAAGTCATCTGCTATTAGAACCCACTTGACCCAAAGGAACTAAACTACTACTGACATGATTTTAATTAGAACCTAATACTAAAAACACATTTTTATTCTTAAGGTGTGTTATCAACTGAAGAAACATCTTACTTTTGGTCATAAGCTATATACAGACCATATATATAGGTAGGTAGATAGATATAGATAGATAGATAGATAGATAGATAGATAGATAGATAGATAGATAGATAGATAGATACATACATACATACATACATACATAGATACATACATACATAGATACATACATACATAGATACATAGATGATATAGCTATAGACATAGACATAGATATAGATATAGATAGATATTTAATATTTTTTAAAGTTTCTAGCATTACTAGCCATGAGAAAGAGTAAGTTTAAAGTGGACTTGAATGAGGAATAATTAAGGAACAGAAAACTTTAAATATTTTGTAAATAAACAACAATAAGTGAATATTGCATGGGCTAGGTAAAATTTTATTTAAAATTCTCAAATGTGGATGCAGGAGGTAGTGTGTCCTAGGAAGTCAGTTGGCCGTAAGCTGGAAGTCTATGCTTGAACAGTATCATACAGATTCCAGAAAAAACAGACTCCAAATGAGTAAAACAAACTATGAAGCATAAAAGCCTTGGCAATCCCACATATCTTTCTGAAAATGTTCGATAGGCTTCTAGTTACAGTAGCTGCAAAACCTCCTTAGAGTGACTCTGGGGAAATACCCAGTGACTATGCATCACTGAAACCTCCTCTTTCCTCCCTCATAGCACTTCCTTATTAATAGCTCCATGCTTTTAGGGCCCACTTGACCCGAAACATTATTTTACTCATGGATTACTTTATATATTGGCATACAAATTGATTTTCTAAAAGATGAAATTATATTCTTACCTGTTTCACAGCTGGGTCCAGTGAAGCCTTGTAGGCAGGCACACACGTTAGCGGCAATACAAGCTCCTCCATTCCTACAGCCATCTTTGCAAAATGCTAAAATAATTCAGACACACAATTTTAGCACTTTAGAAGTAACTAGTTCCAGATAGTCTAAACCCAGCTTCTCGTTGGTCCCTTGGAGATGTGGACATCAAATCACAAATGCTATTAGAGTTTCATATTCATACCCTATTTTCCATACAGGTAAGAAACCAACACAATTTGTAAAAATAGTGTTCTTTCCAGTGGTAAAGAAATATTTCACCTGTAAAATAAAATACTGAACTCTTTGTTACAAAAAAAGTTACCTTATACAACAGGAAGTGCATTAGAATTAGGATTATATTTCACTGTAACAATCTAGCTTGAAATTAAACCTAAAAAAAAATGGCATGTATCCTAGACAGTTTTCTTCGGGAGCAAACCACTATCTAGAGAATAAAATAAGGAAAGAGGAAATGACTGAATCCTATGAGAGGCTCTGATCATCCTACACACTGGCCAAAGTGCCAAAATATTAGAGAAATGCCCCATCTTTCAAAAAGTTCTAAATCAGTCGTGGTGATGAATTAGCCAATAGTAAGAAGAATCTGCCCCGTGGTGTTCAGGAATTAAAATTCCCCTGCTAAGGGTAGGTCAGGCTGTAGGTTCAAAGGCAAAGCAACTGCACAGTCTCTGGTCTTAGAGTGAGTGTGCATGTGAGTAGGAAAAGGAGTCCAGGTCTGAGCCATCGCAAGGGTGATCTTTTGAGATGCCTTCAAAGAAGGTGAGAGGAACAAGATAGGTAAGAATGAGCCCCCTTAGAAGCTTCTCATACCACTTCAGCTTGTTCTTTGGCTCTGTGGGGCTCAGCGGCTGGCAAGGTCTGTCATGAATAAACTGGACCAGCTTGTCACATCCATTGGGGCAAAAGCTTTTTCTCTACTTTTCTGGCATGTGTTTCCTCTAATTAGTTAGAATATACTTTCGCAGAGTGGTAAAATGTAGAAATCTGAGATTCAGCTGCTGAGTTCAAAAGGAATGGGGCCCAGAGAAGCCATTCAGTTTCTTTGGTTCTAAGTCCTAATCTGACTTCATCCTAGGCAAAAATAATATACAGTCATCAAAGATGTGCAAAGAGATTGAGAATGTAAACCTCATAAATAATAAAGGTACATCCATCAGACCATGCATATATCTTCCTTGGAGTAACCTGCAAGGATGCAGCCTGTTCTTGCAACATAGGACCCAATGATTCATATCCTACATCTAAACTACTTATCTCTCAGCTTTTGACACTCACAACAGAGATATACACAGGGATTGAAGAGTCTTTATTCAGGCAACCTATAGCCCAACTCCCAGAAAAAATTTATAGATCCTTGAACATTCTCCTTCTTTCAAAGATAATAATTATCCATCTATATCTTCTCATGACCTCAATAGTTCTTTATGCTATAAACTTTAGTCTTCACATTTAGTCAGAGTTAGAGTCACATAGGAATAAGAGAGAGAAGCTATTGGGCTCGCAGATGAAATCTTAAACCCCAAACACTCAGAACATCCATATGCTTTGGGGAAGTCCTAAGCCTTCAGTGGCACTGTACTATGCTATGGACTTTAAAAGTCTGGCTTTTCTCAGGATGTGTTTAATTTCTCCAAGGAAATCTTTGTGGGATTCAGACCCCAAAATTAGTAGGACTTCTTCACAGTGCTCTAAATTAAATATTTCCATAGACTTTTACAAACCAAAGTCACCCTCTGGGCCATCCATACCTGCACCCAACGTGTTATTACAGATCAGGTCCTAAGACCCTCACTCTGGGGCCACTGCATTAACAGCCATCCCTTGTCAATTCCTACCTCCCACACATATAGTGTTGTAGCCAATTGATTTTAGCAAACTCCAGGATGACAGATACAGTGTATTTGAGGAATGGCCATTTTTGAAGCTTAAAAAGCCTAAATTAGATAAATCACAAATAAACTGATATGATATAATAAGGAAGATGGATTTTATCCTACGGGAATTGGTGGAGTTTCCAAAACAGAACTCTTATTTCCCTTGTGAAGTGGGACGTAAGCTGGGCTGATGAAGAAAAAGAGGGCATTGGTGAAGACTGATTTAACAGATGACGGTGAACTACAGTTGGAATATTCACTGATGCAAATGAAAATCCGATCTCAACAGGACATTGAAAAGAATCACTGATTAGTATTGACAAACTAGCTAACATGGGAAACTACAACACATAGAGATCCAATATTCCCAATTAATTAGTACTCAAAGCTCAAGAGAGAGGACAGAGAAGAAAAAAAAACTGTCAGACTGACTCAAAATGGAGATATTTCACAGTGGATTATGGTAATAGAACACAAGGGCTGATAGTGCAGCCAAAAAAAAAAAGAAAAGAAAAAAGAAAAATGCTGTCATGTTTGTACTCAAAAAAAAAAAATCTAAACCTGGTAAATTGAACGAAAAGGAAGTCTCAGAGAAATTGAAGCTCAAGAGTTGTAGAAAGAACAGCAGAGGCAAACTGGAAGCAGAGGGACCTGGGGTTAGACAATAAAATGTTGAAGTTTACGATTTCAAAGATGGAGCAGTGCTGTATAAAAATGACCAGGATCTGATCTGCTAGAAAGGAACAGAGACGAAAACCATGGTGAATGAAGTCAAGAAACATTAAATCAAAATTATTGAGCAATTTATTCACTGAAACACTGATGGAATCAGGAGGAAGACTATGGACCACACTGTAAAGCTCGCAGTGACTGGAAAGTGCCCAGAAGTAGGTATCAGTGATGAGAAGGGGTGGAGGGAAGCACAGATGGATTATATTATCCCTAATGGAAGAGGTGCTGGCATTAAACCGCTTACCTTTGCACGTGGTTCCATTCCCTGTGTAGCCTGGTTTGCAAACACAGTTGTGTCCGCCAACAGTATTGAAGCATAAAGCATTTTCATCACAGTTGTGCTGATTTGTGCTGCACTCATCATGTTCTGAAATGAGGAATACAATTTTGTTACTCAGAGACAGATTTTCAAAGATGTTATATTTTAAACTGTACCTGCATCTTGTTACTGTACGGTATTTTTTTTAAATACAGACATATACAGATTATGTATTTAAGAAGAACTCATATTTTGAAGTGTTGTATACTCTTGTTGAAGTACATACATAATTTACACACCCATAGACCTTGAAAGCAAAAGGATTTGCACAAAAAGCCCACCAGTAGTAGGAAGGAAGAGAAGAGAAGAGGCAAGGATGGGAATTAATTCTCAGAAGCTGATCCCAGAGGCAGCTGTATATGGTCTCTGTGATTAATATTTGGGAGTTACACCCATGAAAGAAATCTGCCACCTAAGTCTTTCCTGTAGTGTGAGAAGGGTGATGGAAAAGGATGTAAAATTGTATTGCTCTGTGAATCCTGACCTACAGGATAATGGAGCTGAAGCTTTGGGAGGCAGGTGCCATTCACAGCCACATCCACACTTGCGGGATAAAGATACATATGCACACTGCTAGGGGAATATTTGACCTCCTTAGTAAGTTCCCTCCTTCTACAAAGAAAGTATCATCGTTCTGTTAAACAAGACAAACTTATCCTTATAAGAGATGCAAATATAAATTTCAAAATACACAATCAACATGATACCCCCTTTAACTGTGTGTAACTTGACACTTGTGTAAACACTGAATCATTTGATCCTCTGAGGACCCCTGTAAGGGAGGTACAACTCATATCATTATCACCATTCTAAAGATGAGTCAATGATGGTTCAGTGCTTAAGTAGCCTGCCCAAGTTCACAGGAATATTAAAACCTCAGAATTCTAGCTCAGTGTTCAGCAAACTGTAATGTATAAGTATAGTGAATATGAGAAAGAAATCAGATCTAACATCAAAATCAAGATGAGTAGAAATGAAATATAAGTGAAGAAATGCATACAAATTAGTTCAGTCATCCCAAATCCCTACACAAATATTATTTTAAAACAATATTTTATAATTAAATATAATTTCAATATACTTACATTGATCAAGCTATTAATTCACTATTATGTAAATCATCAAAGGGTAAGTAAATATTTACCTTTCATTTTAGAACTCTTTGTATTCCAGGCAATATTTAATATATATTATTCCAGACACTATATTGTAATAGTAATACACCTGTAACGTTGAAAGATGTTTCCTTTGGCATATATAGTTGAGAATAGACTAAAATCACTAATTTCAAGTAATAAAAAGAAATGCTCTGTACTTTATTTTTAAAAATAAAGACTAAAATTTCACAATTATATGTCTGTCCTGTGTTATATAAGCACAAAGTTATGGTAATTTTAACTATACCCCTGTAATCATCTTATAGATTATTCCCAATAATTTTTCAGAGGAAAGAGAGAGTTCAATCACTAAGGTTTTAGAATTGCATGAACAGATATCTTATTCTCCAAATTCCTGGCTGAATTTTCCCAAATTGTACAAAATTCCACCTTTATTACCTAGTATCAGAACATTTCGTAGTTTTTATAAATTTATATATATTGATGATAGTTTAGAAAACAGCTGGACTACACATGGGTCTTCTAATTGGGGCTACCCTTGGACCACCATAAAATTTCAGAGGGTCCAGAATGGGCAGCCCACCTACCTTTGGTTCAGCTGCCCAAAGCAAAATAAATCCTCACTCAAGTTTGCATCTCCTGCCAGTTCTGTTCCCAGTGCACTTCAAAGCACTGTTGTTCATCTATAAATCTCTGTATGGACAGTCATAGGCCCCTTAAAGACAGCTGCTGATTGATTTGATGTTGTTTTTATCCCTGCCTTGGTTGTCTTCTTAATTAGACTGTATACTCACTGGGTAGAGAGGTAGGGCCTAACAAGATTCAGTTTAGCACCGAGTATGATAATGTTCAATAAACATTAATTACACACCCTGGTATCTGGTTTCCACTGTTGCCATTTACTCTCGTGCTCACTAAAATGAGTAAGTGTGTTCCTAAGCAAGTCAAAGGTAAAGACAGCTTTCAAGTTTTTAAATATGTCCGCGTCTTTATATGTATTGTTCCCTTCGGCTGAAGAGCCTACCCCCATGGATTCTCCTGGAAAACTCTTACCAGTTTGAAGGATTACACTAAAATGTCACGTCTTATGTGAAAATACCTTACTCTATCTCTCCTGCAAAGTTAGGGGTTGCTGTCTGTTATTGTATTTTATCATAACTGTCTACTTCTTGTTGGTCTTCCATCCTCAAACCTCACCTGGGATTGTGAGTTTTTGAATAAGAATTTTGCCATTTTTTCATTATGCTAATTCAGCATTCAAAGGATGTTTCTTGAATAAGTGATTGAAAGAATGAATGGCCAAATAAAGAAAGCTAGGACCTACTTCCTCTGTCATTATTCAAATCAATCCCAATTTGTTCAATTGTAAACTGGATGCCCATTGGGGAAGCTATTGAAAACCTACACTGTTTTTACTGATTTCATTATGCCCTACCCTGCCTAATTTGAGATATTTCAAATATTGATTAAGGTAGCAGGACATATTTTCAAAACAGAAAATATCAATGCCTTTAAACTATCACTTTAAATTTTTTACACTATTTATAATAAAGTTGGTTGTACTTAAAATTATCAACTAAAGTAAACTAAAATATAATTATCAACTAAAGCAAACTTTAAAAATGCTATAATCTCATGGAAGAATTAACTTTAATTTCATAGCCCTTCAAAAAACAGAAACTGAAAGAAGCAAGGAACAAATATTTTGTAAGGTCATCTCAACTAATAGTTAACTATTGCTGCCCCATATCCAATTTGGTCATATGTCAACTTCTTACCATTTTCTTGATTCACATAACCGTAAAGACTCCACCACCAACCCATCCATCAGCCTCTGTATTTTTAATACTTCCTCCAATATTTCCAACATATAATAAGTAAAATAAAATAAAATGAGGGAAATACGAAGACAAAATTTAAATCAATACTATGTTCCAGTGTTTGAAAAGAGCATGTAAGAATTCATAGCGAATGAATTCCAAGTTTTATTTCACATGTACTGAAACGCAGACATTTGAGATCTGATGTTCAGAATATCTATTCCATAAGATTCAATGCTATTTTCACATCCTCAGTAAAATTTCATTGTTCATGTGATATGACAGTCCAAGGAACAGCTGGGATTGAAACCAAATGTACCTCTTTCTGACTCTTCTTTATGAAAAATATTAGAAGTGTACCTTTGAAACTTACATAATTTTACTAACCAATATCACACTAGCACATGATTATTTTAATCATTTTTGTATCTATATTAAATTTAAATAAAATGAAAAAAATGAGTAAGAATATAGAACGAAATATCATCAGTCAACAGTGTTAAACAAAAGTAATATGAGCGCCAATCATGACAGTACATTATATACACAATCAATAATTTCATAGGGATAGCTGGCAAAGATTTGTCATGTGTGCCATAATTTGTTTGCTCTGAATTTTGCATACTATTGAGACTGATTTCATACCAGTGACAAGAGTCAATATAGTAAAATTCATCTACAGAAAGAAAAGTAATAATATACACACCTGGATTCATCGAAATGCAGATGTTATATATAACAACGATATTTTAGTTTCACTGATTAATGTGCCTAACCTAGGTAGGTTAATATATCTAAAACCATTTTAAGACTCCACATCCAACAGTTCATCAGTTATAATAACATATAGTTGGACTTAAATTGAGCTTTAAATTTGGTTTTCATATTGAACTGTTTCCAGAATGAATGACCATCTGGAGACAAAACAGCCACTCTAAATTTCACATAGCTTTTCCCACTATGATTTCAATGCAGACATACAATACACATAGCATATGTTTTAGTCAAAAATTTCACTATGATACAAAATGCAAATATTATAGGAATTAGGAGTAAAAAGTAATCTTTTAAATATATCTACATTTAACTGTAATTGAATACAATCTTCTTCAATGTCTATTATATATTAGAATCTGCTTGGGATAAAAAGATGATTATGAACAGTACCTGCTTTCAAAGAGCTTATAGTTTAGTTGAGAAGATAGGACAAAAACACAAATGCCTTTAGTGCCTTCCTTATGAGAAACACTGAAGTAAAGAAGCCTCTGTTTACGGAGGGGTGCAGAGATCAAAGGAAGAAGCAGTCATTTCTGGTTGGGTCAGGTGAGAATTCAAAAATGATTTCATGGAGAACAGAGCATTTAACATGGATATTTTTTATGTGTTTGGGGGGTCAGTGCAGATTCTAAATTGAAATAGCATCCATATACTTTGCCTCTTTTGTTTTGGGAATCTTGAGACTCTTACAAATTTAAATGAACCTGAATGACTTGTAATAATCGTAACTACTACATTCAGCTTACTACATACCACACACTTTATAATGTGCACTATCTCATTTAAACCTCAACTGATTAGAAAACATTATCATTATTTTCCAGAAAATTGAACTTGTAGTGGAGAAGTTAAGTAGCTTGCCAGAGAACACACAGCCAGTAAGAGGTAGAGCTATGAATCACGTCTGATTCCAAACCTAGGTTATAGATGGCTATGCAATAGGATCGCCTGACACAGTTTATACCTGTGTTTACCCCAATCTGGTTTTTTGCTTGTGAATCCTAATGTTCTTTGTAATTGACCAGAGGTATTAACTGTTCATACAGTTTAATGTCTTTTTGTTGTATGTGGAGTCTTCTATTGCTTCACAATTAGGAAGTTATCCTCTCTTTATTGTATTTTATAGTATTTTTTAAACCTATAGGAGCCTTATTAAGTTTATACAACTCCTTAGGGCAAAAGACTGAGGTACTTCTGTTCATACTAAAATCCACACTCTCACAAGATTGAGAGAAGTTTTTAAAAGTCAAAGAAGGTGGCAATATGATCAAGTTCAAATCTCCGCAAAACAAAGGAACCAGCTCACAGAATTTAGATTCCAGCACTAATACTTCCAACTCAAAAATCTCTGAAAGCTGAACATTAATGAATTTGGCAAACAGATACCTCTAATGTCTGAGAGTCCTCTCTTCCTCCAATAGCAGTGATCTGGCCCTTGGTAACAGCATCCAATGCTTCTGGATAATTCTGCTTTACATCCCCAGCAATACCCTAGATCCTCCAGCTGACACTTTTATACAGTAGATTCTACTCTTGGTAACAGAATATAATGTACCTGCATAGCTAGCCCACCACCCTACAAGAATCTTTCTTTTCCTCTGATGGATTTCTTCATCCACAAGAGTTAATATTATCCATGTAGCATCTTCTATTCTCATGCCCAAATCTAGAAATGCTGGGAAAACAGCAGCTATTATAACATATAGGTGTAAGTTCCACAAAGAAAGCTGCTTCACCAAAGAGGTTCCTGGAATATAAACTTACAGTGGGTAAATCCTCTCTTCATGCAGGATCTGGCTCTAAACACACCAATAGCCTACCTCTGGTCTTAACGATTATCTGATTATCAGAAACCTGAGAACAAGCTCCCTTAGGCTTGTTCTTAAGACTGAATAAGTCTTGGTGCAAGGAAGCTCATAAAAGTGTCAATTACACTTGAGGAGCTTATAATAACACCATCAAACTATATGTTTCGAATGGTGGTTTGTCTCAAAATTGTAAAGCTGCTTGGTCATTTTCCTCTTATATTTCTGTACACCAGAAATGTTGCCTTAAGATGTCCACAAGTTTTGTAGAAGCTCATCCATGAGTTTCACTCACATACGTCCCCACCAGAGTAAATATGTAGTTATCGGCACTGGCCTATGAAGAGAATCAGAACAAGATAGCCCGTGGGTCTGCTATACTGAGCCCTCTGGTGCTACTCTAAAAAGAACGGCGGCAACTGTGAGGCCTCAGATAAAAGATGCCATCTCTATTCTAGCAAATGAAACAACTCTTTGGACTTCTCCACAGCTCCTTAGTACATCCTCAAGATAGTTATTCTACAAGATAATTATTGAAAATGAGTATGAACTGAGTGTAAACAATGTTCTGTATTAGACCTCAACAATTCCTACATGGTTTGGGGGTCTGTAAGAAAGAACTTAAATTTCTTCCTTCCTTCTTCTCCCTCCTTCTTTCCCTTCTCTCCTCAGAAACTTAGTGGTCTGGTGTTTGAAGATGTTGTGCTTGCTGCCATCAGCAGCACCAACTCCTCACAATCAAAACATTTATGTCCTGATTACTGATTTTTAGGGAATACTGTTACAATTCATTAAATGGTTTAAAACACCCTCCATCTGCCATTCTGCACTGGCACCATAAGAAAATATGAAGGATAAAGTAGAAAAAAACTGAGAAAATGATACAATATTTTAATTAACATTAGCAGGAAGGCAAAGTGACAAGGTATATTTGATTTCCAGACAGGCTTGATGTTAGATATCATTTTATCCTAGCTCTGCGGCCCTGAAAAAGTTAGCCAATTTTTCCAAGTTTAAAATGAGGAAATGAAGACCTATATGAGAGAGCTACTGTGAAGAATAAACTTCAATGATGAATGCAAAGGCCCTGGCAAATAACAGATACTCGATAAATACTAGTTACCTTCTCATCTTATCATCTACTTCAGTGGGAAATTTTCTTTTGCCTTTATTGGCTAGATAATGTCCTCTCTTTTCTATGTCAGTTCTGTGAAGAAAACCTAAATGTCTCATGGAGTTTGCTCTCTTCCTAATCTTTTCTGAAATCAAATACATTTTGAACATTTTTCTGGTTTCCAAAATGCCATTACTTTCAATGGTTACATCAAGGGAAAAAAATGCCTGGTATCATACTTACGCAAATCTATTCAGTTTATTTCTTATGATTAGCTTATTTACTCAGTTCATATTACAGAGAAAAATCTATTTACTGCAATGCCGTCTTAACAGAAATCTACTTTTAACACTATTAAAGTAACTACAAGAAATTATACTTGAAACCTGCTCAATGCCCACATTAGCAGTAAACCCACTACAACTCGTTTTTAACAAGGAAGCATTTTTTGTTCACTAGTTCTCAGGTTTCCTGTTCGCTGACCACACCAATTCAATTCTGACTTCTTGTTCTTCTTCAGTTTGTTTGGCAGCTAGAAATTTGTTCAGAGTTCTTGTCTCTGACATGCTTGGTTTATTTTCTTCTAGTCTTTTCTCTGATATGCTCAGCCTCCTTTCCTAATCCTTACTTGATCAGTAATTTTAACAACCAAAGCACATTCAAATTTCCTCTGTCCTTTTGCAGTACTTTCTCAGAGTAATCTAAATTCTGATTTTATGGCCAAATTTTTTTTTCTTATTTTGTGTTTCATGAAATAAGTATTGTCAGAACACATTGTAGGGCAAAAACAGGATTGTAACTATCAGCCAGATGACTTACATTTATTCTTTCAAAACACGTTTAGAAAGCTTCTGCGATGTGTTTCTAGTGCCATGGAGGACACAAAGTATGCATGAACTTGGACTTGTGACCTCAAGGAACTTTTGAACTATTATAGGGCTGGTGATATGAATAGATAACTCTGATATATTGTAGAAGTGTTTTAGTGCTACAAAAGAGAAAATAATAATAATAATAATAATGACAATAGCTAATCCTGAAGTGCTTACTATATTCATAAAGCACTGCACTAAGTGTTTTATACACATTATGCATTTCCATATTCTCAAAAATCTTTTCAGGTAGGTACTATTATTATTCCTATATTCCAAATGGGAACACAGTGTTTTCTTAGAGCAACTATATCTCTTGCCCAACAACATATAGCCAGAATTTGCCTTCAGCATTTAAAAAAACTGCAACCTATAAAGAGGAAAAGATGAGGGTTGACAAGAGTCCGGGAAAATATATAGCAAATAGGCCAAGCAAGTAGGTCTTGCAAGATAGAAGGGTTTTAACAGGAAAGGAACAAGATGGGAAAGAGGATTCCACACGGAGAGAACACAGGTGCAAAGAGAAAAGAATAGGGGATGGTAGGGCCATGAAGTACTTGTGCTTAAGCTGGCAAATGTTATGATTAAACGGGAATAGTAAGAAAAAAGTGTGGGTAGGGTCAGGAACACAACATGCTTTTATCTGGTGGGCAATAAAGAGCCACTTCTAGATGTACAATAAAAGGCAGCATGATGAAATTAGAGTTGACACTTAGGGAAATTAACAGCAGTGTGAAGAAGAGGTGAGACTAACTTTTCTCAGCAAAGTGGGTGTCCCATGTTAGCAAGGTAGCAATCCTCTTTCTCTACTTAATCTGTATTTCTTTCTTTTGTTCTTTACTTTTAGAGTCAGAGTTAGATTATTATTGAGAATTGAGATCTGTGCAAAACTGAGAGGTGAAGCAAAAGGAGGAAGAGGAGGGTAGGGTGAAGAAAGCAAACAGAACTAAATGTTTATTCCCTGCAAATGCTGTGCTGAGTAATGTATATGTGCAACATAAGAAAGTACTTCAGGTGGTGACCAGATGGCTCAGTTAGTTAGAGCACAAGCTCTCAACAACAGGGTTGCCGGTTCGATTCCCACATGGGCCAGTGAGCTACGCCCTACACAACTAGATTGAAGACTACAAGCTGTCGCTGAGCTTCTGGAGGGGCGGCCAGAGGCTCACTTGGTTGGAGTGTGGGCTGTCAACAACAAGGTTGCCGGTTCAAACGGTGACTGAATGTGGACCTGAGCTGTGCCCTCCACAACTAGATTGAGGAACAGCGACTTGGAGCTGACGGGCCCTGGAGAAACACACTGTTCCCCAATAAATAAATAAAAAATTAAAACAAACAAAAAAGAAAGTACTTCAGGACACAGTAAGAATAGTTGGGAAGCTAGCACCAAAATCATAAGATTCAAATCCCTTTCAGGCAGGAATCACGTCTTATTCATTTCATACATCCCAGTCCCTATGCTTTTGTGGAATTAAACACAGGGCCTGAAGTGAAAGAACAAGTGATGGGGAAAGGGGCAGATTTAGACATAGAACTGATGGTCCCACCGTGTGTCAATATTTGAGGCAAGTGGAAGAATGCATTTAAAATAACAGGTTTCAAGGATAGAGGGTGATGGAGAGATGAATAGAAGTTAGAGGGCTTCTTACTTTCAGGAATTTTGTTATTCTTGGTTTTGGTTGGCTTGGTTTGGTTATGGCAGAAAAAGACAATAGAATCAAGAGTTCAAAATATAAAAATAAAGATCATATTAGGAATATGAGTTAACTCTGTTAATGGTGTAACAAGCTGAGTAAAAACTCTCCACTCAAAATCTGTCTATTAGATAAACCATTTAGATAGTAAACCCTTGGGCCAAATTCATCAATTGCCCCCAACATCCAACACAATGATTGGCATGAAGTTGGTCTCCAATGAATATTAGTTAAAAAATGAATCAATCACTATAAAGTATGTATCAATCTAACATGTAAAACATTCAGAGAGACCTGCTAATGCAAAATATTCAACTTATTCTATACTGACAATCCTGCACATCTGTTTTCTTTTCCATTCCCCCCACCAGTTATGCTGCTCTCTCTTCAAATGCCGGCCCCATCCTCATCCCCTCACTCTAGGCACACAAACCTAGGAACAACTACCCAGAAAACCATCCAGGTCATCAGGAAATAACATCCTCAGGTTTTACAACCACAGATGAATCTGCAACTAAATCTATCTTTGTGCCCTTATTTCTCCAAAACCAGGAATTTGGGAGTCACCAAAGACTTCTTTTCCCTTCTTCCCATCTGCCAAATTCAGGGACCAGTTTATTTAAATTCTTCTTTGGCAGTTCTCATTTCCACCCCCCATACCTCCCTCTCCACTGCTCTGCTGCTGCCCAATTTTGGGTACTAAATATTTCTTTTGGATTACTGCGATAGCCTCATGATGACAATACTGGCCCAGTTTTGTCCATCTCCAGAACATTATCAGAATGGCTTTTCAAATAAAATCTGATCCCCTCAATCTCTCTCACTCCTCCATTCTCTCTTATTTTTTTAGTGACACACCCTTGTTTTTGCAAGCCATCAAATCACCTCTTACTGATCAAGACTTTCATTATGACCCTTTGCTCCTATCAAACTGCACCATTCACAACTCCCCCATTACTTTATCAATAATATCATTCATTGAGACTCTACAAAGCCCAAAGATCATACCAGCCAATACCTGTATCTTTCACACGTGTGCCTGCTTTTTGCCCAGAAATCTCTTCCCCACTTTCTTTGCTTAACTCTCCTACTTATGTCTCACTCAGATCAAATAAGCCTCCTTCTTCAGAAAAACTCTCTTAAAACTCTCACTCTAGAAGTGACAACTGACACCACAGAAATACAAAGGATTATAAGAAAATACTATAAACAAGTATATGCCAAAAAATTAGAAAATCTGGAATATATGGATAAATTCCTAGAAACACAATTTTCCAAAACTGATTTAAGAAGAAACAGAAAATCTGAACAGACCAAAAACTATTAACAAAATTGAACCAGTAATCAAAACACTCCCAACCAATAAAAGTCCTCGACTGGATGGTTTCACAGGTAAATTTTACCAAACATTCAAAAAAGAATTAACACCTATTCTTTTCAAATTATTCCAAAAAATTTAAGAGGAGGATAGTTTCCCAAGCTCATTCTATGAGGCCAACATTATCCTGATTCCAAAACTAGGGAAAAAAAAAAAAAAAAACACTACAAAAAAGGAAGATTATAGAGCAATGTCCCTGATGAACACAGATGCAAAAATCCTGAACAAAATATTAGCAAACCAAATTCAACAATACATTAAAAAGATCATACACCATGATTATATGGGATTTATTCCTGGGATGCAAGACTGGTTCAATATCCTCTAATCAATTAACGTGATATATCTCATAAACAAAATGAAGGATAAAAATCACATGATTATATCACTAGATGCGGAAAACACATTTTACAAAATCCAGCATCCAGTTATGATTAAAAAGTGTCAGTAAAGTGGGGATAAGGGGAACACATTTCAACATAATAAAATCCATATGTGATCAACCCACAGTTAACATCATACTCAATGGTGAAAACCTAAAAGCATTTTCCTTAAAATCAGGGACAAAACAAAGATGTCCACTTTCACCACTTGTATTCAACATAGTATTGGAACTCCTAGACACAGCAATCAGAAAAGAAAAAATAAAATAAATAAAATAAAAGGTATCCAAATTGGAAAGGAATGAGTGATTATTTGTAGATGGCATGATATTATATATAGAGAACCCTAAAGATTCCACACAGAAATCTATTAGAACTGATAAATGAATTCAGTAAAGTAGCAGGATACAAAATTAATATACAGAAATCGGCTGCAGTTTTTACACCAATAATGAACTATCTAAAAGAGAAATTAAGAAAATAATCCCATTTACAATTGAATAAAAAAAAATACCCAGGAATAAATTTAACCAAGGAGATAAAAAACCTGGACTTGGAAAATTATAAGACGTTGAAAAAAATAAATTGAAGAAGATACAAATAAATGGAAGCATATACCGAGCTCATGAACAGGAAGAATTAACATCATTTTGTTAATAAAATGTCTGGACATTTTATTAACAAAATGATGTTAATTCTTCCTACCCATGAGCACGGTATATGCTTCCATTTACTTGTGTCTTCTAGAAGAGGGAAAACAGGGGTCAAATATATAGTAAGGGAAGAAGAACTGACTCTGGGTGGTGATCACACACTGTAATATATAGGTGACATATTATAGAAATGTACACTTGAAACCTATATAATTTTACCAAGCAATGTCATAATAATTTTAATAAATAAAAAAATGTCCATACTACCCAAATCAATCTATAGATTCAAATCAATCCTTAGCAAAATATCAAGGGCATTTTTTTCGTAGAATTAGAACAAATAATCCTAAAATTTATATGGAACCACAAAAGACCCAAAATAGCCAAAGCAATCTTGAGAAAGAAGAACAAAGTTGAAGGTATCATGCTACCTGATATCAAACTATAATATAAAGCCATAGTAATCAAAATGGCATAGTACTGGCATAAAAAAACAGACACATAGATCAATGGAACGGAATAGAGAGTCCAGAAATAAATGCACCTCTATATGGTCAATTAATCTATGACAAAGAAGGAAAGAATTACAATGAGGTAAAAACAGTCTGTTTAGTAAATGGTGCTGGGAAAACTAGACAGATACATGCAAAAAAATGACACTGGACCACCTTCTTACACTATATACAAGAATAAAGTAAAAATGGATTAAAGGCTTAAATGTAAGAACCCAAAACATAAAACTCCTAAAAGAAAACATGGGCAGTAAACTCTCTGACATTACCCTCAGTAATATTTTTGTTGATATATCTCCTCAGGCAAGGCAAACAAAAGAAAAAAAAATAAATAAACAAATGGGACTACATCAAACTAAAAAGTTTTTGCACACCAAAGGAAACCATCAACAAAATGAAAAACAACCTACCGATTGGGAGAAGATATTCACCAATGATACATCTGATAAGGGGTTAATATCTAAAATTTATAAAGAACTCATACAATTTAACACGAAAAAAACTAATAATCTGTTGAAAAAAGGGTAGAGAACCTGAACAGACATTTCTCCAAAGAGGACATACAGATGGTCAATAGACATATGAAAATATACGCAATGTCACTAATCATCAGAGAAATGCAAATAAAAACCACAATGAGATACCATCTCACATCTATGAGACGTGAGATAAATAAATCAACAAATAAGTGTTGCCGAGGATGTGGAGAAAAGGGAAAACTTGTGCACTGTTGGTGGGATTGCAAATTGGTGCAGTCATTATGGAAAACAGTATGGAGGTTACTCAAAAAATTAAAAATAGAACTACCTTATGATCTAGCAATTCCACTTCTGGGTATTTATCTGAAGAAAACCAAAACATTAATTCTAAAAGACACATGCACCCCTATGTTCATTGTAGCCTTATTTACAATAGTGGAGACTTGGAAGCAACCTAAGTGTCCTTCAACAAATGATTGGATAAATATGTGGTATATTTATACAATGGAATATTACTCAGGCATAAAAAGACTGAAATCTTACCTTTTGTGACAACATGGATGGGCGTTATGGTAAATGAAGTAAGTCAGACAAAGAGAAACAAATACCATATAATTTCACTTAATATGTGGAATCTAAATAACAATATAAATGATGACAAAACAGAAACAGATTCATAGGTACAGAGAACAAACTGATGGCAGGGGGGTGGGGGGTTAAAAAAAGGTGAAGGGATTAAGAAGTACAAATTGGTAATTACAAAATAGTCACAGGGATGTAAAGTACAGCTAGGGAATATAGTCAATAATATTGTAACAACTATGTATAGTGCCAGGTGGGTACTAGACTAATTGGGGGATCACTTTGTAAATCATATAAATGTTTAACCATTATGGTGTATACCTGAACTAATGTAAAACAATAATTAATGTCAACTATAATTAAAAAAATAAAAATAAGGTAAAAAACAAAACAAAACAAAAATACCAAACTCTAGATAAGCCCCAGAGAACGCACAGAGCTTTGCGCTTAATTGTATTGTAACACTTGAAAGCCAGAATGTATAGTAAAGAATAAGGACTTGGAGCCAGGGTGCCTCAGTTTAAATCCTGACCTTGCCTTTCGAGCTATCAGATCTTGAACAAAATAATTTAATTTCTCTAAATCATAGGTTCCTCCTCTGTTAAATGTATCTAATAATAGTACAGGAATAAACTCTCCAGCAAGATCTGGGGCAGTACTCAGTAATCAAATAAATATTTCTGTAGTGAAAGTATGACTATACATACCAAATTAGATAAATAAAGATGAGAAATAGCATCATATCAGGTCAAATTTTACTGTCAAATAAATTTAAAAAATAAACATTCAATTTCCACAGCTGTCCGGACATTTCCGAGTTCAGAACTGTAGATCAGGGATTGTGTGTCTGTATGTTCTTCGTAGAGTTGAAAGGATTAGATGAGGAAATGTCTGGAAAGCACTGAGAATAATCCTGGTGCAGGTGAATGCTTCATAAATTAGCATTAGATTATCGTCAATTCGCTTATTCATCCCTCATTAATCAGTACACTCCTTGAGGCAGGAAACTTTTATTACAGATCTTTGTTTTTTGTGTGCGTGTTTGTTTGTTTGTTTTTTCAGTTACAGCTGACAGTCAATATTATTTTATATTAGTTGCAAGTGTACAACATAGTGGTTCGACATTTATATCATTTATGCAGTGATCCCCCCAATTAGTTGTTGCAATATATACTGACTATATACTCGATGCTGTACTTTACATCCCAGTGACTATTTCGCTACTACCAATTTGTACTTCCTAATCCCTACCCCCTTTTCACCCAGCCCTCCAACTCCCTTCCCTTCTGGCAACCATCAGTTTGTTCTTTGCACCTATGAGTCTGTTTCTGTTTTGTTTGCTTGTTTGCTTGCTTTGTTCTTATTAATAAAAGCAACGGTTAGATGCCACAAAATAGGTGACAATGCCTTTACCATGTGCTGTCGTCAGGCCTGAGGCCTCTTCCATCCTGGTCAAGGGGCGTGCTAACCTTCTCTCCTTTCATAGGACACTATTACTAATCTTGGAATCCTCAGTTCTTGCCATAACACCTGACACATTTTAGGTACTTGGTAAATGTGGACAAATGAATAATGGTCAGGCTTCCATCTATACAAAATCAACACTTTCAACTTCTCACAGTATTTCACATCTGGAATTCCCTGTACTGATCCAAACTCCATGCAACAACCCAAGATTTAAAATTTAGAGCAGTACCTATGCACAGCTTAAGAGATCATGATGCTTAACTTCACTAAGGCAAAAGGTCAAGGTTGCTGCTCCTATGTTTTCATGTTAGTGTTGCCCCTAACTTTGGGAAGAGGAATCTTTTTCCATTTATTGACATTTATTTGAAAGAAAGGAAAGGCTTTCATGAAGCGAGGGAAAACCTCTACGGGTGAAATAAATCATCCCTGCCAAACCCCACGTGATCTACTTGTTCATTGACAGCCCTAAGGCCGGCCTGCTTTAATACCTACACAAAAATAAGATGGGAGAGAATATTCAACAAACTACACCATTAACTAGTACCTCAAGACAAAACGCAACATCAAAGGGGACTTCTGAAATTTACAGTTATCTATGAAAACAACCACAGTATTCCAACCTAGCCAGTCTTTTGAACACACTTGGAACAGACACTGTATTCTAATCTTTCACCTTCCAATTTGCAGAAAGTAGGATGAGTCCTCAGATTTTAAAGGGTTGTAACTATGGGGGCAAAGGACATCCATCAACCTTTTCACTTGGGGAGTTAATTTTAAAAATGAGTTTCAGTATAAAATTCCTCTCTTAGAGCATGTTATTTGCGTTTCTATCACAGCAAAATATAAGATAGAAGATGATTTTCTATTCCAGATTATTATATATATTGTTCCTCAGTGTGCATGGTAAAACATAAACTGTTTTATTTCATGCTTCTGTGTGTACTGTGTGCTTCAGAGCATTCAATTATCTCTGACATTTTAGAGCTAATATCTTTTAATGTCTACTGGCAATAATATGCTTATTGGTGCTACATTTATGTGTTAAATTCTACTATGCATATGTATGAGTTGTGATTATTATAAGATGAATAAGTCAGAATCCCTGTGAAGATATTTATAGATGTTGTTTCCTCATAAAATGCATTTCTTTATAAAATGTATTTATGTGTGTGCATATATGTGCATGTATGTGCATGAATGTTTTTATATATATGAATGAATTTATATATATGAATGTTTTATATATATATATATATATGATTGATGTTCACTAGATATATAGAGATATTAGGTAGCTAGTTGGTGAGTAACTTACCCCTTTGTTTTGTTTCATTCTTGAGTGGCAGGAATCAATGTAAGAGTATAGTGAAAGCTTGTTGTTGTTGTTTTTTGTTTTTTTTTGTTTTTTTCATTTAACAGTCATCTTTTTCAAATTCCAAAAAGAATTCTCTCTTCTGATACTATGGTTAGAGTGCCTCTTCTTTTAATATTATATATTTCAAAAATTTTAAACGGCCTTTATTCTAAACCTCATTCTGAATCACTCACTTTTACTTGATTAGTTTTCTTCACAGGCGGTAATTCTTTTCTCACTGTTTCTCACAGAGGGGAGCGCTAGCCCCCAGGAATCAATAAAAGTGTTCAGAGGAGTTTGAGAAAGACTTTAATCTGCCAACGCATCATTCACTTTCCCTGAATAGGGAGCACCCCACCTCAACAAGCTAACAATACTTCCCTTCTCTTTAAGTCCATTATTTGTCCTTAAGCCTTTGGCCTCTTAGATCCCAATCAGATTGGCTGCTTGAATGTGAATAGAAATTCGACCTCAAGACCAGAAGATGTGTAGCTTAAGGAACAGCTGAATAACAACAAATGGGGTCGATTCTGGTCCAAACTTTCTGTACTTTCCCTTTTTATTTCACCTCTTGCCTTCTTACATTTTGGCTTTTTGCCCTTGTGTCCCAGTTGTAAGTTTTACTTACACTCCTTTCTAATTTACTCATTCAGCTTTCTTTTATTACTGAATAGTATCAATTAAAATTTTTTTAAAAATCGTAACTTATCACCTTCTCCCTGACTGCAAGTATATATTTTAATTACAATCAGCATTGTCCTGCTCTAGGGAAAACACTTGTTCTTTGTATCCATGGTTCTCATTCTACCCCTCCTCTAATTACACCCCACACCGCCTTCTTTCTTCTCCTCCTTTCTCTGGGGACCCAGATCTGGTACAACTGGCAAGTAAGTGTATCTAAAGACTCCCCCTTTTATTTTTATTTAAACATGTTCCACATATCTTCCCACAAATTATAACTAACCTCCAGTAACTCACTCTGGATGTCCCTTTAAGGTACAGTGGGACAAAAGGAGGAAGGCAGGAAGGTGAAATGGGAAGTATGTGCAGTCGCCAAAGACTAGCTGGCACAACTAGCCTCCTATGGCAGGTGGACCAAGCTGACTGTGACTCATTTCTTCACAGGCTGGCCCCGCTTCTCTGTCTTCTCATCTGGCCTCTGCATTCTCCATCCTTTATCCCAACCCACTGTACCTCGAGACAAAATGATAAACTAAATGCTATGGACTGAATGTGTGTGTCTCCCCCAAATTCGTATATTGAAGCCTAATCCCCAGGGTGATGGTATTTCAAGGTGGGCCCTTTGGGGGTGATTAGATCATGAGGGTGGAGCCCTCACAAATGGGATGAATGCCTTTAGAAAAGACACCCCAGAGAACTCTCTGGCCTCTTTTGCCATGTGAGAACACAAGGAGAAGAGAGCTGTCTAGGAACCAGGAAGCAGGCTCTTACCAGACACCAGATCTGCCAATGCCTTGATCTTGGCTTCTCAGCCTCCAGAACGGTGTTTAAGCTACCCAGTCTGTGGTATTTTTGTTATAGCATCCCAGACAGACTGAGGCACTAAATCAAAATGATTATTTTCAAAGTGGACTATGAACAATTTTAAAAGTCCCAGAGCTGAGAAAAACAAAAAGATGCAATCATGATTAGAAACTTTTAAGAAAAAGAATTCGTTAGAAGAAAAGATGGAAATCATTCAGCTATATATATGTTTCTGAATAACTGAATGCAGGAAAAGTACAGTACTGATGGTAATTACAGATTTATTTGGGGAATAGAAACAGAGGTGCAGAGATTGATTTGTCCTCTTTCTTCATATTCCCATTCCCGTCATCATCATTGTTGTGGCTTAGCATCTTGGCCTAGCTGTTTCCTTAGCTGCTATGCTCCCTCTGTCACAGACTAACACCTTGGATGGCAGTGCAGCTGTCTATTTACTTACCAGTCTTTGCTTCTAGACTATGATCTCCTTGATGACAAAGAAGATGTGTTTTGCTTTTATCCTCCAATTGACACAACGAAGTGCAGATAAAGGGGTGTTAGCTCTGCCATAATGGGCATCAACCAACTGCCTAGCCATCCCTAGACATCTAAGTAGAGATAGAATGTAGGTTTGAAGTGTAAATGAAGTTCTAAAAGGAGACCCCTAGCACCCTAGTCAAGCATATTGTCACTGTCACACTTTCTGCAGGTACCCCTGGTATATCCTGAGTGTTTGGCAGAGTGCCTCACTGAAACTTAATGCTCCATTTATGTTTGTTAATTGAATGTTTTCATGCATAAAAAAATGAATCACTTTGACATGAGACACCAAAAGAAGAAAAATATCCATCTAAGATGCTATAAGAAGCTCCTGGCCTGAATGCTGAATATGCACAAAAAAAGGCTTTTCTTCAGGTCTGATTGGATTTATACTCCTAAACTCTCCTTTCTCTGTAGCTATTCAACTATTCTGGAGATAAATACCTGGAAAAAAGTCACTTATCCGTGTTTAATTGAGTCTAACAACACATTAGCATATCTCAAAATCTTTCCAAAATGGGGTTGAAAAACTCAAGCATGCTGGCACAAAGTTAGCATTTTTTTTCTCCTTTGTGATGATTCCTGCCAGTTCTACATTATCTAAGGTAAAATGAACCTCAAAGTAATACAAGGCATCAAAAATACTAAAAGAACCTCAACTGTAATCATTAGTCTTCTCTAACATTTATTCAAAAGAATTTCCCCTAAGTTTGAAATTACATGATTTTTTTAAAAAGTGGCCATACATTTACCAATATATTTGAGAATATTCAGTTAAATATGTAAATATACCCACCTGTAGCCTTCTTATTTCATACAACAGGCAGGATGATTATTTCAAACCTTAAATAGATCATGCCATTCCTCTGTTTTCAATCCTTCCCTAGACTCTATTTACATTTTAAATAAAACCCAAAGTCCTTGTCATGGCCACTTGTGCCCTCAATGAAGTCCTCCTAGACCTCCCTCCTCCTCCCAGCCACAATGGCCTCTCTGTTTTCCTTGAACAGACAAAACATCTTGCTGTCCCCTCTTCTTGAGATGCTTTAATATTAACCAGCATATTTTCATGTCTCGCTTGCTCACTTATTTCAGGCCTCTGCTCAGGGTGCACATCTTCAGAGAGGCTCTGTCTCACACCCACAGCATGTGCTCCTAACATTAAATGATATAAAATTGTTTGCTTATGGATTCATGGTCTATCTTCTTCATTAGAATAAAAGTTTCATTGAGGGCAGAGACGCTAATTTTTTCGACAGCACCTAGAAGAGAATTTATTCCCAGTAGAAACACAGAGAATTTTACACAGGAAATTGGACCTCAGAGGCTGTCTCATTCACCACATTTTGTATTAACCATATGAAGAAACTAAGGCTCAAGAAAATGAAATGACTTATCCAAAGTCACAGTTAACAAACAGCAGAATGGGATCTTAGTTACATTTACTTCCAGCCCAACAGTCTTTGACTCTAAGAAACACACATGAAGGAGAGGGATGCTCATGTTGACTTTCAACTTTACAGAAATGTATACTTTTTATTTTCTAGAAAAGTCTCTTTATAAAAGTTGTAATAGTTTTTAATCTCAGTTTATTTTTGTTTTCCTTTCATTCACCAAGAGTGAGTCCTAGTGTGATTTTGCAAATCCCAGAGCGTGAAAGCTAACAGGGTGTGACAGCTGGTATGTCCCATGCTCGTCACATTCAGTGGTCTATAACAGGGTAAATGACACAATTACCTGCTGTAATTACTGCTACTGACAATATAGTCTCCCTGGTGAACGCTTTATGAAATTCAGAACTGCTTTTCTTGTCAATCCAATAAAAATTTCTGCCTACATATTTCAGGCAGTATTCTGCTAAATAAACAGTTAGAAATTAAAGCTCAAATTTAAGTGGACACATTACTTAGCAAATTCAACTATTATGGATTCATTCTGCTTTAATCTAATTTTTTGCATTGAAATGCAAATCTTTTTAACAAAGTTTTGCTTTAAATCAAGAATGCATTCTCAATGATTATAAAGATGTACAGAACACTTCACAGAAAGGCAGATGTACCAAAAAAGTCAGAATTGAATAAATGAAGCATCCACAAAAATCCTGGTCTAGAGTTGTCTGCCGTACATCAAACTTGTGACTTATTTCATTTCAACTATAAAGACACTTGAGACTACATACAGACACAAACAAGTACAGCAGTTGGCTGCTCTGAGTTTGGCCACCAGCCAAAACCCTTCTTGAATTAGAGGTAGACTGTCAGAATAAGAAATAAAAATGCACAGGGACATACTTGACTGTGTATATAACTTATTTCCCTTTTCTTTAGGCAAAAAGGACAGTTACCAAATTCCTATTCTAAGACTGGGATTAACAGAGTGAAGTGCTTAAACATACCGTGTTTCCCTGAAAATAAGACCTAGCTGGACAATCTGCTCTAATGTGTCTTTTGGAGCATAAATTAATATAAGACCCAGTATTATATTATATTATATTATATTATATTATATTATATTATATTAATTATATTATGTTTATTATGTTTATTATGTTTATTATATTTATTATATTATACCCAGTCTTATAATAAAATAAAACCTGGTATATTATATTATATTATATTATATTATATTATATTATATTATATTATATTATATTATATTATTATATTATACTAGACCCGGTCTTATTTTACTATAAGTAAAATATATTACTTTTTGCTCCAAAAGACACATTAAAGCTGATGGTCCAGCTAGGTCTTATTTTCGGGGAAACACAGTAGTATTAAAAAGCCCACTTAGGAGAAAGTAGTACAAACTCTTTTTGCAACCACATTCAAGGAACACACTTTTTTCTCCTTGTGGATAACACCGATATGTTAACAGAGTATAGTAGTAACCAGATGATTTTGAATTTGCAAATAAGTGGTTCCCACTTCAATGATGCACTATATTCCTGGAAACCTACTACAAAGCCAATTATCATTAAATGGCACTAATTATGTCCTTATTGGGTTTACATGTTCTAACATAGTTTGGCATCGTCAGCAGAAACTGATGAATAAATGGGTGAGGAAGTTGAAAGTAAAGGACATGTACTTGATAATCAATGTCCAACGTGCTCAGCAGTGAAACAAATGGTGAGAAAATAGGGCTGATGTGTAATTCAAGTACATGGTGACTTAAAACAGAGTTCCTCGGTACACAGGGACAGAAAACTTGGACACTTAACTTTTTAGTTTAATATTCTTTGTTCTTTGTAAGAACATTAGAGTAAATAAGTGCTATCCAAATATCAAGGCAGAAGTACTATAGGAATGACAAGAAGGATGAGTAAAGACAAGGGTACAAATCTCCACAGACACTTTATATCTTAATGTACACTTTACATCTTAATGTATTTACATTTTAAAATATAACAACATACAATGTTAAATAGTGCAATGGGTATTGTAGTATCACTTTTGGAAGTGAAGGTAATAGTAAATCAGTAAATCCTCTCTGAATTTTTTAGACTTTGTAGCTATCCAGTGGTTGCTAAAGGATTTCAGCATTCTTACTCATAGTGTAGAGAGTAGTAAACCATTCAGGTACTTGCACTATGACACAATCCAAGTCAAAATGTGGTCTCATGCAAGCTGAGATGGAGGTGATTAACTCTGTTATTCCAATATCCAATCCCATTGGGTTGTGTATAAGTCTCCCATCCTTGAGACCTGCCCTCTGTTATTGGCCAGCACTTTGTTTCAGGGTATTTGGACCTGCGGATTTCTCCACCTATAATTTTTTTCCCCAGGCTCTTCCTCTCAGGACCTCAGTGAGGCCCTATCTGATATAATTTAAGTAGGTCCCCAATGCTGGTCTCTACAGCATTCCTTTATAGCAAATATTTAGCATTCAATCATATTCACCCACTGGCTTGTCCACTAGTCTTCTACACTTCCCCCCACCCCAAGATGGTAAAGCCAGAGAGAGCAGGAACTGTGTGATTAGCACGGTGCCCAGTCCAGGGCAGGCTTTCAATAAAAATGATTGGGTCAATGTGTCCTTCAGACTGCAGAGCGTTTTCTCACACCTTAGAACTCTACGTATGAAATTCCCTAGGTCTGGAGACTAGTAAATTGCAGTTGAGGGATAAGAAGAACAGTAACAGCTTCTCTCTTCAATGTAGAATAACTATAATATCAGGACTTTATTTGAATGCAGTTACATTTCAGGAGACATGATATTATATAAAGTGCATCCAGATTTGGGTAAAAAGGAGTCCAATAATATAATTGCATTCTACTGTATTAGTTTTAGTTATGAGCGAGATCTATTGCTCCACACATGGCCTAAAATGTCACTCGCAAATTAAAGCATGAAAGGGCATCATTTCGGTTCCAGCACATTAACGCAGTCCACTGTGAAAGCAAAATACCAGGTTAGCAGAGTTTAACATACCTCTTAAAAAATCACTTGTAAATCATTTCAGGAGAATTTTTTTTTAAAGTTATTAAAATCATGTTTCCTACTGATAGTATTGTCTAGTCAATAGAATTATCTAAAACCAGATTCATTTTTAGAGGATTGAAATATGAAGACCCAGGTAAAGAAACACTGTGTTTAGGAGTCTGTTGCCCCTGCAGTTCTGAATCAGGGGCAAGATGTCAGAGGTATGTTGGTTTGGAAATGTACAGGATGTCATCATACATTAATGCAAGGTCTTCGTGGAAGGACTCCACATTTCAGAGACAGATTGGGCACACACAATGAAATAATACCTTGGTAACGCCCTCTGGCATTTCTGGGTTAAAAGGTTATTTTCCTCATTCATTCTTGTGATCATCATGATAATTAAATCAAAATGCAGACCAAAAATATTTATTAGAAAATCATTTTCCCCAGATATCACCACCCACCACAGAAGCTGGCTTGCATTATGTTATATTTGCCAATACTGTCAGAAATTTTCGACTACACCGCAATTGTTATTTCCTAACCTAGAACTACATAAGTACATGAAGGGTTTTAGAATACCCGTTTACTCTAGAAATTTCTCTTCTAACCTGCCTTTGTCCTTCGGAAAACATTCCCATAAATGATACTGACTCAACTAAAAAGGGTACCTTTTAAAGGAACAGACCTTTTGCTTACATGTTACACGGTGAAGCACTATTGCATGGTCCTATCTTACTAACAACCCCATTAATTATGTTCAGGCTGGTTCATTAGCCATACAGAAGCAATACTTACATGCATATTTTTCATATGTAACACTCTACCACTTCGGGCATATATAATTTATACTGCTGTAATCAAGTGGAGTTGATATGAACAGGAAAGCGCCTCCTCATTTGTCTGGCATTTATATCCAAGC
The DNA here is from genome assembly GCF_036562045.2 of Rhinolophus sinicus. NCBI lineage: Eukaryota > Metazoa > Chordata > Mammalia > Chiroptera > Rhinolophidae > Rhinolophus > Rhinolophus sinicus. Next base: position 153,753,659 of record NC_133752.1, on the reverse strand, counting down.
TTACGTTCAACTACTACATGACGAATACCGACAATGGGCCAAGTACCACAACATGTAATTTACTTTGTTCTTTGATTTAATTTTCACAACCCCATGAAATAGAGATTGTTAGCCCCATTTCATAGATGAGACAAATGAAGCATACAGGAATTGAATGAATTCATCCAAGGTCACAGAACTTTAAATGAGGGAGCTAGGATTCAAAGTCAGATCTGTTCAATTCCAAGTTTGAACTCATAAATACTAAATTAAGTTAAGAAGACCTAATTGATCTAATTGACATTCTAATTGAAATATTGTACATTATGAATAGTAAATATGTTACCCCCTAACTGTCCCAGCCACATGGCCACCACATGGATTTGGTTACAAGGCACTATTCCATATTTAAGGTCTCACACTTGATGTTTTTGTGGGTTTCACTCTGGGAACTGTCCTTTAAGAAGTCAGGGGTAATGTCCTGTGATAAGGGTGCTACTTTAAGAAAGATGAGATTTAACTAACATAGATCAACAGACCAATCATAATGAAGAGACTCATTAAGAATAATAACTGAGGGAAGAGTTAGTTGATTTAAAAAGGATACTCCCAGAAATTTAGTAGTTTTATGAACATTATTTTGAGTGCTATTATATGGAAGCAAGATTAGCCTTATTGCCTGTATACCAAGGGGACAGTCCAGTTAGTGACCAAGAACACAGTATTTATTCCATGATAACTTCATTTGGATTGGCTGTTGGGCTCCTTGCCTAAAAGCCCCTTCCTTCACCTAATTTGCCACAATTCTATTCTTCCTGGAGGACCTAATTCACATTCCATCACTTTTATGAAAATGTTTCTGATTAAGAGAATCCTCATTGAATTTCTTAACCATAGCACTTACAGGAATTATTATATTGGCATCTTTTGATTTCTCTTATTTGTTATAAAAACTTTCCAATGGACTAAGCTCTTTGAGAATAGGATCCATAACTTTCATTTCTTTTGTAACATATGAAGGTGATGTATAGGCATGATGCTGTGCTACCCCTCTCATTTTCTTAAGAAATAAACCAATAAAATTCAAAACATGATCAATGAAAATAAATATCTATAAAAGTTATTTTAGGTAAGCAAATTAATAAAGCAGTAAAAGCAAAAGTTCTACATGTTATGAGGAAAACACATCTAAATATCACATGGGCTAAGAACTCACAATGGAAATTATGATATATTTAGAACTAAATGATAAGCAAATATTACATATTGAAATTTGTGAAATGTACCTTAAGTAAAGATTAGATAGGAATTTATAGGTTTAAATGCATTCACTGAAAACAACAACAACATAGCTTTCAAAATGAGTAAACCTCGGCACCAGTATTTATAATATTAGTGTGATTTTAGGCAAGCTATTGAACTTCCAATGCCTCATGCTACTCACGTAAGCAATTGGGTTAATAATAGCAAATGTATGATATTGTTTTGAAAATTAAGTAAGTAAGTATCTAGAACTATGCCTGACACATTGAAGGAACTCTTTTTTAATATTATTACTCCACTTAAGAAGTCAAAAGAATAAAGTGATAAAAAGATGTTGACCAACATTAAATCAATGATATTAAAATATGTAAAGGAAAAAGACTGTCCACATGAAACCTGGAAAATGGAAACCGAATGGAGCAGATTTGCTATATCCTTCCTTTATTATCTAGGAAAGGGATACACTGACCAAATACGCCAGAATCCCAGTGCTTTTAGAATCATCTCATTGATTCCTTTACTCTGGTTATAATTAAATTATTCCTACAGTTTTTGTACCAAAGAAGAATGCTGTAACTAGGCCACAGAGTGTATTAGTTTTCTTGATTACACTAGTGGATGGAACTACCAGTGAAAATTGTGTGTATAAGAAAATCAAAATAGAAATAATAGGAAATAGGATAAGAAAATGGAAAGAAATATGAGCCCAAAAAAGAGTAGGAGGGGGGAAAAAACAAACAAACAAAAAAGCACGAAGGTAGGCAAAAGAAAAGTCAGAAGAGTCTGGTTAATCAAAGCCAAGAGGAAGAGAGGTTTGATTAAGAGGCAAGAGCAATAGTATACAATGCCAAAGAGACATGAACAAAGGGATTGAGCGTAGACACTTAGGAGGCCGCTGGTGATTTCCATGTGAGCAAATTCAGAACAGAAGAAAGAAGCCAGTTTATAAGAGGTGAAGAAATGGTGAAGAATTGCCAGTGAAAATGTTCTCCACGTATTTTGTCAAATCCATAGAAACTCTTTTACCCAGTGTGATCAGGTCATGTGACAGTCAGAAGAAGACAGTGATCCCAAAAAGTAATACATACATGTCTTAAACATTTTAATTTAAAAATATACAAATGAACATTTACTTGTCAGTCTCTAATGAAGGTCAAATCTTTTGCTTTGAGTTCTTCAAAGTCTTCCTTTCATATGTCATATTAATTATGCATTCTATAGGAGTTCCAGCTTTAACTTATTTAAAGTGGAGTGAGAAATTAAAGACACCTGCAGAGTAATCTGAATGAAGAATCATAGGTTTCTAAGACTTTCCCCAATATTTTACAATATTCTTACCCATACCTAATTTGATAATACGTTTTAAGTGATGTGACTGAATTACATTTTTCATATATACTCAACTTATTTTTGTGAAACAGCACTCTTTTTTGGAAAATATCAGTTTATCTGGTGGGTTGATTAAGTTGTGGTTAATTAGCAGAGCTTCTACGGTATAGGGAAAATTGCTACTTTTCTTCCTACACTCTTACCATCCCTGTAAAATTATTTACCCAAAGGGAAAATATATTCAGGCATAATGAAAGCTTGCCAGATAAAAAGCACTGTCTTAAAATAAACCTTTTAATTGATCACATGTCCTATATATAACTGACACGGATCCACTTTTTTCTATTATACAAGTTACAGAGCTACTTTAAATAAGAAAATGTATGTGAAGTACTCTGTAAACTGTAAAGCACTTTACAAAAGCAAGTGCTGATTATCACTAGAGGGAAGAACATTTTATACCACCTGTCATTCATTTTTCAACCCTTCTGTTTATCCTATAATTGTTGGTTGACCACCTACTACATACTAGACACTACTAGACACTGGTTATATACTGGTGAAAACACAGACATGTTTTCTGCACTTGTGGGGCTTATAATATAATGAGGAAAAGAGGAATTAAACAAGTGGATCAACAAGCCATGGTAAGTTAAAGGAAAAGTTTTGGATGTTTTGCAAGAGGATAATATAGTAGACCAATATTAAACTGAGTGGCCCCAGATAATTCTTTGAGATTTAAAGAATTAGTTACATCAGTCCAACACAAACAGAAGAAAGAATTGTTTTAAGTAGAGGGAATTGGATGTGCCAAGACCCAAATACAGGAGAGAGCCTCATGTGTCTGAGACTGGAAGACATGCTGTGCGCCTAGGGTGCAGTGGGGGAGGGGGACCGGTATGTGACAAGTCTGCAAAGGTAGGCAGAGGCAAGACCATGCAGGGCCCTTTAGGACACATTAAGAAGTGGTCTATTTTTTTATTCCAAGATCAATGGGAAGCCACCAACAGGTATTAAAGATTAAAAATATATATATATCACCTTGCATTGTGGAAAATGGGTTAGAGCAAGTATGGAAGCAAAGAGGGCATTAAAAAGATTGCTGTAAACGTCCTGTGAGAGAGGATGGGGTCCTTGACTATAGTGGGGCATAAGAAATGGAGAGAGACAAAATATATGTTAGAGATAGAATTGATGAACTAGCCAATGCATTAAATTAGGTTATTAGGTGGTGGGGAGAAACAGAGAGAGAGAATGAGAGTGATATCAAGATCAAGCCTAGATTTGGCTTGAGCAACTGGACATGTTAAGTTTGCCATGCTTGGAGGACATTCACGTGGAAATACCAAGAGGGCTGTTACTTAAATAATTGCTTCATTAGTTCAAAGCAAAACTTTCCAAAGGCTCAAAAATTTCCAATGACCACATGCATAAACTTTAGTTTGGGCAAGACCTGATACCAAACAAGCCTTACAGGTTCAGGAAGACATAGGTATAAAACTGAAATACATCTTTGTGAGGAAAATAAATGTATATATAGAAATGAAATGCAGCCTCATGAGACTAACCTCCTTGTCTAGCTGATTTGCAAAATCACTCTGACAGTATTTCTCTCTACCCACGGCTTGGGGCCTTTGGGTTACACTCTGAACCAAGACATTCAAAGACTGCCTTACCTCAGAATTCCTTTGGCAGGTTCCCTCATTCCCTCTATCCCCTCATTCTGTTGTTTCTTCTAGACCCAGTGATGCTTTCACTCTCACCCCCGAGAATTTCCTTGCTCTATATGAAACATCCTTTCCCAAGCACCCCTTAATTTACAAGCTCTACATATTTAGTAACTCTTGAAACATCCTTTCTTTCATATAGTTTTTCTTAACCAATGAAACAGAGGTATTTTTCAGATTTACTCTATCCTAACCAGATGCACAAATCCTTTTTCTTCTTGTATGTTCAATAACCACTCACTTGTGTCTTTTGTAATGTCTTTGCAGAATCCACTAATAAACAGCAACATATCAGAGGTACCCCTGTAGGCTAAATGATCTTGTGAGGAGTTTCAGATGTTATATAAAAGTCCTCCATAGTAGTATTTTTATTTTTACGATGATTAGCTTTGGGACACCAGCTGGCTGATGACAGTAAAATACACAACATGCAATTTTGAGGGGGCAGAACTGATTAGAGAAAATGAACAGGAACAATCTATCCTACAAATCTTGAGGAGAAAGATAAATCTTGTAGGGAGAGCAAGAAACAAAAGAGAAGAGAAATTAGCGGAGCTATGGAATATTTTGCAGATAGCCCATGTTTTGAGCTCTGGAGGAGTGACAACTCCTGGGGATAAAGCTGACTTCTAGTTTCACCCAAGTACCCTGGCTAAGTGTTTGTTGATGACACATCTTGGAATGACTCATCCACAGTATCTCACTTTTTCTGCTAATCAGGAGTACTGCTTTTAAGAAACCATAGATGGGCAAGATGGAAGCTCACTCTTCAGGTGGCCCAGGTAAGTGGGCATGAGTTAGGAGCAATCTAGATCAGCACTATCCAACAGAAATATAATGTGAGCACATGCATAATTTAATTTTTCTAATAGCATCATTAAAAATTTTAATGAAATGAATTTTAATAATATAGTTCATTCAGCCCAATCAATTCAAATATTATTTTAACATATAATCAATATAAAAATTATTGAGCTATTTAAAATCCTTTCTCTTTATGCTAAGTCTTTAGAACCTAGCGTGCATTTTACACTTGACCACAACTCAATTTAGTCAAACCATATTTCACGTGTTGAATATGTGGCCATGGCTACCCTACTGGACAGCACAGCTTGTTTGTGTTCTTTCCCTATCCTTATCACCCTCCCTGAGGATTAGGCCTGCCTCCAGGAAAAACGGAGAAGAGAAAGTCTACAGAAAGCAGATACCATTGTAAATAATGATGTAAATGGATAAACCACATACATCCATATATATTTATTTGGTTGACATTCATAAACCCATGCAAACTAACCCCTTCCAGCTTTATCTCTCCCACCTCATCCCATCCGATCCCTCCCTGACACATAAATCATCCTGAGCTGAAATGGGCCACTTGCTATTTGCTAATGAGTCCTCAACCTCCTTCACTGCAATTCCTTTTCTTAAAAAACACTCCCTGTCCTTGCTAATCATGACATTTTATTCATTCTTCACTATCACTATATACCCAGCCGCTCAATCTAGAAATACAAGGCACGCTTGACTCTTCTCTTTCCCTCATTCTGAACAACCCATAAAACACAAGTCCTGATGATTCTTCCTCAAACTATTTTGAATCTGTCCACTTTTCTCCATTTCCAGGGCTATCACCCTCATCTGGGTCATTCTCATCTATTTCCTGGAAAAGCCTCCTAACTGGTCCTTCCAATTCCACTCTTACTTCTAACCAAACCATTCTCCAAACAGTGTTTACATGAATGTCTTTAAAAACACAAATCAGATCACATCTCTGCTTTGCTTAAGACACTCCAGTGGCTTACTACGATACCTAGACTAAAATCCCAACACCTTCCATGGTTTAAGACTCTGCATGATTTGGCCAATCCTATGCCTTCATTCTTACCTCATGCCACCCTGCTCCTTGCTCACTGTGCTGCAAACCCAACGCCTCTTTTCAGTTCCTCACAAACACTAATCCTTTACTCCAGCTCAGGGCCTGTGCATCTGCCTGGCAGTCATTATCTTTTCTCTAGTGCATATCTATCTCCCAAATGAAACTGTGAGCTCTTTGAGGGCAAAGACTTATTTGTATGGTTTATCACTCAAGGCTAATGCTCTATAACTGTGTGATAATTATTTCACAAATATGAAAGTATTAAATACAAGGTTTCATGACCTTTCAAGCTATCATTATGATCATAATTTTAATTTATCGGACACTTACTATGGAACTATGTGAAGCACTTTTCCCTGAGTCTTCACAACCCCACAAAGTAGATGATATTATCCCTATTATAATAATAATGATAAAACTAAGGCTCACGTGTAAATATTTTGCCCATTGTCACACGTAATAACAGAGCTGGGATTTGAACCCTGATCTGTCTGTTTCTACAAATAATTTTGTAGTTATTCTGCTTCTCTGAGTTTATAAAAGCTTTCAATTAAGCACTTAATTTTTTCCCTAGCTTTGAAAAGCAGCCATATTAACAACTCTAAATTTGTAAAATCAGTACATGTGTGATCAGTTTCTATGTTCTATATCGTTTAGATATCTTATGCTGACATTGCACTGCTTCAGTTACTATTTGGGGAACATGGTTGCTTAGCAACAAGCCTTATTAAACTGAATAACATTTTAGATTACACTTTGTTTGCTATAACATAGTTAACATATTATGCATATAGGAATATCCAAGGAACAAGGCGGATAAATTTAGTGCAACATATTATAAACCAGGAACTCTGCAGTAAAGCATAAAGAATAAGGTGGATGCTTTTCTGTTTGGGAATGCTTTATTTTAGTTTTTGATTCTTTCAGTCATCAAATGTATTTGGAATCTAACATGGTTGTGGGTGACAAGGAACTGAAAACGTTAAAACTTGAAAACTGAACCAGTCAAGAGCAGTAGGATTGGAGAGAACAATGTTTATTTTATAAAGGGGAAAAAACTGTTCCACAGATACCAGATCCGATCCAGAATTCTCACAGCTACATTCTCTTGGAACCAGATGTAACTGAGGAGCATATGGCTAGCTCCATACAAAACCATCATCACTAGTGCAAAACTAAAACAAAGCACATATCTGAAAAATGGTGACTTTACTACTAACATCTTCATACATATAAAATAAATTACTGGGGAAAATGTGTAAGTACATAATTCATATCCAAAGCATGAACCAGGACCAAAGCAAAGAGGATCTCAATTCCTTGTCAGCTAAATCATATGTCTCCTCTCTCAGCTTATTTATTAAAACATTTTAATTCTAGGAGTAAGCAACAGAATTAACTATACTATTCAGGCAAATTTGCTTCATGATAAAAAGGGATTTGGACAAAATGAAGGGTAATGAAATGGTTCATTTTTTGCAAAGCATCATGTAGTGCCCAGTGTCTGACATAAAGTCAATCTCTCCTAATGACTTAAGGGGCAACCTAAAAACATGTTAATTAAAACACCCCTGTCAGTGCTGATATAGTGTTTAAAAAGGTAGTGAGGAAATATAAATTATATTGAAGAAAGAAAGGAAAAAAAGGAAATCATAAACACGAGTAAGGTGATACAGCAGAAAGATCCCAAGATCTGGCATCTAAAAAGCTAATCTGGGCCCTGGTAATTTAAAAATTGTAAAGCCTTGGGACATTTTCTTAATTTTTGGAGTCAAAATTTTCTCCTCTGTGAAATGGGGATAATATTGCCTTCCTTGCCTAATTCACAAGTTTTCATGAAGCTAGAACAGATTGATTAATGAGGTCACCACTACACTAACTTTCCCACAGCTCAGTTTATGAGTCCCCAGGGATGGGTGTGGGCAGGTAGAATTGGCTGGTAGTTTATCATCTAGGCAAGGGTTTCCAGATCATTCTTAACCTGATAATTATGCTAGCCAATCTGAAAAAGACTTTGAAAAACAATATAATTCATTAGAAACCAGTAAGAAAAACATGAATAGCCAAAAAAGATAAAAGGGCCAAAGGATATGAACACACAATTCACAAAAGGAAAAAAAAAAAGCCAACACACATGATAAAACAATGTTTACATCCATTGGTAATAAAATACATTGAAAATGCCAAGGTATATATATTTTATAAACCTATAAAATTGACAGATAAAAAAGGAAAAGTACGAACGCAAATAAGAGTTCAGAGAATCAGCCTTCTTGTATGTTGCTGGTGGAAATAAATTGTACACACTCTCAGAGAATAATCTGACACTACATATGTGAAATATTAAAATGTACATAACTGGAGCCTAATAATTCTCTTTATAGAAATGTATCCTAAGGAAATTATGAGAGATGCTTACAAAAATTACTTTACCACATATTATCTGTAAGAGTGAAATCCTGGTAAGAACTGACAACCATGTATGACAAGTTAAATAAAGAGTTTATCTATTTTATGGGATGTTATACCATTTATAAATTATGCTATATAAATACTACTGAGATGAGAAAATATTCATCCTAAATTGATCATTTTAAAAGATTAAAAAACAGTATTACATTTCCAATTTAATTTTAAAAGGTGCACATGCATTGCATGCTTAGATAAAAGAATAAAAAATATTTCTGAAAAATTAACAGCAATATCTCGAGATCGGATACTGGGAGATTTTAATTTCCTTCCTCCTTATTTGGTCTTTTTTTCTGTATTAATTTACTGGGTGCATCTATTACAGCTGTATCAGAAAAAAATGATACATATATAAAAGAAAACATGTAGCAATATGAAACTAGAAATTTAGGGTTTCATGTAAATATGGTATATTTAAAATCACCAATGTCAAGCATTTAAAAACACATGTGTTTGTTTTCCACTGAATTTTACTAGGGTTTCTACTGATAAATATCTGTATTCATTTTGGTGGAATGGTTCTAGTATATGCATAAGGACACACAGATTTTGCAAAATTAAAAAGGAAACTTTATGTATACTTTTAAAAATACTTAGAAGACTTTTTAAAAGGTTAGAAACATGGGTAATATTTTCTACTTGGAACAATATCAATTAATTCACTTGGAAAAATCTAATCTAATCAGGGAGATGTTGGATAGGATAAGAGAAACTCAAAAGGAATAACACCAGAAGAACAGTTAGGCTGAAAATGCCTCCAATTTGCATTTACTACAGTTACAGAAGGAGATTCAGCCATAGATAGACTATGAACACAGAGGCCAGAGCAGGGAGATTAACAACCTCTTTTTATCCCTCTGCTGGGATAATCTTAGAATAACGCATTCAGGTCATTATGTTGCAAGAGAAGAAAAAAGACAAAACAGGGTTGGTTTAGTAAAGAGCAACAAACATGACTAAAGGGCTAAAAGGACTGGCAGAGAGATGAGCTCATTGTGTGGCAAGTAACTGAGTGTAATTTGGTATAATAGATATGAGATAAATTCTAGTCAATGCAAATAAGAAATAAAAAAGAGTCATGGCAATTACCTACTAGTGTTTATAAGATAGTCTAAACTTCTCCTGAAACGGAATCAGGCAAGTATGGCAACTGCCTGTGACAAGGAGGAAAAGTCTTAATTTAATTCAGGCTTAGCTTTCTGGTGAATTATTTGATTGTCAATCTTCCAAAAGTACTAATAAGACCCATACACATTATATACTAAACAAGGTAAAGTTATACATACTCAACATTCCACACTTCCAAATGTAATATTTTTACCGTGTGTCCCCGAAAATAAGACCTACCCAGACCATCAGCTCTAATGCATCTTTTGGAGAAAAATTAATATAAGGCCCGGTCTTATATTATAGGAAAATAAGACCCAGTCTTATATAATAAGAAAATAAGACTGGGTCTTATATTAATTTTTGCTCCAAAAGATGCATTACAGATGATGGTCCGGTTAGGTCATATGTTCGGGGAAACACGATATTAATTAAACCTCCAATGTGATGTACTTTGATGTTCTTGGTAGCTAATCAACAATTGTTTGTCGAATGAATTATGGACCCAAATATTTACTGACACTCATTCACCTCCCAGGAACTTTTCTGAGCATCCAGAGATGAAGAAAACAGAAACAGAAGACAGTCGCCCTGCCTTTGTGGAGCTTATGGAAGTGTTTGCGTGTTATTCATTTTTGAAAGAAACACAGTAGGTGAAATGATTGAGAACCACATGGGATGTGGAATAGGCTTTTTAGATGGAGTGGGCATAGAAGGAATATTTAAGTTAAAATCTAAAGGATGGGGAAAAGCCAACTGTGAAAAGGAGAGGGAGGCAAAGTGGTCCGAGTAAAAGGGACAGAACATAGGAAATCCCAGAAGAGGTTTGGCATTTATTTCAGAAATAAGAAGAGGCCAATGAGACTAAACATGAGAAGCAAGACAAAGAGTAGAATGAAACAAGATAAGAAAGGTAAGAAGGGGCTGCATCAAAGGTTTGCAATGGGAGCCACTTAATGGTAATAAGAAAGGGCATAATATGGGCCAATTTATTTTTTTATTTCAAATGATTGCTCTGACTGCTGCGCACACAACAGATTGGAGACAGCAAACACGAAAAACCAATAGGAAGATGACAATAATAGAGTGACTTTGACTTGTATAATGGGAGGGAGACAGAGACAGGGTCTGGATTCCAGCTCTTGTTTTGAAAACTAAAACAAAGGACATGTAAATGAATTGTGTATGGGGAGTGACCAAGGAATTAGGGTGACCTCGGTGCCCATGGCTTCAGCAAATGGTTGGTGGCTGAGACAAAATCGGGTTAGATTGGGACAGAGATGTTTTCCTTACTCTGAATTCCAACTTGTTCCTTATGTACGATAATCTCTTTTACAGTTGAATAGCAGAATAGAATTTCATATTATCTGCTTAACCATATATTATTTTACAACCATTGTTTTACGCAAGTGCATAAGACATCTCATACTTTTAATCCTTATAATACCTTTATAAAGTGGATATAATGTCTCCATTTTATTAGGTTGGTGCAAAAGTAATCGCGGTTTTTGCAATTATTTTTCACTTTTTAAACAGCGATTACTTTTTTTTTTTTTAACAGCGATTACTTTTGCACCAAGCTAATACCAAGAGAGAAAGAGTCTCAGGAAGTAAAGTAACTGGTTGAGTTGCCCAGCTAGTAAGTCATATGTCCCTTTGTATCACCTAACTCCTAGCCACCGTTTTCCTCCTCATTTCTTTTTCTCTTCAGTTTGCTTCCATCTTTATCATTTTAATACAATCTATTAATTTTGCCTTTTATATAGTTACGTGACTAACTGAATACATGTCTACCTCCTCTCATAGATTATTATAAAGTCCCCAAGGGACTTTATAATAGACCCCAAGGATCTTTATAATAAGACCCCAAGGGTCTTATTTATATTTGTATCATCCAAAACATCAAGCACATGTCTTCCAAATAGCAAATCTATTTTTAATAAATATTTTTTTTAAAGGTCAGGCATTGCTGTAAACTTCTTACATATATATTAATTCATCTAATCCTCCCATTGAGTGTGCAGTAAATATTATTATTTTCATTCCCATTTTATAGAAGAGGAAACAGAGTCACTGAGAGTTTAACTTTCTGAAGGTCACACAGTTAATAAGCTGCACAGTCAGAACTCAATTCAGGTGGTCTGGCTCCAGAGCGATACTTGTGAACAATACTATACTGTCTACTGAACATGAAGTGCCAAGTTCAATTTAAGGAAAAGTCAGAGTAACACCTGAGTGAATGGAGCTTAAAAATCACTCTGACCCACACAGCTATTTCGATTACTAAGTCAAAATACTATGAAGACACTGAATTTTCTCTTTGCTAATGGCTCTACCACTGAAAAACCTACAAAATTCACGATGCTACTTAAACTTCTTTAGCTTCAGTTTTTTTCATATGTAAAATGGGGATGATAATAGTACTGATCTGAAAGATGGTTAATAACATTGAATGAGAAAATACATATAAAGGGTTTAGCATTGTGTCCAGCACATAGAAAATACAAATGTTAGCTCTTGTCATTGGCACAGTACCTTATGTATAAGTACTCAATAATTAGCTGTTTAATGAATGGCTGGCTTTATGAGTTCTACTGGAGAAGACATACCAAAGTACAACAGTGTATATTTAGTCTAACCATCTAGGGAAAAAATGAGGACACTAGAAAACCTGAAGCATGGAGAGAAATGCAAGGAGCAGGTAGCGAGGTCCTCTACACAATTCTGCCTAGGACTGGCTATCACACATAACCTCATGGACATGAACTGGAGGATGGTGAGGCTCAGAGATCGTCCACAACTCTATGTTTGGCTCACATATCTATACTCAGAATACATTTTTGCTTTCCTTAAAATGATGGAAGAAGAGAGTAGCCAAATCTTCTTTCCTCTTCTTATTTGAAAAGGGTTCGTCCACTTACAATAACTGCAGACTTAAGTGAGTTCCTTGACCTCTCCGAGACACAGCTTTCTCATCTATGCAGCAGGGATATCTGCATCGTGGGGTTATGTTAATTAAGCATCAAGCACATAGGAAGAATTCACAGGATGATAGCTATACTTTCTGTATAAATGCTGCCCAACTCTATGGCCTATTCTTGAATTGTTGATAAAACTACTTCTGAAAACACAAAAATGCATTGATCATGTGAATATGTTAGCCAATCACCTGTTTGCTCTCATTCTAATAGAGACACGATACCAACTTTAATTAATTGATTCCAGAAATATTTATGAAATTCACTAAGTTTTACACTCTGGTGTGGAAATGAAAAAGACATACAGTCTGTCTTCACATAACATATAATTTAATAGGGGAGGACAGATATATAAGCAACTATAAAACCAAATAGACTTAATTAAGAGCTACAGAAACACAGATGATGAAATCTATTGCAAATGTCATTCTGTGACTAGGAAAGTGAATAGTCAATCCACTTGAGCTTTATGCCATTAGCTGCTAAATTGCATTTTAATGAGAAGACTCAGAGAAACTTTATACAGGTGACACCCTGTTTACTGGGCCATAGAAGGTGAGTAGCAAGTCAATAAGTAAAGAAAAAAGGTTGAAAAAAAGTTGTTTGGATCAGTAAAAACCACATCAGCAAAGATATTCTCAGAGAATGGTGTAATAAAATCTGCCATAATGGGATAAATGGGGTCTGAAAATCCAATAGAGTAAAATGAAGGCAGCAGTGTTACGAGGTTAACGAGAAACGCTATTTTCAGTTGGTTGCACAGTTATTGTGCGATGCGTTGTGTGGTTTGAAGGGGCGGGGGCAGAAGCTGCTGCTCCTGGTTTTAGGCAATACAGCTGTTCAGTTTTCTTGGCTGAGTCTAGAAGCAAGCAGAAGGGTTGGCTGCACAGTCACTGTGTTTGGATGTGACCCCACTATGTAGCTGACAGAAAGGTTAGACTAGACTCTTGAGATCGACACATGTGGGGACACTGAAGGCTTCTGCCACAAGAAGGTTTCAGGCATGCTCTCTGTTGAATCCTTGCAAAGTTAAATATGCTTTGAATTGAATTGCTGATGTTTCAGATGGTCACAAGTCAGTTACTTCCTACTTCCCTTCTTCCCCTCAACCTCCCAAAAAGGTAAGGTTTTTAGTTTACCCAGTTTGAGAATGGAGGCTGGAGCCAATTACTGTATATTTGTATTACAGTTTGGTACCTCATCAAGTTTTCCATTACAGTGAGGTAATTTATCAAGTTCTATTGTAATAATTTACAATTACAAAGCAGAAAAAGTGTGTGGTTTGTAAAACGCCGAAGTTGGATATACAGCTGTAAAGACAGACTGTTCCGCTAAATTGTGTGCGTGTTATTCTGTGGGCAATGAGAAGTCACTGAAGTTTCTAGAAAGGGAAATGACTACACCGGATAGCAAGATAAAACTGTTGACCAAGTTGAAGTCGAATAAAAAATTAGACAGTGAGATAGTCAGTAGAGTATCTAAAATGTCCAGGTAAAAAACAATAAAAGTTTGAACTATGATAGTTACAGTGAGAATAATAATAATGCCACCTTATATTTTTATAATGCTTTAGAAGGTATTCAGCATTCTTTTATGTATAGTCTTATCATAGAACCCCACACCAACCAAGCAGATTAAGGAGTAAGAACAATGTAGGTTCTCTCTCTTCCCCCTTATCCATCATCTCTCTATTTTGGAAATATCACCCATTGCGTAAGGCTAGGTGGAAAGCAGGAAGCCCCTCCCACTATGGAAGCCAAAAGAAGGCAAGACACTTTCTCCCCTGGCCATTCTCCTGCCACTTGGCAAATACATGGCCTAACCATGTGACATAAACGAAGATAACTACATGCTTCTGCCCAGTAATTCTGAGTGTAGAGTGGGTGACTGGAAAGCAAAGAGATAGTTAGAATTCATTTTTGGTGCTGTATGTCCCCACACAGCATTCTGCAGTGGCCCCCAGCAGCAGGGGTGACAACATCCTACAAATGCCCCATCTTGAAAAAACTACTACAGTTTCGAAGGCTCCAGAGATGCCTTGATCTCTGGACATTTTCCAGACTGCTCTTCAAGCTTTATGTATATTCTTTAAGCCACTTACACCTTTGCAGAAAATCCCTTTAAGCTCAAGACAGACAGAGCTTTTCCTATTACTTGCAACTAAGAGCCTTTATTACATACAAATCATATTTTCCCCCATTCGCTGACAGGAAACTGAGAGTCAGAAAGGCAGAGGGTAGCCTGTGATTGCAAGGACAGCTAGTAGGTAGCTGCCCAGGGCTCTTGTTACTATGCTCTTTTTCTTTATCACTGCATCAGATTCTGCACAGAAAGGTGCAAAGTTTTACTGCTAAAGGAACAGTAATAGCACTAATTGCAAAGTGTGCAAAGAG
Source organism: Rhinolophus sinicus (assembly GCF_036562045.2). NCBI lineage: Eukaryota > Metazoa > Chordata > Mammalia > Chiroptera > Rhinolophidae > Rhinolophus > Rhinolophus sinicus. The sequence goes on along the minus strand of NC_133752.1, from coordinate 153,738,538 downwards.
AAACCAAACAAAATCAAAAGCATCATTAATATCATCCAATCTAAAGCCTAAAGCCCCAGGATCAACTCCTCTTTCAGAGGACTTGCAAACTGTAACATACCGCCTTTTCACTGATTAACTCACAGTGAAATCCTGCAAACTGAATCTAGGCATTGCATTCCCTTAGATGATTATATTCTATGTACTATACTGTCACTTTTGTATTATATAAGCCATTGACTGCTACCCCACTTTGAAAAATATTACAGCTATCAAATAAGAGACTGGCCATTAGAAAACAAAACAACATCCAGTATTAAACAGTTTCACTTCCATGAACCCTTTCTTGTTTATCAACAAATCATATGTGTTCTTTAGTCTAAATGATTTCTTCTGCTATAAACACTGCAATGAGTTAAATTTTTAGGAGTTTGTAGAATTGGCAAACTATCTTATACTACACTATAATAGCATATATATCCTGCTTGTGACTTTACTATTTAAGGTTATTATAATTTAATTTCACAAGGAAAACCGATACAGATGAATTCAAAATTTATTGAAGTGTCTGATGGTTCTTCTGGACTTTATGTCAATGTGAGTTACGAATTTAGTAGGGACATGACTCATGAAGAAGCCAAACCTTTGACATTATTTCTATATTAAAATAGCCCTGGTTTAAGATGTTCATATTTATGATCACTTTAATACTATAAATCATAGGTTGCAAACTAAAAATATTCCAATTAATGGGTCAGACAGACAAAGTAATTGGTAAGGCCGACTGGCTATAAGAATTCTGGAATTCGATGTTTTCTTACTGGAACTGCTATCTCAGTAACTGTGAGATGAGGACTGGTGAACCAGACAGACCCTCTGCTAAGAGGGCTGCAAATTATCACCTGCATTTGATAGTTGGTGTAGCAACACAGATATAGAGTTAATGGAGACATCCAGATTTTCATAATGAAATCTTTTGACTGTTTATATGTTGGATCATTAAAATGTCCCAAAAGGCAAACATACCGCCATTGAGAGACAATTATGGTCCATAGGTCACTAATCTGTGACTCAGATATAGTCTTGCTGGCATGGAGCCTTCCTGAATTAAAAGGTCCTTCTCAACAACCCTGCACTCCATCCCCAAGATCTGTGGCAGCAGCAATCCTCAACAACCCACCTAAGTCTACAAATGATACTTTTAATAGTGCTCTCAAAATTATTGTCTGCCAACTTCCTTCATGTTACTAAGTTCAGAATCGTTAAAAAGGAGGCTGATGAGAAATGTACGACCTCACGACTTGATTTACTACGTTTTAGGTAAATGTATATTCTATTACTGTGTAATTGTGTGGGTCTGTGTTTACCAGAAGCAGACCAGGATGTTTTTAAAATAATGAGCACCCTAACTTTACACCAAGTTGAAAAAAGCAACTCAGTCATTAAATGAGGACTTGGGTATACATATGAACCACCCCTCCTGAACAAACTATCTCTGGAACTCTCTCCACAAACAGCAGACTTGCTCCAGCATTAGTAGAATTGAATTGTTGCTCCTAACAATTAGGAAACAGATGGGAACTGAGAATCGTTTTAAAATATAGTTTTGGACAATTCAACACTGTTAGCTAATAATAATAGTGTATTAGTTGTCTATTGTCATAACAAATTACTCTAAGCTCAATGGCTTGAAACAACATAAATTCATTGTCTTATAGCTCAACAGGCCAGAAGTCTGCCATAGGTCCACCAGGCTAAAATCACGATGTCCACAGAGCTCCATTCCTCTCTGGAGGTTCTGTTTTCTTGCCTTTTCCAGCTGTTCCTCTAAAAGCTATTTCTACTGATGGCCCTTTCTCCATCTTCAAAGCCAGGAATGTTGCATCTCCCTGATCATTCTTCCAGTCACATCTCCCTCTAACAACAGTTGGGGAAAGTTCTTCTCTTTTAAAGATTAATGTGATTAAATTGAACCCACCGGGATAATCTAGGATGATCTCCTCATCCCAAGGTCTCTCACTTTAATCAGATCTGTAAAGTCCCTTTTGATATGTAAGGTAAGATATTCACAGGTTCTGGGGACTAGGATGAGGACATCTTTGGAGGTCCATTTTTCTGTTTACCACAATAATAATAACTTTTACTTATAAGTGCTTATTATGTTCCAATTGTCAGGCTGATTCCTTTGCATGCTTCCTGTCATTTAATTCTAAAAACAGTATATAAGGTATGCAATAGCATTCTATTTTAAAGATGAAGAAACTGAGGCTAAGAAGTTAGGTAAATTGCTCAAGATCACAGCTAGTAGAGAGCAGAACAAGGACTCATATCCAAAAAGCCTAAAGAGCTAGTATTCAGAAGCTAAAACGCCACAGAATGTCCATGGAGAAGAGGGGGCCAGGCAGAAGATTATGGTTTGATTTGGACTAATGAAAGAGAGAGGCTCTTTGGACCTCTTAGCTATTTCCTGTCTTGCTTTTGTTGTTTGTTATTGCATTTCATAACATTTAATGGATATGTATATGCAAATCTATTTGTATAAAAATGCCTCAGGTAGTGACTTAATGGTTATGATTTCAGTGTAAAAAAAAAAAAAATCTAAAATTAGTTCTCATTAGGCCACACTGAAAATTCGCTTTCATGAACTTCCCAAAATACCGACAGAACATTCTGTCTTCTTTGGAATGAAATACCATATGACCTTGATTCTAGGTCATCACTGATTTGTGGAAGCATCACCAATCTAATAAACAACTTTCCAAAAAAAAGAGAAAACATAAAACACATAGGTGATACTTCAATATGCACCTCCCAATTAAACTGAGAGAAATGTTTCAGAAATCATAAAATGTGTCTCAGAATTCTCTATAGAATTTTCTGGCTTTATCTCTTACAATTCCAGTCACTCTAAACTTGCTATTATACAACAACCTATACTTTTGTACCTACTGTTCCCTCTTCCTAAAATGTCTCCTCTCACTTCTTTCTCTTCTGAAATGTCTGTTCAACCTTAAACACCTCAATTTAAATGTCACTTGGTGATGACTGCCCATATCCAGGCTTGAGCCAGATTACTCACTGCCTCTTCTAGGTTCCTCACAGCTCTCTGCACATTTCTTTGTTACAGAACGTACCACAGTGTACTGTCATGATTCATTTCCACTACCTCCATCTATTAAATTGGACAATAACATTACCATGCACCCATATCAAAGCTCTGATGTAAGGAAAAATGAAAGAAATGTGTGACATCGCATGAGTTTTTCACAATCACTCACACACAGTTCTTACACAACACATGTTTACTACTTTGTCTTTACTCTTATTCTTCAATCTGGTGTTCTTTATCAGTACATGGCTGAAGTGAATTAGTCCTGATAATGATGTATAAAATTCAGTGTCTGTAGTAGGCAGCCTTTAAGATGGTCCCCAGTGATCTCCACCTCCTGATATGCATGCCTTTGTTTAATTCCCTCCCTATAGTATGGGCCGGACACACCAGCATACCACAGCAAAGGTAATAGGATGTCACTTCTGTGGTGAGGTTACAAAAGATGGTGATTTCCATCCTGCTAGCAGGCTCTCCCTTTTATTAGCTTTCATGAAGCAAGCTGCCATGTTAGAAAAGCCCCCATGGCAAGGAGCTGAGGGCAACCTATACCAACAGCCAGTGAGATATTGAATCTACCAACAACCACATAGGTGAGACTGGAAAAAAATCCTTCCCCAGCCCTGGAGGACAACTTGATTGCAGCCTAATGAGAGACCCTGAAGCAAGTGACCCAGCTATTCCAGCCCCAGATTTCTGAACCACAGATACGGTTAGACAATAAATATGTGTTGTTTTAAGATGCTAAATTTGGGGACTATTTGTTATATAGCAGTAGATAACTAATACAATGTTATTCCCTTTGATAAAAGAACTTCGTTTAAGCAAAAGGGAGCCTCTTATATGGTGTCAGAAGTTTCATGAAGAAAGCACCAATCACTAAAATAGGTGGCTCCAGACAGACAGGGAAGGCACCAACCCAGCAGGTGGTATGGCCCCACCTCACCCCAGCTATAGCACGCAGGAGAGACAAGGCAACGGATCTGAGAGAAGAAACTCAGGGCCCAAACCCTTAACCTGAATGTGACACTGCAGAGGCACCGGGGAGGAAAGGAGAGCATCAGGACAGGCAATGTCACCAGGAGGTTACACACCCACTGCCAGGCTAGATCTGCAGCAGAACCGGAAGAGGAACTGTTCCATGGGGCACGGAACACCGAGGAGGCATGAGGAAGGCCAGGCTTTCATTCCCACTATCGTGTCAAAGCCAACCATATTGGAAGGAAACGGAACGCATCCACTGAACCTCGGCTTCAGTAATCCTGTCCTCCACAGGTGTCTGTTGCTAAGACACCGCTGTTATTACACTCCTGGCATGTATAATCTTTTTATTCCCCTATGTGAGTTTTCAGCTCTGTGCTTTTCATATAAAAATCTCAAAATGAAACCCAAATAATACCGCCATTCGAGACAAAGGTGAATTAGGGTTTAGCGACGAACCACGTCAAAGCAGGTGAGGCTGGCTAATGAGGCAGGTCCCAACATCTCAGGGCTCAGGTGAACTTGCACAGAGGCAAGCTTGTGTGGACACATACCACTGGGTGCTCTGATGATCAAACCAGCGCTGGCTGGAAGTCGTCCATGGAGACAACAGCTGCACTGAAACGCTGCATAAAGGCTCTGACAAGCCAGGGAACTGCTACATCAGAGCTGACAGATTCAGATAGCACAGACTTCTTTCCAAGCTTTTCATCTCTAAAAAGGCAATTCGGCTCCCCGAGCCTTTGAGCCTGTTTCATTTTGAGCTGACTGCTAATTGTATGCGTGCACATATGTGTTTCAGAAAAGAGATAAGCACATTGCCTTGGCTTCCTCACTAACTGTGCAGACGCATCTCATTTCTGTCCTCTGCAAGTTTTCTAAACGTGGCCTGAAGTTTTCTAAACATTAACCCTTCCCAGGAACCACAGTACACATTCTTCTAGAGATGCTTTCTTGATTACGTTTGTTTAAAAAATACTAGCTTTTCATTATTAATTTTTTGAGTCCTAGGGCTGGATCTTTTAATTTGCTTTTGTAATAATGTTTATTATATCGTTTCAAATTACTCTAATAACTACGTAGTTTAATAATATATAGTGAATGACAACAGATGGATGAGGCAGCTTTTAGCATTAGTGATCATGTTTGAAATTTTAAAACCTCAAGTTGTCTGATTTTCATGTTTTATAAACTATAGCGCCAATTTATCACATTTGAAATGCTGATTCCAAAATAAGGAAAATTTGGAGTGGTTATTCATGAAAATGCAAGTCTTTCCCAATAGTCATGGCAACTAGTGGCCAGATGGCAGGATTGTGATTGCTGATTGTGATTCTGTAGAAAAGAAATCCACACAGAAGCATCCGGGCTCCTAAACTCTGCCCTGCTTGAGAACTGAGACGACTCGCTAATTCTTTAGAGGTCATATTCTCTACTCTGGGCAGGTCAGTATCCAGGGTAGGGCCCTGGATGCATTTCTCTAGCCCCAGGGTATCCCAATCACTCATTCACAAGAACAATAGGAACCACCCTGATCCTGGAAAGAATCCTCCTATGGAAGGAGTTTTTCTGACTTGCAGAAAAAGTGCTACTCAGTTACACCAAGGTTTCTTTTCTCTTTTTAAAGCTCCTATTCACAGTACACAATAAGTACAGTTAAACCGGCAATAAGCCTTTGAATCCATTGCTCCAGCAAAGCTATCTATTTTACAAAAAATAGTAACTCAGTTGGAAATAACCAGAGAAAAGTGCACAGTCGAAAGGGTCCCAGAGAAATAAGACATTTCCTCAAGAGAAGAGCTTCTCTAATCATAATAGTAACACAATTATAGTAGCTAACATTTATTACAGATTTCTCCTTTGCTAGGCATTTTACTAAGGATAAAGTGCCAAGGCATTTTCCAACTAAAACAACCTTATTTATTTAGGATTTTTTGGTGAAAGTTGATGTGCTTATTTTCACTTCCCGTTCTTCTTATGGCCCCCTCTAGCCTCTCTGCCATTGTACACTTTATTCTTACTTCCTTTATTATTTATATACCAGTGATTATTATGGTACACACACAATGAATTATCTGTCTTGTTCCATAGTTGTGATTTTGAAACATCCATCCGGAACTCTTTTTAAATAGCTGAAGATAAAGTTATTGTCAATCCATACAACAAATTACCAGCTCAAGTTAAGTCCTTTTCGAAAGAATGCAGAATAAGAAAGAATAATGTTATTGCTGCCTTTCCAAAATACTGTCTCTTGAAACCCTGTAAGCAGATTACCTGTTCCAGCACTGCTTAATGGGAAACTTGAAAGAAACACACATGACACCGCTATTTGAGGAAGGGGCATGCATGGGTTACAACTGACTTAAAATCTTTGTTTCCGTTGCCCAGTAATAAATAGTTCTCTGTAACCTTTTGTGCATGACAATAGTAACTAAGACTCTAAAATGCTGGGGAACCAACAATAAAAAAGAAAAGTGAAGAAAACTTAATATCATTATAAAGTTCATGAGTGTTTCTTCATAATCACCAAACTAAACAAGCCTGAGAAACTGGATGGTAGTGATGATTTAAAAACAAACAAGCAAACAAACGAAACAAAACAGTATTGACCATGCTAGAGAAAAAAAAAGTAACTATAACAATAAGATCATAAAAGGTAAGCACTAGGAGTCTTCAATGCTACAAAAATTTATGTACTTTTAGAAGTGAAACTCATTGGGGAACACACAGGAGGCTCTTTGTTTAACAAAAATCAAGTATCTAATAGAATTCCTGTGCTTAGACATGTTGTGGACCTTCTTTGATGTGAGAAATGCACCAAGCCAGCATCAGAAGGCCCTGGATAGCAAAAGCAGTTCGGGTCAGTAGAAAGCATACTGAACAAGCATCAGGATAGTGGGATTTAAGTGGCCCTAAGAAATCCGCTGCCACCACTGCTGAGACCTGCAATGTTACTACTAGAGAATCAATCCCCTAGGCTAAGTTAACACCAGGTTTTTAATAAAGGAAAGGAGAAGGAAGAACTTGGGGGAGAGCAGGGGTCCCTTTTGTTATGCCAAAGGCTAATAAAAGGACAAGGAGTAAGAAGTGAGAGAAAGCCTAAAAGACACATATGTGGCCTAAAAGATACTTGAGGAGAAAAAAAGCAAAGTTAAAGAGAAAGGGTACAATGTATGGTTTTGATGGTGTGAATCTAAAGCTGAATTTTTCAACCCTGGCACTACTGGCATTTGGGGTCATATAATTCTTTGTTATGGGAGGACTCTCTCGTCCTGGATGTCCTGTGCAGGATGAAGATTAATGACTCAGTTGGAAAGCACCCCAAGAAAAACTCTCAGTTGAAAGAGTCCCATAAAAATAAGGTATTTCCTCAAGAGGATAGCTAGCCTAATAATAATATTATACAATGTTTAGCATAATCTCTGGCTCTGCCCAGCAGGTGTCAATAGCAACTGTAAAAACTTGGGATAACATTGTCAAATAACCTCTGGCAGGTGGGAAGGCAACACTCTCCTGGTTGGACAACCACTGCCCTAAAGAATCAATTTCATCCGTAAGCTTTTCCATCTCTGCTACCAGTCCACTTTTCCCACTCTCCTGTTCCTGTTCTAAAGAACTGCACAACAGTGGGAAGACTGCAAGCTCATCAACATACGCAAAAGGATCAGAAGTCCGTCTTTCAATTGCAACCGTCAGGCCAGAGAAGTACCTCAGGAAGATCTGAAATAAATGCCTTTTCACTCAGAATATTTTTATCCTTTGATAATTCAAAAAGTCTTGATTCTAGATATTTTATTCTTTGTTCATTATACAAGACCAATTCCAAAAAGAGATGTCCAGTAAGACTCAAAAACATGTGCCTGATTTAATGAATGCTTATGTGAGTGACCCAAGAAAGCCATTAGTCTAGATAAGTAATCAAGAAACTTCATTATGTATAAAAATTAAGTTATTTTTACAATCAGAGGTACCGAAGAATGAGCTTCTAATATCTTGCCTCATGTGAACCAAGCCCTTTTCCTTTCCTTTCATTCCCTTCCCTTTGTCTTTTTTTCTCCTTCCTTCTTCCCTTCCTTCCTTCCTTCCTTCCTCCCTTCCTTCCTTCCTTTTTTCCTTCTTTCCTTCCTTTCTTCTTTCTTTCCTTCCTTCCTTCCCTCTCGCTCTTACTCTCACTCTTTTTCTCTCTCCTAGGGCTCTCTCTCTCTCTCTCTCTCTCTCTCTGTCTCTCTCTCTCTCTCTCTCTCTTTTCTTTCCTTGTAGGTATAACCATGCTTTCTTCTATGAGACTAGGAAGGAATGTGAGGAGAGAGATTATGAAAAATTAATTAGGAAAAAATATACACTCTCACTGGAAGGAAAATTGTATCACTAAGTTTAGAAGAGTATAAAGTTCTGTATCATTTGTGCAAATGGTACAACTGAGTCATGAGTGTCATGGTAAAATAGAGTCAGAAGCCCAGAAAATAGTGATTTTATATTTCTCCTACTGACTTCTGATTTAAGATTATTACAAAATCTGTAGGGGAAAAATTGCTCTTGGAGTTTAAGCTAATGAACTGAAACAATCTATATGAAAGGCAGTTTAATTAATGAACATTATAAAATAAATAATGTATTTCTACATAAAATATGAATCTTTTCCCATTATTCATTTTTATTTGGTTGCAAATTAAACAAACGGTGACTCTTATAAGAGATAAGAATACGGAAGCTTATCCTGTGGCCCCTTTTCACTCTCACTAACTGTATAACCATGAGCAAGGCAATTAATCTCTCTGAGCCTCAATTTCCCCTTTTGTGAAAGTTAGGAAATTGGATGAAATTATTCTTAAGAATTCTTCCATCTCCAAAGTTTTATGATCATGTGGAAAATACAATTCAAACCATCAGAAACTGAAAGAAAATACTGTGCAATTCTACCAACTATGAAAGGAAATTACTCTGCAGCATACATAATTTCTACGCCAGAGCTACAGGGTTATAAAAGTGAAAAATAAAAAGGCTTCTTTTATTAATCAAAGCTCTTGACTATAAAGTGTACTACTCTTAGAGTCTCCTTTAAATTAGAATGTCTATGATTAATTTTCAGATGGGGTGAGCAAGTCTGAGAGTCTGCTGGGTACAGTGTTGAGAGTGTCAGTTGTGATGTTTTGGAAGGGGGCTCTTGAATAGGAAAAGGGGACAGGAATACAGATGCAAACCAAATTCAGAACTCCAAATGCTCAGCCACAAACATCCAAGAAGTGCTCTACAGTGGTGTCTTGACATTTATTCTGGAAGGCCGTCTACTGCAAGTATGTCAATGTCTGTTACACTCATTGAAATTCAGAGAAAATAAATCTCTGATAAATTCAGAGAAAATAAATCCCAATCTTTATCAGAGAAATAGTCCTACTCTGGTCTTATGGGAGCTCTTGAAAGGTACACCCTCAATGCCTTCAGCCACAAGGCAAACCCCCATCAGAGGAGTCATTTCTTCAAGGTTTTTGTACAGATGCTAGTAGCAAAGTGTGCAAGGAAAGATGGAGAGGTGGAATTTAAACATTCATTTCCTTTATAGAAACCTTGCAAGTGTGTTGACCCTGCATGGTCTAACACGAAACGTTTTGTCAGAGATTCACCTGACTTGGGACTACAAAATAAAAGCCTGTCATTTTTCCTAGGAAATCCAGCTTTTAATGTACAAATGTAAATTCTCCAATTTGTAGACCTACTCGTAAGCAGGAACGTCTCTTCCATAAGTGAAAGCAGAGAAATAGTGGTGCTAGTTGGAAATACTGGTGTATCATGAAGGAAATACATTCCACCGTCTGCCAGATCTTGAAATTCTTGGCTCTGGTTTTTTAGGCATAAAAATCATGGCCTGAACAGCTTTTCTTAAAATGATTTTGTTCTTCCTGGACATTCCTACAAAGGGATGCTTCCATTATATCATTAGGTACTTTGGAATCTGAAGGGAAAATTCTCTCAAAGTAGTCAACAATAAACTAATTTGTGGGATTTTTATTTGGAAGGAAAATGCACTGGGAGAGGTACAGTCAAAGCAGGAGAGTCTCTCTAAGGGATGACAGTTAAACTGTTTTTGGATCTGCAGCCAACAAACAGGCTCAGAATGGAAATGAACCTCTGGAAAATATCCTGCCCCAAAGAAAAACTCTTCATTCATCACGAGGCCAAATTATGTGCCATGTAGTCTTACTTAAAATCGAACATTTTTTTTTTTTAAGAATATAAGGAACACAAAAAGAATTACCAAGAAGTACAAAAATGTACAAAGCTTTTTAAGTCTCTAATGCCAAAGAATCAGCAGACTCCTTGAAAATTGCTGGCACTTTTATTTTTAATGAGCCCATCTTGAAATACCACTCTCTGAGATGTAGCGGTTTTATCTTTGTTTTCACTTGTTTCTTAATCATTACAGTGGAACTCAGACTTATGGATATCACCAATAGTACAGCATACTATGTATTTACTGAAACTTGTTCTTTTATATTCTTTTTGTTTTTTGAAAATTATCTCTGTCATCCTCCTTCAAGACACTGTGCTACTCAGAGCGCTCAATTTTGTCTAAAGAAAAAGTGCACAGTTGTTCCCATAATGTGGAAATATTTAAGATGAACTGACAGAAAAGTAAAAATTTGTAAATCCATTGGCAACTCTATATTAAATATATTGTTTACCCTCAGAATATTTTTGGTTATTCTCCATCGAATGGAAAAGTCACTTATCATTATTTCCTTATTTCCATCATTTTGTTTTTATATAAATACTATATTTGAATTTAGAGGAAGCTTCTTTTGCTCTAACTGATAAATAGGATATCAAGTGGTACACAGTATGGTCACTATAATAAAGATTTAGAAGAGAATACACTAATACAAAAGCATAAGGTAACACTTTTATTATAGATTCATATCTTTCACTGGAAAAATGTTATAGAGCTCCTTTCCCTGGAAACCTCTAAGGATGATTATACATCCATCTGATGACAATTATAAAATTGGAGGTAGAGTAAAAAGTGACAAGAATAACGTTTTTAAGTATTCTCCAGTTTTATGATTCTGTTTTTCTAATACATGATATTTTTATGTTTCTTATATTTAAAAAATAAAAAGAAATCCAAAAGAATGTCTTATTTCACACCCACATTTCCTCAAACTTCGCTGCCTTCAAGCTAATTGTCTAGCATCATTTTCTTTCATATTTTACAGGTCGGAACCTATAAAATATGAAGTGAGTAGAGTAGGTTGTCTTATCCCAGGACCACCTTAAGATATTACTAACACTCAAGATATCCCTGAACATGACTGGATGGTACTGAAGGGAGTCATATTTCATGAAACAGACATAAGCAAAATTTATTTGATGTAGTTACTCAACTGCATTTGCCAGAGGCATAAAGGAGTTTAATTCCCTTTAGTAGTCTTATTTCCTATTACTCTAAGAATCTATTTCTGAAAATCATCACATTATTTATGTCATCATTCCTCTACTCAAAAACCTACTGTCATATAAAGAAAATATTATTTAGGGGTTGTTTCTCAGATTTGCCACAGAATTCATACAAGTTTTGGGTATAAATACTGTTCAAGTATAAAATTAGTATAATATTGATTTGGTTCTTTTGTTTTTCTTTACCTTCCTAACAGGAAGTATAAAACTTACTCAGAGCAAGCACATTCCTTTCCTTCCTTACAACAGATTCAAAAGTAACTACCAAATTAAAACCATATGCTTTTCTTATGACTTGTTTTGTTGTAAAGGAGTATTTATTGGATACGTCTCAAAAAAATTAGAGTTTCTTTTAGAAACTATTAAAAGTAAATTTAAGACATAGAAAGATTTTATTTCATAAGTAGCCACTGTTTACCTGTACAGGAATAATCATCGATTCTGATGTATCCTGTTTTGCAGATGCACATGAAAGAACCTGGGGTGTTGACACACATCGTATTCTCCCGGCAGTAATGGCGGCCTTCAGCACATTCATCGATGTCTGTGAAGAAAAGGTAGAGCGAAGAGGTCAATAGTAGGCAATATTCTAGAGTTCCTCTGTAATTGTCTTTGATGAGGAGAGGGAAATAGTTACTAATTGAAATGCATTTTTAAAAAGCATTCAAAACATTTCCTTTAATAGGAATGTTTGATGTTCAAATGACAGAAACCAAAAAAGTTTTTTCCAACAGCTCTTGCTGCAGTTTCAAAGGTATCTGTTTCAACTTGCATCATACTAAACATAACTGAAAATGTTCAGTGCATTCATCTACAGATGTTTGATAAACTGAATCAGAAAATACACATTGGGCTGCCTTAGAGTCTTGGAAGCCTCTATCACTGAGTTTATCATATATTATTTTTTAATTCACTGGTTATTCTCAACACTCGGTGAGACCCCACAAGAGGTGAATAAAATATTCAATATACACCAGAACTTTAATAACCTCACTTAAAAGTGTGAAACCAATAACATGTAGCTTATTAGAGATACAAGTAGAAATATAGTTATCCCAGTAAGTTTCTGAACACAGATGAAATTATAGTGCAGAGATCTGATATAAATAAGAAGCTATAAAATAGTAAAATAAGATAATAAATTAAAGAACTTCTGTAGTAATTCACACACCAAGTTTTGAGTGTAAAGACTTACAAATGCTAAGCCAAAATACGCACTAGTACTAATTGGGAAGAGTGTGAATTTTGACAATAAAACTGTCCCAATTTTATAGCACCTCTCTCTGCGAAACAAAGTATTTTACAGGTACTTTATCATTATGTAATACTCTTTATGAAGAGCCTTTATGCATTGACCAGGTAAGATATTTCTCCTCCAGAAGTCCGTTTTCTCAAATGCTTGTGGTGAATCCACAAACTAGCATTGCCCTCATTTGTACTATTAAGAGAAATGGATCAATTATAGGAAATAGCCAGGTGAGTCACCACTATACGTAGAAGTCATGCATTTCATATAAGCTCAACTATGTTCCCAGTCCTGAGAGTATGAAAGGAAGTAATTGACACAATCTCAGAAAGCTACATTTTAGAGCTAGAAAGTTCTTGGCAATCATCTGAGCTAACCACAATTTTTATAGTTGGAAAAACTGTGGCCTAGAGAGGCTCAATTTTCCATTCAACTTCTAAATGAAAGTCAAAACAAATTCAAAACCTCTTAGCGTACAAAATCCTTGCTAGTCTGGCCCTTACTTTTCTGCTTTTCTATCTCCTTTCACCCTCTCAGTGTTCTGGCCACACTGAGCTTCTGATCACGCCTTGAATGTGCTGCTCTCTCTACTCCTCTCCCTGTCATCATTACCAGTACATCTTACCCACCAGGGGAAGCATCCTTCAAGAATCTCTTTAAATGTCTCTCTATGGAATCTTCCTTAATGAAATAAAATACTCTCTATGCAATGCTCTCTTGGAATTTGGTACATGTTTCCATTATAGATTCATCAATTTCACCTTTATTAATTTTTGTGAGCTTCTTCTGCCCAATAAATCATATATACTCCTTGAGAGATCATCTTATTCATGTTACTTAACTCTGGCTGCATGTTATATTTATCTGGGACACTTTTAAAAAAACATTGACTCCTGGGCTAACTCATAAACACACGCTCCAAATTCTGATTTAACTAACAGTGGTGGAACACAAGCAATGACTTCTTTTTAAATCTTCTCCATGAGTCTAATGCAGGAATTAGCAATATTTTTTAACAAAGAGCCAGATAGTAAATATTTTAGGCTTTAGGAGTCACAGGATCTCCATTGCAATTTAACTCTGTTATTGTAGCATGAAAGCAACCATAGATAATATGTATGTAAATGAACCTGGCAATGTTCCAATAAAACTTTATTTATAAAAACAGATGGTGAATCATATTTGGCCCACAGACCATAGATTGATGACCCCTGGTCAAACGCATAACCAGGATTAAAAATCACTGAGTATATAATTCATTTTTGTATCCACAATACCTTGTAGGTATACCAGGACATTATGAGGTCAATAAATGCTACAAAATTAATGAATAAATGCTTCAAGGAAGATCTAAGAATGGCTCTAAAATATTCTGATTTCTTGTATAATATTCTTCTCATGACAACATGCTACTTCCAAATGTTTGCACTAGTCTGCAAGGAAAGTATCACATTGAAATACAGCCTAAAAATCAAACTACTGTGTTTCCCCGAAAACAAGACCTAGCCTGACAGTCAGATCTAATGCGTCTTTTGGAGCAAAAATTAATATAAGACCCGGTATTATATTACATTATATTATATTATATTATTATTATATTATATTATACCCAGTCTTATATTATAGTAAAATAAGAACGGGTCTTATATTACTTTTTGCTCCAAAAGACACATTAGAGCTGATGGTCCGACTAGGTCTTATTTTCTGGGAAACACATTATAAGCAACCTGGGAGAATATGATAGAAACTCATTTGCTTCCAGGACCATAATAGGAATGATATGAGATAATTAATATGCTCAGCTGGATCAATGGACTTTAACCCTACCCCTCTGAGAGAGTGCTGTGGAGAAGTGAATTACTGAAAGCCATTGCAGTAGTCCCCAGGGCTTACGCTTAGGAGCTGGAGGGATGGCCACGAAGATATCCATGTGCACAGAGGCATGAAACACTTACCTCTGGGGATAAAAGAGCCAAGAATAAGGAACATAACTCAGTGAAGACATCTTAGTTATTAGCGGGAAGAATTATTGAGTACATGGTGGCATTCCTCAAAAGAAGAGTAGTTCCTAGTGAGAGACCATAGATCCTAGTCGAGTCAAGGAAGTAGCTTCAGTGCCCAGAGTAGGGCTGAGTGCTGGCTGGACCAAGCATTCCTTACTGAGAGCACTGTACCTCTCCTCACACAGTCTCCTACAGAAGGAAACCTACCCCGGCATGAGTAGGTTTCAAACCTGGCAAATCGAACTCTGGTAAATCAAACTCTAAGTACATGTGAAGCACCCCAGATCCCTCCCAAGATATTTAAGGAATGGGAACTGAAGAGTACTAAGTCCTACGGGAGGAGATGGAGAAAGAGACAGCAAATTAGGGTTATTTCTGTGGATGTGATCCAATTTACAGCCGCAAATTATGGGATGAGTTGGTTCATAAGATAAATAGAGATTATCTGTGAAAGAGTAATACTGTCCCTCGATTGCTTGTTGTTAGGTCTACATGCCAGACTGTTGGGAGACATTGCCCCATCTAATTTTCTTTTCTAGGTGGTTCACTTTTAAGCTATCATACGATCAGAGAAAACACGAAGTTGGGTCATAAAGCAAAAACAAGGAACTTATTTAATGTGATGCCTGTTAGGAATTTGAATGATTTGTATCAGGTAGAGTATTGGATTCATGACCAAGAGAGATGAAGTGTCAGCCTTATTTACTGAAGCAGTACTGTGAGGGGAAAAGAAGTACAATAATAAAACATACCATCACAACACTGGACACCTAATCGCCAAATGCCTTTATAAAATTCACACACGCCATCTTCAGAAAAGGAATTCCCCAAAGAGCCGCATGTACATACTAAAATTGCAAAGTTACATAAATGTAATTTCCATTTACATGTGTAGATACTCACAGGCACAACAATGGCACGAGTAAAAAGTAATCAGGTGGAAAATCATGTTCAAACAGTCCAGGGTGTACTTTAGTTCCAAATCCCAGTTCAAAAATGTAATGAGCCAAATTCTCACAATTCAATTCATTTCTCTACACATTTATTGAATGTTTTCTATGTCCAAGTCACTTTACTAGATTTTCAGTCACATCGAGGACTCTAAGAGTTAGACCTACAACCACAGGTGGATAGCACACGGGGTGCTTCAATGTAACTTTCGCCTAAGCAGAGAGCATTACACAAAGTTGGAAAGGGCTGCCACAGAGACAGCTTTCGCCAAATAGAAGTTTTTAAGCACGAGCTAGATATGCTCGTACAGATTCCAGCAAAAGGTATATACTGGGCCATGTGGCTTTTAATGTCCCTTCCAAAATTAGGTACAAAGAGAGTTAAAGCACAGACCCTGCCTTAAAAGGACTTAACAGTCCAGGAAACAGTAACATCAGCATCTGCATCCACTCAGGTGCCTTCTGTGTTTTAGGCCTGCATTTTAGAGAGCAATATCTCCAAAGAGATTCATGGTTCCTTGAAAATAGAGTATTGCATGGCCAAATAAGTTCCTGGATTGTTATATTATCATACTACTTACATTCCCCTCCTTAAAATTCACAATGAACATGAGCAAATTACAGGCTCTGCAATTTCTAGTTGTTTTTAAAAAATCTTCATTCATTTATTCAACAAGTATATAATGGACATACACTGTGTCCAAGTACTGCAACAAATTCTAGCTGGAGAAATAACTTAAACAATAATATTATGACATCATGCATACTATGTAACAGAAACATATACAGTGTGCATTAAATAGGCAGCAACAACTTTTTTAACACACTGCTTGCTTGTTCTGAGCACCTATTAATGTGGAACACATTTAGGGATTTATATTTGGTGATAGAAATAATTTTATAACTCTCCCCTCTCCCAACTTGAGGATCTGATAATGAAATTAAGAAGCCAGGGCATACTTACATGAATAACAACCTGAGGTCTTATATGCTAAGTGTCAAAAGAAATAAAGAAAGAGAGAAAAAGAGGGGGGGTTGGGAAGGAGGGAAAGAGGGACGGAGGGAGGGAGGAGGAAGAAACAGAGGAAGAAGAGAAGAGGAAACAAAAGAGAGGAAAGAAAGAAAAGAAGAAAGCATACACTACAAGGACTGGTATTCAGAGGAAGGTTGACGATAAAGGCCAGAGATAACCAAGGAAAATTTGATGGTATAGCAGGACTTGGTGTGGATTGTGAAGTAGGCTTAAAGTGAGACTTGCACAAAGTTGGAGCAAGCTGCTAAATAAGAGAGTTTCCTGTCAAATAGAGCTGTTCAAAGATGAGTGGAAGTACTGTAGAGATTCAAGTCCAGTGTAGACAGCATAGACAGCAAAATATGAAACGCCAAGAAACAACAACTATTCTAGTTGATTGGAGTTTGTGCAGTTAAGAAATGAAAATACAGTTATGAGATAGGAGACACAATGTGACTATGCTTAAATGTCCAACAAATATGAGAAAGGCACCTTATTTGCTGTGATATGAAGACATTAAAGCATTTGGAAGGAGGGGAGTGGGAAAATGGCATAGAAAAATAAATCTCACAAGAGTTGGTAAGATAGTGCAATGGTAGAGTTGATGAGAGGTACAATCAAGGTGAGAAGAATGTTCATGAATGAATAAAAGCCTAAGTCTTAGGTGGTTACTAAATTTAAAGTGACCTCTCCAGACTCCATCTCTCCATATTACTTATCAGTATCTGAAAGTCCTATTAAGTTATTTGTTAATATGTCTGTTGTCTATTTATATTGGAATATAAGATTCAGGAGGATAGAGACCTTGTTCTAGAACAATGGCTGGTCCTCACTAGACATCTGCTGAATGAATCAATGAATCCTTTCATGGCTTTTCACCTGGAAGGAAAAAGGTAAGTAGTTTCATTTATACTGGTCTGACCTGGAGCTCAACTTGGCAGAGCGAATCCTTTGTCTTCCCAGTACATTGCCGAGGCATTCACTCAGACACAGGCTTTTCTACGAACAGTGAACATAAGCCACCAAAATGAAATAATCTTGAACAGTGGGAGAACACTGCGGTGGGAATAAAGGAGCCTGGATTCTAGTCTTTGGCTCTATTATAAACCTGACAGGCATTTCATCTCTCTGGACATCAATTCCATCATCTATACAAGCAAAGGCTAGACGTTTCCAAGTCATTACCAGGCCTCATACTTTACAGTTTTAACAAAGAGAAGATGATCTGTATGGTTGCAGTGGAGAATCTGATCCTCCAGGATTTTGTAGGACACACAGTCATACTTCACCAAACTTGAAAAGCAGAAGTAAACTGTATTTCTTATACTTGAACAACTTCTCTTGTTTCAGGATAATTCAAGCTGATCTATTTTAGAAACAGGAATTTATAAATTTATAAATTCCCTTTTATCCTACCTGAAAGCTGAGACCAACTTTGCAATTATTGACAGCCATACATTTTTTAGACCTGAGAGGAACTTTAGAAATTATCTAACCTAACCCCAGTCATTGACAATTAAAGAAATGGAGGCACAGAGATGCCGGAGACAAATTAAAGAGGTGGCAGGGATCAGATTGTGAAACTTTCATGAGCCATATTAAAAAATTTGGACTTCATTCCTATGTGAAATGGGAATGCTTTTAGGAAAAAATTAATGGAATCAGATCTGTGTTTTTGGAAGATTTCTCTAGCACAAGTTTAGACAGCCAATGAGCAGCAATCATAATGAGAACATGCTTCCAGACCCCAGGTCCCAAATTAATGTTCCATTTGGCCTGCAGACTGGTCCCCAGACTACCCTTGGAGGCAGTGGGCACTCAGGAATGATTTCCCCCTCTCCTGTGTGCTTCTGCCACACAGCCCAGTTTCTCCATCTAATGCCTTGTATGTCACTGGTGCCATTTTTTTTTTTAAAGCATGGTGTATTTCTAAGGCCATAGCATTTATCTCAAATTTGCCCTGTAAAAGAATTATATTAGCATATTAATGAACACTAATGCCTTCTTGTTTAGCCAATAAAATCTTGAAGTCATGGAGTTCAACAGCAAGAGTTCCACATACTGAAGAATAACACAGATCAGTATGGATTATTTCTAAGTCTTGGCCCATCAGCTGTGAAACATTGTCTTGGCAAAGTTGACAAAGAGATCAATAATTTAATTCATAAACCGGGAAAAAGACTAAGTTCTGAGAAATGTAATAGTGGAAAAGATTTGAGAGTAATATTTGGGAAGATACGAGTATTTTTTTTAAAAAATTGCAAGTACAAGTAGGCTGCTTAGTGAAAAATCAGTAAAGAATAAATTAAAATGTCATTTACAAATAAGGTAGGATTTAAAGTAATGTTTTAAAGTCAGTGGCATTAATGAGCTTGCTTATGAAATATTAATTTTTATGTATTAAAACTATATATATGTATCACTTAAATGTGATTTTTTTTGACATCTCAAAATAATAGCCATATATTTCCTTCATTCATTTTTTAATTCATTCATTGTAAATTGTATAGTATATTCTTCAAAAAGAGTGAAAGCTATATTAGCTTTTTTACTGCTCTTAATAGAATATATTATTCCTAGCTTTAGGATTCCTACATCTAAAATATATATGTGGAGACATGCAGAAGAAAAATTTCAGATAGGGTTTAGAGTGGATTATAAAATAATACCTATGGGGACAGATGAGATAATTGGAAAATTACAGGGCAGAGAAAACAAGCATGAGTAATTTACCCATGTAACTAATGTTTATTGAATTCCTACTATGTTCAATATGTTTACCTTACCACCCATGTCATAGCCTTGAATAAGACAACTGTAGTATCTGTCCTTGCAGAGCTTATGGTCTTTCTGACAAGACACAAACAATAATTTCAAAACTTTTATAGGAGTTTGACAAGGATAGGGCCATCTGGGAAAAAAAAAGTAAGTTCTAAATCTAGTCTTGCAGTCAAGGCAAAGCTTCCAGGAGGATGTGATTTCTAAGCACAAGGGTAAAGGAGAAGTAGGATTATCCAGGTGAGGTGGGAGAGAAGAGAGCATTTCAAACAAGGGAACTATGTGTAAATGTTGGAAAGTGAAAGAATGTGATATACTCAAAGAAGAGCAAAACATTCCATGTGGCTAATGAAGTAATTTTGTGTGATGATCTTAGAAACCATGTGAATTTGACATTATCCTATGATCAATGGGAATCTGTTAAAGTTTTTTTAATCAATTTTTAATACATCATGAGCACAGTGTATAAAATGTAAAAGATACAGTACAGTGCACAATAAAGTAAGACTGACCCACTCCCATTTGGTTCTCCCATTCCCAATCCCTGAGACAACCATTGCTACCAGTTTCTTGTGCAAACTTCCAGAGATACTCTACACCCATGTAAGCACATGAATGGGGGGGGGGGGGAATGTATATGCTTCTCCTGTGAAGGAGTCTAAGCAGGGGAATGAGATGTCATGAGTTGCTAAGCAAGATCTTTTAATTGCAAGGTAAAGAATAGATTACAGAAAACTGGAAGCTAGGAGGAAACTCAGTAATTTGGATTCCTGTGCCTGTGACAGTATATTCTTGTTGAGTATGGAGACTATGGCAGATTCAATATATACATACACACACACACACACACACGCACACACACACACACCCCACACACATAATGCCAAAAAAATGCATACATATTATAAGAAAGGAAAACTGTATTAAAATTGTAACACCCAATATACACTGATAACAAAAGATGAATAAATGTCATATCTGACTTCTGCAATTACAAGAGGAGCTCAAAGTGGTTACCATCAGCGTCCAGACACTTCTGATTAAGGTGAACTACTGCTTGAGCAACGCTGACCAAAGTGTCCACTTGTATACATGTTTTTGGCATCCCCGCTACACACACACACACACCCCACACACATAATGCCAAAAAAATGCATACATATTTTAAGAAAGGAAAACTGTATTAAAATTGTAACACCCAATATACACTGATAACAAAAGATGAATAAATGTCATATCTGACTTCTGCAATTACAAGAGGTGCTCAAAGTGGTTACCATCAGCGTCCAGACACTTCTGATTAAGGTGAACTACTGCTTGAGCAACGTTGACCAAAGTGTCCACTTGTATACATGTTTTTGGCATCCCCGCTATATACACACAAATACACACACACACACACACACACACACGATCTACAATTGGTTGCACATGCAGATGAGGGAGGGGAGCGCTCAATCATAACATCCTCTTTGCTTAACAACTGAGTGGATCTGCACTGTGAAGAACTGGAGGGATGCATTTGTGTGACAGGGGCGTATGGTTTTAGACATGTTGAATTTGAGGTGCTTATGGCACATGCAAGTAGAAATGTCCAAGAAGCAGCTAGATATGTGGTCCTCGAGGTCAGGAGAGAGGACAGGGTTGGAGGTCAAGATCTGGGAGTCTTAAACACAGAGAAGGCAATTAAAGCCACGGTGTTAGACAGCATCACCCAGGGAAAAGGTGCAGAATGAGGAGAAAAAAAATAAGATGGAGCCCTAGGGAACATTTAAGGGGCAAGAAAAGAAAGGAGACTAAGAACGATTGCTCAGAGAGGTAGTGGCACAGCTAGAAGAGTGTTCGAGGTAGACAAATGTCAAAATAGTGGCCAGCTATCACATTTTCTACACATCTTCTATAGTTGGGGAAATCCCCAACTCCCCAAGAACGAACTCACAACTCAAATCTTTAGTGTTCTTGGCAGCTAGTACATAGGCCTGGAACCTAGGACTGCCAATTAGGGGCACACATGCAAAACTTCAAGATGAGAACTCATGACTATGCAAGGTTGTGAAATCTTCTAGCAAGTGTAAAGGAGAAGGCATTCAGTACTTAACGTGGTGGCAGTGGCATAGCTTCTGGAGTCCAGTTCTGGGTATTACCAGTGAAAACTATGCAGTATTTGTGTGACTTGTGGTGTTGACACTAAGAGGCAGAGGCAGTGGGATTTGTGCCCAGGTGTGATAAACATAGTCTTGGATGAATATCATCTATACCTGTCCTGCCACATAAATTCTGAGCCACCTAACATCCTTCAAAATATTCCTTTTCTTCTTAAACTTCCAGAGTGGATTCTGTTGTTTGCAACTCTGATCCCTCATCAATACAATGTATTATTATGAAGACAAGGTAAATAAGTGTTTGAAGGAGGAAGTAATCAATAGAATTAATTGCTGCCTAGAGGTCAAGCAAGATACGTCCTGAAAGACGTCTGATTTAACAATATAGAAGTTATCAGTGACCTTGGTGAGAGCAGTTGTTTGGAGGGGATATGGGATGAAACATCTAGATTGAAGTGGGTTAAGGAGAGGGTCTAACTTGAAGAAATTGAGACAGTGAAAATAGATCACATCTTTAAGAAATTTGGCTATCAAGGGGAAGAGGGGTAATAACACAAAACGAGAAGTGGATGTGGAAGGAACAAACAATATTTAAATGCTGATGGGAAGAAGCAAATAAAAAGAAGAGGATAATAGATGGAGCAAGTTTCCTGCGAAAACGGGAAGAAGTGAGATTCAGTGCTCAGATGCACCTATAACTCCTAGGAGGAGTGGTGTCTATTCCCCTGAGACTAGGAGAAAGAAGAAAGGGTGAGTGTGAAGCACCTGGGCTTACATCATGGGAGCAGGATGATAAGGAAGTTAATGTTCCTGATTTCTGTTTTGTTAGTAAAGAAGGTTCTCTGCTGAGAATAGGAGAATGGGTAGAGTCAAAGGATTAGAAGCAATGGGAGGTCTGAAATAATCATTACAGGAAACGAGAGGAAACTGAGCTGGGATGCATAGTAAAATTACCAAGCAGAGTACAGCGCACAGCTAGGGTTGGTAACCATGTACATAGCGTTGTAAAGATCTACCACTTGACATTTTTATTAACACTTTGATTTTACAGTGCATGTTCCTATGCCTGATATGTTCATTCTCACAATAACCCTATGACCTACATGAAACAGACAGAATTACTCCCTTTTCACAGCCAAGGAACCTGTTCAAACTTGAGAAGTTTCCTATATGTTTGCTGTAGGTTAGTGGTTGGCAAATCTAGAATAGAATCACTCCATATAACCCACTGTTCCTCCACAATCTGGTCCCTATCTTTGCAGTTTAATCTACTAACTCTCCTGGATATAATCTTCCTGTTGCAGGAAAACTCCAAAACATGTCTTCCTCTTTCTCTATGCTGTTTCTTCTCTGCCAATCCAAATTGGACTCACTCTTCAAGGCCCAGATGAAGTCCCAATTCTTCCACAATGTCTCCCTAACCTCTTGGGCTATGGAGATTCCATCTGTCTGTGTTTCCACACTTTTTGTCTCTGCTTATTCATGCCTAGTTAGTAAGCTGTTTTGGCTGAATCCAACTTGCTTGAAACTAATGAACAGACAGGCTTGTTTGAAAGACTGCCTTGTCATGCTGAATTTGAAAATTCATCAAGTTGAATGCTATTCTTTCCAAGAAGGCAGATTAGTATTTTTAAATATTAAAAACTAATTTAATAAATATGTTTATTTTGCCAAAAACAAGGATTTCAGTCATTACAATATCCAAATTGTTGCCCATTCAGAGTTATTAGATTAATCTATCCATTACATCAGTGCTTTCATGAGAGATACGGGGCCACTCCAATTTCCAATTGCTTGTTTGTACATAAGTCACTAACTGCATTGCTGAATTTAACAATGTTAATATTTATTGTTGGTTATGAAGTATGGTCTCACAACAATTCAGTACAAACAAACATTATATGTTCTACAATTTCAGTTCCATTTCTTCATTGTCACAGTCTTATCTAAGGATATGAACAATCTGTAGAAATGTTTGGGAGTACATTATTCGTATTAAAGAAAAATCACTTGAGGGAAATTTTAAATGGAATAAAAATGAAAATATTCTTATGTCTGATTAAAATCCCAGAGATCCATTTTTTATCATACTCATGACTATGAAGCATAATTTAGAACCATAACGTGTTCACCCCTGAACCAACGCTTCAAATTCATTAAAGGTAGCACCGATTTTCTAACTGTCCCTGTGTCCCGACACACGCAGCTCTTTCTGCTCAGCAACAGTCCTTTGCCTAAACAAGCCAGTCCTTCTCCATCACATTACTGAAATCTCTCACTTTTCTCTGTCATGTTGATGATTTTGTGCCTAACTGCTTCCCGCAATCCACAGTTGTCTCCAAAAACCTTATTTCTATTTCTATTCATAATATTAACAATGAAACTAACATTTATTCCAATGTCTCTTGCTAGGACCATGTCATTTCATTTTTTCTTCACAGCTTCACATTTTCACAACAGATTCCCAACATAATCTCAGGACCAGTGAATCATGTTTTATTTGTTTTATTTGTGCAATCCTGATATATTGCTAGCCATACTGTTTTCCTGCCATCAATCATGCTCAAACTTCCATCGCCTATCTCCAAGCCTTTTTTCAGATGTCCTTACTACACATGATAAAAAAAATCTTATTTTATATTGGAGTTGGTTCTGCCTTTTGAAAGTTAATGAATACATAACGGGAAGACAAGAATTATAAAAGAAATGCTCATAGTTGTGTTTCATTTCAAGCTAGCATTTGTTAAGTGACTTCAATACTTGTAACAAATATAACTAGAACATATGACTTGAAATTCTTGGAAGACAAAATAGAGCTGGTATTTATAATTTAATCTCTAAGTTATACTTGACCTTAAACTTAATGGAGTTGCAAAAAGGCTTTTTCCATCAATTAAATTAAAAATTGTTAATCATGTACCTCATGTCACTTCAAATGCATTCTTTTTTAGGGAGGTGGCTTTTAAAATATAATTTTCATTTATCTAATGAAATGATAACGATAACGAACTGCTGCCTCACCTAAGACATCTGCAATTAATTTAAAATGAATTGTTTAAGTCTAAGCAGACATTTTCTCCCTAGAAATAATAAACAAGTAATTATCAAGTATTTTAACCTGCTACACATCTACAAAAAAAAATAACACGAATTCCAATGGTTACATTTTAAGTCTTCTCCTATAATTTGCAAAATGAAGATGAATTATACATACTCTATATTGCAGAACTGGTTAGAATATTATTCAGACCAAGGAATTTGGAATAAAGTGGTTTGGTTCTGGAAACAGACCATGGTAACTTAGTTACTGAAGTAACTGAAGCTGAAGATCTTATTATAACTGGCTTAAAATATAAGACAATATCATCATATAGATTCTAAGAGGATTGTTACCACAAGTTTCCAATACACTAATGGTGTACTATCTTAGTTCCAAAAATAAATCCATGTTGCATGAACTGACTGTAACACTGGCACTAATAAACATACGTGAGAAACAGAGGTTTAATGACAGACTTTCACCAAGGACTCATTTTTCTGGAAGGTATTTTCACATACTTAATCTTATTTAACTTCCATTTCTCTAATAACCTCAAATGACAAATTATCTGCATTTAACAGATGAGGAGACTGAGGATCAGAGATATTAAGTGATTTGCACAAGTTCTGACAGTTACTAAACAGAAGAGGTAAGGATAAAATTCAAGTCTTTCTGCCCAATGTTCTTTCCTTAACATCACAGTTGCTCCCATTTGTCCAAAATGGAAAGATTGTGATTTGATCCACATAAACATTTTATATTCGTTTGTCTATTAACTCCAACAATTTCTTCTCACATGTATTTTTAAAAAATAATGACAGGTGATTGTACGTATAAATCTGTAAAGTATCCACCCAGCTACCAGAATGACTATTAGTGTACAAGGAGTGTGTATGAAATAAGCATTTGTTCTGATTTACTTTTCAGCATTGACACAATTGACTACCAAAAGGGTGACGATTATACTTGTATAACATTGGTTGACAGTGAATGTGTCATCATATCATATTACAAAGAAATGCAAAGGTAAGCAATTTGGTGAGAATAGTGAGCCAAACAAAACTCAAACTCATACCAGAAATTCAATAATGCTACCGGCTATGAATACAAATTTCCTTGGTTGTTGATGAATCTGAGGCCTCCCTTCAACACCTCCCCAATTACTTCTGAGCGTACCCTGAGTATCTCTGTGGGTTCAGAAATAAATAAACACATACTCACCATCACTGCCCACTACCCTGGCCCTGGGCAACTTCTGGGGCTTCTCCATGTCCTCTGAGTCTCTGCCCAAGCGAGGACAAATCCCTGTGTCCCTACTTTTGGCCCTTTAAAAGAAGCACCTATACTCAAAGCTACTCTTGAGACAACATACAGCATCTTCTTCAGTCTTCACAGCATGTTCAGAGCTACTCAAAAATAGACCCCAAAATGTTCTTCCACCTATTTTGTATTGTTCTTTGGCACCTAGACACTATAGCAGCCTTGTTTATGGCCTAAACATGAGATTTTGTCCCCTTCCAGTCATGTCATTACGTTTCTCTCACCATTCAGTATAAAACCAGCCCAAAGAGCCAGGTAGGTCTTACGTGCTTGTACATAAATGTCATACTCATATAAATATCATGCTCACATATAGCCATTTCCTATTCTATACTTAGGTTATACCAATGGTTCTCAACTGGAAGCAGTTTTGCCCTCCAGCAGATATTTAGCAGTGTCTGGAGACACTTTTGTTTATCACAAGTAGGAGTGGGACTGCAGACACAGGTGTGCTGCCGGCATCCTGTGGACAGAGGCCAGGGATGTTGCTAAACATCCTCCAATGCACAGGCCAGCACAGAACCCACAACAAAGAATTATCTAGTTCAAAATGTCAATAGTGTCAAGGCTGAGAAACCCTGGTTTAAAGTAACACCACTGTAATACACAGGAATAGATGACCACACAGGCTCAACAATTCATCTTTCTAGGCAGCAGCATATTTACCAAAGATAAAACAATATTACTGAAAATGCATCCTTAGAAGGATCTCAATAAAGAATTAGTCTAGGATAGTCCTTTTGAAACTTTAATGTGCACAATCACTTGTGAAGCTTGTAAACATGCAGATTTTTGAGACCCAACACTGACTTACCTAACCAGAGTTAAGGTTGTATCCAGGAATATGCATTTTAAACAAGCTCCTCAGGTGATTTTGCTGCAGCTTGAACCACATTATAAGAAATCATGTTGAGGAAACCAAATTGTATCCTGATGAAAATAAACTGAGACAGTGAACACTAAAGTTCCTCTCTGGTTGTGCATACAGCTAAAAAACATTGGATGGTTACCAAATCATTTTAGGTGATAAGTTAATAAATTTACGCCTCAAACCAGTACTCTTCAAATTTTCCTATGTTTAGGAATCACCTGGCCATCTTGCTATCATGCAGATCTGATTTAGTAGGTCTGAGATAAAGGAAGAGATTCTGTATTGCTAACCAGCTCCCAGTTGGTGACCTATATTGCTGGTCTTTGGACAAACACGTTGAGTACTAAGGTCTTAAAAAACAGCTGCCAAAAGTCTGTAAAAGACCGGGACTACTTATTTTAACAAAGCACAAAAACATCAGTCAGAATTCTCATTTCCATCTGCATCTGGAAAATGGGCACAGACTGTATGTAAATGTTACCTCCACTAGAAAGTCAGCTCCCTGACAGCAGGGGCTTAATCAGTTTTGCTCACAGCTATATGACCAGCACTCACTCAAGCCCTGACACATAGTATGTGCTCCATAAATACCTTGAATAAATGAATGCTGAACAAAGATTCTCTAAATGAAGTTTAATGATAGAGGCCATTCATACATCAAACTACCAGAAGAGACTATACATCCACCTCAGAGCTAAGTTCATGGTCTTAATCCTATTTAATACATAGATATATCATTAATTCCTTGTTGCCCCGAAAATAAGACCTACCCAGACTATCAGGTCTAATGCGTCTTTTGGAGCAAAAATTAATATAAGGCTGAGTCTTATATAAGAGCCAGTATTATATTATTTTATATTATTTTATATTATATTATATTACATTACATTATATTAAAGACCCAGTCTTACATTATATTAAAATAAGACCGGGTCTTATATTAATTTTTGCTCCAAAAGACGCATTAGAGCTGATGGTCTGGATAGGTCTTATTTTTGGGTAAACACGGTTGATGACTGATTTATGATTTCTTCTCTATACAGCATCCAAAGTGATTATGAACTCCAAAAGAGTTAGATAAATATTTTCTATAGAAGTGCATTCTTTGGGGGGAAAACTCATCTGGCCACAAAAGTCACACAAGTATGGTGTTTTGTTTCAAAAGAACAGTGTATGAGGAGCCTTGATTGCTTCTTCAACTTGCTTTGCATGAGAAACTATGCCTAAGAAGAAATTCAGAGAAGTTTAATCTTTATTAGGTTTGATTTTAAAAATTTAAAGTCCTTCCTTCATATCAATGGAGACTCAGACTTCAAAGAAAAAAAATGCCCCTTTTCTCTGATTTGCATATCTTACTGGTATTCAAGTTTACAAATGAATGGAAATTGTTTTTGAGTCAGAGAACGCTGAACTTAATCATCACAGAGAGTAAGTGATGAATGAGCCCAGAAGAAGTGCTAATGCGAGTTCAAACTTGGCTGTGTCACTGAATAGGGATTTTCAGAACTTCTGCATCAAAACTACTCAATTGGAGGAGGAGTGATTTTCAGGAAACAAAACAAAACAAACATTTCTTCAGCATTGTAAATATGTTAAATATAATAGATGTTCCTCAATGCCTAAAAACCCTTTAATACTTCCATATTTCACATTAATTCTGAAAGCTGTTTTATGTTGCAACTTTTCACTTGGTTGGATGGATTGATGAGGCCATTAAAAGGCCAATTCATATTTGGAATCATCAGATATGCTTTTCCTCTTCTCTCTTTTTCTTAATCTGTATTATAATTATAATGGTTAATTTTATGTGTCAACTTGACTAGGCCTTGGGGTGACCGGGCATTTGGTAAGAAATTAGTCTGTGTGTGTCTGTGAGGGTGCTTCTGGCTGAGACTAACATTTACCTTGGTAGATTGACTGAAGCAGAGTGACTGGCCAAATGTGGGTGGGCCTTATCCAATCAACTGAAGACCTGAATAGAACAAAAATGCTGAGTAAGAGGGAAACTTTGCCTGCCTGACCGATTAGCTGCCGCACTAGTCTTCTCCTGCCCTAGGACTGGAAACATCCACCATCGGCTCTCCTGATTCTCAGGTTTTTGGATTTGGCTGCAACTGCACCATCGGCTCTCCTGGGTCTCCAGCTTGCTGACTGCAGATTTTGCGACTTCTGAGCCTCCATAATCACATAAGCCAATTCCTTATAATCAATCAATCTCTATCGTCTATCTATCTATCTATCTATCTATCTATCTATCTATCTATCTATCTATCTATCTGTCTATCTATATACAGTGGTCCTCCTCGTCTGTAGGGAATATGTTCCAGACCCCAGTGGATACCTGAAACCACAGATAGTACCAAACCCTATGTATACTATGATTTACTATGATACATATACACCTATGATAAAGTTTAATTTATAAGTTAGGCAGTTTCACAGATAGAAGATTTGTTCTTAGCAAACTCAGCATACATTCTTTTTTTCCTTTCCTTAATATTACTACATTGAGAACTTTCACTTTTTCAACTGAAGGAAGCACTCATGGCTTCTCTTTGGCATATCCAAATTGCCAGCATCTTACACTTGCAGTTTGGGGCCTTTATTAAGTAAAATGAAGGAAACTTGAACACAAGCACTGATACTGATACTGACAGTATATCAGATAACCAAGAAAGCTACAAAGTGACTAATGGGGGTGTACTGGACAAACATAATTCATGCCCAGGATGGGACAGGGTAGACAGTGCCAGATGTCATCACACAATTCAGAATGGTGGGCAATTTAAAACTTACGAATTGTTTATTTCTGGAATTTTCCATTAAATATTCTCAAACCATGGTTGACCGGGGGTAAATGAAACCATAAAAAGTGAAACTGCAGATAAGGGGGGTACTGCTGTATGTCCTGTTGGTTCTGTTTTTCTGGAAAACCCTCATTAATACAGTAACCTTGGACTTTTTTTTTAACTTAAAATACTGTACCATAACACACCACAGAGCGTGCATCGTTAACCATAGTTTTGAAAGCTGCAGTGTCTGCTAGAATTCCCTAATTAATCCCACAGGGCTCAGTCCTCTGGTTATTTATCCCCACTCTGTTAAGCAGGCCTCCATTAGCATCACTGGGGACTTCTGTGCTGTGTTTACAATCAGAAGATTGAGCTCATTCTACATCTTTCATATTTTTTTTGCAGCAACTCTGTAAGGGTATCACTCACCTTATTCTTAAAGAAATCCTCTCAGAATAGCACTATATTGCACAGTTAATGATATGCAGATACTGGCTATGTCAGGAATTCATCACTAAATTAATTAATTGTGAAGTGGTGAGCAGCTGCAGAAAAAGGAAGGGAGTGAGGGAGGGGAGAAGGAAGGAAAGGAGGGAGGGGACAAGGACAAGTGAGGGAGGGAAGGGAAGGGCAGGTAGAAGGGGGGAGAGAGAGAGAGAGAGAGAGAGAGAGAGAGAGAGAGAGAGAGATTGCTTTCCGATCGTCTTCCTATGTGGGTTATTTACCATGGTCTCAGCTCCTGACAGTTTCTGTAATGCCAACAAGCTGATTTTCTTTTTTTCCCTTTTCAGAAACATTCAATTTTTAAAGCCAGTTAGCTGCTTTAAAAATATCTTTCTAAAGAAAAATCTGTATGCTGTGTTAACTTAAAAATAAGAATTAGATTACGTATCTAATAAGTAAATTAAAAATACTAAAGATTAAAAAACACTGAATTTGAAGATAGATGACATAAATTTGAACCCTGGGTTTACTGTTTGTTATCTAGGTAAATGATTTTGGTCAGATCATTTGATTTCTAAGCTCTTCAAAACAGGAGGTTAAAATAATGCCTGCATGGTGGGACTGCTGGATGAAGTAAGATGTTGTATGTAGAAGGCATTTCAAATTTCTCTAAAGAGCCATATGGTTATTAGTAGTTGGTGTATTATTATTATTATTATACCATTATTGATAAACAATAGCAGAAAAGAAAAATACAAAGTAGAAAAAATAGAGAAATTGCTGTTTTCCTTAAAGTTATGTTCACATTACTACTTTGTACATGGGCTAGAAGCTCCGAAATGCAAAAAGGTAGCAGAGGCATCATTAACAAAAGGACTGCATTAAAAACACAGGAACAGGATGGAAGGAGACAGTGCTTCTTTTGACATGATGGGTAGAAAAAAAGTATTTGAACTGGACATCTAAATATAATCATTTATAGTTTACATTTGAAGATGTGCTGTGTCTGGCACAGGGCAGGTGCCAAACAAATGTTTATTAAGATTCCAATCTCCATGTTCAACATCAACCAGCATTTATTAAGCACCTTCTATATGCCAGACATTTGATATTCAAGTGAGTTAGTTTGCAAATTGTAGACAAAATTCAAATCTTAAGTAAAAACTTATTCAGTAAAAGCAATGGTGGAGATGGGAAAATTTCTGGGATTTGCGGTTCTTTTAATATGCATGCCATTTATCAGCTCACACATAACTTAACAAATAATGACTGCTATAAATGAATGAATTCCTTTTATTACACTACTCAAAATAATTTTTAAGGCTAATACATACCAATTTAAAACAACTTAATCCCTTTTTCAGCTATAAAATTCAACATGACAATCACAATATAAACACAATTCAGTAAGTTCAATGCTTGTCCTGAATACTTATAATTCTTTAGTGATGAGGTAGCTTAAAAGTGCCCATCTCTTCAGCATATCTAAGCTTTTCAAATCATCAATAAACAAATATTTCTTAACCTCTAATTGTCTGTCTCTTTTTAGAAGTTTGGGAGAATGCAAGGAAAATAAACAGTCCATGACTGCAAGGTACTCACAGGTGGGAGAAATATATACAGACACACACATATGAATCCCTTAATAAATAATATAGCATATAATTAAGTATGTTACAACTGGACAATTGGATATAAACCAGTACAGAACAAGGTACTCATTCTTCAATCAGATAAAATAAAAACTAGATTTGAGAAATTAAATCTATCTGCACTTAATTCATTAAGAACATCTCCAAAGAAAAAATAAAAATTAAGCAGTCTAGAAGGATAAGTAAGTCATGGGTAGTTAGAACAAAAAGCAAAAGGTCTTTCTTTCAGATTGTGTTAGTTTGCTAGGGCTACCATAATAGAGTACCACAAACTAGTGGCTTAAGCAACAGAAATTTCTCACAGTTTTGTAGGCTAATAGTCTAAAACGAAGGTGTAGGAGGGTTGGTTCCTTCTGAGGGCTATGAGGGACAATTTGCCCGGGCCCTTGTCTCTTCTGGTGCTCTGCTGGAAATCTCTGGTGTTCCATGGATTGTAGGCATAGCACCCTGATCTGTGCCTTAACAAATGTGATCATTGGCACTCCTCTAGTTCAAAACTTTCACTAGCTTCCCCTTGTTCTCAGCATAAAACCATTGGTCTTTACTGCGCCCTGTAAGGGGCTGCTTCCCCATCATCAGGCTGGTCTCCCTTGCTCTTTGCCTTCCTGCAGTTCTTACAAAGTGCTCTTTCCGCCCTGAGGCTATTAGACGCTTAGGAAATTCCCTTCTTTCCAACCCTTACTTATATGCCTGGCTGATTTTTACTTAATCTTCAGGTTTTGGGAAAAAGAAACAAAACTATTTTCTTCAAGCACCACCAGCCATCCAGATAAGACCCCCATTAACCTATTTCTCTTTCAGGTCAATTGCCACATGTGCAATTAAATGCTCGTTGGTGTAATGATCTGTTTATTACCTTTCTTGCCTGAGAGAATATCAGTCATGTATATCTTATTTACTGTTTCACCTCTAGCCTAGCCTTGAACAAAGTAGGTATTCAATAAATATTTGTCAAATGCATAAATGAACTTCAACATTTTACCATTGCTGTTTTAATCCTGACCTAGTAAACAATAGTAAAAATCAATAGTCTTTAAATTATAAGTCATAGTCATATCATTAAAACAACGCCACAGATTTAGTAAACAAAATTTATATTACTTTATAGATTATCACTTGCTTATTTTTGCATATTATGACAAGTCTAATTTCTTAGAGGACCAGAACTGTAAGACCAGCTGATAGATAACATGTACCATTGCATAAAAAGATTTTTAAATGTTGCTTCTAGGAAGTCAAAACATCCTGAAAGTTAGCAACAACAATAAGAAAATCAAAAGGAAAACCAAATTTGATTGAAATATTGCAAAGCCTGTTAACATAAATAACAAAAGATGTAATATTAAAAGTCTAAATGTATAAAAAATTCAAGATCTCTATAATATACCAACAAGTTTTTCCATCATTTTCTTAACTTGTGATGATTACAGCTTAAAACAAAAAATAAATAACATGAAGAAATTTACAAACCATTTTTCAGTATGATCCATTCAGAATGGAAAATAGCTGCCAATTTGTGCTGAACTTGCAGATAAAAACGGTGATCTAGTTTTTACAATTAAACCAATTTTCAGTAGGTCGCATTGTTGAGTCATCTAAATCTCTGCCCTCTTCCCTCGAATTCTTTATTGTCTTGATAAATGGCAACACCATCCATGTATTGCTCAAACTCCAAACCTTGACTCCCCTTGATCCCTCTTCAATTCTCCTCCACAATAAACTATCTGCAAGTATTGTTGGCTCTACTTTCAAAACATACCATGAATATGCTCCCTCCTCTTCACCTCCCTTATCCCTTTCTTAATCCAGGCCACCAACATCTTTGCTTAGACTACGGCAATTGCCTTCCAGCTGGTCTTCTTATTTACACTTCTCCCTACCACAGTCAACCCTATAGTTCTTCTAACACATTGTAGCCAGAGCTATCCTTGACCATACAAATCTAAGCATGTCACTCTGCTACTTGAGACAAATCTAAATCTTTACAAGCCTCCCTACATTATCTGGACCCTGCCTGGTTCTCCAGCTGTCTCTCCTCTGACTCATCTGCTCCATCACATTATGCTTCTTTCTGTTTCTAGAACAACCAAGCTAGTTCCCACGTAGGGTCTTTCTACTTGCTATTCCTTTTGGTTAGAATGCTCCGTTCCAGATCTTTCTATGCTGTTTCCTTATTAAGTCTCAACTCAACTAGCACACCTCCCCCTCCAGTCTCAGAGCTTTCCCTGACCATCCCATTTAAGTCAATCCACAAACAATCTCTATCACATCATTCTGTTTCCTTTTCTTCCTATTATTTATTACTACCTCAAACTGCCTTCTCTATTTCTATGGTTACCCACGTTCTCTGTTTCCCCCAGAAGCTAAGCTCCTGAGCACAGGAACCTCATCAGTCTTATTCACCATTTACTACCCAATGTCTAGAAAAGTACTTGGTACACAGTAAGTAGGTGCTTCTTAAATATTTATTACATGAGTGAATATACTTAACGACAATAAAAGCAGCAGCTCAAAATAAAGATAATGATCATAAAATTAAGATTCAAATGGAGGTATATGAATTTATATCATGTGGTTTCATGTTATACACATTAACAATACCAGGGGGGCTTATTGTACATTGCAGATCTTAAATATTGTAATGAAAAACATATTATTTTACTAAGTAAGTTTAAGTCCATTTCTTATATAAAACCTTTCAAAATGAGGAATTTTAAATAAACCTTTATTATGAATGGGGAACAGAAGCCATATGTCCTTCCTTTAGCAAAAATGGGCTGGTCTCTTCAGAACTGAATCAGAAGCATTTAAATAATTACTTTGGGGGGGGAAATGTCAATTTTAAAAAATGAATGCTGATTTTTAAAGTAGAATAAAATCTACAGAAAGCTAAGGGAAACAATAGAAATTGGTTTCCTGAGGGCCAATAAATCATCATGTAGCTAAACTGAGGCTACATGTTTATATCTTGGAGGTTTTCCTCTCCCAGTACTGAGGGCACATTCTGGACATTTGATAAAGATAAGTCTAGAACCCTCCAAATGCCCAAACACCACCACATCAGTGTTCTTACTTGTAAGACCCACTAGCTAGTCGCACAATTCATGAGAATGATTCAACTCTGGTTCAGGGAAATTATAAATTACTGCATCTCATGGACTTGTAGGGTCTTCATGGATATTTAAAGTCAGAGGATTTATGAATGGCAAGGGCCTCCTCACGATATTTGGACTGTTTCCATGAGAGAATAAACTACCTGAGTTATTAGCTAAAATTTTAAAAAATAACTGGGAAACCATTAACTCCACTGGAGCTATTTACTAAGTACCACAGAGCATGAATACAAGTACTGACATGACTTACGGTAGCAAACAAAACCAGCAGTGGGCACTTTATCTTCCTGTTAATTGATTACCTTTGTTATACAACACTGTCTGGAAAAATCTAACTACAATTCTAACTGCAAGCCAGGGTAATCATGTCAATACGGGAACTATCTGAGTATCTAATTATGGAGAAAAAAAAAAGAAGGCAATTTCACAGTGGGATTATTGTTCTAATTCACGAAACCAGCCATGTTCACTTATTAGTCTGACATAGAGCAGATAGCTGAAAAACTTTAATTTGAAAGATAATTATTTTTAGCTGATTAATATGGTTCAAATTAAATTCACTGCTTTTAATGGGCCCATCAACTTGACAACCTGGGAAATTAATAAATTTTACATGCAGTAATCCTAGGAAATTTATACAGCTGAGCTACACATCATTACAAGGATTACCTTCACAGTAGGCACTGTCCTCTCGAAGAGCCCTAAAACCATCTCGACAGCTACAGACAGCCCTGTCATTCAGATTTCTGCAGACGGAATTCTCCATGCAGTTATGCCTTTCAGAACAAAAGTCATAACCTACAAAAAAAAAAAAAAATTATTAAGGTAAATGAGCCATGGCAAAGCAAATAAACTTTTTCTACTTAATACTTCCTTTGATTTAGAAGCTATTTTTCCCTAAATGATTTTTTAAATTGCTATCTTTATCTAGTGTTTACAGAACCATATGCTGTGTGTACTAAAAAGTTTTGTATGTGTAAACTCAATTTTTTTCTTTATATGTAAACTCAATTCCTACTGCAAGTTACTTCTGTCTTATTTCTGACTTTATAAATGCTATCTAGTCCCGAACATTCTAATAACAGTCTTCCAAATATCTGAAACAAAGCAAGAGCCTTAGAGTCCAAAATGATGATATACAATAGAGAAGATAACACAATGAGAAAGTGATCTGAGAAGTAGCAGTTGAACATTATTAATAACTATGGGTAACAGAAACCAAGCCAGATGAAATGTGCACATTGTATACTTAAAAAATGAAACAGACAGCCCAGCATCCTTTAAAATTTTTCAAAATGTGTTTAAAAATGAAAATTACACCACTTCAATCTAATTTTCTCTGGAAATTTGCAAGGCAAAGTATGTCCACTCAAAAGAAGGAGAATATTTTTATGAATTACAAAGATTTCACAGATTCCAGAGTATTTATGAGAGGAAAGAAAAATGAAACGTTTTATAAACAGTGACATCAATCATGTGTAATTTCTCAGGATCTCATTTTCCTGTGTGAATCCCTTGTTCAAAGATCATCTAAGATGCTGAAGTGAGAAGCTTGAACATTAGAATCCATATTTAATGGAAATTACATGATTATACATCATTCAAACAATTTTCAAGTTGCCTGATGCATAAGTTATCTATCTGGTTTTACATGTCTAATGAATTAACATCTCAGTCCATATATAAAAGAAGACTAGAAGAATATATTTCATGTAGTAAGAATAAACTCATCAGCCTACAATCAAGAAAAGACTTTTACTTGAGCAACTCATGAAGATAGAAGTTCTAAACTGGCTCATCTTATTTGTAATCAAGTTACCACAGAATGACGTATTCAGTAAAAGCGTGGACTAAGCTCCACCACAGCTAGCAGATGTATCTGGTACAGCACAATGATTGGTGTCCATTCTGATTGGTTTGTGCCCATAATGAATATGACCCACAAATTAAAACATATCCCTCATGAAATGCAACTACAATGTATACTAAAATAACAAATGAAGAAACAATAACTCATAGACACAGACAATAGTTTAATGGATACCAAGGGGTAGGGGGGGAGGAGGGTGGTAGATGTGGGCAAAGGGGATCAAATATATGCTGATGGGAAGGGAACTGACTGGGTGGTGAACATACAACGTGATATATAGATGATGTAATACAGAATTGTACAAATCTATGTAACTTTACTAACAATTGTCACCTCAATAAACTTTAATTAAAAAAATTATCTGTACAACTTAAACCTAAAGGAAAGTGATGCTCTCAAAATGCAATGATGGCATTAAAAATGAATAGAAAAGATCAAATGAATGAATTTTGTCCACAGAAATAAAAGAAAATAGAACAGAGGTATATGAAGACTAGAAAAATACAGTGGTCCCCCTATCCTCAGGGGTTATATTCCAAGACCCCCAGTAGATTCCTGAAACTGTGGATAGTGCCAAATCCTATACGTATATACTATTTTTTTCTTATACATACATGCTTATGATAAAGTTTAATTTAAAAATTAGGCACAATGAGAGATTAACAATAATAAAGTAGAACAATCATAACAGTATACTGTAATAAAAGTTATGTGAATGGTTTGGGGGCCATTAAGTAAAAGAAGGGTTACTTGAACATAAGCATCACGATAGTGCGACAGTTAATCTGATAAACAGGATGGCTACTAAATGACTAATGGACGGGTAGTACATACAGTGTGTATACGTTGGAGAAAGGGCTGGTTCACATCTTGGGTGCGACAGAGAAGGATGGAGTGAGATTTCACCATGCTAGTCACAATGGTGTGCAATTTAAAACTTAAGAGTTATTTATTTCTGGAATTTTCAATTTAATATTTTTGGACTACAGTTGACCATGGGTAACCAAGGAGAAGGGGGGACTACTGTATATAGTGAATAATAGCATTTAAATCCCTTGACAACTTAAGTTTTCTTGACAAGATTCCTCACAATCCAAATTCTCATGATTAAAACTGAATATTTAGAAGTAAAAAGTTCATTCTTAAGAAGAAAACATTTTTCTCCTAGGGTCTTTTTATATCTTCTTTAAACAGCTGAATCGAGACCATATTTCTTAAAATGTATTCTATTGCCTTTTTACAATGTCTGAGGGGGAATAATTTCAGCTAAAAAGTCATCTTCATTCTCTATTGCAATAGCTCAGTACATCATCAACCTAAAATGAAAAGGCTCCAAAAAATAACTTCATCTTTATTGTAAATTAAAACAAAGTTACTAAAAATACTGGCCCACTCCTTCAGATACACAAAGAATTAAGCGATCATGTTCTAACACAGTGCTAAATCTCTGTGTAATGTTTGAAACAACTTTTAGAGCTGTGACTAAGAACAGATACTGTTCCTGATGCATTTTTTATTTTTCTCTCATAAGCCTATTTTATTCAATACTTTCAACTTTTCCCTTTGCTGCATTTTCTCTTCTCCCATTTTTCAGACTCTGCCCAATCTATGCCATCACTGTCTATGCCATATGCCACCTCTATTACAACCCATTTCCAGTTCTGCCTAAGGAAAGGTGAGACCCTCATCTCAGCATCTGATGTTGTGCCCA
Organism: Rhinolophus sinicus; assembly: GCF_036562045.2. NCBI lineage: Eukaryota > Metazoa > Chordata > Mammalia > Chiroptera > Rhinolophidae > Rhinolophus > Rhinolophus sinicus. The sequence goes on along the minus strand of NC_133752.1, from coordinate 153,700,113 downwards.
CGCTCACCATCAAGTGTCCAACCGCTGCACGAACATTGCAATGATAAGTCAGCAGTGTGATCCTTTCACTGTTTTAGCTTCAGTTAGGGAGTACTTTACTTTTTGCCTGATGGTTTGGGTTTTTTGTGTGTTTTTTTAAATTAACCCAGAGACTTGGAAACTGAAAATTTTGTCAATAAAATTCTAATTTACTCTAAACAATGTCAGATAGCTGTTTTGATTTATTTTCTCAACAAATAAGTTGACTGAATCTATTGGTTGTTTTACTGCTGAGGGACAAAATACCAGGGTCAAAAGGCTAACTAGCAACAAGTAGAAAATTCAGACTCAATAAAAATGGCTTGTTCCAATCTATAGGGAATAACTTCAAAAAATCAGAGTGTGGGTTGGCAATAAACCATAGTCTTATTACCTTCACAGTTGCATTTCTACTCATATGTGCTTAGCTTTTTGGATTTGGAAGACCTGGGATTTACACCTGACTTCTACCACTTACTGGCTATGTAAATTAGCTGTGTAAGTTAATTAACCTTTCTAAACCTTCAGTTTTCCTTACCCATAAAATTACGATAATATCTACCTTGTAAAAATGTGGGGTTCAAACGAGATCATCTATGGAAAAGCATAATAGTATAGCACTTGTTAATATTTAAGCAATTAGAGAATTATTGGCAAGCCACAAACCAAATATATTGATATATCTATCATAGAAAAAAATTCAACTATTCATTATAGATGGATGGATCAATGATCTAATACAATCTAGCTTTTCTCTTTTCCCTCTTTTGAATTTTCACCTTAAGGATACCAAGTTTTTATTCCTTTTGTGAGCTTTTCAAATGAAGTTCTGTGTCTTTTATTATTATGTAGTTCTATAAAATATTAATATGCATTTCTGCATAACTGGGTAAGTAGGGAGAGGCGAATACAAAAGATTATGAGTAAGAACAATATACATAAAGGTTATACATAATAACTGGGATAAATAGAATACACAAATTTTGAGCTGAATATTTGTTGGTTTTGCCTACAGGCATCTATTCCTCCTTTATGGGGAAAAAAATAACCTAGTCATAGTTTGGAGGAACATTCACCCCTAATGCCAGCCCACTAGCTTATAGGGAAGTAGACTCAATTGCCCCAGATGATAAGGATTTCCACTGGCCTGGACACAATGATTTCTTCAGGTCTGGCCATATGATCCATTCAAGCTAATAAAGACAAATGAAACTTAATTTTGGGTCTTTCGTTCAACTCATGAGGATACTGAGCTTTTTCTTCCACCTACTTGAGTATCATACTAAAGTGAGCATAAGAATGTCAGGGGTCTATCTGAGAACGCATAGAACCTGAAAATAAATTCACCTCAGAGGAGACAAACTGACAGATGCATCAAAGCAAAAGGGCAGGATTTGAGATCTGAATCAAGCTACTTACTGGGGCCATACGTCCCATGTTTTGCTTAAATCAGTTGGGTTAGGTGTTCTATCACTTACACCCAAAAGAATACTCATTTATTTAGGTATGATTTGCAAGATGATGGATAATCCTGCTTTTCCCAAAGTGTGATTCATATGCACAGAGGAACATTTTTAAAAAAGTACTAATAGCAATGGATTTCTCTTCATGTGTATAAGAAATACATGAATCTAATAACAAATAATCCCATTATTTCATGGATACTATTGCTTAGGAATGAAACTAAATTTTTAAGAAATGAGTTGTCTCATATGTGGAATCTAAAGAACAAAATAAATGAACAAACAAAACAGAAACAGACGCAGGTACAGAAGACAAACTGGTCATCGCTGGGGCAGGGGGCAGGAGGGTTGGGGAGCTGGGTGAGAAAGGTGGAAGGATTAAGAAGTACAAACTGGCAGTTACAAAATAGTCACGGGGATGTAAAGTACAGCATAGAGAATATAGACAATAATGTTGCGACAATTATTATAGTGCCCGGTGGGTACTAGACTAATCAGGGGGATTACTGTATAAATTATATAAATATCTAACTATGCTGTACACCTGAAACTAATATAAAATAATATTGAATGCCAACAGTAACTGAAAATAATTTTTAAAAATGAGTTGACTTGCAGTAGATATAAAAAATTTAACTAATATTATTAGGTTGGTGCAAATATAATTGCGGTTTTTGCAATTATTTTTAACCTTTTAAACTGCAATTACTTTTGCACTAACCTAATCGTAAAGTACAGATAGTAAGAATCAAAAAGGTGTAAATGAATAATGTGGGAAACTATGAATTATTCAGAAGTTGGGAGAGAACAATCTCAGCCTTCTGCTGTCCATGCCCCTACTACTTATGATTATAAGGTTCAATGAAGTAAATGCTAAATTAAAGTGGGGTGTCCAGTAAATAGGACTTGGTGGCATTGCAAGCAGAGAAAGGGGCAGTTGAGGGAGAAGGAATATGGGAAGGGCTGCAGATATGAAAACTCTATCACATTGTTTCTGTGTCTTTCTAAGTCAGACTCCTCGCTGTATCATCAAGTCTCTGTCATATTATAATTTGTCAAAAGCTTCCTTGAAAGTGAAAAGAACATTCCTGCTACATTGCTTCTGAGATGCTACTACAGAAGAGAGCCAATTGCAGGGTACCTAAAAAACAGCCTCGGTTGGATTGGATTTGGTGCCTGGAGATTTAGAGCCTTATTTCAGGGCAGAGCTTGGTTTCCAACCACTGACCTAGCCTCTCCTGGGAAGCTCAATGCTTTAATCTCATGCTCTGCCTTCAGGGAATATTTACTAACAGTTGTTGAACAACTTGCTTTGTCTGATGTAAGCACAGCATCTTCAGCATTAGTTAGACAGGCCTGGAAACTGCAGGCCAATTTTATTACAAATGAATCTGTCACAACGTGTAGGAGTTGACTCAAACTTTAAGCCTAGAGAACTTGACTTTTTTTAAGTTTAAAAGTCAGAGAATGCCAGGGGAACTCATTTGTTTACTCTGTATGTTTGAAGTCAGAAATTGAAGCAATCTTTATTATACATGGTGCTAAATGTTTCAAGGGGGCCAACTGGTCCAATTTCAGTTCCAGCATTATCTAAGCCACTGGTTCTCAATCCTGGCTGCATTAAAAAAAAAAAGAAAAAATTAATCAGCGAGGTTTTTTTCTTTTCTTTTCTTTCCTTTTTTTAAAAATAATGATACCAAGACTCCATTGCATATCAATTATATAAAAATCTCAGGTTGGAAGGGTATAGGGCACAGTATATTTTGTCACTGTATTTGGAGTGTGCTGTGTAAATACATTAATTTTTGAAACTGTAAACAATTTAAATGTAACACAATTTTTGTAGCTTTTTTCCATTTCTGAACTTGCTTTTTGTAATAATATATCAAGGCTCTTAAAAAAAAAAAAAAAAAAAAAAAGGATGTGATCAGGGCTTCTCTTGACAGTTGAAAGGCCCTATCTTGGTTTCTTACCCAAATCTCGTCCTAGCCAATCTTGACTAAGTTCTATGCTAGTCATGTGTCTAATCTCTGAGTAGCTCCAGGACACTACACTAATGGATGAAAGATGGCCACAAAATTTTAACACTCCTTCTTTCATGGTGAGGTCTACTTCTCCTCCCCTTGAATCTCAGCTGTCCTGTGACTGCTTTGACAAGTGAAGTATGGTAGAAGTGATGATGTGTCAGTTCCAGACCGAGTCTTTAAGAGACTGGAGCCACCATTTAAGAAGACTGACTGCTGTCCTGCTAGAGAAACCACAGAAAGAAGTCTTGAGATTACATGGAGCGAGAAAGAGTTCTGGCTGCACCCAGACTTCCTGTCACCCCTACTAAGATGTCCAGCAGACAGCGAGGCCATTTTGAATCTTCCAGCCCAGCCCAGCTTCCAGCTGAGTGACCCTAGTTAACATCACATGGAAAAGAAGAACCACCTGGCTAAGCCCTGTCTGAATTCCTAACCCACAATACTGCAATATATAATAAAATGGCTGTTGTTTTAAGCCACTGAGCTTTGGGGTGGTTTGTTATGTAGTAACAGATAACTAATGACCTGTAGTATCAGCATCACCTGGGAGCTTATTTGAAATGCAGATTCTTGGGCTTGACCTCAGACATACTGGATTACAACCTGCATTTTAATAACATCCTTAGGTTATCTGTATACACATTAAAGCTTGAGAAGCACTGGTATAGGCTACCTTGGCTGCCTAACTAAGCTGTAGACTGGAAGGAAGTCCAGTTTCCAAACATGAAACAGGGATGAGGGGTCTTCATTCATATCACATTCCGCACATGCTCTGTACAAGGCACTTGCTCAGGCACTGTGAGGATACAAACTCTAATGGCTCTTCCTGTTTGTTTATTAGATTATAGTCCATTTTAGTAGTGTTCCTTGGTTCCTGAGAACTATCCTCGAAGCTCCTTGAAAACCATTTTGAAATTCCCAAAGAACCTTTCACAGAACTAAGATTTTAAAACTCATAATTGATTGCATGGAAGAAGGCTCTAATCTAAAAAGAAAAGGAAACAAGTGCACCACCCTGCTAAAAATGGGAGTGAAGTATCTTGTGTCTACTTTCAATAAATTAGGTTAAAAGAAAACAAAATGGTATATGCTTTATAAAGTTTCTTTTTTTTTTCTACTTAAGTTTTACTTTGCATCAACATAAAAGCCATGTTCAAACAAGTGTTATTAGCTCATTTAGGGCAGTTTGTTATACAGTATCAATCACATGAATTATGAGCACTAACTATATAGCCCAGGTGTCATACGAGTTATTAAGGATATAGAGATGAATATAAAGAGCCAGTCCTGCCTTCAAGGTGCATAGTCCAATGAAGGAGATGGACTCACAAACATAATTTTAAGGTAATATAGGAAGGCAATATAATTTCACAATTGGTAAGGATCATAAAATGTTCCATATAATCAATCCTTGAATCTATAATAAAATACAAAGTGCCAGAGCCGTTAGTGATGGGGAATTCTCTGCCTCCTGAGGAGTCCCACTGCATTTCTGAAGAGCTCAAATTTTACAGTTTTCTTATACTGAACTAAAAATCCAAGTCCCTTCTACTTGTTGGTCCTAGGCCTATCACCACAGAGGCAACACAAAACAAGCAATGCGTGTCTGATGGCCTCTCTCTTCTTGGTCGTACAGAAACCTAGGAGAGAAGAGAGTAGAACTGAGAAGAAAGGAATCTGAAGCAATCCAAATGGGAATTATGTCATGTCAACTATAAAAACAAACTAAAGAGAAATGAAAAGCAAACTAATAAAACTAATGAAGTAAGTCAGCGCTGTTGTATACATTCCTTCAGCAGTGTCATGCTGACTCAGAACCTGTACAAGGAGAGAAACTTAGCAATCCAGAGCTTGAGACAAGACACCTAGCAGAAATGCAAGGGAGCATTTCATTTTAATTCAACCACTACAATAAATACTTTGTGACTATCTACTATGTGCCAAATCAGGAAAGCATTTTGGGAAATATTACTAGTCTTTGGAAATAACTAGCTTATAAATATTTCTATTTCATCTCAGTTGAATTTGCTTCCTAAAATGACTCATGCACATAAATCTGACTTTACAGAAAAGTCTTACCTTTGCAAACTTTGCAACAGCTATGAGACAAGGTAATCTGATGCGACTCTGGACATTCCAAAACTGGGCAGCCTGAACTCTCAACCAGCTTCATAGTCTGCTCCTGTTAGACAACAGAAAATAAATGCTTCAAAACGTCTTAATTAGGACTTACTAAGAAGTTTCCAAATCCAACACCTGAGCAGGCTCTTCAAACATTAGACTAAAATTTTCACCCTGAGAACCTCTGAGAGCACAGGTCACAGGCTCATTCACAAAATGACATTAAATCACTACTGGAAAGACTTTAAAATTCACAAGCAGAACTTGGAAAGCACTTTAAAATGAATATTGTAGCCATGTGTACAATTTGCCAAACATCTGGGTAATCCTGAAAAAGTCTGTTAGTTTTACAATATATTTTCATATCCAGATGACAACTGTGGCAAAGATACAGCTTGAATTAGATCAACAGCTCACCGAAAACAAATAAAAATAAAAACTGAGCTTTTTAAACATTCTCATTTCAAAATTTTCTAAACTGATATTAAAGAGATTCTCACAGGTGAGTCTGGTAAAAGTATTGGGGATCTCCCAAAAAAACTGTAAGGGAAATGAAGGCAGGATTTAAGTTTCTTGTGAATGAATGCCTAGTGTATTTTCTGGCACATAATTGGCACTCAAAAAAATTTAGTGAATGAATGAAAAAACTCAATGTAATATTATCATAGTTCTAGCAACCAAAGTAGATAAAATCCTTCTCATGGAGAAATCAAAATACAAAATACTTTTCTGATAAATGTAGTAACATTGCCCTTAAAGCAAACATTTGGCTCCTGTATTATCAATCTTTAATCTCTTAAGAACCGGATCATTTACTATGTTATATTATGCTTGCCAGTACATAAGTAATAAAATAACTGTTAAAACTTGCAAGCTTCCATTTAATATAGTGCTTAGATTTTTAGATGTCATTTCTATAAGAACTGCTTTTATGGAAGAAGCACTCATTTCAGTATCTCTCTCTTCATGGTTTTTCTATGAAAAAGACCTCCAAATCCTCATAACCTCTTATCGAGAAAGTGGCAGGAGATGTGAATACAGTGGAGTCACATGCTAGTCTTCTTTTGGCGTGACAGTAATATCCATCTGGTAATCTTATTTTCAGAACCAGTGTTTTTCTGTGTTACTCTTAAAGTCACAGTCTCCCAGGACATATTTTCAAGGCCACAAAACTGACAATAAAGGAACAAAGAAGGACTAGAATTGACAGTCCAGAAAATGGAAGCACAAGAGAGCTGTCAGTTGTGTAAAGGTGTAAATACTGAACCTAAGGAGCCTGAAGGGGGAAGAAACAATGGGAGTCCCCACTGTCAAGAATTTAGTCAAGAACTACAAAAGCTTATGATAATCCAGGAGAGCTGTGCTGTATAATCAATAGCCATTAGCTCCATGTAGCTCTTGAACACTGTAAATGCAACATACACACAAGATTTTGAAGACTTAGTGTGACAAAAGAATGAAAATATTTCACTAAGAATTCTATATTAATTACATGTTAATAATATTTTTAATATGTGGGGTTAAATATAGAAAATTTAGCCCAATAAAAAGAACATTTGTGGTTTGCATCATATTTCGAGTGGACAGCACAGCATTAGAGTGTGGGAAATGGTGACTTTTGTTTGAGTAAATAAAAGGTAACATCCATTCATTCACCCAATATTTACAAAACACCCACAATGTCGTCTAAATAGACTCCTCACTGAACCAATTTTAAATGAAAGCATTTTATAGCTATTTTAAAATTAAACAGGCAACTATCCCAATAAGTGTCTAAAGCACAATTATCAATAGTAGTATGGAACACACCGGTCAGATGAAAAGAGCACACACACACACACACACACACACACACACACACACAGTAGAGAAACTTGAAATGTCCTCAAGATTTTTAAATTTAGAGCTGATAATTCAAATTTAGAGTTTACCATTAGAAACCAGTTGACAAAAGTTTTCTACTTTCCTTGAAATAACTTTTCTCTGTTCTGACTCCATTTTCGCAACATGGAGTCATTAGATCTCCCTCTAAGTCTTCTAATTCTTATATCTTTAATGGGACTTACTCCACTCAAAATAGCATTGGCGTAGAGAAAAAACTGATAGTTGCTAGATGGGAGGGGGTTGAGGGATGGGAGAGAAGGTAAAGGGATTAGAAAATACAAATTGGTGGTCACAAAATAGTCACAGAGATGTGAAATAAAATGTGAGGAATATAATCGATGTTGTAAAGACTATGTAGGGTGTCAGATGGGTATGGACTTATTGAGGGGATCAATTTATAGATTATATAAATGTCTAACCACGGTGCAGTACACCTGAAACTAATATAAAATAATATTGAATGTCAACTATAATTTAAAAAATAAATTAGTATATATATATATATATATATATATATATATATATACACACACACACATATATACATATATATATATATATATAGTATAGTCATGGGATGTTAAGTACAGGATAAGGAATATAGTCAATGGTATTGTAATAGCTATGTACGGTGTCAGAGGGGTAGTAGACTTGGTGGGGGTTATCACTTTGTAAGGGGTGTAAATGTCTAATCATTATGTTGTTTTGTACACCTAAAACTAATAATAATAAAAAAACAGCATTTATGTAGGAACGCTGGTAGAAAAATGTCCATCTTAAAATAGAGTTCAGCAATTCATATTAATAATGTTCCTATGCTTCAGATCCTTTATCTTTAAGATGATAACCTACATCATAGGAGAGCCTATTTAAAGCCAAAAGCAGCAGCTAGAATACTTTATAATGGGCATGAATTAGAGCTTTCATGTTCTGGAAATCAAATCTGTCACAGTCTTGCCTCTTTACATCTCCTCTTTGCTTATCCTAAAGGTTTTCCAATTTAAGATGCATTAAGTATGTAGCTGGCATTTGTCATATTCAATTTATTTTGGCAAAATTCTTAGAATTTTCCTTTCCCCAACACTTAATACTGATGTAAATACTGATAGTTTATTGGTGGTGCCAGCAGAGTAAATCACTTACCTTATTTTTCTACATTATCTATACATACTAAATCATCCCAAAACCTATGTATGGGAGGCATTTAAAGAGTAAAATTAAGAATCAAATGAAACGCCGAAAAATTATATGTAGACAGTTTTCTTCAGACAGAATATGGTTTGGAATATAATATTATGGTCCGGAAATATAACCTTATAGTTCATAAAAAGAAAATATGAAAAATGTTATGAAACATATTTAGTTTTTCAACTAAATCAAGAAGAGTTAAAAAAGAATCACATTAGCTTCAGAAGCATACTTTAAGAGACCAAGGCGGTAAATTTATAAAGAATTCCCCTTCAAATCACATAAAATATTCCTCCCAAAGGGATTACGATCAGTGTCGGTCTCATCTTCATCCAACAGCTATTTTTTATTAGGTGATTTTTATGTTTCATTTTTAATTGGACTGAGTGATATTTCTCACATCGCTCAAAACCATGAATGACAATGGGCTGAGTCTATCTTTGTCTACATTTTCTTTACAACAGAAAACAAGGAGCTGATTTAAATTTGGAAAATATAAAACAGCTTCATAAAACTTTAATTTGACAAAAGACCATTTTTATTTATTGGTTAAATTATTTTACAACCATTAATTTACATGTTTTCAAAAATAATGGAAATTCCCATACATTTGAACTATAATTTATATCTTACATTTTCTCCTTGTCTTAGAGATTTTAAAAGTATTACAAGGGTGAGATTTTAAAGAAACCATTTACTGTATATAACTCAAAGAATTTTGAAAAATTCATGAAAAGTTTTCTTACCTTGCACTCATAGAGAACACATACTCCAGAAGAGGAATAAACTGTATTTCTTTCTCCTTCAAAGTAGGTTCGTCCTTGAAATTGGCATATTGCTTTGGAATAAAAAATACATGTATATGTATTTATTTTTCATTAGAAAAATAGTTCAGAAGTTTGCAGATAATTCTGCAACAATATTTTATATATTCTCATGCCTTTTCAAGGTGTTTGAGTAATTATAAACCAAAATTCAACCTAACATAAGGCATATGCAGGTTCAAGTTATTATCATGCCTATTAAGTTCAGAGAGTAAAATAAGGTACAAAAAGGATAAGGAGCAATATTCAGTCAGAATTAGACTCTGAAAAAGGAGTGCTGATAAGCAGACTGTCAGGCAATTATTTGTCTGCTAAATGATGTCCCACTTAGGGCATATTAAGCAGGTGCTTAGAACAGCTACAAATCAGGGCAACACAAATACGAGAAAAGTTCATTTTTATATACCATTACAGAATTTTAAAAACAGAAAATTCGAAAGAAACTATATTAATTTCAGCACATATATACATAAATTCTGTTTTATGGGTTAGTATTATTTATTTACAAGTACATATTAGTATTATTTTATTTATAAGTACACACACGGCACCTTATTTAGGATGTTGAAAGGTTTTAATCTGGGCCTGCCTTGCTTCCATCACAATTAAATAAAATTTTAAAACAGAACTTCAGACTTGATGGGGAAAACATTTTTTTTTTTAATTAGTGAAAATGTATAGAAAGTATCAAATAATTTTTGAATCTTTCAAAGTATTTACAATTCACATAAACATTTAGCCAATGGAAATTGTTTGCTTGTTTTGCAATAAATGTTTCACACTACCCATGTTGATTCATCACCTAAAGAGAGACAAATTTACCCTGAAGCTAATGAATTTAACCTTCAGTATCCGTCTCTGGCTTAGACCCCATCTAAGACTCTGAACTAACTTTTATTTTCATCATTTTGTATTGTTGTTCTTTGAAAGGGCACTCAATATTGTAGATGCTTTGCAGCCTCATAACACCAAAATCACCCCAAGCTAATTACTTCAAAAGACCAGTGGCAGTGATCACCTGACAGGCAAAACTCAAGCAGTTTGTCAGTCCTATTTACTAAACCTAATTTTTAATTTTAACTGCACGGATTTTACAAAATGAATGTGTAAGCTTCCTTTTCATTTCATTGTAAGAATTAGAAGACAGACCTTTTTCCTCTTGAGAATTTATATTCTCCCATTACCTTTAAAGGATCAAGCTGCATATAATAATTTGTAATAAAAAATTAGACATATTTTTATCAATAATATTAAATATATATGGTTGTACAAATATTCATACTTAAAGTGTAACCCAACTTTAACCTTCACTGAAAAATTAACTGATTATTTAAAAGCTGTACATTTAAATAATGGAAAGCATGCACACTTTTAAAATGCCATCCTTCAACTGATCTCCTTACTCAGCTTTTTAAAAAATTTCACTACATAATATATATCACTGGTGAATTGATTTTAATGTTTTGGAGTGTGCTAGAAAAGAATACAACTTACTTGCATAAATTATATTACTTAACTCGCTGAAGCTTGCTCACTCATGAATATTCAAAATGAGACTACAGATTTGTTAGTTGCACAGTATCTGTCATGTTATGAATTAAAATAGCATGTGCATTTACTTAATGAACCTGATTGATTAAAAAATATATCTCCCCAACACATAACTTTTAAATGTGCTTTTTTTTTCCTTATGTGATCCAGTAATCTCAAAATACCAAGATCTGGCATACTGTGTGTTCGACTGCACTTAATAAGAACCACATTTTATAAGATAATGCGAATAAATAAAACCTTCTTACTTCGATTCAGCACCTGCCATTCAAAGGTTTCTACGCCTATTATATGACTTGATAACTGCAGCCTATTTAAGTCCAAGGGTATGTTGAAGAAAAAAAGTGATGCTTCAAGTCTTTCTTAGACCAGAGGGGAAAGAAACACTGTAAAAAATGCAAGGATAAATTTTCCTTATATAAAGTCCTATAATAATTTAATATTCATGCAGAGCAGATGGACCTTCTGTTTTAAACTCTTAATTCAAAAGACTCAAATAGGCAACTTGTGGGACAATAGGGCACCAAATGGAGCTTGGCAGAGGGAGAAAGCACAAAAATGAATGAGATCACAATTGCTTCGTTTCCTTTCAAGCAATGAGCACAAACAGGGTGAACCTGGCTTAGGGAGAACCCAAAGTGACTGATTTTTGTCTTGAACTCAGAAAATCTATAATCATTCCTAAAAATACTACAAGGAATCCTAAAAATACTATTAGGATGGCTCCACGATTTAGAAGTAAATGGAAGGGGATGAAAGCCATATTAATTTATTAATACATTTAACAAACATGTACTGAGCTGCTGCTGTATGTTGGTGGTCTGCTAGGTACTAGGAACCAAGGATGAATTATCAAGCTGTCTATTTAAGATAAGTGCATTTTATGCATATATATATATATATATGTATATTTTATGTATATTAAGTATATATATGTTATACTTTGATTTTTAAAAATGAAATGAAATGCAGATTCTTACATTCAAGAGAAGTAATAACAATAATAATTTATTGAATGAATTTCTGGAAAAAATGAATGAGACATGATTCATGCCCTCATTATTTAACATGGCAGACAGACTCATACACCACTAACTACAAAAAAAGCCAAACTGATGTGTTTTAATTAGAAATCCCTAAGTTGTATGTAAACACGGGAGACTGAGTAGTGAACTTCTAAGATGGACAACTGGATCATGGCGGAGGAAACAAATCAGCGCTGGTGAAGAATCCGTTCTCTGGCAAGCAGGAAGTCAGCATCACCGTAGGGCAAAGGAACAAGGAAAGGAAATGGTTTTCCTGGAGCCCAATATGAGCCAGTTATGGAGGAGAGGCTGGCTGCCTAGTGAGTGTAATCATGAGACACAGCTACTGCCAGAAACACAGGCTGGTGCAGACAAGGAGCAGAGAAGAGACATGGCCAACTCTCTCTCCTCCTGACTTCCAACTTCCTGCCAGTGCCTCCCACTGGCAAACCCTACCCAACGCCAGCTGGCAAGGAGACAGGGTGATGCAGTCTGTGGTCTGGCTCCTGGAGCACAGAGTAGAGCAGAAAAGGAAAGAGAATGGAACTGGGAGCATGGGGTACACAGGAAGAGTAACAGCACCTAGCACGGGTGGCTATCATAATAATACACTTTGGACCATGAAGAGGTCTGGTTTACAAGGATAGGTTGCTTAGAAGGGCATGAGAGAGTAGAACACAGAACAACTACATTTTAAGAGAAAACACAGAGGCATTTTAAAAATGCAGATCCACCCTAAAGAAAAACCCAGACAGCTTATCAAGATGAGGTCCTCTGGCAAGCAGAAAGCAAGTGGAAGAACTGAGCCCTGGAGAGATCGAGTGTCAAAAGCAGCAAGGAAGGCAGCCTATGTCCACGCCCTGATCTTAACCAAAGCTGCCCCTACAGGTATCAGGAAGAAAGCCTCGGAGGTCATAATAATCACTGTGGCTACCACAGTGATTGCAAGAAAGTCTCTAGCATTCCCTAGCTGAAATGTGCCTGTCTGCTCACCTTTCACTAACAGAGTATAAAGTAATCACTTCCTCAACAAAACAACAAAGAAAAATCATTTTGCTGTATTGATTTCTTGTTTAATTCAATTGTATTGACATGTTCACAGTCAGAGGCTTCATTGCTTTCTTAGTTGGGGGTGAGTGTGTGTGTGTGTGTGTGTATGTGTGTGTGTAGGCGCACACATGTATGTGTGTATATACAGCACTAACTTTCTTGTGGATTCCTATGCCACAAATCATTTACCAGCTTAAAGCAGAATTATATCAACTAAGCTACATTTTCAAAGATCTATGTTTAAATGATTTATTGAGTATATCGCATGTATATATTACATATGTGTTTCTAGGGAAATGGATATTAATTTATGCTTATGAGCTTATCACTTTGTAGACTAAGAAGCAAGGTCTCCATGGAGTAAGACTAACCCATAGCACTACAGCTACTCATAAGCTATTAATGTTAACCAATGTTAAATGCACATTTACTGTGACTCTGGTATATGCTGCTGTGTGCATACCTCCAGGAGGTACCATTCCCATCACAGTCTATGTGAATTGTGTCACCCAGAGCCGTCCAGTGCACAGCCTCTTCAACCATAGATAGGGACAAAGTTAGAACTTGGGAAAATTCAATAGGATGATATAAAAACTGGTATATATGTTTTACTATGGCTATATTAAACATCACTGATTATAGTTACTAGCACCATAATTAAAAGAGAATCTGCAAAAACAATTAATTTCAATTATTTTCACTTCATCCCCCCCCCATTTTAACAATTAACAAGAATTAGGAAGACAAGAAATGGTACAGATACAAATTCGAAAGTCATCAGCTGTGAAAAAAAAGTGAAAAGTAACTTATAATACAGATTGAGAAACAGATAAGTGAAAAAAGCCAGTAAAACTCTAAAAGTCCTAAAACACACATGAAATTCCTGATCTACTGGTTATTAATGCAGAGACAGAAAATGCAGATTCCTCTAAGAGATTTAAATCAACTTCTGCAAACCTTTGTAGAAAGAATTATACAAATCTATAGAAAAAATATTTTAGAATATAAAAGCAAAAGGACATCATATCATATTTCACTTCAAAACATTTCCTCACTACATATTTAGCTTGCTTTTTTATTGCTAGATTGAAAACACATGAATCTATTTTAAATGTCCCAACTGGTATCAACACCTTTCAAAATGACCCAACACAATACTAAAAGTTATAGATACTAAAAAGAAAACCAGTATAATTCACTTAGGTGAGGAATGGGATTTACGGTTTCTTTAAAATTCTCTTTGAGAACACCAGGTGTCACTGATCTTTAGATTGTTTAGCCATCTGTTAAAGACAGAGCTGTATATAATAATAGTTTTTATATGGTGTTTTTTTAAATCTTCATTTCGTCTGGGAGGGGTCTTAAAAATCCCAGGTACAACAGCAGTTATTTCATTTCATGCCAACATGATATTTGTTAGTGATATATAAATTGAAATTGTTGGATGAAGAAATATATCATTAACTGTAACTATGTATATTTGTATTTTTGTTATAGCTTTTAAAAAAAGAATATACAATAAATACATTCATGAGGCAGGCTAAAATTCCATGGAGTCAAAGAAACAAACAAAAATTCCAACGTGTTTCGATATTATTAAAAGACTCCAATCAACTGTGCTGCATTTATCCAGCCCACAATCTTTTCTGTAATCTGGACTCATTTGGAGTCAATCCTTACCAATATGGTTGTTATAAATTTCTTGAACATTAACTGCTATAAATTAATTTTTCCCTCTTCTACAATGCTTAAATCTATTTTAGAGATACTGATCACATTTTCCTTTTCTCTAGGTACTTGTATAGTTTTTTAATCTTCCTACATGAGGACAGGGACAGTGTCTTATTTGTCTTTGGATCTTATTCAGCACCCAGCACTGGCCCTGCATAATAAACTCTAAAGGTCTGCCCAACTTTTTTTAAGTTCTCTTTCAGCTTCCTGTTTGATGAAAAGCCTGAAAACAATTCAACTGGACCTCTCTGATCTTCACAGTTCCCTTTAAATTTGGCCTTATCCTTTGATTTCGCCTCATATAATAAAGCCTCTATTATAAATTGGGTCTCAGAAATATTTTGCCCTTTTGGTAATACTGCAGCTTACTTTCCACTGCAGTAGAGCTGAAGTACTTAAAACGGGAGCAGGTTTGTCTACCAGTTAATGAAAAGTAGCTGGCTATTCTCATAGCAGTGACTTACTAACATGAATAATACAAGGTAACATGTACAATGGACGTCAGCTGGGGCAATTTGTTAACAAAACCTTCTCATTCCTCTACAGAAAACCAATTTTTGTGAATCAGTGCTATTTAAAATGATCAGAATTTAAGGAGTGTTTAAATAATTCACAAAATTCATTCATTACACATGATTGCTTCCTTTAACTAAATCTTATTAATTGAGAATTTAGTTGTTTGCAAAACTAATATTAGAGTTAAGGAATGAGATCATGAAAGTAGCTGTGCAACTCTCCTTTCTCGTGTTATATGTCATGTCCTTGGGCTTTTAAAGGACCAAAGAGTGCTTCTCCTAGGGGGCCTTAATTTAGGTCAGTAGCCTATTCTTCCAAAAAGAGAACAGGCCCTGAAACACCATAAATCTAGCAGTAGTAAGGGGTTAGGAGGCAAAGGAGGATAAAAATAACTTCGAGAACTTCCAGAATAGAACAAAAGCAAAAATTCTAAAACCCCGTCCAGGTCAGCCTGTGGGTTTCAGGGGCTATATACTGGGAAAACAAGAATTGTGTATTTAAAGGCCAAATTTATATCTGGAAGGAAGGATTCAGTGCTTTTGCCCCTAATTTAATTTTACCATTTAATTTGCAAGTAAGCATACTCTGAATTTTTTTCATTTAGCTACCTTTCCATCACTGGCCTTATTATTGATCCTGGCTTATACAGCACAGAATGGAGTAAGAAAAACAATGTAATCAATTAATTAAGTCTTATGGGGATAAGAAAAATAAATTTAATGAGTGGAGGTAAAGATTTGGAGAAAAATATAGTATTCATGTTAATACACGACAGCCATTAAAAGCGACAGAACACAAACACAACACAAGGTAACAGGTTTTATCACTTTAAAAGAAAACGTAATGTATAATATAATAAGGGAAAGTTCACACATTGTAAGTTTCAAAGCCAGCGCTAGAATCATCTGACAGTCCTATATATCTTTTCTTACCACTAAAATCCAGTGAACTCAGTCAAAACTTGGACACCTAATCTTTGGTTTAATTTTGTGGAATATTTTTGCCAAAAAGACTGGCACCATTTAGACACATTTTGTTTCAACATTACAGTGAAGGGGGTGTTGAACATGGACATGTTTTGTAAACTGTAAAACATGATCCTTTTCATTATAAACCTTTTCATTATAACATTAGTGCTCAATAAAGAGATTACAAGTAAAGACCCTGAAACAGTGATTGTGCTGGTTTAGAACAGCCTCTTGTATACAGGCAAAACAAAGAGGAGGGAAAGTATTGGGGGGTAGCTGTCTTACAAGGACTTATTTTAAATGCAGTTTCCTTCCATTCTGCCAAGAATATGAGCCAAGGGAAGAGAAGAAGCACAAGGTTAAAGGGAGTCAGATCTGTGTAGAACAAGACATGCAGAAGAATGAGGAGAGAGCAGAGGAGGCAGCAGGGAACAGGAACATTTTGAAGTATACTTGAGATGGAGCAGAAGGAACAAAAACAGAAAGCAACAAAAGGTTAAACAGGTAGAGAAAAATAATTTCATAAAGACTTGCAGCAAGAGTGGAAATGAGAAGCATTTATGATCACCTCCTGTCTGCCAGTCACACTGTCTTAGGAAGGCGCCTTCCTCCCTTCAAGGAGAATTCAGCCCAGTGTGGGAAGCATATGAGCACATGCACAAGTAACCACATATAACTCAGAAGCAAGGTTGGAACAGGAAGGAAGAACAAACTCTTACAAGGATGCAATTTAAAATGCTTCACAGAAGAGGAACATTTGAAAACAAGCACTGAAGGATAAATGTTTTAATATGATTTGAATAAGGGAAAAATTACTCATGATATATTCAGAGAATATAATAGAATATGAATCATAATAATATACTTAGTACCTGATTCTAATGAACATCTAGTCAGGATACCTATATAAGCTGGAACTGATTTATTATAAACTGATTTTATAACCCAACCTACTGGGCCAACAGTTCTCAACTGGAGATGCATATTAAAAGAACTTGAAAAGCATTTACAATTCTCTTCCCCAGCTGCATACCAGTTCAATTAATAAGAAACTCTGAGGGTAGGAACTGCACCTCTTTATTTTTTCAAAGCATCCCAGGTATAGCTAAGCTTGAAAACTATTTTACTATGTAGAGAAAAAAGAACTAGGAACAGAGAAAAATACAACTAACGTTCAAATTGAACAGTCATAGATATTCAGTAGCCTTTTTATCCTATGTTATCTGGAGAGGTATTTGGTTCACTGACTGAAAAAAAAAAATCAGTTAAAGTGAGAAATTATAGACAGCAATAAATATGTACCTTAAACATTTTAATTTAAAACCA
This sequence comes from Rhinolophus sinicus, assembly GCF_036562045.2. Lineage (NCBI taxonomy): Eukaryota > Metazoa > Chordata > Mammalia > Chiroptera > Rhinolophidae > Rhinolophus > Rhinolophus sinicus. Next base: position 153,682,421 of record NC_133752.1, on the reverse strand, counting down.
AACCCACACACATTCAACAATGTTTTGAAGTAAAACACCTTCCTTTAACATGGATTTTTTTTTTTATTGTGTCTCATTGTAGTCTTAAATATATAAACAAAACTTATAATGTGTCCCTTACAATTTCTAATTTTTTTTTAACGTAGAGTAAGATAGATACTCACCAAGCAATCTGAAGAGGAATCGTTCTAATACTATGTTTTCTTCTACATTTTACAGTTGTCTTATTAACATCTATTTCAAGAATATAGTTTTTAGTAGTTTGAGCTTATCAGTTTTTCTCACAACATTCCACCTAAGTTTTTATTTTAAAAAGTATTTTTTTACATTTGTATTTCATTGTTTCACCTATTATATGTATATGCATTTATAGCAATTCAATAATATTACAATAAAACAAATACAACTGACATAAACATGGTTGGAACAAACGCCGTTAGCATGCAAATCATGTTGTAGGAGCATAAGTGTATAGGCTTAGGTTCAAGTTTAGTTGATACTTTATTTTTAATAGAACCAATGGAAATTGTAGATGAGCACTTTTCAAATCACCCTGAGATCTTATTTAAATAAAGATTTTGATTAGGTAGATCTGGACTGGGTGGGGCTTGAGATTTTGCCTGTCTAGCCAACCAGCTTCCAGGTAATCTAACGTTGCTGATCCAGTGATCACGCTTGGAATAACAAAGTTACAGATAACTGATTATTAACCTTGCTTGCACATAAGAATCAACTAATGAGATTGTTGAAAATACTGATGTGTGGAACCCAGACCAATTATATCAAAACCTCTAGAGGAGGGGCCCTGGCTTCAGTATTTTTTAAAAGCATCCAGGTAATTCCAATGTATGGCCAGTGTTGAGAATCACTGGTGTAGATTAATCAAACTAGTTAATTCAGTGAGCTTTAAATATAAATCTCCATTCCAGATAATATCAGAGAGTGACTCACAGGATGTTACTATAAGAATCTGGCCAAAATTATATTAATTGTATGCTACAGATAAGAATAACATCATAAACCTAAAGTTCTTAACTTCTAGATAATTATTTATGTTTATAACTTTAAAAAGTAATAGGAGTAACTGAAGTGAAGGACAAGGGGGAAGATAAGGGAGAGGAAGGCAATGACAGGGGGTAACGGGGAGGCAGACAGAGAGAGAGAGAGAGAAGTCATATACACTGCAAGACTGGAGACTGACCCTCATTAAATACAGCTGTGCTGTATTTTGGGATAAAATATTTGTTGAAATACATCAATTTTTCCTATTTTTAGACAATTTTCCCATTAGGGGGCCAATTAAGTAAAATTTTCTATGGCTATGCTAAATGAAACATTAAGGTTAAATGTTAAAAACATTTAAGTCTGGAAATTAAGAATTCAATTACACCAAGCTTAACACGTCTCATAATAATATGTCAAAATTTGGTTACATTCCCCCCAAAAGTCTCCAAAATTAAGAAGTGAAAGGGCATCCCATCATGTTTCATGCCTTCGAAGATACCATATGTATTGCTCTATTTCTTCTCATGTCCATTTATTAAGTAGAAAATTATGGAAATGTTCATGCTTATCTTCTCACTCAATAAATACTGAGTGGCGCCTAAATGCCAGACACTGCTGAGCTCTGGGAACACAGCAGTGAACAGAAAGGTGTAGACTGGATCCTCACAGAATCTGCAATATAGAGGAGGATTCAAGGACAACTAACTAGGCAACTAAACAATGATTGGAAGTAACACTAAGTCAAGGAAACAAGCAAGAACCTGAGGTACTGAATAACTCAGAGGCCATTTTTGATTTGATCAGGGAAATTTTTGGATTGATCATGAGACGAAATTTTAGCTGAGACCAAAGTCTGAGAGAAGCAAATATGGGGAAGAATGATGGGGGGGGGGGGGAGGGAATTCCAGGCAAAGATAGAAATTAGCTTGACTTAGTTAAGAAACTGAATGAATTCTAGCATGGCATTTTCTACATATCTATTTTTACTGATTTCTAGCCTATTTGCATTGTGGTCAGATAGTATATCCTGTACAATTTAAATCCTTAAAAATTTATTGAGATGAGCTTTATCATGCAGTATATAATCAATATTTGTAAATATTCCATGCATGCTTAAAGGAATAGGTAAATTGAACTTGAGTAGCGTAATGATCTATATGTATTCATTAGGTTTGGATTGTTAATCACATTCAAGCGCTCTGTATCCTTAATGATTTTTTTGTGTGTATGCTTGTATTATGTCAATTACTGCAACTTCACTCTGATTATGGATGCATCTATTGCTCTGTCAATTTTGTTTCATGTATGTTGAGGCTACATTATTAGGTAGATAAAAATTTAAATTGTTATGCCTTCCTTATGATTTGAAATTTTATCATTATGAAGTAACTCTAGTAATACTTTTTGCTGTAACGTCTACTGCATCTGATATAAATCATGAGGAACCAACTTTCTTTTCCATGGATTATCTTTTACTGTCCTTTCACTTTTAATCTTTCTGTATCCTTATGTTTTAGATGTACATCATTTAAGCTAGATTTCATTAAGTTTCAAAATATTTATCTTTTAAACTGCATTATTTAGCCCACTTACATTCAATCTAACAGCTACTATATTTAGTTTTTAAATCTACTATCTTATTTTGAGCTTTTTCTTTTTGCTGACTATGATGTTTCTTTTTCTCCCCCATTTAAAACTTATTTTGGATTGATTAATTTTTCATCATTCCATATTCCCCAACACAGTAAGACATTTTAACAAATTTTACTCTCCACCATACTATAATTTTGTTTTTAATATTCTATATATTCTTAAATAAGATATAAGGATGATATTATCTTATTCTACAAATATTCATATAGAATAACTCACTACATATTTTATTTTTTCAGATTTTTATTTTTCTAAAACATTTTTACTTTGTGTAATTTTTGAAAGTTATTCTTAAGTACAGAATTCCAGGTCAGAAGCTTTTTTTCCTTCTATGTATTGAATATAATTTCATTCCCTTTTGGTTTCAACTGTTGTTGTTGAAAAGTCAGTGTGCACAATATTAAAGGAAAAGAACAAAGTGAGAGGATTGATGCCACCAAACTTCACACTTACTATAAAGCTGCAGCATTCAAAACAGAGTGATACTGGGGGAAAAAGAAAGAGAGAGAGAGAGAGAGAGAGAGAGAGAGAGAGAGAGAGAGAGATCAATGAAACAGAATAAAGAGCCCAGAAATAGACCCCATAAATATAGTCAACTCATTTTTGAAAAGAGAGCAAAGGCAATACAATGGAACAAAGAAGAGTCAATTCAACAAATGCTGCTGAAACAACTGGACATCCATATGCAAAAAATGAATTTATACACAGACCTTACCATGTTACAAAAATTAACTCAAAATGGATCATAGACCTAAATGTAAAGTGCCCAGAGCAATATACTACCCAAAGCAACATACAGATTTAATGCAATTCCCATCATAATCTTAAAGGTATTTGTTTTTAAAGAAACAGAACAAAAAATCATCAGATTTGTATGGAATCACAAATGACCCCGAATAGCCAAAGCAAAAGTTAAATTATACTTCAATGTGACATTAATCAAAACAGGATAGTATTATCAGAAAAACAGACACACAGACCAATGAAACGGAATTGAGAACCCAGAAATAAACCCACATATATATGGGCAGATAATTTTCGACAAAGGAGCCAAAAACATAAAATGGAGGAAAGAAAGCCTCTTCAACAAATAGTGCTGGAAAATTGGAAAGCCACGTGCAACAGAATGAAACTAGACTGCTATCTATCACCATATACCAAAATTATCTCAAAATGGATCAAAGACCTGAAACAACAAAATTCATAGAAGAAAGAATAGGTACTAAACTTATGGACCTTGGGTTCAAAGAAGATTTTATGAATTTGACCTTAAAGGCAAAGGAAGTAAAAGTAAAACTAAATGAATGGGACTATATCAAACTGAAAAGATTCTGCACAGCAAAAGAAACCATCAATGAAACAAATAGGCAACCAACTGAATGGGAGAAGATATTTAAAAATAAAGGCTCTGATAAGGGGCTAATATCCAAAACATATAAAGAACTCATTTAACTCAACAACATGACAATCAATCCAATTAAAAGATAGGCAGAAGACCTGAACAGACACTTCTTCCAAAAAGACATACAAATGGCCAACAGACATATGAAAAAATGCTCAACCTCACTAGCTATTAGAGAAATGCAAATCAAAACCACAATGAGATAGCCCCTCAACATCTGTTAGAATGGATATTACTAACTAGACAAGGAATAACAAGTGTTGCAAAGGTTGTAGAGAAAACAGAACCCTTATACACTGCCAGCAGGAATGTCAATTGGTACAGCTACTATGAAAAAAGTATGAATGTTCCTCAAAAAATTAAGAATGGAATTACCATATGACCCAGCAATCCCTCTTCTGGATATCAACCCAAAATATTTGAAAACATTTATCTATAAAGATATACCCATATGTACCCCTATGTTCATTGCAGCATTATTCACAGTGGTCAAGACATGGAAACAACCATTGTCCTTCGGCAGATGATTGGATAAAGAAGATACCCAATGGAATACTACTCAGCCATAAGAAAAGATGAAATACTTCCATTTGTGTATGGAACATGGATGGATCTTGAGATTATCATGCTAAGAGAAATAAGTCAGAGAGAAAAAGTTGAGAATCATATGACTTTACTCATATGTGCAATATAAAACTGAAAGCAACAAACCAACAAGACAAACAGACATACAAAAACTCATAGAAACAGACAACAGTTTTGTGGTTACGAGAGGGTAAGGGAAGAGAGGATGGTAAAACAGGATAAAGAGGGTCAAATACACGGTGATGGAAGGAGAACTGACTGGGTGGTGAACACACAGTACAATATGTAGACAATGTATTATAAAATTGCACACTTGAAACCTATGTAATTTTATTAACCAATGTCACCACAATAAATTTAATAAAAATTAAAAAAAAAAAAAAAAAAAAAAAAGATGTGCTACTTAGATAGGGTGGTGAGGGGAGATTTCTCTATAGAAGTGATATTTAAGCCAGACTTAAAGGCAGCTATATGAAAACATAGGCCAAAAGCACAGGGAATAATATAAGTAAAAGCTTTGAAGAGAAATGAGTTCTATGTGGTTAAGAAACTGAAAAAGGTCTGGATAAGCATTTTAAATTGGTGAAGAAAACCGCGTTTTGCTTCTTTAGGTTTCTAGTAGTACTTGAAAAAAATATATGTCCAAGAATAACTGAAGTCTAGGATGAAGGTTGATTACTCCGGAAAGAAGGTTCATTTTCTTTCATCAAGTGCACAGTACATGAACTTAAACTAAATCCAAGGTTTGAGGCTTCCTGAACAAGCAGAATGACTGCAACTCAGTCTCCTAAAGGTACGACCTTTAAGGAAGCCCAGTTTATTGTGGTGAAGGTCTCCTGAACACTCCCACCTGGTATGTTCGCTGGGCTTTCAGTTCTCTCCCCTTTACCCCATAAGGTCATAGAAAGGAAAGCTCAAATTTCCAGTGGTGAACAAAGTCCCTCACAGCAAAAGCAGCTTCACTGGTTGTTTATTTCGCTGTGCTCTCTTCTCTGGGTTTCTCTTCATGTTTGGTCTGGTAATCTCTTGCTATTTTTTTTTTTAATGTTTTGATGTCTTTAAATTTTTTTAAATATTTTTTATTTTCCTTTCTTAGTTACTTCTAGAAAATGATTGATTGATATAACTTATTCTTCCTTTCCCCAAAGTAGGAAATTCTATTCTCAGTTTTCATCTTTTTAATGGATTGAAAATAAAAGAGTATAAGCACTATGCTGATAAAAAACTAAGAAACTCTAAAGTCAGATTAATCAGTAATAAAAATTTAAGGCAACCAAATTAAAAGCAAGCACTCAATTCAGAAAGATAGATAGATAGACAGACAGACAGACAGATAAATAGACAGACATAAATACATGTAGGTAAGTGAATAAATGAATCAATCAATCAATGAAGCAGGCAACTCTATTAAGGGTTGCTAAAACAGAAAGTCTTGACTCTCACAAAGGCCACACTACATAAAAATAACAAGGCAAAAACTAAGATTTTTAGATGTCTAAAGTGCAAAGTAGGTAATAAACAGTGTTCAATATCAAACATGCTAGGATCAGCCCTGTTTAAAAAATAATAATAAAATAACAGCACTCAGGAGCAAACATTGGCATCTTACATAATTTTTTTAAATATGTTTTTTTAATTTTTCAATTACAGTCGGCATACAATATTATATTAGTTTCAGCTGTAAGTTATAGTGATTAGACATTTATATAACTTACAAGGTGATCATTCTGATAAATCTAGTACCAATCTGACACCATACATAGTTATTATATTACTGATTATATTCCTTATGCTATACTTTACATCCCCATGACTATTTTATAATTACCAATTTGTAATTCTTAATTCTATCCCCTTTTTCACCAACCCCCTCAAGCCCCCTCCCATGTGGTAACCCTGAAAATGTTTTCTGTATCTATGAGTTTGCTTCTGTTTTATTTGTTTATCTTGTTCTTTAGAGTCTATATACCGTGTTTCCCTGAAAATAAGACCAGGTCTTATATTAAGGTTTGTTCCAAACGACGCATTAGGTCTTATGTTCAGGGGATGTCATCCTGAAAAATCATGCTAGGGCTTATTTTCCAGTTAGGTCTTATTTTCGGGGAAATATGGTACAAGTTAAATTTCTTTCTCAGTCTGACTTACTCCACTTAACACAATAACTTCTAGGTCCATCCTTGCTGTTGCAGATGGCAAGATTTCATTCTTCATGGCTGAGTAATATTCCATTGTAAAAATGTACCACCTCCTCTATCCATTCACCATCAACAGACACCCAGGCTGCTTCCACATCTTGGACATTGTAAACAATGTTGCAATGAACACATGGATGCATACATGCCCCCAAAGTAGTATTTTGAGTTTCTTTGAATAAATACTCAGAAGTTGGATTACTGGGTCCTTCTTTCTCTCTTGTTATAGCCTTTGTTTTAAAGTCTGTTTTCTGGTACAAGTACTGATACCCAGGTTATTTTTCGTTTGTTTGTTTTGTTTTCAATTTCCATTTTCATGAAATATCTTTTCCATCCTTTTACTTTCAGTCTGTATGTGTCTTTCGATCTGAAGTGAGTCTCTTGTAGGCAGCATATGTAAGGGTCTTGTTTTCTTATCTATTCATCCACAATATCTTTTGACTGGAACATTTAATCCACTTACATTTAAAGTAATTATTGATAGATATGTACTTATTGCCACTTTATTATTTATATTTTTTTTCATCTTAATGAAATTCCTCTAACATTTCTTGAATATTGGTTTGGTGGTGATGAACTCCTTTAGCTTTTTCTTGTCTGGGAAGCTGTTTATTTGTCCTTCTATTCTAAATGATACTTTTTCTAGATAGAGTAATCTTGGTTGTAGGTCCTTGCTTTTCATCACTTTGAATATTTCATGCCAATCCCTCTGGCCTGCAAAGTTTCTATTGGAAGTCAGCTAACAGCCTTCCGGGCACTCCTTTGTAGGTAACTAACTGATTTTCTCTTGCTGCTTTTAAGATTCTTTGTCTTTAAGCTTTGGCATTTAAATTATGATGTATTGGTGTGGGTCTCTTTGGGTTCTTCTTTTTGGGGGATTCTCTGAGATTCCTGATCTTGATGTGTCTATTTCCTTCACCAGGTTAGGGAAGTTTTCTATCATTATTTCTTCAAATAGGTTTTCAATTCCTTGCTCTTGCTCTTCTCCTATGATGCGAATGTTGGTATGCTTGATGTTGTCCCAGAGGCCCCTTAAACTATCCTCATTTTTAAAATTCCTTTTGCTGTTTTCCAATTGTGTGTTTTCTGCTACCTTATCTTCTAAATCGCTGATCTATCCTCTGCTTTATCTAATCTGTTGATTCCCTTGAATGTATTCTTTATTTCAGTAAATGTATTCTTCATTTCTGACTGGTTATTTTTCATTTATTTTTATCTCCATTTTTATATTTCCTATCTCTTTTTTTGAAGTTCTCCCTGAGACCACTGAGCATCTACATAACCAGTGTTTTAAACTCTGGTATCTGGTAGATGGCTTACCTCCATTTTGTTTAGTTCTTTTTCTGGAGCTTTGTCCTATTTTTTTCATTTGAGATATGTCTCCTTGTCTCCCCATTTTGGCTGCCTCCCTGGTTTGCTTTTATGTACTAGGTGGAGCTTCTATGTCTCCCGGTCTTAGTGGAGTGGCCATATGTAGTAGGTGTCCTGTGGGGCCCAGTGGTGCCATCTCCCTGGTCATTTGAGCTGTTTGCTGCAGTTGTGTCCTTTGTGTGGGTTGTGTATGCCCTCCTCCTGTAGTTGAGCCTTGGTTGCTGTTGGTATGTCAAGATGAGGGATTGACCCTTGGGCTGACTGGTTGTGAGGACTCGTCATGACTACAGTGGATGAGCTGTTGTGCAGGGGCTGACTCTATGGAGCAAGATTTGCTTTATCAGGGCTCTGGTGCCTGCCTAGACTGCTCTTTGGATGTGTCCTCTGCTGAGGCAGCTGGGTGGTACTCCAGCTCGGTCTGAAGCCTGCCATGGTTGTGCTAGCCCCTGAGCTCCCTGGGAGGGGGAACATCATAGGCCAAGTTTAGCCACAGCCTGTGCACTGCCTGGTGCTCTCTGGATTGAACCACAAATTAATCTGAAATAACCTGCAGATGGCCACCACCTGCATTGGCCTTGGAGGTGCATGGGAAAGGCCAAATATCTAACTGAGGCCATCTGTTGCCAATGCCAGGCTTGGGGCTGCTCAGCAAGATGTATGGGGCATGCTGAGGCCAGATGCTGCGTATTCAGAATTTGTGAACTTTGAGAGAATTTAGGAAAGTCTGCTGTATGAGCAAAGGCAGACCATTTGTATGGAAAAGCCACTAGAAGTGGCTTGTGTGTTCCCAAGAATTGGATGGGGCAGTGTCTCAGGGAATGACCAGGGCAGGGCACACAAGAGGTGTTAGCTAGGTTGATGGAGACTCAGATATGATGACTGCCTGAGTATGCACACCTAGAGTGGGGTGGGCTCAAAAAAGGAATAATGGATTCTACAACATTTCTGTCTGAGAGAAAGCTGCCCCTGCAGCCCTCACTCTGAAGCTAGACAATTCAGTTCCTCCCTGTATCTCCCTGGCACCTTTTGAGCTGCTGCCCCAGCACTGGAGCTCAGAGCAAATGAGTCAGCCAACAAGTAAGTCAGAGCGTGGAACCTTTAAGAGGAGCACCTGGGACTCCAGCATACCTTGTCTCACTCAGCCACCATCTCCACTGGTTTTCACAACCAGAAGTTATGGAGGACTTCTCTTCCCAGCACTAGAACCCTGGCTGGGGAGCCTGGTGTGGGACTGGGACCCCTCAGACCCCTTTGCAGCTGAGATATCCCCCCCAATTTTTAACTGCCACACATGAGTGTGGGACTGGTCATCCTGCATCTCCAACCCTCCTCCCCAGTCTGCAGGTGGCGTCTTCTATATGTCCTTAGTTGTACAACTTCTGTTCAGCTAGACTTCAGGTGATTCTAGCTGGTGGTTGTTATGTAGCTTAGTTGTAATTTTGATAGGTCATGAGAGGAGGCAAGCACAGCATTTATCTACTCTACATTCTTGACTCATAGATGTTTTCTTAATTAAGCAAGTCTTTACTAGCATGTAGCTATGACAAATTCAACAGTAGCCAAAGAATGACCAGAAAAGAAGTCATCCCAAAATATATACTACAGGAAATTAGTCCAGACTAATTGTCATCAGACAATTTAAACTTTTAAATTAATTATTCTTATTGCTAATATTTTGCAAAAGATATTTGAAAAGTACAATTTTATATACAAATTACATGTATAGAATCAGCAAATGTCTAATTTACACTTGGTCTCCCACCCCCATGAAGTTCAAATGAAAATTACATATAGTATAATACTATAGCTAGTATAATACTTTTAGCTACTCAAACTTTTATATTTATATTTATAGTTATAGATATTTATAGTTAATAATAATTTTCTTTTTCAGTAAAAGACATATGAAAAATTCTAAATAAATACCCCATAATCTACTAACATTAGTTCTTTTCTAACATTTCAGAGTACAGTTGCCATGTTTAATATAAAGTATACCCATTTTTTGAGTACTTTATTTTACTCTAACTTTCCCATGTGTAGTTGCTAAATATCTGTATTTTGATCATGCATAGTTGCTCAGAATACAGCAGTATTGGCCGTTGTAGAATTGGGGCGATCAAACAGTGTCAGCCAGCACACATTTAGTTCACAATCAATAATTAGTTATAATAATAAAACATCTGTTTGTTTTTTATAAAATTATGCTTCTTTAATAGGCTGAGTCAGTATTTGTTTGACCATTCCTTCCATATTCCTTTCCAATTTTTCATGCAAGACATCTCTAAAGAAATTGGTACTGTTATTTTAATTCCAAATCATCTCTTTTCCTGTAATTATTTTTGGCACATAGTTCTTATTGCTCTGCAATAATCCTCCACGATAAATACATGAATCCAACATGTAGAACATTTTTACCTGGATGCACAACAATTTTCATCAACCTCTATCATTAAACCAGTATTGGCCCACAGAAACTTATTCTTCCACTCTTAGCAGTTTTTATACATTATACAGTTTTGCTCTTTACTAATTCCATACTGTCATTTAATTATTAAACTAAGTCTTCCTCTATATCTCTGCATATCTGTCCTCCATATGCATCCAAGATAGAATTCTTGTTCTCCAAGACCTCATGATCTAATTAAAACTAAGACACAAATGAGGACAGAGAGAACAAAAGGATGGCTACAAGGAAATGTGTGACCAACTACAAATTAACAAGATAAAAATATAGGCCAGCTGCAGCAGGACTCAATAATGAAGTCACAGGAACCAGCTGCTACTATTCAAGGAAGACCTCCTAGCAAACAAAGTTCTGATTTATTCAAATAGAACCTCCGTTGGGGAGCCTTCCCTGAATCCCCCAAATTAAAGGGTTTTTCTCTACACTATGGAACCATGGCACTTTCTACATATCTCTAACATGGAATTCAATACATTATATTGTAATCTATCACCTCTCGCTGAACTGCAAAGTTCTTGAGAAAGACTGTATTATTGTGTTCACATCTCACTCATCCAAGTGCCTGGAACTTAGGGGTTTGTTCAACGAATAAAAGGTGCCAAACCCCATCTCGCTCCCACTCATTGACTACAATGATTCAGATACACTACCATTTGAAGTCCAAACTGTTTCTGGCTTGGAGACCTTTATACCTGCTATTACCTCTTTCTATAATGGTCCCCCACCCACACATACACACACGCTCTTTGCATACTCATCCTTTTGATTTTAAATGGTACTTTTTTAGAAAAGGCCTTCTTGAATTCCACTGTAAATTAAGTCCCAAGATTTGCCTCTCACAGCACCTTATAGTTTTCCTGTATTGCACTCACACAGTTTGTAATTATATGTGTCATGTATTTGTACATGCATGTATATCATTAACCACGAAATCAAAGCATGAGATAAAAAGTACAAACAAAGGCCCATGGATTTGTTTTGCCAAAGGTATTTTCAGAGAAGAAAATTGAATATTCTGTAAATATCAAAATGGTATAAAATATAAACATTCTAGTACACATACAAATACCAAGATTAAAATTTCTTTGGTCAAAATAGTTTGTAGCAGAAGCGGAGGACAGCATTAGGAATAGAGGCAGTAGAAATGTAATGGCTGTATGCGATGTCAGAGGGGTCGTAGATGGGGGGAGGGGGTTATCACTGTGTGAGGGATATAAATTATAAATGTTTAACTAGTACATTGTTTTGTACACCTGAAACTAATAAAAAAAAATTTTTTTTAAATAGCTTGTAGTGATCCTAGGGATTGACTCAGGGTTGGCAAACTATGTTCAACAGGAAAAATCCATTTGCCACTCATTTATATGCAGCCTGGAAGCTAAGAATAGTAGTTTTCACATCTTTAAATGGCTGTGAAAAACTAAAAACAAGAATAATATGTTTGACATGTGAAAATTGTATGAATTTCAAATTTCAGTGTCAATAAACATGGTTTTATTGTAATACAGCCATGCTATTTACATATTGTTTATGGCCACATTCATTTCACAAAGGCACAGTTCAGTAACTGCAAAGGGGAACATATGTTCTGCAAAATCCAAAACAGTCACTGTCTGGTCCTTTACAGGAAACAATTTTCCAACCTCTACTCCACCCAAATTATTATTCTAGACCAAACACTGTAATCCAACTGCCTTGGCTAATAAGTTCAGTTATGGGCATGTGACCCAATTCTGACCAATAAGAAATGAGGGGAAACCTATGAGATGTCTAGGAAAGATTTTCTTGCTGGTAGGAATACTATACAGATACAGAGAGCTGACATTTACTTTTTTCCCCTGAATGTAATTCCTGGAATTCTTATAATCATCTTGCTATGATCTGGAAGATGAAGCCAACGCATGAAGGAGGGTAGAAAAAAAGGAGCAAAGAGAAGCAGAGATGGGACCCTGGCATGCCTTTCCCTGAGTTGCCTTGTCTGTGAACTGCTTCTTACATGATATTGTCAAATGACAAAAAAATAATACAACTTAGCAGCAAGTTTGATGTCCTTTTTTTCAAGGGAAGACAATCCATGGATTGGGGCAGGACAACACCTCACAAGCAGTGGAGAGCTGTTCTCAGGCATTTGGGGCAAGACTGAGTTCTACAGAAAGTTAGAAGAAGCAACAAACAAACAGGGCATGATTCGCTAGGAGGTTGGGGATTTCCTTATAAAGGTAGTGGGTCCTGTTTTCTAAGGTAAGGTAAACTAGCTAAAGCTGAGTTGAGGATTTTGACTAGTATATCTTTGGTTTCCTTGACAGGTATTTTCTGTAAGTGTAAGCTGAATTAGGTTTAGATTTATAACATGGGCCAGGCCACTAGGGCAGCCTGCATTTCGTCAGTCCTGATCTAGTACGAATTAACTCTCAGTATCATAACTTTTCTCTTCTTTTCCAGTCAGTTTACATCTATTTCCTGTACCTTGCAGCAAAATGCATACACAACTAAATCCAAAACTGTATGGTATTGGGCCATGAACTAGTGAAAAAAGAAAATGTGTCACAGCATTTACTATAGGAAGAGACATCTACATAATTTAAAATGCAAGATTCTGAAGTTAAGAAAAAGAGCCTAGAATAGGAGATGATGTGAGATTTTAGCAAAGGGGCAAATGAGGAAAGAAGGAATACACACACACACACACACACACACACACTCAAATAAACATGAGTTAAATATTCTTCAGTATTGGACTTAGTCTCTCCTGTACCAGTTACCACTTGGCATGCAGGTATCCTTCTGCTGTACTAAGGGAAAGCCTAACATTCACACATGCCCCATTTTTCCGCATGTGCCTTTGAATTTCAGAGAGAGGCAGGATACCCCATAACACAGCACAGTAGGAGGGCAGCATGTGTCATGGTAACAGCACATAGACGAGATAAAAACTCCGATCCAGGACTGATATGCATAATCAATATGGTCACATAATAATAAAAATTATAGCAATAATAAAAGCTAAAATATATGGAGCTTATTATGCACCAGGTAAAGTTTCAAAGTACTTCACACACACACATACACACACACACACAGATATATGTTTATATGTATACATATATACATATATATCTGTGTGTGTGTGTGTATATATATATCTATATATATATAGATATATAGATTTTAACTTTAACTCTACCAATAAATCTATTTGACTAACCAAAGTCACTCAGATGCTAAGTAGCAATGCCAGGATTTGAAGCCAGGTCGTCTTGCTCCAGAGTCCAGGCTTTTAATCAATATGCTATAGTATCCCTTCTCTGACTCTTAATTTTCTCACTTGTAAAATGAGGGTTCTTAATCAGAGGAGCAATAAACTATACAAAACGTGGAGAGAATAAACTACCAGCACTTAGTACCAGCAAGGGATGGAAGTCACAATAGTCTCTTTCAGAAACTTCAAATTGATGGACACGTTTGTCAATATTCTCATCTTAGTATACAAATAACATTAACATTCCTGTAGGCTAACAAGATAATATATAAATAAAATTGTCTCTTTATATATCCTTGTGTCTGAAATATAGTCAACAACAACAAAAAATTCAGCCATTTTACAGCAGATATGCTTTCAGAAAACATTGGTAAGCGTAGTACGTACCTTTTCCTACCATTTAATCTGTATAGACAAGGAATCACTTCTTTTGCATTTCCTTATGATCTTGTACTTTATACAAATAATAAAATTAAAGATCCTATCTAGGGGCAGGCGCCATGTCTGGCCACGAAGGCGGCAAGAAGAAGCTCCTGAAGCAGCCCAAGAAGTAGGCAAGGAGATGGACAAGATAAGGCATTCAAGCAGAAGCAAAAAGAGGAGAAGAAACTCACAGAGCTAAAAGCGAAGGCTGCAGGGAAGGGTCCCTTGACCACAGGTGCCATTAAGAAATCTGGCAAAAAAAGTGGCATAACAAAAAAAAATTTACTAAATAAATAAATAAATAGTGACTGGGAAAAAAAAGAGAGAAAGAAATAAAGAAATCTGGGGCAATAGTGATGCTTAATTCCATTCCTGTTCTAACATCTGAATTTCCTGCCATAACATCTATTGCCACCTATAACTAGAACAAAGTGCTGTCTTGGAGCCTGTTGTACATGTAAGAACAAACTTCTGTAAAAAATAATAATAATCATGCAGTGGCTCATCTCTTTAGTTCTCACTCAGGCATTTCAACCTTAGCCGTGCAGTCAGAGTAAACCCAACCCAGAATCTTCCCAAAGTGTGTTTTTCAGTCTTTGTTCTATCCCAAATTCTGTACCACCTGGAATTAAACCAACTCATTTGGAATGGCAAGGAAAAAAAATCCTACCTAATATAATCAACAGAGTTTATTATTTCTTTTTTAATACTCAAAACACTAAACGTTACTCATGCAAAGGAACCAAACCTAAATAAATAAGTAGTGGTATTAGTATCCTCACTACACCTATAATGTGGCTTAAAAAGGGTCATATAAAAAAATTGAATGTTGAGAAATGCTTAGTTTCCATGGCTCTATAATTAAGTAGAGCGTAGTTTGCTTATCGAAAAGGAATAGAAACAACCAGGAAGCTTTGGCTAACACAAACCTAATTCTTCAGACTTGGACAGTGTGAAAGCAATGAAAAGGTCGATCCATTTACCAAATTAAAATGGTCAGAATTTAAGATAAGCTTTCCAAATTAAGTATTCAAGCAATAAAATTAAATGCCAAAGAGGGAATATTAAGGCTATCAAAGAGAGAGGAAGGGACCAAAAAAACAATTAAAGTTAATATTACTCCACTTTATGAGACTTGATTATGGTAAATTTGCACACATTCATACATAATTTAAAGACTATGAAAGGCAAAATGGTTCTGATAGAAACAGAGATCTCAGCATTAAATTAGTATCACTCATGCCACACTAACCTTGCATGACGAAATCAGTCCTCTCAACAAAAAAGACGACTTCAAAAGGACTACCGCTGATATTTTGTTAGCATTGACAAGGGTTTAAATCAAAGATTGACAGGTAATGAACCTCTTAAAGCTGCCTGTTACTTTAGTTCAGTCTCTCCCAACAGCTAAAGGCAAACTGCAAAAGAAATTTCCCTGGAGGATTCAGTACAGCAATAGCTACAGTAAAGGTGAGAAGATAAATAATGCATTATGAGCTCCTTAAAAAAATTATTTATTACACATAGTATATTCAACATTGTTTTCAGTGTTATCGCCATTTCTCTCTGTATTTCCTTACCCTTTTTCTCAAGTATACTGATATATGGAAAAAAATATATAAGTTTTTGTCATTGTCCTATTTTTTTTAATTTAATTTTATTTTATTTTGTGCTGATTCTATTTTATTCTTTTTTTCTTCTGGGTTTCCCTCGCAAGGACATATGTAGCACACAACAAAAATTACTACAGCCCTTAAGTGTGTCAGGTGACACTTCTTGCTCACACGTGTTATTTCTTTTTAACATTTCAATCCCCTATAGAAAAAAAACTATTTAGTCACCTCCTTAGAAGAGAAAGTAAGAAAGAATTAATGGCATTTGGGATGAATACGTGGATTTCCAAGATGCCATTATGCTTAGAGTGAAGTGATATTCCCATGGGAACAGGAAACGGGAATAGTGAGGGCCTTCTTAGAACAACTGCAGATGGTGGTACAAGAAAAGGAGAGGCGACACCATCATTCAGAAGGTAGTTATACAGAAAGGCAAACTGATGCCAAAAAAGAGAAATGGCCACAATGTAAGAAGCACTCTCTTGCAAAGTATGGAAATCCTGTCACTTGGTGAGTGAACATGGCACAGAAATGGTGGAAAATATTCTCAAGCAACAAGAGTATTACCACAAAAGAGGGAAAGAAATTATATAAACCATGAAAACTAGCAGGTAAACAACAGAAAAATAAGAAATTATACAGGAGTTTCCGAGTCCGTATACCCAAGCTCTGCGTAATGTGAATTCTCAGAAAAGTCCTTTTCTCCACAAGGGGTTGGAACTAGAAAGGTATCATTCTTCAAAGAGAAAGAAAGCCACCCAGAGATCAGTTTTTCCTTTTACATTTTTCAAAAACAAAATAAGAGTTAACAAATGTGTATTGCTAAACATCACATGGAAATGGGAGGTGTGTTTCTCTTTACGGCCTCCAGAGCCGATGGTATTCAGAGGGGCTCATAATTACTAGCAGAGCTGATAGATAACAAGAGGACATTTATTAAAATTTCATGTTAGAATACATTATTTTGAAACTTTTGTAAGGAGGCAGATATGTCTTAACACATTGATGCTGGAGAATTCACTGATAGGAAACAAGAACTTTTGGGGGGGTGGAGGTAATAAGCTTATATGCTCTCGTGTGACTATACCGTATAATGAAAGCAAAATTAAGCAACTCTAAAATGCATTCATTCTATTAGCAGATGTGGATGACCAAGGCTAAACTGCACTAACAGAAGATAGAGCAATCATAAACATGTACTACCAGAAAATTCACTTCATTCAGGTGAGCATTACTCATAGAAAAGGACTCCTTCTTTCTTTCTCAGGGCCGCTCTCCTGGGCATCATGATAAATAGCCAAAAGTAACAAGGATGACCAATGCTTTCCGGTACGCCTACTGGCAAGCTGATTTCTTTCTACTGGGTTTTTATATATCCAGGCTTAGATATATCCACATCCAGAGACATAGGCATGATAGCAAGCATTAAAATATTTTAAATGGAAAAATAAAAATAACAGGTTATGAATGCAGTTAAGTCAGATGACTTAACTGAAATTTTGCATATCTAAAAATAATCCAACATCAAAAGAAAATTATAACAAGAGCAATTATAAAAGAAGAGTGAGAAATATTTGCGTTCTCCCTAAAATACTACTGACAAGAGGGAAAATAAAAACCAGGATTTGGCACCAGCCTTCTAGTCTTGAAGTTAGAAAACAGAACAAAGCTCCCAAAAGGACCTCACAGAGCAGATTAAATTACCACAGAATTTCATAAAGAATTCATTGAATGCTTAAGCAGGCTCCTGTGTAGGTCAAAGAGGAACAATCAGAAAATTGGGGTCATTAAGGGAGGAGAGATAGGGTAAATAGGAAATAAAATATAATTACAGAGTGAGTGAAAGGAAGAATGAAGGAATAGCAGATGTATTAATAAATATTGTTTTGGTTTTAGATGAATCATTTTTTTTCTTTAAAGACATGCTAAGTCAACTTAGATATTTTTTTCCATTCAATTATATTTTATTCTTTATAGTCTGTTTTAGATGGAGATCCTGATGGCCTCAAGGGAGTCTGTCAGGTGCTGGAAGCATCTGAGCCTCTAAGCTAGCTATATTTCACATATATTTCATTGGAAATTTGAAGCATACTTTAGCTTCCTTCTTAAAATGCTTATTAACATTAGCTATTAGCTACACATATGTAATTTCAATTTTGTTTTCAAGAAATAAATCCAGAATACACAAAACACAATACACAAAATACACAATAATACACAAAACCAGAAACTACTGATAAGACTAAATATCTATACCTATGGACAAGATATCATTTCATATTTATCCTATGTTTACTTTTGAATCTATAATACTGACACTACATTATAAAACCAGTATTACTTCAAATTTTAAGCAACTCTTCTTTCATTTACCAAAATTTATAGTGCAAATAATGAGTTCATCAAAATTTGAAATATGTAAACTTGTAATTTTACTATAAAGCTACAAAATTAAATTACTCTAGCTTCAATTAATCAGTGCACTAAGCCTTCAAATTGAAGTTTTTTTGCAAAATGATAATACGACCATTTTGCTTTATGCACATTTATATAAAACACAGAATACTATCTAATTATCTAAAATTATAAAATTAGTACAGAAATTACTACAGATAGAAAGCAGTACAGAAAACACTAAGAACTCAGTTTTATAGACATTATTAGCACCTCACATCCCGTTTTTTTCATAATCACAAAGTTATTTCACATACATTATCTAAAATAATCACCCGTATTTTAAAATTATCATAACAGCACCATTTTATATGGGGCTTATTTTGTTCCAGCAGTATAGTTGACATACAGTATCTCATTTAAGCTCACATCAAATTATCATAGAAATAAAGAAATTAAGATGAGTTTAAATGACTTACCCAGAGTCACAATGTTTGACAGAACAGAGACAAGACTCCAGATTTGATTTCCACTAGTTTAATTACTCTACAGCTTTGCTTCCTAAACACATTCTTAGGAGACCAGTAAATCTCAACTCAGAAAGTCCTGGAAAGTACTCATTCACTCAGCTCTCTTAGTTTCCCTCCTACCTTTCTAATCATTCCTCGTCCATTTCCTATTCCCTAAATATACAGAGGGTGCCAAAAATATATATACATATTTTAAGAAAGGAAAAAAGCTGTGTTAAAATTATAATAATACTCAATGTATACCAATAACAAAAGATGCAAGTCATGTGTATACATTTTTTGGCCCCCACCGGTATGTTCTCCAACCTCCTCCTTCAGACCACATCTTCTCCTGAAAATGACCTTTTCCTCTCTGCACAGCACCATCATGCTCAGCGACCTCAACTGAGCCTTAGCCTGCCTCAAAATGTCGGTGTCATTGACTCCTCCTCCAAACTACATTCAGTCAATTCCCTGCCACAGTGGCACCCACGCACTGCCACAGCCCAGGCTTAAAGCCTCATTACTCACTCCTACATCTCTAAGCAGGCTGAGCATGAAACCCCAAGTTCTTACCAGGGCTCACTCACAATGATGGGCAGGAACTTGTACGCCGGGACTCCTTTCCCACCACACCTCTCAGGCTCCCCCACCCCACTGCTCTGGGCTTCTTGCAGTCCACTGAACACGTCGGGGCAAGCACATGTCTGTCCTAGAGCCTTTGCACATAATTTCTCTGAAAGAGTCACATGACTGTCTCTTGCACTTAATTCAGATTTTAGCTCAAATGTCACCTCCTTGAAAGACCATAGCATCAGTCTCCACACACTTATCCTGAATGTTCCTTTGTAGTACTTTCAACCTCACATCATTATACTTTTTTGTTTATTGCCTCCCTATCCCACAGAAAGTAACCTGTACTCACTGGAGAGAGTTAGCTTGTCCCCTGCCCTTTGTCCTCTGCCCTTTGACCTCTGACTGGACCATGGAGGCAGTGAGTTATTTGTTCAAAAAATGGATGAATGACTAGATGAAATCTATCTGGTTTTCTTTCTACTCTATTTTCCCTCTCTAACTTTACCATTAACAGTGCTGTCAATGAGGCTCAAAACACATCAAAACAAAACATGGAGTTGATAAAATATGTGGTATTTTTAGGGAACAGTTCATAGGTTGGTTTAATGCCGTATGAATAGTGGCTTAGGACTTGCATACATTAATTAACCTTTTAATATATTGTTTCCTCAGGGAATAATAATGATGCTTCCCTCATAGGACTGTTCATTGATTAAATAAGATAATATATAAAAAATGCATATAAAATGGTTGATGTAACGAGGGCTGTAAATATTAAGTTAATATTAGTCGGTATTATAATGACTTGTTTGCTGCCAGTTTTCAATTGCTGGTTTAGGGCTTTAAAATATCACAGTGAGGAGTTTGAACCTAATATATTTCTAATGAATATTTTGCTAAATTTATTTAAATTAGCAAATGAATTAATATTTCTAATGAGTAAATTTTGGTTATTCCCAAATAAATTTTGCTAGTCCCCTCACCTGGAATTCCTAGGCTGCAAATCTGTTTCAAAATGCTATCAGTCTAGGGTTACAAAAAGTGAGTCACTCTTGGAGGGAAAAAGTCGTATCAGTACCTCACACCACATATAAAGACAAACCCCAAATGTATTTAAATATTGAAATGATACCAGGAGAAAAATTAGTGGAATATTTATCAGACCTCAAATTAGGAAAGACCATTTTAAAAATTCATAAAGGAACAATGAGATACTATTTTAAGTGCTATGGCAATACGGAGACACATTTATTGTGGAGACTGTACCAATCACAGTACCAATCACAAGGGACAACATTTCACGGACAAGTTAAATTGGCCTTCAAGAGCAAAGCTCCTGGCTTCAGATTCAAGATAACAGGGTTAGGAAGATACTGAACTCCCCTCCTCATTGACACCAAAATGACAACTACGCATAGAACAGATATCTCCAAGAACGACCTGAGCACTAGCAGAACAGATTGTCTACAACTAAGCATATAAATAAAACCACACTGAGACAGGTAGGAGGAACAGAGGCTCAGTCTAGTCAGGACCCACCCTACCCCCCCACACACTCCGTGTGGTGACCCACAAGAGGAAAGGATATCACTGCTTCAGATGTGCCACCCCCAAAACGCAAGTGGTCTGAGCCACAGTCTGGAGCCCTGAACCAGCAAGAGGAGTCCTATAACATGTATAGCTTTGAGAACCGGTGGGGCTTACATCTGGGGGAGCCAAAGGGCTGTACAAAACCAAAACCAGGCTCTTTCTGCGTCCCAGCGCAGAGGCAGCAGCTTGAAAAGCACCTGGGTTATACATGAAGGTACTACATTGACTAATTTTAGGGTGTGTGGTAGAGGAGCAGGGATCTTTCGAAACTTTCTCCAGGGACAGAGTGCTGGTGGGTACCTTTTTTTTTTTTCTTTCTTTGCTCTCCTTCCACCTATCTGGTCTGACACCGTCAGGCACCATTTCTAACCCTTCATTAACCTTGCTAACAGTGTTCGCCCCACGGTGACAACCCACCTCAGCTGGCACCCCTCCAAAGCATCTCCTGCCCTGCCACACCCAGTGGGTGGCCTCAGCTGGTACTGATGCCTCCCAAAGCAGCCCCTGCACTGCCACACCTGATGGGAAGCCTCAGTTGGCACTAGCGCACAGGAGTGTATCTGCAACAGCTGAGGCTGGGCCTCGCAGCCAGCCACACCAGGGGCCCGTCCTGCACACCAGCAGACCAGCAGCAGCTGCAATCAAACTCACCAGCCAGCTGCACTGGAGGGGGCTGCTCTGCAGACCACTGGACCCACAACAGTTTTGGCTCACAGCCAGCCAGATCAGGGACTAGCCTTGCCTGCCAGTACAGTGGTGGCCCGACCACAAGAGAAGGCCACTCTCATCCACACAGGAAACAACTTTGGAGCACCTGGTTCTGATGACCACGGGGGATTGCACTACTGGCCCCCACAGGACACCTTCTACATAAGGCCATTTTTTCAAGACCAGGAGACATAGCTAATCTACCTAACACATAGAAGCAAACAGGCAAAATGAGGAGGCAAAAAAATATGTTCCAAACAACAACAACAACAAACAAGACAAAACCCCAGAATAACAAGTGGAAAACAAAATGGAAGTAAGCTGTCTACTAGATAAAGAATTCAAAGTAATAGTCATATAGTCATAAAGATGCTCAACCAACTCTGCAGAACAGTGTGTCAACTCAGTGGGAATTTCAACAAAGACATAAATATAAAAACGAACAACAACAAAAAGTATCAGAACTGAAGAATATAACAACTGAAATGAAAAATACACTAGAGGGACTCAATAGCAGATTAGATGACACAGAAGAATGGTTCAGTGATAGGGAAGACAGGATAGTGGAAATCACCCCCTTGGAAAAGTAAAATGAAAAAAAAAAAAGAATTTAAAATAATGAGGATAGCATAAGGGACTTTTGGGACAACATCAAACATACTAATATTCTCACCATATGGAGTCCTAGAAGGAGAAGAGCGAAAGAAAGGGACAGAAAACCTATGTGAAAAAAATAGTGGGCTGAAAACTTCTTTAACTGGTGAAGGAAACAGACATCCAAGTCCAGGAAGCACAGAGTCCCAAACAAGGTGAAGCCAAAGAGACCCACCAAGATACACCAGACAAAGAGAGAATCTTAAAAGCAGCAAGATGTTGGTGGGATTGTAAAATTGGTGCAGCCGCTATGGAAAACACTACAGAGGTTCCTCAAAAACTTTAGAAACAGAACAACTATACAATTCAGCAATTCCAGCTCTGGGTACTTCCTCTAATACAGCAAAAAAACTAATTTGAAAAGATAGCTGCACTTCTATTTTCATTGGAAATATGATTTACAATAGCCATAATATGGAACCAACCTAGATGTCCATTGATAGATGAATGGATAAAGAAAATGTAAGATGTATCTATAATGGAATATTACTCAGTCATAAAAAAGAATAAAATCTTGCCATTTGTAACATCAATGTACTTTGAGGGTATTATGCTAAGTGAAATAAGTCAGAGAAAGACAAATACTATATCATTTCAGTTATATGTGAAATATTAAAAAACTAAACAAATAAACAAACAAAACAAAACAGACTCATAGAAACAGAGAACAAACTGATGGTTGCCAGAGGGTTGGGTGGTAGGGGAATGGGGAAAAAAGGTGAAGGGGATTAAGAGATACAAACTTATAACATAAATAAGTCACGGGGATGTGATGTATGTAATGTATATAGGGAGTACAGTCAATATCGCGATAAAGTTGAAAGGTGACAGATGGTTACTAGACTTCTCGTGGTGATCACATTGTAAGGTATATAAATGTCAAATCACTATGTTCTACACCTGAAACTAATATAATATTGTATGTCAGCTATGATTTAATTTAAAAGGTTTAAATTCAAAAATGAGATACTATTTTATTCCTGAGGATCTAATAACAAAATGTTAAATGATATCCAGTGTTGGTGAAGGAGTATAGCAACATAGCCAGTATAACTGGATACAATTTGGAAGTTTGTGGCTAAATTGTTAAATGACAAATAGTCTTTGGTCCAGTTAGGCTTTTAAACATTTATAATAAGGAAATAATCCTATATTTAAAGGTGAAACACAAGAGGCATTCTCTCTGTACTTCTCTTATGTAAATGGAAATGTTGAAATCATCTTTAGCTCTCTTCTTTCAGACTCTATGTTCAGTCAAAAGCCAAATATTGTATTATGAAACCTATTCCTTTTATTTTCACTGCCACTTGTCTTATTGCCCTCTCAAGGGATAGCTGTTAATGGCATTTAAACTCTGGTTTAAGTCCCATTAATTTTTACCTAGACTACTGCATAAATTTTCTAAGAATAAAACCCAGTCCTTAGCATGGTCCAATATATAATGATGATGCACCATTCACCAGAGTCACCATTATTATTAGAATTAATATGATTAGCGGTATATCTGAAGGGAGACAAAATGATCACTATTTATGGAAGATATGAATGACTACCTAGAAAAAAGAGAATCCCCAAGAAACTGTTTGAACTAATAATTGACTTATAAAATAAGTAGACTAAAATTAATAGCTTTCCTTTATACAAATAATAACCTATTGAAAAGTATAAAGTAGAAAAAGAAAATTACTCACTTAGCAACAGAAAATAATGCAAAATATCATGAAAAGCATTGCAAACCCACTATTTTTCCATCAGGATTTGCTACTGACAACACTATGAGGCAGCTATTTCAACAAAAAGTCAGTATCTCCTTCTTTTTCCCCTTTGTACACCAACCAGATGAGCTTTATTCATTCCCGCCTCCTGAATAGTGCATTATGGTACTTCTTTCACATACCTACCTGTACGCAACAAATCTCACTGCCAAACTCACCTGCTCCTCTGAAATTCTACCTCTGTCTCATCAATAGCTTCATCCTCTGGGCTATTTGGGCTTAACCTGAGTTGTGGCACCCCACAAGAATACCACTTGTCTTATTGCCCTCGCAAGGGAGAGCTGTATGTTCTGTGACTACCATGGACACATCATTGTTAGGAGCTGACTTGTATGCTCCCCGAAATTCATGTGTTGATGATCTAACCCCTAGTACCTCACAGCGTATCTGTATGTGGAGATAAGGCCTTTGCAAAGGTGATAGAGTTAAAATGAAGCTGTTAACGTAGGCCTTAATCCAATTTGTCTGGTGCCCTTATAAGAAGAGGAAATTTGAACAGAGACAACAGGGACGCACAGGCATAGGGAAAAGACCAGAGGACACATGCAGAGGTGGTCATTGACCAAACCAAGGAGAGACGCCTCAGGAGAAGCCAAACTTGCCGACACCTTGATCTTACACTTGTAGCTTCCAGAACTGTGAGAAAATAAATGTTTGATATTTATGCCACCCAGTCTGCTGTTTTTTGTTATGGAAGCCCTAGCAAAATATATAAATGTCTACATTCTGTACTTCACAGTCAGAAGGTACAGCTGCTGTCACTTCTCTACTCTCATAAAAAATAAAATCTGTTCTTTGAGGTTCATGTCACCAACTTTCCTACCATTTACACACACACACACACACACACACACACCATTGGACACTCCCCTTCATTCATTATTGTCTTTGAAATTTGGGTCATATTTTCTTTCTCCATCCAAATGTCTGCAACATTCTGGAAGATTTTGACATTCGGGTGATTGACCCATCCAGCACCCTGCCTCTTGGCTCCTTCAACCCCACCCGCACCCTCACGTGACCTGCATAGTCATATTCTACATTTGTCTCAACTCAAAACTGTTCCACGTCCAAAAGCTCTAAATCAGACATTCCACTATCTGACTCAAACTCCTTACACTTCCAAGTTGCTTCCTCAGCTACTCTCACTGCATTTCTCCTTCAACTTCATTGGTGCTTCCTGTTCAATATGAACTTACTTCTTATTGATTACTCCTCAACTGTACTTACTTTCTTTGTATCTAATTTAAATCTCTTAAGTCTTTAAGTTTCATCCAATTTTGGCCAGGACCATAAACTTCTTTATCCAGAAAGCAAAATCCTAACTATGGATGAATCAATCCATTTTCCTCATGACTACATCTCCGATGTCAAACGTTAGGGGGAAATCATATAACCAGATGGATAAATAGTACAGCCTTAGTTAGCAACTTTGTCAACATTTCTTAAGCAGCTATCTTTCCACCATTTCTACTCTACCTCTGACTCTACTTCTATTCCCCAATAAATCACCCTGGGTTCTACCTCACAGAGAAAATAAAAGCTGTCAAACACAGACTCAACTCCTTTAACTTCCTTTCCACCAAATCTATACATTTAACTAAATCCATATCCACCTAACCTCCTTTCCCTTCTGTTTCTATGTAGGAGGTTTCTCTCCACCCAGCAAAGGCAAAACCCTCCAATTATACTCTGAATCCTATCCTTTCTGCTTAATTTATACCATCAATTGACTCATCCCTTCTATTTTAATACCTATACATCTCTCTCTCTCTCTCTCTCTCTCTCTCATGCTTTCTCTTCTTCTCTCTCTTTCTCTCTTACTGATACATTCCACTAACATCCACTCCTATTCTCTCTCATATTAAAAAAAGTTCCCGAACCCTAGATATGCTTCCACTATCTGCTCCATCTCTCCTCCCAAACTCACAGCCAAATTTATTACAAAAAGAATTACTACTTGTCCTCCATCCACTTCCCATAGCCCATTCTAATCTGGCTTCCTGTCTGGTACACCAAAAGTACTCTCATTGTGACAATTACCTCCACACTTTTAATCTGATGAAAAATGTTAAGTATCATCATTCCTGGTCTCTCGACACCTTCTGTTATCATGTATCACTCCCTGCTTCCTAAAACATTCTTCCCTTAGCTCCCATCATACAAAAAATACATCTGATTATCCATGTAAATCTCTAGCAACTCTTCCTCAGAATATTTTACAGGCTTATCCACCTCTTACAGATTTTAAGTGTTAGAATGCCTCAAAGATTGATCCTTCCCCTCATGTCCTCTTCCTATATATTCTCCCCATAAATGACTCTGACCATTCTCATGGCTTCGATTATTATTATATACAAATGATTCCCAAATACACATTTCCCATTCAGACCTTTCTTCTAAACTTCAAATGTATACACCAAACTTCAATACATCCTTTTAGACATCCATGGGCATCTCACACTCAACATGACAAAAACTGAACTCATAATCTCCTCCTAAACCTGCTTGTACTCCAGTACTCTTTACTTCAGTAAGTAGCATAACCATCCATCCACTTGCACAAGTCTGAAATATGAAACTCAACTATAATACATCTCTCTCCCTCATTCTGTGAAATCCAATCACCATAAGCAATCTATTCTACTTAATACATATTCAAATTTCAAATCCATTTACTGATTTCCAATTCCACATTATCATACCTCAGACTTCAACCTCTCTAAATTGGACTAGCGTTAATGTTTCCTAACTAACGTTCCCACATAACCTCCTCTTCCTTTCAATCGAGTTCCCGTGCTGCTGCAGAGTAACCTATCTAAAATGTAATACTTCATCGCACTTTACTGCTGTTTAAAACCCTTCAAATTCTTCCTAATGCTCTGGAAATAAATATTAAGGTCTTTCAAATCACTTAAAAGACTCTGCATTATGTGGCTACTGCTTCTCTCTCCACTTTCATCCCAAAATACTCCCACCCATTCACAATGCTCAAGTCCACGGGATAAGAAACCATATACATCAAATTAGAACATATTGTCTTTTAAGTGATGACAATATCTTATGCTAGAGTGGTGATAGAAATGGGCAGTTCTATATATTACTGAAATATTGGTAAAATCTTTGAGAACAATTCATCAATAAGTGTCAAAATTCTACAAATTTCATATAAGGTTTGACCTATAAATTTCTGTTCATAAGATTCAACCTTCCAATAATCATGGAGGTATTTGTACAATAGTAAAACCTAGAAACAAATAAACATGATGCCTTGTTTATCTGGTAGAGACTTTCTTTCATGTATAGAAAAGGTCTCTTTTGATGTAGGTGATAGATGATAGATACATAGATAGATAGACAGACAGTGGAGAGAGAGAAAGAGATCCAACATCAATACTGCATATATGAAAACTCATCATTGTTTTTAGCGCAATCTGAAAAGACTATCCCAGTTAAACATTTTGTTTCCTGATATGATAATTTGTGGTAATTATATTATCTTGGGGAAATTTTTGTCCTCAAAGTTTGTAAAATCAGGAAATGGATTTAACTTGCCTTCAGTGAAAGTTTATAACATTCGTGACAAAGTAAAGAATTTAGAAAAGACAATTATTTCTGTTCTTTTTAGGATGAATGGTTTTCATTCATCAATGCTATTAGCTTTGTCAATTGCTGCCACACATAACCCTTAGTTACCCTGTTTTATTAAAACCCCACTTCAAAATATAGAAGGAATAAACTTGACACAGTGAAGAAAAGTATAATTTTTCTTTTTGCAGAAGATGCACAAGTGGCAAGGGTAATAATCTAAACTTAGTATTGATATGTATAGAAGAGATAAGTACAATAAAAATTCTTGGAAAAGGAGCCAAAATATGGAATACCTTATTCAATAAATGATATAAAAAGCATTTATTGAGCATCTACTGTGTACCACATACTGTGTCAAGTCATGGAGATAAAGACATAAATGACAAATGGACCCTGCCTTGTGTGAAAAAGAGTAACTCAATTCATTCTACTCGTATATAAGCTGGGGTTAGAATTTCTTCAGAAATGTCACTCCTTACTTGCCACTCATGTTACTTCCACCTTGAGATTTCAATCTTAAAGTCAACTACTTTTGACCCCCTTTTGACTAGCCTTTCTCGGCTAGTATTCCTTAAAAGCACCACACCACATTTCTAGTGTATTTTGTTTGAAACTCTGTCCAAAGAAAAAAATTTCATGCCTCTAACAACCATCTTTTATCTCCACCAGCAATGGCCCTACAGTTTCACCAAGCACTTGATACTACATGTGACTGCAGGCTGCACCAATGCTGAAAGTTACAGCCAGAAAAAGAATGAGGCCCTTGAAGTCAGTGAAGCTTCCCATAATTCATATCCTCTCATTCTTGACCAAAACTCCCTAATTTGAAAGCAGTAACTACAGTAGATGGTGGATTAAGTAAACACTATGCCTGCTGCCTCCCAGGATCACATCAAAATTGCAATTACAGAACAATCAACCTCAAGAATCATCTGAAGACAAGAATCATCAGATACAGAACCCCTATAACTAAGCATAAAAAGAAGAGGCCACTTCAAGACTGGTAGGAGGGGCAGAGATGCAAAATGGGCTGACCCCAAAGACCGGGAGGAGCACCTTGCTGGCAGAGGGCCCCCTGGAAGAAGGAAGAGCCCCAGCCTCACAGTGGGCTCCCCAGCTCAGGGGTCCTATGCTGGGAAGAGGAATCCCCACAACATCTGGCAGTTAAAATCAGTGAGGCCTCTGTCCGTTTGTCCTAGTGAAACAGAACGCAGCTGAAAAATCCAGATGTCCTCTTAAAGCGCCCACGCACGGTCTCATTCATTTGCAAACACTCACTTGGGCTCCGGTAGAGGGGAAGCAATTTGAGAGGCACCAGAGACATATAGGAAAAGACTGAGTTATATGGCTTTGCAGCAAGGGCTTGAGGGGCAACCACCATTGTCCTTGTGTGAAGCCTGCCTCATGTGTAGCCTAAAAGAAGGTACCATCTTTTCTATGTTGAACCCTCCCCCAAAGGGACAAATCTGAGACTTCATTGTTCTGCTAAAATCTGCTCATGTGCACCATTTTGGTGACACCCTGGGTCCCTGCCATAGACAGTCAGTGTTGCATCATGGGGGAAAACTAGGCTCCTTGGTGGCCGGCCCCACCCCAAAAGCTGTATAAGTCTTTTACAGCAGCGGATTGCCCGTGGCAGCCTGAGGAACTTTCAGTGGTGGGCAGTCAGCCACAACTTGTGCTGCAGCCTCTCTTGGGCAGCTCTTCAGGATCCGTAGGCCTGAGGTGAGTGGTGGCTGGTTGCAGTATTCTCAGGACATTTTGCAAAGTGGTCACTGGTCCAGCACTGGTGCAAGAACCAAATCTGAATTAACTTTGTAAAAACCAGAGCCCCCACACTGTGACTCCCTAGAACCCCGCCCCGCCCAGCTAGTACTGCATCACTGAGGACACTCTCCACACTGGGCCAAGCAGCGTGGCTTGGACACATAAAGCGATTATTTCAACAGCTGAGCCTTATGGACAGCCAGCAGGTGACAACGGGACTAGGGGAGCCATAGGCCTTTTGCTAAGCTGCACCAGGCCCAATACTGGTAACAGCAAGCCACAGTTCATAGAGTAGCCATCCCCACACACCGTCAGGTCCAGCAGAGGCAGCAACCAACCCCATATAGCTTTATAGCTCTGACCAGGTAGCCCCAGGCTGGTCATAGGCAAGGCTGAAATTGGCCCACATAAGAGCCCCTCCCAAAAGACACCAGAAACAACATACCAAAACAGTATCCAGTTACCCTCACAAGTGGCACACCAGAAGGGTGGTCGCAATAGGCACAAGAGCCCTCTTGGACAAACCCACCTATGAGGGGTCAGCCCTCACATGGCAGCTCATATGCTGTGAACATAGCCAATCCTCATGGCCAGTCAGCCTGGGAGTCAATCCCACCCACTGATGTTCCCAAAACAATCAAGGCTCAACTAGAATAGGAGAACACACAACACACACAAGGGACACATGGAACACATGCACAGGTGATCAGGGAGACTGTGCCACTGAACCACACAGGACACCTCCTACATAAGGCCACCCAGCAAAGACTGAGAGACATAGGAGATCTACCTAATACATAGAAAAACAAAAACAAAAACACAGAGAGACAGTTAAAATGAGGAAACAAAAAAACACGTCCCAAATAAAAGAACAGGAGAAAACTCCAGAAAAAAGAACTAAATGAAATGGAGCAATCAGTCTATCAGATACAGAGTTTAAAACACTGGTTATAGAATGCTTAAGGAACTTAGGAGAACTTCAACAGAGAGATACCAAACATAAAGAAAGAATAGAAATCATAAAAACAAAACAGTAGAAATAATGAATACAATAACTTGAAGAATACACTAGAAGGAATCAACAGCAAATAAGATGAAGCAGAGGATCGAATCAGCAATTTACATGACAAGGTAACAGAAAATCCAATCGAAACAACAACAACAAAAAAGAATTTTAGAAAAATGAAGATAGTTTAAGGGACTTTTGAGACAACATCAAGTGCAACAACATTTGCACCACAGGAGTACCAGAAGGAGAAGAGAGAGAGCAAGGGATCGAGAACCTATTTGAAGAAATAATGACTGAAACATCCCCTAACCTGGCAAAGGAAATAGACATACAAGCCCAGGAAGCTAAGAGAGTCCCAAACAATATGAACCCAAAGAGGGTCACCCCAAGATACGTTAAAAATAAAAATGGCAAAGGTTAAATAAAAAGACAGAATCCTAAAAGCAGCAAGAGAAAGACAATTAATTACTTACAAGGGAGCTCCCATAAGACTATCAGCTAATTTCACAAAAGAAACTGCAGGCCAGAAGGCAGTGGCAGGAAATATTCAAAGCGATGCAAAACAAGGGCTTACAACCAAGACTTCTCTATCCAACAAGGTTATCATTTAAAATTGAAGGAGAGATAAAGAACTTCCCAGATAAGAGAAAGCTAAAGGATTCATTACCACCAAGCCAGTATTACAAGAAATGTTAAAAGAACTTCTTTCAGAAGAAGAATTCGGGGGAAAACAAACAAACAAACAAAAGTAGATAAAAAATATGAATAATAAAATGGCAATAACTATGTACCTATCAATAATCACTTTCAATGTAAATGGATTGAACGCTGTAATCAGAAGACTTAGGGTACCTAAATAGGTAAGAAAACAAGACCCATGCATATGCTGTCTACAAGAGACCCACCTCAGATCAAAAGGCACACACAGACTGTAAGTAAAGGGATGGAAAAAGATATTTCACACAAATGGAAATGAGAAAAAGCTTGGGTAGCACTACTTACATTGGACAAAAAGTACTTTAAAATGAAGACTAGAATAAGAAACAAAGAAGTACATCACATAATGATAAATAGATCAGTCCAACAAGAGGACATACCCCTAGTAAACCACAATGTACCCAACACAGGAGCAGCTAAGTATACAAAACAAATACTGACTGACATAAAGCCAGAGATTGACAGTAACACAATCATAGTAGGGGACTTTAACACCCCACTGACACCAATGGGCAGATCCTCCGGACAGAAAATCAACAAAGAAACAGTGGTGTTTCTTTGGATGACCCACTACACCAGATAGATTTAATTAATATTTTTTGAACCTTTCAACCAAAGCAGCAGAATATACATTCTTTTTAAATACACATGGAACATTTCCCAAGGTAGACCATGTTAGGCCACAAAGCAAGTCTCAATAGATTTAAGAAGACTGAAATCATATTGTCTTCTCTGACCACAATGGTATGAAACTAAAAATTCATTACAAAAACAACCCTGAAAAACACACAAACACATAGAGGTTAAATAACATGCTACTAAATAATGAATGGGTCAATCATGAGATCAAGGAAGAAATCAAAAGATACATTGAAACAAATGAAAATGAAAACACTACGACCCAACTTGTCAACATCCAAAATTACTCCACCTCTAAAATATTTCAAATCTTAAACCATGAGACTGCTTTCACTAATACATACAAAATAACAAATAATAATAAGCACATTTTTTCTGTGCTATCCATCAAAAAATTATCTCAAAAAAGGTACCAGAACCAGACACACACGACTGAGTTTTTAAAACCATTTAGGGACAGATAATTTTCATGATAAGCACAAGTCATCTGGAAGTATATATGAGAGAAAATAACCCAATAAAAATTTAAAAAGAAGAATGATGGTAGACTTCTTTTTCCAGATAATAACTCATACTAGAAAGCTACAATAATTAAAATATTATAGAATCAGTACTATGAGACAAATAGATTAAAAACAAAATAGAAATCCTAGAAATAAATTCAAATACATGTAAATATATAACTATTTAATATAAGACAAAATGGCATGTTAATCAGTGAACAAAGGATCATTCAATAAATGGTACTGGAATTATCGATTAACTTGTTTACAAAAAAATTAACTAGAATTATTATATCATGTACCCAAATTAAATCTCAGATTGTTTAACCTTAAAATGAAAAAATGTGGGGCCATTTGTTGGTTAGAAAGTAAATATTCTAATGAATGAAAGGAAGAAGGCCTTTTTAGCATGACTAAATGATTCAGTTACAAAAAATTTTAAATCTTTTTTGAAGCACACTAAATAAAAGAAACAACATTATAAAAATATATTTGCAACATATATTACAAATGAGTTTTATTATAAAATGAACCCTTAGAAATCAAGAAACAAAAACACAAAACATTGAATTTCAAAGTGGATAATGTACATGAAAAATTAATTCAGAAAATAAACACAAATTGCCAAGAAACAAAAGAAAATTGAACAATCCAGATGTTTAGCTCTACCTCTGGCCTTTGTCCCAGTCTCCATACTCATATATACAGCTGTTTACTCTACATTTCCATTTAAGTGGCTAATCCACCTCTCAAATAGAATATATCTAAACTGAATTCTGGATCTTAGCCACTCTCCCAAATCCAGCTCAATTTGCAGCCTTTCCATCTTAGTTAATAGTAACGCCATCCTTCTACTTCCTCAAACCAAAAACGTTGGAGTAATCCTAATTCTTCTCTTCTACTCATACCCATATTGAGCCATCAGAAAATCCTATTGCCTCTACCTTCAAAATATATCCAGAATCGAACTTCCCATCACTTCCACCTAATGAAGCTACTATCGTCATTTCTTCTATGGATAACTGCAAAAACAGACCTGCCTTTCTTAAAATATGTAACATGCATCCCATTACCCTTAGGATAAAAATTAAATTCCTTAATCTGGCCCCTTCTTACCTCTTGACTCTGCATATCAGCCACACCAACCTCCCTTCACAACATCCTACTTCCCTATACAGAGCGTTTGCATATTAAATTCTCTTGGCCTGAACATATCTTCCTTCTTATCTTCACTGGTGTAATGCTATTTGTTCATTAGATCCCAGCCCAAACATCATCTTCTGAAGGATGCCTTCCCTGATCTCCCTGCTCGGTGAATTTCACTTACGACAGTTGCTCTAACAGCATCTTACTGCTACAGCATTGCACTGCCTACTCGATCATTATATGACTAATGTCGGTCTCCCCAACTTGATTGTTAAGACTTTGAAAGCACAGAGCAATCGTATTTTGTTCAGCACTGTATCCCCAGTGTTTAGCAATGACTAATTCATAGGAGATGCTCTTAACAACTTTTTTTTAAATGAATGAAAATCATTGAAAAGAGACTCAGTGGTAAGACACTCAATTTCACCTTTATTTCACTTAATTTCTATATGCACAGAGCAATCATCCCCATACTACTATTTCTAGGATTATTCTAAGCTCCTCAGCTCCTAAATTCATCCCTGCACATGTAGCACACTCAGCCAGGATAGTTAATCCAATTCTTACACTCCACTTCACATCCCACACTGATCGTCTCCCCCAACTCTGTCCTTCAGCATTTAGGAATCATGGTAGGAAGGGACAGTAACAGATTAAATAAATCAGTGAATAAATACAATGTTCATTTTGTTCTATACTAGCCCACCCTTTCCCTTCTTCCCAACCAACAAGTAAAAGTGATCTTTCTGAGATTCAGGGTCTGAGAAATGTTGGAGGTAAACCATAGGCATAAACGGAAATGGGAAATTCTTAATACCACTTGCTGCGAGAGGACCTAATTTGTGATCAGAAAAGCTCAATTTTTCATTTTAAAAAGATGATGCTTACCCACAAAATAGTGGAAAAAGAATGTGTTACTTGCTGCAATTTTTTTCTCTTCCACCATGCATGATAAAGACTTAGCTTCCCTAATCTAACAATAATAACTCAGACAGAAAAAGTTCATGTTTCCTTTCTTCTTGCAAATAATGCTGCAATAAACTATGAGGACCTGAAACTGATCAAAAAGGCTTGAATGGGTTGAATAAAAACTGAGAAGGCTATCCAGGGCTATCTGCACACACTCAGTTTTAGCATTGTGAGGTGCATTTGTGCAGGCTCACTAACTCCTCCTAGATCACCATCTTTGAAATAACCCCAGGAATCAAGTGGCATGGAGCACAATTCTAAGGGAATGGATTAAAGGTAGGATTTCTGCAAAAGGGAAAAGGGAATTTAGGCTTGTGGAAAACACACTGCCCTAAAGTTTTCTAGTATTGGGTTGCTTTTATTCATCTTCTTACAATACCTACAACAAAATATATAAACAAATAAAGAAACAAACAAATAAATAAAAGCAGATTCCAATGTATGTGGGACACAAATAGTTAAAAACTGGATGAGAACAGTTGAATTTAATATCGAGACACCACAATTCATCTCAGTCTAGCCACCTTACAAAAACTAAAACTATATATCTTATAAAACTGTAACAAGCTACTACTAAAGGCCTGGGAAATCAGACTGATGTGAATTATTCCACCAAGAGTACTTAGAAAGAAACCTCATCTGAAGAAAATGCAAAGAAAGCTTCAAAAAAAAAAAAAAAAAGATTTGGAGACCAAGGAGGTGGAATTCTCCATGATCACTCCATGATCACTGATTTTTCAAGAATTCTAGTTAATAATCCAGGTAGATCTAGACCTTTTCAGTCGGTACTTTTTAAAGTTTTAACTCAACATGTTTTCCCTGTTGTTTCTTCACCAAAATCAAACAAAAATCCAACTAGAAATCATTTGCTTTTAAAATTTATTTTCCTGAACTATCAGAACGTCTGTTCCACCTATGACATACTACGAAGTCATAAAAAGTGTGCTTCCTATGATAACAAAAACACTTCACTTTAGTAATAAATACTGGATAATTTGCATTTGATTTTTCTCTCCTTTCTTATTACGTATGGAAATCAGCATTATAGAATTATATTTCCTAAGTATTACCATATCCTTTGAACACGATTGCTGTCTGTAGAACGTCATACATTTTTAACTTCTTCATTGAAACTGATTTTCTATTTCCACTAATGAGATACGTTACACATCACGAGGCAGTACATGAGGAACACTGCATGTGTTCACATGGTGCTGCCACATTACTGGCTGGGTCATCTCAGAAAGTGAAGTAACCTCCGGAAGCTTCAGTTTCCTCGTCTATAAATTGTAAGCCATTATGGCAAGCAAGAGAAATGATTCATGTTAACTTCTCATACTCACACCATATTTAATAAATGTCAGCTGAAAACATAAACCCTAAAAACATGTATTTGGAGACCTTTCTAACTTGAGATCCAAGAGGAAAAAATAAAGCTCCATTGAGAACCTGGGCAACCAGGAAATCACACCCACTGGTTAAATATTTGCTCATCAAATTGTGTCCCACATACCAGCAGTTTTGGCATCACCCAGGAGCTGGTGAGAAATGCAAACTCTCAGGCCCCATCCCAGAACCACTGAACCATCATTTTCATTTTAACAAGACCCCCATGTGATTCATATTCCCCGTAGAATTTGAGAAGCAGTGAGCTCAGTGATGTATTCCTGAACACAGGTCTCATTGCCTTTTGGGCAAAAAGTCACATCTCAGCAAAGTCACCAGTGTATGCATCATGGCTCATTGGGGTCACTTGCCAACAGTCAAAATCATAAATAGCATACCTGTATATTATTATACATGTACATACAACAAACCAAGTTGCTGACTTTATTGCACAAGTGTTTGTGAGACATCTCTTTACAGCTCAGAAGAATATTTATAAGTGAAGACCATTCTGAAGCCAGCCAACCCCCAAATGTTTTTACAATAACAATGTAACTAAAATATAAAACAATCAATAAGCCCAAGATCTGAACCTCTGAACCTCGAATCCTAAAAACCTAGTGTGGTCCTATAGCTTAGGCCCAAACTCCAGAGACCACGTAGCCAGTTCCCCAATAAAAGCAACATTCCAGAAACCAGGTGAAGAGAGTATGAATAGGAGCTGCTGCATTTAGAGGAAATATCTAGACAAAGGCTCTAGTATATAATGTGGGTAGAATATTCTAGTAACAGGCCATGGGAGGATGTCGCAGCCATTCTGACATGAGATGTTTTACAAGCTTAATGTTCCTAAATTGGGTGGAGCTCCATTCTTACCACCACTGACACCTGGAATGATTTTTTACAGCAAGCTCAGGTGATTTCATATGTATTTTTTATAGTTAAATAGTTCTGAATTTGGGGCCAGCTTTTGAATAAAAAGAAACACGCCTGAACTGCACTCTATCACAACCATCTCTAAACTAAAAAACAAAGAGAATTCCTTTCTGACCCTTCCTCACGCTGAACTCCTGTATCATTGTGCTTTTTTCATTTAATTTTCAATCTATGCTAATTTTATACAATCTGTAAATATATATCTGAGAACTCAGGCCACATACAGTATTAAAGGCATCCAGTGGGGAGTCCAGTGCAGCTGAGTCGATGTTTTGTACTTTTTGGGGGGATGGTAGGTGTTTTGGCTTTATTCTCCATTGGACACTCTGATGGCCATTTACCTTTTTTATGCAGTTGGTCTTCCTGAGTTACCACTTTCCCGTAATTGCCGAAATCAACTTGTAAGATGCTTTAAATTGCATATATCTTATTTTTGCCTATCCTGACTTCAAAATGCCATTTGTATGATCTCTATTGAGAAGAAAATAAGCTCATTTTAAAAATAATTACCTAACAACACTGCAGATAAGAAGCTGCATTTTCTGCCTAAGATGAGTGTTTTTCATCTCTCTTAAACTGAGTCTCCTCTGAATGCTAACTAGATTATCGCTCTTTTGCTTTGGTATGAATCTGAAATTCTCTCATTTGTTTCAAAGCCTTACACTACTAAGCAGGACTAGCCTTCTGATCCCCTAAAGAGTCCCAGTTTTAGTCTCCTAGAACAACGCTAGACAGTTTGATTTAATTATTATTATAGGCAGATTCGCATAAAGCTCTCTTCTGAAGAGTTTTAGGCCACTTAAGCAATGTCATTAGATGGGCAGAGAAATTCTTTTAAGAAAAAGTAATGGGGCATGAAAAATAATAAAATCCACAAAATGCATTAATTTGAGGAGCTTAAGAATAAAGAGAAATTACAATTCAGAGTGAAGAACTAGAGGCTGCATACTATCTATTATTTTAAAATAAAACATGATTAAAGAGACACAGCATAATGCCTCAGAATCAGAGGGCAGTACTCCGTGTTATGGCTTTTGGAAAACCACTTTCATTTCAGAAAAACATAAACTTAATGTATTCTTATGCCATCTACAGAATTTATTGAAGGTGCGTAATTGTAACAATTGCATCTGAGCTCGCTAGACAACATTGTGGTAAAACAAGAACACTCAGGCTTCCATAAACTATCTCTCATTAAAGGATCTCCCATGAGTTGATATTAACATGTCAAGGTGGCTTGGAAAAAAGAAAAAAGCCCTTCTGATGCCCTTTTCAAAGACTTAGTGAAACCAAAAGAAAAGTGTTTTCAGGTTTCCCTCAGTGCGACCATCTAGCACTCCTCACTAAAGGGGGAAAACCCAGGACCAGATTTTTATAATTTGGCAAGAGCTGACTCAACAATTCTACGGTTAGCAATTTACCTGGTAGATAGCCATATAAAAATGCACCAAGATCATGTAGTAACGACATCCTGAAATATTGTTTTTTCATAAGAAAAATAACAAGTTAGAAACAACCAAAATATCCCTTGAGAAGGAAGAACATTATAATAAACTAGACACAGAATAATATGCAGCAATTTTTAAAAGTTACTTGATATAGAAATATCTCTAAAATTAAAGTCCAGGAAAATATATGATATCATTTACCATATATAAAAAGCCTACACATGTGTATGTGAGTGGATACATTAAAAATAATCTGGAATGGCACAGGAATAGAAGTTTGGGGAGAGAGAAGAAGGGAGATTTTAATATTTTATTTTATATCTTTTTGGATTGCTTGAGTATTTACAGTATGCATGCATTATGTTCAGTAAAAACGTAAAAAAATGCTATCCTAGGATATGGAAGAAAAAGTGACAGCACCAAGCAATTTACACTACTCAGGACTGTGGAGTAGAGGACACAGTAGCTAAATCATTGTGACAATGTCATCATCCTGTGACTCTGCCCTGCCTTTTCCTGGCATCGCACCTCAGCTACAAGCTGAATAATTAACAGTAGATTTATATTTTTTGAAAGATTATTAAAATGTATCATGTGGAATCTCATATAGTCATTAATCTGAAGGCTATATTGTTAATTATTCTTGCTTATTAATATATTGCCAGTTCAGTATTTTTTCCACTGATTTGACATTTATCAGTTTTTATAATGTGTAAGAAAAAAAAATAGCATTATGCCAAATACTCTTTTGAAAACCAAAATAATATCACCCAAAATTAATGACAGTGTTTGGGAAACCTACAGGATTATCCCAATGAAACCTTTAATAAAACTTAGCTATTTGCCTTTAGTGAAAATATTCCCTATCATAAGCTCAATTATCTTAACTATGTAATGAGCAAATAGACATTTTCCTGCCCATTTATTCACACAGACCTATACAAATAGAAAAGTGTCCTAATTCTATTATTTACCCAATATTATTTTAAATATTAAATTAGGGTTATTTTGTTGAGAAAAGACTGAATCCAGACCAAGGCCAGACACATGATTTATAGCAGCACAATTTAGCTCTCAGCTCATTCAACTGTTTGCTATGACATAATGTTTTTAAATAACTACAGACTTTTAAGAAACTTTCTAAAAATATTGCATCTGATAGTAAAACAAGATGCTTTCATTTTGATTGCTGTTTCTACCTTTTTCATTACTGCATAGATCCCCTCAGTTTGTACCGGTATTCTCGTCATGTAGCCCCTTGTGTCTCTATAATGCCAACTAATTCATAATTGTGTTCATGTGTGAAAATCTCCAGAGAATGCTGCATATTCCCCCTGCTTCCAGCATTACAATAGAGACAGCTAAGTTTATTGATTATGTCACTCTAAAATTATTTCCGTTTTAAATGTAGCCTACATAAATTAAATAAGTTATGTTTTTTCCTTATTTTAAGAACAAAGAGATTCTTGGTGAATTATATCCCACTGATTTTTCTTCTTCATCCCTATATTCACACATTCAAACGTCTCTGATTCAGTAAAACTATATTGTCATATCTTTTTTAAAAATATCCCCAAATTATTTAACTGGCAGTCATTTAATCCCTATCCCTACTTTGCTTGCATATTAAATGACAGAACTAGAATCATATATATCCGCACACTAATATGAAAATAAAAGAATCAAATCCTCCAAACTACCATTTCCTGCCCAAAATAAGAGTAACGCTCTTTGGGAAAGTGTACATATAAAAAAAAAAATCTACTCTTATTTTCTATTATTTAAAATTAATGAAAGTGGCCCATAAACATATGAAAAAGTGCTCATGTTCACTTGTCATCAGGGAAATGTAAATTTAAACTGCAATACAGTATATCACGTACCAACATTATTTATCATAAGGTCTAAAATCTAAAAGCCCAACAATGCTAAGTGTGGGTGAAGCTGTGGAACAACTGGAATGTTCATACATTGTTGGTAGGAGGGTAAACTGGTATAACCACTTTAGAAAACTGTTTGGAAACACAATTTTACCAAAGGAAAAGACAGTTTTGCCATAGAATAAAAGTTTTACCCTATGGCCAAACAATTCCAAGGTGTATACCCATCAGACACGTATAACACCAAAAGAAACATGTGAAGAATATTTACAGAAGGATTATTTATATAACCCAAAACTGGAGAGCACCCAACTGCCCTTTGACAATAGATTGGACTGCGGTACATTAACACCAATAGAATATATACGACAATAAGTATGAATGATAAACGTCTGCATGCAAGGACAAATTTCACCAACATGATTTTGAATGAAAGAAGCCAGACAAAAAAGAATAGATAAAACATAATAAATTGGTTCTTAGTATCAACATTGGTTAAGACCTATCCAAAATATTGAGAAAGAGAATGGCCTTGAGGAGAATAGTACCAAATATCAGAACACAATTTGGAAAAAAAACAAAAAAATACCTCACATTATATACTAATTGTTTAATCTTAGAAAAGCCATTTATCCTCCTTGTCCCCATCCATTACTCCTCTGTAAAATGGGGATAATAAAACCTTCCTCCCCAAAAGTAAATGGCTATTCTGAAGATCTCTGAGGTCCTGTGTAGCTTTAAGATCTATGACCCAATAAGATAGTTTCACTACTTTGTATTTTGATCAATAAAAACATGAATGATTATTTTAATAAAAACAATAGCTAAAATTGTTGTAAGCACTTCACATGAATTATTCATTCAGTCCTCACACCAACCTTATATAAATAGATATAATTGCTCTCTCCACTGTATAGATGAGGAAACTGAGACTCTGAGAGGTTAAGAAACTTGACCAAAGTCATACAGCCAAGTGATAGAGCCGGAATTCAAACCCAGAAAAATCGAACTCTATAACCCACATACTTAAATACTCAATATTCAAAGACATTATAGTAACTCCATTTTATCTAAAGTGACAGAGCTTTTTAAATTAAATTTAATACAATCTGATTTTTAATCAGGGAATAGAATATTAAAATGTAATCTATATTATGTATTTAAACTCTGATTTTGCTCAACCAAAAGAGTTATGATTTTAATATGCTCATATAAATCTGGCCTCTTTGAGAAAACAATTAAAATAGCTATTGCTACGAGGCAAGCACCAGCCAATTTGGATAGTAACATTCACATTTTCTGTATTTGATGTCTCTCTAAAACTACATGTAAAAATCTACCTTCCTTGATTTTTTTGTTTGTTTTTGTTTTTAAACATAGCTCTTCTGTAACAGGTATCAAAGCATTAGTTCAGATTTGCTTCAGATTCCCTATTTTCATAAATCATCTTTTCTGTAAAGCAGAGCTCTGTGTTGAAACTTGAGTCTACAATCCACTGAAACAAAATAAATGAATGCACTGATTTTTTTCCTACTTTCAGTGACTTTCCATAACTTTCTATTTCCTCGAACTTTAGACAATTATTTTCTGATAATTCTTCATTTTTTCTTTTTAACCTGAGTTGAGATTTTATGTACTTTAACTAGTTTGACCTCATCATATTGCAGAGTGAAAATCTCTATACTTTACATTTT
The DNA here is from genome assembly GCF_036562045.2 of Rhinolophus sinicus. NCBI lineage: Eukaryota > Metazoa > Chordata > Mammalia > Chiroptera > Rhinolophidae > Rhinolophus > Rhinolophus sinicus. The sequence goes on along the minus strand of NC_133752.1, from coordinate 153,640,560 downwards.
CTAGAGCTATCTTTAATTTGTGTCAGTCGATCTTGCTGTTGGCTAGTTGAGAGCCTGTGACTAGGATAAAGGATGTGATGATGGTGGCTGAAAGGGGAGAAGAGAAAGGGACAAAGGCAAACTCTGCTTACTTTGCAATTTGACCTAGACTTAACCAGGACTCCAAGTGGATAAAAGTGGATCGCTTAGATTAATTGTAGTGGATGGTTTCCAAGAATAATAGGCTCTCAAAGCACAGCACTTTAAGTGGAAGTTCTCTGGGACTTCTAACTAACTGCATATTCTTGGATGAAGCACGTAATCCCTCATTGGGAAGATGGAGGCAATGCCTACCTTACAGAATTGTTCTAAAGATCACATGAGGAACAAAGTATGTGCCTTCTAACCTGTGGGACTGATAAGAAAGACTTCATTTGAGTTGTGATTATTATTACCTTAATGATTTGCATTGACATTCCTGCCTTTGGATTTTATCTTGTGTCTTTTCAACCCCACCACAGTAGCTCAGCAGACGGGGCAGGAAAGGTTAAGCCCGTTGTCCCAACGCTTTGCTTATATAGGTTCAAATAAAGAAAAGTGACAGGCTTGGTTCTCTCTGACTTCTTTCCCAGAACAACAACGTTCTTGCTATTCAGCAGTTATTTATATGTGGATAAAGAGCTAGAGCTGAAGTTACAGAAGGAAAATACAAAGCAGACTGCAAAATAGGGCTGCTCAGAGTTGCACAAACAACTCTGATGAAGCCAGCCTGAAAGCATTAAATAAAGAACACCAAAAAAATGACTGGCACACGTACTTGCTTTGTTCGTTTCAGTCTTGGCAGAGTAATGTTCAGCAGTTAGGTTATGTGTTTTAGCTTCCAACCGCTTTTAGAAACAGTAAGTGATTAATCTCTCTAAAGTGTTCTCACTGAAGAATATATTTTGTTAATTTTATGTCACTAAAAAGTCTGAGCACAAGAGGTTTAATGACAGGATGAGTGCAAGGCATGAGAGGAAGGCTAATGTTTGTGTTTTAAAAAGTAAAAGCCATTGAACTTAACTTATACTCAACTGAAATTGACTTCTCATAAATTATAACAATGATAATACTGGGAAAATTAACAGAGGAAAATAAGACTGTGTCCTTCCCCTCTGTAACAGTGAGTTACAGACACACACGTCTATTGCTTCTCTCACTTTTGGCATATTTAAAAATCTGAAAAATCTGAACAAGTCAGTTAATGATTACTAAATTTATTTTAAATGTTATTTATCTCTTATAAAATTAGGTTTTGCAAAACTTTTAAAAAGTACATTTTCTGAAATATTTTTAATGACTGATTTTTAAATTGTGCATGTGGAGACACATTCCCAAACAATCTCTCAGAAAATTTACCATATAAACTAAATGCTTACTTCCTTTAGGGGGAAAGAAAATTCTATAGGCGTTTACTGCAAATATCTTGCTAGCTCTTACAAAATGCTGAATTCATCAGAACTGGAAGGTCAAATGCTCAAAATACAAACAAACACAGGCACAAGTCCTCTCTACACCACTGAATACGGCTCGAAAGACAACGTCATTTTGTCTATTATTTTTAACCATGTAAAATGAAAGACTCAGTAAATTATTTTGGACTTTCTTCAGTGATATTGTGGTCTCCTCACTGATTTCTTACTTGTAGCTTTCACTATTTTATATATGAGGCAAACACAGTCGATGTTCTATCATTAACACCAAAGTATGCCAGAAGCACTTTGCATTAATGAATCTCCATATATTTCACCATTTCAGTAAGTCTAAGTGCCTGTTGTTGGGAAGATTTCAAGTATAGTCTAATTAAGTAGGCAGCTTACTGATGGTAACAGAGACAAATGGTAAAATCAGAATTGAAATTCAGTACTTCTCACTAATTAATCCATCATAATGATCCAATATTCCAATCAGTGAGTCTCTAATAAGATCAACATCACTTAATGCAAATCTATTACATTCACAAATAGCAATATATAAGTATTAGTGGGAAGAAGGGTAAAAGAAGTTAAAACAAAAAGTATGATCCCTGCTTTCGTCATTGTATGACTATGAAGTACTATAAGAGGGCCCTCCTCCCTCCTACCGCCAGCTATCTGCAAAGAAAGCTACAGAACATCACCGCAAACTTTTACTTATTAAGAGAAGTTCAAGGAAAGACTCAGATTACACCCCACCAAGAAAATTATCTAGTAACATGTATAAGAACAATTACATTCAATCCTTCCTGGTTCAGCAGACTCTACTGAATGAGGCTAATACTCTCATGCAATGGTTTGGCATCAATGCAAAGCCTAATAAAATTAAATATAAATGAGCTCCTGAGAGAATCAAATCAATGAACTACAAAACAACTTCCTGATTGTTCACTGATACTTGTCACTCTCAACAGCGTATTGCTCCCTATGTAGGCAACAGTAAGGTATGGCAATGTCCATGGTAATGTAGCAGGGTACATGTAATTACCTTAGCAAAAGCAGCCATTCCTTGCTTCTCTCCCCCTCCTGCTCCCTCGCCCTTGCCTCCCTTCCCCTTTCTCTCTGTCGTGTATATGAGTGTGTGTGTGTGTGGTTCTGTGTGTGTGATTACATTGCACATACATAGCCTTATATATTCTATAAACAAATTTTATAACAATTCAGTTTTCATATATGTTACTAATCATTTGTAAAAAAAAAAAAAAATAGCTGAATTTTAAATACACCTTTTAACAAGGATTTAAGGGCAGTCTCTTAAAGTATAAGTAACACAGATGCAATGTTTTCTATTATTGAATGAGTACTATAGAAGCCATTTCGGAATAGCTACGAATTCAAAGAACATTTCCTGACATCAAAAGTGAACTGCATGGCTGCTAAAAGGCAGGATAGCTTCCTCACTCAGTGGTATGAGCCTCTTTTTATGAATAAAAGGCCATGGCCTTACCCACACTGGACGATCCTATAACAATGTGGACTTCTGTGCTTTGGGCTAATGGAGCTGGTGGGTGCATCATCTGTTGTTGAAGGTAACTTGTATCATGGATTTCTTGGGTTATCATGGCTGAGAATAGACCATTCTTGACCTATTTGGAAGGTATTTATGTCTAGTTTAATGAAAGAAGTGCCTTACACTAAGTTTCTTATATATCTTTCTGTTATTATACAGAGTAGATTCCTCCAAGAAAAAGTTTCTGCTAGAATAAAATGGAACATTTTTAAACAGAAAAGAACTGATCAACCAAAATAGACAAGATATTCTTCCTATTTCCATCATTTCTAGAAGCTATTTAGCTTGCCCAGATTAAACCAATGATGTGTGAATATTTATTAATATAAAGCTTTATTTTTGCCAAAGAAAGTATTCATCATAAAAGTTATGCTCACATTTGCATTCTTTACAGCACTTGCCATCCACGTATGCAAGAGCTGACTTCAGCGGGCAGTCAGGTGTCGGGCAGATCAGAGTTTCACACTGGATGGTTCCATTCTGAGAAGAAAACAATATTTAAGGAATTTTCACTTTGTGGTTTAGCAGTCTTCAAGTATTTTTCAATTTGTTTCTTAAATTTCAAACTCTTCACATAAATTGTCATAAATACCACTATTCTCTTCGGTTATTATACAGTGAAATCCAAAATAAAGAGACCCACAGCAAAACAAATTGGGTCATAACACAGTTGGTAATTGGCTCCTATCTTCTGTCCAGCAAGTAATGCTAACTGAGCCAGAGTCTCACCTTGTGTAGTGAGGTGGATGAGGACATGAGTGGAGGGAAAGCACACACTGACTGGGAACTAGCAGGCTAAGGGTAAGCCCGGGGCACTCATATCTCCCCAGATTATCACAAAATGAGCATCAACAAACCAGGAGATTTCTGAAATAGCTGTAATCTCGGGACTCAGAATCTTCCCATGGATATTTAAGAGGGGAGGAGATACCACCACGAGGTGGTGCTTACAATCACCACAAGAAACACCAAGCTGCAAACAGGAAGACAAAGAATTTGATTCCTTGGTGTCATCCAGAATTCCCAGGTTGCTAGCTACTTTTCTCGTCATTTGATTGACCTCTCTACACCATATCTCGTATTTTACGTAGTTGGATTTTTGACCCCCAGTTAACACGTTGGGAAGGCTTTACTGTATTTGTAAAGTGCTATAATTTTGGGAGGAACACAAATGTTCCTAAATAGAAATAATATAATGCATGCTCACACAAGTTATTTCAGAGCTACCTTGACTTTTTTACATTCATGATGTTTTGCTTTTGTATAGTCTTGAACTAGGGAAATTTTTTTAAACTAATTTACATAGACTTCTAATTTCTCTCCAGTCTACCAGTTTTAACAGATGAATTTATGTGGAATTTAAAAGTTTAAAACCAAACCTGTTGTGAACATTTCTTTGAAATTGAACATATGTTTCTGAAGTAATAATGAACTAAATATTCTACTTTATTAGTGAGCAATTAGAAAAATCATATTTATTGAAACTCTAGAATTTGTATTCTACCAGTAAACTTTTAAAGATTATCTTATTTATTTAGACTCCATTATTTGTTTATATTGGACCAATCTGGTCACAATATTTTCTGCTGAATTTAACTTAGTTTTATTAAAATATATTAATAAACACATGAGGGGGAAACCCCTGGAAATGTTAAGGATAACAGGAGAGAATACTTTGAGTATCACCTTACTAACCCAATTTTAATCACTAACTCCATGTGTGTACCATTAAATTAAATTTTATGGCATTCCTAAACCACTATCATCTTCATAAGCTACAGAGTGTCTTTAATAAAGTAACACACAGTTCTTTAGATTTGACCAGGTTTGGTGGCACTTAAGTGTTGTGTCTTGAGGAAATGGGTCTTGAAACTTTCATGATTACATTATTTCAATCAATTTTTAAAGATGGGGGGGTGGGGTCGGGCAGCATCTGCGTTCCCTTGGTCTGAACTCCAGTGAAAGCCATACCAGGCATGTGCAGTTCTTACAACCGTCTGTCCAGGACTCAAATTCTCGGTAGGTGGTACCCTTCATGGTGCATGTCCTTTCACAATAGCACTGATCCAATCTATTCATTCGCTGTTCAGCTCGAGACAGCTGTGGCACAAAGGAAGGAGTTCATATTGTTCATCATTGCAGCAACACAGAAATGCAAAATACTCCAGTAGGAGTCTGATTTTTTTAGTGTATGGCAGTAATAATGGCTATACCCATCAAATATTTGTTATAAATATATTTAAGCCTTTAATTCAAAAGAAAGGATTTTTCCCCTCTTCTTTTTGTAAATTTGCTCCGTACCTTTGGAAAGAAAAGCAAAATTTATAATATATAAGTAAAGGGTAAGTCAAAATAGAATCACCCACAATACAGAGAAGCACTTTCCATTTTTAAAAATGCTTAACTTCACAAATATATTTACTCAAGTGCAAACGTAAATTTTAGAATTTATATTTGGCAGAAACAAATTATCCATGTATGACATAATTTTCAGGTTATCAGTAACTACTATGCAGAATGACAACAGTCTGATGAAATTGTAGGTAAACTTGATACATGCTTAAGACAGTGAATTATCCTACAACTGTACCATAGTGGTAGAAAGCATTTGTGGGACCATTTCCTTGAAATAATCCTAGTGTCCATATTCTTTACAATATCTTGTCGTCTCCTTCCTTATAAGGAAAAACTCAATAAAATAAATATTAAATAAATCTTGTTACAGTAAGCAATGTAAAAACCAGCTAATCTGTGTCACTCCTGATTTACTGAATCATTTGTTATACAGATGGCCAGGGTTTGAATATTTATAAGCCCTTTCCTTGGTCAGGGATTTAGATTTAGATTTAGATTTTGCCCTAGCAAAGAGTACAGTATAAGAAAAGTCTCAAAGGTGAACATCTGTGGTTATAAAAGGAATTGTAAGGAACCTCACAGATTTCTGAGCTCCCCACACTGTATTTCTAAGTAGCTTTTACCTTGGCTGATGTTTTGGCTAAAATGTCCTGCAGCTCCATGATTTTCTGCACAAGTCCATGGAAGTCATTACAAGTTGGACAGGCTGAAATTACAAACACAACGTTTGTCAAGTTGTATTTATAAGTGGTTTAATCTGGTTAAGTCTATGCTACAACTCATATATAGGAACTCCAATTTCAAACTGACATTCTGGACAAAATTAAGCAAGAAGCACACTTTTCATCATATAGTGCAAAAAGTAATGGACTTACTGCGATTAAGATCTGGACACTGAACAATAAATCCTTGGGGCATGACAAGTAATTGCACATCTTGCATTATACCCTATGTGTGAAAAATTAAAATAAAAAAGAAAGCATTACTCTCATCTATCCAAGTCATGTTCAGCAGTCAAGTTCATGAAGGAAAACGTGCCAGGATAGACTTACCAAAATCCCTGAGTAAAATCTTTTTGAATACACTGTTCTGACTTCAAAACAAAGGGTAAGAAATACATCAGGCATAACACATGGTTACCCATGTACTTTCTTATTGATAATATTTTTAAAGCCTTAAGATTAAATGTCAAGATATAATTAAGAGGCAATAGTTATGTTGTTTTGAGAAGTTATTTTTAGTTAGCCAATGAAGTAGAACTTGAAAATGACCTTTAAAAATCAACCTGAAAATCACTTCTGGTTTCAGCAACAGTGAAACTGATACCAATGTTAAACGAATTGCAATCATCAAAAGAAAAGAATAGAAAAACTGAGTCAAGAAAGCAATGCTCACATTTCTCACTTTTCAGTTGAATCTTTTAAAGCTAATTACTCCACTCAAAAAGGACAATAGATTTATTAAACAGCTGCCCAAGACTGGATTGCTGGATTACTTAGTGACAAGTAAGAAAGTACAGAAAGTTTAGGATTAAATTTTTAAAAATGCCATCTGGAAATAATCCATTTTACAGAGAGGGCCATATCATATCACATGTTTATAGGCAAAATTTACATGCATCCTTAGTCATGAAGGTATAATTAGCTTCCAGCTTATGAGGCTCTTAAAGCAAAGGCCAAATGATAGCTCAGAAATGACCTCATCAGACATACTCCAGCTGTTCCTTTCATCCACCACTCTTCTCTCTTCCTTCATCAACTTTATATATTTTCTTTAATTAATATATCACGTTATACCTTTGAAAAATGCAAACAGAATGTCTGATGACAGGGGTGACAGCTTCAATATATTATCAAGACAATTTTGAATGTACTTACAAAGAATCACCAAATGTTGGCCTATACATGTCCCACACGTTTAAACTGATTAATAGTGTCAATGTAAATGATAAATATCTAAGTATACTGAGTGGTAATTGCTGGATCTGCTGTTTGTTTGGGTTTAGATTAAGGAGGCAACTTGGATACATACTCCTATCACTTGGAAGCAGCAATATAAAAACGAGGTTACCATGTACAGTTATGCACATCTTGTGTACTGCACAACTCCAGTGGGCAGCATTCACAGCCTACAATAAAAAGAATGATCCCTAGAGGACTACACATAATTCATGTATGAAATGGATTCTGAAGCCACATCTAGGCTCTAAGGGAAAGCCTGTCATAATTAAATAGAGAAGAAACTTGGCACCCACAGCACAAATTTGCCATCCCTTACATGGGAAAAGAACATTGATTTCCTAGGATTTGCAATAATCGGATCAATTCCCCATGACTAGCTTTGGAGAAGGTACTTAACCTCTAGGAGCAGGTTTATACACATGTAAAATAGGAAGAAAAGACTCCACACCAGGGCCAGAAAGACTAGATTTAGAATGGAATAACATACTAAAAGCACTTGGCTTCCAGATAACAGATAATGTTTAAGTAAGTTTTAAATACCCCTTTCCAGGATTATAAACCTTGCTTAGAACACACTTTAAAAGTTACCAGTATCTACTCTACCTAAAAATCCATGTGTTGAATACATCACCTATAATTCTTTTATTTAACAATCATTTGCCAAGCCACTATTGTATTCCTGGTACTGTCAGAGTCACTGGGGTAAAAATGATTATATTTATGGGCTTGTAGTCAAGCGATTTTCTGGACTTTATCTCTTTATCTTTTAAACACAGAAAGTTAAGTGGGCTGTCTTTTATATCCCCTACAATGATGAAATTCTACAAACTGTATATCTAAGTAGACACTAAAGAAGAAGATATAAATTGTGACTGCTTTTTTAGTTTTGCTAGATTTGTGCACATACATGTATTCCTTTCTCACTTTCTAGAGTAAAAGGAGACCATGAATAATGAATATTCTTTCAATCCCTTATTATTAACAACCCTGTGAAAGTATCATCAAAGTTTATATTGCAGTAGTGGAGAGTTTATTTGTATACTAACATTTTAGACTTTTATTACTTTGAATGCCACATTTCAAGAATGATATATTAGCTGCCCTGACTGCAGCCTTGTGATCATCTCTGTAACGTCTAAAGATCAAAGTCATTAGGGAAAAAAGAGAAAGTGTTGGCCAGCTAAATAAAACACCAATGTACAAAAACAAAATAGAAAAAACTATACAAATCATTTTGTTTTACACCATAAAAAGCAAAATGTACTTTTCTAAACTCATTAGAAAGCATTTGTATTTACACGTTGCACTCAGACTTTTGCCAAAAGATACCTTAAAGTATCCATGTGCATTATTTCTCTGTCCCAGCCAAAATGTTGTGCCCAGAGGCAAGTCTGTGGAGGGCTTTTCCACCACTCTTTCATATATTCTGCAAAACAGAAATACCAGATAAGTAATGTGAGTTCACAGTCATCTCTTAGAATTTTCATGTCCTGAACTGAGAACATTTCACTTACTTATTGCAGTCAATGTGTAAAATCAAATGGGAGGCACTGATGGCTAAGGAGAGCTTGTGCCACTTGTCATCAGCCAAAATGTAAGGAAACACTTCCGTGTGAGGGTGGTGACTGCCTGAGCGGTAATGCAGTCTGACTTCATTCCGGTGGCCACTGCTTTCTAGTTCCAGGTACCTGCACAGAGAAGAAGAGTCATATGGAAACCGTGGAAAATAAAGTTCAGAAACGACTGATATGACCTCTGTCTCCAGAACAATGAGTAGATATGCTTTCCCTATTTCTCCCACTAAGTATGACTAGACATTATATTATAAAACAAACATAAGAAAAGTCTGAAAGATGAAGGAAAAAAAAAAAAAAAAACCAGCAAGGGACCTCACGACTCAAGGAACAACGCAGGGGTGAGTCTCCTGAGTTTTCTTTTCACCTCATATACCCAGACTTGGAGCTGAAGAGCCAGCAACCTGAAGAATTAATAAATGCAGACACAAAAAAAAAAGCCCCAACAAAAGCCTACTTTTTCTAGCCAAAGTATCAACAAAGGGGAAGACTACCAAGACAAAAACTTTCAGAGAATAACCACTCTATTTCAGTCAAACACCACAGGCCAGCAAGGGACCTCACGACTCAAGGAACAACGCAGGGGTGAGTCTCCTGAGTTTTCTTTTCACCTCATATACCCAGACTTGGAGCTGAAGAGCCAGCAACCTGAAGAATTAATAAATGCAGACACAAAAAAAAAAGCCCCAACAAAAGCCTACTTTTTCTAGCCAAAGTATCAACAAAGGGGAAGACTACCAAGACAAAAACTTTCAGAGAATAACCACTCTATTTCAGTCAAACACCACAGGAAAAAAAAAAAAAAAACTGTGCCAGCAAAGGCTAAGTGGGGAGACTAGATTTCTATCCTCTTTGGGCAGAAATCCAACACATCCACTAGGGTGGTGACAGGGAAGGAGATGTAGAGAATCAAGACTTTTACCACTGCTAGCCAGTAATAAGAATGATATATTAGCTGCCCTGACTACAGTCTTGGGATCCTCTCTGTAACGTCTAAAGATCAAAGTCATTAAGGAAAAAAAAGAAAGTGTTGGCCAGCTAAATAAAACACCAATGTATGAGCTTGGTCTTCCATCCTTAACTGACAACAACACACACTGGGATGGTATCAGAGGAAGCTTAGTGGAGAGTAAGACTTTCACCACCACGAAGCAGTTATGAGACCATCCCTACCACAGTGTCAGTAAAGACCATGTGGGGACATGGAACTTTCACTCCCACCCAGAAATAATAAAAGCTCCCCTTTAATTGTCAACAGGAGGCCCACTGGGGAACCTTGACTTCTACCTTGATCTGGAAATAACAAGAAGTCACCCTCCCCACCCCTGCCAGAGAAGTATCAGAGAAAACTAGATAAAACAGGGAGTTTAAATAAGATTCTAGTCTCTTAACATGACATAAACATATCCAAGTTTAAATCAAAAATCATATGCCATACCAAGAACCAAAAAGAGCTTGAATTTAATGAACAAAGGCAATCAAAAGATATCAACACCAGAGGACAGGATGTTAGAATTACCTAATAAAAATTTAAAGAAGCATTGATTAAAAACAAGCAATTACAAACATATTTGAACACACTTGAAACAAATAAAAAAACAGGAAGCTTTAGTAAAGAAATTGAAGAACCAATGAAGTTTTAGAACTGAAAAATACAATAACAAATAAAAATCTCAAAGGATAGGTTAAGTAATAGAATGGACGGGACCAAGAAAAGAATCAGTTAACTGGAAGGTAAAACAAAAATTACCCAACCTTAGCAATAAAGAAAATAGACTAAAAAAAATGAACAAAATCTCAGAGACCTGTGATATTATAATAAAATATCTAAATTTGCATAATTAGACTCCATGAAAGAGCAGAAAGGGTGGGCTAAAAAAGAACTTGAAGAAATAATGGCTGAAAACTTCCTAAATCTGGCAAGAGACATAAACTCACAGATTCAAGAATCTAAGAAAACCTCAAACAAGATAAACTTTAAGAAATATTCATCATAATTAAAATTCTAAAGAAAAGAAATATTGAAAGCAGCCAGAAAAAAATTCAACACATTATGTATAGGGGAAAACAATTAGAACGTAGTGGACTTCTCAGTGAAAACAATGGAAATTGGAAGGCAGTGGCACAATATTTTTCAGGTAATGAAAGAAAAACATGTCATCCAAGAATCCTATACCCAGCAAAAATATTCTCAGAAATGAAAAAGAAATCAAGACATTCTCAAATGAAGAAAAACTGAAATAATTTCAATCAAGTTCTAAACTTAGATATGTTATCTAACAAACACTCAAGAGGACATGTAGAAAGGAGGCTAAATCTTAGGTGGAGTCTTAGATGGAGACAGATCCATAATAAAGATAGGAATTTGGGAGTCAAAGGCGTATAGAGTGTATTGAAAATCATACAGGCATAGGGATTACCTAGGGAATTATTCTAGAAGAAAGGACACTTTAACATCTTGAGAAGGAACCAGCAAAGGAAACCAATAAGTATGGCTGGGGACATTAGAGGAGAAAAATGTCATAGTGGTATCCCAAAGGCCTAGTGATAAAGAAGATGTCTCAAGGGAAAGGGAGTTATGAACTATATATCAACTGTTGCTAATAGGTCAAGTAAGATAAAGATTTAACCACTGGATTTAGCAAAATGGAGGTATCTAGTGACCCCAATGCTATTTCAGAAAACTTTATAGAAAATAAAGTCTTGAAATAGGCTCAAGGGAGACTGGGCAGAAAGAAATGAGATAACAAGTACAGACACTTTGGGAGAAATGGGAAGGTAGCTGCTGAAAGACGCATAGTAAAGGTAGTTTTTTCTTTATTTTAATTGGTAAAAACATGTAATTTGTATGCTGCTGTGAATAACCTGTAGAAGGAAATTAATCATAATTGAAAGAGAGGAGAAATTTGAATAAAACAGAAACCAGAGGTAAAATAGATTAACTACCTTTTAACTACATAAAATTTAAAAATTTCTCAACAGGAAAAATGCTATAAATAAAATTAAACAATAAATGACATTGTGCAAGATTAAACATATGATAAATCAGAAGTTAATGTCCACAATACATGAAGAGCATCTACAAATCAATCAGAAAAAGCAACCTAATGGATTCACCAATCAGGTTAGCAATAATCAAAATGATTAATAATATCCAGTGTCAATAAGAATGTGGGAAAAAGAAGCGCTCTGATACCCTATTTGTGGCAAAATAAATTGACAGCGACTTCATAAAAGGCAGTTTGGTAAAACTATCAACACATTAAATGTGCATACTCTTTAAATCAACAATTCCAAATCTAAAAATCTATCTTACAAAATAGCAGCACAAAAATCAGCAAAGACATATGCAGAAGGTGCTGACTGCAGATTTATTTAAAATAGTGAAAATCTGATAAAATACCAACTATCCACTCATAGAGGAATTATGATACATCCACATCCTGGAACACTATGCCACTCTACAAAAGAATGGGTTAGGACAAGAAACAATGTCATAGTTTACTATTAAGTAAACAAAAAAAACCCTCTATAGAATCCCATTTTGCTTGACAAAACTCTGTGTGTATGTGTGTGTATACATGTGATCCTTTTAGACAAAAAAGATCAAGAAGGATACATGTTAATAGTTACCTCAGAGGAATACAATTAGGGGAACGGATGTGAAAAACCGTTCATATATTTTTATATCCTTGAATTTTCTTCATTAATTATATATTACTTCTTTAATGTAAAATATAGAAAAATTCTACTTTAAGATTAAAAAATAGTCAAGAATATAAGTCATGTTTAGAACTTATTAAGAATAAAATGCCAACTTGGTAATTTTTTGCTCTAGAACCACCGAGAGAATTCTTTCTGTATTATTATTGATAACAAATATTCATTATTTAATCAATTCAACTAGTGAATTCTATAATAGAGGTGTTTGTGTTGTTTAAAAAATAACATCAGAAAATACACTGCCCCATTGTTATATAACTGTCAGTTCTTAACACATCGAGGCAAAAATCCTATTATTGCTGTCCTCCTCTAGGTATTATTAGAAATGGCACCTGTATTGATGTCCTGATCTTTTGTTATTTAAGTAGCCTTTAATAACAATGAGGCTGACACTATGCTCAACAAACAAAAACAAACTTTCAGAAGTTAAATATTTGATCAAAAGTTACATTTTCATTAGCATCATTCTCTTACATGAAATAGATACACAATATAAAAAAAACATTTAGTGAAGAGAAAAATAAATAATGATATGAAACACTTAGAAGTTTGTCTGGCACATGGTTAGTATTCAATAAATATTAGCTCTCATTAAAATAAGGGAAAATTGGTTGAAAGGAGTTGATCCATATCTTCAAAACCAGTCACTACCGTGTTTCCCCAAAAATAAGATCTAGCCGGACCATTAGCTCTAATACGTCTTTTGGAGCAAAAATTAATATAAGACCAGGTATTATATTATATTATATTATATTATATTATATTATATTATATCAGGTCTTATATTAAAATAAGACTGGGTCTTATATAAATTTTTGCTCCAAAAGACGCATTAGAGCTGATGCTCCGGTTAAGTCTTATTTTCAGGGAAACATGGTATTAAGATGTACAAACTGGTATGGAGACATGAAATTAGAGAAAAATATGACTATTACATAATTATAATTTTAAAACTATCTGTAATGAACATTGCGTCTATTTTAATGAATCATTTTTCTAGTAATAGTTATATCCATTTCCCCAACTCTACTGACCCCACTGGGTGTCGTGTCAGTGGGAGGTGGGCCTTGCTACCCTCCCCCCATCCCCTCGAGGCCCAACAGAGCAGAGAGGTTAACCGCTCACACCCTAAAACCTGAACATTCACAGCCGGGTACCCCTCTGAGCAGTGGGAAGCCACTTCACCTCTCTGTGCCTCATCTGGTTATTCAACTATAAAATGGGGATATGAGTTGTGCTTGTCTCAAAGGACTCCTGTGAGGATTTGAGAGTTAATTTAAGACAGCACTCAGAACATTGCAACTGCCACATACAAAACACTCAGTAAAGATAGTACATTAGCTGTCTTTCTCATTTTTAAAAACAAAGAGGTCAAATTCTCCCTCTTCCTTCCCAGGGCACAGCCAGGGGCAGGTCCATGACACACCCTAGCAATCAGACACACTTTAGGAGAATCCGAATCTTGATGGAGCATAGCAAGGAAGGGAGGGAAGAGGAACCTGCATTGTGCTCTGTGCTACAGCATCCCAGTCACTTATGTTAAGGTTACTTTTCATCCTGCTTCCTGTTTGCTGGTCCAACAGGATAGGCTGCCTTTGGTTATTGCCTCTTCCAAATTCTGGTGCTCCAGGCTCCCATCAGTTCTGTAACCTGCCCTTCCATCCACTACCTCCAGTTACTTTACAACCAAGAACCCTAACTGATACATCACCACTGCGACATAGGGAAAATACGTTATTGGCATAAAACATATCAACATTTTTAAAAGCGATGGAGTTATAGAACTATAATTTTTTAACCTTTCTTTATTGTTCTTTATTAGGTTGGTGCAAAAGTAATTACAATTTAAAAGGTTAAAAATAATTGCAAAAACCGTAATTACATTTGCACCAATATAATATTTTCCTTTTTATTGTTAATGAACATTTACTACCGTAATTTAAAAATGACACTTTAGATCCCAAGAAGATAATTTGTCACACTTAAACATATCATGTCTTCTGGATTTATTCATAGTTTTGAGAGGTAATTAAAATCAGAAATTAAACTCACCCTTTGTAATAATTTATGGCCTTGTTACTTAAACATTTTTTGCATTGGCAGAAATATAAACTAACTTAAAATTAGGCTTCAGAGAAGTAGGCAACAGTGGCAGGACATCATTCATTTTAACAACCTCCTTTATAACTCAGGATCAAAGGATAAAAATCAGGTCACATCTCAAAGACAAAAAGATTGCACACAATATGAAATAATTATTTTTCTGCTGCCTTAAATTAAACCTAAGTAGAAAAAAGATCAGCTCATTTCAGTATATTAAGCTACAAGTCAAATGTAAATTAGTCACCTGAAGAAAAGCCATATGCACTTCTAGTGCCAAATATATTAGTGTAGTTCATGGATGACACAATTGCAAAGGAATTGCGTCCACGGGCTTTGGAATTGAAAACCCAGCACAGCCTCTCACTACTAGCTATGACCCGACCTCTCATTGTGTTGGTTTCCTCATCTGTAAATGAGAACTCAAAGTGATAATCCATATAAAGCAGGGTGTCTGAAACATAATAAGAACTCAATAAATGGTAACTATTTGTATTATTTGTTAATAATCCCAGTCAGGCATCATTTATGAAGTCCAGCTTCTTAGCAGCAATTCTGTGAATACCAAGCGATTTGAATACATTTTTAAGTGCAAGAATTAGTTGACAACATTAGTATTATGAGGGCTCCAGCATAGCCAATGGAAAGTGAAGTCCAGTGCTATTGCCAAAATTAGTGTATTAGGTGCATTTGTTCATTTGTTACAGAAAATTGGCTGTTTCACCTTGCCACTTCCAATGATTCCCTCAGATGTTGAGGGAGATGGGAGAGTGGGGGTGCCAGAACATATTTTTTGGCATCCCTCATTGGAACTATATTGATTCTGTTTTGGTTAATTTTTTTGCTTGTTTTTAAATGGTATTTTGTCATCATCAAGGCAGTATAATCCAGCAATCTAAGAGGCCTGAGCCTTCATCCTGTCTCCACAGTTTACTAACCTGGCAAGTTAAAAATCTTCTCCAAGTTTCCTCCCTTATCAAATAGGGGTAATAAGAGCTGTAACCTAATATGATCATTTTAATAATTCAATGAATTAAGAGACATAAGTGCTTACGTTGCACAGTTTCTGATAAAGAGTAAGCATTCCATACACGTTACGATTATGATTTATACTTCCTATGACATATTTATGCATGCTATTTAAACATCAGCAAATCTTCAGGGTGAATTTTAACTGAAACAAGCATGCATCTCAAACACAAAGTAATTTAAATGAGAATCTATTCAAATAACAATGGTTGAATCTCTGTGATATTCCCATCAATTAGTCATCCAGTTTGCTTGAATATATTCAGTGACCAACAGTTCATGACTGTCTGAGAGCATTTTTTATAAAACAAAGACCTTCCTTATGTTCAAGTATAAATGAAAGAGGGTTTTCTAAATTGTGATTTATTCGTTCATTTGTTACAGCAAATACTTACTATGAGCACTGAGAATATGGCAATGAACAAGGCCAAGTAACACGGAGGCTGAGAGATGCCCAATGATAAACACATTATTAAGTGAAAATTAAGTTTGGCCATTTCAAAACTAATAATAATAATACTATTATAAAAGTCTTGCTGGAAGAAGAGGAATGTAGCTAGATTTGTGAGGATAACAAAGCGTCTTCATTAATAATATAGCTAGGGGCCAAAATTATATCACCAAGGGGAAAGATCAGTAGCAAATGGAATTAATTCATGATTGAAGTTCTGGCATACAACATGATCACTTGAAAACAATGTTTCCATCTTATTATCCCACACAGCTGAGTTTACAATAAGGTAAGAACAGCTATGATAAAGCACTGATAATAAGTGGATACTCTACAGCACAAGGCTATCCACGAGAGCTAAGGAGTTGAAATAAGTCACTGGATAAAAGGGAAGTACCTAGTTAATGCTAGGTCCTCTCATTACCTCAACTTAGTTTTGACCAGGCAGGTGGAAATTAGAGAAAGACCAGAGAGAAAGGGTTCAAAGAAGTAGCAGACTGGAGGAAGATGAGCCTTCTCTATTTTATCAAAAACGAAAGCAAAAGCACACTGTCATAGGTTGAAGATCCATGGGGCATATTGGACTACTTTGATGATCTGAAAATGCTCATATGCAAGTGTGCAAAAAATTTGGCTTACAAATTTTACAAGGGGTTCACAGACTCCATAACGTCCATTCATGGACTCCAAGCTAAGTATCCGTGCCTTATAGGAAGAATAAGCAGAAAGAGTGAAGACTGACGGCTACTTGTGAAAGAATTGACAACTTGGGGTGTGTGTTTGTGTGTGTGTGTGTGTGTGTGTGTGTGTGTGTGTGGATTTTTTTGATATAAAATAATAGGTTATAATTAGAAAAAAATTTAGAAAGTACACAAAAGCATGAGGAATGAAATTAAGATCACTAACAGTCCTGCCGGCAAGAGATGATCAATATTAACATTTTGCAGTCTTTTTCACTTAATTATATAGCTTTCCATACCAATAAAATAAAGCCACATCCTTTTAATGGATGCATGGCATTCTACAGTACAGTTGTACCACAATGAATTTAATATCCAATTTCTTATTTCATTTTTCATTCTTAAAAAAAATGCTTCAGTACATGTTTCTTTGTGCACCTGAGCAATTATCTACTTGGAATAAATTATTAGGAATGAAATTGCTGGTTCAAGTGACATACACATTTCAAAGAGACTTCCTACATTCATTCATTCACTTACTCATCCAACAATTTTTTTTTTTTTTAATGCTTACTTTGTTCTAGGCTTTGTTCCAGGTGCTGGGAATACAGTAGTAAACCAAAGATATAAAAATACCAGCCGTCACCGAATTTACGTTAAAATAATTAAGTAAAATATATAAAATAAATAGGTTACATGGTGATAGAAATCTATGAAGAAAATTAAAGTATGTATGGAGGATAAGGAGCACCGTGTTTCCCCGAAAGTAAGACCTAGCTGGACAATCAGCTCTAATGCATCTTTTAGAGCAAAAATTAATGTAAGACCCGGTCTTATATCATAGTAAAATAAGACCGGGTCTTACATTAATTTTTGCTCCAAAAGACACATTAGAGCTGATTGTCCTCTAGGTCTTACTTTCGGGGAAACACGGTATGTGAAGGTGATATTTTAAAAAGGATGTTCAGGGAAAGTCTCACTGAAAAGTGAAATCCAGCAAAACCCTGAAGGAGAGCAATAACCCTAAGGCAAAGGCCTGCTGGAAAGTTCAAGGAATATCACTGAAGCCTGTGTGGCTAGAGAATGAGTAAGGGGCAGAATAGTAGAAAATTACCATGTTTCCCCGAAAATAAGACCTAGCCGGACAATCTGCTCTAATGCATCTTTTGGAGCAAAAATTAATATAAGAACCAGTCTTATATTATATATTATATTACATTATATTAAAGACCCAGTCTTATATTACAGTAAAATAATACCGGGTCTTATATTAATTTTTGCTCCAAAAGACGCATTAGAGTTGATTGCCTGGCTAGGTCTTATTTTGGGGAAACACAGTAGGTCAAACAGGTATCAGGAGCCAGGGCGGCATATCATATAGGGACTTATAGTCCAACAGGATGACTTTGGCTACTGTAGGTCATAAAATGCCATGAGATAAGTTTTTTGAATCAACTTTCAATGTGATCAACTTGACTGTAGTGTCAGAAATAGACTGACTGGAGAGTAGGAGGTCACAAGAGCTAAAGCAAGGGGATAAGTTTGAGGGTTATTGCTAGAGGTGGCTTGGACGAGAGAAGGTGGTGAAAAGGCTCCAACTCCAAAGATGTTTTGAAGGAAGCAATAAAGACTTTCTTAGGATTAAATGTGCAGTGTGAGAAACAGAATCAAGAAAAACTTCAAGGTTTTCAGCCTGAGTAACTAGCAGAAAGAAGCTGCTATTTACTGAGCTGGAAAAGACCAAAGGAAGAGCAAGTTTGAGAACAAGGATGATAACTTTGATTTCTGACATGCACTGCTTAATTTTCCAATTAAACATCCCAGTGAAGATGCAGGTGGGCTGTTGGATATGCAAGTCTGAAGTCCAAGGAGAAAGATCAAGATAAGAGAAAAAATTAGGAAGTCATTTTTCCCGATGGCATGTAAAGCCTTTAAGACGCGATGAGATCACCTGCGAAGTGAGTGGATACAGAGAAGTCTGAGCATCAAGGCCTAAAACTCAGATGTCCTTCACTCAGATGCCAGGGATGTAAGGAGGAAGGAGCCAGGACACTGGGGAGGAAAACCAGAAGAACATAAGCTGTGAAGGCCACGCAAAGAACCTGTTTGGAAGGAGGGAATAATCAAAGTCCAATAGCATGAGGTCTCTGAACTGAAGAATAGATTTAGCAACTTGGATATTAGTGCTGACCTTGACAAGGGCATTTTTAGGGAAGTAGAGAGAGCTAAAGCCTCCTTGAAGTGGGTTCAATGAGAGTGAGAGGAGGAGAACTGGAGACAGCTAAAGGGAAAGAGGAGCATAGCCAAACAGGGAAATGAGGTCAATAGAGGGTTTTAGGTTTTGGTTTTTGTGTTTTGGTTTTGAGATTATAAATACTATAGCATATTTGCATGCTGAAGGAAATATCTAATACAGAGAGGACAAAGTAATAATGCAGGAAAAGAAGGAGTAAATTCCTGGAGCAATGTCCTTGAGAGGAGACACAATTTAATAGGGAGCTGGAGTGGCTGGTCTGTGTTAGGGTCACAGATGCTAAACCTAAGTAAAAGGTGAGAAAGAAGAGAAACTGTATCAGCAACGATGCAGGTGTGGTGGTATGAATAGGGGGAAGAGCTTGTGGAAGCTTTTTTCTCATTGTATTTATGACACAAGTTTACCTGCTAAGTGAGGATGGGGGAGGGGTGTGCCAAGTGTAAGGAAAGAGGAGAGGCATAAAATAGTCATCTAGCAGAATGAGAGAATGCATGAACTAGGAAAATGAGGCAGCATTAAGGGCACATTTTAAGTTAGGTTATCACGCATGTAATAAAGTAAGCTCAGTCAGCATGGTTCTATGTTCTTCTACAGCCAAGTTCAGCTGTAAGAGTACAATTGAGGCAGAGAGACGGAGTTAACAGGGTTTGGGGTTTGCCAAGCAAGTTCTAAAATAAAACAGGAAAAAGGAGATGACCATCTATCTCTACAGTAGTGAGATTCTAAAGAGGGACTATGATGTAAACTGAAAAAGACAAAAGTAAGTACACGTAGGTGGGTAAAGACAGGGAAAAGCTGGTAGAATTACCAGATACTACGTTCTATGCAAATGTAGTAAATCATGTTGCTAAACTGATCACTAGAATTATTGCATAACAGTATAACAAATGACTCATTTACAGACACATTCCATTAATAGTGGCTATCACTGCTTTTCCATAACATATATGTGTACACACACACACACTCCTATACCCACCCATCTCATTCAAGCCTCATATTAATTATAACATGGCTCTTCATTTATTCTTGTAGGTTTATGATAAGACAAGTTTAACAAATACCAATATTTTAGTTTCGAGTACTGATATTCATATAAATTCATATAAAAGGCCCTACTTGGTCCTGGTATTTTATTTTTTTAATATACTTCTGGAGCATTTGTTACTATTTTAATGAAAATGTTAGCATCTCTATTCATACATGGGTTTGTCTTACAATGTGTGGTGTGTGTGTGTGTGTGTTCGTTCCATCCTCAAATTTTGAAATCGTGATTAAAATAGCCTTGAGAAGTGAACTGAGAAGCTTTCCTTTTCTCTTCCATATTCTCAAAAAAATTTCATAGCCTAAGTATTATCTGTTCCTTGTAGATCTGAAAAACTCACATTAAAATAATAATAATAATGTGAGAGTCTGGTGAAAAGGATGGAAGGATCTACTTCTTTGACAAATTTTTCTAATCCCTCTATTGTTACTAGTAATGAGATTTTCTATACTATTCTTGAGTTGTTCCAATTTGTGTTTTCATAGAAAATCATTTATTACATCCAAATTTTCTAATCTTTTAGTATAAGGTTGTACATTTCTATCATTTTATACGTTTTAATCACCTCTGTATTTCTATATATGTATTAAATCGTATTGATCAATTGTTTTATCTTTATCCTATAATTATATTATTTTTTTGTCTATTAGATCTATCAAGTTTTAGTAGTTTTGCTAAGTCTCCCACTACAATTTCAGTTTTCAATATTTCTCTTTATATTTTAATCCTTTTTGATTTGTATATTGAATCCATATTGCTTTTCTTAAGTATTTCTAGAGGATAAAATTGTTGTCAATATAAAATAACCCTAGTTGCCACTTAATAAATTTTATCTTGTAGTAGTTGTGTGATATTAATATTGCTATTCCTACTTTCTTTTTATTTTAACTTGCTTCATTTGTCTTTTTCCTTTATCTAAATCCTCTTTTTTGAGTGTGACCCTTGTAAGTAATTTAAACTTGAATTTTACCTTTTTGATCTATGTAAGAATATTTGTTTTTTCACAGGAAAACCAAATCTTCTGTAAGTATCATTGATACATTTTCTTTATTCTTACTGTGATAAGTTATTTTTTTCTCATTTTTATTTTTTGAATTTTTTTCCTTTCTTTTATTTTGCAGTGTTGGTCAAGTTTTTTTTCCTTCCTCTAGCTTCAAGAATGTAAGCAAATCCATAAACATCTCCAAAGTAATGCTAGAAATTTATGACATGCTTATATTTCTCTTTTGCTCCCATGTTCCATATTTGGTTCAAATAATCCTGAATACTATATTTGTACCATACATATGTTTTAAATTTCTCTCAGTAGAAAGGTTAACCTGATGTCAACTACATTGTCAAACCCAGAAGCAGAATTAAGTTAGAAATCAGTAATACAAAATGGAAGAATCCCGAAATATTCTCAAATTAAGCAATAAACTTGTAAATAACCCATGGGTCAAAAAGTCAAAATAAAATTAGAAGATATTTTGAGCAGAATTATAATTTTAAAAAATAAAGCGTCAAAATTTGATGCATATAAAGCTGCAGTGAGAAAATTTACAGCCATGAGTGTATAATTAGCAAAAAAAGGATGAAAATCAACTATTTAAGCATTCATCTCAGGAAAGTGGAGAAACACAAATTAAACCTAAAGAAATTAGAAGAAGAGAATAATAAATATGCAGGGATTAAGCAATGATAAAGAAATCAGTGATTTTTCTAAAAGGCTAAAAAGTACTCTTTCAAATGACTAATAAAACTGACAAGACCCTAGCCAGACTGATCAAGAAAAAAGAAGACAGACATTTCCAATATGGAGAATGAAAGTGGAATATGAATACAGGTTCCATACACACTGGAAAAAAAAAATTGAGAGAGATGAAAAACCTTGTTCCAATAAATTTAAAACTTTATATAAAATGTGCAATTCCTTCAAAACTACACAGAAACAAATAGAAAAATCTGACAAATTCATATTCCTTGAAAAATACAGAATTTCTGAAAAAGTAACAAACATAACAACAAATAAAAAAATCTTAATAATTTCTATATGTATATAAAACATTTTGTTTATTATATCTCTATATTATTTTCACATCTGAATATGTAATTAAAATCTCACAAACATTTCTCTAGTCGCAGATGGACAGATCAGTGAATATTTTTAAATACTTAAGGAAAGAGTAACACTGATCTTTCACAAATTCTTCCAGAGATTAACAAAAAAGGGAACACAGCCTAACACATTTTATGAGGCCAAAACCTGACAAAGTCCTTACAAGAAAGGAAAATTACAAACCAATTTATTTCATAAGAATAGATGTAAAATAATAGATGTAAAACACTAGCAATTATAATCTAGTGATATATAAAAAGGGCAATATATCATAACCAAGTAGAATTTATATCAGAAATTTATGGTTGGATTCACATTTGAAAATAATTCTATTTAATTCACTACATGATAAAATAAAGGAGAAAATTAAATAATTAGCAGTTGCAGAAAATGCATTTCATAAAATTCAACATCCATTCATTTAAAATTCTGAATAAAATGAGGTTCCTTTATATGAGATGGAAAATCTAAAACTATAAATAAACAAAAATAATAAAAATAACTATGACAAACATACTTAATGGTAGAATATCAAAAGTTTTCCCCATGAGATTGGGAAGATAAAGATGTCAGCTAGCACATGTTATTCCATATTGAATTGGAGGTCCTAGCCAGTGCAATAAGATAGCAAAAGAATTATAGGTATGAGAATCGGAAATAAAGCTATATCACTATTATTATTGGGAGTCAATATAATAAATAATAAATGAATTCATGAATAATAATGAATTATAAATGAATTTAACAAGGTCACTAGATAAAAAGATCAATGTGCAAAACTCAATTGTATTGCTAAGAAATAGAATAGAACTTTAAAATGATGCCAATTAAAATAACATCAAAACATCACATACCCAGACATAAATTTAAGAAAAAATGTGCAATAACTCTCAAAAAAAAAAAACAAACTATGAAATGTTACTGAGAGAAGTTAAAGAATCTCTAATGAAAATACATAAATCAGTCCCCAATGTATGTATAGATTTAATGAGATACCAACCAAACACCAAGCTGATTCTACAATTACAAGCAAATGGGGAGATTTGCAATCTTGCTGCTCAGCATATGTCATCAGTTTGGCTCAAATAAATGCTTATAAAAATTTAAAACAAAATTATAAGCAAATGTGAAAAACACAAGTATAGCCAAGGAATCTTGAATAACAGAATTTAGAGAACATACACTACAATCATTATAAAACCACAGTAACTAACACTGTGCAATACTGGCACATGAATATTAACAAATAGACTAATGGAACCGTATATAGTTTAGAAACAGGTTCATACAAATACGGTCCACAAAGGTGACTTTGCAATGCTAAGAGAAAATAATAATTCTTTTGAAAAACTGTGGAATATCAATTGGATACCCATATAGGAAAAAAGAGATCTCTGTAATGATTCCCAGATCATATTTATCACCTACCTATGAGTACTGGCTATGTACAATACTGTAAGATCCCCATTTTTTGAAAACTCAAGGCATAGATATGGACCCTGGATTCATTCCACTCCACTCCTAATGGCATCTTCAAAGCTATTCTATATTGAGTCCTGTACCCACTCAGGGATGTTAATGATATCTGAAATGAAGGAAGAAGTATAATCCTTTATTAACTCTTCAAATGGGCTCACACTGAAGTACAGTCACTGACAAAGGGTCACTCTTCCTTCTGTCCAAAATTTTTCCAACTTACTATCCCTTTATAATTTAAATCATGCTTCTAATTTTAAAAACAATCATACTTTTCTCTACATAACTCATATTAACACATTATAGAGGAAAACTGGAAGAGTTTGATTATTTAAACATAAGCACAAGCAGTTCTATTATAAAATACTTTAAGGAGGGGTGTGTGTGTGTTTGTGTGTGTGTATGTGTGTGTGTTATAGTTAAGTAATAAAATATATTTGATCCCAAGGAATTCATTAACTGAGTTATCACTTTATTTGAATTAAAAGATGAAACTCCTATCCAAAAGTTATTTTGAAAGACCTATATAAAAATATGAATTTCTCTCCCCACTGAATATAAGAGGATGCCAAAAAAATGTATTCACATTTAAAGAAAGGAAAACTGTATTAAAACTGTAATACTCAATATACACTGGTAACAAAAGATGAATACAAGTCACATTTGACTTCTGCAATTACAAGAGGTGCTCAAAGTGGTTACCATCAGCATCCAGACACTTCTGATTATGGCGAACTACTGCTTGAGCAACGTTGACCAAAGTGTCCACTTATATACATTTTTTTGGCACCTTCAGTACATGTTATTCCACTTTTCTGTAAATAGAAATGTAGTGAATTATCCCTGGATCTGTGAAACCATCTTTGACAGCTGTCAGTGGTCAAATGAGATTCAAAAAACGTAGAAATTATGTTTGATACATCAAATTCTCAGGAGATATCAATTTTGATATGAAAGGATCTAAAAATATGTAGATATAGGTAGATCACAGCATACAAGGGAATAATATGCTCATTGAGGAA